>NC_090310.1:30015000-31434000 GCF_039906515.1 Pseudorca crassidens
ATTTCACGAGTACAGGGTGTGACCTGGGCACTGGGAGTCTCCAGGCGACTCTGGTTTGCAGCAAAGTCCGCAGACCACTGCCTTACAGCATCGCCTGAGGAGGCAGATGCCCCCTCCTTGTCCCCCTGGTCCAGCTGAGGAGACAGACTTGGCCAAGACCACACCCTGACCAACAGTGAACCAGGCCTTGATGAAGAAAGAGGCTTACGATCCTGCTATTAAAACGCAAGGAACTTGCGCCCATCAATTAATCCAAAACAAAACAAATCACAAAATCCTTTCCCTCATCTTACTCTAAGACACTGGGGCAAGATGTTTTCAGGCCATTCACAAAACAGATGTTCAGCAGGGCCGGAAAGCTGGTGGGGGTCTCACGCACAGGGGAGGGTATGTTGAAAAACACCAGTAAATACATGGGGCTGTAACGCTATCCCGGGTCTGATGGATTGCTTACGGCATCTTCCGGAGTTAATTAGAATAGCCCTGAACTCAGTCCTGTATGTCAGCACTCTTTGCCATTAATGATTCAGGTAAAGAAAGACATAAAATAATACGGCAGGGAATGAAGTTAATTGAACTAAGCCTTTTAAAAATATTTCTGATACATCAAATTCTAATTAAAGATTAACACACACAATGGAAATATTAAAAGGCACTTACACAGGCCCCCAGAACACAGGGAGAGAGAATGAAATCTGTCAAGGCTGAGGGCAGTGATTAAATCGTTCAGATAAAGGAATTGGTAAGTGATGAGAGGCATTTACTTACAGCTGTGATTTAAATGAGGAAAACAGCGCTTGGTTACTTACGCAGCTGCCCATACTGGTACAACCTTCCTGGAGGGAAACTTGGCAATAAGGAAGGAAATCTTCCAACTGAGCTTGAACCTGCAAGCCCACTTCTAGAACTGTATGGTACGGCTCACTGTGTGTGTGTGTGTGTGTGTGTGTGTGTGTGTGTGCGTGTAGAGGGCTTAAGTAGGGAAAAACTCATGGATAAAAGGAAACTAAACCTTGGCAGACTCTCGCGACGGGGTGTTATATAGGCAGTCTTAAAAAATGCTGTTAAAATAGTGTTTCCTAAACCTCAGTCATTTCTTTACCACCCTAGGGATTTTTCCATGGTTGTACCACCATCTGTACCATTTATCTGATATTTTCCTTAAGTTCTGTCCCTCCCTTTTAACTTTATTTTAAAAGGAAACTTTGTATCATTTACAGAAGTGCAAAATTAGCATCATCTGTCAACAGAAGACAACTATTTAAATGCACAAAATATTCATCCATGCACCACCCCAAACCGTCTCAGGCACCCCCTCTTGAAAAGCACACTGAGAAGAGTGGCTGATATGAGGAAAGGCGTGCCCGTGGGGCCTGATGTGAAAAATGAAGGTGACCAAACAGCACGCACAGAAAGACCTCGTTTTTTGTAAAACAAACTCATGGTTATCTTCGGGTTACGGTTACGGTACGGTTATAAGTGATTTTTAAAATGCTTCTCTGTATTTTCTAAATTTTCCACAATGAACCGACAAGACTTTTATAATAAAAATTTTTATAAAAATTTCAGTGGTCCTGTATTTCTCCTATAGGTCCCCATGTACTTCTTGGGAGGTAGGTCTGGAAGGACACAAGGCCCGACTTATAATCTGCTACCCCTGGGGAAGTCAGAGGGATGGGGCAGGGAGGGAGAGGGGCAGGAGTTACTTAGTTTTGTTTTCTTATGAGGACAGCGTATTTGTACGGTATTTATGTAATTAGAAGTTAATGAAAAACATTAACTCCCAAAGCAAAGGCCCCGTTTGGTGGCAATCTTACGCCGCTACCACACCTTGACCATCCAGAGGCGTGCGGCCAATTGCCCGGCCACGCGGCTGGCTCGTTCCCCGTGAGACGGAGCTGGCTGTGGGGAGAAGCCAGGTGCCAGCAAGGTGAAGATGGGTGGCAGGGAGAGCCCCGGACCCAGAGTGAGAACACACTGTGGCCAGGCTGGGATCAGGGTTCACACAGCCTACATCCCTCACGGGGTTTTTTTCTTACCCTTTCTTGTTCATTCTCCACTCTCCTTTCGGCTACTTGTTCCCCTTCCTGTCTCTCTTCTCTCTGGTTTTTGCTCTTAAAGCACAGCCTAGAAAAGGCAGGCCACGTTCCATAACATTACCGCCCACTTTTTCCTGCTATTTACATCAAAGACCCCAAGCTCACACATTTGAAACTGAATGTCATATAAAAGATTACCAACTTAAAAAAAAGATTATCAACTATTCAAAGAAGAAACAAGTCACGGAAAATCTGACTTTCATTCTGGTTCTGCTTGATCACACCTCCCAAGAAGAAAGTAGAAACTTCAAAGGCATCCCGGGTACTGAGGAAGCCCAGCGGCTGAGAAAGGTTACTTGCTTTTTCGTGGCTGATCCACTGGGGGACAACTTTTTCCATCCCTGACAAGGAGGGGTATGTTTAAAGGTCCACGGCCCTTTTAAAGGGGCCCCCACTTCTTCACAATAAGGATAACTGCATTCATTCTACAGACTTATTGGTTTAAATATGATTCAAGTAAAATTCATGCAAAGCTGGTTTTTCACATTTGAGTTATGTTATAAACTCCATGGCAGAGGCAATAGGGAAATGAGAGCAGGCATATTTGGGCAGTGGTGAGGGCCCAGGCAGGCATGCAGGGCCCCAAAGGAAAAAAGGGAAAGATTCTTTCTAAAGAACTCAGATGCACACAGGACACGTGAGGTCAGTTCTCAAGAAGGGAAATGCCGGGTGAACCAGGCAGCTGTGATAAATGGGCCTGGGGGTTGGGCGGGGGAGGCAGAGCCTGCAAAGGCCTCAAACTTCAGAGGGCAGGTCTCCTGCGGGGCTCAGCTGCCCCTGGCCTGAGCAGCTGTGCCTAGAGGGCCCGTTAAGCCACAAGTGAGCCCTGTCTGCCTCCTCCCACCAACCTCGCACCTGTAGGTGAAGGCTGGCCTTCGTGGAGGGCAGGGGCCTCCAGACCATTTACTGTAATCACCCGTTAGGGCTGGAAACTTCTCCGGCACGGCCTGACTGGGACTGGCGCTCGCAGCTTCTGGGTCAAGCCTATGGAACCCCTGACTCACATCACCTTTCAGTTTCCCTTTGAGCCCCCAGAGGCCACATCTTCTGTCACCAAAAGGTGACACAGCAGCAGGGCCTATTACAACGCAGTTCCTTAGGACACCGGCTGGGAAGGGCCCTGCAGGGCCAGCAAGTACCCCGGAGAAGAGGTTGAGACCTGGGCATCACTTAGAAGATTGGGGTCAGTCCTGCTTCCTAACAGCACCGTTATAAAGGAAGGCAGAGCTAAACCACTGTGGCGCGGTGTGGCCAGAGAGACCTGCCCGACTAACCAAGGGCGCTCGCCCCACGCCCACCCTCTCCAACAGGGCATGAGGCCAAAGGACCCTCTCTACCCCTTGGGCCCTTGGCCCCATCCCCACGGGCCGCCTTGGTTCGTGCCATCATCCTCTAGCTCCAGATCCAGCAAGAGGCCCCTTCCACCAGCTGCCCGCCTAAGGTCTTGCTGCCTCACCACTGCCCATGACCATGGTGTGGCAGGACCTTTCTGGAGCGCACATCCCAGTTTGTCACACCTGTGCTCAAAGCACAGCTTTTCCTTCCTTGTGAGCGGCCCCCTCGACCCCGCCGTATCCTCTGTGCGCTCTGCTCTCCCCTCTCCCCTCCCTGCTCTTCGGTCAGTCCTGTGCACAGCCTGCCCCTCTCCACCCATCTGTGCCCTCTGCCTGGTGGGTTTCCACCCTCCCCTGAAGGCCTGGCTGATGCTTACTTCTTCAAAACTGAGTTTACTTTGCTCCAAGAGCCAGGTATTTGGTGGCTACCCACTGCCAGGAAGCACAGAGAGAGAGCTGCCCTCCTTCCACCAAGGGGAGCAGAGCAGAAAGAGAAAACCAAGTCTGGGCAAAACCACCCAAGTGCCCGCCAGGGCGTGCTCTACGGCCCCTGCCACCGGGAGCCTGCTGTTTCTTCGGCTGAGCACCGCAGGCTGTGTCGGCTGGTCTTTAGGAGACCGCGATGCACTCCAAACACACGTTTTTGAGATGTGGCCTCATACTGGCTAAGGGACAGCTGCTTCTTTTCTCCAGAGGCCCTGGCTCCAGGGCCCAGGCTCTGTGTGAGGGATGACAAGAATGAGCCACTATATGCGGCCTTTCCCTCTCTTTGCTTTGCTGAGCAGGTCTAGTTGAGCTCACGTGAGATAAAGGTCACTTTTATGCACTGCTCCCAAAGCTCCATAGGGTTGGAGGGTGTGGGGACTCCGGAGACCGAGAATCCAGGGATGGGCCCTGAGGGAATGGTCCAGGCGAGGACGGTCCTCGCTGGTTCCGGCTCCCCGCTGCTGCACGCAAAGCTCAGTACTCTGTGGAGGGAGGCTGCCTGCCTCCTGGCCTGTCTCCCACTGGGCTGGGGACAGTCGTGACAATGAGGACAATAATGACAGCTGACATGCACCGAGCATTGTATTACAGGCCAGGTGCTGGCAGGCACTTTCTGGTATATTAAGTAATTTAATTCTCACAATAACCCTGTTTTCCAGATGAGGAAGTTGGGGTCCTCAGAGTTTAATGAACTTGTCCAAGGTCATGTAGTTAATAGACAACAGAGCTGGTACTCAAACCCTGATACATTCTGACATGGGAGCCCCTACTCTTACCGCTGGGCCCAGAACAAAAGAAGGGAAGAAAAAAGAGAGAAAGCAAACCAAAAGTTTTTGGGGTGAGAACTGGAATCAATTACGTTTGAATTTGTATTTGCAAATCCACTTTCAAGGAAACGCTGGGAGTGCCTGTGAGCCAGGGACTGGTTTCAGTGTGTTTTTAGAGCTTAAAGAGCTTCCTTCCAATCACATACGCAGGGCTCCTGCATATCAGGCCCAAGTGGACCCTGCAGTGGGCATGGGCCGGCTGGTGGGGAACCATTCTGACCAAGCAAACCCCTGGCAGTTGTGGGTAACATTGCTCAGAACTGCCCACGGGGGTTCAGAGCACCCTTGTTCAGGACATGCCTTCCCTGCAAAGAGAAGTGGGGTGCTTTAGAAGGGAAAGCTCCGGCCCTGCCTGGGCTGGAGCTTAGTTACCAGAAGCCTAGCAGGTCATCTTGCAGCCTCAGTGGTAACTCTCTGGTTCACATTTCTTAGAAGCCTGCTGTGTTTCAGGCACTGTGCTCAGGGCCTTCCTGACAATTCTCCTCATTTTCCAGATGAAGGGAAGCTCAGGCTACTGTTCAGTGTCTCTGCAAAGTCACCCAGCTGACCAGCGGCAGGGCAGGCTGGAGGGCTGGGGGGTAGGCATTCGGGGTGCACCGCTCCCTCCCTACCTCTCCCTGCCGCTGGGCCAGGGCCCCTCCCTCTGTGGTGCCTGCACCTCCTGACAGCCCTGCAGAGGTGGGTGGGAAGCTCTGAGCCCCGGGGTTGGGTGGGGGGAGGGGGGGCAGGAGCTGCCCAGGGCGCACAGCTCTGCCACCCCAAGTGGCTGGGCCAGAATTCCAGCCTCCAAAGGCCCTACTCTCTCAGACCCCGGAGCACCCCTACAAAGCGAGCCTTCTTCATGGAGTGGCTGACACTGAATAAGCTGAATAAGCCAGCGAGCTTTTACTGAAAGCCACACACAACTTCCCTTTCACCCTTCAGAATAAGTGATACCTTTCTCTATGCCGGTTATCAATCTCCTGTGTCTTTTTTTTTTTTTTTTTGTGGTACGCGGGCCTCTCACCGTTGCGGCCTCTCCCGCTGCGGAGCACAGGCTCCGGACGCGCAGGCTCAGCGGCCATGGCCCACGGGCCCAGCCGCTCCGTGGCACGTGGGATCCTCCCGGACCGGGGCACGAACCCGCGTCCCCTGCATCGGCAGGCGGACCCCCAACCACTGCGCCACCAGGGAAGCCCTCCTGTGTCTTTTAATAGAAGCAGTTCATGGTGTGAGTCGGGGCAGATATAAACATAGGACGGAAAACTGTTTACCTCAGGACTTTACTGAGAAAGGAGATTGGTAGCTTTTAAAAGCGATGTCTACGGGAGCCTCTGAAGACACGGGGCTGCCGATTCCATGCTGGGGGGCCAGGGTCGGCAGGTGGCTGGGGAGTTAGTGGAAGAGATGGAGAAATAAAACGGTCTGCTGTGGGGTTGCAGAGGCTCCACGGCACTATTTGAGATGCCCTCAGACATCACCCTGTGCTCCCTTACCCATGGTATAAGAATTCCAGTTCGAGGACCCCATGGTCCCTTTCCTGACCAGCCCCTAAGAATCATTCAGTGAATCCACAAACATGGGAAAAGGATGAAACATTCTGAGGGCTCTTCTTCAAGCCACATGAATGTTGATGGGCCACCCGTGGGACTGATGAAGCTTTAGTCCTATGAGGCAGGTCCCCTTCTGTGGTTCTTCTGAGGAACCAGAATTCATACAGGGGATGTATTATTTTATGAGATGGAGGCTTGGCAGAGAATCAAATAACTAAGCAAGCATATTTCTGGTACTGTGTTAAAATAAACAACTGCCAAGCAGGGGGTTGGGAACATCTAAACAGATACTTGAGTGTGAAGGATGGTGGAGGTTTGAGAGGACACAGCTGCGCGCCCCCTAGTGCACACGGAGGAGGCAGGCTTGCCAAGGGCTGGAAGTCTCTTCTGGCGCCTCTCCGAGGAGCAAAGCGGGGGATGGGAAACACGGAGCAGAGCACGGGGTTGACTGGTCTGGGTGGCGCCTCAAGGGGCTGGGTGGGCTGAACCCAAGCCGGGAGCTGAGCCCGGGCTCCTCAGCGAGCACCCAGGCTGCCTGGGGTCTGGAAGGCGGAGCTCCTGCAGGCCCCTCTGCCCACTTAACCAGGCTGACGGTGCCTAGCAGATGGCTGTGCTCTTGCCCATCACACTGGCACAAATGAAGAAGGCTGACAGTGGTCACTGAGGGCGAGGGGTGAGGAAATGGGCCTTCCCTATGCTGTCAGCAAGAGGCCTGATGGGTACAGCAGCTTCCGTGGAGGGCAACTTGATAGAAGCTGTCGTACATGGCGAGATACCTAACTCTACCCCAGCGGTTTCACAGCGAAGCAGAGCTGCTCTCCAGGCCCAACCCTCCTGGGTTGTTGGGACAGTGAACAGTGGGGAGCTGGCCAAACGCCCATCAACGGGAGTGGCTGCCCGAGGACAGCACTTCGGGCCCCTCCATTCAACGCATAATGTGCAAACAAGCTCCATCCGTGTGTCCTGACAAAGGAAAGCCCCACTGTTAATTGCAAAAAGCAAGCTGCAGACCAAGATATGCGTGATCCCATCTGTGTAAAAACTACAGCGATGGTCATGCATTCAACAAGCATTTATCACGTGCCTACTAAGTGCCAGGCCCGTGCCTGGACCGGGGTGACGGTGATAAATGAGGCAGAGTTTGTGCCTACGAGTATGAACTTATGTGCACTAGTGCAGAGAACAAGGTCTGGGAGGAGACATGCCCAGCCCGAGCTGAGAGTTACCGCTGTAGAGGCTGGAGGGTTAGGGAACGGCCGCAGGACGCTGGGAGGGGTGAAAGGGTACTTTCACTTTTTACTCCACACACTGTATTATCTGATCTTCTAATTTAAACAACATGAATGTGTTTCTGTATTATTTGGTGACCTTTAAACAGCAAAGAAAAACATGGAATTACTGACTCAATGGCAGGATCCCAACCTGACTGTTCCCAGGATGGGTGACCACTCTAGGGGTGGGTGAGGGGCAGAGACGGCGTTAAGTATGAGGCCATTTTCCAACCAGAGCTGAGGTTGTGATTCTGCATCATTTCCAGGCTCTTTGGGGAAAAAAGGTTTGCAGAGCACTGACTCCAGCTGCCCATCATCTCCTTTGGAGATGGTCTTGGCCCTGACTAGGGTCACGGGCACACTCTCAAGACTGAGGCTGTGCATCAGACAGCCTCAGCGCTGACAGCGCTGCGCTTCCTTGGCCTGCCCAGCCGGGGATCACTGCGGGCCTTCTATCAGCAGCTCTCTCTCTTTTCTAGGCCCCATCAAGGCCCTTACCCACACCCAGCCGAAAAGTGGTACACGGAGGACAGCCCATGAACATCAGCCCTCCTGACTAAGGACAGCCTGACTCTGCCTAGGCCGTGAAGAAGAAAGCAAGGAGTCTTGGGGGCCAGGCAGCCAGGGTCCCCAGACTGGTTCTGCTGTGTCTTAGCTGTGTAAACTTAGGCCAATCACGTGACCTCTGGGAGCCTCAGTCCTCAAAGATGTAAAATGAAGATGTTACCTCTTCAGAGGTGCAGAAAGATTCCACAAGAACCCCCTCCCCACTCCGTGAACCCATGTAAGGGGACCACTGAAACCAGGTGTGGCCTCCAACGCCCTGGGGAACTTGGTAACAAATGCAGATTCCAGACTAGTTTATCAGCATTTTAAATATATATCCCTGGTGACTGTGATACATAATTTGTTGGTATATGTTCCCTGATTCCCTGGAAGAATTGTTGAGACAGGAATAGAACTTTCTTCCCTGGGGCGAAAAGAAATCTGGGATCGAAACCCCCTGTATTACGCCAGCTCAGCCTTCTAAACCCACGCTCCACCAAGCAAAATCTGTCTCATTTAATATCTATAGGTGGCCGTAAAAAAATAAGTAGTAGTTTGGGTTTATTTCGTAAATTAAAAATAACAGTACTGAATATTAAATGTGGCTGTACAACTGCCTTACCACCCCACCGCTGTAAGATAAAAATCACAGCCAAGCCCAAGGGAGGGGGCACTACTTCCTGGACGCCCTGGGAACCAGACGGGGCTCTGCAGGCCGGTGGGGTCCTGGGGGTGACTAAAAGCACACCTTACGTGCAGACCCCGGGGGAACGTGAGGTGGCTTTAGAAGGCAAACGTGCGAATGGTTACTTTACTTTAGTCATTCTATATTTATGTTCATGTGTAGTGAGAAAACTATACGCTTATTAATTACTATGGATCCCAAGATTTCTGGTAAAAGTTAGGATTAGCTTAACCTAGCCCACCTGGCCCTGCGAGGGAGTTATTGTGAACACAGTCAAAGAAAAAGATTAAATGAATGATAATACACTTGGTTCTTTTACGTGGCAAACACCTCCGAGGTGGTACTTGAATACTTCCCGCATGGGGAACACTGGTACCCGGGTGCCTCTGCTGAGAGGAGTGGACGTGAATTGAACGGAAGAGACAGGGTAGCACTGATTTAAAAGATGACACCAGGCTCCTGAGAGGCAAGCACTGGGGCCGTGTCCAGGCACTCAGGCCTTCACGCCGTCTCCGGGGCAGTGGTATAAAATGACTCGGCAACTGCCACTACCTGAGGGCCACACGTCTTGGCTAAGTCTTTAACAGGGAAAGTAGCTACCCCTGAGTTACTGTCCCAAGTATTTATTATGGCAAAGCACTGTGAAAACAGTGCTCACAGAATCCTCATTATACCCCCTAGAAGGGGGAAATGGTTACTATCCCCATATCATGGGTGACATGAAGTCACCTGCCCACGGCACAGAGGTAGCAAGTGGGGACCTGAGCTGGGGGGACAGGCCCAGCCCAGGCTCCTAACCACGACATCCAGGGCCGCCACCTGTCAGGCCAGGGCATGAGCCTAGGGACCCCCACCTGAGCCTCATCCTTGGCTCTGGTGCTTGTGTGCATACCCCAGAAACCAAAGAAGTTTCTCAGACAAAATCTTCTTCAAAAACAAGCACACCACCAACAGCGGCAATAATAGTAACAGTGCACTGCCAGCAAACCGTGGCTCTGTGCTTTACACACGTTATCTTGTTCCATCCTCATGACATCCTGGTTGAGTACCCATGATTTATTATTCTCCCTACATCACAGAGGAGGCAACAGAGGGCTCGAGAGGTGAGGTCACTTCCCATGGCACACAACCACCAACTGGCAGAGCTGCAAGTGGGGCCCGGGCCAGCCAGGCCCCAAACCTCATGTCCACAGCCCCTTCCGGCCCTTCCACCTCCCAGGCTTCAGCCTTGCCACCCGTGTCATTATCTCCCTCAGTCCACACACTGCTGAAGCCCTGCAGGGGCAGCCGACCAAGATGGTCAAGTGGTGTCCATGCTCTGCCGGCCTCCCTCTTCTCTGGTGGCAGTGCTGGGGGGGGGGGACCCAAGGGCAGTTCTGGAGCTTCCTCTGGTGCCGGATGGTCAGCCAGCAAGAGTGATGGTTTAGGGACATGACCATTTGCAAATGAACTCTGCTCCCTGAGTGGGCCTGCCCCATCTCAGCCCGGCCCAGAACTTGCTAACATCTTGAAATCAGTCAAGGCCTTTTTGCTGAGATTTTCCCTTTGCCTTTCAGCTTCGGTCTTTGCTTCTCCCTCATGGTCAGTCCCTCAGATTTCTTCCTGGCTGAGTAGGGGGTGGGCCTGGGTCCTGCAACTGGTCCCGCAACTGCCAGTTGTTGAACTAAGAGGCTCCCAGGGATTAAGCAGAGGATGTGTATTCACCAGCATGGCAGAGACATTCACTGTACCGAACAGGCACACCCTCCCATCTCCCCACCCTCCACTGTCTCTCCACCCCCTGACAGTGGTGAGGCCACAGAGACAGTGAGCAAAAAGCTCGCCCTTCTGGCTGAAGCAGCTCTGTCGCTTTTCCCTGCCCTTCACTGTGAGAAGGGGTGTGCCAGGCGGTGCAGCTACGGGACGGTGGAGCCTCCGTCACCCCAGCCTTGGAGCGATGTGAGGAGCAGGGCACCCCGCTGACCCACGTGGGACAAGCAGCGTGAGCAGGAAATAAATCTTCACCATGTTAGGGAACGGAGGTTCATCGTTCCCGCAGCGCAGCCTGGCCTGACCTGGAGAAAGCGGCACCCGGCACTCGGGGCCACAGACCATGAGATGAAGCTGCTTACGAGTAAGCTGCGAGGTTGGTCTTGGGTCTGGCAAGCCAAGACCACAGCACGCAGTGACTGCCTGTAACGCACAGGCGCTGTGCTAAATGGTCTTAGATGCATTTTCTCACCAAATCTTCTTTGCAGTCCTATATTATGCTGTTGGGCCTCCTTATCCTTATTTTGCAGATGGAAAAACAGACACTAGTAAAGATGAAGAGAGAGATCGAGGCCTCGTGGTGACTGACAGAGCTGGGACTTGGCCTGAGCCCGGCTGTGATCGCCAGTCTGCTGCCTCCCAGCAGCTCCCTCCCTGGGGACTCAATCTGAGGTGATCGTTCTCTCTCCTTCCATGAAATCGCCACACCGTTTGTCTTTTATAAGCCACGGATGTGCCCTCTGACCATCCAACTAAGGCTTGCGGCATGAAAATGGGCCTGTCATGTTCTTCTCTGACAACAAGGCTGAAAGCCCCTTCCCACGATCCCACCAGGGACAAGGATATGGGCTTCTCAGCCCCGTCTGTGAACGAGTCCAGAGCTCGGCCCCAGTTGGGAACAGGTGTCGAAGAGGTGCCTTTCAACCCCTCAGACAACGACGACGAAAGGCTCCCAGGAAGAGGGGCTCTGGAGCTGGCTCCCTTCTCCCACCCCTGCAAAGCCATCTGTTTGCTATCGGCAGAAGAACCACTGATTTATAGGCGAGGCCAGGAGGGCCCTCCCCAAACCAGGGCCCACAACCGCCCTGAGTTATTCCAGCCAATGCACAGCCATCTGGCCACGGGCCCTTTCTGCCTCTGGAATTGATGGCACAGTATTAATTTTCCTCGAGGTAGCCACCATCTGTGCCTGGGCTGCTTCTCCCTAAGCAGAGTCTTCCAGAGCAGCTGCACAAGGGCAGGCATTTCAAGGGACTGGAAGCAGCACCAGGTAGAGAGCGGCGTGATTTACTACACATTCGGACGCATCGATCGACCTGTAGAGTCTCAGATTGCCCCCCTCCACAGTGGAGATGACTCATACAGCTGGGCACGCTCAGAGGACGAATGCTGGACCGTCCAGTCCAGTCCTGATCTCATTCTAACTCCCAGTGAGCAAAGAGACCAACCCAAAGCCAGGGAGAATGTCAGATGCTGTCAGAACGGAGAGGCCCCCAAGTATGCCCCTGGCCCCTGGAATCAGTCTGTTTTTTGAAAACAAAGTCAGTGCCCCCATTTGCAGGCTGGACCCTAAGCCACTCTCCTGTTTCCATTCATTCACCTGCGGCAAATCTTCACCCAAGGACCCGTTACGCTGTCAGTCCTAGGATTCAACCGTGAACAAAAGAGTCAGGGTTCCTGCCCCAAGCAGCTTGGTGCCCACATGAATCAAATAGCAGCACGAAAATAGAAAGTTGGGAATTAAAAGTGAGACTGCACAAGGCTTAAATCCTGATGGGTTTACGGGTGAGTGGCCAATGCAGTGAAGAGAGAGATCTGGTGGCCAGATAAGGTTCTGCTGGGAAGTGAGCTGTCAGCAGAGATCTGAAGGATGTCAGGGAGTGAGCCAAGCAAAGGGGCCCTGGTGGCAGGAGAGAGCGTCCCAAGCAGAGGGGCCTGGCCTGTGCGAGGGTCAGAAGCATGGTCAGGGAAACTAAAGACAGCGATGCAGCCAGGACCCAGGGTGGGTGGTGCAGCTGGAGAGGAGGCTAAGGGCCCGACTGTGCAGGCATGGTGGCCCTGGAGGGCTCAGGCCTTGAACTCTGCTGGTCAACAGCGACAGCAGCAAGGGAGAGCTGAGCTTAGATGTGCTGCTGACAGAGGACAGGGGCCTGTGTTCCCCGCACTCTCTCCCTGACCAGGCCAAAAGCCCACCACTGGTTTCCATCCTGGTAGGTTATCACAGGCAAAGGCAGCTCAGGGCCGTCCTTCCCTCTCCCGAGGCAACCTCTACGACAGGTTCCCCTCAGACGGCCTGCCTGGCCCTCCCAGCCGACAGAGCAGCTCGACAGGCAGGGGGAGATTGGCAGGAGAGGGTCCCCAGGTCAGGAGAGAGGGCTGGGACCCTGGACCAGGGCCTCGTGTTTATTCTGGTCTCCAAGCTCCACCATCGGCCAAAACCAGCACTGGAGAAACTGGAAATGTTATTACCTGTGCTGAGGAGGAATAAGGCTTTAGGGCTGAAAGAGTTGGGTGACACAGGATGGGGGAGGTGGTGGTGGGGTTTGGTGGGTGGGAGCCTGGGCACTGGAGGAGAACGGGCCTGGGGTCAGGTGCTAGCTGGGCCCCTCCAGGCTGTGGGGTGAGGCGTCTGCAATAAACCCTCAGACAGTGCCTGGTGTCTGATGAGCTGCCAATGAGGGGCAGCTCCTACCACCCCTACCTGCTCAGCGGCTTTGGGTCAGCAGGATGTCTCAGAGCCCTTGACCAGGCTCTGCAGGGGTCACAGCCAGGAGGATAAGCCGGAGGACTTGCTGGAGGAGGAGCTGCACCCTTAGACCCCGATGGGGAGCTCCCACTCTCTCCCTGATGAGGCAGGGAAGCCATCCATCTGACTCTCCACCTCCCACAATTTTCTGAGTTAAATACAATTTCACACCCACACACAACCAAACAGCAAAACCAGCATACAGATTCACCAAACATGGATATTTTAAAACTTTAGATTCTGGGTGGGAAGGACCTGCTACCCTGGACCCGGCTGCACATGAGTCTGGCCTTAGCAAGAGTGTGTGTCTTTCTTTTCAAGAGAAGAGGGAAGGCTGTAGAAAGGGACTGAAGAGGCAGGGCCCCCCTGTCTCTATTCCCAGTGACTGGCCTGGGCCCAGCTGGCACGTAGCAGGGCCTCAGTAAATGGCTGCGGAGCCAATGCAGAGGCATCCCTTTGGCCATCTGGACACACAACTCATTCCCAACTCACCCGTAAACCCATCAGGATTTAAGCCTTGTCCGGTCTCACTTTTAATTCCCAACTTTTCACCCAAATGAGTTCCTGTCTTGGTGTCACCCGGTGTCATTTAGGGCATGGGGTGGGGGCTGTCGCTTGTTTTCAGGAGAAACGCTGTCTTCCCAGCAGGAGGAAGTGAAAGCTGGATCTGCGTGTAGGGGTGGGGCGGCCTGGGTGGGGAAGTGGCACCACCCATGAGCACAGGTCCCTGGCCCTGAGGGGAGAGTGACTGTAAATCAGTGGATGTGGATTCCATAAAGCAAGCCACTGTGCTTTCCTGTTACGTACACACAGGTGCTCGAACGCACACACATACACCTAATCACACACGCGTGCACACACGCAGTATCTAAGGTTATGGTGGGTTTTGTGTTGTTTTGTTCTGTTTTTTTAAACAAGAGCTATCAAAATCGAGGGAGGTGTCTGCACAATTTTGCAAAACCTCAATTCTCATACATATACTTAAGGCCTGAATCAGAATGTTTTTCCATCATGGTCAACAATGTTCTCATTTCTTGAGAAAAACAAAAAAAACAACAACCCCAAAACACATTTATTTTATTTCATTTTTACATCCAGCTAGTTTAGTCAAGGACTAACATTCTGCCACAGACCATTTAATGACCAGAACCCTCTAATCCTTTCCTGGAAAAAGGTCCTTCTCAAAACCCAATAGGGGCTTTTGATTAAAATTCCTCCTGGCCAAAATCGGCTGGAGAGAACCCGCACTCTTAGCACGGCTGTCTTAGACTAATGGCATGGGGGAGGAAACCATAAGGACCCCTGTGGTTTAAGGACCCGAGGGAGTGGTGGGGTGTGTGTGTGTGTGTGTGTGTGTGTGTGTGTGTGTGTGTGTGTGCTGGTCCAGGACTGGGGGGGTCACATGGCCATGGAAGGTGACATTGGAGCCTTTTAGGTCAAAAGGAGAGCTTTGGGGAGAAGGGAGACTGAGCTGCCTGGGAGAACACCAACCACAGGAAGAGCCTCGGCACCAGGAACCCAGAGGACGGAAAGACCGGCAGGAAAGACAGGAAGTGGCAGGGTGCTGGAACCGGGGGAGGCGACCTGGGGAATGTCAGTGGGCAGAGACCAGGGACCACCTGGGGATGGTGGCAAGAAGTGGGGAGGCATGGAGAGAAGAGTTTTAATCTGTACCACCAGAGTGGGGCCCTGCCGGGCATGCCTCAGCCCTACATGGGCTGAAGGTTCTGGAAGATGTGGTGGGAGGTGGGGTCTGGTCACATAACCCAGGAGCACCCGAGGGGTAGCTGTCCCTAGCCGGTGCATCTGCTGTTGGTTCTCAGGGACTCCTTAACTGCAGGGCGTCACGCAGGGCCTCCGCCCCATCTGCTGCCAGTTTCCACATCCCACCCGTGGTAGGCAGCATAATGGCCTCCAAGGATGTCCATACTTGAGTCCCTGGAACTTGTGAAGGTTTCTTACAAAAGGGATATCACAGATGTGATTAAATTAATGGCTCTGAGATGGGGAGATGATCCTGGATTATCTGGGTGAGCCCTCTCTAATCAGAAGAGGTCCTTAAAAGTAGAAGAGGGAGGCAGACAAGGAGGTGAGAGTGATGGGATATCAGAATGGTCCAACCCACTGCAGCTGGTTTGAAGATGAAGGACGGGGCCAGGAGCCAAGAATGCAGGCAGCTAGAAGCTGGAAAAGGCAAGGAAACGATTCTGCCCTGGAGCTTCCAGAAAGGAAAGCAGGCCAGTGATTTTAGCCCAGTGAGACTTCTGACCTACAGAACTGTGACATAATAAATGTATGTATCATTTTAAGTCATTAAGTTTGTAGAAATTTGTTATAGCAGCCACAGGAAACAAACACATCACTCAACATTCTAGACACAGGGTATGACCAGGCTGCCATACCACCCACGCTGTCTTCACTTAGGACACCCCCTGCTTGAAACGTTCTTGCCCAGCTTGTCTGCCTTCTGAACACCCACTCAGAACAACACTTAGCTCAATGGCTGGGGCTCTCAGAAGCAATTCCTGTCCCTATTCACCCCCACCCCCAGCCAAGGCCCAACTCCCCCCTGTTCTCCCCACTGCACCCTGCAGTTCCCATCAAAGCACCCATTGTCCATCTGCTGCTGTAATTCCTGCCAGAACGCCGCCAGCTGCCTGCAGGGAGGGCTGTGTCTTACTCTTCTTCCTTCACATTTCTAGTGCCCTGGCAGTACTTACCACTCTGTAAACGATGGACACGTTAGTGGGTAAGTGAATGGATGGAGGGGTTGTAGCCCAGAGTCAAGTGTTCAAGTTCTGCGGTCTGAATCCTGTGTGTGTGTCCTGGCTCCCCCACTTCCTGGCAGAGTGTGACCCTGGGCAGGTTATTTTACCTCTCTGTGCTTTGGCTTCCTCGTCCATAAGATGGGGATAATAACAAGACCTACTTGGCCAGGTTGTGAGGGTTAAATTAGTTAACCCATGTCAACTACTTACAACAGTGCCTGGCCCAAGGAAATGGACCAACAGGTGGCACCTATTATCATTCCTGTGGGATCCAGCAGAGGATGCTGAGCACGAAGGGAAGAGCTAAAGCCAGGGGCCAGGGAGAACTCAGGGAGTGGCATCAGGCTGCATAAATCTAGTCTAGAACCTTCAGGAGACACTGCCTGGCCCTCATGTTTCTACCTCCAGCTTCCTCTGTATGAGTCTGGTGCTGGGGCTCATCGGGCTGAAGGGAGCAAAGGGAAGGGGGCCCAGCGGGGAACAGAGAAAGCGGTAGATTTTCATCAATTTTGCTGCTCTGGAGAACGCAAGCCATCACTGGGAGGGAGGCACATTTTATGAGGCACCAGTTACAGGCTAAAGGTTAACTGGAGTTATTTAAACGACATGCCTATTTCCTGGCTTTGCACAGCTCTGGAAAACCCCAACTGCACTTAGAAAAATGTAAAGCATATTATAAAATTCAAAGGCCTGGGTACGGGTGATGAAACAGATGAACGCAAAAGATAACCTGGATGTGCCAAACTGAAAACCAGGAAGCTGCACGGGGCTTTTCTGCACAAGGATTTGGCAGGGAGAGGAAAGGTCTACTTCACCTTGAACCTGGTATAAAAAAATGGCGGCCCTGAGCAGACCAAGGGAGGAAGGAAGGGAAGATGGGATGAGGACGTTTAGCTCTCAATTATAAGCAAAACAATTTAAACAGTGGGGAGACCTGGAAAGGCAGGCTCAGTCCATGGCTCCTGAGCCTCCTGGTCTGGCTGTCTGCTCCCAAGACATTTTTACAACTGTGCCTGAAGCAGAGCAGGCTGTTTCCAGGTCTGGCGCTGGTCCAGGACACCTGGAGAGTTAGGAATGGGCTGGGGCTTCAGTGCTGCAGAGACTGCTGGGTCAGCAAGGGTGGTTCTCGCCCAGCCCGCATGCACTGGATGGAGCAGCAGGGCTGGGCTGGGGGGGCGGTCTAGGAGGCCCAGCCGGTCACTAGGCGCTTCGTTTCTCAAAAAAGGTGCCCCAGGCTGGAGAGGTGACGTGGTCTGCCTTCAACTAAGGCAGAAGCACACTGCATGCACAGTTAACTTACACAAACTCATGCATTCAGGAAGGGATTGGGGAGAGAAATGTAAGTTTAGATGTTGCGGCTGCTCTGGCCGCCACCCCACTGAAGGAGCACAGCCTGAGGGGCAGGTGAGACTCAGTGCCTCCCTCGAGGGTCCTCAGGCTCTCCTGCCTCTACCCTAGGGGCCCCTCCCAGTGCCCAGCAAGACGCTCCCAGGTAAAGACTTGCGCTCACACAGGAAGCCAACCTCCTCTTCCTCTGGTGCTCAGGACAGGTCAATTTCAGCCCTGGAGCGAAGACCGGCTGTGTTGGCTCACTGAGGGACGTGACTCTCCTACGCTTCACCTTCCCAAGGGATCTGTAAGGGTAACCTGCACGGCACAAGCTTTCCACCTGACAAGTGGACTTCAGAACCTAGAGAGAGATGTGGCCGCTGCATCATGCCACAAAGCCAGCCTCCCTGGTGACATCTGGTTGATCAGGAGGTGGGCAAGGAGAGCTCCGAGAGGGAACTGGAATTCATGAAGATCAGCAAAGCAGAGACCAAGTGTTAAGTTCCAGAAACTTCCTCATTCTGTCTAACCCAAAGTTTTGCAACACTGGCTATACGATGGAATCCTCTAGGGAGCACTTACAACTAGAGAGGCCAGGGCCCATCCCCAGAACAAGTGAATCAGAACCTTCTGGAGTGGGGTCTGGGCACAGATAGTTTTTGAAACTCCTAAAGTGATTCTGAGGCACATGGCGGGTTCTGATACAGGGAGCCCTGGACCAGAGACTGCCCGCTCCGTCCCCACCCTGCCCTGCAGAGTTAGGGGCAAGTGAGCCACCCCCAGGGCAGCTCCTCTGATATGCAGCCACAGGCAGGGCAGCGTGGCAAACCAATTTTCGCTTCTATTTCCAGGCAGGTCAAAGTGGAAATGACAATTTAAGCATTTCAATGTCCCAAGATCAGTACTCCATACATTTCTCGAAAGCTCAGCAGAGCAAACTACATTTGACATTCATCGGAAAAATCAGTGCAGACGGCTTGCTGTGCTGGGAAGAGGGCGGTCCTCCTCATGGGACTCCTTCAGTCTTTAATCAGGACATTCTCTTAAGGCAGATTCAATGGTCTAGTCTATGTTATTCCAGTTGCTTCCCATGCCTCGACTTCAAAACATACTTAGGACTCTAGGTGTCAACCTTCCTAGTGCTTCTGCCTCATCTGAATGCAACACATCTCCCTCCTCAGCAAGAGGTGGAGGAAGGTGCTGGTCCCTTTCCCCCCATTCCTGGTCTTTAATGGGGGACGGGGGTGGGCTGGAGGCTGAGGATTGGCTGAAAGCAGAGCAGGGTTGGCAGCAAGACAGGTGCTGGAGACGGTGGCACCGGTGTCCTGGACCGAGGGAGATGGCAGGCTCAGGGCAGGCGCCTGCGCCTGTCACAGACCTTTGGTAAAGGTCACGCTGTCTGTCGCTGCTTCAGTCTCCCCAGAGATTTGTTTTGGGGGTTCTGTGGTTAATCAGAGAGCAGGGTCAGAGGCCAACACTCCGCTCCAAGGCCTGAGCAGTCACTGGATCCCGTGCGGTCCCTGGCGGCAAGGCAGGGCGGTGGAGGTGAGCAGGAACCGGCGGCTTCGGGGTGGGGAGGCCTGTGTAGGCAGAGCCCCAGACAGCCTCGCCGAGCGGGCTGGAGCGAGGGATGTCTTGAAACTCAATGTTAACCCTCAACCCCACTACCCCATGAATTTCTGTTTCCTGTGGCAGCTCACTGCCACCGCTGTGCCATCAGCCAGAGTAAAGAAGTGATCACAGAGGCTGGCTTCAGTGCCCAGGGCGGGACTCACCTGCGAGCCTGTGACTGGAGGAGCACAGGAGGGAGAGAAGGGGGAGGAGGGCGGGGGCCTCTTCACGAAGGCTCTGAAGAGACCAGGCGGGACTCTGGAGGGGCCACTGTACGAAGGAGAGGGGAGAATGGGCAGTGGAGGAAGATGCACGTCAGTCACAGGGCGGCTTCCAGAGTTCAGATCAGGGTGGAGGCGCTGAAGCTCTAAGCAGGAGTGAGATTCTGGATCTATCTGATGCCTGAACTGGCAGAATTGGCAGAGCTTGGTTGAAGGGATGAGAGGAGGTAGGATTCTCCAAGGCTTTTGGCCCGAGTGACTACAAGGACCAAACTTCCGTCTGCTGACAGGGAAAGATGGTCAAGTACGAGGGGCTACTCTGTTGGCCTCTGCTGGCTGGGCCCCATAAAGTCGCCAAGCACTGTGCTCAGCCCGACAGGCAGCATCTCTCCCGTGAGGTACAGAGAGAGATCTGAGGTTAGGGGAACATGGTCATGTCTGACACAGAGTGTGACAGTGCTAAAGCTGGGACCCCACCACTACCTGGACGCCCATCCACTCTCCCGGCTGCCCTGAGATGCGGCCGCAACCACTTCCTAAGGGTGTGACATGCCTCAGAAGATGTTCCTTTAGCAAATCTAAGCCACAGGTCCCCTGTGATCAGAGAAATCAAAACCATGGCCCCATTTTCAAATGCCTGGGAAGGACTGGGGTTTGGAAAAAAAATACTTCAATTGTAGAGTGCCTTCAGCAGAAACGATCATTCTAACAGGCAAAGAAGGAGAAAGCTCAGAACCCAGTCTCTACACTCATACACCTCATCTCCCCAATGCACAGAACGGATCTAGAAATTCTGCTTTGTAGAGGGAAAAAATAATAATTTTTGTCTTCTTCAGAACTGTCTAGGACTACTTCAATACGTAACCAACAACAGAGGGCACAGCCATTAGGTGACCTTGTGATTTCAGCACAACATGTCTCTCTAATGTAGCTCAATTATGATTGTAAGTTTATAAAACAGGGAAAGATTACAGGAATATACATTAAACCACATCAATGAGTGCTACTGAGGAAAAAAAAAAGGTCCAGCAGACAGGTACCAATCAAATAATCAATATGTAGGAAATGGCTACATCACTCTGCTTTAAAAGAACCAAATAATGCTGCAACTGGATTTACTTTAAAATTTTCCACTTGAACAAAACTGACAGCTGTATTATAATCACATTTCCAGTCACTTTATAAGATACAAATTTCATTTCTCCATATTTCTACTTCATTTCTGAAAAGGGGCCAGCAACATTATTCATCAAGCACACGGAGAAGCAGCCTAATTCATGGGGGGGGGGGCGGGAAACGCTGTTAATTCCATGTTTTCCGTTTCCTCAGAGAATTGGTGGTTTAATTCAAACGCGACTTTTTCTGATCAGTCTAGTTCAGGGTTCTAGTTTCAAAGAAGGATAGGGAAAAAAAGAGCAGCATGTTATCCCTTAGGTAAAATGATTTGGAATAGCTCAACTGTTGAAATTAGGACAATCTACATTTTTAGAAAATACCAAGGTGGGTTTAAGATTCTTGGTATATTTCAACAGGGGGGGGAATAGCCTGCATTGGGAACCTGACTATTCAAATGTTATGGTAACGATGAACAAACATCATGCTTTCAATTCACAATCCAGCTGCCTCAAATTACTCAAGACAACCTTTAGAAATGCCACTTTCATGTTAATGAAAGTGCCTTACGTGTTTATGCATAATTTAAGAGAGTGCTAAAGCTTTAATCAGTTCAATCCAACAAGGCTTCTTTGAGTGCCTACTATGTGCCAGGCCCTGTGCCAGGTACTAGGGATAGAAAAAACAAAGTGCTAAGTGCATGTTTGAGGTGTGCCTGGGGAGGGTGGAGGAGGAGGGCTACCCAACCCAGCACTGAGGAGGAGGGAGGCTGGGAGCGGGGCTGGGAGGGCAAGCCTGGCAGAGGGGCCACCTGGGCAAAGGCCCAGCAGAGGGGAAAGGCAGGAAGGCTGTGTCTAGGAACCTGCAAGCAGCACAACAGGCAGGTGGGCTCAGACGCAGGGAGACATAAGGCAGAGGTGGAAGGCCAGGGGCTCTGAAATCTACAAGTGAGGAAAGTGATGTGTTAAATCTACAAGTGTGGGCTAGATTTGCCTTTCAGACACAGCAGCAGGGTAGATGGACCAATGTGGAGCAAGGCCATGGGCTGGGATCCCACATGGAAGACACTGGGCACAGAGAGTCTGGGCTGGGGAGGGGGCAGAGCTGCAGAGGTGGGATGGCTGCTGACGCCCTGGCCCTGGGGTTGGAGCAGGGTCAGGAGTGGTTCCAAGTCAGCAGGTGGGGATGTGAAGAGACCCAGCTTGGACCGTATTCCCTTTAAAGACAAAACACGGTGGGGGAGTGCAGGCCGAAGAGCCACAAAACCACACTTGCCTGAGATGGGACTTCAAATGCCACATCCAGACTTGCCTCTTGGGTTTCAGGCTAACAACATTAGTCCTCTTCAGCGTCAGCACAAAACAAACCAGTTCTCCGGAGCCCCAGGCCTGAATGCTTGAACTAAGCTGTCCCTGAGGAGCCATCTGGGTCTGAATCAAGCCTCCCCCTACAGGTTTCAGTTCTTCTCCAGTTAGCGGGCACCCACTTTCCTGAAAGTCATCTCTCCAGGAAATTTATCTAATTCACAAGCTTGTGTGACCTCCTCCACTTCTCAGTGTATCCCCTGGACGGAAACAGTCACGAGGCTTTGCTTTCTCAGAACTCCTGAAGAGCACCTGCTAGTTCAGAAGACTCATTCCGTGCCCAGTGCGCCGTCCAAACGAAGAATGCTACTGACTGTTTCCACTAGGAAAGCCTTCGCACACTGAGGACGGTGCTGAGCAGTTTCTGATGGACTCACCCTTTATCAACAGAACGGTTCTGAAGCAGGCAGTATCATCTCCCCACTTTCACAGATGAGGAGAAGGCTCAGGGAGATTAACTAGTTTGCTCAAGGCCACACAGCTGGGATTCAAACCCAGGTTTTTCTGAATCCAGAGCCCCGAATCCTAAATGTTACACTCCTTGTTAATTAAATGTCGGACTTTTCAAGGACTTGATTTCTCTCTTGCCACTTCAGTAAGCTTTTATTTTGAAAAATTTCAAACTTTCAAAAAAATTTAAAGAACAGTACAATAAACACATATGCTCTTAACCTAGATTCATCAATGGTTAATATTTAGTGGCATTTGCCTCCTCCCTCACTATACCCACACACTCACACATTTTTACCTTGTGAATCATTCCAAAGTTGTAAGCAGCATGGCACTTTACTCCTAAACTCTTCAGCCTGTATTTCCTAAGAACGAGGACATTCTCCCACAGAACCACAATGCCATCAACATCCCCAAGAAAGGTAATACTGATCTCGATTACGTTATCCAATCGCAATCTATGTGCCAATTTTTCCAATTTCACAAAAAAAGCCCTCTAAAGCCACTTTGTTTTTATTCCTCAATCCAAGATCCAATCTCAGGCGACAGTTGTCATGTCTCTTCCATTTCAGTAATCTAGAACAGTACCTGGCCCTCTCCATTCCGTTTGCTCTTCCCTGACACTCCCATTTGTGAAAAGTTGTCTAAATGTCCCGCATTCTGGGTTTGTCTTCAGAATCTTTATTATTTATGCTCTTTTCTCATTTTTGCCAAGATGAGGCACATGACAGTGACTGGGCCATCAGCAAAATAAGGCAACATAGAAGATTTTGCAGAACTGACAGGACCACAAAACTAGCCTTGGCCTTGCAAGAGAAGCAAATCAACGAGCTCACATTTTCACGGACTTACAATCAAACCACATAACTTGCTTAGGGAGCTTCACAATACTCCTGCTGGAAACGACTCTTTAGGCATTCAGATGAGTACAGCCAGAGATGTCCACTTTGTCTAAAAGCTCTCGCCTGCAAGGGCGTTAGGACGAAGCACACAGAGTGCTGGAAACTGGGGAAACAGGGAATATGTAACATTCACATTCACATTCATTAACAAGAGGATAATAAAGAGAGTGCGGCTTGGTCCAGAATTCAAACGTAGATGGAGCATTTGGAGTACGATTGCCACATGTGGGCGTCGTGGGCCTTGTACGTGCCCATAGCTGTGCTTGTTCTGGGGCACGAGCAGTCTGCAGGCGGCGGGGGGGTGGGGGGGTGGACACAGCCAGAGCAGAGGCCCATGGTGGGAACATGCCTGGTGTGTCTCAAGAACAGCAAAGACGCAGAGAGAGCCAGGTGGTATCGGGTGATGCCCAGCCTCATAGGCCCCTGTAAACAACTCTCCTCTTCGTCAGAGTGGGATGGAGGCCACTTTGAGCAAAGGAAGGACGTGATCTGACTTAACGTGTTAAGAGGATGACACTGCACACAGTGTCAAGAATAAACTGTAGGGGACCAGGCAGAAGCCAGTGACCGGTTAAGAGGCTGCTGCCAACTGTGCAGGTGAGAGATGATGGCAAGCCAGGCACTGAGGGGTCGAGCTGGGAGAGACGGTCAGATCCCGGATATATCTGGAGGGAAGCGCGACCTAGGTGTGCTGACCAACAGGAAGTTGAGTTTGAGAGAAGGAGGGGAGACAAGGAAGAGGCCCAGGCGTTTGCCCCCAGGATGGAGCGGCCTGCTCCCACGTGGCAGGGGGGAAGGCTGCATCCCCACGCCTCATTCCCCACTGCTACTGGCCCTATCACAACCTCTTAACTGGCCTCCCTATGACTGTGCCAGGCGCACCACATACCCTGACTCACTGACTCCTCCCAACAGCTCTGATTTACATGCGACGAAACTGAAGTGCCAAGAGATTAAGTTACTCGTTGAAGGTCATACGATGGCAGGTGGCAAGGGGCCGAGCTGGGATTTCTCCCGGCACAGCGTAGCTCCCAAGCCCACACTCATAACCACTAGGTTACATGGCCTCTCCAGACCCTCGACATGGCTCATAGGCCTCTGCTGGCACCGTCTGACCCAGCAGTTCCGGTTCTAGAAGTGAACATTCAGGATGGCTGTCCCCGTGGACACCCTTTGATGGCTTCCCACTGCACTGGAGTTGAGATCCTGCTCATCGCAGCCGCTCTCTCCCCTGCTCCTTTCCTGCCAGCCGCATGGGCCTCCTCCAGGATTCTGGGAGGCCGTAGCAAGCTCACGCTCGCCTTCGCCTCCCACTCTGACATCTTCTCGAACTCCCAGGCCTCATCTCTGCATTTTCTCATGCAATCTGCTGGTCCCTCCTTGCCTGTGCCTCTCCAGAGAGGCTTCCCTCGCCAGCCTGTGAGCCCTCTTCTCCTAGTTATTCTCTAGCCCTGGACCCTGTTCATCACCTCCACAGAGCCACCTCAGTCAACCTGTGATTGTGCCTTTAGTATTTACTTCCTCACCTGTTTATGGTCCCTTCCCCTTGCCCCCAACTGTAAGCACCACAGAGCAAGTCTGACTTCAGTTCACTATGACATCCTAGATCCCAGCACTGTGCCTGGCATGCAGCAGGTGCTCAGTAAGCTGAATTAATGGATGGGTTTCGCTGAATGGATTTAAAGAACCAGAATACAAGGTTAGGTGCGTGCTGCAAATGGCATGGTTACAACTATGTGAATGTCAAGTGCCCACATGGATGCTTCCTGAGGATGCCTGGTGGCTGCCTGGCATCTCTTTTTGGGTGTTTGGGTAAGGGGGGACTTTCCCATACTGTCACTGCCCATGTTGTCTGGACGCAGGCAGACGGGCAGGAACCTGGCTTCTCCTCTGCTTGTCCTCAGAACACTACTGGGCTGTCGGTCAGTAGGCCCGGCAGTGACTGTGCAGGAGTGCCCCGCCCTCCTGGATGCCTGGATGCAGTACAGCGCCCTTCATCTGGGCCCACGCAGCCAGAGCCATCTTTCTTACCCCCCAAAACGGCGTCATCATACAAGTGATGAACTGATTTAAATATTTAAAGATGTGCTCCTCAAAGCAGAAAATGCCAACCCCTCAGCATCCCGCAGCATGAGTTCTATCTCGTTGATTCAGCAGCTGCTGAGGGGACGCCAGCTCTCATTCACCAAGCACCTGCTACGTGCCAAGCTGGGCGCCCTGTGCTTCACGAACGTGATCTCTTTTGATCTTCAACAGCCCTCCTCACAAGGTCTTTTAGAACCATTTTAAAGGCAAGGCCACTGAGCCTCACGAGCATTAAGACCCTGAGGAAGGTCACAAAGCTGCTTGCTTCCCACTACAGCAGGCGCCGCAAAACCAAACGTCAATGGGGCCAGGTGGTTGGAACACAGGAGAGCGCGCCCCGTCTCCGGGCTCTACCCAGAGCAGCGTCGGGGCTGGGGAAGCTCACCATCTGCAACGGTGGCAACCAATTCAATCAAGGAGAGAAACCCAAACTCCTTAACTGTTAGAGAGAAGTATTTACAGACGCAGTAACATGATGTCTTCCCTTTGCTTTAACACGCTGGGGGCGGCGGGGAGCAGGGGTGGTTAAAAGAGAAACGGAAGAGCCAAGGAAATGAGGCTTAGCACAAGGCACAAACTTCTGAAGCTGAAGCCTGCGTGTACAGAGACTCTATGTTCCCTCTAAAATCGAATCGACTTCGCCTAGTCAAGTCTACTCTAGTCTTCCCTTCCCCTCCCCCTTCCCTCCCTCCCTCCCTCGCCTTCCCCTCCTTCCTTTATGGCTGCCAGTCCTGACCTCCTCCCCACACCACACTTTTTTCCAGTGAAAACGAAACAGGCTTTCAGCACAGTTCACATTTTTTCCAAAGGGGTGATGGCCTCTTTGATGCTCTTCTTTGGAAGCCACCTTGACAGAGCTCACCTGCCATACCTGGCCCCCCAGCTGGCTGCTGGACATGTGGGATGGCTCCTGAGTGCTCTTATGCTGTGGTTTCTTATCAAAGTGTGACAAGTTTAGCAAATACAGTTAAAGTCTCTTCCTGCTGCAGAGCTGGCATTCCTTTAAGCAGACCCTATCACCTTAGATAAAAGTTGACCAACCCCCAAACACTTCTCCCTGAGTCAGCTTCCTCCAGCTTCAGGGAGACAAAACACGGCCTCATAAGAAGCAAGCCCAGCCTCCAACATTCAGCAACTATGAATGCCTTCGCCTACATTAGGAGGTTTCCTACCTTTAGTATACACAGGAAGGCATTTTGTGAAGTGCAAAGCATGTTGATTTTTCCCCAATGGAAGGTGAGAAGCTCCAGCATTTAAGAATAAACACCGAAAAGAAAAGTCAACACATGCGTATCTTACTCTAGTACCATATGCTCATAAAATCCATAATTCATAGTATTTTCTGGACGGCACCCTCCTTAGCAAAGACATAATTTGCAATCAGGTTGGGTAAAGACAGACAGCCATTACTTTCTTTTTTGTTTGTTTGTTTGTTTTTGCGGTACGCGGGCCTCTCACTGTTGTGGCCTCTCCTGTTGTGGAGCACAGGCTCCAGACGCGCAGGCTCAGCGGTCATGGCTCACAGGCCTAGCCGCTCCGCGGCATGTGGGATCTTCCCGGACCGGGGCACGAACCCGTGTCCCCTGCATCGGCAGGCGGACTCTCAACCACTGCGCCACCAGGGAAGCCCCAGCCATTTCTTTCTTAATGGCCAACTACCCAAAAAGGCTCATTTAAGTGATCTCAACTAGCAATCTAATCAATTAAAATTGATAAGTGAAATACTTTTAACCTTTGTTTCAGCAGGCCATTCCTAGCGGGAGGAGGGAGGGAATATGAATTCCCAGCATAAAATTTAATTCCATTTCAGGGATGCAAACATTCTTGCTGCCTTGATGGAGTGGCCCCCTTTAAAGCACACTGTTTCTCTCTCTTTCCTTGAATCCAATCAGAGAAAGATGGGTTTATGGATCTCTCCAGCCAATTCCATCAATTTAAACCTTTACAGAAACCCCTGTGACCATTTCTCAAGGGGGAAAAGGGCCAAAGAAGATGGGCATAGAGCACAGAGGGGACGTAGCTTCCTTGTTCTTCTGAGAGAGAAGGAAAAAAGAGCAGAAACCAAGAGGAGGCAAGAAAAAGGAGTCGGACAATCAGGTAAAACCCATAATACTCATTTACCGAGAACCTTCCGTGTGTCAGGCAGCGTGCCCTGCTCTTCACAGGCACCACCGCATTTGATTATTGGGTAATACTCCGGTCTCCTGAGCATATGCGAGGCACTATACTCGGTCATATTCTATTTCATATTACAGTTCACTCAAGTCTCAAAACAGCCCCGTAACGTAAGGAAGATCATCCTGATTTTACAGGTGAGGAAACAGAAGCTGTGGTGGTTTCAATCATTTGCTCGAGGGAATACAGAGCAGGGCAGGGGTACCTGGCTCAAAAGCCAGCCCTCGATGGTCTATATCATAATCGCTGGTCACACAACTGAATGAGTTTTGTTAAAACTCATTCAGTTGTACACTAAAACTTGGTGAATTTTATTGGATGTAAACTATATTTCAATAACGCTGATTTAAAACAAGGGCCCTCTCATCACTGTACACTACAGAGTGGCCATCTGCTGCTCCTGCCTCTCCAGCTCCCATCTCTTCTTTGTGATTTTCCTTTGAGGGCCCCCTCCTTCCTCATCCCCAGGTGATGGGGTTCAAAAGGAACAGGTCCCACCTCCCAGCACCACAGCTGAGCATGTGACCTTGGCCTAGCCAACTTCTAAAAAGTTATAGGGAAAGAGAAGCTCTGTTTTTGTCAGCGCTGCTTAGCCAGTTCAGCAGATCTTGGCCATCTTGTCACTATTTGGTGAGAGCCCTCTGGAGGATGAAGCCAGAACAAAGGAAAGCAGAGCTGAGAGATGGAGGGTGGCAGCTTCCTGATGACACTGCTTGAGTCCCTAGATCTAGCCATGCCTGAAGGCAGAACTACTTCTGGTTTGACAGTGGTTATCAGCAAATTCCCCTTTCTTTTTCCTTAGGCTAGTCTAAGTTGGGTTTTCTATCTCTTATAACCAAAGAGTCCTAAAATATCATAATGTCTTTAAGAAACAAAAAACTATCTTGCCCGTCAGTGTGCACGTGCCCCACAGCAAACAGAGGAAAAAGAGAGTTATATGAATATGAGAAGGGTTACGGGAACATGACCAGGCTTTGTACCCACTGTCTCCTTTAAATCTCAGCCTCACACTGCAGGGTAGAGCACTGAGGCACTGCGTGGTTAAATAAGAAGCCCAGGCTTGCAGGCTAAGCACATGGTTCTCTGGCTTCCAAAGCCATCATCTTTACCTAAATGCTGGTGATTTGCATTTTTGAAAGTTTTCTTTGTTTTAGCAGCAGAATCCTTTAGAATCCTCATTAAAATCATACAGACAACCTTTAATACACAAAACCAATCAGACTGGTGCTGCTATGACTATACGGAGGGTAGGGACCCTGGAGCTGTGCCCACCCCCGCTTGAGACCCCAATCACTGTGCACAGATCTTTCAGCAAAACCCCCACACAGCGCCCACTGGTCTCCAGAAAGCAGGGCCCACAGACTGACTTCAAGGTGCCCAGAATCTAGGGCCCTTTCTTCGAAAGTTTCGTGTGACAAGCACACTCTGTTAGCTCATGGTCACGAATCAATCCCAGTACAACATGCAGGTCGCACATGACCCTCCGAGCGACGCGTGAGCCAGCCTGGTGGTGCCCCCCCCACCCCCGCCGTGACTTGGGGTGACCAACTCACTCAGATCAAGGACGTCATCCGTTTTGATCAGGTCTTCCTCCCGCGTCAGCGGCAGCTGGGTCTCGGGCTGCCCTCGCAGTTGCAGTGACAGGGAACGGAGCATGAAGAACACCCGGATGGCCTGGACCAACAGTTCGGAGAGCAGAGAAGATGGAAACTGAAGTCATTTTGGTGAGATGCTCCATATGGAGAAATCACACAGTGACTCTCGATTTACAACAAACAAAATAAAGCCCCCCTCTCTCAGTATCACGGTTCTGGTGCTTTCAGAGCCAAGATAAAAAACAATCAAGGATGCACCCTGTTTTCAATTATCCACAGGTTCAGGTTTGGGCCACTTCACCTCACTGAGCACCTGTCACTTGCCAAGACCTTTCCTCTAGTGTCATGTGACCTTCATGGCACCCCTGCTCAGCAGGCAGCCCCGCTTCGCAGATGAGGCACTGAGACCCAAGGAGGCCAAGTGACCTGCCCCCTGCTCACATCTACGGAGGGCAAGAACCAGGCCTCTTCCAACTAAACCAGCACGGAATTTGGAAATCCAAATCATGAGTGTTTCAAGGACCTACCTACTGGATGTGGGGGTGAGGGAGACAGAAGGTGAGATGCTGGTGGGGTTCAGGGATGGCCAGACCCGGCAGCCCTTCACCCAGGAGCCTTGGCCCCTTGGCCTTACAACAGGGGCTGTGCCACTGACAGGGCAGAGGATCTGCCACCTGGCAAGTGTGCAGTGATGTCAGTGCCCCGAGAGCCCCTCAGACTTCCCCAGCCAGCTTTCTGGGGACAGAGGTGGCCCCCATCAGCACAGGGATTCCTGGCCCATCGAGGAGTCTTGGCAGACTCCAGTGTGAGCAGGCATTTCCAGAGAGCAGAAACAAAGCAGAATCCCAGGCCTTGGAAGCCAGACAAGTTTGTGCAGAAAGCAGCCTTCACCCTGGGGTTAGCCTGCTCTGGAGGTACCCTCCGCTCGAGTCCTAGATTGGGGCTGACTTGCCCACCAACAAGAGGCCAGGAGGGGGAGGGGCAGCCACAGGGGAGGTGGCCTCTGGGCCACCTTCCCTGACTCGTAGCTGGTGGGCCTGCCCGAGGCAAACGGCTCCTGTGTCAGACATACAGGTCCGCGTTGGACTCTCAGCTCCACCACGCTGGGCAAGGCCCCTGACCCCCACGAGCTTCCATTCCCTCCTGCGTGAAATGGGGGCGGGAGTCTCTACCACACGGGGCTGCTGGGAGATTCTGAGATGACCCTGGCGGGGCAGCAGCCAGCACGGGGTCCGTAAAGGGGCAGCCACCCCTTACTCCCGCCACTCAACATCTGGGCACAGGGAGGCGACGGGGACAAACCACTGTCGCCACTGGTGAGCCATGCAGCCGCTTTTGGGTCCTCTTGTTTCCAAGTTCTGAGGCTGTAGGCCTGGGTCACTGAGACGGGAGGCTGCCCTTTATAAGACAAGGTGCCTCCCAAAGCAAGAGGCGGGGGGACAGATGACTGCTCGCAAAGAGCCAGGCTTGCACTGGCTCCCGATGACCCAGACAACCAGGGTGCCCATGGGCACCTCTAAACCCTAATCCTGCCTTGGCCCAGAACTGGCAGGAGACCTTGGGCCAATTACTTAATTTCCTAATGCAGAAAACTGGAAGAACAGTCCTATCTCCTGGACCTATTGTGAGGTCAGGTATCCCCTGTCAACCAGAAGCGCTAGAGAAAAGATAAGCTTTTATATGATAATGATGGTGGTGGTGGTGGCATTGATCAGATTGTTTTTAATGTTTTAAAGTGCAGTCTTCATAAAGACATCTGTAATAATCAGAAGAAAAAGAGTTGTAGTTTCACTATAAACCCAGCAACACAGGTTTTCTATATTAAGCACCAATTGCGTGCCAGGCACCATAGGCACCTTATTGCAATGTAAAGATTTTAAGCAGGAAGGAATGGAGCTGAGAGGGGCAGGGTGATCAAGTTCACACTTGAGAGAAGTGAGGTGGGGACTGAAACCAGGAATGTTTGATACTTGTGTCACTTAGGCATATACACAAGGGAATTCAAACCCAGCCCAAGTGCAGAAAGCCCAAGATGTGGGTGGTCACTTAAACTACTTGGCTGTTTGAGCTCTCAAGTAAGGAGTCCTGACCTCAGAGATGAGGGGAAATAAAACAGAAAACGGAAATAAAACAGAAGAAGGGTTTTTCTGTGACAAAAACCCATTCCTCTCGGAGTTCTGAAGGCAAAGAAATCAAGCAGGACCAAAGCTGGGGGATGAAAAGGAGAAACGTGTGTGGCTTTCTACAGCCCGATCACTCTGAAAACCAGAAACCTTCCAACATTAAAGGAGCCTGGAATTTGGCTCCTAAGGTAGACCTTTTTGATAAAACATCTGCTTTTGCTCTTCAAGTAACAAAATGGAAGATATTTCCAGGAATACAAAATAATAACAATAATAAAATAATTAAAAATATAAAACAAAATAAACACCCCCAATAATACTTTTCCTGTGTCCTGCCCCAACTCCTAAGAGAAGGAAGAGCATGTGAGAAGCCCACACACATGAATGTGAGGGCATGTTCCCACAGGGCCAAGTACTCCACTTGGGCGAAAGCGGGGCTCCCATGGGCATCTATGGGGTTTGGCACGCATGGTGACCAGCCCCACAACTCCGAGAATCCACAAAAGAAAGGTGAGATACCAGGATTAAGGGTCATCAGGTCATCCCACTGCCCTCTAAAACAATAACCGCTCCCTCTGTTTACCCATGGCCTGCCAGGTACAGGTGAGGGTTGTACTGTGTCACCTTGTTCGAGCCTTTTAACAACCCTGCACGGTTCCCATTTTATAGACAGGAAACCGAAGCCTAGAGACGTTAGGTAGCCTGCCCAAGGTGATTCAACTAATAACCAGACTCCAAAGTCTGTGTTCTTCCAACCACATGCCTTTGCCTTCAAAAGACTGAAGGATTAGGGCCCAGGCTTTTATTGAGTGTTTTTCTTGACTTTGCTAAATAAATGTGCAAGTTTAAAAGTATTACTGAAAAGGAAAAAGGCATCCTTATTCTTTGAGATGCTATCATAGAACGATACAAAGACTGATTCTGGAAGAAGAGATTAGATTTGGAAAGGCGTGACGGCTGACCAAGCTCAAATATAAAGAAGAGACTTTTCCGGTTTGCTTCCATGCAGCTGGGAGTAAGCCCTGGCAAGGAGAGCCCCATGAGTGGGGTGGGGGATGGCTTCCGAGTCAGACAGAGCTTGGTTCATACTGGAGTCAGGCGCGTCACGTGGATCCCCCGAGCCTGGGCTGGAGCTCTGCAAATGGAGTGTCCACCACCCCGATCACAGGGTGGGAGACAGTGGAGGGGACACCTTGAGCCCTGGAGCAACGCTTGGTCCGAGCCCTCTCTCCCGCTGCCCTTGCCGGGTGCACAAGTTGATGAGTTCAGGCGACAGTCACTCAAGTTAGGAGCCCACCGAGGCCGCGGAAGCCAGTCATTCTTAAAAGAGTGCTGAAGCAGTTGAAAGTGGGCACAGCCCTTTGGGAAAGCAACTTGGCAACATGTAGAGTCACACAACGAAATATTCATGCCCTTTGAACCAGAAATTCCACTTCTGGGAACTTATCCTAAAGAAATAAGCCAAAAGAAAGGAAACACTGTATTTGTGAAGCTGCTCATTTCAGTTTAGTTGAAAATAATGTAATACTGGGAGCAACCAAAATGTCCACCAGCAGGAAAATGCCTGAGTAAATCATGGCAAAAGTCACCACATGAACTTTTTATGCAGCAGTAAGAAATTAGGCTTATTAAAACTGTATCACAGTATGAAAAACTTCTTGCTCTACAATGGAGAGAGAAAAGCAGCAAGGATGAATGCAAGTCCATGGGTCCATACCCACGCAACCATGAAAAGATGTGTTTGCAAACAAAAATGGGAGAAGACACACAAAATGTATTGTTTGTTTAGGGTGATGAAATCACAGGAAATTCTTTCCCCCTACCTTGGAAACTTCATGAGATGTTATTGTATTTTCTTTAATGTGTAATATACATCCAAAGAGTAAAAGAAAAATAGCCTATTTCCTCAATGTCAATAGCGATAAACACAAAAACTGTTTGTGGTTTTACGAGGGAACAGGGACACAGAACGTACGGAGGGACAAATAAAACTTCATGCAAATATCTTTATTTCATGATGGCTTCCATGGTTACTCCATAAAGATGGCTACCTAGTGTAAAAGAGATAGCTAGTGGGAAGCAGCTGCATAGCACAGGGAGATCAGCTCGGTGCTTTGTGACCACCTAGAGGGGTGGGATAGGGAGGGTGGGAGGGAGGCGCAAGAGGGAGGAGATATGGTGATATATATATATGTATAGCTGATTCACTTTGTTATACAGAAAAAACTAACACACCATTGCAAAGCAAATATACTCCAATAAAGATGTTAAAAAAAAAAAAGATGGCTAGTGGCTTAAATTCAGTTTTGGGTATTCACCAGAAAGTCCTCTCCCTAACTCTCTTTTCTCTAGCATTAAGCTTCAGTAGGTTTAGATCATTAAAAGACTCTGTTTCTTTCCCACTCAAGATGCTAGAATGCTCTACCACTCTTCAGGCACCTCACAGCTGCTCTCTTCCATTTACTCTGGGCAAGACCTGACAGGCAGGACACATGAGGAACCTGAGGCTCAGGGAGGTTAAGTAACTTGCTCAAGGTCACACAGCTAAAGTTGGGATTGAACCTTGGTTGGTCTGTGAGCCTGTGTTCTTTCTTAACTGCTTCTCTCAACTGCCCTTCCATGTGGGGTGGGTCCAGCTCAAGTCCAAGGTTCTGCATGCATGTCCTCATCAGATGCCAGTAGTTCCTGTGACCTCATTTCAACATGAATCTCCCTTCTTAGCTGGGATGGCTCAGTGGCACTCTTGCTATTTTGGTCTTATTTTGTATTATTTGTTTTCTCTCTATTCTTGCATCTAGCACAGTGCCTAGAAAATGCTTGATAAATATGTCGAATGATAGGATAAATGGTGTAACTTGCAAAAGGCAAGAGGGAAAACATGACTTTATTGCCAGATGTCTCCCCGCGGTCTGCAAGGCTCTGACCCTCCTCTCCTAACCCCTTCCCTCACTCCGCTCCAGTCACCCTGCTCCCTGGACATGCCTTACTCTTCTGCATCTCGCAGCCTTTGCACTTACTGCTCCCTCTGTCTGGAAAGTGCCTCCTTTACATCTTTGGCTGGCTGGCTCCTTCTCACTCTCTAGGTCCCTGCTCAGATGTCACCTTGGCCGAGCAGCTTCCCCTGATCACTCTCTCCAAAGCTGTGTCCCCTCTTTCCTTCATAGCCCTCACTGCAGCCTGGTATCACACTTGTTCATAAACTTTGCCTCTCTCCATGCGATGAGAGGCCCCGAGTAGGGCCGCATGCCCTACTCACTCCTGCACCCTCAGGAGTCCAGCGGCTCTTTGACGAACGTACGAAGGAATGATTTACCAGTAAGGGTGGTTTGAACTACTTTGACAAGTCCTTAAGGAAAATAAAGGGTGGGATTTCTGAAAAGGGTCAGCCTCCTAAAAGTTAGAAAAGCCTATACTCGGCAGAAGGAAAAAAGAAAGGGAAGGAAAACCTTTGAATCCAACAGGACGAAATGGAATGTTCTCTGGATACAAGCAAAGAACATGAAACAAACCACATAAGCCCTCAATTGCTTGCTAAACCATACACTTCCTTTAGCTCAAATTCAAAGCACACTGCTGTGTTCTGATGCTTGAAATGGGCCGAGGAGCTAAGCTTCTGGAGGATTCCAGACAGCTGCCTTGCATCAGGAACTGGACTGGGGCGAAGGGTCAAAATTCCCCTTCAGAAATGGATCCTGGAAGTCACAAACGGAAGCTACTCTCAGGTGGATGGCTCTGCTTTGAGATGGCCAGCCCCCTTTTATCTCATCCTGCCACCTTCTCCCTGGCTCTATACCTACGGATGCTGGGACTTGAGAGTTGCTTTTATAAACTCACCGGACACAAGCGACCCCAGGGAAGCCCAGACGTCCCAGGGGCTCTGCCTGTGCTTCAGTTAGCAGCCCATCTGGGGCAAGGGAGGCGTGCAGCACAGTCCTGGGAACTTGAACTAAGAGAGATGTGAGGGCAAGGGAGGAAGAACCCCAGCCTCAGGCACCTACTGGCCTTTGTGTTTTTGCCTTACTGCTGAGTCCTCCTGAGGACGCTGGCAGGGCAGGCACTGCTGCTTTCTGGGTGAGGAGACAGTGGCTCAGAAGGGAGCAGGAACCCCAAAGCCCAAGCAACCTTCCCTCTGCCATACGCCTCACCCCTAAATTTCTCCTGTGGATCAAAATCGTTTGCCCCAAGCCAGCAGGACATGATGCCAGGAACCAGCCAACAAGGCCAAGGTCCTCGCTGGGCTCCAAGGCCTCTGGGAACTGCCTCCTTCAGCTCCTCCCAGCCCCATCACTTCCCACGTAGCCTCCCTCACGGTGGGCTCCGGCCACAGTCCCCTCTTTGTCGGAGGTGCTGGAATGTGCCACGTCTTTCTGGGCCTTTGCCTCCCCCAGCTGCCCAGCCCTTCCCCACAGTCTTGGCTCAAGGACCAGCCCTCTGTGCTGCTCCACCTCCTTCCCCGGGTAGGATTAGGGACCTGACCCCATGTTCCTTTAGAAACGGCCTTGGCCCATGGAATGGCACTGCCTCTTCCCACCTCGCCCTCTAGACTCTGATTCCTTGAGGAGTGGGGCTAATAAACACAATGAAGGCGGCAGTGGCAGGCAGCGGGTCAGAATGGCCATGCTGCCTAGGTTGAATTCTGGCTCTGCTACTTATTAGCTGGGGGACCTTGAGCAAATCACTTGACCTCTTCGTGCCTCAGTTTATCCCTCTGCAAGATGGGGATAATACTAGCGCCAACCTTCTAGGGTGGTTGTAGAATTACGTGAGGAAATTCATATAAAGAACTGATATGAATGATCTGCTTTATCACACAGGCTATGAGCTCATGTGACTGTTAAGGAAACCTGACGGACTGTGGACTGAAAAGAAGGCAGGATGCAACCCAGAGCAGCAGCTCTCAACATTCACAATCTTCTGGACCTTCTGGCTCAGGGTCCAAGGAGGACCTGGGGACGGGGTCCTCTCTGGCCTGGGGATACAACAGCTTGACTGGGTGTGTTGCCATTACCCTGCTTGGGAGCATCTCCTAGGCCAACCAAAGGTTAAGGGTGAGCGTGTCCACTCCATGAAGGAGTGCAGACATGACATGCATTTGTCAGAACCAATCCCCCCGTAAAGGCCGATGCCAAGGATGCCCAGTGCAAACACTGCCGCCCGCAAACAATCACGTGCCCGGCCATGGGGCCCACAGCCCTGGCTGGGAGCACAAGGAAGGAAGGTGTCACTGGCCCGGAGAGAGGGTGGGTCCTGCGGTGAGGGTTGTGGGTTTGGTCAGACAGCAGGGAATGTGGATTGACTGCAGACACAGGTCCAACTTCCTCTGTGACCCACCCCCACCCGGCCAGGCATCTGAGGCAAAATCACCAGCAGGAAGGCCATGGAATCCTCTTGCTTTAGGCAGATCCAGCAAGTTAATCCCGCTCCTCAAAATCTAAAGGTTAAAACACTTCTGCCACTCTGGTTACACTTGGATTAACTCAGAGGAAGATGCGGCCTGATAACGGGAGCCGAGTGCAATGAATTCCTCTAATTTATCCACTAACCGCCACACCTCCAGGGAACGATTTTCTAGGAAAAGGTTATGGTGCTTTCTAAGAAAGAAACTGATCTTACCAGGGAGATAAAATACCCTGAACAGCCCTGGGAGATTGCTTCAGAAAAAAAGTGCTGATAACGGAAGCACACACTGCAGCTGGGTTCTGAGAACTAATCTCTTCACACACCTCTCCTGCAGGCCAGCGAGAATCACAATTGCATTTGCGTGTGCCTCGTCCCCAAGATCCCTCAGATACCTTAACACCACCATCTCTGGGGGACCCGGCCTCACGGGGCTGATTTCACAGCAGCCTCACCTGCACTATGTCGACTGCTCACCCCCCATGCTCCTTCGCAGAAGCCTGGCCCCGCTTCCTCTTTCAGAGCTCTGGGGTTGGGGCCAGCTCCGCGCCAGCGAAGGCAGCCTGCCTGCCACCAACACCGACATCCGGCATCCGTGGCCAGATACGATGGAATTTCAATCTCTGCTTTAACAAAGGGCAGCGCGCCTGGGGAAGTTAGGCCTGGTGGCGGGGTGCGAGGGAGGAGCTCTGGCTCTCCTGAAGGCGTGTTGGAAGGCAGGTCTGGATGTGGTCGGGAACCCTCCGCCCCCCGCTCCGGAGGTGCTCCTGGAGGGCAGCAGCCCAGGAGAGGCTGAGTAGAGCGCCCACTCACCCGCCGGGTCCTCTCCACGTCACCACACGGCAGCCGCTTCACAAAGTCAATGCCCGTCAGCGGCGTGCCCGTGGGGGGCAGCAGGATGGAGGCGTCCATCATGAGATATTCCACATTCATGGGCTTCATCTAGAAGACAGACATCGAAGGGAAGCTCACTGAAGGGAGGAAGGCGCTGGGGCAGGTGACACTGGCCTCTCACCTCCATCGGCACATATTAAAGAGCACATCAACTGAGATTCAGACTGAGTGAAGCCTCGAGGCAGCCAGATGTGAGAGATGTGCCTTGTTGTTTTTGAAGTTGCAGATGTCCCCTCATCTGCAGTGACAGCTCAGACACTCTGGAGAAGCTGCCTCCCTGCTGTGGAAAGCTCTTCTTTCTCACCCTCTTGTTCCCCTCGCCGCAGCAGGGAGAGGGGCCTCAGTAAGGAGGCCAGCCCTTTACGGTGGTCCCTTTAGGGTGGTCTGCCCTGTGTGCGGAAGCCTGACTGCTGCCCGCCTCCTTCGCTGGCACTTCCAATACGATGACAGCAGATGTAGCGACGTGGCCCCCGTTTAAGGGGACCTGACTGCGGGCCAGGCAGAGAACTAGCGGCTTTGCACGTAGGCCCTGTCCAAGCCTCCCAACAACCCCAGCAGGGAGGCTGCCGAACTTACCGAGAAAACGGAGGCTTGGGGAAGCCGAGGAATGGATGTGGGCGCACTCAGCTGGCTGGCGGCAGAACCATGACACGGACCCAGGCCTGCCCTTCTCCAGACCCACTATGATTTCCACAACACAACCCGCATTTCCCCTTCCTTCCTTGTCCCCCTGGCTTCTTACCTGGGGTAACAGAACCAAGTCACTTATTAAGCACCTACTTCTCGCCAGGCCCCTGCAGGGCTCACCTCCTACTGGGCGGGTGCGGGGGCTGTCCCATACTACAGAGGGGATCGCTGAGCTCGGAGGGAGGGCGCGTGCCCACAGCCACTGGGCCAGAGGGGCAGAGCTGTCTGCCTCCTTCCACACCGCCTCCAGGAAGCCTTCTCCGATTACCAAGACACATGCTAACATCACCTCCCCTCCTGGAACTTTGTTGCGTCAGTACTGACCCCTTAATTGCACGTGTTGTTGGACACTGACACTTCATTTACCTGGCATCATAAAGGAATGACATTTCACAAAGGTAAATATTCTATAGAATTAATTTTACTCCTTTAAGCATCATGAGCTTTTTCTGGTCTCTTTTAGAAAGTGGGCTTCAATCATATCACACTTTTTTCCCTCCTGTAACATAAAGCTGACTAAACAAGGCAGAGCTGTGGAGAGGGTCCGGCCGTCCAGAGACCTGGTGAACAGGGAGCCCCTTCGCACGTGCTGCCTACCTTCTTATTTTGGACCCATGAAGCCTTCCTCCAAAGGCCTGAGGTCTACCGTCGCTATTCCTTTACGCCAGAGTGGGGGTGGCAGAGCCCTGTCTCCGGGGCACGTGGGGTTCCAGCCTTCCCGCAGGGCCTTCCCGGCCTGCCTTCGGCTCCCTCGCAGCTCCCTCCTCTCCACCCCTCCACTCCCAACCACCTCCGACAAGCCCCCTCGAGGACTCCTGCCCATTATGCCTCTGCACGAAGCAAGAGGTGACAGGAGAAACAGTGAAGGGTCAGAAATGAAGGCCTGGCTTTGGCAGCACCCGAGAGGCTGTGCCAACTTCGCTGAGCTTAGTGCTGATTTCCTTAAGTCTGAGCTAACAACTCAGATAGGGGTGCTGGGTATATGCCAGCTGTTCCTTCCCTAGAGTTCCAGGCTTTGTGCAAAACATGCAATAAATGTGTCACTGAGACAAACAAACAAAACCCAGGAAGCTCCCTAGGGCAGGAGGGAGGGGAACCGAATATCCGTGGTGCTGAACCTCTATAGGAGGCAGCCCTTAGGTATTTCACAACCAGCCTGGAAAGCTGTGTGGTCTGGGCCCCATTTTACAGATGGAAAAATCCAGGCTCAGAAGTAAGCAACCCGCTCAGGGTTCCAGTTAGTACGTAGCAAAAGCAGAAACTGTGCAGGGGTTTAGGAGCCCAAGCTTTACTGTGTTGTCAAGTGACACACGAGCCTTACGTTTCCAAACAAGAAGCCAAACTTCTGGAGAATTACATTGTGGAAGGGGACGTCACGGGCATAACATAAGGCGGCAGCTGACCACTGACTCCACTCCACTCCAATTCATGGTCCAAAGAGTAGAAGACTGAGACACTCTTTGGGGGGGTCGAGGGGATAATGGGGTGTGGGCATCAAAGGTGTGAGGCGCACACGGGCGGCTCACATAGCACCGAGAGGAGGCCTGGTCACTGCTGGGGCACTTCTGGAGGTGAATTATACCAATTTACACTTTTCCCTTGAACAGGTTCCACGAGGCCTCAGATGTGCTGTGAGCGAGGATGTGGTGAGGGCCCAGCCATCCAGACGCCCGGAGATGGGCCAGGGAGCCACGCAGCACACGCTGTCTTTTTCTTTTTGACATTTTAAACCCTTGGGTTTATTGTAAAGTTCCCGAATCACTTCACTCTTTTGTCCGTGAAAAGGGCGATTTATCATCTAGTTACTGAGTGTCAACTAAGGGGCAGGTGCTGGGGATCCAGAGGCGAATGAACAAAACAGAGCAACCTGCAATCTTCTGCAAGACAGGGGAGACCCCGGGCTGGCACTGCAGGTTCGAGGGAAGGCCAGGTGCGGGAACATTCTGGTGGCACAGAGAAGAAGGAGGCAGCACAATATGCAGAGCAGGGCAGGGCACTGGGAGGTGACGGCTCTGCTCCTCGATGCCTGGGCACATGTGGGCGCCTCCCTCAAGCTCCCTGACTCTTATTTCCTTATCGGCAAAAGCAGGATAATGATAGCAGTGACTCCCATCAGGCTGACATGGGGATTAAGAGATTTCACATGTACGACATGCTGCACACACCTGACACGGACTCACCTGACACGGACTAAGTCCTCAATCAAATACTATTCATATCAAAGTGAATCTTTCTGAACCATCTTATGACTCAGCCCAACTTAGGGGGAGTGAATGTCATCTGAAGTTTCACTGGTGGGGATCAAAAGGCACTGTTTTCAATGCACTTCCCCACCAGTCTCTGTCATTCGGATGGAGAGCTCCGAATGAGACGAGTTCTCCCCTGGTTCGGCAGGACAAGCTTTGCATGCCCACAAGCGCGTCTGGCCCCTCACTCACCGTCATGCTCCTGTACTCATCTTCAAACATGTCCAAAAAGATTTCTTCTCCCTAAAAAGAAAGGAAGGAAAGAGAAGATTATGCACATTTTTTCCCCATAAACAACAAAGTATTATAAACTCCAGTTTGAGGTTTTTGGGACCATCTGTTTCTTATTAGCGAGTTCTGGTAAATCACCAGGAAGTGAAATACACACGTGAATAAGAACACACACACCCAAAAGAAAGCCCAAATATCAAATGGAACCTCAACGCTTTTCTCCTTTTTTTCAAGCATGTGTAGTTAGATTTCTAGTGTCAAGGCAGTTAAGTAAAAACAACAAAAATAACTTCATATATAATTAAAATATAAAAAGGGTTAACGTTTCAAGTATTTAAGGCCATCTGCTTGCTGAGAATGGTTGGAGAAAATAAGAATCTCGGTTGTCATGTTAAAGCTATGAGGCTCCACACCTCTGAAAGGAAGAGTATGATTAAATATGCTTAACTCTAAAATTATACGGCTTGTTCCATTTGTTTTTGAGGTGCGCCTTTGGGGTTTTGGAGTTCCTGCAGCCCAGATGACTCTGCCCCGGAGGTCCCTCCCAGAACAGGGTGGCGGGGAGGAATTGGCTGTGAGACACATAGACCAGGGGCCAATCTCAGCCGTACCTCTTGGAGCCTCTCTTTGTTTCACTGCAAGACTGGGATGAGAGCCCACGTCTGTGCAATAGGAAGACAAAATGAGTTGATCCACACAAGTCATTATGACCACCCTGGATAGGCCTGCAACGGGGGAGGGCAGGGGAGACTTGGCTGAGCGTGTCAGGGCTGCTAGACCTGGCCTGTCTCCTAAGCGCCCTCCCCGCCCCCCCACCCCACACACAGTTGGGGGTGGGAAAAGCAATAGGTCCTCTATATGTTTTTCCAGTGATCAGAACCACAGGTAAACTTGGAAGTTCTTGTGTGGTGTGAGAACCATGCAATAACCACAGAAATAGCAACCCTTGAGAATATCCATAAGCTTGTGAGATACTGTACTTAGGGTGCAAACCTTTTAGGATACAAGAGAGAAAAATCTGGGTTGGGAGAAGGGAGCTGCAATTCAAATACAGTTCTCCTTTTGTCAGTGAGAAAGAAAAATCCTCTGGGAAGATGCCTACCTATATGTCTTCCTGTTTTTGCAATCCAGAAGCTTTTTGGGGGCCAGGGTGGGGGTGGGGGGCAGGGGAATAAACTAAGAGCAGTTATACCGGAAAGAGCTTCAAAGATGCCTCTGCCGAGGACTCGTATCCTCCCTTCAAGGCCAAGTGTGGTTTGGGCCGGTCTAAGGGGAGACTGGGATTTCTACCCCGGTGCGTGGGGCCCACAGTGGTACCACCCTCGTCTGGGCATGTCCGCCGTACTGCAGCTGCGTGGCGTCATCTGATCGCGGCAAGGTACACTTCCAGATTACATGACCTGGTTTTATCTCAACGAACACTGACAATGATGGGCGGTGGCTTAAAAAGCTTCTTACAAAGAAAAAGATTCCCGTTCATATGTGTATCTAGCTCACAGCTAAACTGCTGTGAGTACAAACAATGAATAACAGCGCAAGTGAATGAGAAAAGGGTGGCGCCCACGCCTTTCCTCCTCCAGGGAGGATCTCTTCATCAGCCAGAGTACAAGGGGAAACCACCACTCACTGGATCTGGAGAGATCTGATGTGGAGGCCAAAGAGTCAGAAACTAAGACTGCTTGGCATATGGATTAATCCACTGTTGCTGACAAATGATGAGCCTTGCCTAAGGCTATATTATGCCTTAAGAAAAGAGGTAAACAAAACTATCACAATGCAGTATCTTAAAACGAATCATCTGGAAACTGAAGACAGATCTACAAGTTTTCCAAATACTGAAAGTTATGGTGGTCCTTTACCAGCTCTCACTACATTCATGATAAATGTTTAGAGCCTGTATGTGCACACAGGCACACTTCATTTTATTGCACTTTGCTTTACTGCTTCACAGATACTGAATGTTTTTTTACAAATTGAAAGTCCATGGCAACCCTGTGTTGTCAGATGATAGTTAGCATGTTTTAGCAGTAAAGTATTTTTAATTAAGGTATGTACTCTTTTTTTAGACACCATGCTATCACACACTTAGCAGACCACAGTACAATGTAAGCATAACTTTGATTAGCGCTGGGAAACCAAAACGTTTGCGTGACTCTCTTTATTGTGACATTTGCTCTATTGTGGTGATCTGGAACCAAACCCACAGGATCTCTGAGGTCTGCCTGTACATGTATATAAATAATACACATGCATATAATTTATAAACTCATATGTAATTCAGTAATTTTATATGTATAAGCATATGTAATTCATGAACACATAAGTTCATATGTATTATTTAGTCATATGACTATCTGTATATAATTCATCATTTACATGTAAATCCATCAATGAACAAATTCATATATAATTGATAAATAAACAGTCCCATACTAGGGGTGAGTCCTCAAAAGTTCTGATACAAGAGCATGGACAGAAAAGTGCAGAGACCACTGCTCCGGAGAGGATGAAATTGAACATTTTTACTCAGGACCCATAGGGTGTAAGAAATAACTGAAGACACTACAGTCTGGTTTATACGACACACACACACACTGCTGTACCCCTGAGTTCCGGCAGTTTACCTTATAGAAATGCCGCACCAGGTGGACACTTTCTTCTCGGGCTCCCTGTTAAAAGAGAGGGAGGGTGTGAGGGGGCAGGTCTCATGGAGGCGAGTGAGTTGGGTAAATCACAAATTCTAAAGTCTGAGTCTATATAAGACAGACGCTGGGCTAATAATCTTAATCTATAAAGTGGTTCTTCGTAAGGGGGTGGGGGAGAAGGAGCTCAAAATAAAAATGGGCAAAGGACAGACGATTCAATGTGATGACATGGAAAGCTGCTGATACACAGTTACATGAGAGAAACGGGTTCTACAACATGGCCTTGATAACTCTGTTTTTATAAAAAGAAAAATTCACTTGTAAACGTGTGTGTGAGTGTATGTGGTATCTGGAAAGACACACACCGAAGTGTCAACTATCATTACCTTTTACCTCTCTGTAGTTTCTAAACTTTCTAAAATAAACATGGAAAATAAGAGGGAAGACAATGAAAGCTATTTAAAACAATGAATGAACATAGTAGCACGATAAACCATAAATAAATAAATGTGTATCTGTACACGTATAAAACTTTCATAATATAAAAAGAAAAAAATCCCGGAGACAAATTCAGAGCCAAATACAAGAGAACTACTAAAACTCACTAGTAAGTGGGCTTCTCGGGCCCATCTCAGTGGAAGGGTAGGTCTGCGGGAGCAAGTGGGCAGAGGGGGCGGCAGGGGTCTGGGGCCCAGCTTCCTCGCAGTGGTGCCGCGGACCGGGCTGCGGTCTGGATGCAGCAGCTTCCCTCGACCTCCTCCTGCCCTCCCCCGGGGCACGGGTGCAGGAGGAAGGGGGCCTCACCTCCAGGCAGGCCAGGTGTACGTCCTTTATGATACAGCCCGTGCTGGTCACGACTTGCTGCTTTAGGAGCAGGCAGCTCAGCTCCAGCGTCGCCAACCGGATCTTGCCATCTGTGGAGCACACCGGGGTCAGCCGCGCGTACCCCGGGCTGCATGCCCTCACAGGCAGTCTCTTGCCTTCCCGACTTGGAGGTCAGCTGACAGGTCCCCCGACATCCAGTGGGGGTACAGAGGGAGCCCCCATGTGCCAACCTCCTTCCCAATCAATTACAATTGAATGTTCTCATCAAAATCGCCTGTACCAAATGCTACCCAAAGTCCCCTTATGGGGGGAGAGGAGGCAGGAAAAATGGGTAACTACTTATTATTGAAGGCCTAGAAAGTGGCCATCTGCGGTCACTTTGCTTGTCCAGCATTCCTTCCCTTTCTTCAGGGACAAGCACCCCCAGTTTCCCTTGGAGATCCACTAGCCCTGCTCTCGGTCATGTGATTTGGGTGGAGCTGGTCCTGCTTCCCCTGTCCCAGGGGTGGGCACATCCCCCAGGCTGGTCAGGGCCATCCAGCCCCCTGGTCACAGTGACTGGGTAGGGGGCGAGCAAGGGAGCCAGTCACAGTCAGTAAGGCTCAGTTCCACAACTTACTGGAACCACCGGGCTCAAGACCCTCTCCTCGTGCTGGGCTGCGGAGAGGACAGGGACAGCGGTGGGGCCCTGATGGCCCGAGCACTATAGTCCGCAGTGGTCACCTCACCAGCGTGTTCTACAAACTGAGCCCTGAGTCCTCCCTTCCACCAGGCTGCCCAGTGTCTCTGCTACAGCAAGTCTAGAGCCCGACAGAGACAGGTGGCGGGAGCTGCAGGCAGTCATCTGGCCAAGGCAGAAGGCCACAGAGCCCAAAGACAGGCTTGAAAACATTGTTTGAGCCCCGGATTCAGCTGTGCCTCAAGCCAGCGCCCAACAGACTTGAAGTCATGCAAGCCAACAGTCTTGTTTGTTTGTTTGTATTGTCTCAGCGAGTCTCAGTTGGGTTTCTGTCAACTGCAACCAAGTTCTGACTAACACAACCTGCTGTCCTGCTGTGAGCCAGGCATGGTCTGGGTGCTTTAGAGACGCTCCCTCAAGGAGTCTCTCTAAAACCCCACTGCAATGGGTTCTCTAAAGGCTGAGGTTTAGAAAAGTGAAGTGGCTTGTCCCAAGTCTCACCCTGGGCTGTGGTGGACTCCAGGTGCGCTGAATGCCAAAACCCACATCTGGCATCGTGCCTAGAAAGCACCCGTGACCGCTGACTGAAGGGCATTCTGCTCTTAGCAAACTCCCCCTGAGTCTTTAATCTCATTTCTGGGGAGAGGCCTCCATGTGGAAGGAGGGGCCAGGAGAGGGGGTAGTTTCTAGGCCACATCTCGGAGGTCTTGGAAACAACAGGGACCAGGATGGACCACTGGGGAAAAACTCAAGGCAGACACACCGCTGCACACCTCCCTGGCTGGCCTTTAACGCTGTGCGCACGCATGCCTGCGTGCGTGCGTGCGTGCGTGTGTGTGTGTGTGTGTGTGTGTGTTAGGGCAGTGGTGGGGGTAGGGCAGCAAACAGGTGAGAAGAGGGAATCTGTTTGCCCAAAAATGAACTGGTTACATACGAGCAAAACCAGGCCTTCCTAAGCACGACACAACCCCAGGGGCCACCCGGGCAGAGGCTGGTTAGTCTCAGCTCGGCCGTTCTCCCCGTCCCAGCCCCACCACCACTTCTGCACCGCGGCCCAGGCCCAGCAGTGCCCCCCCTCCCCCTGCCCTCCTGCAAGCTCAGGAGTTCTCCGGAGCACAGTCTCACTCCCGCCTGCCCCTCCACAGAGCTGCGCTGTGGGCCAGGTCAGAAACGCCCCTCCTGCTGCCTCCAGGCAAGCGGATGGTGATTTTCCACCAAGACCCTTCTTCCTTTGCAAGTTCCTGCCAAGTTGCTGACTATTCCTCCTGCTGGTCCATCTCTCCAGGGGAACAGAGGGAGCAGCAAACTCCTGAGGCCTCATCGAAGCTTCCAGATTGTCCCTCTGAGCTGCCCCAACCTCTTCTCTTCAGAAATACACCGTCCTCAGGGGGCCTGCCGATCCTCCCCACCGTGGACGCTCCTCCCCAGCACCCAGGCCATGCTCCACCTTCCCCATCACCGAGGCCCGTCCAGTTACACAGCTCCTGCCAACCGGTCTGGGGCCACCATCCTCAGGAACGTGCTCCGCCTCCCCCAACTAGACCTCCCGTGGAAACTGACTCCACCGAGCGCCCCTTGGTCCTGAGCCACCCACATCTTTCTTGCCACCCAGGACACCTTCCTCCTGGCCCTCCCCCTCCCACGTGGGGCCTGGCCCAGGCTCTGGAGCTGGCTCCCCCTCTATATCACCTTCAGAGATCGGTAGTGGCCCAGAGCTCAGTCCTAGACACGCCTCTCTCCTCTCCTGTGACTTTAAAAACCATCTGTGAGGGCTTCCCTGGTGGCGCAGTGGTTGAGAGTCTGCCTGCCGATGCAAGGGACACGAGTTCGTACCCCGGTCCGGGAAGATCCCACATGCCAAGGAGCGACTAGGCCCGTGAGCCATGGCCACTGAGCCTGTGCATCCGGAGCCTGTGCTCCTCAACGTGAGAGGCCATAACAGTGAGAGGCCCGCATACCGCAAAAACAAACAAACAAAAAAAACATCTGTGAGCCCCACAGTGTTAGTTCTGGCCCTGACCCCACACTGAGGTCTAGATTCCACAGACCCCCAGCCGTGGCTCCTGGAGTACAGGATCCATGTCTGTCCCCTACTTCCTATACCCTCGTCCCTCGCATACAGAGGCTGGCATGCAGGAGGCACTCAATAAACATTTGTTGAGTTTACTGATACCCTTTAGGCCCTGGACCCGGTTCTCCAAGCCCCTGCACTCACTCCGCAGCAGTCACACTGTGCTTCTGGCCACCTCCCCCCTTGACTCTGAGGTCCTCATCTGCAGTCCCAACCCTGGACGCCTGCCCTTCTCCTGAGCCTGACTGGGGCCACCCCCTGGACTGCTCCTGATCACTCAGCCCAGCGGTTCTCTCTCCACCAGGCTGCATCTCCGTCCGGCCCTTCCCCGCGCACTCACTCACGCCCCGATGGCCTCTCTCCCTGCCTTGCAATTAGGGTTTCTCAGCCTCAGCATCATTGACATTTGGGGCCAGATAATCCTTTGCTGTGGGGGCCTGTCCTGTGCACTGTAGGATGTTTAGCAGCATCCTGGCCTCTGCTTACCAGATGCCAGTAGCAACCCCTCCCCAAGTTGTGACCACCAAAAATGTCCCAGGCAAAGCTGCCCCCAGCTGAGACCCACTGTGCTAGTTCATTCCACTTGCTCTTTCTAGCCCCTAATGTGGCTGTAGGTCGGTGCTGGCCAAGACCTCAGAACTAGGCTGACACGTGCCAGACACTGGGCACATCTCGTACTCATACTCTCAGCCTAGTTCATGCTCAAATGTGGCCTTGGGCCACCCCAAGAGGAGGGCTGCAGACACAGGCAAAACTGACCAAAGCAGGGTTGAGTATGGAAGGAGAAGAAAGAGAGGGTCTGGCACAAACACCATGGGGGAAGGAAAGAGGAGGAGACCTCGAGACGAAGACACAGCTGGATGGGAGGGGTCCGGGTGGCCCAGGGCACGGGGGTATGTGGCAGGGGAATGGCTGAGGTCTGCCTGGATTCCCAGCAGGGCCAGATCTAGAAGCCAGGGCTCCTGGTGCCAGTGTGGGGCCTGGTCCCCGTAACTCTACCAACCCTGGGAACCGCCTGCACGCCCGGGCACCTGGCTGGGCTGCGTTGTTCATGATCCTGATGAGTCTTTCAGCCAGTAGGTGGTTGTAGGTCGTCTTCTCGGCCGCAGTGGGCACCGGCAGCTGGATCCGCTCGAGTTTCTCAGGATCCATGCCTGAAACGGAGGGAAGGGGCCGGCTGTAGGCGCAGCTGGCCGTACCGAGTGCCCTCCGTGTCCTGAATGGCCCCTTCGAGCAGGTCTTCCTCAACCTCGGCCGTCCACGGTCCGTCTTTGTGATTCCTGCCATGACCGGTGCTGCCTGTACTATGACTCACCTCAGAGTTTTCTGTAACTGGAACTTAAGTAAATATATTAAAACATATATTTTCTTTTCTTTTCTTTTTTTTTTGGCCATGCCGCTCAGCTTGAGGGACCTTAGTTCCCGACCAGAGATTGAACCCAGGCCCTCGGCAGTGAAAGCGCCGAGTCCTAACCACTGGACCGCCAGGGAATTCCCTAAAACATACATTTTCTAATACTACTTGCAAATGGGAAATCAGCATGGCTGCAATACCAACAGCAACAAGGTTTTTACGTTTCAGCCAAAGACTGTTGACTGGCTACTCACTGTGGCCCGAGGCCTGCTCTGAATTAGAAAGGGCGATCGGCAGGTGCGTGAAAGGTGCTGAGGTTACACTAGCCCAACTGTGACATGCTCCTGGGCACAGCCAGAGGAGCGGGAAGGGGGTGGGAAAAGGAGAAACTCTGGCACTGTGGGGTTTGCTGCCGTTTCGGGGCTGGTCTGCGCACCCCCCGAGGGCACCCCTGTGTGAGACCCGTCCCACAATGGGGGAAACAGACCAGACAGAAAGGAACCTACAATCGTGCCCACCAATTGCATCTCCTGCTCTTAACACCAAACTGGAGAGCTGGGCCCCCGCGTGGGAAACACAGAGGCGGCAGCCCCATGCCGGGCTCACAGAAAGGCGCGAGAGCGGATCTATGGGGCTACGTTTAAGGGGCAGAGGAATCACTTTTCCTCCAGGGAAATCTAACAGCATTTCAATGACCAAGATGAGACGGGGGTGGGGGTGGGGTGGGGGAGGGTGAGGGTGGGGTGGGGGGCTTGGGAAAGGAGAGAGGGCACACTCAGAGTCTAAGTGAACCGAGCATCACTTTTCCTAAAGCAGGACCTGGGGGCTAGGGCGACAGGACGACCCCGCTGGGGTCACTTCGCCAGGCCAGGTGTGAGACGGGCAGTGCTCCAAAACCCTCTCCTCTCGCCGAGCACGGCTCTGGAAAACTAGGCTTGCAGAAAAGCTCGCAGAAACAAACATTTCACTTGCTCCACGCCTGGGGAGCTGGAAGGATTGTTTGTGCCTGAAGCACGTCTTTTCCTGTTATTCTGCAAAAGGGGGGTGGTGGCACTTCTGGGAACTCTTGAAATACGGCCCCTTGAGTACTAGATGATGCTTCATTTAGAACCCTGACAAAATACTGCAGGACAGCAGCGAGGAGCTGATCGTCTGGATTCTAAGTAACTCCCACACTCACACGTTGACGTAATAAAGCATAACAATATATCTTGCGCTACTGAATTCCTTCCAACTCCGAACCGGAGGCTAAGTCATGCCAAGGAGATGACACGGGTGGAGGCAGCCCGAGGGCTGGAGGTAAGCAGGTCCCCCTCTCACACCGCACCGATGTGGCTTCATCCAAAAATTTGATTGTGATGAAAATTTGATTTGTGGATTCTGTATCTCGTTTTGATGCTAAATGTCTAACTCTGAAGCATTCTGGTTTATTAAATGGCAAGAAGGACATCAACTGAATCTTTCTACCATTTGCTTTTTTCCAGAAATGTCAACACCGTGTGAATCTCTCTCTACCCTTTCGTTCTTGGCCCTCTGGGAACTGTCAGCAGCAGTTTTGGGGAAAACAATGGCTCCCCGGCCTGCCCGGCACATCACCCACTTCCATGACCCCCAACCCGTCACCCCACTTCAAAGAAGACGGAGCCAGCTTTTGGCTCCCCCGGGGACGCAGCGGCAGCCGTGAGGGCCTGGGTGGCAGACTCGGAGCAGCTCTTGAATTTCCATGGCGAGTTCCTTTTTTTGTCTCTTGCCTATTATTGCCCTGACTCCCTTAGAATTTGTCAAAAATGAGGAAATCTGCGGCAAAATCTTCTCTCAACAGGAAGAAAAATCTGCCAAGGTTATCCTGACCTTCCTCGGCTGGTAGCTCCACCCTCCGTGAAGCGGGGGAACCAGGGGGACTGAAAAACCTCAAGACATCACAGGACCAGATTCCAATGCAACCTCTTCCTTTAGTGAGGAAATTAAGGCCCAGAGATGTTAAGTCACGTCCCCAAGGTCACAGACCACGTTAGAGGCACAGTTAGAACTAGGTTGATTCTGGAGATGGACAGGATCCAGCTGGGAAGGGGGTGGCACCCCCTGTGTGGTGAGCTGACCACAGCAACAGTTTGAGAGGGGCCTGCCCTCTGGTCTGACAAAAGCAACCGCCCGCCCCGCAAGGCCTCCTCGTGCCCTTGGGCTCGTTCTCTCCCAGGGTTCTTGCTGCACTGTGGCCGGGATGGAAGGGGAAAGAGCCAGGTGCCAGGTGCTGGAAGAATTTTGTTTTGATACTTACCTCCTGGACTCTCAGCCTCCTTACATGTTCAATGGGAATAATTACAGAAACTGCCCGTCCCAGGGTTGCTGTCAGGACGCAGTAAGAAGCAGCACTCGGTCACGTTCAATAGTTACCTGTCGTTACCTTGCACTGATGGGAATTTTTACTTTGAACGTGGCTTAATGTAGTTCTATATCAGCTGTGTTATAAGAGGAAAGAAAGAATGAAAGAACAAAAGGACAGAAAGGAAAACAAGCTAACCAAAGCTAACGTCAAGCTATGCTAGAAGGCCCAAAGAAGGCATGCTGAACTGTCTGTGGGGAGTGCAGGGGACGAGCAGCTAGGTTGGATTCTGAAGGATGAGCTGCTCAGGGACGACCAGGACTTGCCAGGCCAAGGGGCAGGGCAGGGAGTATGGGAGAGCTCGGGGAGAGTGGGATCGGGGCTTTGGGTGGAAGTGATGAGGCAGAAGCTAGGGGAGGGACAGACATGGCTTGGATGCCAGGACCCCTGGAGGGCAGCTAGCAGGTGACATGATCTGGTTGTCATGGCCAACTCTAGAGCAGCCTCCATCCCCCTGGCCACTCAAGGTGATCTCCCTGCTTCCAGCACTTTCCCAAAACAGACTCCATGTTGCAATGCATCCTATGTGCAGTAGATTTTACCACCAGCCAAGGGGAGGCAGAGAGCAGGGTCCATTCCACACAACACATGGCAAAACTTCGTAAAGAACCCCTCTGGGCATCTCCGCTCTTTCCCCAAAGTTCCTGCTCGGCCAGGTGCCTCATTCCCTCCCCGTCTCTCTCTTTTTCCCACCACTGTCTCTAAGACATTCTTCTGGGTCCAAACAAAACAGTGGCTCACAGCTGTGAATGAACAAGGTCAGTGTGACAATATGACAATGATATGCATGTGAAAGGGAAACGGCACATGTGCAGGTGGACGGATGGACAGGCAGACAGACAGACACAGACACACACACACACACACACACACACACACACGTTTCCAGTCACTGAGATGCAGGTTTTGTTGCAAACCCGATCGAGTTCCTTCGCCAGCCATTTCCCTCTGACTAAAATAAACACTGTAGATAATATACTGTCCTATTTGCTTCAACCCCCTAAGTGCCGAGTGACAAATTCCAGAGAAACCCAGATGCACTTCACATGGCCCGGGAAGCTGCGTTCGCACGTCCAGATTCTAGCAGACCACACGCTTCCTCGTTCCCTCCCCACCGGGGTCAGATCCCGCTCTGCCCCAGTGAGTAAGAACGGGTCTCCCTTGTCATCACTCCCACCCTACAAGCAGCGGGCTGCGGCCTGGTGGGGGCCAAACTCCCAACTAACTAATTCAAAGAATCCCAAATAGAAGGGAAGGGTGTGGCTCCGTGATGTCAGTAACCAGCTCCTAAGCTTCCCCTCTGGGTTCTAGATTCTTCCTCCTTAGTGGAAACCCCCATTCAGGACAAGGGTAGAACAGACCCAGACCAAAGCTACATAAAAAGAAGTAGATAGACAAACCTGCATAAAGAGACCACAATAGTGCCAGGTAAAAATAATAGTCAAAAATTTTTTTCTTGGACTTCCTTGGTGGTGCAGGTTAAGAATCCTCCTGCCAATGCAGGGGACATGGGTTTGAACCCTGGTCCGGGAAGATCCCACATGCCGCGGAGCAACTAAGCCCGTGTGCCACAACTACTGAGTCTGTGCTCTAGGGCCTGCGAGCCACAACTACTGAGCCCGTGTGCCACAAGAACTGAAGCCCGCGTGCCTAGAGCCCATGCTCCACAACCAGAAGCCCGCACACTGCAACGAAGAGTGGACCCTGCTCACCGCAACTAGAGAAAGCCTGCACGCAGCAATGAAGATCCAATGCAGCCAAAAATAAATTAATTAATTAAAAAAAAATTTTTTTTCTTTCTTTAGGTCTCCTTTGCTGGAGTCACACAAGCATTGCCAGCTTTGGAAGACTATAGACCAACTATTTCGAAAGTTAACCAGATGTTGGGCCAATTTCCAATGTACTTCCAGTTCTGATTATGTGTCAGTCGAGATCCAAAATGATATTTTCCCAGCTCTCCGCATAGCAAAAGCCTCCCTTTATTATCCTGTTACCTTTCAACCTTTCCCATACCTCTCATCCATGTTCCAGTAACTTCTCAGCAAAACAAAAAAAGCAAAAAGCCCAAGATTCCTCTTGTGTAAACAATGATAAATGGAGGGGGCAGGGAGTAGAAGGGTTAGTGGGTGGAGCAGGGGAACCTTTAGGAAGACAAAGCCACAAAACTCACCCCCCTTCCCCTTCCCCTGGGCCAGGGCCCTGCAGACTTGACAAAGGAGAGAGGGCTGCATCTGCTATTACAGATAGGAACCAGTCTTCATCACGGGGCCCGACTGAATCACAGCGAGAGCCTTCCTCCAACCGGTCAACCCTTTCCACTGTGATATTCATTTCGGTGCAGCATCTAATCTATTATGATTTACTGGAAGGCCTGAGCTAACATTTGGTTTTTATTAACATTGCTTTTATGTTAAAATTGTCTTATGATGGAAAATCTATCGGAAAGAGACCATTTCATTAGGGGCCCTGCTTAGAGGGCACGGATCTGGAAAAGAGAGGCTGAAGGTTAAGTGCAGCTAACTGCCTGCTGCCTAACCAAAACAGCAACCACCCACCCACCCACCGCCGCCGCCGCCACCACCACCAAATGGCCCCCCCAAATGCAGAGCTGTGCTTGCAGGCCAGACTAGAGCATAAACCAAGCGGCAGCTCCCCCTGCTAGGCAGTTTCCCATGGGGGTACCCCAGGCACCTGGGCCTCAGGGTGCTGAACTTGAAGTCTCCAGCTTCCTCTCCAAACCTGCTTCATAGCCCACACTTGCTGGCTCTGGAAATGGCACCACCAGTCACACAGTGGCAGGAGGCAGGGCCCTGGGCATCACACAGACTCCTCTCGTGGTGCCCACTCCCACCCAAATCAAGCAGAAATCTCCGCCCCCGGCCCCTCTCCCGCCCTTGTCTCCCTGTCTTCATAAATGGCCACACACAGCTGCCCCAGTGTCCTTTTCACTCACCCCCCACATCCAGTCCATCAGCTCGTCCTGGCTGTAGCTCCAAAATGTATCGTAAAACTTTCCAGTCTTTCTCCATCCCCGTGGCCAACACGCCATAAGTCAGCCTACATTACCCGCCTGGACTACTGCAACAGCTTCCTCACAAGCCTCCCAGTGTTCTGCCTTGCAACTCACTCCCCCACCCTCATTAACTTACTTTCCATCCAGCAGCCAGAGTGATCTTGCAAAAATTTCCATCTGACCATGTCACTCTTCTACTTAAAAATTCTTTAGGTGTTTCCCACTGCACCTGGGATAAAATCTAAATTCCTTTTTGTGGCCTTCAAGGCCCTTCACGATCTGGTCCCTGCCCACCTGGTCAGCCTCACCTTGACCGGCTTTCTGCTCCTCAAACCTGTAAGGTCTTTTGCACCTCAGGGCCTTTGCACAGGCTGTTCCCTTTGCCTGGAGCACTCCTGCCTCAGATCTTTGCAGAGCCGATTCTTTCCCATTCTTCAGGCCTCAGCTCTGATGTCTGTTCCTCAGAGAAGCCTTCCCTGACCACCCAAGCTAGTGACCCCTGCACCACCACCCCTGGCTTCCTCCACAATCACAGATCACACCCGTCACGCTGTCTTCTCCTCCACCACTGTCGCCTTGCTCCCTCCGCAGCAGCCACACTCACCACCAGAAGAATCTCTGTTTGGTTCACCGCTGTGTTCTCAATATTAACCACACTGCCTGGCATCTAAGAAGGGCTTCAGAAATATTTGTCAGAAGGGTGAATGAATAAATGAAAAGCATTAGCAGGAAGTGGAAGAAGGAATTAAATTCCCTCGAATACACAGTCCCACTCTTAGGAAGAGAGGTGGGCTCCCCAACAGGACCTCGGCAGGGTCGTCTCTCTGGCCACATCATGGACGAAGGAGCGTGGCGTGCCAGCCACCACTTCTCCACTCCCCAGCACACGGCGGGGCTCCTGGAAGGAAGCCTGCTCAGAAAGCCAGCCCCCCGTAAGACGAAGTGTTCACCCACGTGCCCCCTGACCCTCTGGAGCTGGGCATCCCCACCGCCCCCAACAGCACCCTCCCTGCGGAGGCCCTGAGCACCGAGCACCGGCTGCCAGGAAGAGAGCAGCGCTGGGGAGCTGCCACTCAGCTGAGAGGCAATCAGTCAGCAAGCTTTGGCTGAGTGCTGACCGGGTGTCGGGCACCGAGCTGAGTACTGCAGGAGGCCGTTGAGAGCGACACGGTCTCTGCCTTCAGAGGCCCAGCGGTCCAGAGTGGGAGAGAAAACATGCAGAGCAAAAGTATAAAAAAGTGCCATGGGAACTTCATGGAAATTAAAAGCGTCTGCTTTTCCAAAGGTATTATTAAGAAAATGAAAAGGCCAGCCACAGACTGGGAGGAAATCTTTGCAAAACACATCTGATAAAGGACTTGTATATAGAATATAAAGAACTCTCAAAACTCAACAATAAGAAAATGGACAATCCATTAAAACACGGGCAAAGGAAATGAGAAGATGGCAGACTAAGTACTGAAAAAGCTGTTCAACGTCATTAGTCGTTAGGGAAACGCAAATTAAAATCACAATACGACACCACTATGTACCCATTAAAATGACTAAAATAAAAAAGGTGGTCGTGCCACCCACTGGTGAGGGTGTCAGAACACCAGAACCCTCGTGCACTGGAGGTGGGATGTAAGAGCACGCGTTCGCTTTGGAAGATAGTTTGACAGTTTCTTAAGAACAAACACACACACACCTATCACATGATTCAGTCATCCCATTCCTCAGCAGTTGTCCAAGAAAAATGGAAATACATGCCCATACAAAGACTTATATACAAGTGTTCACGGCAGCTTTGTTTGTAATGGTCAAAAGCTGGAAACAACCCAAACGTCCGTTCACAGGTGAACGGGTAAACAAATTGTGGTACATTTACACATGGAATACTACTCAAACATAAGAAGAAAGGAACCACAGATACACACAGCAACATGGACGAATCTCAAAATAATTACGCAGATTGAAAGAAGCCATACAAAAGAAGAGTATTTATCGCATGATTTTATTTACATAAAAGTCTAGAAAGTGCAAACCAAGCTATAGTGGCAGGGAGCAGTTCAGAGTTGCCTAGGGAGAGGGGTGGGAGATGAGAGGGACGGAGGGGTGACAAAGGGCAGGAGAAAACTTTTGGAGTGATGGATACGTACACTGACTTGACTGTGGTGATAGTTTCATGGGTGTATAAATGTGTCAAAACTTATCAAATTGTACACTTTAAATATGTGCAGCTCACTGTTTATCAATTATACCTTGATAAAACTTTCTTTTTTAAATGCTACAGCTTCCAGCCAAGAAAGGCAAACCATCTAAAACAATGGTTATGAGACACTGGACAAGACAACAGGCATCACAGGAGGGTGATCCTGAGAGAGAAGAAACTAAGGCCGTGTGCCCAGTGATTGCTCCAGGTCACCGTCTGGAAAGTTTCCAGGACTCACCACAGACTGAGAAAACCCAAACAAAGCTCACGGTCTCTCTGAGGTGAGAAGGCAGAGTCTGCAGTTCAGAGAGGCCAAGTGGCTGGAATTGATATAAGACAGTAGCAGAGACGGGGGAACTGCACAGATCGGCAAGAGGGGTCCTTCTTAGGCTCCCGCTGTGTCCTGCCCTGTGCATGCAGGTGAGGAAAGGGAAAGGCCTGCTGGGAGGAGGCAGGTGGAACAACCCCAGGAGCTCACATGGGGCTGAGAAGAGCTCACATTCCCAGCGGCCAGCGTGGAAGGACTACCTAATCATGGCTCATCCAGTAGAGCCCTTGGAAGGGGACGGCCTCTGTACTGGGGTCAAGTGAGCCAGGGACTAACGGGTGCTCTGGACTAGCACCAACCAAGCTCAAAAGCAAGCGCCTAAGAAGACCCAAACGACTCCTAGTAACTTCACCTTGTCCCAGGACAAAGCCCAAAAATCTTGAAAGGAAGCAAGAATTCAGCATCCAACAACATAAAATTCATAGTAACTGTCAACCAATCAAAAAATATCTGGGGGCTTCCCTGGTGGCGCAGTGGTTGAGAGTCCGCCTGCCAATGCTGAGAACACGGGTTCGTGCCCCGGTCTGGGAAGATCCCACATGCCGCGGAGTGGCTAGGCCCGTGAGCCATGGCCGCTGAGCCTGCGCGTCCGGAGCCTGTGCTCCGCAACGGGAGAGGCCACAACAGTGAGAGGCCTGCGTACCGCCAAAAAAATTAAATAAATAAATCTGGCATGCCAAAAAAAAAAACGGGAAAATATAACAAATATAACCTAAAATCAAACCAGAAGAAAAATCAATAATAGAAATATAGCTAGAAATTACACAGATGATAGAATAGACAAAAAGAAATCAGAAGGGAAATTATAAAATATTTTAAACTGAATAAAAATTAAACCACATATATCAAAATTTACTGCAGGCAGCTAAAGCAGTGCTTAGAGGAAAATGTACAGCATTAAACTCATATTTTATAAAAGAAGAAAAGTTTAAAAATCAATGACTGGTATTGAGAGGCTATGACTGAAAAGGAATAGCATGAGGGAATTTTTTGCTTGATAGAACTACAACGTAACACCCGATTATAGCAGTGTTCACACAAATCCATAAATATGCTAAAATTAATGGAACTACACACAAAATGAGTCAATTTTATTGTATGTTAATTTTCAAAAGTAAAATAAAATAAACTGAGTAGCATTAAAAAAAATCAATGATTTAAGCTTCCATCTTAACAAAAAGAAGAGTAAATTAAAATTGAAGTAAGCAGCTAAAGGTAAGAAATAAAGAACAGAAATCAATGAAATATAAAACAGAGAAAAAAAATCAATGAAACCAAAAGAAAGTTCTTTGAGAGGACCAATAAAATTAATATAAAATTGATAAATTTCTAGCCAAACTGATCAGGAAAAAAAAAATGAAGACCTCAACTATTGATACCATGAATTAGAAAGGGGGCACTACTATAGATCCTACAGACATTAAGAGGCTAATAAAAGGGGAATTCCCTGGTAGTCCAGTGGTTAGGACTCTGTGCTTTCACTGCAGGGGGCACACGTTCGATCCCTGGTAGGGGAACTTAGATCCCACATGCTGCACAGCACGACCGAAAAAAAAGGAAAAATGAAAAAAAAAAAGGAGGATAATAAAGGAATATAGTAAAAAAGTTTATGCCAATAAATTCAACAGTTTAGATGAAATGACAAATTCCTTGAAAGACACAAGCTACCAAAACTTGAACAGAAGAAACAGATAAGCTTTAATAGCCCAATATCTACTATAGAAATTGAATACTTTGAAACCTTTTCTCAAAGAAAACTCCAGGCCCAGATGGCTTCACTGGTGAATTCTACCAAATAGTAAAATAAAGGAAGAAATAATACCAGTTCTACCAAAACTCCTCCAAGAAATTCAGGAGGAGGGAATACTTTCCAATTAATTTCATAAGGTAAGCATAACTTGAGAGCAAACAAAACAAGAGAATTACAGGGAGACCACAGACTAATAACACTCAGGAACACAGATGCAAAAATCCTTAACAAAGTTTTAGCAAATCAAATCTGGCAAAGTATAAGATGTGCCTGCCACACTAGGCGGTACTAACCCAGAGTGAGTATCACCTGAAGGGATCAGAGAAAATTCCAGGAGAAGGTGAGTTCTCAGCAGACCCTTGAAGTTGAGCAGAATTTCAATAGGTGGTGATGTTACGGCAGAGAAAACGGCAGGAAAAAACAGATGGATACAAGAAGGTGGCAGATCAGCCAAGAACAGGTAGGCGTGTTGGCTCTGACTGGGGCGGCTGCCAGCCTTCCAAAGAAGCTCCCTTCTCTGGGAGCAGTTCCAGACACAGAGCTGAAACCCCTGGAGCCAGCTCTGTGCTATGTGACCCTGACTCTCACCCACCCCACCCCCAGCCATAACTGACTTCCGGAGTTAGACATATCACCAACCTGGAACAATGAGATCTCTTGCCCAACAGTTTGAAACCTGAACGGAGACAGACTCCCTGCCTGGGATTTGATGGGCCCACAACACAATCTACCTTAAGGGAAGTCCCCAGAGCTGGTCCTGCCCTTCCCTTGGCTTTTTGGCAACTTCTTGGATCCCATGAGCTGCCCCAGGGGCCTTCCTATAAGACTCTCTCTCTTCGTTAAGTTAATGTGAGGTGGTTTCCACGCCTTGCAACCAAAAGAATATTAAAGAGTTCAGTGAGTACCATGACAGCCACTGCAAGTTTATCTCCATGCAAGAGTTCAATCACTGCGTAGTAAAGTTTGACTCCCTGGGCCGGAGCCAAGGGTCTATGACAGGGAAGTTGGTGGAATCAGGTCAAGTTAGAATGGTGGGTGCGATCTAGATACTCAAAATGGCAGGTACAGGAGACTGGAGTTCAAGGGAGAGAAGAAAGCACCAAAGGTTTCTGAACAGGGGAAGGACACGGTCAACACATCTTACAGAGAATCACCCGGCAGTGCTGTGGAGGATGGATTATAAAATGGTCGTGTGTTTGACCCCTCGGGGAGGCTGCGATAATGGCCACCGGGATGGTGCTCAATATCTCTCTTGCTCTCGTGCCTTTGGTTCTCGCCTCTAGCACCTAACTTAGAGCCAGGCACTGAGTTGTGCTCAGTTAAATTCTGCTGATCAGATAGGCTGAAGAGGGAGAAATGACAACACCTGATGACTAAATGCTGGGATCAAAGGAGGGAAAGAGCTAAAGGTCGTGGCAGTTTCAACCTTGGCTGGCAATTTCAACTGAACCAGAAATGGCAGGAAGCGTGATGAGGTCAGGGTATATTTTGGGGGGATGAGTGTGGTGTAGACAGACTGTTTCAAAGTGTTGCTCAATCACCTAGGTAGAAGTCTCCAGCGTGCAAGGGCCAGGAGTTCAGACTGCAGGGCTGGAGTGAGGCGGGCATGGAAGGGGAGGGTCGGGGGAACGGCAGGCAATCCATGGGTGGGACCGACTCCCATCGGTCAGGCTTGGAGTTCTGTTTACTCCCACTAACTGAGGGCTCCCGTGTGCCAGTCACCAAGGCAGGAGCTGGAGGGAGTCGCAGAAGCCATGGGAGTGAACGAGATTGTGGAGGGAGGATTCGGAGCTTGCTAGGCATCTTTTAGAGAAGTCTCGGGCTAGATCTACACCCTTGCACGTGAGCACAATGACTTATGCAGGAGAAGAGCCATCATGGCCGGTCCCGTCTCTAGTGGGAAAAGCCTGGAAATGGACTCAGTGTCATTCAGTAAGGGGATGGCGCACTAAATGATGGCACAGACACAGGATTAAAAAGCACGAGGCAGCTCTACAGGGATGGGAAGTGACGTGTTGATACATGATGATGTGAGAAAAACAAGGCACAAAACAGACAATAAAGAATGAACCTCCATGTTGGGCAGGGAGTGGGGAACCCACATAAATAAAATAATATACACTTGTACTTGGGTTTGCATGGATATCTTTAAAAAGACACACAAGAAACTGTTAACGTGAACTGCCTGTGAAGAAGAGAACTGGAGGACAAACGAGAGAGGAGGCCTCTTTCACTATATTTCCTTTTGCCACTAATCAACTTATCATGATTAATGATTTAAGAGTAAGTACATACTTTATGTTGAGTGCTTTCTAAATGACTCCAGGCATAGGCTGTCTTAGTAAAACCCACCTCCAACTACCTCCCAATAAGCTCATGAAAAACCTACTAAAACAACACTTGATGCAAAGTCTCATCTATGCCAAGCCCAGCACTTGGCAGGGGCCAGAGGAATATTCTTGACTTCTTCAAAGAGATTCTGATGTGGTGCTTTGAGAACTTGCCCGTGTCAAGCCAGGTGGCACACACACCAGCGACTGTTCTCAGAGAGGAAGTAAATGAATGGATTCTAATCAAATCTGTCAGCTCCGCGGGAGTCTGACCACTCGGCCTCAACAAGGGAAGCCAGAGAACCACACCTTTCTTCAGAAAGGAAACCTACGCTTCCACACAATCCACTCAGAGTCTATTTTAGCTCTGAACCCAGAACAGCACATCAACTTTTATAAATAGCAAAACCAAGATTACAATTTGACTGATTTCTGTTCTGATGTTAGGAAAGAGGTAGGAAGCCTAAGTCAGTTGTAAACCAAGGGGTGGAAAGCAAAGCACAGTGCGAACAGTCATGCTGGGTTGGACGGTCAACACTTGAAACTCCCCCTCTGCCTGCCCCAGCCCCGTGCTGCCTGAGTAACCGATTCCCGCGGCTTTAGTCTGTAGAAAAGCACCTGAGAAATTCTAACGAGGTTGAAGAGAAGTCCTGTGGGAGTCTGCCAAAACCAGAAAGGAAATTCTTCAAGGAAAGCAGCTTTCCTTTTCCCTGAAGGCGGACAAGCTGAGCAGCTTACCTTTGTTATGAGACATCGCGTACAAGAGGCAGAGCACGAAGAGCGCGTGGTAATCGTCATCTGGGCTGTCTAGGGCATGGTACACCATATCCAGGAAGGGTCTGGAAAAGAGGGGCACGCATGAGCCTCGTGGCACGCACGAGCCTCACCTGCACACGGGAAGCAGCTGCCTTAGTTAGCCCTTTACAGCCCCACCGCCAGCATGCAGCACATCCGCTGTGTGCCCAGTCCAGCACCAGGCCTGGAGGACACAAAGGGGACTGAGAGGCAGGCCCCGCCCGTGCGAAGCTGTCGTCTCCAGGGTAAACCGACTAAGGAACGAACCAACCACTTAATCACTCGGCATCGTTCACCCGCTGTCCCAGACACTGGGGATAAATGATACCAAGTCTCTGGTCTTGTGGCACTTCCATGCCAGGGGGCAGACAGAGAATGGACACGCCACATCATCACTTCAAAGAGTGGCAAGAGAATGAAGAAAACGGGGCAATGTAATAGACTCACGCTAGCAGACAAGGTACCAACAAGTCTGAACAATTTTAGAATGTGGACCCTGGAGCAAGAACTGCCTGGGTTCGACTTCTGATTCTGCCTCTACTTAGCTGCAAACCCTTGGGTACATTACCTAAAGCTTTCCCCCATCTGCAAGGTGGGGATTAAACCCTTCGGGGTTACAGTGAAGATTCAAGTGAAATGAAAACAGAGAGGCATTTAACACAGGCCCAGGCACAGGGTGGAAAGTGCTCATACATGAGAGCTGCTGTTGGATTTCTATTTTGAGTATTCCAAGGGCACTTCTCCACGATCTCACTTTGGCAGGTCCTGGCCCAGTGATTTCTTGGGCTGACCTTCCCGGACTGGAAGGGATCGATAGGAAGTCTCTCGCCTGATGCTTTGTGGGTGAGATCTATAGAGTGGCTGCAAATATCACAAACCGCACACCCTAAATGCTGCCCTTCCAGGTGAAGGGCCTGGCCCGGAAAGACTCTTCAACACGAGGATAATAGAATATGCACAGATCTGGCCTGTAGGCAGGCGGCTCTGATCCCATGACTGTCTGCGGCTGCCCCCGGATGCCAGGTTGAAGCCAAGAGAACACAGCAACTCGATGAGTGACCAAGGGCACACTTTATCCCTGGAAGGACACAAGCTACTGTCAACACTGCTGACTGGGCGGGGAGGTGGGGGGGCGAGATGGTGCAGCAGAGAAACAGGGAGACTATTCACTGCAAAACATTTTATACTTTTTTGAATTTTGATACTCCACAAATGTATCACCGATTCAAAATATTATATTGAAAAATGCAGAAGCAGTGAAACGCACTTGTCATAACATTTCAAACAAACACGTGACACACAGAAATTAAAGGAAGAAACTTTTAAGGAACATTTATGTTCAGGCTCTATTTCTCCGGAGCCCCCGATCTGTCATCACCATTCAAATGCGCGAATAGTTTTGCCATGTGTGGATCTGTTTTTTCCTAAGCGCCTAGCAATAACGCTTCCAAACGTAAGAGCAGGATAAAGTATAAAACACTTTCTTGTAAGCCAGCTGCTTGGAATTTGGACTGTATTTTCCTTTGGGAATAATAAGAATAACCAAATGCCCAGTAGCAGAGGGAGGGCTCAGTGGATATACCATCTTGCATGAGATGAAGTATTATGAAGCCATTAGAATTTTGTTTACTAAGAGTACAATAAAGTGAAAAAGATGCTTGGGGTTTGATATTAGAGAAAACCAAGAATAAAAAGTAATATACATGGCTATTGGGGGTATAAGCTATTGGGGAGAAGAAGGGCAGAATTCCCACTATATTGGCACTGAAAACTGACTGGCAGGAAATCACCAAAATGCTAATAACAGCTGCCTTTGAATTATGGAGAGCTTTTTTCCCTTCTTTATACTTTTCAAGCTTTTTTACATTTTCTGAATGTATATTACTTTTTAAATTTTAAAAGAATTTTTTTTTTTTTTTAAAGAAAAGAGAGAATGTTGTGAATGGTTTCTGGTCCCTTACGCCTATATTTAACCATGAATGCAGATACAGCCCACAGTGTATGGCAAATATAAGGACAGTTCCACTTTGTACTATGCTGTTTCTTTGGACAAATAGACCAATGTCAAGATCCAATTCATGTCAAGGACAAACTGTCCCCTCCCTCACCCTCAGTGCCCTCCTCCTGGCTCAGTGCAGGTGAGAGGACAGAAGTCCGTGGCGGTGTCTCTGACAGCCAACAACTCAATACCTTTGCAAAGGTATTGGCAACTCTCCACCAGGGACAGTCTCTCCCTAGCACCTGGTCTCAGAGCAGAGCGCAGCTCCTGCCCAGAGTCCCTGGGGGTCACAAATCTGCATGTGGCCCAACTTAAGACACAGGATCAGCTTCCATCACGAACCACGTGGTAGAAGATGACAAGGTCACCGAAAGTTAAGAAACAATCTCAATCAACTCTAAGAAAACCCCTCTCTTCATTAAAATTCAGGAAAAAAAGAAGTCTCAACTCCAACACTCCAACGTAACTTTCTGGTCGGTTGACTTTTTGTTTTTTGACAATACATGGGTATTTTTCCTCCTTTAGGAAAGCTACAGTATTACCATACTATGCAAATACGTGCTGTTTCCATTTATTAGATCCTAAGAAACTGAACACATCATGACAGTATTCATGGAAAGGCAGCCGCTAATATTCTATTAAGTAGATGCGCCTACATTAGCCTAAGCATCCCCCACGACATGTCAGTTTTGGTTTTTCAATGATTCATATTCAAATTAAAGCCATGCAAGCACCTAAAGGTTGCTTCCCCCTCCCTTTCTGTGTTTAGAATGATTTTCTTAATTTTCAGAGCTTCAGGTGTCACATTTTGTGGTCACAACACAAAATCAGAAAGGTCCTTGTCAGTACAACTGACGGCCCACATTGTGCTGCAATGACTTTTATTTAACCAAAACTAAAAGTGGCTCCCCTGTGCAACTGATAAAAATTAATCCTGTCTGTTAGACAATTAAAACACGTGCCAAGAAAGAGGTAAACAAGACGCAGAGGAAAAAATTAGCCTGCTTCGAGTCTTTAAGTTGCATTAATAAATAGGATGTGTGTGTGTGTGTGTGTGTGTGTGTGCGCGCGCGCGCGTGCGCGTGTGTGTCATCCACCCCACCGTGAGAGTTCAGGAAGTGAATGCCTTGCAGGCTGACAGAGAAACCACGTTGCTGTGCATTTATTACCACTAATATGGGATTAGGAGGTTATTGCAGGCATCTGCGCAGTAGGGCCATCTGATAAGGATGAAGAAGCCCTCCTAACAGTTTGCTGCAACCTCAGGAGCAGCCCTCCACCCAATTCCTTCTGGAAGGGGTGGTGCTACAGCAAGGCTGCAGGCAATGTGGCATCTGGAAGCTTTCAGAGGATGTAGTTTGGGCAGTCATCACTGAAATGAACAATCAGGCAAGAAGTTGAAGGTGGACAGCAGCGTTAAATCCAGCATTAAATCGTGCCGGCTGAGTCACGAGGTCAGGCCCTACGGACGGTGGTGCACGTGGCGGCAGCAAATGAATGAAATCCAAACGCTTCCCCCAAGGGGATCCTTTCTGGGAACAGCAGAGTATGGCCAGGAGCGGCTGGTACAAGGCCACACTCGTTAGGACGCGGCCCAGCACCGAAGTGCCTGGGGTGGTAGTGCCATGCCTCGGTCATTCATTCCAAGGGGCGAATACCACGGCCTTGAGGGCCAGCTCTGTCCCTGTGGCCTCTCGAGAGGAGTCGTGTCTCTGGTGGAGAAGCATAACGGCTTGGCCGGGAGGCAGAAGAGGCCATCGGCGGGGGCCGGGGGCAGGAAGAGGCCTGGCTTATCCTCTGTGGGCACCCGGCCAAGGCACCCCCTTCCACAACATCCCAGAGACTGAGCAGCGATGCCCTACCCCCAGCCCCCGATGGCTGGCTCGGGGGCAGCCCTCCCGCAGCCCCGGCGACTACCTGCTCCACTGGACGCTGTCCAGGCCAGTGGCGGCGCTCTTCTCCTCGTCCGTGGTGTTCTGCTCCTGCACCGAGGTGCTGGGCGCCAGCTCCGGGAGCTTGCTGCGCTCCATGATTACCATCTCTATCTCTGGAAGCAAACACAAGACACCAGGATGAGCCCACACGGCCCCAGACCGAGCTTTACAGATACTCTCGTGCTCAAGAAGGAGCCTGGCAGACTGCTCCGCACACGTCCAGCAAACGCTCGACGGCGGTGGTGGGGCCCCTGCAATACGCACGCTGGGGGGAAATAAGACCGAGGCCTGAACCTCTCTCTCCTTTCATCTTGGTAGCGTTGAGAAATGGGGCCCTGATTTTGACAAGAAAGCACAGGTCGCAATGATTTATTTCAATATTTTTTTCTTCAACAGTTATTTATTCTACTTTATTGATACCATGCTTCCTTCCCAGAGGAGTTGAGGAGCGTGGAAGAAATGACACGTGGTTAATAAAACATAACCAAATTCACTGAAAATATTCTGAAACTGTTTACACTGTAGAAAGGCTCTGACATGACTGAAGCGTTTGTTTTCCCTTCCCACTTAACAACTTCCAGAAAGCAGAGAGGGGGAGGGACCCCGTTTTATTTTTCCCAATTAAGTAGGGGCAACTTTTGTAGCACCTGACTTGAGCACGGTGTACACTTTCATTTTGAGAAAAAGGTCTGAACCAACAAAGGAAAACATCCTGAGTTAGAGGTGGACGGTTGTTGTGCCGTGGGGTGTCCTGTTATAGAGTTCCTTGATGCACAGGTGTGGACCTTCAAATACTTAGTTCTTAGGACCCAGGGTTCAGGTAATGCCCCCCATCTTCGGGAGACATGATGAGGGGAAACAGAGGATGAAATGTGAATCTGCATCTCTGTTCAGGAATGATGGGCCGTGGAGCTGGGCTCTGCCACGGCCTTGTCATCGTCTTCCCCTGGACTCGTGCCTCCCACGTGGCTTCTGCTTCTCTTCTCGCCCCCTTAGTTTGTGGTCCACACCGAACCAAGTGATTTTAAGTGGAAATTAGCCCAGGTCCCCTTCTGCCTTCCCATCACACTCAGGATGGAATCCAAATGCCATTCATGGTATGAAGGCCTCGCACGGCCTGGCCCCCGTCCACCTCTGACCTCACCTCGGGGCCCTCCCCGCCCTGCCAGCTGTGCTGAGCTTCCTTCCCACTTGTCTTTGACCGGAGTGAGTTTGTTTCTGCCCCAGTATCTTTACAGAGCTGTCTGCTCTGCCTGGAACGCTCTCACCCCAGTCCTCCCTACCCAGGCACAACTCAATCACATTATTCGGGGCTCAGTTCAAACATCACCATCTCAGAGACGTCTTCTCAGACACCCTCCCCACTGGTTTTTCCTTTACCTCTTTTAGTTATCATGAACTAAACTCCATACTTCATTCAGACTTCCTTAGTTTCTCCCTAATATCCTTTTTCTATTCTAGGATCCCATCCTGGATATCACGTTATACCCAGCTGTCGTATCTCCTTAGGCTCCTCTCGGTTGTGACAGTTTCTCAGACCTTCCTTCCTTATAGTTTGAGGAGACTGGTCCTCATTTTGTAGCATGCCCCTCAATCTGGGGCATTCTGACTGACGTTTTTCTGATAATTAGACTGGGGTTATGGGTTTCTGGGAGGAAGACCGCAGAGGGGAAGTGCTCCTCTCATCACATCCTATCAAGGGCACAGGCTATTGACATGACTTATGGCTGTGGATGTTCATCTGAATCATTTGGCCAAGAGAATGTTGGTCAAGTTTCTCCACTGGAAAGTGACTTTTCCTCCTCCTTGCATCCCACACCCTTTGGAAGCAAGTCATTAAGCACAGCCCACACTTAAGGATTAAGGAGTTCTGTTCTGTCTCCCTGAGGGAGGAACAGCTACATAAATTACTGGGAATTCTCCTGTATAGATCTGTCCCCTCCCCCCATCTTGATTTTACTTTATAGCATGTATAGCTACAGGTATCCCCACCTTTTCGAAAAGTTTGCTTTAGGCCACTTCGCTTTTATGAAAGACCTACATTAGTACCTCTTTTTCTAACCAAAAGAAACCTGAAAAGGATTTTCCCTTTTACAAAAATAGGCAAAAAGCAGAAATAGCATTGAGCGTTGGTGTTGCAGCAACCGTTATAGAGGCGTCAGGCACCCCATGCAGCGGGAGCGGCCCCGCCAAGCTCCTTCCCGGGAACCCCACTCAGCACCTCAGCGTCAAGCTGCCGTAGCTCTGAACTGTGTCTGGGAGCACAGGTGCTTTACCTCCATTTATTTTGTGAATCTGTTACCAAGATGTGTCCTAAGGTAATTGCGTCTTGGCTTTACGCCATCTTGTCCTCCAAAAGGTTTCATAGGACCGCTCTACTTTTGGATCCCGGGGGGGAAACCTGCCTCTGGATTTTCTATTTTCTATTTACTGGTTTGCTTGTTTCTTGTCTGCCTTCCCCAACTAGGATGTGGGCTTCCTGAGAGTAGCTGCCTTATCTGTCTTGTTCTCCACCAGAACTCCAGTGTCTAGTCCAGGGCCTGGCACACAGCAAGTGCTCACTACACATCTCAGGAGTGGAGCAATGGATGACAGGCCACCGGGGGTGGTTTTGGCGGCAGGCAGGGCTGGCAATGATGCACGGCAGCTGTGGCGTGCAGGGCGCCCCACTCAGCCTGCGATCAGTGTGTGCACAGTGGCTTCACCGGGGGATGTCGCATCCTCGCCACCTTTCTGGGACTCTGTTAGGCGTGACCGTGCTTGCAACTATCCTCTGGCTTGAGGACTGCATCCCCACATGCCCATGTGGGCCCGGACCCGGAGGAGGGGGCTTGCCTGCACCAGGCCCTTCCCTCCCAATGTGGTCTGGAGTCAGACACCACAGATCAGAGTCTCCCACAGGGCCGACCCTCTCACACAGGTGGGGGCTGACACATGATTTTTAAGTGGAATGTGCCTGCATAGTTTTGTATTTATTTTAATGTGCATTAGAAGAAAATTCTAGCTGCACATAAAACCTGTTCTTTTGTGGATGTTACTGCTTAGGATGAAGCTAAATTTAAGAAAAAACAAGTGAATCAATTCACCAAGAGCTACGGAGTAAACAGCAGTCCACGCAGCCTGCGGCCACGGCAAAGGGCGGGAGGCGCTGCAGACTGCTGTCTGAGAAGCACCATTCTCTCTCGTACTCGCATCCTCCCCTCCACCAGCCTCCTTCAGAAGCCGCCCAACTACCCCCGTCTTCTCCAAAGTGGGGCGCAGACACACTTCAGTGGGTATGCCAGATGATTCGCTAGGCAGTACCTCTTTTATTTTTAATTATCATCTTTTAAAAATCTACTCTGTGTTATGATGTACATAACATTTGTACATTAATACAGATATGTACAGTTTATAATAAATGTGTATCTATTGGGGAGATGCATGCTCAATTATGCATTTATTTCTGTTTACTACTAGGGCGTGTCATCAAAGACATCTGAAGACTACTAAGTGAGATGATGGTGCCAGTCTCCGGCTTCTGCCCTGTGACCTTTGACCTGCTTCCCATACTGCTGCGAGGCCCCCTTCCTCCTCGACTGCCTGGCTGACACAGCAGGAACTCAGCTCCAAGGACTCCCCAAGGTTCCGGGGCCAAGCCCTAGTGCCTCCACCTGCTGTGACATGGTTGTCCCTTTTTGGCTTCTTAATCTCCCTGGACTCTGAGAATTCTGGAATAGAGGAGAGGTTAAAGACAATCCAGTTGAGTGCTCACCAAACTTCGCTGAGCAGGTGCATGTTAATTCTGAATGACAACTTCCCAGGGCACCACCATGGTACGAGGTGAGAGCAGAGCTGCTCCAAGTACAGAGTGGGTGGGCGGGTGCCCGAACATCTCCAACCACGGGTTCCCTCACGGCCTCCACAGAGGCCCCTAAAGCTCCTTTCTGGAATTCTGGAGCTTCCCACACAATGGCCTGAAAACCACTAGTTTGGTCCTGAATACTGAATCTGAAGAAACAGAAACCCAGAAGTATGACTCAACACAGCTAGAAAAGCAGCAGCAGAAGCCAAGCCTGCTCCCCCTCCCACCTCCTAGGTCATGTCCTGGTGCAGAACCAGGCCCACAAGGGAATCTCCATGCACAACGAGGTTTCTGAACCTCGGCTGTGGCACCCTGGTTCTCACAGCTGCGCCCCTGTTCCCCCCGACATACTCCTCCTCCAGCTGGCATGGCTGTGGGATGAGCTGCTCCCCTTAGTTTTCTAGGTAAAGTACACAATGCTTCTTTCAAAGCCAAACAGGTTTTTCCCCTTCTTTTAAACAATTTTATCCAAACAACTCTTAAAAGTAGTGATGCTTACCTAGGTCTGCCAGCTCCCTGCAACTGTATGCAAAATGCTATGTGGGCATGAGAGGAGTGGGTAACAGGTTTTTGAGGAGAGGGTCTCGCCAGATTCTCACCGTTCCAAAATGGATTCTACAGCCATCTTCAAAAGTGGCTGCCGAAGAGCATCTGGCCTGTCTTGGTGATCGAGGGTCAAAGGGCACCCCTCTTTATGCCACACCAGGAGGTCCGGCATGGTTCTGCACAGCCTTGTGGGCCCCCACTGCCACACCTCTCTGCTGACACTACACCCGCCTCAGAGAGGCCTAGCTCCCCTCCCAAGGTGCATTCGTCACGCTGCCGCCACCAGGGAAAGCAGAACAGTGGGCTCACGTGGACACAGATTTCCACTGATGGTCCCTGAGGCCAGGACCCAGGTGCTGACGATGAATTCCCAGGGGGCTCCATCTGACCCTCAGTTATTAGGTTCTTTACCATGAGCTCCCACCCCACCAGGTTTCTGTTTTGGAGTCTGAAGGGACTGCAGCAACACTCTAGCCCAGTTTTGCTCAAACTTCAGTCATTTGCCTGCCTTTACAATTCCTGCCATGTCTGTGTGTTGCTTGTACTATTTGTTATTAATCATTTTATTTGAACTCCCACTTTTTTTTTTTTTTTTACTTAAATACATTTTCAACGAAAACTTTAAATCACTCCTATATCCTTCAATTGAGCAATCCCACTCACAGGAATTTATCTGGAAGATACACCTCCAACGATATAAAAATGCACACTTACAAGGGTATTCAGTGCACTATTACTTGTAATTGCAAAATACTGGAAACTACCTAAATGTCTGAGCATAAAGACTGGTTGAATCAACTATGGTATGCACAGTGCAGCTGGGAAAGGAATGAGGAAGATCGCTGGTGAACTGATACGGAGTGATTTCCGGAGATAGTGCTAAGTGAAGAGAGCCAAGTGCCAAAGAGCATACACCGTGGGCTACACCCTGCATGTAAGAAAGAAGGGAAAATAAGGAAGCATACCTACCTCTGCTGCTTTTTACACAAAGAAGTGCAGGAAGGATATTCCAGAGAACAATAAGTTAGTTATCTACAAGAGGGAGGGGAACAGGATGGAGAGAATGTGGGAGGAAGGACACTTCTTTGTACAAACCCTTTTGCAAAAGTTTTGAGTTTGTTAACATTCCAAATTATTAAAAAAAAGAAATTAAATCAATATGAATGAGAAGGGAGAACCCTAAACTAAAACAAACAAACAAACAACAAAAAAAAAGACCAAAATATATTTCAAATGAATACCATACCTATCCTGAAGGGGGAAAAGAAAGGCAAGGCAGACAGATCCAAGTAGTTCATGACACAATACTTGACTCTATACCCTCAATTTGTGGACTGGGGATACATGAAGTATTTGGTGGTGGTGGGGAGCAGGAAACTGCAAACAACCCTGAACTCTTTATTTATCAAACAATGAACAGTTCTGGAACTTTTAAAAGATGTATTATAGGATTGAGCAAATCGTAAATGTTTTGATGTCACTGGGAGCCAGGGCTCTCGCTGTAAAAGAAGAGACATCCAAATCTGGAGGGGGAGAAGGCAAGAAAGGACCCTCTGGGAATTGACTGGAATTGGAGGAATCGGTAATGTGTATTTTGTATACATACACGCATATATTTCCTAGCTCTGTGCATTGAAAGGGCCAAAAAGCAAGACACCCCATGTAGTCATGAGCACATCTGGTGCCCAGATCTTGGCCTCTAACACCATCACCCATTGAAAGGAACCAGGGCTTTTCAGAGAAATTAACCCTGAGTAAGGGCACAGTAGGTGGGAAATGAACCTTGAATACCTTGTTATGACAGAAAGTGTCAGGACTGATTGAAAAAAAATGATGGGGGCAGATCACAAAGACATAGGAGCCAGCTTGAAAGGGTTCTCAAGGGCCAAATCTGGGATGATTTGAGTATCAAATTAGTTAAACACAGTAATGAAATATAAACCACTAAAAAACTGGAATCCATGAGTCTGTGCCAAGAAGAGATAGATAAATAAATAAATGAATGGGAGGAAGGGAGGAATCTTGCTTACAATGGAATACCGAGTGCTGACACTGGAAAACCAACATTGTACCACCATCCTGGTAAAGACTGGGTCAGCAAGAATCATCAATGAATGCCATATCTAAGGGGGAGTTTTTTTTAACTTAAGTATGGTTGACTTACAATATTGTGTTAGTTTCAGGTGTACAGCAAAGTACACACACATATATATATTCTTGAACATATATATATTCTTTTTCAGATTCTTTTTCATTACAGGGTATTACAAGATATTGAATATATAGTTCCCCATGCTATACAGTAGGTCCCGTTGTGTATTATCTGTTGATCTCATACTCTTAATTTATCCCTCCCCACCACTTACCCTTTTGTAACCATAAGTTTGTTTTCTATGTCTGTGAGTCTGTCTTGTAAATAAGTTCATTTGCATTTTTTAGATTCCATGTATAAGGGATATATGATATTTGTCTTTCTCTGTCTGACTTACTTCACTTAGTATGATAATCTCTAGGTCCATCTGTGTTGCTGCAAGTGGCATTATTTCATTCTTTTTTATGGCTGAGTAATATTCCATTGCACATATACACCACATCTTTATCCATTCATCTGCTAATGAACACTTAGGTTGCTTCCATGTCTTGGGTATTGTAAATAGTGCTGTTATGAACATTGGGGTATGTGTATCTTTTCCAATCAGGATTTTTGTTCTTTCTGGATGTATGCCCAGGAGTGCGATTGCTGGTTCATATGGTAAAACTATTTTTAGTTTTTAAAGGAATATCCATACTGTTTTCCACAGTGGCTGCACCCAGTTTATTGGGTTGGCCAAAAGGCTCCTTCGGTTTTTAAAGTAAAAATAAAAGACACATTTTTCATTTTCACCAAGAACTTTATTGAACAACATATTTACCATTTTGTTCCCCACCTTCTGCCATTTTTCAGGCAGCTTCATAATTCCATCTTCCCAAAACTTTTTATCTTTTTGAGCAAAGAACTGTTCCAGGAAATCTGAAGGTGCAATGTCTGGTGAATATTGCAGATGAATTGGAACTTACCAGCCAAGATATAACAGTTTTTGCCTGGTCATCGAAGAAACATGCAGTCTTGCATTATCCTGATGGAAGATTATGCGTTTTCTGTTGACTAATTCTCGATGCTTTTTTGCTGCTTTCAGTTGGCCTAAATGGGAGTAGTATTTGTTGGAATTAATTGTTTGGTTTTCTGGAAAAAGGTCATAGAGGACTCCCTTCCAATCACACCATATACACATCACCTTCTTTGGATGAAGACCAGCCTTTGGTGTGGCGGGTGGTGGTTCATTTTGCTTGCCCCACGGTCTCTTCCGTTCCACATTATTGTACAGCATCCACTTTTAACTGCCTGTCACAATTTGCTTTAAAAACAGAATGCTTTCCTTACGTTTAAGTAGAGAATCGCATGAGGAAATACGGTCAAGAAGGTTTTTTTCCGCTTAACTTACGTGGAACCCAAACACAAAAGCGATTAACGTAACCAAGCTGGTGCAAATGATTTTCAACGCTTGATTTGGTTATTTTGAGTAGGTCGGCTATCTCCCGTGTGGTATAACGTTGTCTGTTCTCAATTAATGTCTCGATTTGATCTCTATCAACTTCAACTGGTCTACCCAACCCTGGAGCATCGTCCAGCAAGAAATCTCCAGCACTAAACTTCACAAACCACTTTTGATATGTTCGATCAGTCACAGCACCTTCTCCATACACTGCATAAATCTTTTTTTTTTTGCGTTTCAGTTGTGTTTTTACCTTTCTTGAAATAATAAAGCATAATATGCCGAAAATGTTGCTTTTTTCTTCCATCTTCAATATTAAGATGTCTACACAAAAATTCACCAATTTTGGTAAGTTTTTTTTTTACATGCACACTGATATGACAGCTATCACAATACAATCTAACAAAATTGTTTCAAATGAAGTTAAAGACAACTAAGCACTACTGGAGCCATCTTATGGAAAAAACCAAATGAAATTTTTGGCCAACCCAATACATCCCCACCAACAGTGCAGGAGGGTTCTAAGGGAGAATTTTAATGAGGCACAGGATATCTGCATTATCTCCAAGTGTTTCCCCATGGATTGCTAATTAGTTGCTAAGAAAAGGGAAAGTAACAATACAGTGCAGAAACTAGGCCTTACCTTAACCAGGTGGCCAAAATTAACATCACCTACGAAGGACAGACAGAAGGGCATCATGTGCCTCCAGATGTAAACAGGTGTTCTTTATACTATTTTTGCTTTTTTTCACTTTTTATACATTTGAAATTATTTTCAAATAAAATATTTTTAGCAATTGCTACAATCAGCATAAAACCAGTATAAACAGAAAGCAACTGTGGAAATATACACACGATGAATAAACAAAACAGTGCTGAGGCCTGTTGTACGCATGGAAAGGGGAGATGAGGGAAAGTGAGGGGGTGTCAGACGCATACACCCACCACGAGGCTCCCCTGAAGCTGAGCTCTCGGCAAAAATCCTCACACTATGGTGTTCAAGGCCCTCTCTGTCCCACCCAAAGCCATCTCCATGTCCACAGTTGGGGCAATGCTGATCTAGCGGAATCTCGGCAGCTTACGGAAGGGAAACTGAGGCGCAGAGGGGTCAGGAGGTGGGCTCTGCCCCTGGCTGCTGTAGGCGTCTCTTCCAGCTCTGCCCGTCAGCTGTGTCGTGTAAAGGAGCATCTGTGCGATATCAGCTCCTGTGCCAGGCACCGTGGCCCATGATCGTGAAGGCTCCAGCACCCGAGCCTGCTGGTGGGGGGACCCCTCACACCACTGAGTTTTGAGCCTCTGGGAGTGGAGGGACATGCCTGTGAAGCTGCCAGGCTGGGAGCAAGAACCCAAATGTCCAGCTCCTCTGGCTTCAGCAGGCCCTGACTAGGCCCTCCTTGGCCTCTACTGTTTCCACAAAAACCTCCAAAAGCAAAAGAGGATCTGCACATCCATATTCACAGCAGCATTATTCACAGTAGCCAAAAGGCGGAAGCAACCCAGGTGTCCACCAATGCATGGAAGGATAAGCAAAATGTAGTATATCCAAAAAATGAAATATCGTTCAGATTTAAAAAGGAAGAAAATCCTGCCACATGTTACAACATGGATGAATCTTGTGGACATGATGCTCAGTGAAATAAGCCAGTCATAAAAAGACAAATACTGTATTGATTCCACTTATATGAGGCACCCGGACTAGTCAAATTCATAGAGCCAGGAAGCAGAGTAGTGGCTGCCAGGGGCAGGAGGGAGGGAAAATGGGGAGATGTTTTGTGGGTACAGTTACAGTTTGGGATAATGAAGCATTCTGGGGCTGGAAGGTGGTGATGGCTGCACCACGATGCAAATGTGCAAGAGAGGCCCGAGGACTCTCAGGACCCAAGGACGTCAACCTCCGTCCCTTGATATGACAACTCTGGCCCAACCTGTGAGCTTCCCCAGTACTCTGACACACTTGATTTTTTTAAATAACAGCCATAATTCATCAACTTCCCAGGATGATGGGCATTCTAATCTGATTAGTATTTGGTAAACAAAGTGCTTTTCAGGGAAATGACAGGCATGACCTCCCAACAGTCTTTGACTTTCCAAGTTCAAGGATTTTCTCAGTTGTCCTCTGTGGTCAACATTCCAGCAATCACGGTGAGGCCAGACAATAAAAAGAGGGGAAGGGGATGATAAGAAAGCCTTCAGAAGAAGGTTAAGGGAAAGAGGAGAAAGATGCCCTTGCTGGTTACCTAGGAAATATGGGAAGGACCACATGCTACTGGCTGGCTTTGGAGCAGAACTACAAGAGGCCAACAAAGCCTGGCAATGACAGGGTGTGTATGTGCTGAGTGTCTGGGGGTACCCCTTCCTTTGCTTTTATTACCGTTTACTGGACAGCACGAGATTGAACTCAGAATGTTTTTTCTGGGAAGTTGCTTTTCAGAGGATTTGTCTAAACTGACCTCCAATCCTTCTCCTTATACTAGTTAAGCCCATTGGAAAAGCTGGTGCTCCCACACCTCTCTACCCCAGTGGCCCATGCCCCACCACAACTCACCTCACTATTCGTTACAGAAATGAACAGAGAAAGAGGCCCCGCAGAAACTCGCCGGGGTGACCAAGCACAGAGTCCCCCGAGCCAAGCTCAAGTCCCCCTTCCAGGCTCCTCACTCTGTTCTTCATCTTGCCAGGGCTCCTATTCAGTGCTCATGTGTCACAGGCTAAATGCTGAGGCACCAATGTTCTCATTGCTGACAACCTGAGGGCTGGGCATCGTGCAGCCCCCTCTATCGGTAAAGAAGCACAGAAAGGGTGATGACTTGCCCAGGGTCACACAGCTCCTCGGGGGCTGAGCCACAGGTGTCTGGGATGCAGACCCCGACCTCCTGATAGCTAGTCCCTGGCTCGCCCCAATCAGAAAATTGCTGGGCCTGGGGCTGGCTCTGGCTTTGCAGAAGTGAGGCCAGGTTCCATTTCATTTCAGTAGAAACTTCAAAGAAAAAAAAAAAAAAAAAAAAAGCCAAGCTGGGGCTCTAAACTCCTAGGCACCCCCAACGCCCAGCTGACTGGGCAGGTTCAAAGTCAGTGCCATTCCCTTCCCTCCATGCCCACGTGGGGATTCAAGATAGGAGTAAGCTTTGAAGGTCAGGCTGTGAAACTGATGCCTACACTTTTTCCATAAGCAAAAAACCTATTTTTCCATAGGCCAAACCCTATTTTTCAAACAAGAAGTTCAAACGATTCAGTCTCTTGTCCTAGGCCCATTTATTAAGTTACTGCTCTAACTGAATCCAAAAAGAGATGACGGTCCTTCCAGACTGAAGAGGAGACTGACATGGAAGTGCATCTGGGTGGACTCGCCTCTGGCCAGAGGGACCAGGGCACCCTGGTCTTCCTTTCAGCACTCAAATTTTGAAAAGTGAGGGGGCCCTGTGATTTTTTTGGGTTTCAGAATGAGTTGCCCATCACTTGGGACCCGAGGCAGAGCACATTTCTTTGCAAACTGGGGGTGAGAGTGGAGGGTCCAGGGGTGCATATTCATTTCACACAACTCTTGTCAGGGCTTAAATGTGGAGGAGGTGTGAATTCTGGGTGCTGCATTTGTAGGAAAAAAACAAGTCAATGCCACATACAAATCAGGTCATGGCAGAACTGTGACTCGTGACATGTCTTTTGACTCCTGTGCTTTGCGCCACCTTTCTAAGTAAAGATTTCACCACTGAAATGGATGAAAATGGCAGTGTATGCAGGGGGGAACTGGCGCCAGCACCTCTTTACTCAGAGTCAAGGCTGTCATCAAGCCCCTAGATCCAGGGACAATGCAAGAAAGCACGCTAGAGAAGAAATGACTTGGAGGAGAAAACAGCCACATGTCCACCTCAAAACAGGAAGGGAATGGAAAAGAAAAATAAAATACAGGAAGGGAGAAGACGGCCTGAGGAAAATGGCGGAGTACACAGAAATAGTGTGGCTTTCTAAGGGAACACCTGCTGTTTCTGCTGGCCTGGCACCCACGCCCCCTCCTTCTGATAAATGCGCCTCATTTCTTTCTGAGGCAGTCACCTTAGGGTAGAAACACAGGGCCTGGCCACTCAGCACAGAACATCCCTCTACAGGGTGGGCAAGCCAGGTCCGTCAGCACCAACGAGCATCGGCTCCCAGACTCCAGCTGCAGCCCGTGGGAAGGAGCAGCTCCCTTTCCACTCGGTGGTAGGCTGGCAGGATGCGAGCCTCTCACGGCCAATGGTTGTCTGTGCACCCGGTCCAGCCCCGCCCAGGCCTCCCAGTCGCATGAACGATAACTGCCTTTTGTGCTTGAGCTAGTCTGAGTTGAATGTCTAAATCTTACAACTACAAGAATCCTAACATAGCCTCATTAAAAAAAATAAAAGTCATTACATTTCCAACAGTCACAATTTCCAGATGGGGAAAATGAGGTCCAGAGCTTGAGGAGGCCATCCAAGGCACACAATAGGTCTAGCTGGTGAGACAGGACCGTAGGTCACATCTTCCATCTCCTAGGCACCTCCCCCATCTACACTGTCCTCTGGCTTGAAAATGTGCCTGACACCCTTCCAAGTCACAGGAATTAACAGCTGTATGGTTTCACCCAAACACAGATACAGTCTAAGGAGAGAACACCTTCAAACAGGAGACTAACTAAGAGATCAAATAAACAATTCAAAAAGCGCCAGAATACAGCTGCTGCTGTCCAGTTAGGTGTCTCTTTGCTGGACAGGCCTGTGAAAGTTGTATTTATTTACAGTGAGCTGGGTGGGAAGACAAATATGCATTCGAGAAAGCAGGAGGGCACTACAAAGCCAAGGAGTCGCGGAGAACCTCGCTCCACCGGGCTCTGAAGCCTGCATCAGCCGTCCAAGTAAAGCCTCTGGGGAAATTCCTGGGCCCTGCCTGGCACAACCTGGCTGAGTAACCGCCCAGAAAACAGTGTTTTGGAGGCTGGTGAACATTTCTCCCCGTGCCCCCTGCACAGGGCAGGTGGGCCCAGCCTGCAGGGAGTCCTTCCCCCGACCCCAACCTGGGAGCTGGGACGGCAGCCTTGCTGAACCTCTGAAGCCCCTGTGCGCCAGGACTGGGCCGCCTGGCTGAGTCATTTGATTGTGTGTTTGAGGCCAAGCCTGCCCTTGTCCACACCACGGTTAGTCACGGCCCCGGCCTGGTTAGACAGCAGCCCTTAAAAGGACTGGAACAAAAGAGGTAGCATCTTTCCAAAACAAAATTGACGAGAACACAGGGTGCAAAATGGGGTGAAGTCGTCCATTTTTCCCCCCCGTATGGCTACAGGACAGCTAAACCCAGGGGTTTAAGCAGACAGTTTTCTCCCAAGTTAGAAAAAAAGTCAAAACGATCCAAATAAGCAAACACGTATGGCTTACCTTGTGTCTGCCCCTCACCTCCCCACCAAAGTGACATTTGTTGGCAAAGGTTTCCCAAGCCAAAAAGGAATTCCTAAACCAAGATGCTTACTGCACACTTTGAACAGAAATAAAAGTGTACTAGAGATCTCAGCCTTAAAAAGAGGGCTGGTGGCACTGGGGAGATGCTCTGGTTATACTTATCGAAATGTGATCGTGGCATTCGCTGAGAACTGCCAAGAAAATCAGAATGGGGCCAGCAGGGTGGGGATGGGGTGGGGTTTGGCTGCCCAATTGCAGCAAACTCCCCAAAACAAATGTGTTCTCAGTCACTGATTTACTGAGCTGCTCTGTTTTCCAGCTTCAGAAGCCCTGGACGCACACAGTCCGGGCTGATGGGCTGGGGAGCTGACTGCAGAGCAGCCACTGCTAGCCCAGGACTCAGGAGGATGGCTCGCAGGAAATGCTCCCCACACCCCCAGCAGAACACAGCTGGGAGCTGAGGAGAGCCCGTGTCTCTCCCAAGAGGTGTGGTGGGAGCTCCCCTCTGGCGAGCAGAGCCCCTACCCCACTTGATCCCATCACCTCCTCCACCCTGAGTGCCTGAGGCCATGGCCAGAGACCCCATCTGTGTGGCTGTGAGCCTGGCCCATGACACAAGCAGCTGGACAGTTCAAGCTTGCTTCATCCCAGAGCAGACAACGCTCTCCAGATGGAGGAGGTGTTAGCATCTAAACGACAGGTAGGTGAAAAATAAACCAGAATCATTCCTGACAACGGCAGAAAAGAGGACAAAACGATTCTGTTTATTGAGCACATAGGCACCAAACACAAGTGTACCTCACTCTAAACAGATGAGGGCTTGAAAAAAATCTTTATGTAAGAATCTAGGGGATTATATTTGATCATTTGATGCCAAAAAACCATAATCTTATTAAAAGCACCTAATTTCATTAAACATGGGCTATTTTTCTTCCTGCAGTGCACTGGAAATAATGACTTCTGTCAAAAATCATAATCCCGGGTTATCGGGAGTAATAAGAACAGCAGTAATGATAAAGATTGACAATAATAACAGTAGTAACAGTAGCGGGAGATACTTATGACATGTGCCAGGCACTGCTCTGAGCATGTTACTTGTATTAATCTGTTTAATTCTCTTAATAACAAAGTATACTTTGTTATCAAGAGGCTACTATTTGTTAGCCTCTTGACAGATGGGGAAACGGAGGCACGGGGCTAAAAGGAAAGGGCCTTGCTCCAAGCCACCCATCCGACAAGGGCAGGCCTTGAACCAGATCTGCCCACAGCTGCTTCCCAGTGGCTGGCTGTGTAGAATGAGGTACACCGGTGCCTGGAATGACAGCTGCACCCACTGACACACAAGGGGGACCAGACACAGAGGACAGCCCGGCTGTCAGGTCGGCGTTCACGGGCGCAACTCACCTTCACTCTCCCCACTCGTCTTGGTGCCTTTTGAACCACCCTCTGTACCTTTAGCCTTCTCGGCGTCTTCTTGGGCGTCCTCGGCGGGCCCTTTCTCCTCATCTTCTTCCTCCCCAACGTTTTTGTAGTTGGGTCTCTTTTGCACCCGCCTCTTGCCCTTGTGCTTGTTCATCTCAAGGGACCGCTCTAGCGTCTCGGTGGGTTTAATGAAGCACCGAATGCTGGGCTTGGCCTGGAAAGTCAAACCAAGGTAACAGACGGATTTGAACGTTGCAATCTCACTGGCTCCTCTCAAGCTTCCTGAGAGTTTCTGCCCCAAGAAATTCCTTTCAATACAACAAATTCTACCTCCTCGTTGATTATTATGACTATTATCAACATCATCACTATGAAATAATCCAAACCACAGCACCAGCTACCATTTATTGCCCACAGTCCTAAGTCACTCTGCACTTAACCCACACCAGCTCCCTGCTTCCCAAAGGTCAGAAACACACTTTGAAAGTGGTACTTTTATGGTACTTTCCATGTGCCCGATGCTGTTCTAAGGGCTCTGACTATATTATCTCACTTAAAGTTTACAAAAACCCCACAAAATAGTACTGTTGCTATGCCCATGTTATGCTCAGATGAGAAAACTGAGGTTCAGAAATGTTACGTGACCGCCCAAGGCCACACAGCCAGGAGGTGGCAAAGCTGGGATTCAAAACCACTTACCATCTGCACAATTTATGTCTTAACCACAGCACCCTATTAACTTCTAATTTAAATATATTTATTTTAAAAGGAACTGTATATCACAACAGAAATGGAACACCAGTGTACCTTGCTAATATAACAATAAAAAATAGAAAAGAAAAAGCAACGTGTATTGGGTGCAGCCAAATGCTGGCTCTCTTTAGAAGGGGAGCCTGGCAAGTATGAGTGATAAGTTAAAGCTCATCCCCAAAGGAAGCCTGCCCCCAAGGAAGACGTTTTCCCCTGAAAAGTCGGAAGGCTTCTAAGAGAAATGAAAAAGACCTGTGTGTCACCATCGTTCATATCCTGCGTTGTGGAAAACATGGCTGTATCTCAGTCCTTATAGCAACCATGAGATGTAGGGATTATCAGTCCCATTTTACAGATGAGAAATGAGGTTCAGAAGGGTTAAGTGACTTGCCCAATGTCACACAGCTACTGAGCTGCAGAGTCAGAATTTGAATTGAAGCTTGCCCAATCCCAAAGCCCACGCTCTTTCTAAAATAACAGTGCTTCACCAGGAGCTCAAACTCAGTTCCATGTTTAGTGCTCTTTAAAAAGTATTTACATGCAAATGAACCAGGTCTAGAAAGTAGCAAAGACCACACACACACAAAAATTGTCCCTGATTTGTTTGGGGCAGGATTCTGATTGAAGTGTTTTTCTCCAGGGTCTGGATGATATTCCGACATCATTTTGTCATTGAAAAACAGAAAAGTTTTAAAGTAAACTTTTCCATTATCTTGATATGGTCTATCCATCTTATGAATTTACCCCAAACAACCACCAATTGTGTTCTGGGGGCCACCGTACCTTGCCAATAAGTGGAATGTGCTCCAAGAACACAGATTAATTTCAATAACACTCAAAACAAAACCTAATTGAAAGTTAAATTAGCATCTAAATCCAGACATTAATTTTTATTTACCTACTTTGGATCATTCATCCACAAAAATGACAGATAAATTGAGACATGATTCTACTGTCCAAGAAACCCAGATAGTGAATTACAGATGCCAATAACCAAGAGCCCAGAGAAGGGAGCGTGCCGGGCGCGCACCACTTGACAGACAGCATCAATCAGAGCCCACTTGGGACGCTGTGCGATTGAACGCAGCCCCGGATGCCCCCCTCATCCTCTCCTAAAGGACCCAAACCCACTAAGTTAGGGCCCCAAGATGAAGTGACTGTTTCCTCTGATGACCACTTACTCCCAGTGAATTTTAGAGCATACCATACTCAAAGCTTTTCAGAAACAGAAAACTGAGACCAAACGCATAGCAAAACACCACTCAGTTAGAAGCTGAGAGCAGAAATTCACATGGATAGATGCAGAAACCTCTCCCTGAGCTCTGTATAGGCTTAGATGTACAGAAAAACCGGCAGCACTAAGGGAAGCGGAGCAGTGCACGAGTTCCAGGGCTGGTCAGAGCGGTGTGAACCCCAGCTGAATCCTACATGAGTGGTGGGGCCTCTCTGAGCTTCTGGCTACTTGTCTAAAACATGGAGCAATTCTGGCTTCCTAGAACTAAAGGAAATCAGGGATAGAAAGTTCCTTCAGAGCCTGGCAATGCACTAAGCAAACAACAGTTACCTTCCTTTCCCTGACTATACTAAAAAAAATAAAAAATAAAAATAAAAGTCAACTGTGAAAATGAATTCAAAAACTTTCCAAGGGGTCTGCTTTTCTCCATGATCAGGTGTTGGGGAGGGAGGGGGGAAGGATGCTTAACAGGGTCATTTCAAACCTTTAAAATGCAACCTACCCAGTAAATAGCTGGAAATAACCTAAATGCCCATCAACAGGGGAGTGATTAGGTAATTATGGTCTGTCCATAAAGTGGGAATCCACGTAGATGTTAAAAAGACTGAGGACTTTTTATATCTAGATAATGCTGATGCGGAAACAGCATCAGGATAAAAAAGCAAGAACAAGAAACAAAGCAGAGTCCCTTTTGGGTAAAGCTTTATGATGGTATACACACAACTTTTCCTGGAAAGCTGCATAAGAATATATTAGCATTTCATGTTTGGGGAAAGAAAGAAGGCAGGTGGTACTGTGTGTGCACACCCACAGAAGTGCACTTAAGAGTTTTTCATTTCTATACCTTCCTGTTTGGTTTGAAATTTCTAATCATGTATGCATGCTAACTTCTAAAAAAGTTCAACAGGGATCCTTTGGACACTGGAGTTATAGACTTTATTTTCCCCCCTTTTCTTCTATATTTAAAAAGCCTGATTTTTGTTGTTGTTGTTAATACTAACAACATCAAGATCCCATAGTTATCATGGAGAAGCTGATATGGTGTGGCTGGGAAATGTGGGCAGGCATTCCTGATCATTTCTGCTGCTTCTCATCAAGAGCCTTCTGGCTGCTAGCCCCCCAGGAATCTCTGTGTTACACTGGACAACCTCAGATGTTCCAGACGAAAAGCCCCCAGGAGAAGGGCCACCTCGCACCCCGCTGTGCTCTCCCACTAAACGAGGAACCTGGAGCAGGGCAAGCCTTGACAGGCTGCTGAATGGTGGCCTGTATTATAACACATCCAACGTGATGGAGAGAACAAGAAGAAAAGGGAGGGGCGATGAGGAAAGGAGCCTAACATCTCAGGAGGTGTGCTTAGTAGAAGAGCCAGCACAGTGGAATCAACCAGAAGAAATGGGAAAGCTCACTTCAGAGTCAAAAAACAGAAGGCCTTTGGGTTTATCTTCTAATAAAGAAAGCACACCACGCATGCCTCAGAGAAAAGCCTTCTGCAAATAAGGTCTAGGTTTCCCAAAGGCCGCAGGCTCGGGTTTCACCAAGGGCTCACCTCCCAGGGCCCTGGAGTCTGAGCTGCAGGAGGCATAGAGACTCAGGGCGCTCCTTGCTGACTCCAGAGATCCTGCCGGGTACCCGAGTGGGGGATGCAGGAGGGGAGCCTTGGGCTCTGTGGCTGGGACATTCAGGCTGGCTTCTGGGGTCAGAGGCAGCTGAAGGCCAGCAACGCCTTCCGCCAGCCTTCATGCCTCCGACCTTTGGTCCTTGCTTCAAAGTTAAATATCGAAAAGGTGACTCCCCAGGGGTCAGCGATAACTAAGGCCTTTCAGGGGCTGTGGGATCTGAGAACAGGTTCTGCAAGGACAGTGAGAGGGGTCAGGGGCAAGGGGTCAGGAAGAAGGACGGAAACATGCAAGGCCCGGGCATCTGAGTGGAAACGGAGAGGCAGTATCACCAATGCCACAGACATCAAACGGAATGTCCTCCACTAGTTCTTGGTGCAGCCCTTTGAAAGACCCTGACACAGACCGGACCAAGTTGCAATCAATCAGTCGAGGATTCCGTTCACAGTTAAAAAACAAAACTATCAACTTAAAACATGTACATGTACACCATGTTTTCCTGTGTTGATAGATATTTGCATGACAGTACACAGAGCAAGGTCTGGAAGGATACACAAACTGAAAACAGTGGTTCCTTTTGAGGAAGATACTGAGGTTGGGGGAACTTTCACTTTCTACTCTAGTCACTTCTGTATCATTCAGTTGTTTTACCCCAAGAAAGTATTACCAGTGCCATTAAAATGTAAAGAATACCTTTAAAGAATGTACCTAACGCCACTGAATTGTATACTTAAAAATGGTTAATCCATTGTAAACATTACTTGTTATAGGTATTTCACCACAATTTAAAAAAAAACTTTAAAAAAGGCACCTCTGAAAGTCAGAGTGGTGATTAGCTGGTGGGAGGGGGGTGGGGTGCTGGTTACAGACTGAGAAGGAGCTGCATGGGATGCCAGAGATGTTTTCTATCTTGACCTGAATTACAAGCTTTCCCCGCAATCTGAAAGTAGAGCATTCCCGTGAAACCTTCTGTAAGCCAGGACGGTGCAAAGCAAGAAGCAATTGCCTTAGGACACATCTTGCTAACAGATATGCAAAATAAACGGTGATAAAGCAGATGCTCACAGACACAGTACAAAGCTACGGGGGTTTGACGCTGAGGTGCTGAGTGTGGTTCCCGGGAAGAAGCTCCCACTGCTTGGGGTGCGCACTGCCTCTGTAACAGCTGCTGCAAAACCAACACTGTACCTTATTTTCACTTTTCACCTTTTTTCGTAAAAGTGAAAATCCTCTTTAGATTTCTTTCAGTCTTTTGCAAAGTGGGCTTTGGTAACAGAGAAGCAGCCTCAAGCAAACTTTTGAAAAGTGGGAGACGCCTGCACACATTAATGTAATCATAGGTACAAAGCCATCAAGCAGTACAGCGAAGATTACTGCACTTTTATGCACTTGACTCATGTTATCCCTCGATTTTAAAAAATGTTTGCTAGAGGATTTCCAATAAATTCAGATCGTCATTATGCCCTAAATATAAGCTAGGAGCAAATCAGACAACTCGAGAAGCTGGCTTCGCGGCAGTAGCCAGGGGGCTGAGCCCCGACTAAACACCAGGCGCTGGACTAGGAGCTCACAGACCAGCCAGGAGCTGCAATGTGCTGCTGTGCATCCCACATGGACACCAGGAGACAGAGGACACTGCGGGCACAGAGGAAGAGTGGGGAACTGTGCTAGGACAGGGGTGGGTGGGTGGGGGAGCTTTGGAAGCCTTTGTGGCAAAGGAAATGACTGGTCTGAGTCTTGAGTGTTAGCAGGTCACCGGAATACATGGGAGTAGAGGAGAATGGTTTGAAGGCCAGCTCAGAGCTCTGGACAGTCACCTTTATTTCTGTCAAGGCCAGGACCACCTGGAGCTGGTGCACGTGGTGACAGCGGTGGTGCCCTGGGACACAGTGTGCTTGGCCAGCTCCCAGGTAGCAGCAGGGGGTGCTGCTGAGCCAGTCAGGTGGCCTCTCCAGCCAGTTGTTCAAGAAGGAGTTCGTGATGCTCATGGCCTGGGAAAAGAGGTCTGTGGCCCCTGCCTTGGCACATACAACCTGTTGAGTGGGTTTCCTGGTGCCACTCAGTGCTGCAGAGGGAAGGGGAGAAGGCAGCATGGGGACAAGAGGCAGACCACCCAGGGCAGAATCCTGACTGAGAAGAAAAGGAGGGAGAAAGAGACTGGTAGCTGGAAGGGGCAGGTAAGGGAAAGGACAGGTGACATGGCCCGGAATTCTGTCTGGATTTGTGGGAGCTGTCACAATGGTCAAGCTAAGAGAGCTCACCTTCCAGGCTTTCCCAGGCCCTAGTCTGCTCACCTTCAGAGGAAGCAACTAGAATCCTTTTGCTCAAACAGCTTTCTAAGGGACTTGAGAACTAGGAGACAGGTTTTCCTCTATGGAAGAAGGCAGGTCATGATGCTAACAAAAACATGTGCAGCATAAGGGCAGACCTGAGCCCAGATCTCTGACCCACTTGCTGGCCAAGCGAGCAGAGAACCTGACCAAATGAGCCTCAGTTCCCCCATCTGAAAAACAGGGACAATAGCAGCTCCATCACACGCTGCCATGGGGCTGAAGTAAGATGCTGAACACAAAACAGCTGGCATGACGCCTGCCACAAAGAGCCACTCTAGAAATATTTATTCACCTTCGAATATTGCCCTCCCACCCCCGCCCCGGCAAATAGATCACTAGGCTGGAAGAGATGGCAGGGGAGGGGGGCTAACTTTTAAAATCCAATCAAACTAGCAACTTACCATTCGCTGGCTTTCTGGTTTGTGAGTGCGTGAGACTCACCTCCCCAAAGTGCTCCTGGGCCCCGGCCCCCCTCCCTGACCTCCAGCCTCTGGCCCTGCAGGGTGTACGGCGCAAAGGAAGGGTGGGATCCACGGGGCGCTGGAGCAGTCGGAGTCCGGCTTGCTGTCCCATGCACCCTGCTTGCTGCTTTCTCCTCTACGGGCCTCAGTTTCCATGTGTATCAAATGGGCCTCACATTGGCACTTCCCCGTAGGGCTCCTGTGAGGTGCCCAGAGGTAGTAACGTGCTTTCTTGTTATTTTTTTCAGGTAATGACAACAACCATGGCTAACACCCAGTGAGCATGTGCAATGTGCCCAGCGCTGCTCTGGGCACTTGACATATACTGACTCACTTTATCCTGCAAACAACAGAAGCGGGAGGGAGCTGCCAAGGGCGAGGGACTTGCCCTAGGTCACTGCTCATGAGAGGCAGTGGTTTGAACCTGGGAAGTGTAGCTTCAGCGCTCCCCACGTGCTCAACCATTCTGCTGCCCCACTCAAGCGTTCACTCCCTCCCACAAGCACCTGCCGAGCCTCCCCATGTGAGCCCAGTCCCCTGAAGGGTGGATGTAAAGGCCCTGCCATACCGGGGTCACACTGCTCGGAGGAGCAGGTAGCCCTGCTTGGGGACAGTCCACACATCACATCACTTACTGGGTGGCCCTCTGACCTGACAGGCATTAGGGACGAGCACAGTGTGTAATTATTTCCCATTTTTGTCTCACATGCACAGAGCTCCAAATGTCACAGGGGTCACAGTGACCCAGGTTTACGCCAACCGTAACCAATGGCACTGCAGCACAAGCTTGGCAACTGGCTTCGCAGGGAAGCAGGGCCGCTAATTGCCGCCAAGCGAGCCTATGCTCATTCCAGAACGAGGTGATCAGCAAGCAAACATCAGACGCAATAAACTCCTGGGTGATGTATGGGTGCGTGTGCTACATGCCAAACCCTGAGTGACACGGGGCTGCTGAGCCAAAGCCCACACACGTGTCCAGAATTCACAACTGCAGCCACATCAGCGAGGCGACTGGGCCACACAGCTGAGCTTAATGGCGAAAATAAAACCCGTGGCAGGGGAAACATGAAGAGGTAGCAGGCCACTTCCATTAACAAGGGGAGCGTGGCTTTCTTCCCCACGATCGGCCAATTATCAGGGAGTGTTGTGGCGGCCAAGGCATAACCCAAAGCAGTGTGCATTTATCTGGAATCGGAGCCCTCTTGGAGCTCAGACGCCTTGCGCTGCACACAGACGGTGCTCAGACTCTGTGGGGACCCGCAGGTCACGTCAAGATGGTGTTGGGACTTCTTAGAAAGCAATCTCGGGGTGTTGCTGGGTCTGTAGGAGACCAGCCTCATCCCCTGTCCTTCCCCCTGGTCATCTTCTCTGTCCCTCTCAACGTCTAGCATTGCCTAGTCCGTCCCTCTGACGCTGCATCTGGCACTCCATCAAGAACTAATGAATGCTTGTAGGATGAATTAATCCCAAGATATTTATGATTGAAGAGGCATGTTCAACGCTCATGCAAAATAAAATACCCTGTACTCTGATTAAACAGTGACAAACCAAGCACTTAGTTGGTATTTCTTTAGAAGGAGTATTTTACATCTTGTCCTCTAAGAAAACATAATGAACTATGAAATAGTGGTGACTCTCAGTGACCTGAAATGTTCGGTCCAGAACCCCACATCTCGCTAACCTGGAGACCATCATTGGGGATGGTGGCAGAAGAGCACGAAGTAGAAACAGCCTGGGGACTTGGGGTTGGATGTGTGCAGTCCCGCACAATTGGGGGATGACAGAATGACCCCTTAACCCCTGTTAAGTTAGCGTTGGCTTCCTCATGCAGAGAATGTGATGATGACACTACCTCACTCGTGGTTATTAGGAGCCTAAAATGAGCTGGTAAAGGAGGCGAATGAGCACGCTCCTCGTCTGTAAAGTTTACACGTCCCCCTCCCCCGCTGACCCAGCACGCTGCTTGCCTTCTGGCCCCTCTTCCGATCCCAGACAGCCAGTTCATAACCAGCAAGGTCTCTGGCCCACCATTTTCCGTGCCTTGACCATCCCAACCCTCACCACCACCCCACTCTCATCAAGGTGAGCTCCTCATCCTTCGTCCTCAGATCCGGTGTCACCTCACCTCCCTCACCGTCATCTCCCAAAGCTGTTTTCCATGTCTTCCCAGACGCAAACCTTAGATCTGTGTTGACATGCTTGTTTACCGTCTGTTTCCCCACCAGGATGTCAGGACAGGGACCTCATCTGTCCATCTTGCTTGTCCTGCAGCCCCTGAGGGCAGCACCGCGCCAGCCTGGAATGGGTGGGTGCTCCTGGAATACCGTGGCGGGAGGTGGGGGAGGAGGGAGAGCAAGCACGCCAACCAGTCTGGCATGCGGTCAGTGCCTGACAGAGGGGCGCTGCTCCTGCTAGGGACGGACCACCCACAGTCCAAGTTTCACCCAGAACAATACCGATGGCCCGAATAAAGCCCTTTCAGGTTTCTTTTTTTTTCTTTGCTCATGAAGCTTTCAAGAATCTGCCCCCATACCTGGCTAGAGGTTCCTGGGGCGGGGGGGTCCCCTGAGGTTATGAGCATTGCAGCAAGTGGTCAGCGGGCAGTCAATCTCAGGTCAGCCAGGACTCAGAGCTCACGGGGGCAACCACACTATCCGTCCTCCAGGATGAGAGTTACACCCACCCGCCATGCTGACTTGTCCTAGGTTGGGCAGTGAGTGACCGGAGTGGCCCTATTCATACCCATGTGCGGACCCCCAGCCTCCTGTCAGGTGAAGCACCCCCCCAACCCCCGAGCAAAACCCAGTTTCCTGGATGGAGGACTTTGGCCCTGACCAGGACGGGATTTCCTTGCTCCTTAGAGATACGGTGCTTGCTGTCCCTGTTGAGATTCATTATTTCAAGACAACTGAAGTTGTCTTGCATGACAAACACTGTGGACCCTGAGGTTAGGATGTTCCCACTTCCCCCAGCGTAAACTTCTGAGTCCTCCGATGGCCTGAAAGGCGCCACCTGCTTCGGACTCTCATTACCGCCCCCCCCCCCCGCCCCGCCCCATCTCATCCCCCACCACGCCTCATCCCCCACCACACTCTGCCTCACCACGTTGCTCTTTGCCGGCCCTGACACACCAGGCACACTCGCCTCAGGGCCTTTGCACTGGCTGTTCTTTCTGGCCCAAATGCTCTTCCCCCCAGATTTCTACATGACTTGCTCCCTCAATTCCTTAAAATCTACGCTCTAATGTCACTTTCCCTGTGAGGCCACCCTATGGAGAAGTGCACCCCTCCCAAGCCTCCTAGCACAGCCCCCCTCCCTCCTCTGCTTCACTATAGCTGCTCTTCCAGAGCTCGTCTCACATCAGAACATGCTCTGCTGTTCATTAATAGTTTTATGGTTCCTGTCTCTCTTCCCACTACGAGAGAAGCTCCTGGAAGTCAGGGGGTCTTTGTTTTGTTCATGGTGTCTCTCTAGTCCTAGAACACTGCCTGGTACACACCCAGTAATTATGTATCGAACAGATGAATAAATAATGCTGTCCCAGCTTCAAGGAACCCAAAGTCTAGTTAAAAAACTCAAATGCCGGGCTTCCCTGGTGGCGCGGTGGTTGAGAGTCCGCCTGCCGATGCAGGGGACACGGGTTCGTGCCCCGGTCTGGGAGGATCCCACATGCCGCGGGAGCCACGGCCACTGGGCCTGCGCATCCAGAGCCTGTGCTCCGAAACGGGAGAGGCCACAACAGTGAGAGGCCCGGGTACGCAAAAAACAAAAAAACAAAAAAAACCCACCTCAAATGCCCAAAGGGGCCTGGCCACTGATAAAAACTCACAAAGCCCCAGGGCACAGACAGCAGAAGTGGTGGGCGCCTCCTTTTCCTGTCCCCACTCTTGATTTTCCTGATTTCAGGCGAGACCTGGAAGAAGCCACCAATGGCTCAATTCAGACTAGGGGAGGTCTCCATTCAGTGACACTGCCTCGCCCCTCCGAGCCACCTCTGAGCGGTCTCCAGCCTGGTGGCTGCCCCAGTCCGTTCTGTGTCATGCTGCTGGGCAGACAGAAAAGCCAGCTCAGGCCTGAGTCACAGAACCTTCTCCGTGCCCACCCCCGCATTACCCACTGTGTTTTGCCCTGTCAGCTCCTCCAGGCTGTAGCCATCCCGAGAATCCCTGGCCCTCCTCTGTTCCCTGGACCAGGACCTGCCCCTCAACCCCGCAGGTCAGTCGCCGGCGGCCCTGGCTACAGGCCATGCCTCTGTGAGCCTCCACGCCGCAGGGCTTCCATCAGCTGTGCAGCCCCCTGCTTCCACACAGGACGAAGGGAGAGGCGTGGAATGTGCTGCACCCTGGATTCTCTCTGATTCTGTCAAACCCCCATGGCCTATGAGCCAGCGCTGCCACACACAGGGCTCTGCAGGCAGCAGGGGCGCCTGGGAGCTATAACCCCATTGAGGGATAATGGGCTAGACCACAACGGCCCCGCAAAAAGGGAGAATACACACAAGTTCTAGTTCTTTGTGGGAATGCTTGAAACTGTGCCAGCGAAGGCCCCTGATTTATACAAGTCTATTCTTTCCCTTTGGTGTTCCCGACCAACCCCCTCCCAGAAGCCGATTACGACTTCCAGGAAGAAGAACATGTGTGCTCTGGAACCAGCATTGGTTACCCTGGGGGTCACAGGTAAGGTCAGGGGCACCGAAAGATATGGGGGAACTCTAATCCCAGCCGCAGAGGGCTATTCTGCCCGATGCATTCAATTCTCGGGGGCCTCTGCTGCCGTCTGATTCAAGCCTGGTTTGGAAAGCCTGCCATGCACTGGCAACCCGGGGACCCAAGCCAATGATGAACTCTCTGCTTCTGCAAACACACAAGCCAGAGAAGCCAGGCTGCTACTTCCTTAGCTGCCAGCTCCACACATCACGCCCCAGCAGAATCTTCTGCCAACAGAGGGTCCAGCTCCCAGGAAGGACAGGTGTCACGTAGAGAACCGGTGGCTAACATTTTGAGTGTGCGCTCACCCTTCTGGATCCCCCAAGAATCACCTGGAGACCATCCCAACTGGCTGAACTGGTGCCTATAGAGAGACAGCAGATGTTCTCATTTTGGGACAAACAAGCCTATTCTGCCCCAGAATTCTGTCCCCACTCTGAATTCAGAGCCAGCCAACCACGTAAATGCACGCTGGCTGGCTAAGAATTTGCACTTTCCAGAGTAGAATCTGGGGCCAGCTGAGGTGGAGGCCCAGCTGCACTCAGAGGCTCAGCTGCTGGCACTACACGGCAACGTTCACAACTGGTGCTGTCACCGCTGTCGTCACGGTAGTCGTCATGGCTGCTACACTCGACCCTCTGCGCCCTCGTGTCTGGTCACAGGACACCTCCCTTTGGGGCACACTAAGTGTGCCTCTGTGTTAACCATCCCAAGAAGGGACGTCCCAAGTAGGGGATGCAGGGTTGTTCCAAAGCCTCAGAAACTAAGACCTTTCTTTTCTTTTTCTTTCTTTTTTTATTTTTACATCTTTATTGGAGTATAATTGCTTTACGATGGTGTGTTAGTTTCTGCTTTATAACAAAGTGAATCAGTTATACATATACATATGTTCCCATATCTCTTCCCTCTCGCGTCTCCCTCCCTCCCACCCTCCTGGCGCACTGAGCTGATCTCCCTGTGCTATGCGAGCTGATTTCCCTGTGCTATGCGGCTGCTTCCCACTAGCTATCTACCTTACGTTTAGTAGTGTATATATGTCCATGCCTCTCTCGCGCTTTGTCACAGCTCACCCTTCCCCCTCCCCATATCCTCAAGTCCGTTCTCTAGTAGGTCTGTGTCTTTATTCCTGTCTTACCCCTAGGTTCTTCATGACATTTTTTTCCCTTAAATTCCGCATATATGTGTTAGCATACGGTATTTGTCTTTCTCTTTCTGACTTACTTCACTCTAAGACCTTTCTGAAGCTAACATCTGCTATTTAGGCCGTGATGTCTGCCAGACTTCGGAATAAGCACATTACGCTGCTGCATTTAATCCTCTCCGAAAACCCACTGTTTTTATTCTAATTGGAGAGGTGAGGACGCTGAGGCCCGGAGAGGTGGACTAGCCTACCCGGGGACACACCTAGTAAGACGAGGAGCCAGGCAGCCTGGCTGCAGAGTCCATTGCACCAGACAGAATGTGGAACAGCACCAAAAGCAACCCCTCTGCCACTCCCTCCCCACTGTGCCTCTGAGCAGAGAGAAGGTGGCATGTGAGGGTCAGGTTCTAAGAGTCATGAAGGACATCACAAGAGCCCTTGTGACCCCACCGCCAGTTCACCCACTGAGTCATTCGTGCCTGCTGTGAGCCCCCGAGCATCCCCGGCCAGTCCTGGGACAGCACAGGCGACGCAGACGTCTCTAAGACACCGTCTCCTGTCCTCTAGGGGGGCTGGGAAGCCCAGTGAGGGCAGGGGTCGTGTCTTGCCTGGGCACCAGTGCATCTCCACTCAGGGAATGGATGAATGAATGCAAAAACCAAGGAAGCGATTCCACAGAAACCCAGGATGAAAAAAGTCCCTTCAAAAACAAAAAAGTACCTACAGGTAATGATGCATATCCCATAATCTAATCTGTATGTTCATTTTGCAAAAATAATGAGATGTTAGCAGTTTCAGAATGAGTGTTCTCTTACTCTGCTTCCCCCGACAAGAAACACTATCTGCTCTGCATTAAAATTATAGCAAGAATTATCCCTTAGCAGGAACCATATGATTTGAATGCATAGATGAATTTCAATTAGACATTTATCTAACCATGCTGATGTGTTTTCAATTTAACCCTAAATTACAGACTTTTCAAATAACTCTACTCTCCCCTCTGCTTCTCTCTCTTCAATTTTGGTTTGGTTTTGTGAAATGTCTGCTGGTAAAATGAAGCAATACCAGTAACTTATCTACAAATTACGGGAAGGAGAAAGTAGGTTAAAAAAGACCAAGAAACTTAAAACAAGCATTATCAAACCACATCCGAGTTAGGCAGGAAACAATAGGAGACAGTTCTTGCTCAGAGGGAAGGAAGGTAAATCTTACCAGGACTATTGTCAAACAAGTCATAGATGAGATAAACTCTTCCCGAATTTCAACTGCAGTCATCAGAATACACAAACTTCGAATTCGCACCCAGGGAAAGGCAATAACCGGAAGTAGAAGGCTGACACTTTCACTTGGGCTGGCAATTCCTTCCACACTCAAAAGAATCTCCTTTTCAGTTCAGGTGTCCGCCACACAAGCGCCATGCATCTATCACAGCGGAGGCAGGAATTCATCCCAAGGGGAGGCCATTGGGAAAAAGAATAGATCTCCTAGACAATCCCGCCAATTAGAGGGTTCAACTAAAGTGGGTATCCTAAGCTGAGAGGTCACCAGTAACTTCCTGCAATTTGCTTTTGCTCTAATTGCAAATCCTCCATGTATCAATGTCAATATCCTGCTTGTGACACTGTACTAGTGTTTTGCAAGATGTCACCACTGGGGGAAAACTAGGGAAAGGGTAAGGGATCTCTCTGTATTATTTCCTGCAACTGCACGTCAATGAATTGCAATGAAAAAACCCTGCAAACCCAAGCACCCCAACAATCTCTGGGTCCACCTCTTGGAACACCAAGTCTAACTTCGGCAGCGAGGGTCTTATAGGGTCTTATAGATATTCTGCAATGAGCTATTAGCAGTTATCTTGGGCTCTGGAAATCATGTGACAAAACAAAGTCCAAAGGAATCCACTCCATTCCGGTCTGTTATTAACATAAATTTAGTATGAGTTAGCAGCAGGCTGGGTGGGGGCGGACTGGGCAAATCTGACAGCAGACACATGCCTCATCTGATGCGGGCGGCTTCTGAGAAGCTTCCTGCAGGAACATATGCACAACCGGGACCAGATCTTCTGACTGTTCAAGACCATCCTGAAATCTGGACTTTCATGTGAAACTTCCCAAATGTTAAAGTTGGCGATTCATAAAATTTTCTTTCAAACACTGTAAAGACCAAACCAAGCAGCTCTGAGGGCCAGACTGCAGCCTGTCAAGCACTTGATGGGCACTTTAAATCTATCTTCTCCCCACCCTCACCACGGCCCTCCCGAGTGGGACCTACACTCGCTGTTTTCTAAATGGAGTAAAACGACTTGCCCAGGGTGACCCACTGGCTGGAGGGGTCCTCAGCAGCCCTGCCTGGAGGCCCTGCTGATTCTTCTGACTCAACGTTCCATTACTTGCATTCATTCAGCAAAAGCGAGTTTAGGAAAGTTGCAAACAAATATCTCCAGCTGCATCAACACTAAGCCAACTCCACATTCTCTAGCCCATGTGTTGTCACAACATGGACCACTAGGGGAGCCCTTCCTATTCATCACTCGTCACCCCATCACTTCCAGGTTAAATCCTCTCACCAAACACTACTCCTTCCTTTTAGAGCACATATAAGACTTGAGATAGTACACTTGCTTGTAAGCTTAATCAAAATCTGTCTCTCCTGCTGGACTGTAAAGCTCCAGCGTGACAAGGGCTATCTAGGTTTTGTATATCCCCAGAGACAGCATGATGCCTGAGCCAAAGAAGGGGCTTAATAAATACTTCTTGAATGAAGCAAAGAAGGGATAGGCCAGACAAGAACCATGACAAGGCCCTATTCAATTCAGCTGAACTAACGCCACCACCAATGAGGACAGAAGGTTTCTGGAAACCTTTTCAGAGGCTCTAATGAGCCTTAAAAAGCACAGTGGCCCGGCCAAGACGCTGTACAGGGGAAAACCCAGAAGGGCAGGGACCTCTTGTAATTGTACTCCATGCAGTGCTGGCCCTTCACGCTCCGGGATCACTCTCCAGGATCACTCTCCACCCACTCGCTCAGATATGACCAGAGTCGACTGCCCAAGGGTAAGCCCAGCCCCTTCACCTGCGTGCCGACTGAGAACCGGGCTGCAGAGACAGAGCTCTCATGAAACGGCCTTTGTGTAAACACCTCTCGTTTCAGACGTGTATGTGGAGCCTACGCTGCAGCAGATCCAACGACAGACAAGATGCCTGCTCAGAGCAGGTAAGACCTTTAACGAGAAGGAACCAGGAGCAAGGGCCTTCCAGGCAGTGCATAGGGTTAAGGGCACAGGTGTGGAGGGAAGAAAGCACAGAGCACGCTGGGGAAGAAGCAAGCAGGGCCAGGACTGAGGTAGCCCGGAGCTCAGTGTGTGTGTGAACAGGATGGGAGGAGGGAAGGCAGGCAAGACACAGGGCCAAGCAGGGAAAGCCTCGGGAGAAGTCATCACCCTGGTGATCAGGGTTTCCCTTTAGCAGAGCACAAACATGCACAAACCACAAACATGCTGTTTAGGCCACAGTTGGTGATAATTTAAAACTTGCGAGTATCTGCCTAAAAATGAAGCTTTCCAGTGTCTCCAGAAACATGAGAAAACCTGGCAATACAGCATCCACGTTCCTGCAGAACAACTGGAGGCTGGGGTGAGCAACGGCTGCTCACAAAGGACATACACACCCTCCAATTTGTCACAGTCCCCACTGCTCCCTACTACCCTCTCATGGGGCCCGTGTCATTCACAGATGCTCCCTGCCCATCCTCTGTAGATGCTGGTGCCTCGGACAAAGTATTCTCTCATTCGGACCCAGTAACAGTGTCTCATAGATACACAACCGAGGCCCCAGAACAGGACAATTCCATGTTCAATAACACACGCTCAGTCACATCCACTCTTAGTACGCGACCCCAGATTCCTCTGGGTATGCATGTCAAGACTGATTAGGTTCCCTGAATCCCAGACCAGCTTATGCATCATCAGTGCTGTAATAAGCAGGATGTTGGTTTCTGGTTTTAAAGAAACACACATTGACAAAATGAGCAATGGCTTTTTATCAGGGTCTCAAAACAGTCCCCCACTAATGACTTACACAGCTTCTCTGAACATCCTGTTCGGGCTTAGTGTACATCTCAGACAGATCGCCGTTCAGAATGACTTCAGCTAATGAGTTCACCAGGGGTGCGTGATGTATAATTAGGAAGACCTGGTGAGGGGGAAAAAAAAATGGGATGCACATTAAAGTGTGCAGACTTTCAACCTCTTCCTTCCTTGATCTGAAACAAGGCTGGGCTACATGAGTCTCAGCAGCAATCCTGGTGGTGCAAAACCCAAAGAATGGGTCACATTGGGGAGAAACCAGTTACGCTCTTCTCCTTCTAGGGTTGGGCCCTCCTTCTTTCAGACTGTTACCTATTTGGCTGGCTGTTCTTCGGCGGAAGGAAGTGCATCAAAGCGAGACTGTCCCTCAGGCCGGCTGCAGCCAAATCTGGCTGAAGTGGAGCAACGTGAGAAGGGAGTGCCAAACCCACACCCTCCTTCCTCTCCACAGGCATTTCAGTGTCAAATCCAATTAGGATAAGACTAGGAGGCACCGGCCCAGCACTTCGGTTACATGGAAGAAGGGGCTGGCGAGCCCTGCTCCAATCGAGGACTTGGCAGAGGATGTCTATGCGGCGATCCCATCCTGGAATGAGCTCTGACCCTTGCGGTGGGTTTGAGCGCACCAGAATTCCAGGGCAGCATTGGGAGGTGTGGAAGCCATGGGGAGGAAAAGCCGCACAAGCCAGAGACAGACCGAGTTGTGCCAGGAGGCAACATCAGAAGGTGCTGGGCTGTCTGGGATGGCCCGGCCACCCCACCCTGCTGCCCAGCGTTCAGAGGAATGGCTTGAGTAATCAGGGTACCAGAACCGCCTTGCAAAGCTGGCTCAGACACACCTGCTGGTTTCTTTTAAAATGTAAAGGCAACACGGTACCACAGTGCAGTGTGGGATGTACCGACCATCTGTATATCAGAGGGTGTGTGCACCCATTTGTATTTGCTTATATATACAGGGAACAGGGTCTCGAATCCTCGGCACTACTGTCAGGCGATACATCTTTGCTGTGGGGGGCTGTCCTGGGCACTGGAGGATATTTGGCAGCATCTCTGGCCTCTACCCACTAGATGCCAGCCGCAGCCCCTCCCCCAGGCGTGACAACCAGAAATATCTTCGGACACTGCCAGACGTCCCCCCGGGTGGGGCGAAATCGCCACCAGTTGAGAATCCCTGGCAGAGTTCTCCCCGTCTCTGGAAGGACCCGGGAAGACCCTGTAACTATAGCTGTCTCTGGGGAGAGAAATCAGGAGACTGAACAAAAGTAGAAAGGCAGCTTGGTTTTCACCTGTTTGAACTTTATAACTTAAAAAAAAAATTATAAAAAAAAATATTGTAAAAAAAAAAAGGAAAGGCGTAAACTAAAACACTGGCTGCCTCTGGGGAGCGGGACTGGGTGTGTGGGGGACAGAGGTAAGAGGGAGATTTTTCCCTACATGTTATTTTGTACTGTTTGAGTAGGGTGAATATATTGTTCAAAAAAATAAATACAATTCAGATTAAAGGTACAGGCAGAATAGACAAATGTGATACCTACCTAAAAACAACAAAAAAAGCACACCTGTTTTTAAAACACCAAAGAAACGCTACCATAGACAATATGACCAAATGGGTTAGCCCATGTCCAGGGCTGTGGCAAGCATTCAAGCATGGGTGACTATGATGATGACGAAGGAATTCAGTCCACAAACATTCAGCGAGCACCTGCTAAGGCCGGTGTGGACACACATGGTGTTCGTTCCCTCCTGGGCTCTGGACGGAGAAAAGCCTGGGGAGGGCCGGTCACTGCAAGGTACGTGGAAGCGTGTGTGGGCCAGACTCGAAAGGCTGGGCCAGCCTGTCCGAGTCACGCTCTTGTCCCCAGTGGTGGTTTAGTTTCGGCTGGACAGCATCCTCGTCACACCAAATTAACATCGTTAATGTGAATTTTCTTGGTTTAGTAGCGATGTTTGTAAAATAATTTGTAAGGATGTTCTGATATAGAGTTTAATTAAGGACCGGGATTTATACCCAATTCGAGGTTTTCACACATTCGGGCAACGTGATGATAAAGCCCCACGGAAATGCAGGGGAGCGAGAGCCCTTTACTCAGGCTGAGGAACGCCAATGACAATGCTGTGAGAGACTGAAACGAGTAATTAGGTGCCTGAGCTGCTGGTCCTTCACGAGGAAAGCAGGAGAAAACGGGTTCTCGGAGAAAAAGTGTGTCCTGACCCCCGTGCTCCTCGGGGTGCACCAGCAGCTGAAGGGTTCTAGGGGCCTTGCCATGGGATTCCTGTGGCTCAGCATCTGGCCTGCTCGGGTCCTGCCAGACTCCCAGAATCCCAAGCAGGAGAAACTGGCGGATTTGTAATGAGGCGGCGGAAATTGCTGCCAGGAGGGGCGGGGCTTGCACGGAGCTCCATCGCACAGAGGGGCATTCAGGAGTCGGCGTGCAGCTCTGAGCAAACAGAGCCCCCAGAACAAGACTCCGGGAGCAACGTGAGCTGGCCACATGCGGATCCTGGTTGGCCCGGCCACTGAGAAGAGGCCAACAGGAGACAGACCCGCCTCAAACTCAAAACGGCCCAGGGACCAAGTGAGAAGGATATGCTCTCAGCAAAGCAAATAAATACCTGGGCCACTGCAAAAGTGGGAACAGAGCTCTGGTCAAACGTCTGGCTACTTGACAGTCTAATGAGATGGCCTGAGAGTCTGGACTGCTTGTAATAAAAATATTTTTAAAGTTATGTAACTGGGTCACCATGGAGTTTTTCCCTTCTTGTAAATATTATATAATTACGAGAAGGAAACACACTTGTTTAAGAGGGGGAGGCAGACAAATTGGCTCAAGACACAAATCTGGGTGCTAAGCCTGCTACAAGACACTTTCCATAAGGTAATCTGGGAACTAGAACCATGACAAAAGCCTTTAAAAACAGCCTCATTAGTAGAAGCTTGTTAAGCCACGGTTGCTGTGTGTGTACACACACTGGGTCCTGCTGGGGCTTATTTCAACATGGCTGAGAACAGGGGCCACCCAGCCCACATTTCCAGGGTATTTAGAATACTCCTTGCTTGTTTTGGAAACCTCAGGCCCCACAGTAGAAACCAGCTACATATTTGTCAGGTCTGATTTATTTCTCCTTAAATTTCCAAGTACTACCACGAAGAAGATACATAGCCCCTCTACTCAGTGTCGTTACTTTACTTCAAGATGGGGGACACAGAGAGGGAAGATGGGGCAATGTGGCCTGGGAAATTTCTGAAAGGCAGCAGCACTCCAAGGACCCCCAGTGTGCTGGAGACACAGGTGAACGATCAGACGTACCTGGGACAGAAGGTAGAGAGAAACCGGCAGGCTGATTTTCGGTCGTTCTCCTCCCTGGTGAAGGTTGGGGGAAAGAGACAGAGAAACCTGGGTTACACATGTGAGCAGCACAAAATCCATGAAGCCAGAAGCCATCTGTCTGAAGGAGCAGCGCCCAGCACCCCGACTTCCTCCAAGACCCTAAGATTCTTCTTTCCTGGTGGCAAAGTCCACCCTGCAAAATAAGCTCACAACCTAATCCTATCCGATACCATTTGCAAGGCCGCTATTCTTCCACCTGAGAAATCTTTCACCATGAGTCACGGATTAGAGGCTGGACCCGAGAGAAGAACTAGCTCCTTAAATTACCAAGAATGTTAATTTCCCCCAGCTTGGGCACCGAGAGCCCGAAGCCCGGCAGGAGAGGCCCCAGGGGGCCTGTTCTCAGGAGAGGGGCAGGGAGAAGTTGGGGCACTCTGGTCTCCGAGAAGCCCCTCATTTGTACTGGGCTTCAACAAGCTCCATCTCCTACCAACCCCGTGAGGATCTTCAAGACCCCCGTTTTGCTCAGGCAGGTTGACTGCCTCATCCAATGTCACAGAATGAGGAAAGGGAAGAGGCAGAGTTTAAACCCACGTCTGAAAACTCCAATTCCCATGCTTCCTCTCTGCCTCCCAGAGCTGCAGGTGGCAGATCTCGTTAGGGTTGCAATTTTCTTTTATTCACTTATTTTTAACAAGAACCACCATGTTCCATCTCCAAAAAGAAAGCTATACCTCCTTGGGACACATCTGCAGAGGCCGAAGCCCCTGCAGAGTAACCAGTTGGCTCTGTCCCGCCTCCTGCCAAGGCCTCTGCCCCTTAACTCTTAGAGGTACTGGCCGAAGGTCTCCCCTCCTTGAAGTGGCATTTCTCATGGGGGCACCGAGAGCCACCAGCTCAGAATCACTTGCGGGGCAGGTTCCCGGTCCACTCCAGACCCACTGAGCCAGCATCCCTGAGAGGAGTGAGAGGGCATCCGAGGATGTGCACTTGAACAGTCTCTATCCCCACAAGGGCTTCGAGCCGTAACTGTGGACAATCACTGCCCCGGGATCTTTTCCTAGGTGCGCTCCATCCCCTCCTGTCCATTCTGTGCAAGTGTTGTGGCTGGCTGGATCTTCTCCAAATCAATTACCTCTGGCAACTATCCGAAAAAGTTACCAGGGATGAGAACACCTCAAGAGAAGGATGCATAGAAACCAAAAGCCTGAATCTGTAGGTTTCCTGTTTCCTTCTGATGTCAGTAATCTTTTCTCATTCATTTACAGTCCACACACACACACACACACACACGCACACACATATACTCTGTCTCTCTCTCCCTCTCCTTCCACCCCCTCTCAGGAAATAAGAGGAAAGGAAAGGGAAGCCAGCGTGCTTTGAAAAGAATCTCCCTCAGGCTCAAAGGCTTGGTCCCTTGCAAAGCCCCGTCCTATTGGGGTGACTGCTCTTCCCCTCCTACAGACGACTCTCAGCCCGGCCCACCTTGTCCTGGTTCTCCAGCGAGTACACGTAGAGCGGCAGGAAGAGCCTGTTGAGCAGGTGGTCTGTGAGCACGTCGTTGAGGAACTCGCAGTTAATGATCAGGATGTCATTGAGATAGTGCAGGTGGTCCAGATGCTCAGCCACCAGGTCACTCAGCTTCCCCCGATTCCGATGCCTGCCGGGAGAAATGCCCATCTCAGCCCGGACGCCAAAGCTCAGAGCCTAGAACCAATGGCCTGAGACTGAGGTCGCAGGTGGCACTTCATTCACAAACGAATACCTGAGCCAGTCCCGAGAGACACCCATCCTGGCCCGACCAGTGGATTTCAGAAAGAGAGGATGGACAGGTCTGCTTCATTCGATCTTAGGGGACTCATGGGGTCCCCCCACTTTCCGGGGGCCTCAGTACAACTCACCCCACCATCACCACAACAGCCCAAAACCAAAGCGGTAAACAAAGCAAAACCCAATGAAGCTCTTAGCAAGCCATTTCAAGCAAGAGCAGCCACTAGTCCAAGTGGCAAGATCCCTTGGCGCCCAAGATCAGCAGCATCAATGGAACAACAAATCCGCGATAATTAAAATGCTCCAGGGGAGTTCTCAAGAGAGAAGCAGGCCTCAGCAGCCGCGTCCGACCCACAGGCCCCGTCTGTATGGGGGGCACAGCGCAAGGACGTGACACCCCACCCCAAGCCCAGGAGGCCCTGCCTGCTTCCAGTGAAGAGTGGATCGGTCTCTGCCAAGGACGAAGCCTTGAAACAGCCGACGGGGCACTTTCACCTCCCCCTAAGTGTTGTCGGTTGCAAAGAGCAATCTAGCTACCATAAGACCTTTTATTTTTATTATGATTATTATTCAAGTAATAGATGGTCATTGTAGAAGACAGACGAAGAAAATAAAAGCAAAAAGAAATCAAAGTCTCCTAGTCCCACCACTAACAGATAATATTACGTTATTTCCACGTCCCTATAGTCACATCTAAAAGGCAGGTGTTACATGTCTATCCATCTAATCACATATGCTTTAAAAAAAAAAAATTTGCTTCTTTTACATAATTTTGGATAATTATTCCTTATTATGCTTTAATAAGATGTTTAGTAAATATTTATAGCAAATACACATTGTAAAGCCTAATACTATAATGAGCACCCATGAATCTACCTCCCATGAGACCCAGAACACTTATTTACACACAATGTTTTGCAACCCCTCCCCCACACTTAATAAGATACTGTGTTCATTTTCCTCCAGCAGGATCATTAATGCACTTCACTTTTTAAACCTTTAGTTTAAAAAATATCTAAGTAATACATGCAGATGGATTTAAAAATCGAATAGTACTGATGAGCTGATAATAAAACACAGCAGCTCCCGGCCTCGCCTCCCCAACCCCTGCCCACTCTCCTGAGGAAGCGGTTTTCAACTCTTTTAGGTGTTTCTGTGGATAGTTCTCCTGCATTTCTATAAAATCGACAAGGACCTCTATTTTGCTATTGAGCCATTTTAAATGTTACATAATGACCTCCTTTTATTGTGTTCCCTCCACCCGTCCCCACCCAGCAGTCATCAGCAACTGGTGTTGACATTATAATCATTCACTGCAGAGCCCCAGGGAGGACCAGGAGTTCACTTCCTTCCTCGTATAACTTTCTGTTCTTTCTGGAGTTGTATCTCGTTATGCCTCATATCCATGACTATCCATATCTATATGGGTCCTTATCCTCCCAAATGCCCCATCAGATCTGCCATCCACCTCACCTTGCTTCTTTCCCAATATGGAAGCTAACATTTTCTCTCTCTCTAGCCCTCTGCCCCCAGGAGACCTCCTTCCTGAGTCCCTTCATCGTCCTGACCCCATCTAGGTGTGCCTCTTACCAGATCTGTGCGAAGCTGTCACCCTGGGGCAGTGGTTCTCAACTGATACAATTTTTCCTTAAGGGAGACGTCTGGCAGTGTCTAGAAACATTTTTGGTCTTTACAGTTGGAAAGGGGGTGCTACTGGCAGCTAGTAGGTGGAGGCCAGGGATGCTGCTAAACACCCTACAATGCATAGGACAGCCCCACACAAAGCATTACCTAGTTCGAAAGATCAATAGTGCAGAGTCTGAGAAATCCTGTTCTGGAACTTATATTCATCACCAACTTAATTTTTTTTTTAACAGATTTACTGAAATATAATTCACATACCAAAAACTTCACCCAAAGTACACAATTCAATGTGTTTTAGGATATTCATTTCCCCCGCACACCCCTCCTCCAGCCCTAGGAAACCACTAATCTACTGTTTCTATGGATTTGCCTATTCTGGGCATTTCATATAAGTGGAATCACACACTAGGTTGTCCCTTGCATCCTTTCACTGAGCATAATGCTTTCAAGGTTCATCCATGGTATATGCGTCAGTACTTCATTCCTTTTTATCGCCAAATACTATTCCACTGCATGCAAATACCATATTTTGTTCATCCATTTACCAGTGGCAGATCATCTTCATCTTTTTACCAGCTGCCTAGCACCCCATCTATGGATGTACTGGATTCACTTACCCTATTCCCCTCTGGAAGGTATCTGAGTTGTTTCCAACTTCCTACTGTTATACAAAGTGGAAAGATGGGCAGAACCTTTCAGAGTATGGAAGTCCATATTCCGCGAACACATAGGTGGGTAAATTTTGTTCTAGTGTTTATTTTTTCTCTACAAAAACGGAATTCTCCCCTAAGCACCCTGTCTACCTAACAGGCACCCTGGGGGATCACTTACTCCTCATCCGTCTGCACACAGTTGTCAAGTTCGATCACATGGCTCCCGATGAACCAGACCAAATTGGAGAAGTAAGGGACAGCAGTTTTATCTCTGATATAGTGCAGCATGGCCTGGTTATCCACTGAGAAAATCCACAAAAGAAGAGGGGAAAAAAAAAAGTCAAGCTACCAAATATAACTTGGGGGATAGTAACAACAACAACAAAACCACAATAAAAAGCCCTCTACTATAATCTGAATCTTTTCTGTCTTTCCTGGAAATACTTTAAAATGGTTACCTTATGCAGAAAACTATACTCATCAAGGTAGTTCTTACGTTATTTTTATAATTAATAAAATTAATTAATAAAGGTAGACATTAATAGTGCTTTAGGGGCTTCCCTGGTGGCGCAGTGGTTAAGAGTCCGCCTGCCGATGCAGGGGACACAGGTTCGTGCCCCGGTCCGGGAAGATCCCACATGCCGCAGAGCGGCTGGGCCCGTGAGCCATGGCCGCTGAGCCTGCACGTCCGGAGCCTGTGCTCCGCAGCGGGAGAGGCTACAACAGTGAGAGGCCCGCGTACCACAAAAAAAAAAAGAAAAAAAATAGTGCTTTAGGAAGCCTACTTATCAGCAGTGCATTTAGCTAGACTACAATGAAAACTACACCATTCTCAAGCAAGTTTCCTGTATTTGCATGTAAGGATAAGTTAAGAAAGCAGAAAACCAGAAGTTATTAACTTACATGACACTGGAATAAGGAACACGGGAATCGTCATTGAAGGAAAGGCAAAAAACAGACAACAGTTAACAGGGTTAGGAACTGGGAGGGTGAGACAGCTGCTCAGGGGGGCAGAGAGCTAGGGCAGGAGGCGTCTAGACAGAAAGACACAGGTTAGAAGAGAACAGAGAGAGCAGAGAGCAGGAGGCGGCCAGACTGGGGGTCAGACCAGGTCGCAAACTCAGAAGCCCACAGGCTGGCCAACAATAACTTGGTGAGCGAAGCCAGCCGGCCCAGTGGGTGAATGGGGCAGCACAGGCCTTGACCCCAAAGGGGGAAGCTGCTTCTCCGCGTCAGCTCACCACTGCCCTGCAGGACTGTGGGCCCAAACAGCCACATCTACATTTTCAAGTCAGAAATCCAGACTGTTACCCAACCTCTCCCAAGTTTTAAATACTGATAACTATATTTTTTTTTCAAAAAATATCTAAGCCAATGAAAATCTGTCTGAGAGCTGGATTTGGCCCTCAGGTCCTCAGTTTGCGACCCCCGGATGGGCCCCTCTGGGCTCTTCAAAGGCTCTCCAATTTAAGGCAACCCCAGAACCAGGCTGGAGTGAGTCCCCGAGGAGCTCCCGCCCCCTCCCAATTAGGAGTCATCTCAATTAATAACATCATAACTCATGAAGGTCAAAACATTGGTCCCTGAGAAAATGGGATCCCAGCTCTAGGGTGGTGACTACACGGGAAATAACCCCGGTGTTAGGCAGAGAGGCCGTAGCCTTGGAGGGCAATTCCAGGCCGGGAAACTCGTGTCCAGCCAGCCTTTGTGCTAGTGCAGGCGGGAAGCCACGGAAGGGCTTTCTCCTGGAGGCAATGATTTGGGCATTAAGTACTTCTTGGGAGAAAGGAGGAATTTGTTGTTGGGCTTTGTAGCCGGTTGAGAATGCAATACTGCCTCCTGCTGTTTGCGACAAGAAATGCTCTCATACATTATTTAAAGATAACATACTCCCGGCTATACTGAAGTGTATTTTACAGGCCAAAGGCAAGAATTTAACTCTCACATTTCAAAGACAGCTTTGCCTTACCTAATTATCACATGGCCAATCCGAGTCCCACATGTGCCTCTCTTAGGACATGCATGACTTCTGGGTATCAGCAACGAGTTGGGCTTTAAAATGCAGAAGGTGGTGGCACACAAATTTATGCAAGGGGGTAGCTAAATGTTCAGTGATGACAACCTTTCATGAGACAGGCAGCCCCAGCTACAATAAATGAGCTCTGTTACCACCAGGGAATTGTTTGTATGGACTCAGGAGAGCAAGCACTAGCAGTCAAGTTAGAAACCCGATGAGGCATGAGCTCATAAGGAATCTTACCTTTGTAGACGTTTAAAGTTATGGTTCTTACAGCAATTCTAACCATACTTTCGGGGTGATTGAAAAATTTGATGGCTTCTGTGTACAGGGCGAAGTCATTAGTGTGCTAAAACACAAGAAGTACCGAAAATGAGTTACAGACCCATAAGACAGGCTGGCCCCTATCCCAGCTTTCTGAATCCTATCAGAGAGTTCAGTAAAAGACCAAAAAAAAAAAAAAAGTACCCACGTGACCCTTAAGCCAGTGGTTCATTCCCAATGGGGAATGTGGGGAGGGTTGGGAAGGTGAGACCGTGGAATAAACAGAAGCGGGTCCAGGAAATGCCAAGCCTGGGTTCATGATCTTCCCTACCACTTCTTAGCTGTGTGATGTAGTATTTCTAAGCCTCTGATTCTTCATCTATAAAATGAGGATAATAATTCCCACTGTATGGTTGCTGGGATTAAATGAGACTATTTCAGGTACAGTGATTACCCTGGCACCTGATACCTAATGAGCACTCGGTAGTAATGCTAGTTGTTATTATTAGATGCCGCTTCTACTAATAAAAGGCAAATGCAAAGTCTGACTACATTCAGAATCTATAATATATATTTCCCTATTTGGAAACACTAAAAGTGTAAACATTATCATGGAAAAGGAGGGTCTCGGGAATCTTCTGCCATTAAAAAGGGGTCAGCAGAACAGATCAAAACAGTTCAGAACCAAAGAACTCCACTGATGGAGCCCTAAGGAAAAGGCACACAGGATCCGGGCTACAGCATGCTGCAGCGCACTCTGCTGCCCTCTTCTGGCCAGTCTTCCACATGGCTCCGGATCAGACTGGAGGGCACCCCCAGGCAGTGAGGGGCGGGGAAGAGGGAACCCATGACCTTCAGCGAGGTGACACCTGTCTAATGAAGGCAACGGCACTTTGAGCACTAGAAGCAGATGTGCACGTAACAGGTGGTAGCTACTGCACTGGTCCACAGAAAAGGAAACTAAGTCCACCTCAAAAATCAGCCTCCTACCACTCCTCTGGTGATCAGCAGGATACTCTTCCAGAAGCATCACTCGGGCCCCAGAATCCCCACATTCTGCCCTCCCCAACAGGTGCACAGAAGCCCAGTTGCACCCGAGTGGGGGAACAATCTGGCTCCCTCTCTGGTCTGAACTTTGCAGGTGGGTTTTCTTCCACCCGGGAGAGCCTCTGGGAGAACGCGAACAGCACACCTCTGGTCTCTGGACACGTTTAGTGAGCACCAACTGTGTGCCAGGCACTGGGCCGCACAATGTCCATCTTCCAAAGTGCCCCACACTTTGTGACTGGCAGCTAGTACTTCTCCCCTCTGAGGCCAGCTCTCGCCACTACAAATCTAGACAAAGAAAGTCAAGGTGCAGGCTGCTGCCGCCACACCCCGTGAAGACAGCTAGATGAATTTTGCCCAAACTCAGAGGAAATGTTTGGGACTATGGTCTGACTTCAAATACAGGCTGTGCAGCATGTGTGACCACCGATCAGAAGACACCTGCCATGCAGACAGCACGTGGCCTCCAAGATGGCCCAATGACCCTCTCCTCCTGAAGTCACAACTTGTGCGTCCTCTCACGCTAAGTCAGGGCTGGCCTGTGCGGCCTAAAGATACAGTGGAAGTGATGGCATGTGGCTTCCAAGGCCGAGTCCTGAAAGGCATTACAGTTTGCCTTGGTCTCTTAGGATCGTTTGTTCTACGGGAAGCCAGCTGCCGTGCTGTGAGGACACTCAAGCAGACCCTGGAGGAGCCTGTGTAAGCAAGGCCTGCTGCCGATGGCCAGCACCAAATGGTCAGCCATGTGAGCAAGCCACCTTGGAAGCAGATCCCCCGACCCTAACCCAGCCTTCAGATGACTGCAGCCTCGGAGAGACTGAGCCAGAACTGCCCTGCCAGCCCACTCCCCAACGTCAGACACACTGTGAGAGAAATGTGACAGAACTCTGACCTGCAAGACAGGAAAGGAAGTCTGCTGGGAGGCTTCTGGGAAAGAAGTTTTTTGGAAAGTTAGAAGGGGGCACAAGAAGGGATGTGATCTCATCAGGCTTTTCGGCAGTGGCATGTAAGTACGTGATGTTTGGAGCTGAGACCATGAGGGGTTGAGCCTCAAGACAGATGCCAACTGTATGGTCAGCAGAGTAGGAAGATGGAAAAGCTTGGGTCACTGATGAAGTGGTCGAGCCACAGGATGAGCCAGCCCCAAGACAGCCAGCATCTGTACCTTTTGGAATGTGAGATAAATTGACCCGATTGTTCAAGCTCCTCTTCATTGTGAGAACAACAGTTATTTATTTATTTAAATTGTTAGTGATTCTCTCAAGGAATACCAGGGATTTTAGCTTATAAGGAATGGCAATGGGTACAGTTTTAGGGAGCCAGGTATATACTAGTTGCTTTGAAGACATCAGCTTATTTAATTCAACCCCTGGAAAACCCTCCAAGGTAGAAACTAACATCCCCATTTCTCAGATGAGGAAACTGAGGTTCAGAGGACTGGGACTTCTCTAAGGTCACACAGCAGGGAAGTGGCAAAGCTGGGCCTGAATGGCCCAGCTGGGCCTGACTGGTTCCTGTTTTGCCAACAGAGGAACACGACCCCAAGTTAATTTCTGGGCACTTCTCCCTACCAAGAGTATCATGCTCTCAGGTAGTGCAAATTGCATTTTACATTAAAAACGGAAAAGGTAGCTTGTTAAATAAAAAAGAAATTTAAAGCATACCAAGGTCAAACAGTGTTGCTATGAAAATGAGGAAACAGTGAATGCATAAGTGCTTTGTAAACAGAGGCCACCCAGACCAAAGGGGCTGCTCTGATTGGCTAGCTTTCCACCCAAATGTGCCCCTCTGCAATTACTTACCTCATTGTAAAAGAAATGGACCGTGTGGTTGTTGAGTTTTAACGAAAGCGTTTTCAGGAACGATATATAATATGCCATAATCTCCTCATCAGAAAAGTCAAACTTATGGACAATGATAGAATTTACATAGTTATTAGACAGCAAATAATCTAGAGGGAGAAAAAAAAAACACAAAAGAAAACAGGTTAGTTAATTCATGCTGGAGGAAAGGCAAGCAGAGAAAGTCCAGGAACACGCAGATGACCATGAGAATGTATCAGTACTTGAACCAGTCAAGTTAATAGGGAGCAGCTTAACCTTTAACCAGCAAAGAAATCAGCCACCAGGTGTAGTCACTAGAAAGTTCAAGAGCAATGCCAGAGAAAAGTCGGGTCACCCTGCCTCCCACACCACAGAAAAGAACACTTGAGCATTTTCTTTCGTTGCTGGCAGAGTTCAACAAGAGAGCCAGGGGGTGGGGCAGACGAGCTGGTATTTGGGTATTTTCACAAACCACCCACGGATGAGGGTAAGCTGCACTGTATCTTATAAAAGCTGGCCCCATTTTGCCATCAAAAGTCACACTGTCACCCTCGAATGCCACAAAGGGCTCCGCGTGGTTTTTTCCTTCCCATAAGGCAACATGATTTCATAAAGGCCACTTGAGGCTGAACCTCCACTACCTGCCCAGCACCAGGCTGACTGCTTTACATTATCATTCACTGTCATGATGATGCTGCAGAGTGGGCCTTGTTTTCCTCATTTTGCAGATGAGTAAAAACTAAGGCTAATTACCTGCCCGAGGACACAGAGACAGTAAGTCAGAGATGGAATTCAAACTCAGGTCCGATGTCCTGTGTTAATACCATGCACTAATGGGGGCCAAGGATGAAAACTCGATGACGAGGCCCTGTGGGCACTGGAGCCACAGGAGAGCAGCTACCCCTGCTAAGCTCCCAGGGCCCAGCCCCTGCAGAAGTGCAGGCCCAGTGTGGTGAGAGCTTCCAACCGTGCAAAGGAAGCTGGAAAACACAGATCATAATGCTGTATCTTGGATGTTGAAATGTCAGCCACTAGATCAACTCATTCTGAAAGCTGTGCTGGCCAGTGAAAATGGGTCTACAGACCCACTGCGACCCATGGGCCCACTGTCTGCAATCTTGGTCTTGGGCCCTGGCCAGACACGTTATCCTCTGAGTCCTTACCAGACACCCTGCGAAGCCAGTGCTGCCATGCCCACTGTCTGCCTTTCGGGCTGCCAGCCTGTGAGCTCTGCACCATCCCAGCTGCCTCCCCACTGACAGGGAAAGGCAGGACGTGACCCACACATGTACCACAGGCAGACGCGGTGAGGCAGGGGAGCAGGGTGGGGCACAGCCTTGCTACTCAAAGTCTGGTCGTGGGACCGACAGCACAGAAGCTTGTCAGACGTGCGGAGGCTTGGGCCCCAGCCCTGGCCTCCCACTCAGATCTCTGGGAGGGCTCAGCACTCCGTGTGTTAAGAAGCCCTGCAGGGCTTCCTGTCATGCTCATATCTCAGAGGCACTGGGTTCAAAGGTAAACTTGGACCCACACTGCCTCTGTCACTTCCTAGCTGGGTGACCTTGGGCAAGACACTTACCTGCCCCACTCCCCAGCTTCCCTGTCTGAAAACAGGAACAAGAAGACCTTCCTCGTGGGGCAGGGCATTGTGAGGATTAAAGGAGATCATGCACAAAAAGCACTGAGGGCCGGAGGAGCACAGAGGGAGCACCCAATCACATGAGCTGCCGCCCCCTCATCTTCTCACTAAAGCTTGGAGATTCCTAACCTCCACCACCAGTCCTCCGGTTACCATGACTGTTGTCCTTGGGGGGAACAGAAATAAACCGTTAAGTTTTATTTGGTGCCAAAGAGGTACCTAACTTAGGCCAATCACAGTATACTGAAAAGGCTAGAATCACCAAACACAACACTAAGAGCCATCCAGGAGCACGGGTCATGAGATGGGCCACAGCGTGGGCTGGGTGCTCCTCAGAACACAGTCTCAGAGCAGGCTTTGCAGGTAGGACGTCATGTCTGTAGTTTTCCAAATCTCCTAATTATAACAATTCCTGAGGTCAATCTTGGGGCCCACGTTAAGAGGAGGCAGTAGATCTGAAGTGGGGTCCTAAGAATTTTAATATGTTTAAAAATGAGGTTACACACACTATACAAAATCTATGGGATGCAGCAAAAGCAGTCCTAAGAAGGAAGCTCATAGCGATACAGCCCTTCCTCAAAAAACAAGAAAAATCTTAAAAAAACAAACAAACAGGGCTTCCCTGGTGGCGCAGTGGTTGAGAGTCCGCCTGCTGATGCAGGGGACACGGGTTCGTGCCCCGGTCCGGGAGGATCCCACATGCCGCGGAGCGGCTGGGCCTGTGAGCCATGGCCGCTGAGCCTGCGTGTCCAGAGCCTGTGCTCTGCAGCGGGAAAGGACACAACGGTGAGAGGCCCGCATACCACAAAAAAAAAACAAACAAACAAACAAAAAAAAACAACGTAACCTACCACCTAAAAGAAAAAGAAGAAAAAACAAAACCTAAAGTCAGCAGAAGGAAGGAAATAATAAAGATCAGAGAGGAAATAAATAAAAGAGAGATAAAGAAAACAATAGGAAAAAAATATCTATAAAACCAAGAGCTAGTTTTTTGAAAGGATAAACAAAATCAATAAACCTCTGACTAGGCTCACCAAGAAGAAAAGAGAGAGAACCCAAATAAGAAAATAAGAAATGAAAGAAGAGAAATAACAACCGATACTGCAGAAAAACAAAAAAACATAAGAGAATACTGTGAAGAGTTATATGCCAACAAAATGGACAACCTATAAGAAATGGACAAGTTTCTAGAAACATACAGCCCACCAAAACTGAATCAAGAAGAAATAGATAGGGCTTCCCTGGTGGCACAGTGGTTGAGAGTCCGCCTGCCGATGCAGGGGACGCGGGTTCGTGCCCCGGTCCGGGAAGATCCCACATGCCGCGGAGCAGCTGGGCCCGTGAGCCGTGGCCACTGCGCCTGCGCATCCGGAGCCTGTGCTCCGCGATGGGAGAGGCCACAACAGTGAGAGGCCCGCGCACCGCAAAAAAAAAAAAAAAAAGAAGAAGAAATAGATAATTTGAACAGACCAATCACTAGAAGTGAAATAAAATCTGTAATTAAAAAAACAACCAACCAAACAAAAAAGACTCCCTGCAAACAAAGGTCCAGGACCAGACGGCTTCACTGGGGAATTCTACCAAACATAAAAAGAAGAATTTACAGTGATCCTCCTCAAACTCTTCCAAAAGACTGTAGAGAAGGGAACATTCCCAAAGTCATTCTATGATGCCACCATGACCCTGATACCAAAATCAGACAAAGACACTAACAAAAAAAGAAAATTACAGGCAAGTGTCTTTGATGAATATAGATGCAAAAATCCTCAACAAACTGAATCCAACAACATATAAAAAAGATCATACACCATGATCAAGTTGGATTCATCCCAGGGTTACAAGGACGATTCAACACATGCAAATCAATCACTGTGATATACCACATCAACAAAAGAAAAGACAAAAGCCATGTAATCATCGCAGATGATAGATGATTAGATGCGGAAAAAGCGTTTGATAAAATTCAACATCCATTCATGATAAAAAACTCTCACCAAAGTGGGTACAGAGGGAACATAACTCAACATAATTAAAGCCACTTATGACAAACCCACAGCCAACATGATACTCAATGGTGAAAAGCTGAATGCCTTCCCACTAAATTCTAGAACAAGACAAGGATGCCCACTCTCACCACTTCTATTCAACATAGTATTGGAAGTCTTAGCCACAACAATCAGAAAAGAAAAAGAAATAAAAGGCATCCAAATTGAAAAGGAAGAGATAAAACTGTCATTATATGCAGATGACATGATACTCTCTAAAGAAAACCATGAAGACTCCATACAAAAACTATTAGAACTGATAAATGAACTCAGCAAGGTAGCAGGATACAAGATTAACATACAGAACTCTGTTGCATGTCTTTACACTAAAATGAAATATAAGAAGGAGAAAGTTAAAAAAAAAAAAAGGAAATCCCTTTTAAAATCATGTCAAAAAATAATAATAAAATACCTAGGAATAAACCTGACCAAGGAGATGAAAGACTTATATGCTGAGAACTATAAAACACTGAGAGAGGAAACTGAAGATGCTTTAAAGAAATGGAAAGATATCCCATGCTCTTGGACTGGAAGAATTAGTATTGTTGAAATGGCCATACTACCCAAAGCAATCTATAGATTTAATGTGATCCCTATCAAATTACCCATGACATCTTTCACAGAACTAAAACAAATAATCCTAAAATTTATATGGAACCACAAAAGACCCAGAATTGCCAAAGTAATCCTGAGAGAAAAGAACAAAGCTGGAGGCATAACCTTCCCAGACTTCAGACAATACTACAAAGCTACAGTAATCAAAACAGTGTGGTATTGGCATAAAAACAGACATATGGATCAATGGAACAGAATAGAGATCCCAGAAATAAACTCACACACCTACAGTCAATTAACCTTCAACAAAGGAGGCAAGAAATACAATGGAGAAAAGACAGTCTCTTCAGCAAGTGGTGTTGAGAAAGCTGGACAGCCGCATGTAAATCAGTGAAGTTAGAACATACCCTCTCACCATATACAAAAATAAACTCAAAATGGCTTAAACACTTAAATATAAGACATGACACCATAAAACTCCTAGAAGAAATCATAGGCAAAACATTCGCTGACATAAATCATACCAGTGTTTTCTTAGGTCAGTCTCCCAAAGCAACAGAAATAAAAGCAAAAACAAACAAATGGGACCTAACCAAACTCGTAAGCTTTTGCACAGCAGAAGAAACCATAAACAAAACGAAAGGACAACCTATGGAATGGGAGAAAATATTTGCAAACAGTGTGACCAACAAGGGCTTAACTTCCAAAATATACAAACAGCTCACACAGCTCAATATCAAAAAAACAAACAACCAAATCAAAAATTGGGCAGAAGACATACAGATGGCCAACAGCCACATGAAAAGATGCTCAACATTGCTAATTAGAGAAATGCAAATCAAAACTACAACGAGGTATCACCTCACTCCAGTCAGAATGTCAATCATCAAAAAGTCTACAAATAACAAATCCTGGAGAAGGTGTGGCGAAAAGGGAACCCTCCTACACTGTTGGTGGGAATGTATATTGGTGCAGCCACTATGGAGGACAGTATGGAGGTTCTTTAACAAACTAAAAATAGAACTAGCATATGACCCAGCAATTCCACTCCTGTGCAGCATATACCTGGAAAAGATGAAAACTCTAATTCAAAAAGACACATGCACCCCAATGTTCACAGCAGCACTATTTACAAAAGCCAAGACATGGAAGCAACCTAAGTGTCCATCAACAGATGAATGGATAAAGATGATATGAGATAGATAGATACAGATACACACACACACACACACACACACACACACACACACACACACACACACAGAGGAATATTACTCAGCCATAAAAAAGAATGAAATACTGCCATTTGTAGCAACAAGGATGGACCTAGAAATTTTCATACTAAGTGAATTAAGTCACACATTTGAAAGACAAATATCCTATAATATCACTTATATGTGGAATCTAAAAAAATGATACAAATGAACTTATTTACAAAATAGAAACAGACTCACAGACATAGAAAACAAACTTATGGTTACCAAAGGGGAAAGGGGGGTGGGGGAGGGATAAATTAGGAGCTTGAGATTAACAGATACACACGACTATATATAAAATAAATAACAAAGACCTACTGTACAGCACAAGGAACTATATTTAATATCTTGTAAAAAAAATGAAGTTACATATATCACAAATCTAAAGCTTGATATATGTGAAAATGTACATATATATGAATCTTAAGTACTCATACCTGTGTGTGTGTATATATATACATATATATGTATATACACACACACGCACACATCTCACAAAACTTAGGTGTCCAGCTTGATGAATTTTTGCAAATAAATACACCACCCAGATCAGGCAGTGCATTTCCAGCTCCCCGAAAGGTCCCTCACACCCCTGCCCCGTCAATACTCTCTTCCCAAAGCCAGCCCCTAGCCTAACTTCCAGCACCACAGACTCGCTTTGCCTGATCTTGAACTTCATATACATGGACTCATACAGGAATCTCCCTCTGGTGTCTGGCCTCTTTCACTCATCACCACATCTCAGTTATCCATGTTGCTGCATGTGTGCTAGCAGTGCATTCCTTTTTCTTCCTTCCTGCTATATAGTATCCTGTTCCTTGAACAGTCCACAATCTACCCACCCAGAATCCACACCTGTAACAACCAGCCAGGTGATGCTGATGCCTCGAGCACTTCTTTTCATGCTGTCTTGCCAGCTGTGGTTGGCTGGGGATGAATGGGCTTGCCGGAGAAGGAATGTTAGCCCCACTGTGACTGGTTAGTGGCTGCCGGGCCACCAGGGGCACAGACGCCTATGCTGGCAGCTTGAGATGTGCAAGCTCGGGCTTCTCGGCTGCAGTCTTGAAGTGGAAGAGCCACACGCTCCCATCCTTCCCCAGCAGGGACTTTACCAGGGCCTCCACGACATGACTCTGTGGTTGGTGAGGCCACCATGGGGGTGGCGGAGGTGCCTCTATTAATCGACTGGGATTTTTCTACTACCCCCTTACTGTGTGGCCAGCTTTCTGTGGTCTCTTTTTATAATAAACCCAGGAGTCTGTAAGTAATCTCAGGCTCTCAGGCCTTCTGTCACGTAGGTCACCAAACCCAACAGGCAACAGGTGCACTCGTGAAATGGCTGCTTGTAATAATGAAAATCCGGAAACCACCTAAACGCCCATGGTCACGTTAAATAAGTTATGGCCCAGCAAGACGCAGCTCTTAAACCAAACAAGGTAGGGATGCATGAACGGACAATATGAAAAATCTAAGATACACTAGTAAGTTGGGAAAAATAAAACAAACAGCAAAATGGTATGTGTCCACTGAACCTTTAGGGTGAGAGTCTATAGAACTTTTGCTTTCTACAGTTTTTTAATGTTTGATTTTTGTTGTTGTTGTTTTATAATGAGGACATTTTCTCTCTATAATTAGAAAATAAAAAAAAAAGCAAAACTCACCCATCCTTCTCACCCCCATACATCCAAGTTCTGTAAACTGTGAGTAATTTCTGCTGCTTTGGCAGGCCTTATGAAAGCACTCCCCTGTATGGCCAGCAGCATCTGCCTGGGTTTTCTTATAGCACAGCACTCTTTTTAGTCCTAGTACAAGAAAGGCCACATGATCCAGAAAGCCCAGAATTTTCAACTCCCTCTTCAATCCAGTAGCCCTGGGGTTAGCTGGGTTATCAGAAAACAGTCATTTGGGGGAATGCTGGATTTCATGATAAAACCAACTCTAACTGGACACTTCCACCTGCCAGACCCGATCCTACACTCTGCACACCCACTGTCACACTCAATCCTCAAACCACTCTAATCACCAGGTACTAGCATTATCTCTCCTTCACAGATGCAGAAACTGTAGCTTGGAGAGTTCACTCCCCAGAATACACCTGGGGTGTTTGTGGCAGAACCAGGGCTCAGAACTGCTTGGGTCTGAGTCCATGGCCCGTACCAGCAAGCTGGGCCTTCCCCTCTCGGAGTTTTCAGAAACCACATGCAACTGATATCCAGGGTAACAAAAGCTGTTGGGAAACCACTCAGGGAGAGTGAGTCAACTCATATTTGGCAACTCACAGACATGGGGAAGCGCGTAAGGAGAGTCTCCTGGGACAGCAGCACCATCTAGTGGCCATCAGTCTGCAGCTCCTTCCTATCCCTCCCTCCTCCCTCCTCAGGAGGAATGCCACCATCTCTACCTCTCTCCACCCATTAGAAACTTTTTAAAATCTGTCTTGGGGACCTAGGGCCTGCCTGTGGCATAGACATTCCATCACTTGTCTTCTCTTCCCTGCTTCCTGCAGGCAGGGCCTGGGGCTTGGTACAGTCATCTTGGAAAATAAAGCTCGTGATCAAGCCCGGATGATTAGGAGCTAAACCAGGGTTTCTAACCCTTGGCACTGTTGACATTTTGGGCTAACTAATCCTTTATTGTTGGGGGCTGTCCTGTGTGTTGTAGGATGTTTAACAGCATCCCTGGTCTCTACCCACTAGATGCCAGTAGCACCCGCCCCCCAGGAATGTCTCCAGACACTGACAAATGTCCACTGGGAGCACAGTCACCCCCAGCTGAGGACCACTGAGCTAGCTCACCTGGGCTGAAACCCATTCTCAATTCCTGCCTTGCTAGAGCTGTCACCTGGGGCCAGTGACTCAAACTCTCTAGGTGTTAAATGAGGGCACTGACAGCACCTGCCTCGCAGGTTGGTTGTTTCAGACAAGATCGAGGGCCGGGAAGAGGCTCTGAGTCACACCCTTGTCAGTCGGGCAGTGGGATTGAAGCAGGCAGGTCAGGGGCCAAAGCCACACCCTTCGGTGAATGTATTTGGAGATGCAGCCTTTCAGGAGGTAATTAAGGTTAAATGAGGTCATAGGGTGGGGCCCTGATCCGAGAAGACTGGTGTCCTTCTAAGAAAAGGAAGAGACACCAGAACTCTCCCTCTCTCCATGTGCACAGAGGAAAGAACACATGAGGACACAAAGAGAATGTGGCCATTTGCAAACCAGGAAGAGAGGCCTCACCAGAAACCCTGATGGCACCATGATCTTGGACTTCCAGCCTACAGAACTATGAGAAAATAAATTTCTGTCGTGTAAGCTGCCCAGCCTGGGTATTTTGCTATGGCAGCCCAAGCACACCAAGACACACAGTAAGCACAGACATTCAAACAGCAACATGAACGCCACGGCAAACGACACGCAGCTGACACTCAGAGGTGCAGAGGCAAGTGTCAGGACTGTCCTTACAAAGTGAGGTCTCGTGACTGATATTCTCGAAGAGGATGTTCAAGGTCTGCAGCAGCTGAACGCACACGTAGCGGCCTGACTTCTGCCGCAGGATGTTCAAGAAGAAGACGAACATGTTCTTCTCCAGGAAGAAGCTGGGGAGAGAATGGGAAAGTGTCAGTGGTCTGCTTCTACACGTGGAAATGCATGTCGTCCTCTGGTTGCACGCCCAGCACACGTGTGTGCACCCCAACAAAGGCATCCGCAGAGCAGCCAGATCACACCACCCGTGTGGCCTCGGCTTCTGCGATACCCAGCTCCCACGATGCTGTCCTCCATCAAGAAAAACGCGACCTTTCAGACTCTCTTCCCGGAACGTGAGAACAGTGCTGATTCTGGGAAGCAGTGATTTCTGACAGAGTGGGAAAGATCTTTCCCGACTAAATGATTACACAGTGACCTACCTACACTTATAAACCCAACAAGCAGCATTTTCCATCCAATATTTTATAAGCTCAGTTTTCCTCACTAAAGCCTCTTTCCTTTGCTTTCATAGCTTTGAGTGCTCACCAACAACCTGGGAACCAGAGTAATTCCCTACAAAGGGGTAAGATCATGCTGAATATTAAGAGTTTGGGTTTCTCAATTAACAAGTTTGTCATTTCCACATCTAGGGTATGAGAACTGGAAGGAAAGAGAAGGTGCTGATGTGGTCATGGGACCCCAGCTGGTCCCCAAGTCTGCTTTGCCTTTCTTGTCCTGGACGGGACATTTGTCTACATGCAGCCTGGGGGCAATGACTTTGGGAGGCACACATTGGCTCTTTTAGTCTTGAAATGCAGACCCCCTAATGCCTGTCTTTAAAGGAAGAAAATGACGTTTCTAGTTTGGTGTTCTCTGTATTCATGCTAAGACCAGATAATCTCTCATCTGGGATACTCAGAACAATTCCCGGCAGTCCCGTGGGTCTGTCGGTCGACTCAGTGTTGGGTCTCCCTCTTCCCAATGTCCCCTGCACACATTGGCTCTTTTAGTCTTGAAATGCAGACCCCCTAATGCCTGTCTTTAAAGGAAGAAAATGACGTTTCTAGTTTGGTGTTCTCTGTATTCATGCTAAGACCAGATAATCTCTCATCTGGGATACTCAGAACAATTCCCGGCAGTCCCGTGGGTCTGTCGGTCGACTCAGTGTTGGGTCTCCCTCTTCCCAATGTCCCCTGCATTGGCAGGCGATTCTTAACCACTGTGCCACCAGGGAAGTCCCAATAGGGACACCTTTTAAAATGATCATTTGCTAACATTTCTTGAGTGTCTAACTCTGTAACAGGCACTGGGCAGGGAACTTGCTCTCTCTCACTTAAAGATGAGCAAACTGAGGCGGGCCTGAGACTCTTCACCTAGGAAGTATGAGAGTGAGGAGAAATCCCTCCATGGGCTCTAGGTGTGAGCCGTTTGACCTTGAGCATAAAAAGGGGTGGGGATGAGGATAAGGATGGGCATGGGGATGAAGATGGGGAAGGGGATGGGGATGATGATGGTCCTCTACCCTCGGGTAGTTGGGAGACTTAGAAGGATTATCTCATCAAGAGCTCAGCACTGTGGCCACCCATCAGTAAACACAATCAATGTTAGCCCTTAGTGTCTCCACCTGGGGAAGGGTCTTTTCAGTTCACTTAGAATCTAACTACTCAAGACATTTTCTCCTTCCTTTGGGGGAGATAATCAGACATTACTTGGAAAATTATCCATGATCTTTTCAAATTTTTCTAGGGACACTGTTTTCCATAACTTCCCCATTTTCAGCAGGCATTTTTACAGTGTTTCAAGGACATTTTAGAGAGACAGAGAGAGAGACAGAGAGGGAGAGAGACAGATATCTGTGCAGGACCAAATTGGCATCAAACCCTGCCATCATCAGGAATGACTCATGGTACACATTTAGAAAATTATTCAAAGGAAGAAGAAGAATCAAAAAGCAAAAAACCAGAAACCCTTACTCAAATACAGAGCTGTCATTCTGATCCCCCCAGATCAGAATCTCGGTGATGGATCGGATGGTCTCCACCAGCAGGTTCCTGTTCTGTTCTGTGACGGTGGTGTTTTTGGTCAAAACGTGGTACAGATATCTGAGAGAAAGGAAAAGAAAAGAGAACTAAAGGTTACCAGTTGAAATGTAAGCCAAGCTCAGTGACCATTAGCAACATTTTAGGGACAATTTGGCTGTGCTTTTTACAGACACAGTTGTTAGCACAATTCCCATTTAGAAGAGACATAACTCACCACCCGAGAAAAATGGCAGACAATGCTTCGAAGTGTTCAATAACCAGGGACACACCAACCCAAACTGAGGCAAGGCTGTCAAGCTTTTGAAGACAACCATCCTCAAACTCCAGTGTGTGCAAGAGAATGACCTGGAGAGCTGGACAAGGCGGGGCCACTGAGCCCACCGGAGACTCAGATTTAGCGGCACTGAGGGAAGACCAGGCATCGGCCTTTTTCACTCTCCTGGGTGATTCTGACGCTGGCGGAGCAAGTGGAGACACACGGCTCAGTGCCAAAAGCCTAAGACCCGCTGCCTGGCTGATGCAGAGATCAGACGTGGAGTCACACAGCAGGGAGGGTGGTCCCAGAGCCAGTGGCTGGGGCACAAATCAGGTGCCGTCATGATCACCCTTGGAATGCCCTTAATCCCCCATGAAGCACAGAACTGATGGCTCAGATGAAGCAGGTGGCTTGCAGTTCAAGGGCACAGCTCTTATTTGCTGTGTACAGAGTAAAGTGAAGTGGGTTTGAGAGGCGATGGCCATGTATTCAATACTTCACCCACCTGAATGTGCAGGGACAGGCGGGCCCGGCCTAGTCCTGAAGGCCCTCTGCCACTGGTGAGGGCAAAAGCCAAAGAATTGCAGAGGCCACTCCTGAGCAGTGTGGGGACTAGCAGCCTGGCCGACGCCCTGGGAGCGCCACCTGGCACGGTTTTAAGAGTGTCTCCAGGGCCGGCAGACTGAGGCAACTTCAGCTGTCACGGCTTGGGAAGGAAAAGGGGGCAGCAAGAGGGAGTGACTCAGGAGTATTCACTTCCCGACTTCTTTTCCGGCCACCTTCAGTTTGGGGGTGGGGGACTGGCGAGAGAAAGGCAGGGAAAGGCTAGATAGGTCATACCATTGAAGATCTCTAAAAATGGGTAGGGTGTAAAGAGGTAGAATCTTGCAAATGGAACCACAGGGGCCATCTGCTGCTTTAGGGGGTTTTAGTTATTAGTGCTTGTGCTGTTTGTCTAAAGACACACTATAATCATTTTTTTAATCATTTAGTTAATCTAATTAATTAAAACTACATGCAACTTTTAACATGCAGTAACTAGCATAGCTCTCCCAAAACAGAACTCTCTAGCACCTGTGCCCAAATCCACCGGCAGGGCTGTGGGTGGCGGGGTGAGGCCAGTGGTCCCCTGTGATTAGGTGACTCCACAGCACTGACCCACCCTGGGATGAATCCAGGCGACCCACTCATGAATCCACATCTCCATCTTGCCTCGAGTGCCTCTTCCTCAAAAGGCTCAAAGAGCAGAGTTTTTCAAACTGTGGTTCACAGGCCTCCTACATCAGAATCACCTGCTTAAGGTGCAGATTCTGGCTTCCGACCCTGGACTCCCAGAATCTGAGCCCTGGGTGCAGGGTCCCAAATCTGCATTTTGAAGGAGCTCCCACTCTTGTTTCAGAGCCACGGCATCACTCACGCCATGGCCGTCAGTGACACTGCCCATGTAGTGAACAGTACGCCCCCCACCTGCTGTGACAGGCATTGTTGGCAACATGGGGAGAGGCGGATTCTCCCCAGTCTGGTGTTTCCTTCTGCGTAGAGGACAACATGCATTATCACCTCACTATCACACTCCTGGCCCAGGAGGCAGCAGCCTGGGTAAGTGGGTCTGCTCTGAAGACCCCCAATAGGGATAGGAGAGGTTAAAATCTTGACGATCAGCCCTGACTTCTATTCACTGTGCTTTCTGCCTGAAATACCCTTGCTGCCCTGACCAACCAGCAAACTCTTACTCATATGTCGAAACCCAGCTCAGGCATCTCTTGGTGAAGCCTTCTCTCTGGCACCTCTGTACCCATATGCATTTGCTGCTGCACAGACCACCCTGATTGGCAATGATCTGCCTCCTTTACTAGACCTGAGCTCCTCAAGGTCAGGAACATCATCTTATTGATCTTGGTGACCTCAAAAGACTCCAGAATGTCTGGAACACAGTAGGCGCTAAATAAATGCTGAATGGGGGAAGGGTAGGGGACCATCTCCATGAATATGAGGTAGATCAGAGCATACAAGACCAAACATAGTCAAGGGGCCAAATGCCAAACACAGCAAGTAGTGGAACAGAGCGGTAGTGAAGAGTTCAAACATTTGGAGTCCAGTAGACAGACCTGGGCTTGATTCCTGGCCCTGTCTCTTCCTATAAGTGGCCTTGGACAAGGCACTTCACCTCTCTGGGCGTCAGCTTCTACAACCATCAAGGCCTCCTTGCTGGACTGTTCCAGAGATTTGATGTGATACCACATAGAAAGAGCTGAGCATGGTGCCTGGCACACAGTAAGCGCTCAACGGATGCAGGGCTAGCTGCTGCTACTATTATTATAAGGTGGTTGTTATGAGGGGGGCTATTAAAATCATTATTACATTATACAAAGAATATTCCAAGAAGGTAGGAAGGAGAGATCAGGCTGGATCCAAACAGTCATGAAAAGAGGACTTCACTGCAGGAGTTATGGGAAGGTCCAGAGAAACCAGAGCAGGAAGGGGAACATTTGGTATTAGCTGGGTGATGTCAAGCAAGTTACTTAATCTCTGTACCTCAGTTATCTCACCTGTAAAATAGGAGAGGCAATAGCACCTAAGTACTTTAGTACCTACCTATCACGGTGTCGTTAGGAACAAACAAGTAAAAAGGTAGACAACTAACCTGGCAGTTCCCATGGATGACACAAGTGCCAGCTATTACTGTTATCATTGCCTTCACTAAATAACCCCTCAAAAAAATTCTAGTAACTATGAGGAGGCCCTTACAGACAAACCCAGGGTAAGGGGAGGGTGTTAAGTCTTGAAAAGAAGATTCTAGGCGCTCCCATGTGCGGTGCATGGCCTACATGCCTGGCCCTGTGTGCGGGCCTTCCTGTGACCCTCATACTCGCAGTAACCTGGGGCTGTGCACATCACTAGCACGGCACAGGCCAGGACGGGAACTGAGGGACGCTCGCTCAGCAGCTCATCTGCAGCCAAAGGGCAGAGGCTGGCTCAGAGGGATCCAGCCAATCCCCCACCTCGGCAGGGCTTAATGCGCTCTTTCTCAGTGGCGCCATCTGCTGGCACGTGGTGATGCCGCGCCAGGGTTTCACCGCATGACCACGCATGAAGTTGGGTGTCTTTTCACATGTTCAGAGCCATTTAAATATCTACTTTTGTGAGGTGTCTGTGAAAGCTTTTTGCCCATTTTTTCTAGGTAGAGAACCTTTTTCTTATTAATTTTATGGAGTTTATGCATTCTGAATACAAATCCTTTACTGGATATACCTATGGCAAACATTTTCTCTGAATGTGGCTTGCCTTTTCACTCTCTTTACAGTGGTCTTTCGATGAGCAAAAGTTCCTAATTTTAATGCGGTCCAGTTTATCAATCTTTCCCTTGGACAGTGTTTTTTGTATCAACCTTAAGACATCCTTACCTACCCCAAGGTCATGAAGAAATGCTGTTTTCTTCTTTTAAAAAGTTACTATTTTACCTTTCACATTTTGACTTAGAGTACATTTGAAACTCATTTTTGTGTATGGTGTAAGATACTGGCCAAAATTCATTTCTTCCATATGGCTATCTAGTTGATTCAGCATCATCTACTGAAAAGGTCCTCATTTCTCCAAAGCACACCGATGTCACTGTTGCCATTAATCAGGTGACCACGCATGGGACTCTTTCTGGATCCTCTAGTTCCACTGATCTGTTTACCTTTGTGCCAACACGATGCTGTCTGATCACTGTAGCTTTATAATAAATCTTGCAATGTGATAATGTAAGTCTTCCAACTTCTTTCCTTTTGTTTTTCTTTTATTATTATATTGGCTATTCTTGGTCCTTTGAATTTCCATATATATTTTAAAATCACCTTCTCAATTTCCACAAAAATACCTGCTAAGATTTCCTTTAAGACTGCCCTAAACCTATAGCTAAATACAGAGAGAACTGACATCTTTTGGAGAGTGTAACATGATGACATTTACATTTCCTTCAAGGTTTGCTGGATAGGGGGCTTGCACATCTTTTGTGAGATTTATTCCTAGGTATTTGATGGGTTTTTTGATGCTGTTGTAAATGGGAGTGTTTCAAAATACTCATTTTCTAAATGTTTGTTGTTGGTAGATGGAAACACCCGCTAGATCTCAAGCTCTAAATTCCCACCGCACTGGCTCATCTTTTTGCCCTCACGATGCCCCAGCACACTGTTTCAGGTAATCTTTTTGGAAGAGACCCTCAATATATGTTTGCTTAAATGTAGTGGGGGGAGAAAAGAAAGAAAGCTGAATGGATTAAAGATTAATATTTTAATGCTGCATCTAATTCCAGGACTTTGGAAGATCAAGTAATTCAACTACCTCAGAGATACTAATATAGTTTAATAACTTTCTGGTCTTAAACATAACACTCATTTTAGAAAGGTTGGAAACCTCAACAACAACAAAAAGAGAAACGGCAATTGTCAATCATGCCACTGCCCAGAGATGACCACTGCTGAAGTTGCAATCTATTTCCTTGGGTCTTTTTCTTTGCTATGGATATTAACATAGTTGAGCTCATGCTGTATGTCCATTACCATGCCCATCTTTCTTCCCACCTCTGGCTAAAATAAAAGCATTTTTGTTATTGGCAACTGTTCTCAAGCATCAGTAGTGACTACGTAGTACACCACTAAAAGGACGGCACAGCAGTTCCTGGGCATTAGATTCCTAATTGCTCAGATGATCAACAAGCTAACAGTCATCTCTATGTGCAAAGCTGTGTTCCCTATCTAGATAAGATTCCAAGGACAGTGACAGATTTTTCTCTTACAATGATAGTAACTGCTACAATGATAACATTCTCTCTCAAACTCTATGTGTGTATATTTTTACCATCATCATCATAAAAACAGTTGCAGCCTCCTGGGCTTCCCTGGTGGTGCAGTGGTTGGAAGCCCGCCTGCCAAAGGAGGGGACACGGGTTCAAGCCCTGTTCCAGGAAGATCCCACATGCCGCAGAGCAACTAAGCCTGTGCGCCACAACTACTAAGCCTGCGCTCTAGAGCCTAGAGCAAGCCTAGAGTCCATGCTCCACAACAAAGAGAGGTCACTGCAATGAGAAGCCCGCGCACCACAGCGAAGAGTGGCCCTCTCTTGTTGCAACTAGAGAAAGCCTGCGTGTAGCAATGAAAACCCAACGCAGCCAAAACTAAATTAATTTTTAAAAAATAAATAAATATAAAAACAGTTGCAGTCTCCTAATGCCAGGCCCTGTTCTGAATGCTTCAGATGTGTTCCCTCATTAAACCCTTACAACAATCCTGCAGGGCTGATGATCTGGGGAGCTGAGGCTCTGGGAGGCTAGGACCCACCCAGAGTCCCAACACAAGGACAGGGCACCCAGGCAGTAACCCCTTGCTTGTAACCATTATAGTACAGAAGATGCAAACAATGAGTTAAACGCTTTTATTAGCCAAGCATTTCCATGAAGTTATGAATGCCTAGCACACAAGACTACCAAATAAACAAACTGAAAAGGCATGACAACACGTATCAGATCTCAAGATAAGTGCTTATCACTGACCCTTATTCCACTTTATTGGAAGAGAGCCGGCATTATCATATCTCCAGAGGAAGTTCTGCAGAATGTAGAATCCCAATTTCAGACTCTTGCACATGAGCAAACTTTACTTTGAGAGAAAAACTTAGGAGTTTGAAGCGCCTGGAGACAGAAAAACTGCAGCCTGTTACCAACGTGCAACCAATACATTAGAGGCTCATCACCAAGGACCACGGACTGTAAACAGATCCTTCCTCCACAGACTCTGCTTTCTCAAGAGACTCACTTATTTCACAAGTTAAACCATTACAGTTAATAATAATTATGTCCACTTCAGAGAGAGACATACTAAATTCAAATTCATACAAGTTTTATGACTTCTATCATGTCTCTTAGGATGCTCCCATTGGAAGATACTGAAACATGCGCAAGCTAGAGTGTGAGGAAGGATAGGGCCTAGGGGGACTGGAAATCCATTCCCCCAAAGCACACCCCCCAAATAACAACATCTGGGGTGAGGGGACATGGAGCCTGTGTCTGTGTGGCCTCCTCAGCACCAGGGAAGACACCTCCCAGAGGGTCCTACTCTGTGTCCTGAAAACCTCCATTTGGTCAGGATCCAGCCCTCTGGCCAGCAGGACAAGGAGAAGCTCCCGGCAGGGTGGAGGCGGACTAGAAGACTAGCAAAAGGTGTTAAAGGCGGTGCTTCTCCTGATGAATCACCCCTGAAAGATGTCAAACTGGGCCAGCGAGTGAGGCCTGGACTGAGGTGCCGGGGAGCCGGCAATCACGGCCAGATTGCCGTAGCAGGGCTTTCAGCCCTAGAAAAAGTCACAGCTCTGGCACAGGCGCGGTGCCCAAACTGGCAAGAGCTGTTAGGAACTGCTGTTAGGAAAAGTCAGGCCAGAACTCGCCTCTTTCATTCATCCTATGACGAATTCTTGTTGATCTTTTACTGCGTGCTAGGCCCTGTACTGGCATCTGACAATTTCCACGTGAACAAGCCACCCAGGCCTCTGTCCTCACAAGGCTTACGTTCAAATCTGGGAGAAGGAAACAAACATATATTCAAGTAAGACCATTTCTGATAGCGAAAGGTCATGCCTGAGGAACCCTGGCCAGCTTCCTGGGGATCTAACTCACAGGTGGGATAAAGCTTGAAGAGCCCAGAGCACCCACCAGCTGGTCTAACTCTTTGGCAATGAGAGGACCTTATGATAACATGTTGAGTGAGACGGTGGGAGCAAGAACAGGAGAAGCTGCAGATGACAGTAAAACTTCTTGTTGGCTTAAGTCACCAGGGCAATTTTTATGAAAGAATTGTTTAGGTTTGTTTTGTTCTGTTTTTTGTGGCCATGCCACGCAGCTTGTGGGATCTTAGTTCCCGGACCAGAGATTGAACCCGGGCCACCGCAGTGAAAGTGCTGAGTCCTAACCACTGGACTGCCAGAGAATTCCCAAGAATTGGTATTTTAAGGATACAGTTCGGCATCTGGAGACAGCACAGATGCAGACAGGTGAGGTGTGTGCAACAGTGAGTGAGAGAAGGACCATCAACGTGAAATGGCACAAGAAACACTCCTGGGTTACTGCAGGCACTACCCTCACGTACTATAAGACAGAAGCAGCCCCTGAGGGGACGCTCCTCCAATCCATTCTCCAAACTTCGGCCAGACCACAGCACACGGCTCCCCACTGTTCTCAGCCTAGTGTCCAAATTCCTCAACAGAATTTACAAGGCCCAGTGGGACCTAGGCTCTGTGACCTCTCCAGCCTCATGGCTCTGCTCTCAGGCCCTACACACCCCCTTGCCCTGTGTCTCTCTCCTGCAGGCTTCTCAAACGCTGTCTCCTCTGCCTGCAGCATCCCCCCTTCCAGCCTGCCCCCTACTGCCTGTAACAACCACTCATCCTTTATGTCTCCATGTAAATGGGTGTCTGCCTACCAAGGATGCTCCTGGCTCCCCAGCTGGGGTTACAGGGTCTTCATCTGTGCTCCCAAGCTTAGATGGGTGGGAACAGTCTGGAGCGCTCTGATGGCCTGGGGGAACTTTACACTTGACATAATGGATGCGTCGGACTCACTATGAGTGATACGATGAATATGATACTCTAAGAAAATGAATTTGGCGATACTGTACCCCAAGCTCTAAAAATAATCAGTGCTATCTTAGGCAAAAGTTGAATATACCAAGAGTAGGTGAACGTCTGCCTGCTGGGTATACATTCCTCTTCTCCCTAATTTTCCTACGCTGAACCATCCCTTTCTCTCACTCTCTGTCCACTAGCTTGGAAGGAGCTGATGCCACCCTGACTCCAGGGAAGGGCCACTTAGAGTACCCCATGCCCCCCTGTCACAGTGACTAGCTCAGGGGCGGGCATGAGACCCCAGGCTGGTTCAATGGTGCTCATTTCTGGACTTCTGCTGGCAATATTAAGAAAAGAAGCTCTCTTTTTCCCAGGGGTTGCTAAGCTGATATGATGTAAGCCTGGAGCTTGCTGAGAATGACACCAACCCAGAAGAAAGCGGAGACAAGAACTGGAAAGAAGCACGTACAGACAGCTTCGTCTGAACACTGAGACTCAGCCATGGCTTAGCTAGGACAGCCTGCTCAGTGGCAAGAGCCAATCAGTTCCATTTGGGGCTTAAGGCAATTCCAGCTGGGCTTCTGTCACTTAAAACCAAGAATCTTGACCCATACACAAAGGCGATTACAATTAAGGCAACAACACAACCCAACACCAAGAAAGTTCTAGCAGTTTGTGGACTCGCAGTCCCTAGTGAAGGTGATGCTTCAGTAGCAATCAGGCAATTCCATCAGTCAAGGTTTCCGCTTGTCAATGTCACAGCCTTGCCACTAGTCTGGGCAATAAACCACCCATGATGTGTAGCAAATGACCTCTTACTATTTCAATCTGCCTCAACTAAATCACTAACTCCATTCAGTAGACAGAGACCACAGTACACAGCTTTCTATTAATTAGCAAAAGTAAAACCCTGTCTTACAGCAAGATTCCTTTACAGTTTGAAAGCCAGGAATGTTATGAATAATGTGGTTCAAAAAGGGTTTCCAGCTGCCCGTACTATCTTCTCAGTTGTTCTGTAAATCTCAAACTGCTCTTAACAGTAAAGTCTATTTAGAAAAAAAAAAAAAGGAAGAGGGTTCTCAGATGCTTTGCGTGCCCCCCTCCCAAAACTGTCAATTCTAAATTCGTTTAAATATCTTAATCTCTCCTCTCTACCCACACTGCCCTAGGTCAGGGCAACAGTGTATTAGGAACTGTCACTTGTCACTGGTAGAGTGACCAATTAGTACTGGCTGCCCAGGACTTTCCCAGTTTTAGCACTGAAAGTCCCATGTCCTGGGAAACCCTTTAGTCCCAGGTGCCCCGCAACGGTTGGTGGCTCTCTGTATCAGAGGAGGCCCAAGCCCTGTTCCACCTCCAGCCTTGTGTCCCATAACCACCAGCCCCACCTTGACACTCCACAGACCCCAGGGCCGTGTCCACACGGTGGCTCCTGCTCATCCTTGACAACTCTGCTCTGGTTGCCTCCCCCAGAGGGCTTCCAAGAAGGGTTCCCACAAAGCCCTGAACCTACGGTGATCCCAGCACTTGTCATACCACAGTCACTGGCTCTATGGCTATCTCCCCCACCAGCCGGCGAGCTCCCTCAGGGAACGGGCTGTTCTGTGCCCAAGCATTGGGGTGGGCACTAGCTGTTTATGGCACTCTTTCCCAAGTCGCTTTGGGATCTTCTAAGCCCCCCTCCAACACACAAATCGCCAGGTTCTTCAGGCTACAGTGTGGATTCAGCTGATCCACCAGATCCAGGGCAGGCAGCTCTGGTTTCCAAAAAGCACCCAACAGCCGTGTGACCTGAACAATGAACCTGGGCAGTTCCCAGGATACTTCAAAGGAACCTGAGAACCTTCACCATTCCCTGGCTGGGCAGAGGGCGAAGATGGCCATTGGGCAGTGAGACTCAGCCAAGTTGAAAGTCTTCCCAAACTGACTTTTAGGAAATTTTACTCAAAAAGACAGTGTAATGAGTGCAAACACTGAAGTCAAATCCTGGCTTTGACACTGTTCAGCTGTTGTCACCTTGGGCAAGTGACTGAACCTCTTTGGACCTTAATTTCCAGTCTAAAAAATGGAAACAATAATATTTCTGACAACTCCTAAGACTTATGAGGACTAAAGGAAATAACACACAGGAATTCCTTAACAAGCACCTGGCACCGAAATGCATTCAATAATTACTAAAGTAATTTAAAAGGGTTAGAATCAGGCAGAGTTAGGTGAGAGCTTGCAGGTACCTGGATGCTGGCAGCAGGCCCAACCTCCTTTAGATATCCCTCCTCCCCTTCTCGGCCTCATCCACCCACTCTCTAAATTCCTGAAATCTCTAAGCCTCTCCCTTTCCCGTCCAGCTGCCCTCCCATTTAAGATTCCTGTTTCCCTACACAGCCCCGCGCTTGCCCTAGGCCTCTCTCCTCCCCATGTCCTCTCTCATCACCACCCCCAAAAACCATTCCTTATTACATAATGATCCCTCCTGCCGCTCACTCTTTGAGACCCACAAACATTTATTAAACACCTGCTCCATGCTAGAAAGGACACAGCTGAGAATTACAGCACCCCTACCCCCAGCCAAATGAGAAGCCCCCATCTAACTTCCCTCCCACCAACACTTTCCAGGGGCCCCTGTCTTCCTCCTACTGTTCCCTGCCCGCCCTCTCCATCCTTCTTTCCCATTAGTAATCCTGAGAGCTCCTTCTGGAAATCAGCCAATTTCTTACCACCAAAGGTTTGCTTACTCCCCCACTCTCTCCCCCCACCCCTCAACACTGTATTTTCTTCCCTGAAGTCATTCCCTCTTCAAAGGTCTCTATTTTCCTTCACCTCCACCCCGCCCCCCCGCTAAAATATCCTAGGCTCTGCCTGCATGCTCTGCACCTCTCCCCGATTCATTAATTTTTTTCATTCTTTAAGTATCTATTGAGAGGCTCAGAGCTAGATGCTGGGAATACAGCTTTGAGCAAAACAAGCCATTTCTGCCCTCCGGGAAGTACCAGTTTAGTAGCAAACAGAACAGCAGTAAAAAACAAAACAAAACAAAACAAAAACCCACACAGGATAATTGCAGATAGTGGAGATTAATCAAATGAATGAAATCTAACAGAAAGGAATTGAGGCAGGGGAGGCACTTTAGGTAGGGTGGTCTGGGAAGGCCTTGCCCAGCTGATAAACACTGCTACCATTATTGGCCACCAACTGTATAACAGACACTGGATCGATCTCTTTCCACGCACAATATTACTGAATCCTTGCACAATGTTCACCATTCCCATTTGCAGATGAGGAATCAGAGGCTCAGACAGGTGAAACAATTTGTCCAAGGTCACAAAGCCATTAAATGGTGGAATCAGGATTTGAATGCCAGTCTAACTGCAAAGCCACTCTGTGTACTCCTGCTTCCCAGGACCACCTTTGCCACCGGCCTCCCTCGGAGCTCTACTTCTGACGCTTTAGACGCCCCTAAGAAACTACTTTTTTGTTTGTTTTTTGCGGTACACGGGCCTCTCACTGTTGTAGGCTCTCCCGTTGCGGAGCACAGGCTCCGGACGCGCAGGCTCAGCGGCCATGGCTCACGGGCCCAGCCGCTCCGCGGCCTGTGGGATCTTCCTGGACCGGGGCACGAACCCGTGTCCCCTGCATCGGCAGGCGGACTCTCAATCACTGCGCCACCAGGGAAGCCCACTAGTTTGTTTTTTAATTATTGTTCTTTATTGAGCACTTGTAGAAGCTTCCACCTTTACATACATTCTCTGACCCTACCCTCAAAACAATCGTAGAAAGCAGGTGCTCTCACTATATCCATTTTACAACTGAGGAAACTGAGGCCTAAATTCATCCACTTAAGTTCAAACCCACATCTGTCTGACTCCAGGATACAGACCTCTGACCCGTAAGCTGTCCAGCCTAAGAAGCACCACCCCGGGTAAGCTTGGTGCCCATCGTCCGGCCCCAGCAAGACCGAAGTCTGCATCCGTAAACCGAAATCTCATCCCCTTACTTTACAGATGGGGATACTGAGACTCTGAGAAGCGGAGCGACTTGCCCAAGGTCACACAGAGAGGAGCTACGGGGTCAGGGTTCGAACTCAGGCGCCCTAAGTCCAGAGCCCTAGCGCTTAACCGCCGCACAGCCTTTCCCGAGCGCCTCTCTCGGCCCTCCGCCTCCGCTCTCACACTTCCCAGCGCCCCCGGCCAGGGGCTATGCGCCTCCATCCCCAAGTCCAGCCCCGCGGCCTCCCCCTTCTGCCCCCAGTACACTCACTTGAGGTGGTCCAAGGAGTGGATATTGCGGGAAGACTTGCCATGGCCCCCGCCCACCCAGCTCCGCGAGCGGCCAAACATGTCGGCGGCCCCGGCCAGTCGCTTGCCTCACGGTCTCATGCCCAAGCGGCCGAGCGGCCAGGCGCCCGCGGCGGCGGCACAAGCGGAGGAAGCAGCGGCTGAGGTGCTCGAGAGACTGCCAACCCCCTTCCCCCCCGGCCCACAGTCCAGCACTGACATTCAGCCGGAACCGGCCCTTCGACCGCCGCGCTTTACGGCGCCGTCACGAGGAACGCTGGGAAATGCAGTTCGCCCGCGAGGCCCCCGCTGACAAGACTCTCCGAAGGAACTACAAGGCCCGGAGTGCATCACGCAACTTCAGGCCGGCGACCTTGGAAAAGAGGCGGAGCGAGAGGAGGACAGTCCGCAGTATCTTAGGGATAGGCGGGAATGGGAAACCTATGGGCGGAGCCCTGAGAAACGAATCCGTGAAGATTGGGGAATAAAAGTTACCACAATATTAACAATTATTACCTTTATGATAAGACTAAGAATAGCTGTTGCTTGGCGTATGCCGCGTGCCACTGCCCTAAGCGCTTTACATATATTGTTATTTAATTCTCACAACATCCCTGTGAGGTGGGTACTGCTATTATCCCCATTTTACCCAGGAGGAAACTGAATCACAGAGGGATTGACTTGTCCAAGGTCATACGGTTAATAAGCGGCAGACCCAAGGTTCAAACCCAGGCACCCTTATTTTTATGCCCCAACAAACGAAACTTCACAAAACCGGTAACGTCCTGGTTTGTCCTCACAGCCTTTTTCTTTTTCTACTTCAATTAAAAAATAAATATTGAAAGGCCTTCAAGCAACAATGTACCAAAACTGAATGTCCTGTGCTTTCAGAGCATTTCTCTGGTCTTCGCCGAAAATCCATGCCATTTGCAAAACAACCCCACTTATAAAAATAAGGAAACACACAGCTTCCTACACCAGCCAAGAAGATGTATCTAAATTTCTCTCCTGTATCGGGAGTGGGAAGCTCCATGGAGGCGATACTGCCCTGTTCACCATTCATTCATCCATTCATTCATTTCTACACCTCACAGTTATCTAAGGTCTACTGTGTCCCATTAACTGTGCCCAGGACAGAATTGGGCTAAGGGTCAATATTCTCCCCAGTGCTTAGCACAAGGTTTGGCATATAATAAATGTTCAACAAATATTGTCAGAGTGAATAAATGAATGAATGAAGATTTGTTTCACCTTCAGCAGTTGGAGGGTTAATGGTTTGCTGTGTAATTCACCTAAAGGGGCAAGAGACAGTCATGGAGAAAAGAGGGCAGGTTCTGGCCTCCAAACACCCACAGGCCCAGCAGCTTCCAGGGTCCTCCTGTTTCTCTGGGCCTCAGTTTCCTCATCAGCAAAAATGAGTAACATACGCTTCCCCATCTGGCTCCAATTAAGCAATGCCTGTAGAGCACCCAGCTCAACGTGACCTGAGATTTAAAGGTCTGTGGACTCCTTTGGGAGCCACCTTGGGCAAAATCAGTCTCCTGAAGGACGTACAGGGGTTACCGCTGGGGAGGGGAATCAGCGAGTGGAAGAGACTCACTTTTCTGTGTACTTCTTGGTTGTTTGAATGTTTAACCACGTGTACTATTATTGTTTTAAAACGTGTTTTACAAAGTAAAAACAAGAAGCAACCCTAGTGCTGCAGGTCTGACCTGCCGGGAGTTTCTTTACTCAGGTGTCACGGAACCCTATTAGGCAGATTTCCATCTACCAAAATCCCCGGCCCGCCCCGCTGAGGGGGCAGACCTTCCAGCAGCCAGAATTTGGAGAGATGAAGGGGGCACTGATTGATCTTCCCCACCGTGGAAAATTGCCACTTTAGGAAAGGCCAAAATTATCAAGGTAAGGTCCACCGCCCCTGCCCCCCCGCCCCCTTTTTCAGCAGGTAAACTGAGTCCCAAAAAGGCGTGACGCCAGTACTCAAGTCCAGCCGGGTGCTGATGAAGCTCGCGGTTACCTTCTGCTTTTGTAGCCTTAGGATACGTCTAGGTTTGAATTGCGTTCTGACTCTTTCCCCTCCCCCTACTCTGTCGCGGATTCGCAGAGCGAATTGGATTCCAGATCGGCCCTGAATCCGGAACTAGTAAAGCAACTCAGAAGCCAGCGGTTCTAGGGGCGGAGCGAGGCGGTACCCGCCCCCGGACAGCTCGGGCCAGTGAGCTCGGACGTTGGGCGAGCCAATGAGCGAGGGCAGGGGGCGGTAGGCCAATGAGCGCAGGGCTGCTCCAGAGGCGGTGCTCGGAACGCTACCAGGAGGGCGACGCGGCGGTCGCAGCAATGGGTGCTGGGCCTTCTGGGGTGCGCATGGGGCTCGGGGAACGGCCGGGAGCGGCTGAAGAGACCGTCGCCGGGACTGGCCCTTGACGCTGAACTGCGGTGGGGTCCCCGCAGGCGCTGCGAGGGCCCTTGAGCGGGAGCGGGGAGCATCGGAGGAACCGGGCCGCTGCCGGCCACTTCAGGGGCCCGCCTGACCGTTGGGTGGATCGACAGTGCCGTGTGGGCACCTCTGGGGGTGGGGTGACCCTCCTGGCACGTTTCGGGGGCCGGGGCGCCTCCGCAGGGGCCGACGCACATCCCAGGGGGGGCACCGCCGGGGCCCAGCGCTGCCTCGGCCAGCCCCCGGGCGCCCCTGGATGGCTGAGCTGCCCTCTCGCCGGCCGCCCGGGCGCCGCAGCGGCTGAGCTCGCTGGGATCGCCGGGCCGCCGCCGCCCTCGCCGCCCCCTGCATGCCCGGCGCCCGGGTCGCGGCCCACCTGGACGCGCTGGGCCCCTTGGTCCCTTCCGTGCCGCCGCCCCTGCTGCCCTCTATGTTCTACGTGGGCCTGTTCTTCGTCAATGTGCTGATTCTATACTACGCCTTCCTCATGGAGTACATCGTCCTTAACGTGGGCCTCGTATTCCTGCCCGAGGACATGGACCAGGCGCTCGTGGACCTCGGCGTGCTCTCCGACCCCGGCTCGGGCCTCTACGATGCCGACTCGGAGCTCGACGTCTTCGATGGTTACTTGGAGTAGGCCTGGCTGCTGTCCCCCGCTCTCCCCACGACCCGCAACCCTCGGCCCGGACCGGCGCACGAACCATGCCGCCGCTGCTGTTTGAGGGCACCGTCTGGCCAGGGATGGGACTCCCAGGACGAGGCCCTCTTCGGCCTCCGAGGCCTGTAAGTGCCCTCTGCGCAGGATGAGGGCGGGTTGGGGCGCTGGCGAGGAAGAGGGAGGCATCCCAAGCCGGACACACACCCCTCCCCCAGGCTTCTGGTTTCTCCATCCACCTCTTCCAGGTCTGTTTGGATGCCAGGAATGGCTGGACTCTTCTTAGGACCTTAGGGCAGGAAAGCTTCCCCTTAGTGAAGGTGACAGCTATTGAAGAAGGGAAGGGAGGCAGGACCTAAGTCGCTTCTTGGTTAGCTGTAGTACCAACTGTCAAAGCCTTTGCACCCAGATACATTTGAGACAGGCCTGTCAACTCCTCCCCCCATCCTTAACCTGTCTTGATGGTGACCTTGGCTTTTGGGGGATTCTCATTAGTCCTGGAAGGATAAAGACTTGCAGTGTTAAAAGAGGTTGGAAGCCAGGCACTGATCACCTTTGTCCTGTGGCCCCTTGGGGACTGGGTGGGGACTGAGAGCAAGGGCTCCAGGCTGATGCTGTGAGAGGAGAAACCTCCTTCAGCACAGAACCCTGTACTTCCTATGGCATCGGCTTGGCTGCCGGTTTGGAGTCAGATTTCAGAGTGCCAGCAGCTCCAATCTTCAGGGGCTGCCAGTTTCGCAGGCTGCTTTCACAGACCAGGCCAGCGAGGGGGTTGGTGCTTGGGTGGCTTTGCCTGCAGTGTTTGCAAGGCAAACTCAAGGGGCTCTTGGGCCAGCGGAAGAAGGGACCACAGGATCATTGCACTGAGCTGTTAAAGTCCTGCCTCTGAGCTGCCACCAGGAAGCTGTATCCAGCCCCACCTTGTGTGTTTCTGGGAGGGAAATGAAGATCCAGAAAGGAGGAAGATTTGGCCAAAGTCACAGCAAGGAAGAGAGGCAGCTGGACTAGAGGAGAGAGGGCCTGGTGAGGGTTCATGGGACAGGAAGGAATTCCTCGGCTCAGCCCCTCAGCTGGACGGTGCTAGGCACAGGTCCTGAGTGGCAGTGGTGGGGGGATACTGAGGTGGTGGGCAAGGGCTCCTTTTACCTTTTTTTGGCGGCCCAGCATGTGGGATGTGGGATCTTAGCTCCCTGACCAGGGATCGAACCCGTGCCCCCTGCAGTGGAAGCATGGAGTCTTAACCACTGGACCACCAGGGAAGTCACAAGGGCTCCTTTTGGAAGATGGACACTAATGTCACTCACCCCAAGCGTGCTACGTTTACCCCCGTCTTCTTGCCTATCTTAGCCAAGATGACCATAGTCAGAGGGTGATGCAAGGCGGGCAGGACCCACTAGCATTGTCAACCTGAGGGGCTGACAGTGAGATTTCTTTGAAGAAAGCTTCATTTGAGCTCAGGGAGACCTTAGCCAGGGCCAAGTGCCAGGTGTAGCATGTGTCAGCTGCTCTGCGTACCTAACCAGTTGGCCTGCCTGCCTGCCTGCCATCCATCCATCAATTTGTTCTTTTATTAAACAGATATTTACTGAGTACCTAATGTGCTTGGCGGGTGAACACAGTGAACAAGACAGACTCAGCACCAGCCCTCCTGGCACTTTGTGAGAAGATGAGCAGGTTCCCAAACAAGGCCGTGAGATTTTTTGAGAGCTCTGAAGGCATGTAAGAAGGCATGGCATCCTCTATTGTGTTCATTACTATTTCCTCGGTACTTAGAACAGCACCTGGCATCTAGTAGGTGCTCAATAAATGCCTCAGTAAGTGAAACAGAAGACTAGAGATAGGCTGCTTCAGACAGGGGCTTCAGAGAAGGCCTCTCTGAGGAAATGACACCTTTGAGCTGAGCCCTAAATTGATGGAAGGAGCCACATGTAAAGATGTGGAGAATGGCTTCCCTGGTGGCGCAGTGGTTGAGAGTCTGCCTGCCGATGCAGGGGACACGGGTTCGTGCTCCGGTCCGGGAAGATCCCACATGCCGCAGAGCAGCTGGACCTGTGAGCCATGGCCGCTGAGCCTGCACGTCCGGAGCCTGTGCTCCGCAATGGGAGAGGCCACAACAGTGAGAGGCCCGTGTACCGCAAAAAAAAAAAAAAAAAGTTGTGGAGAAAAGCTATCCAGGCAGAGGGACCCGCAGTGCCAAGTACGTGGAGGGGGAGGGGGAGGGGCAGGGGCAGGGGAGAGAGTTGGTTCTTCCAGCAACTGAAAGGAGGCCAGTGTGACAGGAGAGCAGCCCCAGGAGAAGTCAGTGAGGTGGGCAAGGCCAGATCATGCAGGACCTGGGAGGCCCGGCCACGAGCGATGGGAAGCCATCAGAAGGTTTTAGTCAGGGCATGAGACAATTCCAGTCCACATTTTGCAAAGAGGACTGGCGGTTGTGGGCAAGATGAGCCGTAGGGGCAAGTGCGGAAATAGGGAAGCCAGTTAGGAGCTGGTTAGTTGCTCAGGCCAGAGGTGATGCAGGCTTGGATGAGGCAAAGTTAGTGAAGGTGGAGAAACACACAGTGACCAAGAACACCTTTTGGAGGTAGAACCTATGGGGTCTGTTCAGAACCTGTACTGAGTATTGATCATACCACACCTGGTTCTAGACCTTTTGCATATTCACTCATTGGGTCATTCAACAAACGTTAGCCCTGCTCTTCTGCCAGGCCCTGGGGATTCTAAGATGAATCCCTGCCCCCAAGCCAAGCTCTTGACTTTCAGTCAGTGTAACTTGGTGAAGAATGTCTTATTTTATCTCTTCACATCAACAGAAACACTTCCCCTTCCAAATGAAAACATTGGCATACTCTGAAACAAAAACTGAAGCCCAAATGCTTTGGCATACTTTGCAGCAAACGCTGTTTGAGCAGAAACACCAGGAAGTGTGTCTCAGGGACAATCTTGCAAAGCTCTCAAAGTGACAGGGCCTGACTCTGGCAGGTGGGGAGGCCTGGGGCTGTGGGAAATACTCGTCCCTCCTTGCTCAGTCCCAGGTCCAAGCCACCAGATTCGGGTGGGGGAGGGGTGGCTAGCAGCAGGAAAAGCCTGTGGGAAAGATTAAAGATGATCTGACTGCACCTCCTGTCCCGGCCCCTTTGCATAAGCGGAGGAACACTAGTAGTCAAATCTCGCTCCTTCTCGCTCTTTCTCACGTAGGCACTATCTGATGTTACACACAGGCCGATCCAGGAAACACTGACTAAGGGCGTGGGCACGCCAGGCACTGGGGACTGGGGTGATCTCAAGATGAAAGCTGCACTCATTTTACTCCCTCTCGTTCTCTTTTCTCTTTTTTCCACATAATTCAGTTCCTCAGACCTTTGCTGAGCACCTATTTAAGGAGGCAGTATTAGGGTCATGATCAGGAGCAAAGTCCCTAGATTCAGATGACCTAGGTTCAAATCCCAATCCTTGTGACCTTGGGCATGCTACGTATCTCCCCATGTGTCAGATTCCTCTTCTATAAAGCGGGGATAATGAAAATCTACCTCGTTCTGAGGACTGAATGAGATAGATGTAAAGCTCTTAGACCGTCCCGTGTATGTAAGTAATATATTAAAATTAACCACTATTATTGTTAACAGTCAGACATAATGGAAGGTGTGTACACTTAGTCCCTTGTGAATGTATAAACCTGCACGTACACTCATGAATGAATATTTATATGCCACAATGAGCAAAAGAGGACTAGCTGCCTGAGTGCTGGGTGGGTCCCGGTCTGGACGACCAGGACAGGCTTCCCACTTGGCCTTGCTGGCCTGGGACGCTCAAGAGACCTTTCCCACTGCCCTGTGGTCTCTAAAGGCCACCAGGCCTGGAGCCCAGGAAAGCTGCGGCTCTGTGGTCTTCCTAGAGTGTTCATCGTTGCCCAGGAGCAGGGAGTGGGGATCAGGAGCTCCCACCTTCTCCGGGGAAAGGACCACTGGCCCAGGAACTGGGGAGAGTCCTCACTTCCCAGTGGTTCCAGTGTGGAGGCAGCTCAGCTGGATTGATTTGTCCTGGTTCCTGATGAAAGCAGCTGGTGCCTGCCAGCCCTCTCTTGCCACGGAGGGAGGGCTTTGGGAGAGGAACCTCTCTGTGCTGGAAATGGAGAGACTGGAAAGCGTTGCTGCCACAGTCAGCATCGCCTGGTGGAGGCCAGATTTGGAGCTAAGGGTAACCAGACTAGTCTACTTATTACAGGGTTTCCCTGGTGTCAGTGTCCCGACTGGGCGCTACAGCTGCTCCTTCCTGATCTGCCTGCCCTGGTCCCTTGGTGCCAATCTGTGGCCTGTGCCATCAGCCGAACACCCAGGTTCAGCATATGGCTTCCCTGCTTAGAAACCCAAACCTCCCTTGGGGACAGTGGAGCTCCGGAGGGGTGGGGTCAGGGGAGCCAGGTGGGAGGCTGTGGCTGTCGTCCAGGTGAGAGGGTGGTAACGAGGGGAGGCGTGTGCACCCCCTGTCCCAGCCGACTCTCCACCTCTGTCCTGACGTGAGGCTGCCTTGGAAGTGTGCTGGCTTCCCCTTTGGACAGGAGGAGACCCCAATCTGTGTCTCAAGACAACTGAGATGCCAGGGCTCCTGCTCCCTTGTGCCTGAGTTATGCGAACTGGAGACTTCATCCAAGGCAAACCCTCACAGCCCTTGCATCTGTTTTATTGAACGAAGAAATTAAGGGCTCCTATCAACCTGACCGTTTGTATTCCTGGTTTATCTGCTGTTGTCCGCCCCCCTCCCCCCCCGGGACTCCTGAAAGCATAGTTTGCTTTTGGGAAACCAAGATCACAATAAAAGGGACAGGAATCCTCATCCCCATCTCTCAAATAAAGGAACTGAGTCTCAGAAAGGGACAGTGAGGGTCCAGGGGTACAAAGTGAGTAAGACAGCGGAGCCTTCTGACCCAGTGCTGACGGAGGGTGCAGGGGGCCTCCAGAGGGGGACTCCCAACCTCCATCCTTGGAACACCACTCACCTGGCTCTACCAGGCCTGCCTCATATGTATTCTCACTCCTTTTTCTGAGGTTTTTTTTGAACTTTATTTTGAGATAATTTCATAATTACACAAAAGTTGCAAAGAATTCCCTTACACACTTCACAAAAAATGCACCAATTGCATCAATTCGCATTTGCCACGTTCGCTCATGTATGCAAAATGCTCACTCTGTGTGTACATGTATATATATTTTTCTGAACCATTTTTGAAAATGGATTGCAGACATTATGTTCCTTTTCTCCTAAATATTTCAGTGTGTATTTCCTTAGAACAAGGACATTCACTTACATAATCACAATACAACTGTCAAAATCGGCAAATGTAACATTGATACAATCGTATGACCAATCTAAGCTATGACCATTCAGATTGCATCAATTGTCCCAATAGTGGCCTTTCACAATAAAAAGGGGTGGGTGGGGGCGGGGGGCAGTTGAGGTCCAGGATCCAACCCCAGATCACGCTTTGTATCACTTGTCACATCTCTTGTGCCGTCTTCAGTCTGAACAGTCCCTCAGTCTGTGTATCTTTCATGACTGACATTTTTGAAGAGTACAAGTCTGGTGTTTTTTTATTTTTTTTGTTTATTTTTTGGGTGTGCTGCGCGGCATGTGGGATCTTAGTTCCCCGACCAGGGATTGAACCTGTGCCCTCTGTGGTGGAAGCACAGAGTCTTAACCACTGGACTGCCAGGGAAGTCTAAGAGTACAAGTCTGGTATTTTGTAGATTTTCTCTCAGTTTGGGTTTGTCTGATGTTTACTCTTGAGATTAGATTCGGATGGTGCATTTTTGGCAGGAATACCACAGAGAAGTGAGTGTGTGTCCTGAGTGCATCGTATTGGGGGACACGTGATGTCTGTCATCACTCATTACTGGTGATGTTAATGCTGACCACTTGGCTAAGGTCTTGTCTGCCAGCTCTCTCCACTGCAAAGTTACTGTTCTTCCCTTTATAGTTTAAGTACACTCGTTTTAGTGCTTCCTTTTTTAAAAATCTACTTTTTGTGTGTGAATTTATTTTTAAAAGAATGTTTATGTCACTGAAAAGAGACAACCAGCATCACTTGGCATGGATAAAAATACTAAGTGCCAAAGTCATTAACTTCTGGCCAATTACTGAAGCCAGCTAAAGGCTCAGGGCCCCTGGTTCTTCGTTAAAAAGTCAGGTTAGCAACTGTCACATGATAAACTCCGGCACCAAAGTGAAACTTTCTTGTCCAAGCAATCATAAAGATTGGCTAAGAACCGAAGAAAAGCCAATCACTAGCTCACTGGGTGTGTCTCAGTGTTATCTCAGGCCATCTCCATGTACCCCCTAAGACTGATGCTTCGAGGCTTTGAAGTCAGACAGACTTGGGTTTAAATCCCAGCTCCACCAACACCTTGGACGAGTGACTTCACCTCCCCAAGCCTCAGTTTCCTTCTCTGTAAAATGGGGAGGATAGTAGTTAGTACCTGCTGAAGGGCTCATGCACATTAGATGAGATGCTGATGGTCGTGTAGTTGGTTCTTAATGATGCCATCAGTGTTGGTGGCGTGTCACACCCAGAGGAGGCTTGGCCCGGGAAGCCTTCCCCTTTCTCAGGCCCCCTCCCTCTGTGTGAGGGCCAGTTACCAAGGAGGGTGTGTCTGTGTGGGCAGCCTTCGAAGGAGCCCGAGGGCCGTGATAACTGGTGCCTGGGAGCCCAGGTGATGCTGGTGCCCTCATAGTTGTCAGGCCCCAAGCCTGGGGGTGGCTGGGAGCAGGTTCCAGTTTCAGTCACCCCCAAAGGGGCAGGCTCCATTCCTGGGAATCCTTCCTGACAGGGGACTTAGCTTCCCCTGAGCGTCACCCCATGAAGCAGGCAGCACAGCGCTCATTAGCTCCATTAGACAGGGCCGAAAACTGAGGCTAGGGGAGGTTCAGGGACTTGCCCTAGATACCAGGCTGTGAGGTGGACGAGCGGGGCCTCCTGGCCACATTCCCAGTGCTTCCCTCAGTGAGGTCCTCAGGCGTCCTCAGGTCACAGGCATCCCCGGGAGGCAGTGAATACACCAAAGCCTAGTGTGACCCACCTGTCGGTGTCCTGCCCCCTCTTGGACACTTGCTACCTTTCCCTTTTGAGCAGAGAAACCAGGCCCAGGCTCCCTTTTTGCAGGCCAGGGGTATCTGGCTAGAGTTAGTAATGGTTTCATTTTCATCATTTGTTTTTAGTGTTGCTTTCTGTTTATGATAAATGATACTGTTTTTATTCATGATAGTGACATAAAGATTCCTTTGAAAATTTTGGGGTTTGAGGAAAAAAGTGCCTTGACTTAAAATACTAAATAAATAGGAGTCCAGGTGGTTCTTGGCTGTGACAGGACTCAGGAAGGTGTTGGGCAGATGCTGCCCTTCAGAAGGCCTCACTGAGTCTGGGGTGCAGGCCAGCTGGAGACACGTACTGGATGAAGAATCTTCACAGAACCCACGGCTGAGGAACATCAACAGCTGACCTATAATCCAGAAACTCTGGAGAAACTGGCCCGGACGCTGGCTTCCATCAGGAACCTGGACCCAGGCAGACAGGCAGGATCTCCTTTCCCACCCCTTCAGGCCACGCACTCGTCAACCGGACAAGGCAGAGGCCTTCCTGTTGCGTGGCCCGGCGCTGAGACGGCAATGGAGACAGTGGGCAAATCATATCTGGGTGACTTCTGTCTTTAGCCACTTTAATTGGCTGGTTGGTACGTTGAGAAAGAGGAATAGCCATGGGCGTCCAGCTGGCAAGGTCTTTGGAGGAGGAAAGGGCTGCCCCTTTCAGAAGGCCCCCTGCACTGAGGAGACCCCCCGCCCCTGCCCTGTGTGTTTTCTAGCTGGGAACAGGTGGGGACACGGAGGGGAGGGGCCGTGTGTACTGGGTATTGCAGGCATTCCACCAACACAATTTCATATAATCCTCGTAACAAACAGCCAGATGAGGTAGGCATTGTTTCAGATGAGGGCACAGCTCCAGGGAGACTAGGTGACTTGCCTGAGGTCACACAGCTAGGAAGGGGCAGAGCCAGAATGACTCGAGATGGGCCAATTCCAGACCTTGCCCTGGCTACCCCATGGGAGCAGGACAGTGGGACGGCCCAACTGCAAAAAGAATCCTCTTCCAGCAGGTCCAGAGCATCATCCCACCAGCACCTTTAAGACACAAGGTCATTTTCTCCCTTAAGCCAAACCAAACTAGGCAGCATCTCCACAGGGGTATCCAGCTGAGACATTGCTTCTTAAAATGGATCAAGTGCCCAGCTGTCATTCTGATGACAAACCAGTCAGCCAGCCACTCCTTCTGTCCAGCTCTGGGGAGTGGCCTGGAATGAAAGGTTACAGTTTCAGAAAGAAAGAAAAACAGCCAAAGCCAATAGCTGGTGAGTCATGCTCTAAGGATGTTAGGAGGTTGGAGAAGCCAGTGCCTGGACTCTTAAGCTGCAGCCTCAGGATGCTTCTCAGCCCGGGGCTTCTGATGCCCAAGGAAAGAGATGAACTAGATGCTGAGCGGAACTGAGATAGACGTGGCGTCAGACCACAGAGGTTCAGACCCTGGCTCTGCCATTTATGAGCTGTGTGGCATTGCTCAGTCACAAGCGTAACCTCTCTGAGCCCCATCTGAAATTCAGGGATGATGGTCCTCCTTGGCCCCGCCTCCTAGGGTTGTTTTGAGGAATAAACGAGCTAAGCCATGAGTTAAAGCCGATAGTACAAGGTAAGCACAGGTACTTGATAAATGTCAGCTGGTTTGCTATGAGACCAGACCTGTAATCAAAGGAGCAAAGGGATTGACCTTTAACAGCCATGGTGTGTGGCACAGAGGAGAGGACCCAGGACATCCTCCAGCCACAGATACAGAGGCCTGGGGCCACACCTCTGTCCTCAGTGTGCTCTGTGGCTTAGGGCAGGTCACCGCCCTCTCTGGGCCCCTTCATTCTCTGTGGAGTGACCAGCTCAGATCAGGGTCTCCTAAACCTCATATGACACCATCAACAATTTCTGCTCTATCTGCTCGTTGCCTGAACAGTTACTTATGCAGTTATTGTCTTTAAACCGGAGGCTTTTTTTAAAGTGAAATTCATGATGTGGAAAAAGAGGAACTTTATAGTATTACTATCAGAAATGGAAAACTGGCATCATTCGCCATAAATAGAGGTGACCCTACAGATAAACAATGAGAACGAGAGGGCGTTAGTGAATTCCAGCTGGAGCCGGCACCTGCAAGGCTCTGCACCTGTTCCCATCGGAGGTCAGCACGTGTGACAGAGTCGCGCCAGCCAGACTGACGCTCGCCTGGGACTCAATGCTGTTTGCTGTCACGAGCATTGGGAGGGGAGTGAGTCCCTGTTCCAAGGGGTGGTCCCATGTTCTCTAACAGCCCTTTCGCCCAAGTCTGAGATGAGCTCAAGTACCATCCCCTGCCTTGGGGAGTGCGCAGTGAGCCCTGGTAATGCTGTATCGGAATAAACAGTTCTGCTCCAGTTTCCTGGATGCCAGTGCTCTCGGCAGCACCACTGCTGACCCCAACAGGGAACCCCAGAGTCTCCTTGGAGGAGGGAGGGCAGCCAAAGGTGGGCTCCTGGCAGGACAGGAGGGGAACCCACGAACACCTTTCTGGAGGGCCGAGCCCTCTGATGCTCTGGTTTAGCCCCGGCTTCCCCTCCCGCCTACCAGGTCCAGTGGGGAGACCGGATGGGGCCCGAGGATGAGAGGACTTGCATGTGTCATCAGTGGGAGCCGAGGAAGATCTCTGAGCAGTGGAAGGGCACGTTCCTAGCTGGCACTAGGAGGTGAATCTGGCAGAGGACGCAAGAAACTTGGCCGATTTGGCCCCTGCTCACCTCTCCAGCCATGTCTCCCCCATGGCCAGCCTTCAACCCCTTACTCTCCACCCCAAACCAAACTACAGGAGGTTCCAGGACCTGATCACCAGCCCTCCCTCTACCTGGCGTGTCCTTTGTGCACAGCCTTCCCCAGACTCTGGGCTCCATCCGTCTCCTGTGCTTCTTTCCAGCGTCAGTGTGTTAACTTGGGCTAAAATTGCTCACTAGATTGTGTGTCAGAGGCAGAGGCTGCACTCATCTTAGGGTCCCCAGTGCTCAGCTCAGGGCATGGCACACAGGAGGTATGAGATTATGTAGTGTTTAAGATCTCCAGCAGGACAAAGCCCTGGAGAGCTGAGCATCCTTAGACAAGTTTCTTACCCTCTCTGAACCTTAGTGTCTTCATCTGTAAAATGGAATCATTATAGTACCTAACTCCTGGGGTGTTGGGAGGGTTGGACGAAATGGTCTTTGTAATGCTCCATCTCAGGCATGCTCTCCGGGGAGCAGACCCTGGGACGAGGGTTCAAGTGAAAATTGTTTTCTTGGGAGGTGATCCCAGGAACTACTGGTGGGGAGGGGGGCAGTGAGACAGGGAAGGGATGTGTCATCTAGCAGGTTACCACCGCAGCCCTGGGCTCAGTCCTGCTCAGGAGCTCTGGGAACCAGTGTAGATGGAGAATATGCCTCAGAGTCATCCCAGCTGCTGGGTGAGAGCTGGGGTATTGATCCACCAGCTTTCTGGCCGTTACTGGTTGGAAGGCAGCTGTGGGAAGCTCTGCCTGCCCTTGCAGCCTGGGGTCCAAGCAGGCTCTAGAGGTGGAGAGGCCTCAGGCAAGGAGGGGTGTCCCTGCAGGTGGAAGCTGCCAGGTCAGTCGGCCTCGGGAGGGTGAGTGGAGGAAATGGGGCGAGGCACCCGTGCTCTGCCTAGGGCTCGTGGCACACAGTAAAAGCTCAGGAAGTGGCAGCTGCCCTGACTGTGATTGTCTGCATCGCTGTCACCAGTCCACTGCCAGCCCTGCTTGTCACAGTTATGCAGCTTTGGCTTCTCTGAACCTCTGTTTCTTAGCCTATAAAATGGGGAGATTCATGGTTCTCAGTGGAAGCAGTTCTGCCCCATTGGGTGGCCCCTGGAAATGGGGTGAGGGGACATTTTTAGTTGTCACAGGGACTGGGAATGCTACTGGCACTTAGCAGTCAGCGACCAGGGATGCTGCTAAGCCTCCTGCAGTGCCCCGAACGGGTCCTCCCCCGCCCCCACCTCATCAGAGGATTGTCCTGCCCCCAATAGCAGCAGCGCCTGATGAACAGTAATACACGCTGTGTTTAATGTATACGTTTTATCTGATGCTCGATGACATTTGCGGAAGTAGGGTGAGCTGGCAGAGGTGAGGCTCAGAACTGGGGCGGGACTTGTGGAGGCTGTAGGGAGGGTGGGCGTGAGAATACGAGATGCTGCAAACATATTAGCACCCGGCTGGACCTAGAGAGAGAAAGGGACAGTAAGTGAGGACGTGCGGGGAGCCAGGCGCTGGGGATGATGCTGCGTCCTGGGAGAACGAGCCAAGTGGGGCTGCTGAGTAGCTTGGCTGTGGCCACAGCCTTCCTGTAGGCTGCGAAGCATCTTCCGGGCAAGGTGGGAGCTGCCGCCAAGCCCTGCCCACTCGCCAGAGCTGACTCAGCTGCCCTAGAGCTCAAGTAAGCCAGCAGACCCCGGGTGACCCTGGAGCAGGCTGCGCTCCTTTTCAGGTCCCAGGATCCCCCTCCTGGGGATTATCTCCCAAGATAGTGACAGTCCTTCCTCTCCCAGGTGAAACTGCACCGCTTCTCCAGCCTAGGGTCCTTAGAAATCGGACACACTCATAAAAATTTTTTAATAAAAAATTATAGGACCTCACCCCCAGCCTGAAGTTTCTGGTGGTTCCCCAAATTCGAGCCTCCAGTTGGGTGGTGGGGCGGTGCTTCCGTGCTGGTAACGCCCCTCTGTCCCTCTTGTTAGGCCTGCTCCCCTCGAAAGCCCTGTGCCAACAGAGAGGTGCCCGTCCAGACCCAGGATGGTGGGACAGAGAGATTGAGACTGGGTGCCGAGGTCCGGAAGGCACGCGCCCCTGCCCAAAGGGTAAGGCAGGGGCGCCCGGAGACCTTGCCCGCCTGCAGCGTCGCGCAAACGGCCTTGCCTTGGCTTCCGAGCTTTCGCCGTTGCAATGGATGTTTACAGGAACCCAGCCAGAGTCTGCCTCCCTGCTCTTCACCCCCGGCTGCATCTGCTTCTCCCACTTAATCTTCGGAGCGGACACTTCACACGCAAAAGCGACTCCCAGCTCTGTTTGGTGCCAGTGGAGCTCTAAGCCCAACGGGGTTTGGCCCGAGGCCGGGCTTAGATGCAGCCATTGTTTCAGAGAGTGACTCAGAGGAAAAGAAGAACACCTGGGGGACCGAGGGTGGGGTTTTGACTCATTCATTTCAAATTGTTTGCTCTCCATCAAGTTGCCAGAACTGATACATTGCACCGGGGACAGTGCTCCTCCTGCCAGAAATATTTTTCGAAAATGCGAGTGGTTATGAATACTTGACTTCGATAAACCTGTAAAAGCAATACTTAGGAGGCTAACTTCTTTCAATTAAACAAATGTATGCAACTCCAACCCCTGGGGCCCTGCGGGGGTGGGGGGTGTTTGTTTTGTTCTTTTCCTTTGAGATTACGGAAAGGAGTCCTTATGGAGAACCTCATGGTTGAGAAAGGGCAGAAGGGTCAGGGCCTCCCCAGTTGGAGATCCAGTGGGGTTTGGAGAGTCTGTCCAAGCTGCGTTGGTGTCGGAGTCCCAACCCGGCCCCCTCCCGGCTTCCACGAGCCTGACAAGCAAGGGCCCACCTTGGTTGTGGAGGGAAAGTCCTGGTGGCCAAGCTGAAAATCAGGCCTGAATCCCAGAGCAGTCGGAGGTGGGGATCCCCTGTGCTGGGCACATGGTAGATCTCCCCTAAAGATGAGGGGAGTGGGCGGGTGAGGGAAGGAGCAAACGAACGACTGAAGTTGGGTCCACGTGCAGTAATTCTCCCCGTTTGCAGAACAGCTGATGCTTTTCAAAGCATCAACGTATATACTTCAACGTATATACTGTGTTGAACAAGGAGTGGGTGGTCAGCTCCATTCTACAGGTGAGGAGACCAAGGTGTGGGAGAGGAAAGGTCCAGCAGAACTCAAGAGAAGGCAGTTACATACCACCTGTCTTCATGTGATTCTAAGAAGGGTTGCTAAGAAATGTGAACTGGAAGACATTCAAGACAAAGGGGAGCAGGAGAAGGGAGACATTTCTTTGGGAGAGAGGCCTGAGGGGAAAGGCAAGGGTTTAAAAGGTGCATGGCCTTGAAGTCCACTGAACGTGGAATCATGCCGTCAGTGGACAGTGTGTCTCCAGACGTCAGCTGCCTTGATTCCTCTGGGCCTCCCTTCTCCCACCCAGCAAATGGGGAGCAATTCCAGCACTTGCCTGCAATTCCGGTGCCTATGCCTGCAGAGTGACCCTCCAGAGAAGTCAGAAGTGGAGTTTGTATCTTGACTCCCTCTTTTACAGGAGTGTGACCTTAGGCAAGTCACATCTGTGAAGTGGGGACCGTCATTTACCCACCTCATAAGATGAATTTGTGTTAATGACAAAGGTGCCCCTCTGGGCAGACACTGCTCCACACCAGGACTCACAGCTTGGCAAGCAGAGCCCAGACTGGATTGCAGACCCCATTGGTCCCATGTCCAGGCGCCTTGTGCAGTGCACAGACTGCCCAACCACACCCGACAGCCCTGCCCAGGGAGTTTTTTAAACTTACTAAAATGCAAGATTTAACAGAGCAGGGACCTTGAGCATTTATTGAGTACACCACGGTGTCACTATATATTTGTGGCATGAATACAGCAAATAAAGAAAGCAAAGTTGTGGTGAGAATTATTCGTTCATTCCACAAACATTTATTGAGCCCTTACTATGTGTAGGCCCCTTGCTGGGTGCAGAGGGTGCCTCTGCACAGCAGTGAACAAACAGGTTACCTGCACTCTTGGAGCTCACATCCTAGGACTAGAGCAGACAACACAACAAATAAGTGTGAAAAAGATAAACTAGTGACGGGATAGGCCGGGGGAGGGGTGTCCGCATTTACTACCATCCTGAGGAGCTGTCCTTTAAACTGAGTCCTGCAGGCCATGTGAAGAGCTGGGAAAACATTCCAGGCAGAGGTGAGAATGAAACACACGGATGTGTGTAATAATGACAGCCCACACGTAGGGAACTGGATGCCAGGCTCTTGTTCTCAGCATATTTGCTCATTGAATCGCCACGTAACCCCATGAAGAAGGTACTGTGATTATGCCCATTTTACACATGAGGAGACCGAGGCACAGAGAAGTAATTTGCACAAGTGAGTGGTGAGCTGGACACTGAGCCCAAGCAGTTTAGCTCTAGAGTCTGAGATGCCTGACCCTACGCCGTGGTCCCTCTTGGTAGGGGGGAGGGGCTCAGCACTTTGGCACAAAGTAATAATACGTGCTAACATTTATTGAGCACTTACTGTGTCCCTTGTGCTGTGATAAGCACTTTACATGTATCAACTCATTTAATAAGTGGTAGCTATCATTTAAAGTCATTACTATGAATAATTACAGCCTCTGACCTCATTGTATCACCTCTGAACAGACCAAAAGCAGTGGGGACAGTTGTGCCCACCCCGCCTGGCTGAAGGGTGCCGTAGATGCCTGGATCAGGAGGAGACTGTCTTCCTGTGGCTGCACAAGTGGGAGTTCCGTGGACTCTACAAGGTCCACAAATGCAGGCACACCCTGAGGGGTGATGGCCCAGCTACAAGGCCTGATGCCCTTAGCCACTGGACCAAGGCGGAAGGCACTACCTTTCTGCGAGGATTGCCAGCGGGGCAGCGGTGTCAGAATCCCTCTGACCCTCCCAACCCCCAACACCCACTTACTGGGAAGAGGAGGAGAGTTTGAGGAACCAGGCATCAGGGCTGGTGCACTGGAGCACAGACAGCTCCCACAGCCACCAGCAGAGGGCCAAGTTGTCCCAAATCAGGGCTTCTGACCGAGCCAGCCGTGCCCCAGTGGAAAACAACAACAGGCGACCTGGCAGCTCTCAGTGTAGACAGCAAAGCTGCCAAGTCCCTTCCAGGCTTGCCGTGGCCAGGGCCGGATTCCAGCTCAGCTAAGAAACGACTCCCAGGGTAGAGCAGAGGATCCGAGACAGAGGAAAACACTCTGCAAGGCTCACGGTGCTTCAGCCTTGCTGACCCCCAGATAATGAATTTTCCAATGAATGGTAGGAAGCCATAGAGAAAATCCTTTCCCGAAAGACAGCTTGAGCCGAAGTGGACTCTGCTGTGTGTGTTGGGCTGAGGGGGGTGGGGAGGGCAAGAGAGCAAGGGCCTCCGTCAACTCGCCGTAGAATATGGCAGAAGTGATGCTGTGTGACAGCTTCTAAGGCTGGGTTACAGAAAGGGCAGGGCTGTTCCCCATGGTCTCGGTCTCCTCTGCCCCCGCAACGTCTCTTCCTCTTGGGGTGATCACCCTTCAACGCAGCCACCATGCTGTGAGGAAGCCCAAACTCGCCCACAGGGAGAGTCCCCCTGCCACTTCCTTAGGGGAACCAAGGCCCCCGGCCGCTGGGCAGCATCGGGTGCCAGACATATGCGTGACTGAGCCTCCAGACAACCTCAGCCGACACTGAGTGGGGCAGAGACGCGCTGTCCCCGCCAAGCCCTGCCCAGAGACAGGTGTGTGAGCAGAATAAGTGTGTGCTGTTGTAAGCCACTGCGTTTGGGGGCGGTTTGTGGCGCATTAGCTAGCCGGAAGAGTGGGCATCCGAGATGGTAAGCACGGTATAACTCAAACACAGGACCTGCCCGTGGGATTAAATGAGCCATTTATCATGTAGTGAAAAAAGACACAGGAAATGAAGGCAAAAAGGTAGACGTGGTTCCAGTCCATCGCCCCTCCCCTCCTCCGTTAGTGTACCATCAGCTCTTTTCCTGCTAAGGTCCAGTGTGTCTGGCCAGGCCTAGATTCGGCCTCAGCAAACAAAGTTATTGCAAACCAGTGAGTCCCAGAGACAGAAGGCAGTTGCTGTAGAATCCCAGCCGGTCATGGTTTGGGAAGTCAGCAGGCAGGGGATGGTCGCTGGTATCCTCAGAGCTTGCTCTTTAGGAGAGCAGCGTGGAGCAGTGCTTTCTCCCCAGGCCGGCAGGGACCTGGGCAGCTGGGGATGTGGCCGCTTCATCCCTCTCTCTGGCCTGGCCACAGCTGTCTGCAGTGTCCTGCAGGGAATGCCTCAGGGCTCTTGGGTGCACAGCACCTGCCACCAGGCACTGGCCCATCTGCCAGGGCTGCAGTGGCTGAGCAGGGCTGACATCAACCTGCTCTCCGAAGGAGCCTAGGGCCGGGCCTGGGTCTGTTCGCAGAACAGGCCATGGGTCCTTTCCGCAGCTGGGCGGGGGCCGACTCTGAGCCACCAGGGCTGGGCACCAGGACGCCGAGGCTCATGGGAAACAGCCCAAGAAGAGTTGTGTCCATAAATAACCAGGTCAGGGTCCAGCATGTCAGTGTCCTCGGAGAACATGCTGTGAGAGGTCAGGATGGGTGGAGATCAGGAAGTTTTAGGACAGGGCAGTTTAACACATGGGTGAAGTGCGGTCGAGATTGGGGATGGGAGGGATGGGAGGAATGGAGGAGGGGGATGTCCCAGGTCGGGGGAGCATGGAAGTGAGGGGACAGTCATCCGCACAGAGAGAGGCAGGAAACTGGTAGAGCAAATTCCTATGAAAACAATGCCGGGCATCGGGGGCAGCCGACAGGTTGAAACAGCAGCCGAGGCTGGGGAGTCCTCGAAGGCAGACCTTCCCAATGCTGAGGGCCGTGGGACGTGCACGGCTGACCCACCTGTCCTTCCCCGGGTCCCACGCCTGCCCATAGGGAGGATCCTCAGAGCCCAAGTCCTCAAAGCCTTTAGAAGACACCGCACCGAGCCCAGCTCAGGGGGATACGGGGTGGGCCCAGATGGCACATGGTCCAGGAGTTGTCACCCAGCTCCCACCTGCTGCCCCGCCCACCTTTTATGGATTCTGACTTCACAGGACACTGTCCCCAGGGACCCCCGTGGTTCTCCCCTTCCAAGCTCACCTCAGTTACCTTGTCCCAGGCACAGCCTGGATCATCTCAGGATGATCCTTGAGTCCAGCTGCTGCAGGTGTTCCTGGACGCCAAAAGGGATGGTGGGCGTCCACATCCTGTGATGGGGGCATGGCACACAGAGGTTAGAGGAGAGGGGGTGGTCCCCACGCAAGCTGCCCCCAAATCCCTCCTCCCACCTAGCCTAGTGTGGGGTCATGGGGACACCAGAGGCCTAGGAGCCCCAAGACCCCTTTTTAAAAACTGATTCTGCCACTGACTTGCTGTGTGATCTCAAAAAGTTTAGTTAACCTATCTGTGCCTTATTCTCCTCATCTGCAAAATGGGTCTTACAAGAGCCACCCTATCCCTCCTAGAAGATATGAGTGATTATGTAGACAAAAGTGCTTTGAAAGACAATCAAGTACAGTACTGGACAGTAGACATCATAGTGATGTAATGATAAATAAGTTTCAACCATATGAAATGGCCAGGTGTGTAGGTCAAAAATGGTTGAATATAAGCGATTTCATATTGTTCAGCCTCGTATATAGAACATTTTTGTGTACCAGACACTCTTCTGAGTATATTGACAAATTAAAACCCCACAATTTAAATATAAATATTTAAATAGGGGGTAAATATTATTGTCACTCCCATTTTACAGACGAAGAAACTGAGGCCAGGGACTTCCCTGCGGTCCAGTGGTTAGGACTTGGTGCTCTCACTGCTGAGGGCCCAGGTTCAATCCCTGGTCCGGGAACTAAGATACCGCAAGCCATGCAGCGTTGCCAAAAGAAAAAAAAAAAAAAGAAGATAAGAAACTAGGTCCAGAGGGTTGATGTGTCTGCTTGCCCAAGGTTGAACGCTGGTGAGGGACAGAGTGGGATTTGGTCTCAGGGCTCACAAGGTGAACCACACACTGACTCTCCCTCCACCACTGCTGAGACTTACGCCAGCTTCTCCACGTGAGGGCACTTTCTCAGGCTGGCAGTGAGCTGCTGGGCCCCGGCAGCTGTGAACTTGTTGTACTGGACACTGAGAAGAGAAACCCATTGTGGATCCTGGCCCTGGGGACCAATAAGCCCCAGACCAAGGTCATCACCACGCTCTCGACAACCAGACCTCAGCCCAACCCTTCCCATGATGCCAGCAGGAGACCCTGGTCCTCCCAAGTCCTGGCCCCACCCCCACTGCCCAGGTTCCCACACTCACTCCAGCACCCGGAGGGACACCATGTCTGGAAGCACGTGTGCCAGGCTCTCAGCTCCCACATCGCAGATGCAGTTATTGTACAAGCTGCCGGAGAAAGAGGTCAGGGCAGGGGCCGGGGGTGCTGGGGGGTCAGGGCCCAGGGAGAGCCACACCCAGCCAGAATTACTGCCGCATTTAACAGAGGGGGAAACTGAGGCCCAGAGAGTTGAGGCTGCTTCTCTGTGGTCACTCAGTGAGTTCAGGGAAGCAGCAGGACTAAGTGGAGGTAGCTTCCCATCTGAAACAGCCCAAGTTCAAATCCCAGCTCTGTGGCTTGCTGCCTGTCTGATCTTTGGTGAGTTACTCAGCTCCCCTGTGACTCAGTTTGCTCCTCCATAAAATGGGCATGATAGAGTAATTGTGGGGAGGAGTAAATGAGTTAATGTTGGTAAAACACCCAGAACAGGGCCTGACATGTGGAATGAACTACATGTTAACTATGGTTATTGTACCTCCCAAGGGGGTTTGTGGGGGTTATACAAGTTACTGTGGGGGGTGGGGCAGCGTCGGGAATAGCAGGAGAGAGAGAAACCCAGAGTCACTGGGCAGGCTCAGGTTTCTATAATATATTCAGTCACCATCGGCAGTGTCAGAAATAGCACGACACCTTCACTGGTGCCAGCTTAAGCCGTATATTCATTAATGAGCGTCCTTTTAACAAGCCAGGTGCAGCCACGGTTCTAATTTCAAGGCCGTGACTTTGCCTTGTCTCAGCCTCAGAGCAACACAGCAGGGCTGCATGTAAAAGCAGCAAGTCTACACTGCAGCAAAGTGGATTCAAGCTAAACTCCAGGAACCCCTGATGTCGTGGGTTGGCCGGTACCAGGGCAGGAACCAGGTAGGGGTTTTACAATCACTTCCTGGGATGGATCTTAGAACCAGGAGGCCCTTCCTCACCCACAGGAAGAGGATTCTTCCCATATTTCATTGATGCCAAGATGTACATGTTCACATTTGAAAATCATTGCGATCAGGATGTGTCTGATAATCAATGGATGTCATTTAATTAGCAGCGTTTTGTCCCCTTAATGGTGTCTTACAAATGGATGGCATCTTACAGTCCATAAAATATGAGGTTCCTTTGTTTTTTGGCCACGCTGCGCAGCTTGCAGGATCTCAGTTCCCCGACCAGGGACTGAACCCAGGCCACAGCAGTGAAAGCGCGGAATCCTAACCACTAGGCCACCAGGGAACTCCCAATATGAGGTTTCTTAAAGTGTCAATCAGATCACATATCACCCCCACATGCCCCACCTGCTTCTCCATTCACAATGGAAAAACCTCCAACCACTCTCGTGGCCCGCAAGGGTCTCCCTGCATGATCTGGCCTTCCCTGACCTCTCCCGCCTTATCTCCCACCCTCTGTCCCTCATTCCCTATAGCCAGAAACAGAGGCCCCCCTTCTGGCCCTCAAAGATCCAACCTCTTTCCCACCTCAGGGCCTTTGTCTCTACTGTTCCCTCTCCCTGGAATGCTTTTCCCTGAGAGCATCCCACAGAAGGGGGAGGGTCCCCTCCTCAGGGGTCTCCTGACCTCCCTGGTGAATTCAGCACTCCCTATTGTACCCTCTGGGGTCTTTGTTAGTTTCCTCATTCCCAGCATGAATCAGCATTTTAAACATTTTGTTTATGCACGTGCTTACTTATTTATTACGCAAGGAACTTGAAAGCAAGATCCACCCTGGTTTTGTTCATAGCTGTAGCTCTAGTTTCTAGCACAGGTTCTGGCCCATGGTTGATATTAGAGAATATTAGATACCCTCACAACTCTAGGGCGTGCCAATCACATAGACTACAAACTGCACAGCACACAACCTATACAGCTGCACTCAGGGACCGTGGCTGGAAGGATAATGGGCTGGAAGGACCCATTAGTCCCAGGGAACCACCAGGCACCGGGCTGGAAGTAAGCAAAAGCAAGAATGTGGGGCTTCCCTGGTGGCGCAGTGGTTGAGAGTCCGCCTGCCGATACAGGGGACGTGGGTTCATGCCCCGGTCCGGGAAGATCCCACATGCCGCGGAGCGGCTAGGCCCGTGAGCCATGGCCGCTGAGCCTGCGCGTCCGGAGCCTGTGCTCCGCAATGGGAGAGGCCACAACAGTGAGAGGCCCACGTACCGCAAAAAAAAAAAAAAAAAAAAAAAAAAAAAAGCAAGAATGTGCTATTCCAAGGCCCGCCAGAAGGTGACAGTGTAGGCACGGAGTGATGCGTGCATAACAAGAGCCAGCCAAGGCTACCTGTGCATAGTCAGCATTCTAGAAACCACCCCGGACTCCAGAAAAGGCCCAGTCCTGCCGTGCCCTGGGGAAAGAGGGCCAAGATTTATTAAGCACCAGGGCCAGGCACTGCACCAAGCGCTTTCCATAGGCTATTGGGATGGTACCCATTTTCCAGATGAGGAAACAGAGACTCGAGATGAGTAAGTGATTTGCCCAGAGTTTGCCAGATGCCCTTCCCCAGGGGCTGCTAATCTCGTTCAGGGCGGTGGCATCACCCAACTCCAGGGGAGGGCGTTCATGTTGGATTTTAGGTCGGCGCCCCCCACTCCCTACCCCCACCAAGTTGTGCAACACTGATGTGGTAGAACAGCCTGTAGTGATTGCTTTCAGGGTCCCAGTGTTGGACCTTACAGCTGCCACCAAGGGGGTTCTCTGCCCGCCCTCCAGCCCACCAGCTCAGCACCTGACCAATAGAGGGCCCCACTCACCTCAGCCTGAGGAGGGACGCAGCCAGCAAGGGCAGGGCCTCCGCCAGCTTGCAGGCACCCAAGTCAGTGATATTGTTCTGGGACAAACTGCGGGAGTACAAAAAGGGGAGGGCTCAGGGCCAAACCTGAATGCCCCTCCCCATCAGTGTCCATCACCCCAGGCTCCGGCAGGGCTGGGAACCCCTGCTTCCTCACAGGGCATCCCAGGGCAGCAAGCACAGGACATTCTACCTGGATGAGAGTCGTGGGTGCTGAACTGTGTGAGGGCGCTATGGGTAGACTTGGGCTAAATCAGTAAAATGATGCAGTCACGCCCTGAGGCTGAGTGGGATGATGGGGGTGAGGATGCAGATGTAGCATCCATTCTTTTCCCTTTGGACCACTTTTCAGCACTGTCATTACGTAAGGGTTTACATTATTTATTTAATGACGTGGACTCCACGAGGTGAGGGGTCGAGTCTGTTCCTTACTCTATCCCTGTGCCTACAGCCATGCCAAGCACATAGTAGGTGCTCAGAAAATATTTAAGTGGGGTAAAAAAGGAAGGAAGGAAAGGTGGGAGAGAGAGGGAAATGGAGGGAGGGAGGGAGGATGTAAGGAAGGACGAAGGGAGGGAAATCTAGCTTACTCACTCTGTTTCCTCAAACACTATAAATTACTTAATAAGTCTCAGTGTCCTACCATCAAGGAAATCCCTAAGTGAATTCTGGTGAGTTCTGTGGCGGCCCTGATCGTGGTTGTGGAGTAGAGTGTGGGTAGATTTTGATGATCCCTCTAGGTTCAGTAAAAAAATCATGTTGACCCTCCTGCATCATATCCATCTGCTATTTCCCAAACCCAGAACAGTTTTTTTTTAATAGAAATTCACTATTTTGATAATAATGTGTTACTGATAAATCCTAATCTATCTCTCCTGTCTCACCTCCCCAGTCTTTCTCTCACTAAACATTGCTCACAGTCATTACTGTACACTTCATAATTATGGACGCTTGTTTGCTTGTTTACTGCGTCTCCTCCCTAGCAGATCCCTGAGGTCAGGGGCTTTGCTTTGTTTAAAGCTGGCTCTCCAGGGCCTTGAATGGTGTCTGTACACAGTAAGTGCTTCTTACGTATTTGTTGATTAAATGAATAAATGATTGGTTGAATGGCTGATTAAAGAAATGATTGAATGAATGAATGGATGGATGATTAAATGAATGCACGATTGAATGGATGAGTGAAAGAAAGAATAAAAAAGCTGGACTTTGGGGACAAATGCAGCAGGAAGGGCCGGCCCAGTGCACTCACTTGAGCGTCTCCAGGGCCTTCAGCTGAGGGAAGGTGGCCGAGAGCTGGGCGACACCCTCATCCCCGATCTTGTTCTCACTCAGTGAGTCCAGGCTGCAGATGGAATCAGATTGAGGGCCATCAGCCAGCACCCTGGAGGCCACCCGATTCTCCCCCACCTTCCGACCCAGCAGTGGCTTCCTCCCATGCTCCCACCCCTGGACACACCACGGCCAGATGCAGCTGCAACTCCGAGCATTTGAGAGCAAATCTTCATCACCTGGGACTGCCAGGCCAACAAGTGGACAGGGCCCTATCTACCCATGGACCTGAATCACTGTTTTCCTTCCTGGCAGCCCCATGAGCTGGAGCAACTTCCTTAACCTCTAGAGACCTCAGGTGTACAATGGGATCATGTTCCCCGGCCCTGCCTCCCCATGGGATTGCTGGGAGCAGCACATGAGGGGAAAAGAGTTTCGAAGATCTCGAAAGGATTCAACCTATTTTTATTGTTGGGGATTTCCTTCTGCCATCGCTTCCCTGCAGTGGGGGCGTCTGGTCACTCACACCAGCCACACTGAGGAAGCAGCAGGACACACACAGAGAGAGAAAGGGACAAACAAGGCCAGGGTTTGGGGTTGTCAAAGCCCAGTGTCTCCAGGAGGGATTCCGGGGTCTATACTCACTCCAGATGCTGAAGGGAAGAAAAGGCCTCAAGGATCTTCACCAGTTTGGGAAAAGCCTGAGGGCCCAAGATGGGGCCCAGCCTAGAAGGCAAAGCGCAGAGTTAAGACCCTGAAGCAGTCATGGCCCCTCTACTGGACCCCACAGAAGGCAGGCCCATCTGAGGCCTTAACTACCCCCAGCTCCACCTGGTGGGACCCCAATCCCTCCTGCTTCAGGCACGTTTCACAAAGCCCACTCAAGAGGCCATCTGGGCTCCCAGCTGGGGGCTCCCCATCTTTCATCTCTGAGTGGGGAGCCAGTTCTTACTCCTGCTGACATCCACATGCACCTTCTCCCACCCTGGCCTGGGGAAGTGGTTCCCAAATGCTGGCCTGAGGACCACCACCAGTGATGAGAAAGATGGTTTACTTATTTGCCATTGCTTTTTAACAACAAATAGAACCATTTCTTGAGCACTTTTTATGTGCCAGGAACACACTGGGCCCATCACTCAGATCAGACCTCATTTAATCCTCACAATGACTCTGAGCTAAGAGCACTTCTTATCCCCATTTTACAGATGGGGAAACTGAAGCACAGAGAGGTTAACGAACTCATACAAGGTCACACAGCCTGGATGGACATTTAGACCAGATTTTGAGAGAATGAGAAAAATAAAGACAACAGAGGGCTATTTTGTTTTTTTTTGTTTTTCTTTTCTTTGTTCTTTTTTTTTTTTTTTTTTTTTTTTTTTAATTTTTGGCCATGCCACACAGCATGTGAGATTTTAGTTCCCCGACCAGGGATCGAACCCACGGCCCCTGCCTTGGAAGTACAGAGTCTTAACCACTGGACCGCCAGGGAAGTCCCTGTTTTTAAAATATGGTTAAGTGTACTCAGTGTAAAGAACAGTCTTTTATTCTGAAATTATATCCTTTGAACTTTTTTGACATTAAAATGTTCATTTTTAATAAAATTATGGTGTCAGCAGCAGTTATTTCACTTGTTTGAATGAACATACTTGATACAAATTAAAAGATGGTAACTGCACATAGTCACTGAAATTCACTCTGAAATATTCTCAGTCTTGGAAACCCCGAAGTCTGGGAACTACTAGCCTCAATGAAAGGTCACAAGATAGGAATCTGTAATCTGATTTGAATCTGGGCTCTACCACTTAGCTTCTGTGGGGCTTTTTGGGCAAATCCCTTAACCTCTGAGTCTCAATCTTCTCAAATTTAGCCCCAATCTTAGGAGGTTTTTGGAAAGATTAAGGAATTCATTTATCAAATATTGATTGCTTGCCTACTGTGTTCCAGGCCCATCAAGCCTGTCACGCAGACAGCCATGAACAAAACAGACAAAAATCATTGCCCTCGTGGAGCTGACATTCCAGGGGGCAAGACAGATAATCAAAGAAATTGGTAAACTGTCTGGTGTGGGAGATAATTGATACAGAGAAAAGCACAGTGTGAGCAGGGCAGAACTGTACTTTTAAATACAGGAGTCAGAAAAGGCCTCTCTCACTGAAAACTGGAAGAAAGTGAGGGCGTGGGCCATGCTGATACCTGGGGAAGAGTGTCCTGGGTGGAAGGCACAGCCAGTGCAAAGGCCCAGGGGTCGGACCATGCCTAGTGAGGTTGAAAACCATTAAGAGGACACACGTGGCTGGAAAGAGTGCAGGAGGCGAGGGTGAAGAGGTAAATGGGGGCTGAATCAGGGGAGAATCGTCCACCAGCAGAGCCCCTGCAGGGTTCTGAGCGGCTGAGGGGCCTAATCTACATGCACATGAGATCTACAGGGTGCCCGGCATGGTGGCTGCCAGTCTCACGCCCAAAATAGTCCTTTCCTTCCTTCCTTCTTTCCTCAGAACTTTCTCAGGGCTTCTGGCCTGCAGGTGGCTACTCTCCGGGTTCTGGGCTGTTCTACCCCATGGCTGCTGTTCCCCAGAGCACAGTTCCGACCTTGAATTAGGGGCTTTTTAAGCTAAAAATAATTCAAAGCCAGAAGGGGCCCTTGGTGATTGTTTTCATACAGTTCCTCTTTTCAGCAATATTTTTCACCTCTGCACAAATTTGGCCTCTTGTCGCTGTTCAAAAGAAGAAACGCTTGGCTTTTTCTGGGGCACGGGGGGAGCTGTGATCAGGAAGAGCAGACAGCTTGTGGCTGACCAGCTGGGGACCTTGGACAAGTTACTTAACCTCACTAGGCCTCAGTTTCCTCATCTGTAAAATTGGGATGATAATGACTATCTCCCAGAGTGGCTCTTGAAATTAATAAGATTATGGCACTGAGTACACTGTAGTTGTTTAATAATTCCTTCTTAATTGTTGGATGATTTTAGATCCCTAACAAGGACCTACCATGAATTTAACTTTTTTGTTTGTTGGAGCAACAGCCAGGCTGACCTGACATTTGTGACTTTGGACAAACAATTTACACTCTCAAGGCCTCAGTGTCTGCTTCTGTACAGTGGGGAGATAATATCTCCACCCAGCATGGTTCATTCCTATTTCTTTGTCAAGCTTCAAGCCTTCAGTCTCCTCTTCCAGGAAGTCATCTTGGCCTCCCCTAAGTCTTCACGCTCACAGCCCTTGAGTTTCTGGCCACTAATCACAGCAGGTGGTAATTGTCTATTTACACTGGACAGCAAGCTCATTGAGAACAGTGCCCTCGGTCATATGAGTAGGTCTGTTGAATGAGTGGATGCGAACGAGTATGTTCACCAGCAAATGGGCAAGTTAGCTTCACCCCCGAGAACCTCCAGGACTAGCCCAGACCGGCCATACCCCAGCTGCTGGAAGCTGGTTTCCAGAGTGGTGGGGCAAGAGGGTAAGAATGATTCTGAGGACCCATCTCCATTCTGGTGGCACAAGCCCAGCTAATGCCAGAGGAGAAACCTCGTGGGGACCCGAGACAATTTACCCCTTTGCTTACGCAAACTCCAGCTTCTTTAAGTCTCGGATGGCAGGGAGTTCCCCAGGCGTGTCTTCAGAGGAACTTCTTGTCCTGGAGAGAACGGGCAATGTTAGGGAAGAGCTGGCTCCTCACCTGTCATGGAGCCCCCTCCTAGGGGGGACGCCTGCCCCAGTGCCCAAAATTCCCCAGAAGGACTGCCTTCCTTGGGCTACTGTTGTCCCCTTGTTAAAAAGAAAAACCTCAGGACAGGATATTATTAAGGCATTACTGTGTGTTTCACGGAAAAGAGCCTTAGAGGAGGCATTACCCACACCCATCCCAGACAGCGCATAGTAGGTGCTCAAACAATGTATGATGAAGGAATGAGGGAAAGACAGTTGCTCTGTGGTCACGTTTCCTCTGCCCTCTGAACCTTAGACCTCTGCCATCTAGAAAATGGGAATGATACTGGTCCTGGCTGCCTTGAAAGGTGGCCATAGGTGTCATTTGTGTTACTGGATGCAGAAGGCAGCTTATGAACTCTTAGCAGGAGAGAATATCTCCTTGGCTTTAGCTGAGAAAGAATTGGGTACATGATGGCAAGTTCTGAAGTGGACAGAGTGATAAATCTTGGGGACTCTGCCTGGGTGGTGACTGCAGTGAGAGATTTTAGATGGTCATTGGCTGGCGGGGAGCAGGGGAGGTCCCCCCAAAAGAGGAAGAAGTGTTAATAGCAAACTTAATATTAGGTCCTGCATGGTCTGGACCAACTCCCATGCCCTTCCCCTCTCACCTCTGGATCTGCACGAGGTTGCCCAGGTCTTCCACATCCTTCATGGATTCAGCCTTGAAAGGCTCAATGGTGAACTTCTCCTTCACTGCTCGGAGTAACTTGGCCTCCCCATGCTGCTGTAGGGACTCCCACAGCTCCACTGTGTCACTCAAGGCAGCCCTGTGGAGGAAGGGCTTCAGACCCAGTTATGGTGACTGGGCTAGACCATAATGTGGGGGGTGGGGGGGTGGCGGCTCCATGAAGGACCTCCTACCTATTCAGATATTTTCCTTCCTCAACTTAACCCCTACTTCCTCTAGAACGTTTTCCATGACCACTCAAGTCTTTATCAATTCCTCCTTTTTCTCAACTCTCCCAGTGGTTTTATTTCCCTTTTTGCTTTGGCTACCAGGAAGCTCAGTGCTAAATTCTCAGTTGAACCACTACAATGGTGTAGACCTTACAGCTTGGGTAAAGTATGCTTAGGGGGAAGGTGGCAGAGATTCTCTGGAGATGAGGCTTAAATGATCAAACAGATCACTGAAGGATTTAGATTCCTTAATTTAAATTAAGGAACTTTGACTTCATCCTGAGGGAGGTGGGGTGCCTCTGAAAGATTGTAAGGAAGGATGGAATATGATCAGATGCAATTTCTAGGGAGATGTGCGCTGATGGTTGAATATAAAGTGGCGTGGAAGAGGAGAATGGAGGCAGGGAGGTCAGGGGAGGCTATGGCTTTAATCTAACCATGACAAAACAGTGGCTTGATCAGGGGATGGAGAAAAGAAAACGAATTCAAACCCAGGTCAGTCTTAGATTCTAGACGTGGCCCAGCGCCTGTCATAAGGCCAGCCTTCAAATACTGGTTGGAAGAATGATGCTGGCTGTGTGACCTTGGGCAAGCTACCGTACCCCTCTGAGCCTTGGCTTCCTCATCTTAAAAAAGGATAGAATCACTTCTGCCCCCATCTGGCTGCCATTCATGCTGAATGAGACCCCACAGAGTCAGCACTGGGCACAGCACCAAGACCGCTGTAGGTGCCCAAGGCAAAGGATCCCACTCTCCTGCCTCCGGCCCCCACCTGAAATGGGTGACACAGCTGAGTCCCACGAGGCTCCCCAGTCCAGAGGGGTCAACGCCAGTGCTGCGGAGGTCCAGGGAGAAGTCTCGGCCCGCCGCCTCCAAGGCGCTGCCCAGCACGTAGGTGTCGGGAGGTGTGAGCCGGGTGCCCAGGAACGAGAGGTGGGCCGGGAGCCCCTGCAGCACATGCTGCCAAAGCCCGGCATCCAGCGCCTCGTGGGCGCAGTGCAGCAGCTCCAGCAGCCGCCCCGCCTTCAGCGCCCCAGGCTGCAGCCGCTTCAGGTACCTGGTGAGCACCTCCTGCTTCCTGACCGCTGAGGTGGAGCCCGCCAGCCCTGCCAGGGCTCCCAGGCAGCAGGCACGAGGCTGGAAGACCAGCCCAACCAGAAAGCGCGGCACGCCCTCCAGCCAGTTGTCATAGGGCCTCTTCTTCCTCGGGGTCAATGCCAAATACTGCGGCAGCTCCTTGTCCTTGATTTCGCTGCTCAGAGCCAGCCACATGGCGCCCAGGAAGCATTGCAGGAGGAAGCTGGAGAAGGCCAGCTTGGTCTCCGGGGCCCCCGGGGTGGGCTGCACCAAGCCTTGGGCCACAGCCCAGACCCTCACCTCGGCCGATGGGAACTGGCCCTCCCGCAGGCTGCTCTGGTGACCGCGGCCCAGCTCCCAGGCCAGCCTGGCCAGTCCCACCAGGGCCCCTGGGGGGCTGTCACGGGCTCCTGGGCCTAGTAAGCCAACATAGAGTCCCGTGAGCGTGGAAGGCAGCTGGGCCTCATCACCTAGCTCCAGGAGGGCCTCCAAGAGCTGGCACACGGCCCGGCACACGGTGGGGCTATGGCTGTGACTCAGGAGAAATGGCTGGGACTGGAGGAGCGCCAGGGCTCTCTTTTGGTGCTCGGTGGTCCCCGAACACTCAAAGTAGCGCATCACATAGGTCTCGGCCTGCTGGGCGGAGAAGCCGGCCACTTCGAACAGAGCGTCGGCCTTGCTCAGGCTCTGGGCCAGGCGGCCCCGGGGCCGGGCTGTAAGCAGCAGGGTGCAGCCTCTCAGCAGCTTGCGCTGGAAGAGGCCCGCCAGCAGCCCCCGGAGGGAGCGGGCTTCTGCCGACGTGGGTCCGCCCGCACTGTGCAGGAAGCCGTCTTGGGCTTCGAGCTCCTCGAAGGCATCCAGGATGAGCAGAATGCGGTCGGGCCTCCTCAAGATGTAACTGAAGACCTCGTCGTCCACTGACAGTGGCTGTGAACCCAGGGAGAAGAGCAGATCCTGCAGGCGGTAGGTGTCCCCCGGACGGTCCAAACAGTGGCAGGGGATGCAGAAGATAAAGTCGTACTGTGGCAGCTGGCCACAGGCCCAGGCCCAGCTCACGGCCTGGACCCAGTGACTCTTCCCCTGTCCTGCTTTGCCCAGCACGGCGATCACCTGCGTCTCACGTGGCCGCCGGTGGTTGCTAGAGGCCAGCAGCACCTCGCCCAGACTTCCTCGGGCCGGCTGCCGCTCTGCCCAGTCCAGGGTGGTCAGCTCTCTGTCCTGGCTTTTGCCGCTGCTCCTCTCCAGCCTTACCCTCACCAGGTCCACCTCCACCAGGATGCCTTCTGGGCCTGCGGGCTTAGCCTGGTACTTGTTCCGTAGCGAGGAGTAGAATTGTTCCACACTCTCTGCACATGTCAAAGGGTGTGGGGTGGGGGAGAGGAGGATGCTAGTGGCAGGACTGGCCACTGTGAGGGCAGCAGAGTGGCCAGCCCGGCCACCATCACTAGCTTGTTCATCCATTCGTCAAAGTCTTCCCCGACTGCCTTCTTGATTAGCTGCCTCCTTCAATTACCCAGACACTCATTCATTCATTCCTACACCCATTCATTCACTCATCTTCTCACTTGATTATCTGTCCACTCTTTCATTTACTCACTAACCTTCTTCTTTTGTTCACTGACCATCGGGAGGTCATGGTGGGGTTGGTGGTGCTAAGAGTTAAGATAGTGGAATCCAGGTTTCTGGTTCAAGTTCCAGCTCTACCACGTATTGCTGTTACATTGAGCATGTGATATACCCCACTAGCCCTCAGTCTCCTCATCTGTAAAATGGGGATCATACTGGGGTTATTTATGACTTTGTTTGTTTGTTTTGGCCGCAAACAATCCCGGGAGGCATGCGGGATCTTAGTTCCCTGACCAGCGATTAAACCCTAGCCCCCTGCAATGGAAGCGCAGAGTCTTAACCACTGGACCACCAGGGAAGTCCCTGTTTACAACTTTAATGATTGACCACATCTCATGTGCCTGGAAGTGTACCTGGAACAGAGTCAGACTCAGTCGTCTGGCCATTCTCTCAGCTGCCCTTTCATTCCCACCTTCCATCTCTCCCACACCCATCATCCACTCCTGCCTTCACCCACTCTCCCAATCACCCTCCCTTCCCTGTTTCATTCTCTCAGCCTCACAAACAAGATGTCAACACCTAGCATGGGCTTACGAGGGGCAGGTCCTCAGTAAATGTTGCTCTAAGTGTAGGTATAACTGGCGGAATGAATGCTGAGATGGCGGAATCAAATGAGCAAGTGAATGAATGAATGAGCCAACAAGTGAGGGATTGAATAAGTGTTGGGTGAATGAGTGACAGGAAGCCTCCAGCACCCAGGCAGAGGGACCCTGCCACCACTCACCAGGCCACTTGGGAAGCTTGCTGGATGCCTCGTGAGCTGCTGGGCATTGGGTGGGGGACATCTCATCCTCTGGAGGGGAAGAAGCCAGTGTCAGAGTTAGGGTGAGGGGCGCCCCAGGGACCTCCCTCCCTCTGGGGCATCGGTCCTCTGAGTATCGCAAGGTCAGAGCTGACGTGGGCTGAGTCTCCGCAAGATGGAGGTTACCAGGTGGTGACCTGAGGCTGTATCCTGCTCAAAGATGTCTTTTTTTGGCCAGCTGTACTTTTAAAATTTTCACCAGTGTTTTAAAAATCACAATATCTATGTTAAAATCAAGATCTCCAGGGCTTCCTTGGTGGTGCAGTGGTTGAGAGTCCGCCTGCTGATGCAGGGGACACGGGTTCGTGCCCTGGTCCGGGAGGATCCCACATGCAGCGGAGCGGCTGGGCCCGTGAGCCATGGCCGCTGGGCCTGCGCGTCCGGAGCTTGTGCTCCGCAACAGGAGAGGCCATGACAGTGAGAGGCCCACGTACCGCAAAAAAAAAAAAAAAATCAAGATCTCCAGATTCTGCTGACAATTCAGAAGACCTGGCTGCATTGAGCCTGTTTTCCTGCCATGTAACAAGATGGTGAAGGCTGGTGGCCCATGGATTCTCCAATTGTTCCCCTCACCAACCCTCCAACGTATGCCCCCTCCCTGGAGACCCTCCCTGCCCTGTTTTACACAAAAACACAACTTGCCCGTGTCTGCAGGCAGCTCTGTTCGTGGACCTCATTGTCTGAGGCAATCCCTTCCCCCAGGGCCTCAGTTCTGCTTCCAGTAACTCTCACAGGTCCTGCTGATTCTTACCTGTTAGGTTTGTACGGGAGGTCAGGGCTGGTTCAGGCATGCTGGGGAGGTCAGCTGCCGATGGGGCAAAGGGGCTGGTGGAGCCGGGCCGGTCTGGGGACTTTGGGAGGCTGTGGACAGCTGTGCTGCTGGAGGCGGGTGTTTGGCTGGCCTGGGGCATCTCACCTACATGGGGAGGGCAAGGAGTACAGAAACAACAAGGAGCCCACTTGGGTGACCCCCTTCCCAAATCAGGCTGTAGGGCTGGGAGTCTGGGGAAAGGTGAGGGGAACTTCCAGAGGAAGAAATTTCAGGCCGAAGTTGAGGAAAGAGCTCTGGAGTTACAACTAGGCTCCCAGAGCCTTGGTTTTCCCATCTGTGAAATGGACACAATCAGCTCATAGGGAGCTTAGGGCAAGTGCTATACAGCACTTTCCCCACTGTGTGGTCAGTACTCATTTTCCTGGATGCCCAGAACACCCTCTTGCTCCTGGGGCACCAACGCATTATACAAAAACTGGCATGCAACCTTCAAAAGATGCTCTTGAATTGAGTGGAAGTATCCCCCTTAGCCTCATTCTCTCTCCCATCCCTTAGAGACCAACATGCCTTCCTTTGGACAATTCACAACCTTTCAATGTGGCAGGTCAGCAGGGACCATTTTACTGACCTGGAAACAAGGCAATTCAGAGAAAGCTATGCAAGGATGCATACCAAACTGTTCACAACGGTATACTAAAAGAATGAGGGAGAGACTCAGGAACTCTTGTAAGTATCTCTTATTGCTTGGTTTGTTAATGAGCATGCATTGATGTTGTGCTTTTATTTTAGATTTTTTTTTTTGATGTGGACCATTTTTAAAGTCTTTATTGAATTTGTTACAGTATTGCTTCTGTTTTTGTTTTGGTTGTTTGGCATGAGGCATGTGGGATCTTAGCTCTGAGACCAGGGATTGAACACACACCCCCTGCACTGGAAGGCAAAGTCTTAACCACTGGACTGTCAGGAAAGTCCCGATGCTGTGATTTTAAAATATAATAAAGTTTAATTTTTTTTGATAGAAAAGGAGAAACTAAGGCTTACTCGGGGAAAGTGACCCAAAAAATGCCACTTAGCCACTTGGTGTATCACTCACCCAGACCACGTTGGGGAGCCCTGCTCCTCCGCTTTGATTTTTGGGAAATGGGGACAGAGATGGGTGTTCTGGGGAAGGAGGACCATGAGAAGGTGCTAGGCTAAAACTGCCAAATATCTGGGACAGGGGTGGGGTGGAGGGGGGATGGGATCAGGGAGTAGTCAGGTCACAGGCAGAGGGGGTGGGGCGTCCGGCCTCGCATACTCACCTTGGTAGATGAGTATACTGGAGACCCCTGTCCCAGCCCCTGAGATTTGCCAGAGCCCCTGGGGCAGAGTGGAGAGAGTGGGGATGATCTGGATGGGTCCAGCAGGGAGACTCAGGCAGCTCAACAAGGAACTGGAAGGGGGCACTGCAAGAGACAAAGGCGGTGAGGTGGGATTCTCCATTAACATCTTAATTAACAGCTGACTCCCTTCTAAAGGGCTCCAGTCTTCCAGAGAGCCGCAGCTGTGTCTGCTTGCCTGTGGTGGTGGTGCTGGCACAGAGAGGGTGCTCAGTTCCCAGCTGATGAAAGCATCGGGCTGGCGGGTGAATTCCCTAATTGGCGGGGATTCCCTGCTGTGTTTCCTAGGAATGCGTTTCCTTCCAGGGCATGTTTTCTGGCACAGACTGGGTTGATGGGGACATCGAGGATGGCATTGGCTGGGACAGAAGTGGGGGACACTAGTAGGGGAGGAATTCCCGTCCCTGGCGGCTCCTGCCTCTGGGCAGCGGGGAAGCCCACCCTCTGCAAGCCCCTAACATACCGGTGTCCTCCAGCCGGGTCTGGCTGGGTGCTGGCTCCTTGTTGAACAGAGCAGGTGGTGATGGGCAGGGCTGAGCTGAAGAGTCACTCACTAGCCCCACCAGGAAAGCACCAGTCACCACGGGCACGGCTAGGGGCTCAGCTGTGAGGAAGGGCCAATGTTAGAGGCTGGGTGAGATCTGGGTGGGTGCCTGCAGGGGCCTTCCCAGGGTAGGGAGCGCTCTGGGAGCAGATCTCTACTGGCAGTGGAAGGAAACTCCTGTCCTCTTCGCTGCCCTGGGTGAAGCTGGTTTTATCAGCAACTGCTGTGTGCCAGGCAGCCCTCTACCCCCAGCCTCCTCTTTGTGACTGGGCCCTGAGAGCTTCCTGCCATGGAGAGCTAGGGGTGGGATAGACCTATGAATAGGCTGTTAGCCCAGGCCCCTATCAGCTTGTACAGCCAGTCACTGAGCCCCCGGCCCCCTAAGAGGCCCCAAGCACTGCCCATCAGACTGGGGCAGGAGTTTATCTCCTCCATTTAATTGGGAGCCCTAGGAGGGTGGAGACTTGCCTCCCCCATCAGATTGGGAGCTCCCTGAAGACAGAGACTATTTCTCCATCATCCTGGGGTCTTCGTGGACAGGGTCCCTGTCTTCTCCATCAGATTAGAACTTTCTGAGGGCAGGGACCAGGCTTCCTCCATCGGACTATGAGGCTTTCATTCCTCAGTCTGTTCCCGCAGAGGGGCTGGTTGCCCAACCTTTGCAATAACAACTGAGTGGGAGGGGAGCGGGACTGATGAGTATGGGGGAAGAGGCTCACTGAGGCATGGGGGCTCTATGGAGGGTGGGAGGGCACTGGGTAACTAGCTGATCCGAGATGACTCTACACTCTGGAAGGAGACATGTGGCCTGGAGGGGCAGTGGAACTAGGTGGTGGTGGTAGGGTGGGGTCTCAGCTCTGACTCAGAGTTAAGAGGAGGGAGGTGTTAGGGGAGAGCCTTTGTAGGAGGAGCTGAATCTCCCAGCAGTCCCTGAACTTCAGAGCATGGGCTATGGAATCATGATCTTGGTTTGAATCTCAACTCCACCTCTCACTTGCTGTGTGATCTCAGACAAGTGGCTTCACCTCTCTGAGCCCCGGCTTTCAAATGCCAGTTTACATGCGGGCCTGAGGAGGCCCTGGCTTTCCTGCCCATCAATCTCCCAGGACCCACCCGCCTTGCTCACCTAGCTTCCTGTGCTTCAGATCCACAGGCAGCTCCTCTGGGAAGGCTGCAGAGAGAACACTATGGTCATCAGCCCCAGGGAAGGGGTATTCCAAGCCAGGAGGGGCTTGCGGACCCCAGCAGGCCCTATAGAATTGCCTTAAATGGCTGGGAAGTGGCCTTGGGGGTCCCTTTCCCTCCCCAGCCCCCAACAATTTCTGCCCCTACTCATTTGCTTGAGCCCAAACCCCATCTTGAAGCACCCAGGACAGTGAGGCACTGGGAGAGGCAGAGCCACAGAGGGGACACAAGATGAGTTTGAGTTTTAAAAAATAATACTAAAAATTTAAAAAACCCTGCTTTTGGTCCCTTCCTAGCTGTGCGTCTCTGCAACACAGCCTCTCTGAGCCTTTGGTCTCTCATCTGTGAAATGGGGGCAGTGATTCCCACTTGGCAGGAATTCATTGGAAATCAGTTGAGTGAGTATCAAGCATGTAACACATTGAGAAAACCCCTATGTGTCCCTTAGCAAGAGGCTGATGAACCAAATTATGGTTGATCATGTGAAATACCACACAGCCCTAAAAATAACAAGGATGCTGAAGGGCATATGGGGCAGTACTGGTGTCTGCAATTTACCTTGAAACGTTCTAAAAATAAAATGGTTGGATGGGCGGATGAATAGAGGGATGGCTAGAGATGTGTTAAGACCACTATAGCCAAACACTGATGGTAGAATGGAAGTGATGGGTATATGGTTGTTTGTAGTACAACTCTTTCATCTTTGCTGTATGTTGAAATTTTTCATAATAAAATATTAGGGAAAATGTTTATGAAATGAAAAGAAAGGAAGAAAGGAGGAAGGGAAGGAGGGAGGAAGGAAAGGAGGAAGAAGAATAAAAGAGAGAGGAAGAGAAAGAAAGAAAGAAAGAAAGAGAGAGAGAGAAAGAAAGAAAGAAAGAAAGGAAGAACGGAAGGAAAAAAATAGAAAGGGAAATTCCTGGAGGCAGGACCATGTGTTTTCCATTAGTGCTAAGAAAATAACCTCCCAGACATGTTAAATGAAGAAAGAGTGTAGGTAAAATATGGTCATTTGTGTGAAAAAAAAAATTTTTTTAAGAGCTGGCTTTTAGACAAATAGAATATTCCTAACAAGACTAAAAGGGCACTGGCAACATAGATTGTCTTCAGGGAGGGAAAATGAGGGACTGGGGGAAAAGGATGGGAGGGAGATTTTTTTTCACTGAATATTTTTTACACATTTTGAATTTTTATGCCATGCACCTGTTTACCTGTTCAAATTAAATAACTAGGTACAGGGTTTACACATGGTCTGGCACATAGTAAGCTTTTGATTAACTGTTAGGCCCATTTTATGGAAATTTTCATTCAGTGGATATTTATTGAGGTGTTCCTGCATGCCAGTCATGTGCCAGGTGCTGGGGATGTAGTAATAAGAAAGACAAGGTCCCTGTCCTCACAGTGGGGGAACTAAGCAAAAGGCAATAAATAAAATAAGTCCAAATTGTGACAAGTGCAACAGTGAAGGAGAGACACAAACAAGGTGAAAATAAGTGAGGTAATTTATATGGAAAAAGTTGGTCTAGGAAAGCCTTCAGGAGGAGGTGACATGCTGGCCAAGACCTAACAGATTCCCAAGCCCACCATGGGAAGGGGGAGGACATTCCAGATAGAGAGAACAGCAAGTGCAAAGGCCCTGAGGCTGAAAAGGATACATGGGTTATAGGAATGGAAAGAAGCCAGTATGGCTGGAGCATGGTGGCTCATAGTGAATTAGGAGAGGTGGGAAGGGCCAGATCAAACAGCCCTTGTGGTGTGTATTTTGTAGCCATTGGAGGGTTAGCAGGGCAGCAAAATGATCTGATTTGCATTTAAAAGTCCACATTGGCTGCCGGGTAAGGACAGATTAAGGAGGCAGGGAGACTGACCAGGAGGCTCAGAGAGATGCAGGTACTTGCCCAAGTTCATATAGACTATAAACAGCAGATCCAGGATTCAAACCCAGATCTTGCTGGGAAAAAACTGTGCTTGAAGAGACCTCCCTTAAATACTAAGGATGGAAGAGAAGCCAGAGCCCAGAGGTCCTTTTGGAAATGGCAATCAAAACAGCCAGAGGTAGAGACCCATCAGGAGAGGGGCCATTTGATCCTGGGCCGTCTGCTTCCTCCCTGGGTCACCAGGGAGCAGTGGTGAGGGAAGAGGTGAGTGGGATACCCAAGCCTGGCAGAGCAGACAGAACTTAACGAGGGAAGCAACGGGGAGCCCTAACAGGTTTTAGAGCCAAGGCATGGCTGGGAGTCAAGCAAGGCTAGGCCGGATCAGGGAGGGGCTCACTCACGTCTTTTCTGACTTTTCTGTCCTGCTTCCTCCAGCACCTCCACACTCTCGCTGATCATTTCTTCCAGTCCTATGTGCTCGACTTCAGGAAAAAACCAAAGACACCAACACACACAGTCAGTGGACGTCCAAGGTGAGCTCCCATTGTCCCTATGTTGGGGATGATCTGACCATCCATCAAAGGTGGTTGTCAGGTATTACAGCACTCTCCAAGGAACAAGGAAGGAAATGCAGGCTAAGCCAGGGCCCCCCCCCAACTTACTGAAAATGTCTTTGCTCAGGCCCTCCAGCTGGGAATCCTGGAAGACATACTGGTCCAGTTCCGCTGCCCAGACAAGAAAAAGTGCAGTCAATCAACTAGTTCTCACCGAATGCTGGGCAATGCTTATTGCCCAGCCCGGCCTTGGGCTGGGCATCGGGGAACCGTGACCCTCCAGACCTAGCGCACACTGGGGCTCAATAAATGTTGCTGAATGAATGATCAAATTAATGAAGGAACACTGAAACTTCATGGGCTCTTAATCTAATTGAAGGGATGATATGTATGCATACAAATTTATCTATTGCTATAACGTAGTGCAACACAGCGTAGTAGAGCTGTCTTGAGTTTGAGTTTAAATTCCAGTTCTACTCCCCAATTGCCCTACAAGCTGTACAATCTTGGGTCAGTTACTTAACCTCTCTGGGCCCCCATTTCCTCATCTGTGTAATGAGAATAAATAACACCTACGACCCAGGGATGGATGGTGAGGGTTAGAGGCTCTGCATTTAAAGCAATCGACACAGTAGCTAGTACACAGTAGACAACCAATGGTTGTTAATTATATGAAGTGGAACATGGCTTAGAGCCAAAGGGAAGACAGTTATCATGGCAAGAGGAGAGAGTGTATATAGTGGGATGGGGCAATCAGGGAGGGCTTCCCAGAGGAAGGGGTCCTGAAGCCAGACCTTGAAAGATGGGGGTGGGGGTAGATTCTGAGAGGTGAAAAGTGTAGGGCTTTCTGGGTAGTGGGGACAGAGTGAGGAGAGGTGTTTGGGAAACTCTTAGAAATAGGTGTCTTCAGTAAAAGTTTCATGTTGGGGAAAGTTAGGACTGGATTTTACAGGCCATGGGGAGCCATAAAAGGCTTCTGAGTGAGGAATGGAGTGAGGGCATAAATGGTGATAATGATGATGATGATGATAAATATAATGATGATGGTGTTGATGGTAGTGGTGGGGTGGTACCTAACACTTACTGAATGCTTACTCTTCTCAAATTCCTGCTCTAAACACTTTATGCACAGAAACTTATTCAATCCTCACAGTGATCCCGTGAGGCAGGTGTGATTATTATTCCCATTTTATGGGAATGGAAGCCAATGTAATACTTCGGGGTGCCTCAGATGACTGCATGCCCAGGACCAGAGACTTCAGGAACAGACTCGGGTGAAGCTGCCTCCTCCACTTGCTCCCACTTCCTGTGTAGATGCCCCTAAGGGGAAAAAGCCCCCAAATCCTAAGTGATTTGGGAAAAAGCCCAACTCATTCATTACTGCCTCCAGTTGTGAGGAAATGTGAATACTTTCAGCCCTAAACATTTCTGCTTCTCCCAAGTAAATTCCCAGGAAGGAAAGGAAGCAGGCAGGTTCTCAGTTCTGTAATCTTTGAGACACATACAGTTACTGCTCCTCTCCATTTTCTGCCCTTGTATGATGCTGGATTAACTATGTGTTGGGGAATGTCTAGCCATGTTCATGCCCGACCTCCTAAGTGATGTGATTCTTGGGATGCCAGGAAAAGGGCCACTAAGAACATCTGTGCAGGCTGTTCACTGTACAGGATGCCCAGAAAAAAGGGCAAATGGGGGCAGGAATCCAGCCTTCACTTTGATAGCCAAGCTGTTACATCTTAATGGGGGCTGCATCCTCTAGAAGAAGGGGCATCTTTTTCTAATTCAACAAAGCCTCTGTATGAGACAGTGGTGAACCTGGTAAGGAGGGATCCTTCACCTCCCACAAAAAACAACAGAAACACCTCTCCCCAGAGAGTCCCAAAGAGTTCTGCCCTTGTCTGAAAACTGTAGGTATTTTTCAAGCTGCCAACCAGCCTCTCAGCTTGAGCCTTACCAAACCTCCCCACTCTAGATACCTTCCCTCTTGTGGTGAAAAATAAGGACTTTGAATTTCAGACCTACCCATTACTATCTCTAATGCAGCCTTGGGTAGATTCTTTATCTCTCTAAACCTCAATTTCCTCATCTGTAAAATGAAGATACTAATAGTACCTACTTCCTTTGTTTTTGTAAGATTTCAATATGATAACACATGCACAGTGGTTTGCAGGCTACAAGTGCCCCCCAAAGGTAGTTATTACAAATACTAGAGTAGTTTAGCTTAGGAGCTGAGGAGAAAGGGAGGGAGGGAGGGGCATATGATATGGGCTTTGTGGGAAGGAAAGAAGAGCAACAAATAGAAAAATGTATAGAAATGGAGGCAGAAGATGGAAAAGTGAGATTTGTTTGCCTGGTGTTCATTAGTGAAGGGCTCTATTTCCCTACCTTTCTCCATCTCCCTTCTTTCCCCGATTCTCTGTCCTTTTAGCCCTCGCTCCCCATCCCCCCTTGCCCCGATTTCTGAGGGAGGGCCTGGAGGCTCCTGGTGAATGGGTGAGATTAACAAAACAGATAAAAGAGTCTTTTCCCTCAATTGTCCTTTTTCTGGGTTCATAATGCTTCCTCACCGATATTGGCATAAGCCTCCCTGGTCTCTTCATCACCTTCCATATCACACAACAGCCTGCTGAACTGTTCGCAGTTGATGGTGTCCGTATCAGGTTCTGGGAGGAAAAGCCACTTCGATGAAGCAGGAAAGATCTGGGAAGAGGGCTGGTGGGGAAGGAGGGAGAGGCAGGGCGGGCTGGGAGATATTTCCATTAGGAGCCAGAGTGGCAGGGAGTTGGAGCTGTCCGTGGTGCTGACCGGAATTCCACAGCCAGGGCTTCCCCTGGTTGCCATCTCTACTGCAGGCAGAGGGGTGGGGAGGGACTTGGAAGGGGCCAGAGGGAGGAGAACCCACCTGAGCAGAGCTCTAGCTCTTCTTCTCCAGCCAGGTCCATCCGGTCATAGAGGTGGTAGAGATGCAAAGGGTCAGCATTGCTGTTGAGAAGCTCCAGGTACCCACCTTCTAGAGGCCCCAACTCCATGGTTGTGTGCTGTCCACTGCCTGGAAGGGAGACGCACTCAGTTAGCTCATGGGGTGTTGGAAAGATACAGAGAATTAACACCTATCACAGTCTCCAGCTGGGTCTCTTGGTGAAGGCCAGGGTTGGCAGAAGCCAAAGAAAGTGAGCAAAGGTTCTCATTCAGCACCTCTTATGTGCTCAGGGCAGTGGGGAGAAGCAGCCCTATGTCCTTCCTCCACAGAACCTACAGTCACACTGGGAAGATGCCCATGACACAGAAAAGGGAACTGGAGAAGTTTAGATTCAAAACCTCTCATACCTGGGAGCCAGGAGACCTAAGTTCTGCTGCTGGCACTACCATGAATGACAACAGCTAAGATGTACAGAGCACCTACTATGTGCCAGACACGTGGTCTAGCACATTTAATCCTCACATCAACAACCATATGAGGTAGGTACTATTACTAACCTCATTTTACACATGAGTAAACTGAGGCTCGTAGAGGTGAAGTGACCTACATAAAGTAACCCAAGTCCAACCAAGATTTAGTTCTGGGCAGTCTGATTCATGGACCTGCATATAAGTGTTATGCTCTCCTGCCTTGGATGACCTCAAGCAAGTCTGTGCTCCTCTCCATGCTTCAGTTTCCTAATCTGTAAATTGAAAGAGTTGGGGCATATTTCCTCTAATATCTTTCATTATTAATTGTTGGAGGACATATCAGATGCCTTAGGTTCTACTTCATTTAATCTTCAAAACAACCCTGGCTGTATCCACACAAAAACTTGTAAACAAATGTGCAGAAAAACATACTTCATAATACCCCCAAATGGAAACAATTCAAAAGCCCATCAATGGATAAATGGATAAACAAAATGTGGTATATCCATACAGTACTCAGACATAAAAAGGAAGAAAGTACTGATACACGCTTCAACATAGATGAAATTTGAAAACATCCTGATAAGTGAGAGAAGCCAGACACAAAGGCACATCTTGTATGGTTCCATTTATATGAAATATACAGAACAGACAAATCTTTGAACATAGAAAGTAAATTCGTAGTTGGCTACGGTGGAGGGAGAATTGTGGAGGGAAATGGGGAACCATTGCTCGTGGGTATGAGGTTCCTTCTGGGGGAACGATGAAGTGTTCTAAAGTTGGCTGAGGGTTGGTTGCACAACTGTGTGAATGTACCAAAAAGGCCATTGAATTGTACCCTTTAAATGAGTGAATTGTCTGACATTTGAATTATATCCCAATAAAGCTGTTAAAGCAAAACAAAACACTGGCACTGGGAGGTAGGCATTATGGTCTCCCTTTTGCAGACGAGCAGCGTGAGGCTCAGAGAGGCTAACAGCCCCCTGACGTGCAGCTCTTGCTGGCTAGAGCCAGTGTGAAGCTGCATCTGCGTGGCTCCAATGACCCCGCCCTACTCTCTAGTGCAGGGAGTCTATGATTCCATGGTCTGTTCATTTCCTGTTGCTACTGCAACAAAGTACCACAAGCCTAGTAGCTTGAAGCAACTGAGTCTTATGCCCTCGCAGTTCTGGAGGCCAGAAGTCGAAAATCAAGGTGCAGGCAGGGCCGTGGTCCCTCTGGAGGCTCCAGGGGAGAATCCTCCCTTGCCTCTTCCATATTTGGGAATTGATGGCATTCCTTGACTTGTGACCTTGTGGCCACATCACTCCGTTCTCTGCCTTAGTGGTCACATCACCTCCTAATCTTCTGCCTTTCTCTTAAATGGACATTGATTTAGGGCCCACCCAGATAATCCAGGATATTAGTTCAAGATCCTTAACTTAATTACATCTGCAAAGACCTTTTTTTCCCCACATAAGGTAGCATTCAAGGTTCCAGGGATTTGATGTGGGCATATCTTTGGCGGGGGGGGGGGGGGGTGCACTATTCAACCCGCTATACTTGGGATGCAGATACATGCTGGAAAGAATCAAAAGAAGCTTCTTGGAGAAGGTGAGAAGAGAGCTGGCCAGAGGATCTAAGACAGCCTTCTGAGTGCCCAGCCTGGGCCAGAATAAAATGAAACTGAAGCAGGGAAATGTTGTGAGAAAACACACACGCACAACTTACCACCACCTCCCCAGGTGTTTCTTCTCCTTTCACTCATCAACAACTCTTGCTAGCTCTGGAGGGTCTCAACACAGACGCACATATCACAGAGAATGAACTTTCCAGTCCAACGAGAGGCCCTGGCCGGGGTGGACTGTTTATAATGGGTTGGGTGTGGGCTACAGGAACACAAACATAGCAGGCTTGCGTTAAAGGCCCAGCCAACCATGACTGGAGGAAGCAGAACTGAAAGATGGGGCCGCCATCTTCCATTTCTTGGAGAGGGGCCAAGGCTGGGGGGTGCGGGGAGGGTTCCACTTCTTCCAACAAGTTGTCCTGGGAGCCAACGAAGCAATCTACTGTTCTGTCCAGGGTGGTAAGAGAAGACCTCCCTGTCCCAAATCTTGCCTGCTGCCTGCCTCCCATTTTTCAGTCTGTGGTCTTTATTGCGAGCCTACATTGTAGCCATCTGCCTTTCTCCAGACTGTGGCATCTGGGGACAAGAGCTCAGGACGAACCCCAGCAATTCCATGAACAAAATGTGGGACTCAGTTTTCCCACAAGGTCGGCCAGGGACCTTCAAGCTCAATCTCCTTCATCCTACAGAGGAGAAGATGAGACCCTGAGAGGGGACGTACCTTGCACGAGGCCCAAGAGTCTGCCGGTGGTGGAGCCTGCACCTGATCCCCTAGCACAAGACTCCCAGTCCACGCTCTTTCCTGCCAATCAGAATATATCCAGTCAAATAAGCACCCCCATTTATCTAGGCTCAGGAATAGAGACTGGGTCCCATCACAGATGGGCAATGGAGGGAGGTACAGTGAGGAAGAGCCTGAAGAAGTCTAGCTTATTGACAAGCTCAGCTTCAAACACTGGACAGCATCACCAAATGTGATCAAATACCAGGGCAATACACTGACAGTAGAGAAAGAAGGCAACTCCTTTGAGCTTTTGGAGTCAAACTGCCTGACTCTGAAACCACTCCTATCTACCAACTCACCACAACCTGGGTTTTTTTAATCTCATTTTTTAAATCTTTTTAATCTCATTTTTTAAATCTCTTGAAGCCTCAGTTTCCTCATCTTTATTTTTATTTTTTGGCCACGTGCACGGCTTGCAGGATCTTAGTTCCCTGACCAGGGATTGAATCCAGGCCCCCTGCAGTGGAAGTGCAGAGTCTTAACCACTGGACCACCAGGGAATTCCCTCAGTTTCCTCATCTGTAAAATGGGAATAATAATACTTGGTAGCTCATAAGGCTTAGGTGAGTTAATTCATGTAGAGCCCTTAGGAAGGTGACCATCACTTAGTAAGTGCTTAATGAATGGAAGCATAGAACAGCGTCCAGCACACACTTGATGAGCACAACGTGGGTGATGGTCCTTATTATTATTATTAATTCACCTCTTACCTCTGTGAGACTGATAAAGGGATCCTTTCTCTTCCATTCCTGCGTTACCACATTGTGAAGCCAAGCTTTCTGTTCTTTTGCATAAGGAGACCCCGCAACCTCCACAGGAACAAGCAAGCCCCAGAGGCAGCAGTGCAACCTGGAAAGTCTGCTCTCAGACACCCCCAACATACACCTCAGCACCTTCCTGCATCTCCAAGACAGAGCATGCATCTTACACATTTCCTCTTGACTAGACAAAGATTTGCAGCTCACAACAGACTTCTGCCTCTAGCCCCCAATCTGAGCTCACAAAGAGCCCTAGGGAGAAGGCATGTGGAGTATTATGCCTATTTGACCAAGGAGGATACTCAGACACCTCGCTGAAATGGCCTGTCCAAGGTCACCTGGTTGGAGAACTTGAGTTTGAATCCTGGCTGGGAGACCTTAGGCAAGTGACTTAACCTCTCTGAATATCAGCTTTCCCACCACTAGATTGGGATAATGCCACTTACCTTGTGGGACCATCAAAAGGCCAAGAAGGGCTCTGTGTGGTGTGCCAGGCACACAGGAGGCCCACGGTCAAAGGAAGTCCATTATATTGGGAGCCTGAGAATCTAGGCTTGCAGTTTAGAGCTCTCCGAAGTACCATAGCGCCTCCCATTCATGCCAAAATCAACTTGGCCTGGGACCTCCCGGGGTTCCCACAACCATGTTTCCTGTGTCTCTAGATGCTTAGGAAGTGCTTCAGAGCCTCCTAACTGGACTCTTTCCTCCTCCTGCAATTCCAGAGCAGGCTGGAGGCAGAGAGCCCTGACCGCCTCACTGCAGAGGAGCGAGTCCCTGTCAGCTGCCCCAGCACAGGACAGATCCTACAGCCAAGGAGCCCTTGAGTGCAAGAACCCTTCCTCTAGCTCACCTACCCCCGGGTTCTCTCCATCAGTAGGACTGATGGTGCCTAGCTAGAATTCATAGGTGCCCTCTGAGTGCCAGGTACCAAACAACATGATTTATAGACATTATCCCGTTTAGCTGAACTCACACATTAGCTATTTGTATTTCCATTTCTCAGATGAAGAAACAGGCTCAAAGAGAAGAGTAATGAGCTGGGATCTGAAGCAGCTGCCTGGCACCAAGGCTCAGCTTCTTCCAGGCTCTGGCCCCCTGGCCACCCTGGGGAGGTGCCTTCGCCCGGAGCGAGGAGGCATGGGTGGCAAGACAAGTTCTCCTTTTGAGGAGCTGTCTGGGGTGCAGCAGAGGAGTGGGCTGTGCCTTTCTGGTAAGTGGGCAGTATTTTTAGAAGGTTCTCTTTGGACCCGCCCTTCCCCCTGGGCCACCACCTTCCACATCCAACTTGAGAAAAAGTTCTTAATCCTTTTGCCACCAAAAGTCCCTTTTGGGGTTTGTTTCCATCCCCATTTCACACTACACTGCAGGTTTTGAAAGCACATACACACCAAAATCGTTTTTGAAATAAAGGTTCATTCCTCTCTCCCCTGAGGGAAATCAAGTATTACCAGAATGTTCTAGCTCAGACCTTGATATTCAGTTTCTGCAGCCTTTCTGTGCTCCATCTCTGCTGGGGAGAGTCTTTTGTGTCTGGGGTTGTGCTGGACGCTCTCTATTTATCATCTTGTTTCAATTGTCACAATAGTTCTGGGAGATTGGTATTATTGTACACATTGTACAGATGATGACAGTGAGGTTAGGCTCAGTTATCAGCTGCTTTCTTCCCAGAGAGGGGGGTGTATCCTTGAAGGTCTGAAGAGGCATTCAGAGGGAGAAGGGGACTCCTTTGCTACCCCAAACCTTCAGCACTGCTATGCACTGTGATGAAAGAGCATGAGAAGAAATACTTCCCTACTTGTTGACTGGGATCTTCTCCTGAGGAAGGAATGGAAAATCTCTGAACCATGTGTCTAGAGACATGGGTTTGAGTTCCAGCTCTGCCTTTGATCTTGAATATCATTCTCTACCCTTACGAGCTTTAGTTTCACCAACTGGGTGTGGGATCCCACTCAGATGAGGCATTTGGGGATTCTAGATACCTCATTGCCTATCGGCTTTCCCCCCTGCCTTTCCCCAAAGGCCCCCTAACACCACTCTGCTCCCCAACTTCATGACAAGCTGCTTCCGCAGGCCACATGGTGGCCAGAAGCCAGGAGCCCAGGGTTACTTATCTACCACAACCAGCCCCCAGTCAGCAACTCTGTGGATCAAACAAGTTCCTCTTTGCTTCTTGCACCCTGTAGTCCTCCAGATAAACTCAACAAGACACCTTGCACTTTTTTTCTCTCCAAACCTATAAAACAATGATTTACTGAGCATCCCCTGTAAGGAAGTCACTGGGCTCAGTTCTCCGGGGGCCCTAGAGAGGTTTAAAACATAGCCCCTGACAAGAAGCTTGCAGTGTAGACCTGGATGATATCTTAGAAAAGAGACAAAATGTGTTGATAATGGTACAGTGGTTAAGAGTGTGTTGGGGGGCTTCCCTGGTGGCGCAGTGGTTGAGAGTCTGCCTGCCGATACAGGGGACATGAGTTCGTGCCCCGGTCCGGGAAGATCCCACATGCCGCGGAGCGGCTGGGCCCGTGAGCCATGGCCGCTGAGCCTGCGCGTCCGGAGCCTGTGCTCCGCAGCGGGAGAGGCCGCAACAGTGAGAGGCCCGCGTATGCAAGAAAGAAAAAAAAAAAGAGTGTGAGCTCTGGGTTCAAATTACAGTTCCACACTAACTGTTAGACCTCAGATAAGTTATTCAGCCTCTCTGAGTTGTGGAATCTATTGCCTTTAGGTGGCATAGTGTCAATCTCAGTAGGTTGCTATGACTTGCTTAAAGCGACATAGCCAAGAAGTGCTACTAAGATGTAAGTTCCAGAATGAGAGCAGCAAGGTGTCACTTGCCACTGTACAACTGGCAAAAATTAGAAAGCTGGGCAACACCAAGGGGTTGGTGGGAGTGGATGTGTGTGGCCACCTGCAGAACAGCCTGGTACCACTTAGAATACCTAAGGATGCAGAGATCCTACAACCCAGTGATTCAATTCTTGGGTATATACATACCAAAGAGATGCTCCCCCAGCTCCACAAGGACACCCATCTGAAGTTGCTCACTGCTGTGCTATTTGTGGTGACCAGGAGTTGGAGGCCACCTGGGTGTCTATTGCTAGGGGAAGGACAGTACAAAGCAGCTGCTGCAATCTATAGAGGATGGTGCAATAATTAGAAGCAACAGACCAAATGAGCATGGAGGTGGATCTTAATAACATAGTACAGGGACTTCCCTGGCAGTCCAGTGGTTAGGACTCTTCCTTCCGGTGCAGGGGGTGTGGATACAATCCCTGGCTGGGGAGCTGGGATCCCACATGCCTCGTGGCCAAAAAACCAAAACATAAAACAGAAGCAATATTGTAACAAATTCAATAAAGATGTTAAAAATGCCACATCCAAAACAAATCTTAAAAAAAATATAACATAGTACAGAGTGAAAAAGTAAGAAGCAGAATGAGCTCTGATAGCCCAATTCTAGATGTGCAGAGTGACACACAGGCACATAAAAAAAGCAACACGTATTTAAGAAGAACACATGCAAACAAAAGGATACACCCTGAGTGCATTCGAATGGGTGCCCAGAAAGAGGAAAGAGAATGGGGGAAATGGAAATTAACTAAGAGAGATGCCTCACGTGGACCAAAGATCATAGTGTACTGCGAATTGAGATATGAAGTTAACTGAAGATTGAAAGGCTCCTGAAGTTAAAAAGAAACCAAACCAAACCAAACCCAAAATGATGGAAGCCTCGTGGGGCTTCTGTGTTTCTGTGGCTCACCAAAAGAGGCCTGACACATGTAGATGCTCAAAAAGGAAGAAAACTGCACTCTTGCCACCCTGTAGGCTGTCCAGGGATGGGGGGATTTGGGCCCAGGAGCCCCCAGTCCTGGGGGAGGAGATGAGAATGTGCAGGACTTGGAGATGAACAGGGAAAGGTGGGCACCATCTGTAGAGGAGGAAGCCCTAGCACTCTGGCCCCCGTTGCTGGTCCAGTAGGGGCAACCCAGGAAAATGAGGCAGAGAGGACTTCCGGAAACTGCTGGTCTCACTCAAGACTTTCACTTCCTGGAGAGGCTTGTGGAGGTCACAAGAGACAGAGTGGAGACTAAGGTATTTGGCAATGCTGAGGGGCAATGGGGTTGGAAGGCAGCTGGAGGTTCTAGTCACTTCTCCAGGCGGGGAGATTGGAAGGTGTGTGTGTGTGTGTGTGTGTGTGTGTGTGTGTGTGTGTGTGTGTCTCCTATTACATCTTCCAATGTAGTAGGAGCCAGCAGACACGACAAGGAGAGGTCTTGAAATATTGTAATTGGGTGGCTCTGGTGCCTGACTCTGACCATAGGCTCCTCCTCTGCACCAAAGGGGGATTGGCTTGGAGTGTGGATTCAAAATGAAGAGTGACTCAGGCCTACAGGCCTAGGTGTTTTGTTTCCCAAGACAATTTGTGTGTGTATATGTGTGTCTTAATTACCATCGCAATGTCTCCATATAGAATATACAATTAATTGTTGCCAAAGACCCCACTGCTCCCTATTGCATTCTGCTGGGTCCCGTTGGGCACAGTTACGGCCCCTTAGGTATTTGGGTTTGCAACTGTTGGCCTGCAGGCCTTCTAAGGTCACGTCTATCTCTGATCTGCTGGAAATGGGATGGATGGGTGATTGGGGAAGGGAAAGGCAGGGCTGAATTCTGTCCTGCCCCATGGTGGGATTGGGACGCACATGAGGGTGTCTTCCAATAGAAAGGCTTGGAGGGGACTGGCCCTGAGTGCCCAAACTGGCCGGTTCCACAAAGGAAGGAGCAGGAAGCATGGGAGTTGTGGTATCTGGGGTGCTGGGTGTGTTTCCCCAGCTCTGGCACCAGCTCAGACTGAAAAGGGATTAGGAAATAAGCTGTCTGGGAACCACAGGGCACAAAGAGTTATTCCCCATTGGACCTAGCCTGCTGCTTCACCTTGCCCTCCTCAGTTCCAGCCCCCTCAAGGATCTTGGCATTTCCATCATAGCTCTCCGGCCTCTCTGGGCTGAGACTAGCCTGTGCCCGGATAAAGGGGTCTCAGAGCAGGAAAGCTGGAAATGGAAGTAGGATGGGCTCCACTCCTCTCCACAGAGCTTCTCAGCAGTTGGAGTGAGGGCAGAGGAAATGGACTGATGCAGCTACGGATCGCTGAGTTTACAACAGACTGGTGAGACAGGATCCACACAGGGAGTCATGAGACCTGAGATCTGCACCCTGCTCTGCACCTGACAGGCTATGTGACCCTGGGCAAGCCCCTTTCCCTCTCTGGTCCCCAGCGGCCTCATCTGTTAAATAAGAATGTCATGCTAGAACAGCGGCTTTCAAATGAAATTGTACAAGGAGCCCAAATCCCAGAACAGGTGATAATGGAGCTATTCAATTAAAGGGGATGGGGTTGAGGTGGGGGGGGGGAGCAGAACCCACCCCTCCCCAAAAGGGGCTGCACAGAAGACAGTAAAAAAGACAACTCCAGATGACAGTTTAAGCCTTGGCCACCAGATGCTCTCTGATTTGACAATTTCAAAAAAAAAATGTAGTAGATTCTGTGGTGTGCTACAGTCCCTTAAGGACCAACTGCTAGAGGGCAACAGGCTCACAGGTCACAGCTCAACCCCTCTGGGGGGATTTCCCTGGTGGTCCAGTGGTTAAGACTCCATGCTTGCACTGCAGGGGGCGTGGGTTCGATCCCTGGTGGGGTCACTAAGATTCTGCATGCCACGCTGTGTGGCCGAAAAAACAAACAAACAAACAAACAAAAACAACTCAACCTCTCTGGGAATAGCCCAAAGTCACACCCTTTTCCAATCACTGTAGCCACATGCAGTGATTGCTGCCTGTAGGCATGCAAAGGTCTGGTCTGGGAGTCTCAATTTGGGATAACCCTGGCCGTCCCAGCTTCAGCCCTCCCCACGGGATCGGCTGAGACCTCTCTTGTGACTGTATTGGAGCCCAGCTCCTCACTCTGCCCAATGCTGCTTCTTCCCTTTCCCCCAGGGGCCCTCTCCCCAACCTGGAGACCTCTCCCCAATAAACGTCCCATGTGCAAATCTCCACCTCTAAGTCTGCTTCCCAGGGAACCCCACCTGAGACAACTTGGCTCTGTTTTTCCTCAGGTAGGGCCTGGAAATCATACGGAAGCCCACAAAAGACCCCACAGAGACCACCTCTGAGCCCTTGGGCAAGGCACCTATCTTCTCTGGACTCCCTGGAGGACATCCACCTCATCACAACTTGGAAAATCTTGGAACTCAAACAAGACAAGCTCGGCTGCTGAGCGCAGTGCCTGTAAATGGCACAGTTACTGGGGCTGAGGGGCCTGACGGGCCTGGGGGGAGGGGGAGGGGAGGAGGGCGGAGATAGCTGGAAGAGCTGCAGCCAGGGGAGGAGGGGGCCCCAGCGCTTGACCAGAACGCAAGCCTCCCTGACCTCCGCGTGGCCTTCCCTCTGCAAGCCCCAACCTTCCCAGCTGCGGTCGGTGAGCCAAAAAGGAGTCCAACAAGTTTTTCCTGGAAGAAAACCTGAGCTGGGTGAGGGAGTGCGGAATGAGGGGCTTGTGGCTGCAGTTAGCAAAGCCAGGCTCCCAAATCCAGTCCTAACCCCCAGCTTGGCCTAACACGGCACCTAAGCCTGCGGCAGGTCCTTCGCTCCGTGCTAGAGGCTCCGAGGTAAATAAATCACGTCCTAGCCCTGCCGGCCAGCATCTGATGACAGTTAGCAAGCTTGGCTGTGAATCAAAATTGCCTGAAGTGGGTGCTAAACACACGGCAGCTGGACCTCACCCCCTGAGGTTCTGACCGTAAGTCTGGGGTGGGGTCCAGAAATCTGTATTTTTACATGAGCATCGCCCCTGGGCACCCCCTCCTCCAACACACTCACATACACACACTTGCCTTGTGGTGACTGAGAACTTAGATAGGTTTTATTTCCAAGGCGGCCTGAGTTTCCACTTGCCGAGAAGACATTGCCTCTCAGTTTGCATGGCTCTATGGCTTTTCCTTCCTCCAAGGGAACCTTCCAGACCCTGCATTTCTACCACCTTCCTACTTCTCCCCAGCTGGAAACCCCAAGACTCTGCGCTTAGGTTAGGTTGGTCCCCAGTTCCTGTATTTTTGCTTCCAAAAGTCCCTCAGCAGCCATCCCCTTGACCTAGTAGCCCCATCCCCCGAGCCTAGATTGTTACAAGAGCTCCTAGGTCTTTCCACTAATCCAGAGTCTTCCAAACTTCAGACATTCGCCTGCCTCCTTTACAGTTTTTTTGGTCCTATCTGCATACCACCTGTTGTATAATTTACCCAAGCATTTCCCTTAAATTAACTTGAAAAAAACCCAAACATATTTATTTTAAAAGAAAATTTTCTAGAATTAAAAGCAGGGATGCAAATACATACTTGTCCACAAATGTTTGTAGCAGCACTATTCACGAAAGACAAAAGATGGAAACAACCCAAGTGTCCGCTGACAGATGAATGGATCACAATGGAATATTATTCAGCCATAAAAAGGAATGAAGTTTTGACACATGCTGCAACATGGTTGAACCTTGAAGATGTTATGCCAAGTGAAAAAAGCCAGACACAAAAGAACAAATGTATAATTCCACTTATGTGAGTCACCTAGAGTGGTCAAACTCATAGAAACAGAAAGTGGAAGGGTGGTTGCCAGGGCCCGGGGGCAAGGGGAGAATGGGGAGTTAGTGCTTAATGGGGACAGAGTTTCAGCTTGGACCATGAAAAAGTTTGGGAGATGGATGGTGGTGACGGCTGCACAACATCGTGAATGTACTTAATGCCGTTGAATTGTACACTTAAACATGATTACCTTGCTAAATTTTGTGTTTAAAAAAGATGAAAACTTTCTTTCACTACCTTGCATGAAAAAAACCCCAAAAACAAAAACTGCAGTCTCATTTGCCATTGAAAGCAAAACAATGTTATCAAATTAATGTCAGCTGCCCTCCCACTTTGTTAAAAAGAAACATTAGTATTAGAGTGCTGTCATCATGCCTACTCACAAAAAAAGGAGGATTAAAAGAGAATCAGAAAAGCACCAATGTCCTCCCTATGAGACCCAGTGTCAATCAAGGCTTCTCTGAGAATTGTCCTTGGACCACGGATCACGTATGCGCCAAAGTCTTTGGAAACACAAGGGACGTGTGCCCAATGACGACCTCTCAGATCGTTCTAAACGATCCCTCTAGAATCTGTAAGGGTTACACCAGGCACACGTGTATTCTTTGGTGGTTTTTGCAAAGTGCTTCTGTGCAGGTCAGGAAATCATCAAGAAAGCACTCGTGTCTTATCTTATAGATGCCCCTCGGGAGGGGAAGTCAGTTACTCAGGGTGACGGATGCCAAGTCTGAAAGCCAAGTACCTAAGCTTTACCCTCTCCCTCAGGCCACTTCCCTGATTGCCCAAGACTGACCCCAGGCCTTGGAGCAGGGTCGCTGTGTTAATTTTCTGATTCTACTCTCCACAAGGTACTAGATGCCAGGTCCCAGCCATCAGACAGACTTTGCTATATCAACAAGTCTCCCTCCGACTATCCAGGACCCGCCCTGTATTTGTGGAGGCTCACACCTCCGCCCAGGTACTGGATGGGCTCTCAGTGGACCTGGTTTCAAATCCTGGTTCCGCTAATAACTTGGCTATGTGGACTTCGACAGAACCTCCCAGGAAGTCCCCAGAGGTTTTGTAACATGGAGTAGGTACTGGGGTTGGACCTCAGTGCCTTTCAATGTATGTATGACCTCTGGACCTCTGAGATAGGAAACACACACACACACACACACACACACACACACACACACACACACATCCCATAGCCAGTTAACCTGCCATTGGAAGCGCCACCCCAGGCCCAGTCAATGGGATCTGGGGGTGGGGGCTGGGAACCTGCACTCTAAACAGCCTTCTGGGTGATTCCCACGTGTGGGAAGCCTGGGACCCCCTGGCTCAGTCGTCTCTGAGGACCCTTCCACTCCATATTCTGGGATCTTGGAGGCCAGGTCCTTGCCTAAGGCAGGCTGGGATTTGGAAAGTGATGATTTGCTGGGGTCTCATCTTCTCCACTTTCAGCTCCACCAGGCCCTAGAGCAAGAAGCACTAATTTCCTTAACTTTCTGATTGGCTGGGAATGGTATTTCTTTTTTGGGGGGGGGGTGGAGTGGCACATAGATGGAAGACTTCCTGCCAAATTTAGGAACTCCTGGCCGCAATTGGAGGTGGGGCACTTATGTCCCCTCCCATGTGTCACCTAGGGTGGAGAGAGATGCTGTGGGACTCAAGCGAGAACTGCGGTTTTAAGGGTCCCAGACAGAGCTAGACATGGTGGCTCCAATTCTGATATTCTGGGACCTCGGACAGCCCCACCCCAATCCCTTTCCGGAGGCCCCTAGTTTCTCTCCTTAGAGGATGTGGCTCAGGACTCCAACGTGCGGTAGAGATGCGGACTGTCAAACACAGTCCAGGAAAGACCCTGCCCCCCAAGACGGTAAAAGAGAAGTGAGGATTTCTCCAATCCGGCGTTTAAATGTCTCCCCATAGCCCTCCCTGCGCTGGGGACCCCACCAAGAGGGCCGGGTACCCAGACTCCTGAGTCAGTGCGGGAACGTGATTCAAGAGGGAAGCTGAGGCTCAGAGAAGGGCAGCCCCGGTCCTAGGTTCCCCATAGAAGAAAAGTCTGTGTCTCCCTCCGCGCGGCCCTAGGCGCTTCTTCAGATTCTAGGACGCGCAGGGAGACTGTCTACCGATCGTTTGGCCACACCGCCTCCCTTCTCTGCGTGCTCCTTCTGTGTCCCAATCTCTCTGCAGACGCTGCCGCTCCCACCGGCTCTCCCTGCCGCCTCCCCTGGGCCCCGGTGCTCCGGGCAAAGCAGCCCAGCTCCGGGTTCCCCGCTCCCAGTTCCTGCGTGGAATCCTTCCAGGGATGCTGGAAACGAGGAGTTTCTAGGGTGTGCACTCCGCACATTACCTTCCTCCTCCTCCCAGCCTTGCTATGTGATCTCAGGCAAGTAGCTACCAGTCTCTGAACCTCTATTCCCAGCCCCACTTCAGGGGCTGCTAAGGGGACTTTGGTTACCTGCCGCTGTTCCCTGGACTCCCGCGCGCTGCCAGTGGCTTCTCCCTCCCGCCAGCTCTGGGGCTGCGGTGAGCGAGCAAGCTTGGGGAGAGCAGTCGCCTGGCCACCCCAGCTCCACCCACTGTGGCTGCCCTTTTTCTCTTTCACTTTCTCTGTGCAGCAAGGGGCTTGGGCCAGCCCAAGCTGGGGAGTAAACAGGCACCCGAGCCTCCTCCTGCTGCGCCTGCCATGTGCTTTCTCAGAAGCGCCTAGTCCAGCCCCCACACTCCCTGGAGAGTCTAATCAGCTCCTAAAAATGGCCAGTGCCCAGCTTTGGAGGAGGCAGCCTGCCCGTAGGCATATGATATACAAGCCCTGGTTTGCAGGGAGCTCATCCACCCCTGTCTGGCCCTCAATTTCCCTCCACCTCAGCCCCACCTTGAAGCTGGCAAACCACCCCTGCAGGGCACAGGGGCTTGCTTGCTGAGCCATTCACTCCTGGGAAGCCGGATGCCCTTGGGAGGAAGAGAAAATTCCTCAAGGAACTTCCCTGGCTGGAAATTCAGCCCTGGCAGCCCTGAGTTCCCATCACCACACACCTCCTAGCTGCTTTCCTCTCACCCTTCCTCTTCCAGAGGTCCTGGACCCCTGCTCCATCCACCCTGAGACCTTGGGGAGGTCACCTCCCTTCCCAGGCTTGGATTTCCTCATCTGGTATTGAGGGAGGGGGGGGTCAAGGTGACTTCTGACCTCTCTCTCCCCCTGGAAAACTCCCCCAACAAGCTCTGGCTGCAACCAACAGAGCTGGCAAACTTGTCATCCATCTGCAGGTTCAGAGGAAGCCTCCCATTTTAGCAGCATCTGTGAAGAGGAGTCCTACAGTCTCAACCACACTAATAACGGGCTCCTATGTGTGTCTTCAGATCCTACAATGCACCAGGCACTGCTCTAGACCCTTTGATTCCTCACCTTTGTCTTGTAATAAGAGTTTCCCCCTAATCGCATTTAACAGCCCAGGAAGACAGACTCAGAGTAGGTTGGGGACTTGTTCAGTGTCACTTCACACCCAGGCAACAGTGCAGCTGCGATTCAAACCTGCCGTGCTGCCTTCAGAGCTGGTACCAGATGTCTGTGCTATGCTGTCTCTCATCATCTGTCCCCTGTCCCCCACTTTTCCCCCCAAACACCATTTGGAAACTGGGGAGAGGGCAGCATCGGTCCAGGTGGCTGTATTGCTCACCAGCTGGGGCTCAACATCTAGACCAAGGGGCTGACTCTGGCTTTGGTTTCCCTGCTTCCCGGGGATGGGGTGGATCTGGCAGGGGTTCCACCCTTCAAGGGCGAGCTCCTCAGTGTTTACCTGGCAGAGAGAGGAACTTGTGGTTGGCCTAGCCGGGTCATGAATGCTGAGAGCTAACAACACGCCCCGTGAAAGTCAGCCCTTTAGTACCCTTCAGGCTGATAAAGCCCTCTTACATTCCAGGCATCTGGGCAGACCGAATGTCCCTCAGTGGAAGGAAATGGCAAACCACCTCACTTCTTCCAAAAGCCCCAGCAGGACAGAGACCCCTCTCGCCACCCTCACACTCCAGTTCAGAGCAATGTCTCTGACAATTTGGGACGGCGGGACGAGCTGAGACCTCACCCTAAATCAAGAAGCGTTCTCAGCCCCAACGTCTTCCACCCGCCTTTTTACCTTGGGGCTCTGGCAGGTAGGACCCGGCTGGGCGCGTAGCCAGGCAACGCATGGTGTGAGAAACAGAGTGAGGCAGCAGCTCCCGGACTCTGGCAGCCCCTCCTGTTGCCCTCAGCCTGCCCAACGATGCCTTCGGATGCCCAGCTCAGAAGCAGGCAGCCTCATCTCTGACCAGTCTCCCTACAAAAGTCTGGAGCCCGCCAAGCCTAAGTAAACATGCAAAGGAAGCAAGTAAGGGACCAGCAGAAAATTCTCACCCTACCAGGTGGTCTGAGCTGTCAGATTTCTCGCATCTAGACATGCTCTAATTTGCCCATGCTCCCTTAAACACGGACTTGCACCTAATGTTAATTTCAGTTCCTTGTTTTGGACCAAATCGGTGACCGACCTCAGAAGGTTATGAGTTGTCTATTGGAGGGTCTTCAACACGCTGACATTCTGAAATAACGGCAACCACAGTGGAGCCACGCTGGTGCCAGCTGCCAATATCTGCCATCCTCTGCAGGATGGGGCCGTGGTCAGAGCCCCACAAATGCCTCAAGACAAGCTGAACTAGCTTCCAGCAAACTCCCGGGATTCCACTCCCATCCACCATCCCACCCCCACACCAAATTGCCCTGAATTTCCTTGGAGAACACCAGTGGTCCACTCATCATTTTTATTCTAAGAACATTGGACTAAAACATAAATTACACATAAAAAGGTCTTACCCCCAAATATGGTATACTTATAGCCGCGTGGTTTGGGGGTACCACCTAGGTGTGGCAGGGAGAAAGTTAGTGCCTTTTTAACTCTCTGCCGAGGCTCCTGGAAACCTTGAGAAGAAAGTCTCAGTTTGGGGCCAAGGAGCTTTTAACACCTCTTCTAATGCGTGATCCACCCATTTCACAGAGAGCAGCCCCCAGCCTCAAGCCTTCCGTAGACATCAGTGTCTGGCTAGAATGGAATAACGTTATTCTGCTCTCCTGTTTCATAGTTACCTTCTATGTGTGGCATTCTTTTTCATTTATGGTGGACATAAACTTTCCTTGGGAAATAAAGTTGAAAAAAAAATGTGAGTAGTTTGGAAAAAAAAAACAACTGTCCAGCTAAGAATAGTGTAGGTGGTGAAAAGAAATCATGAGGGTGGTACCAAAATGAATGACGATTGGGAAACAATGACTTCATTTTTACAGAAAGAACACTGGATTGGGAGTCTGAAGCGCTATGGTCCAGCCCCCGTGGTTATTAGCGGATGGGTGACCTTGGACCCCTCACTTCCTTTGTGTGGGCCTCAGTTTCTCCATGTGTGTAATGGGGATAATGATGCTTATATTTGTATGGTGATTATTTTTGAAGCAGTTGCTGCTGTCAGAAGTCCCAGGGGGGTAAGTAGGCAGACAAATAAGAAAGCTGAGAGTCAATTTGAAACAATCTTGCTTAGTTAGGCTAACAAAACAGACATGATGAATATGAGAAGTCCCAAGAAGTTTCATCTTCCTCTGACCTGATGTGCCCGGGGAGAGGCACACCTGGCCATTCAGTGAGGCCAACTTCCTGTCCTCAGAGGGAGCCAGCTCTGATGGCCGTGGCCGAGGCAGCTCTGAATCAGCTTCGTGGCAGGGCCGAGCTTGGAATGAGAGTCCCCTGGGCCTGGGGTACACCTGCTTGGATGCTCTCATCTCTCACCTGGACCACAGCAGCAGTCTGCTACCTGGTCTCCCCATGTCCTCCTTCACCTGCCCCCGCCCCAGACCCACACTCCACAAGACCTGAATCTGGTCCTGCTGGCGTTTCTGAGCAGGGTGACCGCGTGCTAGCCTGTGTTTTAACTGATGGTAGAGGCCGTAAATCAGCACCAGGAGGGCCTCGTATATGGAGACCAGGGAGGAGCGCCATGGCGCCCTGCCAGGAGCCGATGGCGGTCTGAGTTCCAGCAGAGGCAGTGGAGGTGAGGAGAGGGGTTGCTGAGTTGGAGTGACAGGCCTCCAGGACTGAGTGGGGGCAGAGGGGCTAAGCCAACCCCAGGGTATCTTCCTATTAAAGCATCCTGCGTGCCTGCTGAGGCTCCTCTTCAAAACTCCCCTAGAGGTGGTGACCATTCTCCAGAGCCCGGGATAAAGCCAATTCCCTTCTGACGGAGGGCCCCTCTCAGCGCTGCTGAGGCCAGCCTTGTCCTGGTCACCCAAATCCCTTTGTCTCAAGTCAGGATCCAGCATGACAAAGCTGCAGTCAGAAGCGTTGTTCAAGTTACCAGTCTGGGGCCCCCTGCCAAGTACCAGGGAGAGGAGATGGGGGAACTTGGTCTTACAAGTAGGATTCCTGAAAGCTTGCCACCCCTTGCTGCAGCTGGGCCCTACCTATGTACTTCTGCTCAAGCAGAGGTCCCCCACCCTCCCCCCAACCCCAGGACCACCCTCCTGCCTCCTCCCATCAGGCTGTATTTTAGCCATCCTTCAATGCCCAAGTTCCCGCTTTCATCACCTTTCCAGCTGACAACAACCTCCTGCCCTACTCATTTTTAGCAAACTTGCTGCCGCGTATTTGGCAATACATGGTGAACTTCCTGTTTCATGAGTATCCCCCCCGCTGCCTCTGATTAGGTCACAAGGTCCTTAATGTCTGTCTTACTGTGTTTGATTTTCTTATTTAAAAGACACAGGACTCCAAGATTGGTTGAGCGAATGGATGGCGTTTGGATTTGAATGATCAAGGCAGACAAGTTCCACATGGACGGAGAGTCCTACCTTACTAAGTTTTAAGTGTCTTTTCTTATGTTTGTTTGTGACCACCCCCCTCATTTCTGGCAGATGCTAAGTAAATGCTTAAGGAGGAGAGAAGAAAGGAGGTGAGAAAGAAAGGAAAAGAGATCGGTGGAGAGGTGGGTGAATAGATAGAAAAACACTGGTATGTAGGCAAATTAGGCAGGTAGGAAGGTATCTGAGAATGTAGGCCTGTCCGTGGGCAAAGGTACAAGTGGATTAGTAGGTGGGAATGCAGGTAAGTATGCTGGTACATAAATATACAGGCAGTCAGATAAATGAAAGATTGATAAATTGATAAGTAGATAGAAGCAGATAGTAGATGTAAGTTGTTGAATTGGTAAGTAGATATTAGTAGGTGGTTAAGTAGACCAGGTAGTTTGACAGTAGGCAGGTAGGTGGATGGGCAGGTAGGTGGAGAGACCAATAAATGGTAAATAAGGACACAGGTGAGGTGCTCAAGGTAACAACAAAGAACAGAAACAGTTCCTGGTTGAGTCAGGTGCCAGACTTGGAGCCAAGCTGAGTATAGAACAGGCCACTGGTCAGCCTGGGAAAACCCATGGGGACGTGCCAACTTCCAATGCAGGTGCTTCTACTGCTGCGGCTCCTGCGGGTGAAGGTGAAGTAGGTCTGACTAGATGGGAAGCTACTCAAGGTGAAGAAACAAGTGGTCCTTGCCAACACATCTCCTTCCAGGAGTCCACGGAGACTCCCTGATCAGGGATCAGAGCAGGAACAGGTTTGGGGAAAGGAAGGTGTCAGAGAAAGGGAGGGCGCTGCCCCCCTCCCCTCTGATTCCTGGCTCTGGGGACTCTCATCCTAAGAAGCAAATGGGGAAGGAAGTGGGAGGAAGAGCTTAGCAGCCTGGGGTGTGTCCCTCCCTTTCCAATAAATCAGGCAACATCCTAGAAGGAGTCTTTGTTCTGTGGTTCCTAGAACAGAGTCTTCACGGGCAAAAGTACCACATCGTGAAGACATAGAGCGACAAACCAGCAAAGGAAAGCCGAGGAAAACAATAATATATAAAACCATAGCAGGGGCGTCCTACAGCCTCTGAGAAAGCTCACCCCAGAAGCACCGCTGTGCCTCCATTCACAAGCCTGGGGTCGGCTGGCTCTGACCTTGCCCCCAGTCATCCTTCTGTGCGCCTTGGGTCTGTGGTTGCCCCAATTGCCACCCTCGAGGCTGACGAGTCAGAACGAGCTTTCCTCTTGCCAAGAATGCAAGTGCCTTATTCTGGATGATGTCACTGAATTCTCAGAATAGCCACTCTGGATGCTAGTATCACCTCCATTTTACAGGTGCGGAAACTGAGGCCCAGAGGGGTCCCAGGAAGGGCTCACTGTCATAGCCCTTGGAATCAGGGAGTCACAGCTGGCATGGAGGCCACAGCCCATGTGCTTAACTAACGTGCCAACTTGAGGGTTGGGGGCACATTGGCCCATTTCTCAGATGCACAGAGCACCAAGCACTCAGCACTGGAGTAGCTGTCTAGATATGGCATGGGGGCCCCAGTGAGACTGCAGACTCAAACCCCTGGTATATCTGCCCCCTGTCCAATATTCCTGGAGTTATCTGCCAAGAACCGCCTTGGATGGTTTACCAGTTACCATCTCATTTAACCCTCACTATAACCCTGGGAGGTTTATATCGCCACTCCCATTTTAGAGATGAAGAAACCGAGGGTCAGAGTGGTTCAGGCATGTGGCCAAGGTTACACAGTTGGTAAGCAGCAGCAGAGCATGGCCTCAGAACCAGAGCTGTCCAGCTTCCCGCCTGGTTCTTTTTCCATCTGCCATCTAAAATCTCTCTTCTCTGGCATCTGATTGTCCTCCAGGTGTTGTCAGCTGCTGTCAGCCAAAGACTGCCTGAGTGTTTGCTTTGCTTCCCCAGTTAGGCTGCGGAGCTCTGTCAGGACTCTTGGGCCTCCCCCGAGCTTGCCTATGGGCAGGACGCACATGTGCTGCTCTGTGCAGTAGAGTCAATCCCCAAGGTCACGTCCCCAGAAGTGGGCTTCCTACACAATTGCAACTGAAGCATTATAATATCTAAAGGTGACTTCTGAATCATCGGGCTGGTTTCAGTTTGAAGGTGGTCAGCCTGTTTTGGGTAGACTTATGGTATCCCTTTAGGTTATGCAGAAGAGGCAGCCAAGCAGAAAGTGCAGCGAGAGATCCAGACTCATGAGATCCAATATCTCATAGCCCCCCACTCCTAGGCTATGAGCGAGGCAAATCACTTAACCTCCCTGTGCCTCAGTGTACTTACCTGTAAAGTGAGAGTAATGGGACTACACAAGCCACCACGCACCCACCCACCTATCACCCATCCACCTACCCACCTACCCATCAACCATTTCCCTGTCCCCCCACCCAGCCATTCCCCATCCAATCATCGCCCAGCCACCTACCCACCCACACTGCCATCACCCATCCACCTAACCATCTACCCACCTATCCATCACCCATCCACCTATTCACCACCCATCAACCATTCACCTATCCACCCACCCACCTATCCACTCATCACCCACCCATCCATCCATCCATCTACCATCCCTCAGTCTAATATTTAACAAACATATATCGCACACCTATCCTTTGCCAGGCACTGTGTTAAGCGTTTGGGATGCATCCGTGATGAAAGCATAGATCCCTGCCCACAGGGAGCTTATTTTCCGGTGAGGGAGTCAGACAATAAACAACAAACATAGGGACTTCCCTGGCAGTCTAGTGGTTAGGACTCCGCACTCTCATTGCTGAGGGCTCGAGTTCAATCCCTGGTCGGGGAACTAAGAAACCACAAGCCTCGTGGTGCAGCCCAAAACAAACAAACAACAAATGTAATACAAAAGTAAAGTATATAGAAGGTGAATGTGTCAATGGGGGAGGGGGCCACTTCTCAGAGTGTGAAGGGGGAGTTGCAATTCTAAATGGAATGATCAAGGTAGGCATCCCTGAGAAGGTGACATCTGAGCAAAGATCTGAAGGATTCAAGGATGTTGGCCAAGAGGATATCTGGAGAAAAGAGTGGTTCAGATGGAGGGAATGGCACGTGCAGAGGTCCTGTGGCAGAGAGCGTGCCTGTCCTGTCCCAGGGACAGTGAGGGTGCCAGCACGTCTGGAGAAGATGAGAAGGCAGGAGTACAGGATGGGAGCAGAGCAGTGATGAAAGCCAGATCATGAAGGGCCTTGTGGGAATCGTCCAGATTTAGCTTTCCTCTGAGTGACACGGGAAGTCGGTGCAGAGTTTAGAGCGGCGGAGGGTGCAGATCCTGATAGGGTTGTAGAGAGTGACAGAAACGTCACACACTGATTTCCTTTTCTGAACCCCTGTTGAAACTAAAGTCGGTGCCCTTTATTTACAAACCCCACAATTCTCTTCCCCAGTTCCCCTTCTCCCCCTCTGAAGGCTGCTTCTTCTCTCTGCCCCAAAGCAGCACACCTGCCCGTAGTCCTTACAGTTGAGTCTTTCATGCCTGGGGGTAGCTGGCCTGGAAGAGGGGGAGGTAAGCAACGGGGAAAGGAAGCGATTTATCCTTCCTTGTCTCCCAGCCTCTGAAGCCCACAGCGCCCTGAGCCCAGTTCCATTTCTAGAGTCACGTGGGATCAGAAATAAAAATATTATGTCCCCAGGGAGGAAATGGGGTTTAATAACAGGAACCAGCCCTCGCCGAGAGAGGAGGGCAGGGCAGAGGTGTTGGGTAGCCTGCGGTATGAAGGAGCCTGCAGTTTGCAGGGGGCGAGTCAAGGAGGGAGGAAGGCTTTGACATCCCCGGAAGTTGGCATCTGCACCCGCATCAAGACCGCATAGGTTGTTTGTGTCGTCTTCCATTTCTTTTCATCAGTGTCTTATAGTTTTCGGAGTATAGGTTTTTGCCTCCTTAGGTCGGTTTATTCCTAGGTATTTTATTCTTTTTGCTGTGATGGTAAATGGGAGTGTTTCTTTAATTTCTCTTTCTGATCTTTCATTGTTAGTGTATAGAAATGCAATAGATTTTTGTGTACTAATTTTGTAACCTGCAACTTTACCGAATTCATTGATGAGCTCTGGTGGTTTTCTGGTATCATCTTTAGGACTGACATGTACACGCTGCTGTATTTAAAACAGATAAGCAACAAGGACCTACTGTATAGCACAGAGATCTCTGCTCAATATTATGTAACAACCTAAATGGGAAAAGAATTTGAAAAAGAATAGATACATGTATATGTATAACTGAGCCACTTTGCTGTGCACCTGAAACTAACACAACATCGTTAATCAACTATACTCCAATATAAAATAAAAAGTTAAAAAAAAGAAACGACCACATAGGCCTCTTGCATTCCCATTAAGAAGTCAGGGAGATCGTTCAGCTGGTAAAGACGCCCCAGCCCCCCAGGGGTCTGTTAGGAGGGGGAGAGTAAAAGATGTGTCCGAGGAATAGATAGAGACCATCTGAGTGAGAGTTCAGCCAGGAGGACAGCCAACCCTATGTAAACTTGAATCTTGGCAGAAGAGTTGGAGAAATACCTTCAAAGCCCTGGTACCCATGGCAAAATCATCAAGGGGCTTTTTTACCCCTCAAGGTCAGATTGAGGCTAAAAGCTTGTCTGCCTTCAAATCCAGCCTCCACCACTTCCCAGCTGGGGACTGGGGTTGCTCACTTCTGGGCAGCCTCTGCTTTTTCTTTCTGCATAAAATACGGTTGGAGATCATCAAAGCCTTTAGGGTGGATGTGAGAACTACCTGCTGGCTTGGGCTGAGCCTGGCGCACAGTAAATACTCAATAAATGTGAATCATGGTGATGATCTTGTTTCAAGTTACTCCAGAGCCATGAAAGGACCAAGAAGGACTAGAGTTTATGACACCAGCTCATAAAATTGGAGAAGCTCAGATCTACGCAGAGGAGACTGAAAGACGTGTGTCTTTAGGAAGACTGTTGGTTGCATTGAAGTGAGAACCTCTTTGGAACTGGGAAGGAAGACCTAAAATGTTTGGGGAGCCAAGGGTGTGAGTGGAAACGGTATGGTATAGGCTTGTTTTCCTGATTTAAGATGCATCAGTTGCTATCAGTACTTTTAAAAAATAAGACACTCTCTCTCTGCAGTCTGGTTCCTCTTCTGTCTCTCTCTCTTTCTCCCACCATCTCCCTCTTTCTCTTCCTCTTTCCATCTCTCTTCTTTCCTCCCATCCTCCCTCCCTTCTTCCCTCCTTCTCTCCATCTCCATTTCTGTCTCTTTCTCTCCTGTCTCTCCCTCCCTTTCTCTCTCTCCCTGTCTGTCTTTCAGTTTCTGTCTCTCTCCATGACCCAGACGCACACACACACATGTGCACACATACACACACATGCACAAACAAGTACATACACATGCAACCATATGCCCACACATACGTGCACCTGCACACACATGCACTCTTGCACGCATGCACACATACGCGCACACACACATGGCAATCTCTGCTCCCCGGCTCTTCGGCCCTTCCTCTCCGTGGCAACCTATTTTTCCACACACTGATTGTGCCTGCACCTGTCTTCCCCACTTGCAGGCAATAGCTGATTTGTCCATCTGTGCCCCTCACCGGTGCCTTGCATCATGCCTAAGGTATCAAGGCGGCTCAGAGAGTGACCCAAGTGGGCATTTGGCCGCGTGGACAGTTTACTTTTAAGTAGAGTGGGGAGCACACTGTTTCTCCAGTGCCCTCAGCATCACAGCCTGAGCTCTCCAAGCACTTACTGCTCCTGCCAGCTCAACCAGGGACCTTGATTCCTGTCCAAGTCTGCCTTTCTAACTTGGGACCTGGATGATCACATTGACTTCCTTTTCAGAGAGAAGAGGGAAAATCCCTGAGCTGCCTACAGCCAGGCGTTGCTCCATGAGAAAAGGGGATGGTACTTACCCCCAGGGTCCTTGTAGCCAGAGTCCCTCTCGGCTGCCGGGGCCTGCAGCCCACTCCAGATCCACCCCAAGGGGGCCAAGTCTGGGTCTCCTTTCTCCATCAGGGTCAAGGAGATCTTCCTGGCCAGAGCCTCACCATCAGGCTCATGGAGCAGGGCGTAGTGGTACTCCCTGGAGAGAAGATCCTCTGCCAGCAGGTTGTCCAGAAGCGCCTGCACTTGGCTCGGCCGATGGCTGGAGAGCAGCATCCGGACCTGACTCAGGATGGTCTGGAAGTGATTCATGGTAGCTCTCGGATGCAGGGCTGCCCGGGACAGCGCCTGGGACCTCTGCTCACCCGGCTTGCAGCATCCAAAACTTGAAGTGAGAAACAGGATGAGGGAACCTCTGCAGTTTATTGCAGTTTATTCCTGCTTAGGAGGATTTCCTCATTTGCACGTTAGGCTGGGGTTGCCTGATGAATTAGTGGAAGTGGGTTCTGGGGCTGATTTAGACCCCATAGATATTCGCTGGTACCACTCATGCGCATGTACCAGAGAAGCTCACAGCTTTGTGGACTCCTTTAGATCCAATCCAGTGTTTATTATACTAAGAGGAAGGGGGCTTGCCTCTTTGAGGACCTATGAGGTGATAAGCCTTTTTAGATGTTGTATCATAACAAGAAGGCATTGGGGCGTAGAGGTTAAGCAGTTGGGCTTGGAGCCAATCTGCCTGTGTTCAAATCCCAGATTACTTGATATTGGGCACGTTACTTAGCCTCTTCTTGTCCCCATTTCTCCATCTGAAAAGATATAGTGATAATAATAGTACTTACCTCTTAGAGTTGTAGGGAGGATTAAATAAGATAATGCATGTAGAGTACCTAGCACATTATCTACAACTTGATAATAGCTCAATACACCTGAGTTCAATAAATATGAGCTATTATTATTATTGATTAATCATGCAAACAGCTGTGTCACCTTGGGCTCAACCTCACTAAACCTCAGACTCTTCCTCTGAAAAATCCCCCGATAAAAGTAATTCGGGCTTCCCTGGTGGCGCAGTGGCTGAGAGTCCGCCTGCCGATGCAGGGGACACGGGTTCGTGCCCCGGTCCGGGAGGATCCCACGTGCTGCGGAGCGGCTGGGTCCGTGAGCCATGGCCGCTGAGCCTGCGCTTCCGGAGCCTGTGCTCCACAATGGGAGAGGCCACAACAGTGAGAGGTAAAAAAAAAAAAAAAAAAAAAAAAAAAAATGTAATTCAATCTCATCAAGTTGTCTTGAGGATTAAAAGAGATAATGCCTTTAAAGGGCTTAGTACTGGCCGTAGTAAGCACTTCATGAACATTGACTCTATACTAATATTATCCCCAATTTACTAACACACAAAACAGAGGCTTTGCATAGGAGCCAGTCTGTTGTAGGATTCTACCCTGAAAGACACCAACCCCCACCTTTTCTTTAAAATCATAGTTGATTGCTCTTCCAGAAACACACTGTGACCTGGTTTCCTCTCCTGCCCTCAGCTTTACCATCTCTCAGATGGGACCATTTGCATTGTTCATTTCAATGAGACAAATAGGGATTTCCACTTCCAGTATGGGTGAGAGCTCCTATCTGACTAACTCTACCATAAATGACAACTATAAACTCTGGTGGGGCAGGGGGGAGGTTATAAAAAATGACTACCTGAGGGCCCTGGGGAGTGACTAGAGCAGGCAGACCCTGGAAGGGAGTCCACATGTGGAAGACAAGAATATCACTGATGAATTCCCAGCTCATTAGCTTAGCTCAAAGAGGTCTCAATTAGTGCCGTGCAGGGCAACTAAAATTCTGTAAAAAATGAAAAGTTTTACTGCCCTGAATAACTAGAGAACAGAATTTGGGATAACAATCGTAGCTGGAAAGTGAGAGTAGAAATTCCAGGAAGGAGAAAGACAGAAGTTGCTCCAAATTCTGTGTATAAACTGCCCAAGTATCTGGCTCACCTCTGAACCTTGAATTCATGGCTCATTCATATTCTTGCTCATTCATGCATTCATGGGCAGACTCCAAACAACTCAACTAAGGCTGAAGGAGCTGGGCTGAGACTTGAGTTGCAACCTACTATGGAGGTGGGGTGGGGTAGGAGACTATGCACTTGATTCCAGCCAAGATATGAGCCTGCCAAAACAACAACAGCAACAAAATTAACCCTGTTCAGATTATAACATAATCCAGAGTGTTTACAATATATTATTCATGATGGGCAGTGCACATCCAAAATTACCTGACTATAAAGAGATAGGAAATAGGGACCCACTCTCAAGAGAAAAGAACAATCAATGGAAATTGACCCCAAGATGACCCAGATGTTGAAATTAGCAGGCAAGGATTTGTTTTAAAGCAGTGACTCTAACCATGAATGAAAAAGACATAAAGGATGTCAAGGAAAATATGCTCATGAAAATAAAAAGATAGGAACTTTCAGCAGAAAAACAGAAAATACTAAAAATTACCAAATGGAAATTATAAAAGTGAAAATTACAATATATGAAAATTTAAAAGTAATTGAGTGGGATTAATAGTAAAATGGGGATGACAAAAGAAACTTTAAGATGCAGCAATAGAAATCACCCGATCTGAAGAACAGAGAGAAAAAGATTGAAAAAAAATGAGCTTCAAGGATATGTGGGACAATGTCAAAAGGTCCAACTTATACATATTTAGAGTCACAGAAGGAGAAGAGAGAGAATGGGGTAGAAAAAAGATTTGAAGAAATAAACTTCTCAAATTTGGTGAAAAGAAAACAGCATGAAAACCATGAAACTCAGCAGGACAAATACAAGGGAATCCACACCTAGGCACATCATAATCAAACTGCTGAAAACCATAGATAAGGAGAAACTCATGAAAGCAGCCAGATCAAAAGAACACATTACATTCAGTGGGGCGCGTGAATAATCACCGACTTCTCATTACAAATCATGGAGGCCAGAAGACAGTGGAACAGTATCTTGGAAAAACTGAGAAGAAAAAAGAAATGTCAACCCAGATTTCTAAATACAGTGAAAATATCCCTCCAGAATGCAGGAAAAATAGATATTTTCAGATTTAAAAGACTAAAAGAATGTGTTGCAACAGACCTGCATTATAAGAAATGCTAAAATAAGTTCTTTAGGTGGAAGGAAAATGATATCAGTTAGAAACTCAGCTCTACAGGACGGACTGAGGAGCATCAGGAATAGTAATCTCTGGGTAAGTATAAAAGATTGCTTCTTTTCCTCTTCATTTATTTAAAAACATAACTGCTTAAAGCAAAAGGTATGGTACTATCTTGTGATTTTAAATATATGTAGATATGATACGTATGAAGTCTATACCATAAAGGGTGGTATAGCATACAGGGTGGTTATTGGACCCATATGGTAGCAAGGTTTCTATATATGAAGTGGTACAATATTACCTCTATGTAGGTTGAGAGAATGGAAGATGTATATTAAAAGCCCTTGGACAACCACTAAAACATCATGCAAAAAGGTATAGCTAAGCAGCAATTTGAAATTAATACAGAATTTTAAATGAGATGGATTCAACTCTTGGCTTGAATAAGCAGTCCAACAAGATCATGACATTATAAATTTTATGTATAAAGGCAGAAGGCAGAGAAGTAGAAATTCTAAAGCTTTTCTCACCTAATAAAGTACTTATACTTTTAAAGCAAACAGAGATGTAGATGTAAATATTATCCTCCTGGCAACAAATTATCAATTAAGATAATCAAAATTGCACACATTTTAGGCATTAAAGTCATAATTCACAGGGCAAATTACTAATTTTGCAGGCTGGGTATCTTGTACTTCTTTATGCAAATAATACTTTTTTTTTTTTAATGTTGAGCCTTCATTTAATTTATTTATTTTTTTAAATTTTTGGCTGTGTTGGGTCTTCGTTTCTGTGCAAGGGCTTTCTCTAGTTGTGGCAAGCGGGGGCCACTCTTCATCGCGGTGCGTGGGCCTCTCACTGTCGTGGCCTCTCTTGTTGCGGAGCACAGGCTCCAGACGCGCAGGCCCAGTAGTTGTGGCTCACGGGCCTAGTTGCTCCGCGGCACGTGGGATCTTCCCAGACCAGGGCGCGAACCCATGTCCCCTGCATTAGCAGGCAGATTCTCAACCACTGCGCCACCAGGGAAGCCTGCAAATAATACTTTTAAGAATAGTTTTACAATCACAAAACAAAGTTTTACATCTTCACACAGGTCTTCCCCCATGACAAAAGAATGAGGTAGATACCTGTGCAAATGTTCTCAGTTTCATCAGAACTAACTTTGTGATGCAGAAAAGTGTGTGCTTTACTGCAGCTAGAGAGGAAGAGGAAACTTTTACCCCCACTTCCCCTTTCTTTCTGAGATTTCTTTCCCCAGCAGTTGGAAGACCACACAGTTTCTTGGACAAGGTGGTAATGCCCATCAATTATCCCTGAGAGAAAAAGAGGAGATTTGAGAGCTTAAAACTCATTAGTTAGGAAAGAAGGGGGCCAAAAGAGAATTTTAACAGAAGGAATAGATGGCATCTTCAGCCATGGTTGTGGAGAAGATGGCAGGTGGGTCAGTTGCTGAGAGGAATAAGGAAACCGTGTTCTAAAGTACCTCACCTCTGAGGCACCTGAGAGAGAGGACCAGGCCTGAGAATCCATCCCCCAGCATCCAACGTGGGGATAAGAACAGGGCCATAAGTCTCCATCAAACATCCCAAGGGGGGATGAGAACCAGAGCCTGAGAATCCATCCCCCAGCATCCAACGTGGGGATAAGAACAGGGCCATAAGTCTCCATCAAACATCCCAAGGGGGGATGAGAACCAGAGCATGAGAATCCATCCCCCAGCATCCAACGTGGGGATAAGAACAGGGCCATAAGTCTCCATCAAACATCCCAAGGGGGGATGAGAACCAGAGCCTGAGAATCCATCCCCAAGCATCCAACGTGGGGATAAGAACAGGGCCATAAGTCTCCATCAAACATCCCAAGGGGGGATGAGAACCAGAGCCTGAGAATCCATCCCCAAGCATCCAACGTGGGGATAAGAACAGGGCCATAAGTCTCCATCAAACATCCCAAGGGGGGATGAGAACCAGAGCATGAGAATCCATCCCCAAGCATCCAAGGTGGAGATGATGGATAATGAAACAGCAAACACTGGGTGCACGGAACCAGGGACGAGGGTAGCTTTTCCTAGCCGTTTCCAAGGCTACCTTCCTCTTTCCTATCAATCCAGTCCACTACCAGATCACATGCTTAGTCAGGAAAATCTGAATGTCAGCTTCTACTCGGTCACTGACTCACTGTGCCACCACAAGCAATACCTTTCCTCTCTCTGGCCCACTATTTCATCACATGTGAAATAGTAGGTCAGGTTACATGATCCCTAGAATTTCTTTCAGTTCTGAAATGCTGCTGTCTAGAGGGAGGTGTTACCTTGCTGCAGAACCCACTGGTCCCAGAGCTCCACAGTATTCCCTTGTGATGAGTCACGAGCGCAGAATTTCCTCTGTCTACAGTCATTCAAGTCTCCCTGTAAGACTTTTTTCTTATAATCACATGCAATGTGTGCTATTATTTACCTGATACTTTACTTTAATCTGGATTATTTCTTTAATATATCATAAAAGGAAATTTCATATTCCTATCACAGTTGGAAAGTCTTATCACTTGCCCAAGAATAGTGGTAAACGGATGGAAAGTAAAATGATGTTCATATTCTGCTGCTTGTTGAAGTTTCTGATCCTGAGGTCCAATGTCTCTTTGTGACAAAGGGTGGTTAGCAAATGTTACGCAGGGGTTAAAGATAGACCAGCACCTAGCTGAAGCTGTCTGCATCAGAAAACTAGTAAAAATTTTAAAAGCTACCACTAAGGATGTAGAAAAACAAGAACTCTCCTACTCGGCTGGAGAGCACTTAGAATAGTGTGATCATCTAGGGTAACCCTTTGGCAATACCTATTGAAATGGGAGAAGTACATACCCAGTATTTCCACTCCTCACCATACAACCCAGGAAAATTCTTACACATGTGCAGGACACACCAAGCGGCATTATTTGTGATGGCAAAAAATAAGAAATAACAATCAACATAGAATAGAGATGAATGTCTTTTATAAGCATTCTGGGACACATGCAGATTTAATGAATTGCACATAATGGACCCAATCAGAGTGAAGGAATTTAATGGCTGTTAAAAATGGAGTCAGTCAAATCAATTACTTTGAGATATAGTGCAAGTTTTAAAGGGTTAATGGTTGCGTCTTTACAATTTCATATCCTTCTGTTTCATGATAGTATGGTGTTACACACAAAGGTGAATCCAAAAGCTGCTAAATCCATGAGGGTGTTATATTTCTAAGAAGAGAGCCTTAAAACAGGTGACCAAGGGCTCTGAATTCTGATATAGGCATTCCAGAAGCTTCTCACGAGCTCAGCTGATAGTATAATCTCTATCTCTTTTGTGGCATTGGTCATTATGATTGCCTACCTGTAATTCCTTCCAGAATCGTCACATGTGTGACGATTGTGTCAAGAAGGCTATCTGACTGTACTTCCACGAAAAACTGATCATTTTAAAGAAAAGTGCTGTTCATCTTTATGTGTATTGAAGGATAATGTCTTTAAATGGTTTCTGTTTGACAATCCCACAGTGGTAAAATGACCACATTAAACTTGCCTCGTGGAAGGCAGCTATTTGGAGTATAGCAAGAGGTTGGAGAGTCTGAGTTCCATTCCCAATTCTGGTTGTATTCTAGGTTTTTTAAGATTATATGATTATTGTTACAAAGTTGGATGCTTTTTATGCTAATGACAAATTTCTACATATTGTGTCTAAGGCTTAAGAATGTCTATCTCAGAGAGAAAGGCATTATAAAATTTATGAACAGCGACAAATACACCGTGCATATGTGTAATTTCATCCTTGAGTGTTTGTGACTTGATTAGGTCTGTCCTGTGTGATGGAACCGAGCGTAGAGTCAATGAGTCCTTATGATGTTTTGCGTGGCTGCAGACTTTGAAGACATGAAAATGATACGGGAAGCAAGGTTTTATGATTATAGAATCAAAGCTATTGGATTTTATTATTAAAAGTTGAAACTTAACGTGTATAAATGAAAACCAATGAAAGAAGGTAGTCATTTCATTGACCCATAAAAAATCACCCTAAGAACCTAGAAACAACCTAAATATGTTTCCAAAGAAGACTGTGTAAACAACATGCAATATATTGTTTACCATATATTGCAATATATTGTTTATATATTGCAATATATTGCTACATATACACTAATATGTATAAAATAGATAACTAATAAGAACCTGCTGCATAAAAAAATAAAATTCAAAAAATATATATTGCTACAATGGAATCTCACACAGTAGTTAAAATACATGAACCAGGGCTACATACGTTAACATGCCAAGCTCAACGACATAACAAGCGTAAAACCAATTGTAGTCTGCAAAGTACTGTCTAGGCATGCGGTACATACAAGGGGAGGATGTGCATGAAAATGATCAACTGTCAATTCAGGAGACTGGTTATTTCTAGAGTGAAGAGGCGTGGCCGTGAGAGGGAGGAAGGGGAACAGCATCGCGGAGAGATTCAAGGGGACTTAGATAAAACTTTAATGTTTTATTTCATTAGCAGAATTGCGATTACATACCTATTCCTATTCTTATTCGTTATAACTCCTTGTGTGTCTAAAATATCCGAGTAGGCGGAGGCATATGACATTGCTGATATCTGTCTGTTTTAATCTACAAAACAGCCACATCATATGGTGTGACCGGTATAATGATGATGGCGATGATGACGAAGAGTTGAAAGGTAACTCTCTTGCCATGGGATTCACTGTCATTTAAAGCCTGTAGGTGAACCCCTCCTCTCCTGTTATCTGGTTACCAGCAGGGTGGTACAGGAGCCACACTTGGGAAACTGATTTAGTGAACGTTTTCATGGTTTTGTCATAAATCGAGACCTGTGGTCTGGCCTTGGGGATGAGAAACTTGTGGTCTGAGACTAGAAGCGGTGAAAGAGAGGGTGCTCTAGGGTCTGCAGAGAGGAGGCAGTGCAGCTGGGTCACATGCAAGATGCTCAGGCCCTAGGCTCAGGGCTCAGGGAGTCCTTGAGGTCACCTACCTGCTGAGTGAGAGACCATTGCCTTCTTACTATTTCCTGTTCCTCTGACTTGGAGATAGATGATGATAATGATGATGTATGAAAATATTCAGATACCATATGTTGAGTGAAAGTAGTGGGGAGCTGGACACTTTCTGTATATGGTCTCATCATCACCAAAGGCACCGCAAGGTGTGCATAATCATCTCATTTCACAGATGAGGCTCAGAGACGTGAAGTCGCAGAACCTAGCAGGAACCTGAGGAGGAACCCCGGCTGTGGGCTTGCAAAAGGAAGAGAGATCCTGGCTACTTCCTCCTGAGGGGCCAGGAGAGCAGCTTCCTGCATCCACAGGTCCTGTAAGCATGGCAGGACTGGGCCCTGTGGCTGCCCTTTGTCTGCCCACAGACCAGAGCAATGAGCCGCTGCGTTGCAGCCTGAGTCACCTTAACCACCGCTCAGGGGTGTGGACGGTTGCTTTTGCTTCTTGGGTTTTCTCCTGGCTTGTGACTGCAGTCGTAGTGGGGAGAGTGGGTGGGGACTGACATGTAGTTTACAGGAGGATGTCATGACCTGCCTAGGCTCATGGGGGCCAGAGTTGGAGTCAGGAGACCTGGGCCCAGTGGGGTGCTGGAGTCAGCTTCATCATCTCCCCCTCCACCACTGCCAGTAATCACCACCACCATTTCCTTCTCCAGCATCACTACCTTTATCTCCCTTCATCTCCTACCTGCATCGTTCCCACCACTACTTCCATTATCACAAGCACCACCATCTCTACCACCTCTATCATCACCACTACCATTGATACCACCTCTATCATTTCTATCATCTCCACCACTTCTACTACCTCTATCATTTTCAACACCACCTCCATCATCTCCCCCTCCATCACCACCATCATCTCCCCCTCTGCCACCTCCATCATTTCCACCACCACCATCGCCTTCCCCATCATCACCAGTACCAACTGCCTCTCCACTTCCATTACCGCCACCATCATTTCCCTCTCCACCACCTCCATCATCCCTGCCATTACTTCCATGATCACCTTCACCTCCATCATCTTCTTCCCACCACCTTTATCGTTTCCACCATCCCTACCACCACTTTCACCACTTTTCACCTCCATCGTTCATGATCACCATCACCTTCACCAGCTCCAAACCTCCATCATCATAAGCACTGTTCCCACCACAACATTATTACCACCTCTGGCACCATACATCACCTTCTTCAACTCAGAAATTTCTACACCAGCCTATAAGGTGAGTTTTCTTATTATCACCATTGTATGAGGAAACTTGAAGAAGATTCAAAAGCAGGCCCATGTGATTCCTCTTGATATTCTTAACAAGGGGGCATTGGGACAATTTGTTAACATGGAATTTGACCCAATGTGGAAATGCTATCTCTTTCTCTCAGTGGGTCAGTTCTAGGGATGCAGAGAAGATCAAACTGTTTTCTATAAGTTCTCTACACTTACGAAAGGAATTTGGGTACCACAGGGACCTGAGACTCAGAGACATTGTGTCTTGCTCAAGGTCATATAGTCATAACCGCCAGGATTTAATCAGAGGGTGTCCACTGTCAAAGCCTACAGGATCAGAAACTTAACCACTGCCTTAGTCATGGAGCTGAGGTGATGTGAGTCCTTCGTAAACTATCGAGGTTTTGGCAGCCCTGGAGATGTGCCACTTGACTCTCCTCAAGAGAGAACCTGCCACAGACCGTGCAGTCAGCTGACAGCTTCCAGCCCTGGGTGCCGCGGGACTCTGCCTCTGCTTGTAGGTTCATGCTAGCTGCTTCCCAGGCAGTCTCTGGCCAATGACTGAGCATGGCAGTGATACAAGGCCATTTCTGGGCAGTGTGGGGCTCTTCTATGGGCATCCTAAGTACCCAGGCTCCCTGTTGACCTGTCTGAGGCTTCTCAGAGCTGCACCACATCCGAAGCTCTTTCTACATAATCCTCCTTTCTTTTCAAACATGTCGGATCTGCTCACCTAGTCCTGTTCTCTCTCCCCTTTATCTTTTGGAGGCATTATCCCCTAACAGTCTCTTGAATTCCAACTCTGTCTTGGTGTCTGCTTCCTGGAGGACCTCAAATGGCACAAAGGTAGAAGTTTGTACCATCATAGCAGAGGGAATTGTTTTCCTTCTTTAAGATATGACTTTAGACACTCATACCCTTTAGCCTGTGGAATGAGTGTGTACTAACGTAACCGTTTCCTGTAACAAGTAAAAAATTAATATAAATCTACTGCAGTGTCATAAAACTGCACTGATGTACATCTGGCCCATGCTAACTGAAAGGAAGCCAGGGAGTGTGAGGGAATGGCTGGTTTTGGTGTTAGTATAGGTGGATTGGAATCCCTATTCTACCAGATACAAGTTTGAACATGCCCTTTTACTCCTCTGTGCCTTACTGTCTTAATTTCCTCATCTTTGAAATGGTGTTAATTATCCCAGCCGTCCAGGGAGGTTTTGAGGACATAATTCTTTTTCTTTTTATTTATTTATATATATTTTTTGTGGTACGCGGGCCTCTCACTGCTGTGGCCTCTCCCGGTGCGGAGCACAGGCTCCGGACGCACAGGCTCAGCGGCCAATGGCTCACGGGCCCAGCCGCTCCACGGCATGTGGGATCTTCCCGGACCGGGGCAGGAACCCGCGTCCCCTGCAACAGCAGGCGGACTCTCAACCACTGCGCCACCAGGGAAGCCCTTGAGGACATAATTCTTTATTTAAGTTATCAGAAAACATGTATACATGTCCTGACACATAGTAGGTATCCAACAAATTATTTCATTTACTGAGTGCCTAACCCAAGTGTGGTACTATGTTTACTAGGCATTGGGAATATAGCAGTGAATGAAAAAGACAAAAATTCCTTTTCTCATGGAAATTAGTCTTATTGGTTAAAGCTAAATCTGAAATATCTTGAATATCTGAACAGCTGTTGAAACCAAGTAAGATAAGCCTCTCCTTTGAGAAGGGAAAAACTTGAGAGCAGAACTAGAAGTGTTACATCTTCTTGTTGAATTGAACTTGTTATCATTATACGATGACTCTCTTGTCCTCTGATAATGCTTTTACCTTAAAGTCTATTTGTCTTATACTAATATAGTGACACTGACTTTATTTTAATTATATTTATCTGGCATATCTTTTCCCCATATCATTTGACTTTTTATCTTATTTATTTATTTATTTGGCCACGCTGCATGGCTTTTGGAATCTTAGTTCCCCAACCAGGGATTGGACCTGGGCCATGGCAGTGTAAGTGCAGAGTTCTAACCACTGGACCGCCAGGGAATTCCTCATTTGACTTTTAATCTCTCTAGAGCTCTTAAACTTTAAATATACCTCTTATACATAATATATCCATTCTAAAAATCGTTGTCTTTTGACTAGAGAGTTTGATCCATTTACATTTCTACTCATGGTGCTGTACTTCCTTTCCTCTGCGTGGGATTTTTTTACCTGTGAGCTATTTGTTTCTTTAGAAATTTATTGTAGGTGTTGTATGAGTTCTGTTGTAAAGTTAAGTTCCATTAGTGAGTAGTCATCTTCACTTCTGCTAACCCCTGGGGACCCTACTTTCAACTTGTGACATCTTTAAATTACATTATTTGCTTGAGGGTTTTTTAAAAAAATTTTTTTATTTGCTACTTACGTAGCATGAATTCAGGTCACAAGCCTGAGTGAAGACCCCCTTGTGATGACAGATTCTCAGGTGAAATTTTTTTTCTCCTACACTCACCCCCATGATTGAGACAGACAAGTTTTGTAGCTATTTCTTCTGTCTGGCAGGGTATGTTTCTCACACATCCTTCCAGAGAGGGTGTAATCCTCTGCGGTTCTGCCCTATTACGGGATCTACTGTTAAATTCTCAGTTGGGGGTTCCCTAGACTGTGTTCTGCCCTTATACCTACTGCATCCTTTAAAGGTGAAACTCAAATTATCCAGAGTTTGAAAGAAACCCTCAGGAAAAAACTGGCTTTGATGGACGCTCACCACCCAGTATCCCTGACTTTATGTCTTTGGGGACTCCGTGGATTCCTTACCTTTGTGCTAGATCAGCAAAGTGTTTAAAAGATGCATTCAAATATTTTATGTAGCATTTTAGTTGTTTCAGTGGGTGGAGTATTAGGGTTCTAATCCTCCATAGAGCTAGAATTAGGAGTCTCTCTATTACTTCTAATATAAATGACTTCAGGGTATGTGAAATTTCCTAGAATTTTGTTTAGTCCTCTCCCTTCTTGAACAAACTATGTTTTTCTTTGGACTATAAAAGTTTGGTGTAATTTCTAATGGTTGAGATAGCTACCATGGTTCCTCTAGTTCTTTATGGAACTATTTATGACAAACTTGCCTTAAATAAAAACATTCCTGACACAAAGGTAAAATTTCCTAACTATGATAGGTCGTCTCATCTTTCTACACATGCTCAAAGCCAAACCTACTGACTCTGAACTCAAAACCTGCTCCTCTTTCTTTGTTTCCTGAATCAGTGAATGACGTTCCCTCTACCCGGGCAGCCAGGTCAAAGACCTGAAGTCCGTCTTCCGCCTGAACCACATCCTTCCCCTACCTGCAATTTGTTCCTGGGTCATTTGATTATATGGCCAATGCATATCCGGAGTTTCTAATCCACCTTCATCTCTACCAAGCCTAAATTATAATCCTTAATATAACCTTCCCCATCATGTCTCATCTAGCCTCCAATGTGGTCCTTATCTAATAGCAGAATATCTGACAGTTAATCTTCCTGAAGATCCTATGACGGGTATACTGTTACTATTCCCATTATACAGATGAAGAAGCTGAGGCTTGTGAAGGTTAAGGGAGTGTCCCAGGGCTAGTCAGTGGTGGAGCCTGACTCCACACAGTGGTCTAATCTAGAGCCTATATCTTAGCCACCACTCTCTAAATGTGTTTTCCTGGTCCAGTGGTTAGGACTCCTTGCTTTCACTGCTGAGGACCAGGTTCAATCCCTGGTCGGGGGAACTAAGATCCCACAAGCCCTGCGGCACGGCCAAAAAAAAAAAAATTTGTTTTCCTACCTTCACCCTCACCTCCTCTAATTCACAGCTGCAGCAGCTACGGGAATCTTTCTAAACTGCAACAATGATCATGTCCTGCCTCAGCTCAACACCCTCTGCACCTTTATCCCCACTGCCTTGGGATAAAGCATCAGCACTTCAATGAGGTCTCATGTGCACAGCCTCTGTGCCTTCACCTCCTACTACAAAAAACAGCCCTTACCCCATCCCAGTCTACTGCAGCTACATCGTGACCCACTCACAGTATCTGAAGGGAAGCCATGCTCTTCCATCCTTCTGTGACTTCAACTCACACCATTCTCTTACTGTATACATTTTCTCCTCTTCTTCACTTGGTGAACTCCTACACATTCTTCAATACCCAGCCCAAATGTTACTTAGGGCAAGACTCTCCTGACCCCCTCCAGGAAGAATTAGTCATTGTGTCTTTTGCCCTTTAATACCTTGTCAGGAAATTCTTGATCTTTGAGGATCATTTGTACCAAAAAAAGTAAAGTAAAAGCAAATCCAGTTAGAATAGAACTAAAATGTCATAGTAAATGTCAAGAGGAAAAAAAGGATTTGATTGAGACTCTACCTTTAAAAGTGAAACTAAATGAAACTAAAATTTACAGGCATTATCCTATCTTTAGCTAACAAAATTACAATTGCAATTCTGTACTAATTCTTAGACTAAACAGATGATGAAGCCAGGGCCGATATTTCTTTTTCTCTTTGACATAACTTCCTGACAAAAATTTGTTTGAAAGCTATGATATGACATCCTTTTCTACAAGTTTCACACCACGATCATACAGAGAGTTGTGCTTGTAAAAATATTATAAGATGCTATGAGTTTCCCAGAAGGCATTTCTTAGTCTTTTCATAATGAAATTGTTCTTTTTTAAGCACCTGTCCTGTCTTCTTCTCCTCATTTTCCTCTTCTTTGGTTGTGTCTTGGTCTAAGAATCACATAGGCCGGATGCTCATTTGTCAATATCTTTGGGTGTGTTTGAATGGTTCTCCAATATCACTTACATCAACTTCAGGAAATTCTGTAACTTTGCAAGAATGGCAATTTTATTTTGCAAATGGTGGCAAACATTCAGACAAACTGACCAACACCCAAGAAAGAGGGTGATGGACAGAGCCAGATGCTGCATTCAATAGGGAGTGTTCGACAGGTCTGTAGTCTGGTTAATTTTATTGGGCCAATGTCAGTTTCCTGGGTCTGCCAATGCACTGTAGTTATGTGAGATGTTGCCATTGGGGGAAGCTGGGTGAGGGACACACCACACTGCTTGATACTATTTTTGCAACAGCTTATGAGTCTATAATTATTTCTCAATAAAAAGTTACAAATATAAAAACAGTTCACAGCCAATAGGAGCCTAAGGAAATATGGAGACTAAACTCATGAGAACTAAACTTATAAATTAAACTTATAAAGGACCAGACACATCATTAAAATTTTCTTGTGATGATTGCTTTTGTTTTTCTAGGCATCCAGGTGGGGAGTAGGGGTTTTCACTAAATACTTGGGTTTTCACTAACTCCTCTCATGAAATTATAATTATTTACTTAACTGCCTACCTTCTCCCATTGGACTGTGTGCTCCTTAAAGGCAGAGAATGGATCTCATCCATCTTTCTATTTCCAGGGTCCATCATAAGGTCTGCCATAGATAAAGCCTTTGATAAAAACTTAATGAGTGAATAAATGAATGAAGACGTGAACAAAGGCACTAGAAGATTGGGTTTCTAATATGGTCCTGGCATAGTTAAGCCCTGGGAAGGGCAGTGCCAAGCCGATTTCTTCTAGAGGTGGTTTGGTTGGAGTTTTGGATGTAACCATAGCTGCCACAGGTGATGGGAAGCCTGCCCGTAGGATTTACTCCACTTGTTCTTAGCAGATGCAAGCATATGGTGTTTTGCCCACATACCTCTCCTGGCCCCCCGTAATCAGTGAGGAGGGCTTGGGGAATTTCAGAAGTGGTATGTTCAGGAAAGCCCATTTTGGGTGAAACCAACTTCATTGCCCCCTGGAAAGTGCCCCGTAGCTAAGAATCCACTCTTCCCCACACAGCTCAACCTCAGGCTCAGTAAGGGGGGTTAGAAAGTTGGTTTTGCCTCCTGGGAAATAACAACTCCATCTGCAAAGTGGGGGATCAGTTCCTACACTGGCTTTGCCTCCTTTCTTTTCCCTGAAACTGATAAAAAATAAATCCTGCTAGCCATACTTGTCCTTGTCCTTTCTAACATCCTACTACACATACTGCTATGCAGCTAGATCTTCAAATATCTCATTTAATGTATTTTGGACATCATTCTATATCCATGCATGTAAATCTCTTTCCTTCTTTTTGACAGTGCGATAATATTGTATGGAATGGATATATCATTGCTTACCTAGCCAATTCCTCTTAAGAATGGACACTGATGTTACTTTGGTTTTTTTTACAGACAACACTGCAATGATCACACACCTCTAAATGCCTAGAGGTTGCTGGCTAGTACCAATCTGTCCTCCCGAAGGTTGAGCCTGTGGTCACACTCTCAGCTACAGCGTAGAACCATCAAGCCAAGTCTTTGGAAAGAAGAAGGAAATCCTTTTATATATGATGACGACACTTCCCGTACCAGAGAAGAATAGCCTCACTTTACCAGGAGGTCTCTTGGCTATTTTTGTTCTACTTTCAGTCTCCTAACAACCTTGTGGGGACAATGGGACTGGCGACTGGCATTGCTATTATAATCATTATTTATTTTACAAACCTTTAGTGCCAAGCCCCAGTTGGTTGCCAAGCAGCGGGTGGGGCAGGGAGATAACAATGGCCAGGAAGAGAGGTAGGTCCTCTGAGGTGCCTCTCTCTGCTGCACAGCTCCTCCAGCCCCAGCTCCACTTCTCAGCTCCTTTTATTTTTCATTTTTTCCCCAACTTTATTATATCATTGACACATAACATTGTGTAAATTTAAGGGGTACAGCCTGTTGATTTGATACACTTGTATATTGCCACATAATTACCACTGCCGTGTTAGTTAACACCTCCATCATGTCACATAATTAACACTTCTTTTTGTGGTGAGAACATTTAACATCTACTCTCGGGCAACTTTCAAGTGCCTAGTGCAGTACTGTTATCTATATTCACAGCGCTGTGCATCCCTTCCCCAGAGCTTATTCATCTTCTAACTGGAACCAGCATCTCCTCGTTTCCCCCACCCCCAGCCCCTGGTAACCACCACTCTACTCTGTTTCTTTGAGTTCGGCTTTTTAAGATTCCACATACCGGTGAGGTCATACAGTATTTGTCTTTCTCTGTTTGACCTTATGCCACTTAGCATAACGTCGTCAAGGATCATCCATGTTGCTACAAATGGTGGGATTTCATTCTTTCTCATAGTTGAATAATATTCCACTGTATATGTGTACCACATCTTTATCCACTCACCTGCTGACACACACTTAGGTTGCTTCCATGTCTTGGCTATTGTGAATAGTGCTGCAATGTACATGGGGGTGCAGGATCGTGAAGAAATCCTGGCTTCATTTCCTTAGGATCAATTCCCAGGAGTGGGATTGCTGGATCACATGATAGTTCTGTTTGTAAGTTTTTGAGGAATGTACATACTGTTTTCCATAGTGTCTGCACCAAGTTACATTCCCACCAACAGTGCACAAGTGTGGTCTTTTCTCTACATCCTCGCCGACATGTTGTCTCTTGTGTTTTTATGAAAGCCATTCGAGCAGGGGTGGGGTGATATCTCTCTCAGCTCCCTTTAAAGCCAAACTCCTTGAAAGCACTACCTATATTCCTTGTCTTGAATTCTTGTCCTCCCATTCTCTCTCTCTTTGTTTCCGTTTATTTAAAAATGTTGTTTCCTTCCAGTTTTATTGAGATGTACTTGACATACAGCACTGTGTAAGTTTAAGGTGTACAGCATAATGATTTGACTTAAATATCTCATGAAATGATGACTACAAGTTTAGTGAGCATCACCATTTCATATAGATACAAAATTAAAGAAATAGGAAAACAACTTCTTTCCTTGTGATGAGAACTCTTAGGATTTACCCTTTTAACAACCTTCACTTATAGCAAACAGCAGTATTAATTATATTTATCATGTTGTACGTTACATCCCTAGTACTTATTTATCTTTTTTTTTAATTGAAGTGTAGCTGATTTACAATATTGTGTTAGTTTCAGGTGTACAGCAAAGTGATTTGGTTATCCATATATATCTATATTCTTTTTTTCTCTTCTTTTCCATTAGAGTCTATTACAAGGCATTGAATACAGTTCCCTGTGCTATATAGTAAATCCTTGTTGTTTGTACTTATTTATCTTGTGACTGGAAGTTAGCACCTTTTGACTGCCCGCATCCAATCCTCCCAACCTCCCTCCAACCAGGCTTTCTCTCCTGCCATCCACCGAAATTGCTCTTGTCAAGGTTACTCTTGCCGCCATGCTGTTAAAACCAACATGTAACTTGAACAACCTGTACTGCATGACACAGTCCATCACTCTCTTTCTGTAATACTTTCCCCACTTGGGGTTGCTTCTCCTCCTATATCTTGCCTTGGTTGCCCCCCTCTCTCAAAGTTAGAGCACTCCAAGGCTCTATCCTCACACCTCTTCTCTTCTTCAGCCACACTCATCCCCTGAGTGATCACATCCAGCCCCGTGGTTTTAAGCGCCATCCGTACGCTCTTTTTTTTTTTTTTTTTTCGCTATGTGGGCCTGTCATTGTTGTGGCCTCTCCCGTTGCGGAGCACAGGCTCCGGACGCGCAGGCTCAGTGGCCATGGCTCACGGGCCCAACCGCTCCACAGCATGTGGGATCTTCCCGGACCGGGGCACAAACCCGTGTCCCCTGCATCGGCAGGCGGACTCTCAACCACTGCGCCACCAGGGAAGCCCCCGTACGCTCTTGACTCCAATATTTATGTCACCCTCCGAGGCCTCTGCCACGAACTCTAGGCCTCCATGTCCATCTGTCTGTGCTTCATCTGTCTGTGCTCTATCCGGATGTCCAGCAGACATCTCCAGTGTAACACACTCACACAGGAACAGATGCTCAACATCATCAGTCATCAGGGAAATGCAAACCAAAACCACTCCACACTCACTGGGATGGCGAAAAAGATGAACAATAGTAAGTGTTGGCAAAAACGTGGAGAAACTGGAACCCTCATACGTTGTTGGGAATGTGAAATGGTGCAGCCACTTTGGAAAACAGTTTGGCAGTTCCTCAGAAAGTTACACAGGGTTATCACGTGACCCAGCAATTCCACTCTTAGGCATATACCCAAGAGAAGTAAAAACATGTCCACACAAAAAATTGTACACGAGTACTCATAGCAGCATTATTCGAAACAGCCCCAAAGTAGAGACAATCCAAACATCCATCAGTGGAGGAGTGGATAAACAAAATGTGATATATCCCCACAAAGGAATATTTTTCATTCATAAAAAATGAAGTCAGTACATCGTCCACAGTCATGCTGCAACTTGGATGAACCTTCAAGACATTATGCTGAGTGAGAGAAACCAAACACAAGAGGTTGTAAAGTATGTGATTCCATTTGTATGAAATGTCCAGGATTGGCAAATCCACAGAGACAGAAAGCAGATATGTGGTTGCCAGGGGCTGGAGGAGAAGGAATGGGGCGTGACTGCTAATGGGGTTTCTTTTGGGGGTGATGAAAATTTTCTCGAGTTAGATAGTGATGATGGTTGCACAACTTTGTGAATATGCTAATCACTGCATTTTATATTATGTCAATTTATTTCAATTTAGAAAAGAAGTTAAAGTCCCTTTCAGATGAAAAAAATGAAACAAACTCACAATTTCCTTCTTCACACCCACCCAGGCACCACCTTCTTTATCTCTGTTGAGGATGATGCCATCCTTCTGGTTCCTCACATCAATGAGGAACCAAGCCACCAATGAAGGCTATTGGCTTTACCTTTGGAATTACTACCCTGAACTGGACCACTTCTTACCACTTCCACTGCCACCATCCATGTCTGAGCCACTAGCTTGTCACCTACCTTTCCCCGTAGCCACTCAGTACATTCTCCACCTAGCAGCTAGATGCTCTTCTACAAAATCAGCTCACTCGTCTGCTTGCCCGAAGCTCTGAGGGCTCCCATCTTACTCAGAGGAAAATCCGGCTCCTCCCTGTGCCTGTAAGACCCTGACATTCCCATCCCCCCTACCTCTCTGAACTCACCTCCTCCCAGCCTCCCCCTGCCCATTCTGTTCCAGCTCTGTTGACCTCCCTGCTGTTCCTCAAGTATGGCGCACCTGATTCAGCCCAGGGCCTTTGCACTTGCTGCTCTCTTTGCCTGGAATGTTCTTCTTCTCAGTTATACCCATGGCTCTCTCCTTCCCTACCCTCTTGGTCTGCTTTATTTTTCTCCATAGCATGTGTTTCTCACCTGAATGGGAGCTAACCAGGGACAGTGATGTTTTCTGTCTTGTCCACTCTTGAATCCCCAGGGCCTGGCACCTGCTGGGTGCTCAGTAAATGCTTGTAGAATGCATGAAGGAATGAAATGTACACAGGGCGCGCTCAGGGGCGCCCCCAAGAGAACGGGGACCAGGAAGCCGCAAGTATGTTTCTGGGCTTACAGGAGTTGGACACCTATTCTTTCAAATAATCCTCATAACAGCCCTGAGAGATAGGCAACTGTTTAACCTCTTTTCAGATAAGAAAACTGATGTTTAGAGCTAAGTGTTAGAGTACCCAGTACAGAGCAAGCCTTCAATTAATACTAACACAGTTGTGGTTATAACACAATTATAATTTCCTCCCATTTACCTTTTTAACCCCACTCAGTTCATCTCAGCCTTCTCGCCAGTACCCTCCAATGAGAGACGATCTGCTTTCCCACCGGTGCACAGAGCTTGCTAATTACCCCCTCCCTGCCTTTGCCCCGTCAATCCACCCACCTGGAATTCCCTCACCCATCTCTCTATTTGTCAATAGGCCTAATCTTCTTCAAGACCTGACCACATCTGTTTCTTCCAGCAAGACTTCTCAGATTTACCCACCCACTACTCACCACTTCTGTGTTCTCCCCACCTCCACTCCCTGTCCCCTTGCAATCACTGACAACATTGTAGCTTTGTTTGAAGCTTGACATCTTATAAGCATTTTCACAGATCGACTAGCCCACATTTGAGAGCCTGGTAAACCTCTCCCAAGCTGTGTGACTCTGGGCAAGTAAATTGACTTCTCTGAGCTTCATCCGTGAAATGGAAGTAGAAATTAGTCCCTACCCCTTGGAGCTGCCATGGGGCTAAAATGAGGAATGGTGAACGAAACACCTGAGCCCAGCACAGAGTAAGGGTCCAGTGCAGATTAGTGCAGATTAGTATTAATTATTATGATCTCAAAATGGCTCCAAAAGTTAAATACTTTGATCTCCGTCTTACAGAAGAGGAGCACAAGGAGCACAAGGGTGGACAATTTGTGTAGCTCACAGTAATGAACTGAAACCCAACTTCTTGCCTTTCTGCTCTACTTCACCACATCTTTTTAGGGACTTCGTTTCTGATATTTCACTGGCATGCGTCTCATTCTGATTTTGAGTTTCCCCCAACTGTGATGACAATGCCCATACATCCCAGGCCTTCATGACTTTTGAAAGCACACTCATCTAGGTTTTCACACTTGAGTCACCTGGCAACCCTACAAGGTGGGTGAGGCTCATCCTCATTCTGAGGACAGGAAAACTGAGGCTCAGAGAGGCAAAGCCGCTTGCTTGTGATCTCACAGCAAAAAAGTAAAAATGTCATCATTAGAACTAGCTCAGCATGCACCCTTCACAAAACACATACCTTCTCATTTCTCCTCTCCCCTACCACCAAAAGGTTCTGCATTCATCAGGCACTCAATTAGTGTTTCTCTGAAGCTGCCACATCCAGAGTGGGTGTTAAGAAACGTGCGTGATGACCAGCTACAGAGACACTGAGAAGGCGGGTGAGTGTGAGTAAGAAACGTGCGTGATGACCAGCTACAGAGACACTGAGAAGGCGGGTGAGTGTGAGGTGCTGCCTTAGACTCACTCAACTCAAAATTCCTCGTCCCCAAGCCAGACCTGGCCGGGTTCCTCCAGGCATCATCGGGGAAGGAGGGTGGTAATTCTAAGTATCCAACATATTTTGGGAGAAAGTGCTTCAAAAACAAGTTTTGTTTTGTTTTGTTTTCATGGAACTTCCTCCCAAGATGGAGAAACCACAGGAGTGAGTTCTCCTTTCCAAATAAATATGCATGAATCTACTTCTCCAAACCTGGACAGTGCAGGGAACAAAGATCACCCCAATTCCAGCAAAGTCTGGCTTTCTCCCTTCTAGGAAGAAATGCCCACCGTTCTTCAGTCAACAAATGTGCTGCAGCAAAGCCTGCAAACAGGCAGGGGGTGAAAGCGATTGGCATGCGAAATGAATTTGTTTTCTAATGTGAAAGGGAATATTCTCATGGAGAATGTTGTGTGCTGAATTGGGCCCCCTCCCCAAATTCATATATTGAAGTCTTGACCCTCAGTACCTCAGAATGTGACTACATTAAAGATGGGGTCTTTAAAGAGGTAATTAGGTTAACATGAGGTCGTTGGGGTGGGGCCCTAATCCAATGTGATTGGGGGCCCTATAAGAATGTACAGAGTGAAGACACAGGGAGAAGGCAGCCATCTACAAGCCGAGGAGAGAGGACTCAGGAGAAACTAATCCTGCTGACACCTTGATCTCAGACTTCTAACCCTGGAATTGTGAGAAAATCTTTTTTTGCTATTTAAGCCACCCAGTCTATAGTACTTTGTTATGGCAGCTGTAGCAAACTAATACAGGGGCAATGTCCTTCTTAGTTAGACACAATCTCCACCACTCCCTAATGCATGACACCCACCTGCTTTACTCATTTACGTTGTCTCTTTTCTCCTGGTGGTATCTGAGTTATACCTACTAAAAGGCTACTTGTGGGAAGTAAAAAAAAAAGTAGCTACTTTTTCCCCCCCATTTTTTTATTGTGGTAAAATACACACAACATAAAACTTACCATCTTTACCATTTTTAAGTATACTGTTCAGTGGTATTAAATACATTCATAATCTTGTGCTACCATCACCACCAACCATCTCAGAACACTTTTCACCTTGTAAACCTAAAACTCTACACACATTAAACAATAACCCCCCATCCCCCACTCACCCCCAGCCCCTGGCAACCACCGTTCTACTTTCCATCTCTATGAATTTGACTATTCTAAGTACTTTACATAAGTGGAGTCATTCAGTACTTGTCTTAGAATAATATCCTCAAGATTCATCCGTATTGTAACAAGGGTCAGAATTTCCTTCCTCTTTAAGACTGAATGATATTCTGCTGTAGGTATGTATCCATTTTGCCCATTTACTCATTCGTTGATGGACACAGGTTGCTTCCATGTTTTAGCTACTGTGAATAATGCTGCTGTGAATATGGGTGCACAGATGTGTCTTTGAGACCTTACTTTCAGTTCTTTTGGATGTATAACCAGAAGTGGAATTGCTGGATCATGTGGTAGTTTTATTTTTAATTTTTTGCGGAACTGCCATACTGTTTTCCACAGTGGCTGTACCATTTTACATTCTCATCAACAATTCATAAGGGTTTTAATTTCTCCACATCATCAGCAACAGTTTTTTTTTTTAATAGTAGCCATCCAGTGGGTGTGAGTTGATATCTCATTGTAGTCTTGATTTGCACTTCCTTAATGGTTAGTAATGTTGAGTTCCTTTTCACGTGTTTATTGGCCATTTGCATATACTCTTTGGAGAAATGGCTAAGTTCTTTGCCCATCTTGGATTGGGTTGTTGAGTTTTAGGAATTTTCAATATAATCTGGATATTAATTCCTTATCAGACACATGATTTGCAATTTTTTTTCCATTCTGTGGGTTGCTTTTTACTCTGTTGACAGTGCCTTTTTTGTGTGTGTGTGGTACACAGGCCTCCCACTGCTGTGGCCTCTCCCGTTGCGGAGCACAGGGTCCAGACGTGCAGGCTCAGCGGCCATGGCTCACGGGTCCAGCCGCTCCGCGGCATGTGGGATCTTCCCGGACCGGGGCACGAACCCGTGTCCCCTGCATCGGCAGGCGGACTCTCAACCACTGCGCCACCAGGGAAGCCTGACAGTGCCTTTTGATGTACAATTTAAACTTTTTTCATGAAGTTCAATTTGTCTATTTTTTGGTTGTTGTTTCCGGTGCCTTTGTGTCATATCCAAGAAATCATTGCCAAATGCAGGGTTTGAAGCTTTTGCCCTATGTTTTCTTCCGAGAGTTAAAACTTGTTTCAGGTCCTTGACACATTTTGAGTTAATTTTTCTATATGGTGTTAGGTAAGGGTCCAACTTCATTCTTTGGCATGTGGATATTCACTTTTTCCAGCACCATTTGTTGAAAAGACTGTCTTTTCCCCATTGAATGATCTTGGCACCCTGGTCAAAATCATTTGACCATATATATGAGCGTTTATTTCTAGGTGCTTTGTTCTTTTCTATTGACCTATATATCTGTCTTTATGCTAGTACCACACTTTTGATTTATGTAGCTTTGTAGGAAGTTTTGGAATCAAGAAGTGCGAATCCTCCAGCTTTGTTCTTTTTCAAGATTGGGATCCCTTGAGATTCCATACGAATTTTAGTATGGATTTTTCTATTTCTACAAAAAAGACCATTGGGATTTTGATAGGGGTTGCATTGCTCCGTAGATTGATTTGAGTAATATCGACAGCTTCACAATATTGTCTTCCAGTCTATGAACACGGGTTGTATTTCCATTTATTTACGTTCTGATTTCTTTCAGCAATGTTTTGAAGTTTTGATTGTACGAGTCGTTCACCTCCCTAGTCAAATTAATTCCTAAGTATTTTATTCATTTTGATGCTATTGTATTCTTAATTTCCTTTTTGGGTCATTCATTGTTAGTATATGGAAATGCAACTGACTTCTGTGTATTGGTTTCTTAACCTGCTACTTTGCTGAATTCATTGATTAATTCTAACAAATTTTTTGGTGTGGACTCTTTAGGGTTTTCTACACATCAGATCATATCATCCATGAACAGAGATAATTTTACTTCTTCCTTCTCCAACCAGGGATGGAACCCGCGTCCCTTGCATTGGAAGGTGAATTCTTGGGACTTCCCTGGTGGTGCAGTGGTTAAGAATCACTGATTTGAGTTCAGTGGGTCTGGGGTGGGGCCTGAGATTCTGCATTTCCATCAAGCTCCCAGGTGATGCTGAGGAGGGCATTGGAGACCATTCCTAAGACCTGGGGCCTAAAGGGGGTCACTGGGATCTCCTTGAATGCTGGAGAGATGTTTCTAAATCCTTTCTCTGCCCTTTGCAATGTAAATCTACCATCCAAAACCGTTTTCTCCTGGACCTGGGTATCTTCTCTTTGAAAAGCAAACGTTCAGGTACAGAGGGATCCTCCCTCGGCCCCCCTCCCCAGGTTAGAGCAAGGCCTTCTCTGTTCTTCAGAGTAAGAAGAGCCAGGCACGCTTCAAGAAGGAGGCAGGTTGCCTCACCTCTGCTCACACTGTTTTCCTTTTCCATTGCCAAATACTGCTTTTATTTGCTTGCACTGAAGAGTACAGTTTCTTTTTTTTTTTAATTTAATTAATTAATTTATTTATTTTGGCTGTGCTGGGTCTTCGTTGCAGCGCACAGTCTTCTCTAGTTGTGGTGCGCCGGCTTAGCTGCAGTATATGGGATCTAGTTCCCTGACCAGGAATCGAACCCTGGCCCCTTGCATTAGGAGCACAGAGTCTTAACCGCTGGACCTCCAGGGAAGTCCCAAGATTATAGTTTCTGAGCCAAAAAGCATACACACTCTGCTCCTCACAAAACACACTTTCTCTCCTAGTCCCTATGGGAGGATAAGGACCTCACTTTGTGGGCACCTCACTTCACTCTGCACCACCGCCTCCTGTCGTAAAGGTAGCAGAAGTTTTTTTTCCTCCAGACAAATGTCAGTTAACAAAGCCAGGTGACATAATCCGATGGACAAATCCCCTTCCCACCCTGCAGTGCCCTTCCCTTAGCAGACCCAGCCTTTAACAGTCTCCATCCTTTTATTTCAGGGAAGTTGAGTCCCATTCACACTGGTCCCTCTTCCTTATTACAAGAGTATCACTGAATAAAACCCGTCCTCACCACTTTAACTCGTGTCCAAGTTTGTTGACCTTTGATGGAGTCTCCCCTACATTCTGACCTCCTGTCGGGGTCCCTCACTGGCCACTGGAAGCTGGAGGGCTCGGGAGCCTGCCTGTTCATGTGTTGCTTAAGGGTCAGAGCCCTGTGCAGAGAGCAAGGGTGGCGGGTGATAAAGGCGGGAGGGTCCATCCAGAGGGCGACAGAAGGGCACAAGCTGTGACCTCTGGGGTCCTCTCACTGCAGCCTAACAGTAGTCATGTCTGTACTTCAGCACAGGCCCTGCCGCCACCCCCACTCCCCGGGAGATTGTGCTCCGGGTACCAGATCCCCCTCCCAACCACGTGTGTCTGGGCCAGGCTAAGACGTCTGGGCTCTCCGGAGGACTTCTGATGTCAAACAGATGAAGATGCTCAGGCCACATGTGTTATGACTTTGAAGTTACTGTGTCTGGCCTGAGCCCTAATCTCAGACAAGAGAAGTCACAGCTCAGACCAACCCCAGCTTTCGGTTTCAGGCTGAGTGTTGGAGCTCGAGGCCAAGCCAAGATCAAGAAAAATGTCTCTTGGTTCTGTAACTTCGGGAAAGCCCCTAAAACTCCCAGCAGGCTGTCGCCGGGGAGGCACGGGGGCTGCATGAAGGCCCATAGACCCCATTGCCAGCCTCCCTGGCTCCAGATTTGGGAGTGTGTTTCCCTCCCGGCATGTTCCCAGCCTGAAGTCACCCGGCCTCCTGGGCCTTCCTGCCTCTTCTTGCGAGACAAGGAAACAGAAAAAAGGGTTCCTGAGAGGTGAGGCAATCTGCTTCCTTCTTGAAGCTTGCCAAGCTCTTCCCACTCTGGTGAACAGAGAAGGCATTCCTCTGACTTGGTGGGAGGCGGAAGGATTCCTCTGTACCTGGAGGGTTGAGGGTCCCCCATGCTGGAAGGGGACACGGAGTCCTGGTTATGAACATGGGCTGCCAACCCTCTCCAGGGTGGAGAATATTTTAAATCCAGAAAGGAACATGAACTTGTGCTATTACAGGGCAAAACAATGGTTCCCCTTGGGGAGGGGACTGGAGGGCTGGAAGCATCCTGCTCCTTGATTTCTGGGAGCTGGTGACATGGGACTGCTCAGTTTGTGAAAACACATTAAGTCGCACATTTACAATTTTGCACTTGTCTGTATATATGTTATGTTCTGCTTCCATTAATTTTTTTTGTAATTCAATAAAGCTTTGGAGAACAGTCTGGCAGTTCCTCAAAAGATATATAGACCTAGCAATCCCACTCCTAGGTACATCCACAGCAAAAGAATTGAAAAAAAAATCTATCCATACAAAAATTATACAGGAATGTTCATAGTAGCTTATTCAGAATAGTCAAAAAGTGAAAACAACCCAAATGTCCATCCAGGGATAAATGGATAAATCAGGTGTGACCTACCCATACCATGGAATATTATTCAGCCTTAAAAAGGAGTGAAACACTGACACATGCTACAACATGGATGAACCTTGAAAGTATCATACTGAGTGAAAGAAGCCAGACACAAAGGACCACATATTGTATGGTTCCATTTATATGAAATGTCCAAATAAGCAAATCCATAGAGACAGTAAAATAGATTACTGGGTGCCTAGGGCTGGAGAGGATGAAGGTTTGGGGAAATAGTGTATTAGATGTACAAGATACCTTGGACCAATGAAAATGTCCTAAACTTGACTGTAGTGATGGTTAGACATCTAGTTCATATACTAAAAGCTATTGAACTGTGTACTTTAAATGAATAAATTGTATAGTATGGGAATTACACCTCAATAAAGCTGGTCTAACCATTCAGTGGGGCATCAGCATTAGAAAGGGTGCCAGACCATCAGAATGAACACTAGCCAGGCGCACCTGCAGGGCTACACTGGTGCCTACCAGGTGGCCCCAGTCATTGGGCAAACAGGGGTGGTCTGTTGGTTTCTCAGGCCCAGGAAGACTGAGATCACAAACTGGGGCTGAATATCTTGAATGCAGGAAGTGGAAACAAAATGGGGCCCAGCCAGTACACTCCTCAGAAAGGGATCCCGAGAAAAGGATGTGGATGGAAATCGTTCATTTGGCAAGGGATCCCAGGAAGGAAGGGAAGTCCCACCTCATGGCGAGGGAGCTGGGGCATTGATCCTCCATTGCAGGGCTGCTCCTGGGGCAGGAGGAATTCAGGAATGGCCTGGTTGTTCCCAGCTGACATGATTATCAATCTCTTACATGCCTTTATTCATGCAACCTCTGTTGACTGAGCACCTACTGTGTGCCAGGCCCTAGTAGGGAACACTGAGGAGGCAGCAAACCAAGCCTGACCGCAAAAGCCTCTCACAATGAGTCTGCAGTGCCCACAAACCACATGGGAGTATCCTTCTGTTAGAATCTAACAGAAAATTCTTCTGTTAGAATCGTGCCTGTCTCGGGGGGTGGGGGGCTGGCTATCCATCATCAGCACCAGCTGCCTGTGTCCCAGGCCCGCGTCCCACCCCCACCCCCCACTGTCCAGCTGCGGCCCTGTCCCTCTTTTCTGACGTCCACGTGGTTAGAGCAGGCACCCATGGGCGCCTGCTCTAGATAGTAGGGATTCCTTCTTCTAAAAGCGGCTAGGATGGGATGTGGCTGGCTGGGTGGAATATCGTTCACAAGGCTTGAGGAACGCTTATACCAACTCATCCTGATTGGCTGCGTTGGTCGTGGCTTTAGCACTGCAAGTCCTACATCCCTGGAACTCCCTCAGTCCAGGCAAACCGGGTTGGTGGGTCCCTCTCGAACTCTGGCCCTAGCTTGTTCCCCACTCCCCATCTAAACCAATGCTTCCCAGCCCTGGCTCCCCTTTGGCATCACCTGGAGGATTTTTTAAAAAATGCTGCTGCCTGGGTCCCACCTTGGACCAGTTCATTCAGAATCTCAGGAATGGGGCTGGGCCTGGGGCTTGTGAAAAAATCTCTAGGGGATTCTAATGTGCCACCAGGTTGAGAGCTCCAGAACTATAGAGAATGAGGCCAAGGTTAGTTGGGGACGGATATTTGTCTTCTAGATCAGGTGGGAGCTGAGGAGTGGACAAGGACCTCTAGACAGGGGGCCATTGGCTCATTCATTCATTAATCAGTTCTGTACAGAGGACCTATCATGGGTCAGGTGCAGTCCTGGGGCTGAGATACAGGGTGGGGCAAAGAGGACAGTTAGGACCTGCTTTCATTCTAGAGAGGGACACAGACAGCAAACAGGTCACCTGCATACTTTCTGATGAAGATGTTCAACTGAGTGATGTGTTGAGTGAACTGGGGTCTGTTGAGTGAACTGGGGTGCAGAGCTACTTAGATATTGCCTTATTTTCCTGGAGCTGCCATAACAGATTACCACCAACTGGGTGGCTTAAAACAACAGGAATGTATTCTCTCAGTTCTGGAGGCCAGGAGTCTGAGATCAAGGTGTTTGCAGAATTGGTTCCCTCTGGAGGGTCTAGGGGAGAATCTGTCCCGCGCCTCTCTCCTGAATTCTGGGGGCCGCCGGCACTCCTTGGCTTGTAGGGGCATCATTCCATTCTCTGCCTCTGACTGCACATGGCATTTTCCTCTGTGTCTGTGTCATCACATAGCCTTCTTCCCTCTCTCTGTGTGTCCTCTCCTCATCTTATAAGGACACCAGTTCCTGGATCTAGGGCCCACCTGGGTAATCCAGGATGACCTTATTTCTAGATCCTTAATTACATCTGCAAATATGCCTTTTCCAAATAAGGTCACATTCTCAGGTTCTAAGGGTTCGGATGTGGACATATCTTTTCTGGGGCTACAAGTCAACCTCCTACAGGTACGGTGGGCAGGGAAGGCCTCTGAGGATGTGTCTTGGTGTGAATCATTCCAGAAGCCGACCCCAAGGCCAGGTTGTAGGGGGTGGCAGGAAGCACTGCTGGGAAGCAGAGAAGAGAGACCTTGAGCATCAGGTACCTGGGGCTCTGTTCTGCTGGGGACCTCCAGGATGCCGCTCAGAACCGGAGCCTCAGAGCTACCCACCCACCCAAAGGGCAAGGGCACTGGGGCATTTAGACACCAACTCTTGAAAGTCACTGGCACGGGGAGCCCTGGAGTGTTTACCACCCCACCACTGGGCCTGGCGACCTCTGGATGACAGAGAAAGCCTCCAGCAAAGAATGGAATGTGCTTTCAAGCATGGGAACCAAGAGATGCCGGTGAGTCACCAACTGTGGCTGTTCCAGGAAGTGACATTTGAGGAACCACCTGAAGGATGTAAAAGAGTTAGTCTGTGATGAGCATGTCAGGACATGTGGTGGGCATGCTAGTCACAGGAGAAGCAAGAGAAAACCCCCTGAGGCAGGGGCAAACTCCCTGCACTCTGAGAGCAGCAAGGATGGCGGTGTGGCTGCCGTAGGCCTGGGAGGGGAGGTGGCAGGAGCTGGGTGGGGATGTCCTGGGTGCAGCACGCAGAGCCCAGAGCTGAGATCTGATTTATGCAGACAATGGGAAGCCTTCGGAGAGTCTGAAGCAGGAGTCCAACAAGATCCAGTTACTGTCTGACAACCGTCTCACCTTGAGTGAAGTCCAGAGAGTGGGCTGCAGGAAGGGGGGCAAGAAGAGTAAAGCGGAGGAGCTGAGTTATGCAGGGCCCGGCTCTGTCTCACCCAGCAGTGTGGCCCCAGGCCAACACCTTCCCTTTCCTGGGCGTGAGCTTCCCATCAGAAAAGTGAGGGCGACAAGCTGGGTCTCGTCTGCTCCAGAGGGACGTTTGGTGACTCCACTGAGGTCCCGGGAGCAGAAGTACCCTGAGCACAGCTGGATGAGGGCCTCCTGCCTGTGTTGGAAGCAGAAGGAGGGGTCTTGACACATCCCCTCAGGCAGGAGTGGTCATGCCTGGACCAATCAAGTTCAGGGTGGGTCCTTTCTCAAGGTCTCTGCTGGGTGGCTGAGATTTTCCAAAAGCGAACTGAGTTAACATTATGAATTAAGAATGCTGTGTCCTGGAGGCACAGAGACCAAGTGAGTCTGAGAAATGAAGACTTAGTCTTCGAGGTAACCTGGCCACGTCCAATCAACCCTGGGGTTGGCTGGTCACCTCGTTCAGGGCTCTGGAAGGCAGGAGCTAAGGCTGATTATTCTCTGGAACTGGCAACATGGCGCTTACTCAATGTTCACACCTGAATGTGGAGAGTGTTGAACTGAATTCTGAGAAAGCTGTGGAACTGTAGATGCTTGGGTTTCCCCGGATGGAGTCCAAGTGTTGTTGGTCGTGTTTTAGTTAATGTCCCAAATCTCAATATGCCTGACCCCTCCTGCCTAGCAGGAGGTCCAGTCTTCCCCCAAATATCCAAGAACCCCAAGGGTGGCTACAGGTATCTGGTAATGCTGGATGCCCATTTATCAAGGGTTAACCATGTGCCAGGCACAGTGCTAAGCACTTTATGTGAGGAAGGACTGTCGTTCCCATTTTACAGTCAAGAAGATGGGACCCCAGAGACATTAACTCACCTTGGAGAAGATGCTATAGATATCCGATGAAAAGCTGTCTTCTCCATCCTCTATAAAAGTAGGACTGTAGTCAAGCACACAACTGGATCACATTTCCCAGCCTCCCTTGCATTTAGGTGTGGTCATGTGACCAATTCACTCCGGTGGCATCTCTGCCTCTTCTGGGTCCTTTAAGAGAGCGAATCTACCTCCCTCCCCCATGTCCTCTTTTCCCCTTCCACTTTCTGGGTATGGAAGACAACAAGGTCCTAGGGCATAGCAGCCATGGGATAGAAAAAGCCTGGATTCTTCCAAGTGGAGAACTGCCCTGCCAGCCTGAACAACCACTCAGGGCCATTAAGTGAGCAGGAGACCAATTTCTATTATGTTAAGGCTCAGAAAATGTAAGGTCTATTTGTTAGAGCAACCTAGCCTGGGCGAAGTTGTGGCAGAGCTGGGAGTGGAACCAGATTGTCAGACTCCAGGGGTGTCAGCTCTGACTTGCAGTGGTGTATGGCCATGAGGTTTGTTCCACAAGCACTGATGCCACTGGCACGTCCAGCTTCAGTTCATTCTCCCACATCTGCTGGCCTCGACCGCCCTCAGCTGCTAGTGGGTTTAGAGTCAGGGGTACAGCAGGTGTGGTCCAGGCCAGTTCACCGCTGCCACCATGAATCCATGGAGCTGGACAGTGCACAGATGTCCCTGCTGGTTCTGCTGGCCAAGCTGACACTTCGAGCTCAAACCTTGATGTTCTCGCAGGTCAAGGCTGCCATACACCACCAGGGTACCAGATCCCCCCTGGGCACGATGTCTGTGTGCATCTCCCAGACAGCACTGCTGCCTCCTTCTTTGCGTTATGCTCCCAGCAGGTGATCCAAAGCAAACTGCCTGGACCCCCCAGGCACACTGCACACAAGCACTTAAGTGCCCAGGTGGCTGGAGTGGGGACAAATCTTGTCACCTTTTCACGTGCACCTGGAGCACCACTCCTCTCTGACTCCTGCCTGCAGTGAACTTGACGTAAACCACTTTTTAGTATAAGTACATCCCATGCACTATTTGGGGCATAGTTATACTAAAACATTATCAGTTGTTCATCTCAACTTCAGGTTTACCTGGTGTCTTCTATTGCATCTGGCAAACCTATGATTCCAGGCCAGGGTGCATCCAGGCCCACAAACCTGCCCAGCTGCCCCTGTGCCTCTCACCTTCCTGCTTCCCCGCAGAAGTGGCGCTCACTTCACAGGGCTCCTCCCACCCGAACTGGGCCCTGTCCTTCTCCACGCTGGCAGCCCCGGCAGGTGCCCAGGAAGGCAGAACAGATGGCCAAGGGGGAAAAGTGGGTCCCTCCTGTGGGCTGCCCGTGCAGCACCCATCCACCTTCCCAAGGGCAGGTGGTGCACAGGGTGAGCCCTCGATTTCTATCCAGACGGACCTCAGCTGTGCCTGGGCCTCTATTTCCCCATCTGTGAGATGGGCAGAGAATCGCTGCCCTGCGCACTCCTGGGTCCTTCACTTACCTGCTCATGCATCTCCTCTGTGCTCAAATCTAGACGCAGGGCCCCACCCTCACGGAGCTAAGATTCTAGTTCAGAGAGAATACGAATAACCAAACACAGCAAGCAAAAGGAAAGAGTTGGGAGGGACATGCAAGGTCTCTCAAGAACTCAAAACAGAGAGAGCAAAGGCATAGAGATAGTGGTTGGGTGGGATAGTAGGCAGGAGATCAGGAAGGGTGGCTTGGAGCCTGTATGTTATCAGCCCTGTGAAAAATCAGCGTGTGTGCTGGGAAGCATTGATGCAGAAGAAACAGCACGTGCGAAGGCCCCGAGGAAGGAAAGAGCCATGTGGGTGTTCTGATGACGGGGGCGTCTGGCCAGCGTACAGTAGCAGAGTGAGTCTCTGAGCCAGCTGGCAGAGGGTAGCTGGTTCGACCCTGCAAAGCCTTATGAGCCAGGGTGGGAGTTTGGGGTCCACCTGATGAGAGGGGGAAGGTGGAAGCCTCTCAGCTGAGGATGGAGACCCAGGTTTCCTGCTCCCACCTCTGCATGGGGCAGGATACAGCTCTGGCAGCAGAGGTGGGAGGGGTGGAGTGCCCTGTGAAATCTGTGCTAAGTGGAAAGATAAGAGGACCCAGGAAAATTTCTGTTCGTTGGGGAAGTCCTGGTCTCTCTGACAATATTCTTGTAGCAGTTTGCAGGTAAGGCCTAGCCCTTGCTATTTACCTGGCACCCGGGCTCTGTCCCAGCCCCTACCTTGCAGCAATATTTCTTTGTCAAGTCAGCTGCCGTAGGGGTGGGCTGAGGTGGAGTGCCCTATTTAACAGGCTGAGAATGTGGGGTTCCCTACCCCAGGGAGGCAATAGAACACAGACTGCGGGAAGATGCAGAAGACCAACAGTCTGGGTCCTTCACAGACACATTGCAAGAGAAGAGCTAGGGAGAGGAACCTTCTGGTTTTGCGAGATTTATCTGTGCGTTAATCACTTGCAGGGTGTGGCCCTGGTTGGTATGTGACTGGAACAAACCATGGGAAATAAAAATATTTATGAAACACTTGGGAAATGAACCCTGACGGGATTTTGGATAAGATCTCTAACACTAGGGGTTATTATTCATCGTGTTAGTCATGATGATGAGATAGCAACTTTTAAAAATGGGCATATAATTCAAATACCATAAAATTCACCCTTTTAAAGTGTAACATGTGGTGACTTTTAGGATATTCCCAAAGCTGTGCGATCGTCACCACTATCTAATTCCAGAACACTTTCATCACCCGCAAAAGAAATTTAGTACTAATTAGCAGTCATCCCCTAACCCCTGGCAACCATTAATCTACTTTCTGTCTCTAGGGATTTGCCAATTCTGGACATTTCGTATAAATGGAATCAGGCAATATGTGCATACAGCTTCCTTCACTGAGCATAATGTTTGCAAGGTTCATCCAGGTGTAGCAGGTATGGGCACTTCATTCCTTTTTATTGTGGAGATTATTCATTGTTTGGATAGGGTACATTTTGTTTATTTCCTCATCAGCTGACAGGCATTTGGGCTGTTTCTATCTTTGGGCTACTATGAATTATGTTGCTATGAACATTCCTGTACAAGGTTTTTTGAGAACATGTTTTCAGTTCTCTTGGGGACGTACCTAGGAGTGGAATTGCTGTGGCTTTGTTTTTTTCAAGAGTCCATTCTTAGAGCTATGTACCAAAATATTACAGTGAAATGATAAGATGCTGGGGTTTGCTTCAAAATCATACAGAAGGAAAGAGGGAATGGATCAATGCGAAAAGATGGGCTGTATGAGTTGGGAATTTTGAATCAGGACAAGTGCATGAGGGTTTATTATGCTATTTACTTTATATTTGTTTCAATTTGGGCATAAAAATTCTTTTTAATATCAAGGCTCAGTTCAGAGTGGCTTTCCTGTCCTCCTTCTGAATTCCCAGCCCATCACTCTCTAGAATAGAAATGTAACGCGAGCCACACGCATCATAGTAAATGTGCTGGTAGCCACATTTAAAAAAGTAAAAACAGGGCAAGTTGATTTTAATTGTACTTTAACCCAATAGAGCCAAAACAGGATCATTGAAACATGTGAGCAACTTTAAAATTATATTTTACATCCTTTTTTCCTGCTAAGTCTTCAAACCTCACTGTGTATTTTATGCCGACAGAACACCGCCGTTGGTCTTGCCCGCTTTCAAAGGCTCCATAGTGACTCCTGGCTCCCAGATTGGACAGGGCAGCTTCGTCTGGGGGCACTTAATGCACTTTTCAAAAAGCTCTTGTGACTTTTTTTTTAACTTGGTTGTTTTTATCCATCTACAACTGGGATATCGGCCTAAAGAGGCCAAGCACCTTATATGTCTCACCAAGTGCTGTGTCCCTGTGTCTAGACTAGCATATCAAGCACAAAGCAGGTGAGGACTGAGTGAGTGAAGGACCCGGGAGTGTTCAGGGCCGTGAATCTCTACCCATTTCACAGATGGGGAATCAGAGGCCCAGGCACAGCTGAGGTCCATCTGGGTAGAAATCCAGGACTCACCACGTGCACTGCCTCCCCCCTGGCAAGGTGGATGGGGATCCCGAGGGCAGCCCCTACACACCCTCCCCCTACTTACTACTTCATCTGTGCTAGCTGCCCTTGTCCTGCAGGATAAAGAGCAGAAAGTCTGGGCGCAGAAAGCCAGCGTGGTCCAGCCAGGCTGACTCCTCCCGCCCCCCCAGCCATGCTCCGGGCTCCCGTGTTCAGCCATGTTAGTTCAATCCAAGTCTCTGCCTTCTGGTTCAGGGCTCCTGGGGTCCTGTCTGGGGGAGAGGGCCATGCATGGTCCTCTATTCCAGCTGCCTTTAGTGCCGGGTACACACAGATGGGAAATGGCCAACAGAACTGAATGTGCAGCTCCTGTTCCCCCATGAAGGTGGATGTCCCTCAGCAGAAGGAATGACTGTGGCCTGAGGCTCAGGTCCTGTGTGCTGCCCAGCCCACAGGGGTTCCTTGGACCTCGAGCCCCTCTGCTGATGACCACAGCCAGTGTCACCAGGGCCACTATTTCTGAGCCCCTACTCTGAGGCAAGCTTTTCACATGTGTTTTCTCTAATCCTTGCATCATTCTTGCCAGGTGAGGGGACGTGCAGTCCCATTTTACAGGTGTGGAGACGAGACCAGAGAGGTGAAGCCCCCTGCCCAAGGCCATCCAGCCAGGGAACGGTGGAGCCACATTCGCAGCTGGGGCTGCCTGACTCCAGAGTTGACCTCCGAGGGCCGTCTAGAGGCCAGTGGCTGCCTGAGCCTGGAGACACTGCCCTTGGGTTGTTCTGGCTTCAGGGCTGGAAGCCACACTGCAGGGATCAGAAATGGCGCTGCTTCTCAAAGCTCTGTTCCCCAAGCCCCTCCTGGGCCAAGACGAGCAGAGGTGACTCGAGGCAGGTTTCAGTGGCCATGTTCAGTGGCACCAGTGTGAGGGGAGAAGGTCAGTGTTTCCTGGAAGTCTCTGAACCCAAGGATTCCCCAGGGCCCTTATTAAAAGCAGATGCCCAGGCCTGGCCCTGGAGCTTCAGAAGGCCCAGAGTGGGGCCCTGGTATATGCATTTAACCAGCAGCCCCAGGTGAAACCACTGCAGCTGGTTTCGAAGCCAATGATGAATTCCCTGCAGAATCCTCGGGTGCTCTGCCCACTCGCACATTCCACAGGCTGAGCCCACAGAGGCTCAGCCAGGTGTATGGGGGAGGGAGGGCGCTTTCCCCTGGAGGCCCCGCTTTAGGCCCCAACATCTGCACCCTCAGCCTATGCCCCCCTGAGTACAGCTCAGGAGCATGTGACCTCCGCATGGTGGGAGCTGAGGCTCTTCTGAAGGTACCCCCAACCCCATGACTGAGAATGACAGTTTGTCCCCAAATGGGGCTTCCAAGGGGGCTTTCCTACCTCCTCTCCCCCTTGGGGACTCTCTAAGCCCCAACTTGCCAGATACCAACAGTTGGTGATTCTCAGAGAGGAAAAGCCCCTAAATGTTCTGTAACGGCTTCTCATCTCCACCTGCCCTCTGCTGTGGCCCTTTTTCACCCCGCCCCTATTACCCCTCGCAGGCAGCTGGGGCCCAGAGGGGGAGGGGAGCTTAGGGCACCCCAGTCTCTCAGTGTGACACTCTTTTGTGCCTGGAGCCAACTTTGAGCTGGAAGAGCCAATAGGCTTTTCTAGAAAGCCAGGCTTTGGTGGTTTAGATCCTTACAGTTCAAAGGGTGGTCCAGAGGCCTGCACCATCAGCATCACCTGAGCACTTGTTAGAGCTGCAGCCTCCCAGGTTTCTCCCAGATCCCCTGACTCCTGAAGATGGCATTCCCAGGAGAAAACACTTTCCCTCCACAAAACCTGGCAGACCCTTCATGGGTTCAGGTTAGGGCATTGAGTGGGGTGCCTGACCAGGGCTCAGAGCTTAGGTACATTCTTGCAGCTCTGCTCCCTACCCTTCCTCCAGGGCATACCCCAGGCGGCCACCCCTGTGGGGACCAGCAGTGGGTTAATTGTTTCAGGAGCTTGTGGACCACTAGTCCTTTTCTGGGTCACCAGGGATGGGGGAACAGGTACTTATTGTCCGTGGCAGGAGGGCAAAGGGCAGGAGTAGGGGCCTTGGCATCTAGACTCTAGGCCCTCTGTCCCTGGGTAAGTGGCCAGGAGGATGAGAGGGCAGAAAGGAGAGGAGTGAACTTGTTCTGGGCCAGGAAAAAGTTTCAGGTGGCAAGCCTTCTTTCCTGGGAAGGCCTTTACATCCAGAAACACTACTATTACTGCTAATAAAAATTATTTTGGGGGCTTCCCTGGTGGCGCAGTGGTTGAGAGTCCACCTGCCGATGCAGGGGACATGGGTTCGTGCCCCGGTCCGGGAAGATCCTACATGCCGCGGAGCAGCTGGGCCCATGAGCCATGGCCACTGAGCCCGCGCGTCTGGAGCCTGTGCTCCGCAGCGGGAGAGGCCACAACTGTGAGAGGCCCGCGTACCGCAAAAAAAAAAAAAAGAAAATTATTTTGTGCACAATATGTGTCTGGCACCACGATGCATGCAGATGTCAACTGTGGGCAGCAGTGGTACCCAAGCTGAGGCTGCAGCAGATTCGCCTGTTAAAAGGCAGAATCCCGGGCTCCACTCCAGGCCTTATGAATCTGAAGGGTTGGGCCTGGGAAACTGCTTTTAATAATGGCCCTAGGGAATTCTTGGGATCCGAGAGTTTTGGGAAACACTGACTTTCTCCAAACCCTGAAAGAGGCTTCCCAACACTGACATTCATTCATTCACCCTCTCACTCGCTCATTCGACACCTCTGGACCATCCACCTCATTCACTGACCCACCCGCTCTATTCCTCCCTGGATCACTGGTCTCGGTTCCCAAGTCCTCCTCTGAGCCCGTGTCGTCCCCTCCCTGCCTCCGCTCTGTCTTCGCCCTCCATCCTTCCACTGGGCGCCAGCTCTTTCTTTCCTAGGCGCTGTCCCCAGCGAGCCCGGGGCCGAGGGACCCTCCCAAGCCCCGCCCCCGCCCGGGCAGCAGAGCCCACCTCCCCAGCCCGCGACTGCGCTCTGGGCCCCGCGCGCCCCGCCCCCACCGGAGACCAGAGCGGAGGCCGCACCGAGGGCCTCAGGTTCCGACCCCACCGCGCCTCTAGCCGCAGCTGCCCGCCGGGCATCCCAGCCCTTCCGCAGCGAGAGGTGGAGCCGGAGGCTGGGTTGTGGGCTCCAGGTGGGCTCTGGGAGGGATGAAGCAGGTAGGGCCGCGGGGATGTGGGGATGGGAGGGTGGTGGCGAGGACGCCAGGAGCCTGCGGGAGCGCTGGGAGAAGCGGGGAGGAGGAGGAGGGATGCGGGAGCCGGGGCTTGGGCCTGCTCTGGACCCCAAATGGGCCGAAGGTGGAGAAGAGGAGGGGTCCCGCCAGCAGAGAGGGTTGGGGCCAAAGGGCCTGTGAACCGCGTAAGGGTCTTTCACCCGCCTTTGGTGTCCCCCAGGCCCTGGTGGACGATACTGAGGATGTGTCCCTGGATTTTGGCAACGAAGAGGAACTGGCGTTTCGGAAAGCCAAGATCAGGTATGCTGGGACTGGGCACTGGGCAAGCATCCCCAGAGCTGCAAATGCATTCATTCACATTCATTCATTCAGAATGTATTGAGCACCTGGTGCGTGCCAGGCATGGGGCAATGGACACACCCTGGACAGATCAGACAAGGTCCTGCCCTCCTGGAGCCTGCAGTCTTGGGGGGAGGGGACTAACTAACATTGAACGGGCAAACAAAGATATTAACAAGATAATTAATGTGAGAAGAGTTGGGAAGAAAATCAACCGGATGATGAAAGAGAAAGTAATTGGGGGAGGCCAGTTGCCTTAGTGCAGCCAGGTAGGGCCTCTCTGAGGAGGTGATGTTTCGGCTGGGACCTGAATGATGAGAGGCAGCCAGCCATGCATGGGAGACTCTGCAGGAAGCCTTCCATGCAGAAGGAACAGCAGGTTCAAGGGCCCCAGGCTGTGTTTGGAAGGTCAGAGAAAAGCCACTGTGTCTGAAGGGTAGTGGGGGAGAAGACAGGGGTTGGCAGGAGGCTGGAGAGATGGACAAAGGCTTGAATTTTTATTCTTATCCCTGCTTCAGCTCCAGCCAGCCAGACATAGTGTTGGCTTAAAACAACAGAGATTTATTCTCTCACAGTTCTGGAGGCTAGAAGTCCAAAATCAGTTTCACTAGGCTGAGACCAAAGTGTCTGCAGGACAACACTCCTTCTGGAGGTTCTTGGGGAAAATCTATTCTTTGCTTTTTCCAGCTTCTGGTGGCCCCTTCCTCTGCCCCTCAAGGCCAGCAGTGTAGCATCTTCCAGTCTTTCTCTGTTCCATTTCATATCGCCTTTTCCTCTGTGTGAAATCTCCCTCTGCCTTCCTCTTACAGGGTTACTTGTGATTGCATTTACAGCCCACCTGGGTAATCCAGGGTAATCTCCCCATTTGAAGAGCCTTAATTTAATCACACCTGCAAAGACCTTTTTCAGTATGTGGTAACATTCACAGCTTCCAGGGATTAGGACCCTGGATTGAGGGGCCATTATTGAGCTTATCATAATGGCCAATGATTGTTTTTAAGAAAAGACACAATAAGAGAACTGGAATGCTGGGGAATCTTCTAGAACATCTAACTGCATTATATGTTCAGTCTTTATTGAGCTCCTTCTGTATGCCCCCCTGGGCTGGTGGCTGGGGATATACAGTATACAGGACACACCCCCTGCCTCTGTGGAGTCGCCTGGTCTGGAGCAGGGATGGTCACCCTCGACACTGCTGACATTTGGGGCCAGATACCTCTTTGCTGTGGGGGCTGTCCTGTGCATTGTAGGATATTTAGCAGTAAAGCCATGGCCTTTACTGACCAGATGCCCAGTAGTATCCCACCAGTAGAGTCTGCAGACACTGCCAAACATTCCCTGGGAGGCAGACTCGCCCCGGGTTGCAAACCGTCGGTGTGGGGATGTGGGGTGTAAGCATGCCCATGGCTATTATGATTCAGTGGGGTTTTTTGTTTTTTTTTTGCGGTACGCGGGCCTCTCACTGTTGTGGCCTCTCCCGTTGCGGAGCACAGGCTCCGGACGCGCAGGCTCAGCAGCCATGGCTCACGGGCCCAGCCCCTCTGCGGCATGTGGGATCTTCCTGGACCGGGGCACGAACCCGTGTCCCCTGCATCGGCAGGCGGACTCTCAACCACTGCGCCATCAGGGAAGCCCTGATTCAGTGTTTTAAATGCTGTGATTGGCAAAAGCTTGGGCACTTATGCTGGTCAGGGGAGGAAGTGACAGCTAAGCTGAGACCTGAAGGATGGGTAGGAGTTAACTAAGCGGGGGAGGAGCGAGGGGGGGACACATGCAAAGGCTTAGAGGTGAGGTCATGAGTTTAGGGAGCTGAGACTGCTTTAGTGGAGAGTAGTCTGAGCAGAGGCTGGGGCCACGCCGGAAGGGCTTACAAGGGAAGTTCTGGAGTTGCACTGTCCATTACAACATATGGGAATGTACTACGTCTGTGCTCTCTGGTGTGGTAGCCACCAGCCACTGTGGCTGGTGAACACTTGATATGTGGCTAGTGTGACTGAGGGACAGACATTTGGACATTTAATTTTAATAGCCACATGTGGCTACTATACTGGACAGTGCAATTCTAGAGTTGGAATTTTCACAATGCAGTGACATGATCAGAATTACACAATAGACAGTGGATTGTAAGAGCAGAAGGAATCGCAAAGCAGAAGCTGGGAGCTTGGGCCAGGGCACGGGCAGGGGTGATGGAGGGAAGTGGAGGGGCCCAGAGGCACAGAAGAGGCAGAATCAGCCAGCCTTGGTGATGATCAAGATGTGGGCTGTGGATGGGAATAGTCAAGGGTGATGCCCAGGCCTCTGGCCTAGTGACCCAGGTGAAGGAGCACTTATGGGGGAAAGACATTGAGCCCAGAGTCATCTTCATTGGGTTGTGGTAGAATGTTCTAATGGCCAGGTGTGATGGGCAGCAGGGAAGAGAGGCTGGGAGCTCTGGGGGCGTCATCTGGGCTGAATGCAGAGATCGGGGAGGCAGCAGCTCATGGCTGTGTGTGTGTTTGAGAGCTGCCCATCCCAGAATCCTCTGTGCCTAATGCAGATTTCTGGTCCAGACCTGGACCTGCGTAACCAGATTCACAGGGGATGGGCATCTCTAGTTGATTCTGATGCTCAAGAAGAATATAGGGATGGCTCTAAATCCTGAGCGTAAATGAAGTCACCCAGATAGCAGGATGGAAAGGACGTTCTTAACTGGGGTCTATATATGGGCTTAACAGGGTTCAGGAACCCTGTGTAAACTATTATCTAAGTTTCACATGTGTGCTGCTTTAGGAAAAGGACTCAAACTTTAATTACATTGTCAAATGGATCCATGATCCAAACAAGAATCACTAGTATCAGGTGAGAATTGTTATTTGTCAATTCCATGTTGAAATGGATTCCAGGTTGACTTTGAAGGGAGGTGAAGTGATGGAAGGGGCCCTATAACAAGAGTCTGGGATTTCAGGGCCACTTCTTCCTTTACCACTTGCTGGCTTTGTGATTTTGGACAGTGTTCACCTTGCCTTGTTGAGCCTCGACCCACCTGTGTAATGGGGGTACTTGTACCATCCTGACCTCCCCACGTGGTGACTATACAATTTGTTCAGTACACATTTACCCAGCATCTGTGTACAGGTGCTAGCTAAGCCCTGGGGATAGAGACCTGGTCCCTTCCCTTCCTGTCCCTGGTTCCAGGTCAGTGAAGTGCAGTGTGGTGGGGAGAGCACCTTGCAGAATCAGTGAAGGATGTGAGTCCATAGCAGGTAGAGGAAATGTTAGGTATGCTGCCTGTGTTTTTCCCCAGTGTGCTACTTTTTTTTTCTTTTTTACCTTTTCTTATCATAGAAAAAAAATCCCCACAACATAAAGTTTGTCATTTTAACCATTTTTTTAAGTGTTCAGTAGTGTTAAATATATTCATGTTATTGTAAAACAGATCTCCAGAACTTTTTCGTCTTGCAAATCTGAACCTCTGTCGCCATTAAACACCACCTCTCCATCCCCCCTCCCCTCAGCCCCTGGCAACCATCATTCTTCTTTCTGTCTCTCTAAACTTGACAAATTTAGATACTTCATGTAAATGGAATCTTAGAGAATATGTCTTTTTGTGACTGGCTTTTTTCACTTAACATAATATTCTCAAGGTTCATCATGTTGTATCACGTATCAGAATTTTCTTCCTTTTAAAGACTGAAAAATATTCCATTGTGTGTATAGACCACACTTTGTTCATCGATTCGTCTGTTAATGGACACTTGGGTTGCTTCCACGTTTTAGCCCTTGCAAATAGTACTGCAATGAATATAGATATGCAATTATCTCTTAAAGACCCTGCTTTCAATTCTTGATATATACCCAGAAGTGGAACTGTTGGGTCATATGATAATTCTAGTTCTAATTTTTTCTTTCTTTCTTTTTTTTTTTTTTTTTTTACTTTTTGACTGCACCAAGTGGCATGTGGGATCCTCGTTCCCTGACCAGGGACTGAACCCACACCCCCTGCAGTGGGAGCTCAGAGTCTTTGACCACCAGGGAAGTCCCTAGTTTTAATTTTTTGAGGAACTTTCATACTATTTTCCATAACAATTGAACCATTTTACAATCCCAAAAGCAATGCACAGGGTTCCAATTTCTCTCCATCCTCACCAACAATTGTTACTTTCTGTTTTTTCAGAGTATCCATCTTGATGGATGTGAGGTGGTATCTCATTGTGGACTTGATTGCATTTCCCGAGTGATTAGTGATGTTGAGCATCTTTTCATGTGCATCTTTGCCATTTGTGTATCATCTTAGGAGAAATGTCTATCCAAAGTCCTTTGCCTAGTTTTTAATCAGGTTATTGGATTTTTTGTTGTTGTTCAGTTGTAGAAGTTCTTTATATATTCTGGATATTAAGCCCTTATGAAATGTATGATTTGCAAGTATTTTCTCCCATTTCATGGGTTGCCTTTCCACTCTGTTGATGGTGTCCTTTGATGCACAGAAGTTTCTAAATTTTATATAGTTCCATTTCTCTATTTTTACTTTTGTTGTCTTTGCTTTTGGTGTCATATTGTATGTGTGAGTGTATGTTTGTACTGAAATATAATTCACATATCATAAATTCACACTTTAAGATATGCAATTCAGTGTGGTTTTTAGTCTATTCACAAGGTTGTGCAATCATCGTCACTGTCTAGTTTCAGAATTTTTGATCACCCCAGATGGAAGCCCTGTACCCATTAAGCTGTCATTTCCCATTTCTCTTCCAAGCCTCTGGAAACCACTAATCTACTTTCTGTTCCTTTGAATTGGCCTATTCTGGACATTTCATGTAAATGGGATCATACAGTGTGTGGCCTTTCATCTGGCTTTTTTCACTGGGCATAATGTTTTCAAGGTTCATCCATGTTTTGGCATGTACTTCATTACTTATTACTGCTGAATAATATTTCATTGTATGGATAGAGTACATTTTTCTTATCCTTCGTAAGTTGATGGGCATTGGAGTCGGTTCTGCTTTTTGGTTCTTGTGAATAACACTGCTGTGAACATCCACGTACAAGTTTATGTATGAACATATGTTTTCAGTTCTCTTGGGCATCAACCTAGAATCAAAACTGCTTGGCCAAATGGTAACTCTGTGTTTTAGCCATGCTGCGTTACAGACCAACTTTTAGTGAGTACTCTGGGCTTCCAGCTGCCTTGAGGAGCAGGAGAAGCCTGGACTCGAGGTCAGACAGACCCAGGTTTGGATCTTGGTTCCGCCATTCCCCAGCCAACTAACGGCGGTTGTGGGTTAGATTGGCAGACAGCCTCACCAGACACAAACAGGCTTTCATATACACCTGTTTACTTGGGTCTCTAGAAGGTTACGAGGCAGAGACACAGCATCTTCATCTCATCGAGGGACTCAGCGGCTACCCACACACACAGCTGCTTGTGCTCTGTCACTACGGGGGCTCTGTTGGGCTATCAGGGACAAGAGCCAGAGACTGTGGGTCACCTTGAGGCATAGAAGCTTCAGTTCTGTTTCCTGCCAACCTTTTCTAGGATTCTGTTCACCGAGGTCCAAGGCCTGCTTGCCAGCTCACAGATCCTCCAACCCAGGGGCAGTTCCACACCACAAGCAGGCACATTGGACACTGCCATGGGAGACCCAGATCATTCCCAGGCGGGCAGTCCTGATGTTAACCCTTCACTCACAGTGACCTTGAACCAATCAGGGCACCTCCGGATCCCCCATTTTCTCATCTGTAAAATGTGAATGATGTTAGCTCCGTCAGAGGGCTCAATTGGGTGACGAATGTATGTAACGAATCCAGCAGGACCCCTGACACCTTGTATGTCCTTCATAAATGGGACTTGCTATCATAAGTGTACTTCAGTGTCTTGACTGTGTGGGCAGGGCTGGGGCAGAGGCATGTCCTCAGTTGCAACAGGACATCACACTGGGGTTGTCCCTGGAGCTGGAGACTGTCCCTCATATGGAAAGATTGGTTTATGCTTTCAAGGCACTGTCTTCACAAAATTCATTTGGACCCAAAGGTCGTGGTTTCCAATGGCTTCCCACCCAAAGTAGGATGATGTCCTCTTGCCCCAGGCAGAGTTATTGGATCTGATTTTGGTCTCAGTTGTCAGGGCTGGTGTATTGGCAGGGTTTGGTCAGTGTTCCATGGTTGGTCCTCATTCAGCACAGTGGGCATTAAATTGAGGGGAATGCCACTCTCTGGTGTCAGGTGCCACTGGGAGTCACATGTTAGTGGGGCCAGGACCCAAGGCAGAAATCACATAGAATCAAAACTGCCCCTGCAAATCCCCATCTAGCCTGTCAAGTAGAATAACATTTTGTCTTTCAGGAAGTCACCCACCGTCCATTCATCTTCCCATGTTGGATACCAGAGCTGTTCCTCAAAATGAGCTGCAGATGAAATTGTTGGCTGCTTTTTAGGGGAAGTTAGATTGAATGAAAAACAATAGCAAACACTTACTCACCTAGCACTTACTAGGCGCAGGCACTGTTCTCAGTGTTTTACTCATAAAATTCATTTAAGCTGTATTACAAACCTATGAAGTCGATACTATGATTTTTATCAATTTCAAGATGAAAGAAATTGAGGGAAAGAGTTGAGGGATTGGCCCGACGTCACACAGTTGTGAAATTGTGGGGTGGGGATTTGAACCCTTAGATCCGGCTCTGGAGTTGCATCTTAGGTTATGCTGTGCTTAGGGGCACAGATGCTCCTGCAGGGAGGGATGCTTGGGGACAGGCTCTGCCCTGGGAACGGCATTCTCAGGCCTTCCGTCGTGTGCTTCCTCTGAGGAGTACTTTATATTTTCCTTGTGTACGTGAGAATGTGGAATTGCCCACTCTTTAGATCAGGCTTTCTCAACCCTCGGCACTGTGATACATGGCGCTGGGTGATTCTTTGTGGGGGCTGTCCTGTGTATTGTAGGACCTCAGCGGCATCCCTGGACTTCACCTACTAGAAGCCAGTGACACTGCCTTCTACAGTCGTGACAACCAAAGAAGACTCCAGACATTGCCAAGTGAAGTCCCCTAGGGGCAAAATTGCCCCCGGTTGAGAACCCTGATTTAGATTATTCTCTTGCTCTCTCTGGGGTTTGGATTTGGAGAAATTAAATTTGCATTTGAGGGAACTCAGAGGTCTGAGACCTCTGTGTTTGACCCAAGAGAAGCTGGTGGGGCGGGGGCCAAGGAAGGAGGGGGGCAGGTGATGGTACAGATGCACCTTGGTGGCCGTCCATTATTCCCAGAAATCAACACAAGCACATCTCTAATTGCTACACACACACACACACACACACACACACACACATACACACACACACACACACACACACACTGTGCTACAACACACAGAACAGATAAGAATAATTTTGGTTTTTCTTTGTTGTTAGGAAGTCTGATTGCCTTGATAAGTCTGATTGCCTCTGGATCCGTCGCCCAGACCCCTGTCCCCAGTGACTTTGGGCAACAAGTCATGCTGCCCCTCTTCCCACTCTAAAATCTATTTTTAAAATATAGAAATAATGACACATAAGCAGGTCTCACCAATGGCTGATGGTTTAAATTTAAGGAAGGTTCATGATTACCAAGGAAAATAATCCGCAGAATCAAGGAACTAGACAGATTTCAGTTCTCTCTTTTTTTTTTTTTAACATCTTTATTGGGGTATAATTGCTTTACAATGGTGTGTTAGTTTCTGCTTTATAACAAAGTGAATCAGTTATACATATGTTCCCATATCTCTTCCCTCTTTTCAGTTCTCTTTGATTAGGGTGAGGGATTACATGTTTTGAAATTAACCCCTTACATCTCCAGCTGCTTTACTTCCCCTTATTTATATTTCTTGTTACCATGAAATTGATTGCATAAGCAGCGCCAGCAGTAAAGTCACCAAAGGGAGATTTCTTCTAAACTACGACCCACACAATTGGGGAAGGCATTTGGGACCAGAAGGAGACTTTGGTCAGAAGTTGGTTCCTTGATGTTCAGTATTGGAGCACAGCTGGACTGTGTGGACCTGGAGCGTTTAACTCACTCAATCATTTATTCCAGGGCTGATGCTATTGACATTTGGGGCTGGACATTCTTTGCTGTGGAGGCCTGTCCTGTGCACTGTAGGATGTTTAGCAGCATCCTGGCCTCTACCCACTAGATGCCAGTAGCAGCCCCCTAGTTGTGAAAACCAAAAATGTTTCCAGACGTTGCTGGTGGGGAACCCTGAATCACTTCCATTTGAGAAGCACTGATTTATTCTTTCACTCATTCGTTTATTCATTAAGTCAACAAAACCTTTCAAAGACCTTTGCGTGCCAAACACTGTTCTAAGGGCCCCAGAGAAAACCAGACAGGCCTGGTCCTTGCCTTCATGGAGCTGACTTTCTCCTGTCACGGAGAGATGGTGAACACATAAGCAAATATCTAAACAAAGTGACATCAGAGAGTGGTAAGTGCCATGAAAAAGGCGGCCAGGGCTGAGGCCCCTTTAGATTCTAGGGGAGGGTCAGAGGAGGCCTGAGGAGGTGCATTATTTGGTCTGAGACCCAAATATGGAGGAGGAGCCAGGCACGGGAAGATGCACAGGAAGAGACTTCTGGCAGAGGAAACAGCAGGTGCAAAGGCCCTGAGGTGGGAGCATATTCTAGGGATTGTTGGAACCAGGCTAGGGTGTAGAAAGTGGGACAATAGGAGAGGAGACATTTGGAGATTTGTTAGGGAAAGGATGTGGGGGCTTTGAAAATTCTGATGGGAATTTGGAATTTTGTCTGCTTTGATGGGCAATCTTTGGAGAGATTTGAGCAGGGGAGAGGTATGATCTGATTGACACTTGAGAAAGCTGCCCGTGACTGCCAGGTGGCCTGTAGGGGAAGAACAGCAGCAGGGAGATCTGTTACGGGCTGGTGGAGGGGTCAGGGTGAAAGATGCTGGTGGCCTGGACTGGCTGGACTCCAGGGACACACATGGGATCTTGGCTCAAATTGGTCTTTGTCCAAATTCTGCCAGCTGCTGGGACTTCTGAGATTGGACAGAGATGGTTGAAGGTGGTGGGTTCCAGATGCAGGTTGTGGGACATGCGTTCCCAGGAGATGTCAACTTCATCAGCATCCCTCAGGAACTCAGCAAACAAAGGGCCAAAACTTCAGGGTCTCCATCCCTGAAGATTTGACTCAGTAGGTGTTGAGATGGGTGTGAAAGTGTCCTGCAACGTGATTCTGCTGTGCTCCGAGTGACTTGGCGAATTTTTCTAGGTTGTCTATTTCTGAATTAAGTAGGGAGTGTGTGTGTGTGTGTGTGTGTGTGTGTGTGTGTGTGTGTGTGTGTTCACCTTCATTGGAGTGGGGTTTGGTGTTGATACAAGGCTCAGCTATATGTTCTGGCAAGTGACGCTAATGACGTTTCCTCAGTAAAGACCAGCTCAATAAATTCGTGTTGGAATCCAAGGGGAAAGGCCTGGGTCTGGCCCTACTCCAGCCCTAAGGAAATTCTCTTCACACAGGGGCTCAGCCTTGGGTGTTCCACGGCCAATGACTCACTCCTGACTCATTACAGGAGTAAGGAGGCTTCCAGAATGACTCAGAAGCAGCCAGAGATCGTGTTAATGGATCCTTATTTTTTCTGGCATTATAGTACAGATGTATCTCCCCCGCAGATCGTAAAATACTGTAGAATAGGAAGTGCAAAGGGACAGTCAGCCGACTGACTCCAAGCCTCAGACGTACTCTCTTGGGCCATGGAGGTATTTTAAATGAATGTGAATTTATATTTAAATACTGGAACAGGTCACATTAGCAATCTGACTTTCTCAGAATAGATGAGCCACAGGGACAGAAGGCAGATTGGTGGTTGCCAGGGGCTGTGGAGAGGAAAACATGGGGAGAAACTGCCCAGTTGGTGTGGGGTTTTACTTTGGAATGATGGAAATGTTTTGGAACGACAGTGTGAAGTATTAAATGCCACTGAATTCTTCACTTTAAAATGGTTAATTTTATGTGATGTGAATTTCACCTCGATACATTTTTTGTTGTATTATTTTTAAATATTACATTTAAATATTTAACATTAAATTAAAATATTTTTAAATATTTTAAAGTATTAAAAAAATACTTTAGACCTTATTTTTTTGGAACAGTTTTAAGTTCATAGCAAAATTAAGGGGAAGGTACAGAGATTTCTCATATACCCTCCTCCCCGCCTCCCACAAATAGCTTCCCTCATTATCAACATCCCCTGCCAGAGGAAACATTTGCTACAATTGATGAACCTACATTGACACGTCACCATCACCCAAAGTCCATAGTTTACATTAGGGTTCACTCTTGGTGGTGTACCTTGGTGGTTTGGACAAATATAATAACATGTATCCACCATCACAGTATCATACAGAATAGTTTCACTGCCCCCCAAAAACCTGTTCACTCCCTCCCTCCACCCTAATCCCTGATCTTTTTACTGCCACCATAGTTTTGCCTTTTCTAGAATGGCATATAGTTGGAATCATACAGTATGCAGCTTTTTCAGAGTGGCTTCTTTCACTTAGTAATATGCAATTAAATCTTTTTTTTTAACTTTACTCTGGATTGCTGACTTCTTGTGAATGGCTGTTAGATTTGGAAGGGTGGACCTGTCCCTTCAGGGTGAGCCCCAGCTCTCACCCGACGAGCTGACTTATTTCCTACCCCAGCTCAGCCCTCTAAGTACCTTGAGTTTGCAGCACCCCCATCGCCACCCCTCAAGGACAATGGGGAAGAAACAACAATACTCCAACAATAGCATTTCTACTAGGCTTTCCAGAGGCGCAAGAAGCTTTGAGTTGGAATTTCTAATGCTGTAGTTTTCTCCGCAAACCTCTTGAAGTTGATTGAGGGGCCTGTTTGCGGTAGCCCGACCTTGGGGGTCAGGCTGTACATGGCCATCCTAGCCCACTTACCCTGAGCCCCCGTGTTCCTGCTCATCCCCTGGCCTTTTATATGCTTCACTCTCTGCTGCCTAAATTTGTCCTTTAGATCTTAAAATATTTTTTGTGTGTGTCCAAATCCCTATTACCTTTTTACAAAATTTAAAAAAAATTTTATTGAAGTATAGTTGGTTTACAATGTTGTGTTAGTTTCAGGTGTAAAGCAAAGTGATTCAGTTATACTATATATGTGTGTGTGTGTATATGTGTGTGTGTATAGATATATGTATATTCTTTTTCAGATTCTTGTCCCTTATAGGTTATTACAAAATATTGAGTACAGTTCCCTGTGCTATACAATAGGTCCTTATTAGTTATCTATTTTATATATAGTAGTGTGTATATGTTAATCCCAAACTCCTAATTTAACCTGATCTTAAAGTATTTTTTAAAAATTCATTTATTTTTAATTGAGATATAATTCATATACCATAGCATTTACCACTTTAAAGGCTACAATTCAGTGGCCTTTGGTATATTCCAAAGGTTGTGCAACCATCATTACTGTCTAATTCCAGAATGTTTTCATCACCTGCAAAAGAAACCCCATGTCCTTTAGATCTTCATCCTCATCACTAAGAACCATCCCCTACTCTGAGCTAGGTGCCCCTCCTGTCAGCCCCAAGTGCCCCCGTGTCTACCCCAGCCTGGTGGCCAGCTGTTGTGCCCACCTCTTGGGTTTGCTAAAATGTCACGAAATAGCCAAGAGCCTTGTGGATACCCTGCCCTCATAACTAAAGGATTAGCACCTGGAATAGCAGGGGCAGCTGGGGGCACCCTGCACCACTGTCCATTCTGACAGGATAGTGGCCATGCCATGTTGAATATTTTGATCATGACTCTGCTTACCCCATTAATGACACCTTTCAGACTGAGTTGAAATTGCCCATTTGCACATATATACAATGGAATATTACTCAGCCATAATAAGAAACGAAATTGAGTTATTTGTAGTGAGGTGGATGGACCTAGAGTCTGTCATACAGAGTGAAGTAAGTCAGAAAGAGAAAAACAAATACCATATGCTAACACATATATGGAATCAAAAAAAAAAGGAAAAAGGTTCTGATGAACCTAGGGGCAAGACAGGAATAAAGACGCAGACGTAGAGAATGGACTTGACACGGGGAGGGGGAAGGGTAAGCTGGGATGAAGTGAGAGAGTGGCATGGACATATATACACTACTAAATGTAAAATTGATAGCTAGTGGGAAGCAGCCACATAGCACAGGGAGATCAGCTCGGTGCTTTGTGTCCACCTAGAGGGGTGGGATAGGGAGGGTGGAAACGCAAGAGGGAGGGGATGTGGGGATATATGTATATGTATAGCTGACTCACTTTGTGATACAGCAGAAACTAACACACCATTGTAAAGCAATTATACTCCAGTAAAGATGTTGGGGAAAAAAAAAAGAAATTTCCCATTTGCTTCCCTCCCCCACATGCCCCCCACCCCAGTGATGTTCATGAGGGCAGGACTTGGTGCATTTGGTTCACTGTACTTCGCTTGGATCTGGCCTGGTGCTTGGTAAATAATAGGTGTTCAATAAACGTGGTGCCGTTGCTCTAGGCCCAATTTCTCAAACTGCCTTATTTCTTAAGCAATTTTGAAAATCAGTTTAAAGCATCTATAATTAAGTTGACTATGAACTTAATTTTATGTTGTTGGACAATTTAAACTGCAATTTCCATTTTAGTCATCACTTTGAATATCGAATTATCCTGCAAACGATAAACACACATGCACGGCAATTACAAAACTTACTGCTTTCAGGGTGATGGGGAATTTTAGTGGTTGATGAGACCCCAGGTTAAAGAATTGTAAAATATAGCAACAAAATATGTTAAATTGGAAAATCATGTTTGGAAGCAATGTCCTTAAAACGACTTAAAAAACTTTTTACTTTGAAATAATTTCAAACTTATAGGAAAGTAGCAAGAATAGTACAAAGAACTGAGACGTGTCCTTTACCTTGATTCAGCTATTGTTAACACTTTGCTGTGTGTGTGTTTATTTTATGAAGTGTTTAAGAGTAAAATGAACATATAATGCTCACTTCCTCCTGAATCCTTCAATGTGTATTCTACGAACAGGATATTCTCTTACATAAACAGAGGACAGTGATTCAAAATGAGACACTTACCTAATCTTCAGTCCATATTCCCATGTCTTTTATTGTAATTTTTTTTTTCCCAGTTCAAGGTCCAATTAGGATCACCCATTGCATTTAGTTATTCTTTTTTTTTTGGCCACACTGCATGGCATGTGGGATCTTAGTTCCCTGACCAGGGATTGAACCCACGCCCCCTGCAGTGGAAGCATGGTGTCTTAACCACTGGACTGCCAGAGAAGTCCCTGCAGTTAGTTATTCTTGAGCTTTTCCCAGCCTTTTTCTGTCTTTCGTGACATGGACAGTTTTGAGGAGTAAAGGTTTGCTATTTTGAGGAATGTACCTGAACTTGGGTCTGTCTTATATTATTCATGACTAGATCCAGGTCATGATTTTTGGCAGAAATGCTGCAGAAATGATGTTGTGTTCTAAAAGGCCTTTTTTTCAAGTTCTGTCACTACTAAAGGTGGCCCAGATTGGGCACTTTTTTTGCCCTCCACCACATCTTACCTGCATTTTGCTGCTCAAAGAACCCAGGCTCCTTAGAGAGGAGCCACTTCCAAATCTTGAGGCAGAAACTGGTCAGACTGCATCTGGAACATCCTTTTGTTGCCAGCAAACACAGATATTTTTTAAAGTGTCACAGGCTGTTCTAAAGAAGAAAAACTAGTTTAATGAGGCTCCCACAGTGTTTGCTAAATGAATTAATATGATTTTATTCAATTCTCTCATTAAATAACCTGTAAGGCTCTTTGTTTCTAAGATGCTATCATTTTAAAAAATTATTTTATTGACATATAGTTGAGTTACAACGTTGTGTTAATTTCTGCTGTATAGCAAAGTGATTCCGTTATACATGTGTGTGTATATATATACACATTCTTTTTCATATTCTTTTCCATTATAGTTTATCACAGGATAATATTGAATATAGTTCCCTGTGCTATACAGTAGGAACTTATTGTTTATTCTATGTATAATAGTTTGCATAAGATGCTATCATTTGAAGGTACACTGGTTCAGTTATAGCTCTTGGGGGTGGGGAATAAACACCATATTAATATTTGCATCCTTTAGTGGATGCATCCTGATTCCAGACACATTAAAATGGTCAAAAAAGGGACTTCCCTGGTGGTCCAGTGGTAAAGAATCCACCTTCCAATTCAGGGGACGTGGGTTTGATCCCTGGTCAGGGAACCAAGATCCTACGTGCCACTGGGCAACTAAGCCCGTATGCCACAACTGTTGAGCTCACACACCTCAACAAGAGAGCCTGTGTGCTGCAAACTACAGAGCCCACGTGCCACAACTACAGAGCCCATGTGCCCTGGTGCCTGGCGCCTCAACGAAGATCTCATGTGCTGCAACTAAGAAGTGACGCAGCCAAAAAAATAAGGAAAATAAATAAATATTTTTTTAAAATTTAAAATGGTCAAAAATAAAAATGCAGGGAAAGACAGGATTCTATTTTGCAGATGAGGAAACCGATGCTCCCAAGAGCCAGATTACAGACCCAACCTCACTTAAGGGTATTTGATGACTTCAGATCCTGCCCACTGTTGAGCAGAATCTAGTAGCTAAAGCACATTAAATAGGTGAATTCTACTCTCTGCTTCCAGTGCAAAAAAAAAAAAAAAGCATCTCACTCAGAGTGAGGGTGACGACAAACAGGAATACAGGTTTCTTACCTCCTTCAACCTCCCTGAGGTACCACCTGCTCTAAGTGCCTTCCTGCTGGCTGACTTCTGCTCTGACCTTCTGGAAAAATCAGTCCTTGGCCTCTCTGCTTTTTTCTCGCCCTCAGTTAATAACTCTGAGTCTCCTGGTTAAAAGAGGTGAGCGTAACTGCAGCTGCCCTCGTGATCTCCCCCCACCACCAGCTGTCTTCAAGTAAGACTGCAACTCTTCATTTTATCACCCGGATTCTTGGAGAAAGCTGACTCTCGTTGCCCTTTCTGCCCTTTGAAACCACCGGCCAAAACATAATGTGGATTATACAGAGTTTAAACTCTTCAACATTAGAGCCTGTATGTGTTAGCTACTGCTGTATAACAAGTTACCCCAAACTTAGCAGCTTCAGACAACAAACATTTATGATCTCACACTGTGCCTAAAGCTCAGGAAACTGGGGCAGCTTAGCTGGATAGTTCTGTCTCAGGGTCTCATGAGGCCGCTGTCATATTAAGGCTTGACTGGGGCAGGAGGAGCTGCTTCCAAGAGGGCTCCCTCATGTGGCTGTTGGCTGGAGGCCTCAGTTTCTTAGACATGTGGACCTCTCCATAGGGCTGCTCCCAACGTGGCAGCTGGTTTCCCCCAGGGAAAGCAAGGGAGAGAGCAAAAGAGAGTGACCAAGACAGAAGCCACAGTGTCTTTTGTGACCTAATATCAGGTATGATAAACAATTACTTCTAATGTGTACTATCAGTCATGCAGACCAGCCCCAGTGATGCATTGTTGGAGGGGACTGTACAAGGGTATAAATGCCAGGGGGTCGGGATCATGGGGGCCAATTCAGAGGCTGGCTACTTACAGATCCCAGCCCAAAAAAGGAACAAATGCATGTGTGTCTACAGATGTAGACACTGTACTCCAGGCCCTGATGTTAAGTAGGTGTGATTATCCCCATTTTACAGGTGAGGAAACTGAACAAGAAAGGTTGAGTCACTGGTCTAAGGTCACACAGTAAATGACAGAACTGGAATTCGAAAGGCAGTAGTCTGCTTCCTTAAAAAAAAATTATTAAAGAGTTCCAAACGTATACCAAATAGAATAATATAAATGAGCCCCATGTGGCCATCACACAGCTGCAGAAATGATCAACTCCTGAACGATCTTCTTTCATTTATACCCTGCCTCTCCCCCTCCCCCTGATTATTTTGAAACAAACCCCAGACATTACATCACTTCAAACATAAATATTGTGATGTTATCTCTAAAAGACAAGAATTGGTTTTTAAAAGCAAAACCACAATAGCATTTTCTCACTTTAAAAATGGTTAACAATTCCCATGATATTTCAATCAAGAAATACCCGGGGTCCAAATTCCCTTGATTGTCTCATAACTTTATTATTTGTTGGAACCACAATTGAATATCTTCCACATTTTGCAATTGGTGGCTGGATTTCTTAGGTCCCTTTTCATCTGTAGATTTCCCAGTCCTCTCCTTGCTCTCTCTCATTTTTTTCCCCCTTTGCAATTGATTTGTTGTTCTGTAGAGCTTCTCACAGTCTGGAAAATTGCTGATCGCAACCCTGATGTGTCCTTCAATCTTTGCCTTTGTTCCCTATGTTTCTTGAGCTTGGTGAGATTCAGGTGTGATATTTTGGGGGCACAGCTGACTTCAAGGGAGGGGGTGAGTTCTTCCATCAGGGGCTCCCAATGCCTGGTTGTCCTCAGCTGCTTCTCTTTTTTTTTTTTTTTTTTTGCGGTACGCGGGCCTCTCACTGTTGTGGCCTCTCCCGTTGCGGGGCACAGGCTCCGGACGCGCAGGCTCAGCGGCCATGGCTCACGGGCCCAGCCGCTCCGCTGCATGTGGGATCTTCCCGGACCGGGGCACGAACCCGTGTCCCCTGCATCGGCAGGCGGACTCTCAACCACTGCGCCACCAGGGAAGCCCTCAGCTGCTTCTCTTGAATGCACTAGGGGCTTCAGCATGGTGGCATTCTAACGCTATCATTCTGTCTCCATTCGTAAGCCGAAGGAATCCAGAACGAGAAACTCCCCCTCTTCAAATATTTAGTCATTGCAAGATACACTTTACAGAGAAAAGACATAATAAACGTTTGATGCTTGCTCTTCATTTTTCCGCTTTCAAGGGATGAGTTTGTTCGCCAGCATCCCCCATAAGGGACCACTGAGGGTTCTGATTAAGCATCACATGACTCACGGGCTACAACATTCTTATTGCTGCTCAAGTTGTCCCATCTTTGGCCAGTGGGAGGCTCTACCCATTGGCCGCTGAGTCTCTTGACCTGTCTCTCATGGTCTTTGACAGCTTCCTTGCAACCTGGGATGTTCCGATGTCCCAGCCTCATCAAGCTGGGATGGCCTGGAATCGCCACTTCTCCAAGCAGCCCTGGCTCCTTTGGAGAATGGAGTTTAGAAGCCACAGTCTGGTTTCCTCTCCTGTGCCAGCTCTCTGGCTCTGTGGCTAGGAAGTGCATCAAGCAGGGCTGATAGCATCTCTTAGTGGACGTATTTTGGGGATTCACTGTTGTCACCAAGCACGGGTCCCTTTCAGTTGACCTGCAGTTCATCGGGGCAGCCAACAGGAGGGGCAGCTATGAAACTCTGGGCTGAGATTGAGCGTGGCTGATTCTGCCACTCAGAGCAGCTGCTAGCCCATAATGCACCTCCTCCGTGCAAATCAGAAAAGATGGTCCTTCCATGGGCAGGCAGTTCTCTCCAGGGCCTGCAGCTGGAGAGCAGCGCACGCACCTGATTCCAGCAGCGCATCACCTGGGCAATTGCTTCTTTGCTCTGACCCTGGGCCAGTTCACTTCACCTCCCTGAGCTCCCGACTCATCTGCAAAATGGCTCTCTGTCCCTTTCCAACCTCGCTTATTTTTTTTGGGCTCATTTGTCCCCAGGCGGGTGTTATGGGTTGAAAGAGATATATGGACGTCCTAACCTGCAGTACCTCAAAATGTGACTTCATTTGGAAATAGGGGTTTTGCAGATGTAATTAGTTAAGATGAGGTCATCCTGGAGTAGGGTGGGCCCCTAGTCCTATATGACTGGTGTCATTATAAAAAGATGGCCATGTGAAGACAAACACTTGGAGAAGGCCATGAGACAACACAGGCAGAGGTTGGAGCGAGGCAGCTACAAGCCAGGGAAGGCCAAGGGTGCCAGTTGTCATCAGAAGGTAGGAGAGAGTCCTGGGATAGAGTATCCCCCAGAAGGAACCAATCCTGCAGACAGAGATTTTGGTGTTTGTTTTGTTTTGCCTTGTTGTTTTGAGCACAGCGAAAAAGGCAGGTTCTAAGACAACGTGATTTTGGTGTTTGAAGTTGCCCAGTTTGCTGTGCATTGTTAAAACAGCCCTGGGAAATGGGTACCGCAGTGACTGCTTTCCCCTGTTCCCTGCTACTCCGAGGGTGGTCCATGGACCTGCAACATCAGCATCACCTGGGTGCTCATTAAAATGCATCTCAGGCCCCATCCCAGACCTCCTGAATCAGCGTCTGCATTTAAAAAGAGAGCCGGGTGGTTTGTATGTGGAGAAGCACTGCATTATATAACAGGAAGGTGGCGGAATGATTAGCCCCCAGGGCAAACGCACAATTATTTCTGTTCATAGTTGGTACTGAACTCTCACTGCCCACCAGGCAGTATCCCCAGCCCTTTATGTACATCATGATTCTCATGTAATCTTCCCGGCAGCTCCGTGCACTCGGTACTTCCCAATGTGTGCACTGCACTACTCCAGGGAACACGATTCACACGGACTATGATTGAATGATGCCCCCTGGTGTTGTGCAACTCAGCATCCCTGACTCTTATTATCCCATTTTATAGATGAGGAAACTGACGCACAGCGAGGTTAAGTCACTTGCTCAAGGTAACACAGGTCCTCAGTGGTGGAGCTGGGATTTGAATCTGCTAATTTGTCTCTGAACTTGTACCCAGGACCTTTTACTCACCGCCCAACCCCTCTCTCTAAAGGAGAGCCAGTGAAGTCCGCGTCTTTTCTCCCGCCATTTCTTTTCTCTTTTAAATTGTAAAATACACATAGCGTCAAAGGGACGTTTTTAACCATTTTATTTTATGTATTCATTTTTTTGGCTGCGTCACGTGGCTTGTGAGATCCTAGTTCCCTAACCAGGGATCAAACCTGGGCCCTTGGCAGTGAAAGTGCTGAATCCTAAACACCAGACCGCTGGGACGTCCCTTAACCATTTTAAAGTGAACGATTCAATGGCATTTAGGACGTTCACAATGTTAAGCAGCCATCATCACTATTCCATTCCAGAGTATTTTTATCACCCCAGAAGGAAACCCCATAGCTATTGAGCAGACACTCCCTGTTCCCCCAAGCCCCCGGCAACCAGTAATCTGCTTTCTGTCTCTATGAACTGGCCTATTCTGGACATTTCAAGAATGGAATCCTACAATATGGGGCCTTTTCTGTCTGGCTTCTTTCACTTAGTGTGTTTTCAAGGTTCTTCCATGTTGTCGCATGCATCAGTACTCCAATAATTCTTTTCATGTTTTTTTTTTTAAGTTGTGGTTAAATATACCTAGCAAAAACATCTACCATTTTAACCATTTTCAACTCAGTGGCAATAAGTCCGTTCACGCTGTTGTGTCACCGTCACCACCATCCATCTCTAGAACCGCTTCGTCACCCTAAACTGAGAGCTTGTGTCCATGGAGCAATCACTCCCCATTTCCTCCTCCCGCCAGCCCCCAGGAGCCTCTATTCTACTTTCTGTCTCTATGAATTTGCCTTTTCTCGGTAGCTTAGGTTAAGTGGAATCATACGGTATCTGTGCTTTCGTGTCTGGCTTCTCTCCCTGAGCCTAAGGTTTTCAAGGTTCGCCCACATTGTAGCAGGTATCTGCTTCATTCCTTTTTATGGCTGAGTGACATCCCATTGCGTGGACAGGTCAAGTTTTGCTCATCTGCTTGTCCGCTGATGGACATTTGGGTGGTTTCCACCTTTCGGTGATGGTGAATGTTGCTGCCGTGGACATGCATGTACACGTTTTTGTTTGAAGGCTTGTTTTCAGCTCTTTTGTTTTCCCATTTCTTCTGAAAACTCTGGATCTTTAAGGAATTTGGCCCGTGGTTCCAGCAGCAGCAGCAGAGGGCAGTGAGCAGTAGCTGGGGTGGAGGTAGGGGAATTGGCCTGGGTGCCCCCAGGGGAGAGGTGAGGGTCCTTGCACAGGGCCCATCCAGGGCCGAGCGGCCAGGGGCCCGCTGACATTTTGCCGGCGTTTTGCTGCCACGCATACCCAGCCAATAAAGTTGGGGTGTCTCTCTAAAAAGAAAGAAAGAACAGAAACTAGAGGGAAGACTTAGTGACCAGAGGGAAGTCTGTTCTTTTATTTGCTTCCACACTCAAACCTCTATTGTGCCGACCTTTGAATCAAAGCTATGAGGACTTAGCAATCAGCATCTGCTCAGACATCCCAACAGCCTTAAACCTGCCCGTCCCGGGCCCAGATGTCGGGGGAGGAGGAGGATGTGCTGTCATTTGAAGCAAGAAGTTGGAGTCTGAAGGATGACGGAGCTGTTGTTGCATCTGGAGCATTCTAGAGAAGAACAGTCCAGCCCCCATGGCGCACGCCCTGGGTTAGCCAGGCCCACACGGTTTCTGAAGGGCTCATAGGGTCCTCTGCTTTTTTGGGTGTGGTTTCCTTCCTTCCTGCTTTGTTCCCCGAACTGAGTTTATCTTGAAAATGGAACAAGGGAGGGCCCCTGGATGGCAGTGAGCATACAGATCACCTGGGGTCTTGTTAACATGAAGATTGGGGCTCAGGGGGCCTGGGGTGGGGCTGCTGATCCTGCATTTCTAACAGGCTCCAGGGCGCGTGGGGAGCAGGTGGATGGGCCGAGGGCTGGGCAGATGTGGTCTTAGCCGTCTCCCCATCACACCTCGGAGTCCCCTTCCTCCCACGTCTTCCTGGTGTTACGCTGCTGTTAGCAGAAGAGCCACCTGACTCTAAGTGGGTGTCGGGGCTGCAGAAATAAATAACAGCATCGTACTTCTTTTCAACAACAGGGAAAAACATCTAACGGAAGACATCCAAAAAGATCGTCACTGCCGAGGCTTTTTCTCACTCTCTCCTGTTCTCAAAGATCTCGGCCGTGAATGAATCAAACAATAAATAGAGTGACATGAACCACAGCGACCTGAGGCCCCCTCTGGTCTGGCATCCTAGGTAGTTTTCATCCCAGAGGCCTTGGACGTCTGAGGTTAAATGTAACTCTCCCATTTTATAGATGAGTAAACTGAGGCTCTGAGTGGTTTAGTGCCCTGTCCAGGACTATGTATGCAGCAAGGATGGAGCATGAATGTGGATCCGGGTTCTCTGGCTTCCACTGTACCCACTGTCCAGGTAGGGGCCAGAGTGGGCATTTTTACTCCACAGAGAGTGGTGGCCCTTTTTTTTTGCATAGGGACTGGTAAGCCCAGACGAAAGGACCTGCTTTCTGGAATTTTCTCACACATTCAACTGTAATGGCCAATTACTCAACTGGGGATTTTTAGGTCTGAATTTATTTTTATTTGGACCACAGATGGCCCCCAGAATATCAATGGGCTCGTTTTTTTTCTGAAACGTGTCTTGCCTCAATGCAAAGTTGAGGCTGCCTCTGATCATTTCTTTGTTGTTCTATTTTTTAATTCAAATTTACATAAAAGTACAGAGAACAATGACCCTGGTATTCCCTTTGCCCTGCTCAGTCATGATCAGCACGTGACCAGCCTGTTTCGTCTTCACCCCCATCCACTCCCCACCCCCGGATTATCTTGAAACAAATTCTAGACATCATCTCAGATGCTATTTTCGTAGCAAAGTGAAGCAAGGAGAAAAGATACCATCTTTCCTCAGACCTTTGCTACAGTGAAAAGCGTAAGGCTTTGCAGAGTGTCTGAAAGAGAATTTAAAATAGGACGTCTGATGAGGAAGTCAGTCTTCAAAGTATTTGAAACCAATAAAGGGCAACTTTTAAAGAGACTATTAGATCACTGCTGAATTGAGGATTAAATCAACCTTCCCCCACCCGGCCCCAAATCAAACGTGCTTTAGAAGTTTGTGGGAAGGGGGATGCGTATGGTGCCTGTGGGATGCAGTCCTCCCCACGCCCACCACCGACTTTACTCTGTCTAGACAGGGCACCGCCCCCAAACTGTGTCCATTTTTTAGAGCGGTTTTAGGTTTACAGAAAAACGGAGCAAAAAGTACAGAGAATTCCCATAAGCCCCTCCCCACCACAAAGTTCCCCCTATTATTAACATCTTGCATTCGTGTCATCCATTTGTTATGATGAGCCAGTACATTATTATTAACTAAAGTCCATAGTTTCCATCAGGGTTCACTCTTGGTATTGTACCTTCCACAGGCTTTGACAAATGTATAATACAGTATCATACAGACTAGTTTCACTGCCCTAAACATCCCCTGGGCTCCAATTATTCATCCTCCCTCTCCCCTAACCCCTGGCAACCACTGACCTTTTTACTATCTCTATAGCTAAGTCTTTTCCAAAATGTCATAGAGTTAGAATCATACAGTATGTAGTCTTTTCAGCCTGGCTTCTTTTACGGTGTCATATGCATGAAGGTTCCTCCATGTCTTTTCATGGCTTGGGAGCTCATTACTTTTTCGCGCTGAATAACGTTCCATTGTGTGGATGTACTATGATGTATCCATTCACCTATTGAAGGACATCTTAGTTGGTTCCAATCTGGGGCAACTATGACTAAAGGTGCTAGAAACATCTGTGTGCTGGTTTTTGTGCGGATGTAAGTTTTCAACTCCTTTGGGCAAATAGGAGTGCAGTTGCTGGGCTGTAGCTCGTGTAGAAATTTTAGGGTGACTTGCAGAGATTCTTCTTTGGTCAATGGCTTCGATCAGAATTTTTATTGAGGTGTAGCATACATACAGGAAAGGGCACTAATCCTAAATCCACAGTTGGATGAATTTTTTTTTTTTTTTTTTTTTTTTTTGCAGTACGCGGGCCTCTCACTGTTGTGGCCTCTCCCGTTGCGGAGCACAGGCTCTGGACGCGCAGGCTCAGCGGCCGTGGCTCACGGGCCTAGCCACTCCGCGGCATGTGGGATCTTCCCGGACCAGGGCACGAACCCATGTCCCCTGCATCGGCAGGCAGACTCTCAACCACTGCGCCACCAGGGAAGCCCTGGATGAATTTTTATACACATGCCCACACAGGTCAAGATGCGGAGCACCTCCAGCATTGGCGGCCCCCTTGTGCGCCTTCCCAGTTGCTGGCCCTCTACCATCCCCAGAGATAACACTGCTCTGACCTCTAGCACAATCCATTGTTTCTGCCAGTCGGGCAGCTCCCACCCTGCAGCTTTGGAAAGGGGATTTTTTGGGGGTGCGGGTGGAGAGAAGAGGCCGTGAGTGACAGTTTGCTTCATTTTGGTTTGTTTTGAATGGAGCCTAATTTTATCACCAAGTTCTTCTTGCCCATCCAGAGCAGGGATTGGCACAAGTTCTGGGTAAATATTTTCGGCTTTGCCAGCGATTGAGTGAGCGTGGCTGCGTTCTAATAAAACTTTATTTACAGAAATAGGAAGTGGGCCAGATTTGGCCCTTGGACTGGAGTTTGTGAATCCAGGGTAGAACAGTGCTTTTCCTTTGCAAAGTTCATGTCCAGGCCCCACTCCAGATCTGAATCTGCATGTCCCGGGTCCAGGGCAGTGTTGCGTGCATTTTAAGGCCTTCTCGGGTAACTTTCAAGCACATTCCATGAGAACCTACCGGGTTTCCCTCCAAGGTGGGGGACAAGGCATGTCCTGGGCCCAGAACTGTGAAAGTGGATTTAAATTTAAACAGAAGCCCAGCTAGACCCTCCCCACCTTGACTTAGGTGATCTCATTTCTCCTTTCTCCATCAGTCATTCTCTCCTCCTCCTCTTGAGATAACAGGCTTCTGCCTGGCGGGTGGAGGGAGCGAGATGGATACTGACCAGAAAATACTCACGTTGAGGATAAGGAAGTTTCGTTGGTGAAAGTGGAGTGGCTGGGGGAATATGGGGAGATCAGGAGTCTTGGGGGATCCCTGCACAGTTGAAAAGTCAGCCCTTGGGGAGTGAGAGAGAGAAGGTTGTGGTCAGAGGGGGAATTTTACAGTTTGGCTCCTTGGAACGGTTTTGAGTGACAGTGAGACTGTCAGCTGTTCACAATGACTGAGCATGGTGTGTGTTTCAGGCATTACATACCTGCTACCTTCACTTGATCTTTTTAATCGAATACCCTCGGCAGTGGCTCCTGTGGGCATTCCCATTTTACAGAAGTGGAGACTGAGGCGGTGAGAGGTTCCGTAGCTTAGGGACAGCCGAGGAGCTACTCAGAGGTTGGAGCCGGGATTTGGACCCTGGCAGTCAGGCACCTCTGTACTGTTTGCCTCTCAAGGGGGTGACCAGGTGGATGCCTGGGAGGGGGAAGTTGGAAGCTGGTGGCATTGAGAGGTGGAGGTGACTGTCGGCGCGTGTGTGCTCCGTGGCTGCGGAGGTGGCAGGAGAAAAGGCTGGGGGGGACGGAGGACCCCATGTCAGGGAAGGGTGGGCAGGCTCAAGCCATGGCCTTCAAAACTCTCCAAACTAGAAAGCTGATCTGAGACCACATCCATGTTAGCGGTGGGGCACAGGCTGGGCAAACTGCAGAGGTGGACAGAGTGAGGGTTTGGAGGGTTGCCCAGAGAACAACCCGCGTAAAACAGGATCAAAACAATGGAAGTACAACGGGCATCCTTTTCTACTTGCTTTGGATAATTATAACAACAGCAAGAACAACAATAATAAGACCTTCCATTCAAGTTATGGAAACAGTCAACCAGGACCCAACTAAATAAACAGAACCTTCCAACAGGTGGAATTTTTCCTGCATTTTATTTCAGGAAACCACAGTCAAAAATAGAAAACCAGTGGGTGGGCAGGGGATTTATTTGAATGCATAACTTCCAGGTTTCACCCTGGATCAGTGCACACTTGGGTCTCTTGTAAACCTTTTAAGTCTGTATTGTTCTACAACAGAGATCCCCAACCCCCAGGCCACAGACCGGTACCAGTCCGTGGCCTGTTAGGAACCAGGCCGCACAGCCACAGGTGAGCGAGCGAAGCTTCATCTGCCGCTCGCGCCCCATCGCTCACATTACCGCCCAAACCATTCTCCCACCCAGCACACCCCACCCCCGCCTCGTCCACGGAAACATTGTCTTCCATGAAATCTGTCTCTGGTGCCAAAAAGGACAGATGTCCCCAGTGAGCCTGAAGGGACTGGATTATAAGGTTCAACACAACAAATATTTGCCGAGAATCTTAATGCCAGGTGCTCTGGGGGATATAAAATTATTGAAAACATGGTCTCTGCCCTCGAAGGATGTTCAGTTATTGGAAAAGGACTCATTTATCTTGGAGTGAAGGGGGCAAAATTGTACTTAGACAATTAGTTGAAAGATCCTCAATAAGGTTTAAGGTGAAAAGGGTATAAGAGACTCCCAAGAGTCTTAACTTCTGGAACATTCCAGGTTTGGAAGTGCTACGTGATCATGTCTAATTCTTAAATGCCAGGTACGGTCGCCAGGAGAGCTCAGCCTCTGAAAGGCACAGGTGAGAACGTTCTGGAGGACAGCTGGGGTTCCGCACAGCCCCTTCTTCCTTTAGAACATGAGGAGTAAATGCAGATGTCATTACACATCCTGCCTCTGAATCTTAGCTGACGCTCCCTTGGGCGTCAGAAACCCACGGTTCTATAGGAGCCTCCTGGGTGCTTACCCTGACCACCTTCCTTCTCGGAAGGTCAAGCAGGCTTGTCCCCCACAGGCCTGCTGGCTACCTTTGCTCCCCCTGATGTGGCAAGCCGGAGGCTCACAGGCCAGTGTGCAGCACAGCCTGTGGCACTTTGTTAACATAATTAGTGACCTTTGTGTAAAAATCCGATTTCCCATGAAAAGTCTGTGTTTCTGGCTTCCCGTCAAGATATCGGATCTGGCACTACTAGGTGAGGTTTGCTGAGTAGAGTCGCCTGCCCTCCCCGCCCAGCAATGTATTGCCACCCGTCATGGGGCTCGCAGGGTTGCTTTTTATTTTTTTAAAGATAGTTTCTTTTTAATTGTATAGAAGTTTTTTAAAAAAAATTTTATTATAGTTGATTTACAATGTTGTTAATTACTGCTGTACAGCAGAGTGACTCAGTTATACATATATAAACATTATTTTTAAAAATTCGTATTATTTTATTTTTATTTTTTGGCTGCATCGGGTCTTAGTTGCGGTGCTCGGGCTCTTCGTTGTGGTGCGCAGGCTTCTCTCTAGTTGAGGCGCAAGGGCTCAGTAGTTAGGCACACGGGCTTAGTTGCCCCGTGGCATGTGGGATCTTAGTTCCCCAACCAGGGATGGAACCAGTGTCCTCTGCGTTGGAAGGCAGATTCTTAACCACTGGACCACCAGGGAAGTCCCTATATACATTCTTTTTCATATTGTTTTCCATTATTGTTTATCACAGGGTATTGAATATTGTTCCCTGTGCTATACAGTAGGACTTGTTGATCCATCCTATATATAATAGTTTGCATCTGCTAATCCCCAACTCCCAGCCCATCCCTCCCCCACCCCCTCCTCCTTGCGCACAGCTGCTTTCTGGCTCCAGCGTTGAAATGCAGCTCATCACAAGTGGCCGGGGGTTGGCGCCGACTTGTGCATGTCGTGCTCGCTTCCCTCCATCAGGAACACGAGGCCCCCACTGATGTGAGGCTTCTGCACCCGTGGGCTGCACATGGCCGCGCTGTTCAGTCACTGGCGGAATAACCCAGCATTTCCCTTTGGGGAATTGGTCACTGTCGCTGCTAGGCAGGAAGGTGGTGATCACTGTCACCGACACAGCTTACTTCAAAGGTGACCCGTTTGCAAACAGGGCAGGTGATATTTGGAGTCAAATTAGGGGAAAGTACTGGATTCTTTAAGAGGGTGGGGAAAAAATGCTGGTGTGATGAGGATTGTTTCGAACCTTCTAGGTTAGCGCTGCAGCCTGAAAGAGTTTGGGTTTAAATGTATGTGGAACACGTGGGACACGGAAACCACAGAGTGAGTTCAGCCACTGCCCTTTGGGCCCTGGAGTGAGGGGGCTCTGGGTTCTTCCCTAGGCACCCGGTGGCCACGTTTTTCCACCTGTTTTTCCGAGTGAGTGCCACCATCACCTATGTGGGCTGTGACTGGTTCAGCAGAAGCTTCGTGGGCTGTTTTGTCACCGTGCTTCTCCTCCTGTCCTTCGACTTCTGGTCTGTGAAGGTAAGGCCCCCTCACCTGTGACAGCCTCGCTCCTGAAACACGTGGCTGCGTTTCCAGATGCTCACAGTTCTGATGCATGTGGCTGATTTGGGCTCAGAGGCACTTTGGTTTAAACTGCTGATGTGTACTTAAGAATACTAAGCTGAATACTGTCACTTAAAGTTAGAGAAAAAAATACATTGCTTAGTCGAATAAATGGCTTCTGTCATGCTTGCAAACATGTAGTATATGAGGGTGACAACTCCATAGGGCTTTGGATTTTTTGTAAATTTTACATATGACATAATATTATAAATAATATATTTTAAAATTCCATATAATATGAATTATATATATGTGTGTGTGTGTGTGTGTGTCTGGGGAGTCCTTTTTTTCATGAGTGAAACTTTGTTTTTAAAATTTTTATTGGAGTATAGTTGATTTACAATGTTGTGTTACTTTTCTGCTGTACAGCAAAGTGAGTCAGTTATACAGTTATACATATACGTATATCCATTCTTTTTTAGATTCTTTTCCCATATAGGTCATTACAGAATATTGAGTAGAGTTCATGTGCTATACAGTAGGTCCTTATTAATTATCTATTTTAGATATAGTAGTGTGTATATGTCAATCCCAATCTCCCAATTTATCCCTCCCTCCCCTTCCCCACTGGTAACCATAAGATTCTTTTCTACATCTGTGACTATTTCTGTTTCATTAATAAGTTCATTTGTACCACATTTTTAGATCCACATATAAGCAATATCATATGATATTTGTCCTTCTCTTTCTGACTTACTTCACTCAGTGTGACAATCTCTAGGTCCATCCATGTTGCTGCAAATGGCGTTATTTCATTCTTTTTTATGGCTGGGTAATATTCCATTTTATATATGTACCACATCTTCTTTGTCCATTCTTCTGTCGATGGACATTTAGGTTGCTTTTTAAGGTAAGCTTAGTTAAGAATTAGAGGCCTCAAAACTGATTTTGAGAAAGCCCCACAGTTCAGTTCCCCTCTCCTCCTTCTCACGGTGCAAGTTTGGCATGAAATGGTGACTTTTATTCATCAATGAATGACCCGTGGCCTGCTTGGAGACATTCTGTCCATTTTCCTCAGAATGTAACCGGACGACTCCTGGTGGGCCTTCGCTGGTGGAACCAGATCGACGAAGATGGGAAAAGCCACTGGATTTTTGAAGCCAGAAAGGTATTCTCCAATACGTGTCAAGCTAGAACGGGAAAATGGCCGTGGAAAGTTCCCATGGGTTCCTTTTGAGCTTTGTGGGATCTGATCCCCGCCATACACAAAGCCCACTGATGCTGGCGCTCCGTTCAAAGTCACATGTGGCAGAAGCACGTGTGACGTGAACAAAAATCATAGCATACTCCTTTGCAACCATTTTCGCTAGTATTGAAACCGAATCACTTTCCCGCCACAGGTCTCTCCAAATACCGTGGCTGCCACAGAGGCGGAAGCTCGGGTCTTCTGGCTCGGCCTCATCATCTGCCCCATGATTTGGATCGTGTTCTTTTTTAGCTCCTTATTTTCCTTGAAGCTCAAGTGGCTGGTAAGGCAACATTTGCTTGAAACATCTGTATAGAACCGGTGGTTGCAGGAGCGTGTTTTTGCTATTGATCGACCCATCAATCGAAACAACTTTGAGATAGAATTCACATACCAGGCCGTGCACCCATTAATGTGTACAATTCAGGGGCTTCTAGTCTATTCACAGGGTTGTGCAACCATCACCACAATCAGTTTTAGGGTATTTTCATCACCCCGGAAGGAAACCTTGAGCCCTTCAGCCATCACCCTCCCCATACACCTGTCCCCCCCGCCCCTGCCACCCACTGATTTCTCTGTTTCTATAGATTTGGCTATTCTGGACATTTTCTGTAAAAGAATCATATAACATGCAGTCTTGTGTGACTGAGCCCTTTCACTTCATATTGTTTTCAGGGTTCATCTCTGTTGTAGCTGGTGTCAGTGCTGCTTTCTTTTTTATGGATGAATACTATTCCACGGTATTAGACCACATTTTGTTTATCCATTTATCCATCAGTGAGATAATCAATGGTTATTTGTTTCCAGCTTTTGGCTCTGAATAATGCTGCTGAGAGAGGAGTTTTTAGAAAAAGTGCATGACGTCCTACCTTGGATAGGGAACCCTTCCTCAGTAGGAATAAGCTAGCCTCAGGGTTCTGCAGTTTTATTTCAGAGTTATCATATTGCATTGCCATGATCTGAGTCATTCAGTGAGGAAACAAAATATCTATGGACAGTCTGAGCAACAGCATAAAAAAGTGTGGGCTGGGCTTCCCTGGTGGTGCAGTGGTTGAGAGTCTGCCTGCCGATGCAGGGGACATGGTTTCGTGCCCGGGTCCGGGAAGATCCCACATGCCGCGGAGCGGCTGGGCCCGTGAGCCATGGCCGCTGAGCCTGCGCGTCCGGAGCCTGTGCTCCGCAACGGGAGAGGCCACAACAGTGAGAGGCCCGCGTACCGCAAAAAAAAAAGTGTGGGCTCTGGAGTCTGGATCACGGCTCAGCCTCGCTCCAGCTCTGCGACCTCAGGCAACTTTAGCTTCCCTGAGCTTCCATGTTCTCCCTGTAAAATGGGATAATAACGGCCCCAACCTCTCGGGTTCCTGGTGATTAAAAGCGGTCCATGAGTATTTGTAAGCACTCCATAGAGGTTGGCTATTACTAGCAGGTGTGGGCTGGAGCCACTCCTACTTGCTTTGGGAGGAATATTTCAATACGTGCTCTTAGGAGAATTACATTTGCTTTGTCTGAGCGCAGGCCCTTGTGATAGCTGGGATTTCTCTCCAAGCCGCTAACCTGTACGGCTACGTCCTTTGTAAGATGGGAGGCGAGAGTGACATCAGCAAAGTCACAGCCAGTTTTCTGTCCCAGACGGTGCTCCAGACGGTGAGTTATTGAAGTCTGATTCCTGGACCCCTGATCTCCAGACACTTAAAAGTCAAGGAGGCCTGTTGGCAATGGCAGGTTTTGATGTTTTCCATATCAGCCAGGCCTCCATGGTTAGTTGCATTTTTGTGTGTGTGGTTAAAATATACCCAACAAAATTTACCCTTTTAACCATTTTTAAGTGTACAGTTCAGGGCTTCCCTGGTGGTGCAGTGGTTAAGAATCCGCCTGCCAATGCAGGGGACACGGGTTCGAGCCCTGGTCCAGGAAGATCCCACATGCCACGGAGCAACTAAGCCCGTGCGCCACAACTACTGAGCCTGCACTCTAGAGCCCGTGAGCCACAACTACTGAGCCCGCGAGCCACAACTACTGAAGCCCGCATGCCTAGAGCTTGTGTTTTGCAACATGAGAAGCCACCGCAATGAGAAGCCTACGCCCTGCAATGAAGAGTAGCCCCCACTCGCCGCAACTAGAGAAAACCTGTGCGCAGCAACGAAGACCCAACGCAGCCAAAAAAAAAGAAAAAAAAAGGCAGAGTTCTTTAAAAAAAAGTGTACAGTTCAGTATATCCACATCATCATGTCACCACAACTCTGATCTTCACAAACCAAAACTCTGTACCCACTGAATGTTTAACTCCCCATTCCCCACCCTTCCCCCCACCAACAAGCTCCAGGTAACCACCTACTTCCTGTCCCCATGCATCTGACGACTCTAGGGACCTCACCTAAGTGGAATCATACAGCGCTTGTCTTTTTGTGACTGCCATTGTCGGTTTTGAGTGATTTCTTTAAACGACAGAATTAAGAACCATAACGTATTTTTTTTTAAAACCTAGCCTTAGTTCTAGGAGAGAAATAGATCTTCTAAATTTGACCAGGCTCTTCCTGAAATGGTCTGAACCATCTTAAATGTGAACAGTGCAGCTTCACACCAAGACCTTGAGCAACCAGCCCTACAGGCTTTCAGTTCACTGTGGGTTTGCTCTGGCCTTGAATCAGCGGGATCAGGCCACACACATGTGAGACAGAAAGCCAGGGCAGCCTCTTCCCCTTGCAGGCCTGTCCAAGAGACTTCCAGAAGCCTGGCCTTGAGGGGCTGGAGATTCACAAGTATTAGGTAAGAGGTGGGATCGAGGTGGCGGCCTGGACGGTGCAGGGCCGGGGGCTCCCGTGGAAGCGCAGCTCCCCTGGGTTCAGCTGGGCCTGTGGTCTGGGTGGGCCCTTTAGAGGGGTCCCACCTTCCTCACCTTGAACAGGTGGATTTGACTCTATGTAGGCAAGCGGGGTGGGCGACGAGAGAAGGGGAGGGCAAGGCATTTGCCCACCTTCCACTTCCATGCCTGGAATAAGATGGGAACTGGGAATTTACTCTTCCCTCAGCTGCTCTCAGTTCCTGTGTGTCTTCCAGAGTGAGCGTCTCATGGCAATGAGGATCTTCTTGGAGTTTGCATCTCTCTTTTTATGTAATGTTAGAAAACCCTGTAAGTCGTCTGACACTGGAAATTGCTGGATATAGTGAACACACATTCCTATACAGGGTGTCGACACTGACCCCCAAATCTGTTCTCATGTGGGTGATTCGAGGGTGTTTTGACTGTGCCCAGCCATGTGGTGTGCACTGACCTCAGGACAAGCCCCAGCAGGAGGATCTATCACTGCTTTAATTTTTTCTCCACCTGAGGAACAGCGTTTGCACTACGCTGTCTGCACCTGTGACTGTATATCTGCAGTGAAGCCACACATTCACCCCTTTGTCCCTTTGGTTCTTTTTCAGGCTTATTTTCCGAGGCAGCGAAGGCTCAAGTGAGAGGTTCTGTAGTGGAACAGCTTCCGACAGAGAAGAAAATTCCATGACCCACAAGCCGCTGGTTTTTTACATGAAGCAGGCCTTGGGGCAGAGGTTTGAGATGTTTTTATTTTTGAAACGGCACATCTGTAAAGAATGCCCTTTACATATGTTCTAAAGAAAAGTGTACAAATGTTAGATGATTAAAGTGTCTCTGAAAAAGTGACTTCACACCATGCCTGGGGCTGGTCCCTCTCTGCCTGTGACCCCTGCTCTGTCACGCAGCTGGTCAGGTGTGATGGGACGTGCTGCTTGTGTTCCGAACGTCCTCCTGTTTCAGGAGCCGACGAGGTTCTCCCCTTTTGGCTGACGCAGACTACAGAACTCCTGGATTCCTGGAAAACAAGACAGCAGGTAAGGAAGCAGTTGCGGCTCTTGGTGGCCCTGCCCTTTGCTGGCGAGGCCGCGTCTAGATGGGGTGGAGTCCTCAGGTGGCTTAATTCTCCCAATAGTCCCATTTCGGCTTATGCCCTGAATCTGAAAGTGAGCCCAATACTGCCCACTGCCCACCTGTGGTTATAACCACAACTGGAGGCCTCACGCTGGCCCATTCTACAGATCAAGAATCCCGGAAATGATGTGATTTACCCTCAACACCATTTCACTAGGTCAAAAGGACTCAGCCACAAACCGGGAGCCTAAAGCTTTAACTACTGACGACACCTGTGCCTTAGATTCAGCGCCCCTGATGGCTGCCTGTCGTTGACTGAATCAGGCCTGCACGTGGGCTGGGTCTGGCTCACTGTGCTGCTTTTTTCTTCTTCATTTCTTTTTATAGCTTTATTGAGGTGTATTTCCTATACCATAAACTTCACCGTGTTTTTTAAACTATGACTTAGTTCACAACACTGAGGTACCAGAAGATTTTTCAAGACTCCTGGCTTCCCGGGCTGATGGGGTCATCCCAGACCTCACTACCCCAGTGTCCCCACCAAAGCTGTGTGGCCACTTATGGCTGCAGTGACCACGTATGGTCCTGAACGGGGCCTTCTCACACCCAGCCCACTCTGCTCATTTAAGTCACTTCCTGGCCCCGTGCCGTCGGGATTCACAGGACTCGCTTCAACACTTACTCTGGATTATACTTCTGTAGGCTAAAGTGGCTGGTGAATCCGGGGCTTCAACCAAAAAAGACTGTCCTTTGTCGCAACTCTTACCTTAAAGAAACAAAGGAAAGAAAATCCATGAAGAAGCACAGTGGTGATGTGAACCTGGGGCTCTTTCTGTGCCCATGACACTGAAGGTCGAGCCCACCTCACTTGCAATGAAGATCAAAGCTGAGACAGAATGTCGGGGTCTCGAGGACCTCACCTTCCCCCCCCCATCCAGCAGGGACCCTGGCTAGCGTTTCCTTGCAGCTCTGACCTGTACCTGGCTGATGGTGTTTAGTGTGTGTGCCTGCGAGTCATCTGGGTCATGTGCAGCAAATGCAGGTTCCAGGGCCCCCACTGTGATCAGATACAGCAGCTCCTAGGCAGGCCCAGGAACCTGCATTTAAAATACCAATTCATTCTTTCAGTAAAAAGATAATGAAGGCACACAGTAAGAGTATGGAATACAAAAGGTTATACCATGAAGAATGAGTTCAAAGGAGGCTACCAGTGTTTCAAGTATCCTTCTAGAAATATATGCATATATATACATATACACACTCATGTATTTTAAAAAAAATGCTTGGGAGTGTATGACACACATATTCTGCCCGTTGCTTTCTCCATGTGTAATTTTATCTTGAAGGTCTCTCCAGGTTGGCATCCATCCATCTGCTCTGTGTACTGCAGTGCCGCCTCGGGACACACAGGTGGTCTCGCATCCAGGTGAGCACGAGGCGGGACCTTGGGCACGCGGCGTGCTCCCCTCCCGTCTGGTCCTGGGTAGACCCCGCTGCCAGCTCCTCTGCCCCCGCCCCCCCTGCTGGAGAAGCAGGATCAGTGGTTCCACGACCCACAGTCACTCCCCAGCCTCCTGGGGGGATCCTGGCCAGGCCAACCGTGGAGCAGTCGTCGCCTCAGCTCCCCAGCATGTTGCCCGGTGGGACAGGGACACCCGAGACGGGGGGCAAAGTGGGCCCCCATGTGGCCCGGGCACTGTGAACTGTGGCGGAAGCAGCTAGGGAAGCCTCCGAGTTCACGGTCGCTGGACTGGGTCTGGGAAGTCACAGGTCCCACAACAGGCTCGTGGGGCCACTTCCTTCTGATTTTCATCCAGCGTCCTCTCACTCCTCGTCCTCCCTTCCCCAGAGGACATGCCTGTCCCCTTATAAATGCGCTCTGGTCAGTTCCCCGTCTCCACAAACCTCCCCCTCCTGCCTGTCGCCTGCAGGCGGCACCCCTTGGGCACTGCCCTGTCCAAGGCTCCCCTTGTGGCCCTCCTTCCATCTGTGCAGCCCCTGGCTCCATCACCGTGCCCACCTCGCAGGTGCGGCCTGAGGTTCAGCGCCTGGCAAGGACCCGCCGGAGCCCGCAGCCAGCGCTGGGGCAGCGCGGATCTAGGCCAGGGCGCCCGGCCCCAGACGTGCTTCCGCGTGACCCTCAGGCGTGCGGGGCTGGGGAGGCTGAGGATCACGGTGCCAGAGCCCGGCCGCTCCTCTGCTGCACGTTCCCACAGGGGCTGAGGGCGTCCTTCGCGGCCTCTTGTCTGTTCCTGGTAACGTGGCTGTTCCCTCACCGGACAGAAGCGGCTCCAGAGGGTCACAGAGACCTCACTTGGCCCTGCCCGCCTCGCCGCAGCGCGTCACGGCATTAACCGCCTGTCCTTTCCGACGCCGGCCCAGCTCTCTGCAGCTACAACCAGAGGTGAGGTCTGGGGACATGAACCTTGTCACGCTAGACATGTACCCGCTGGACGGCACTGGATCAGAGGCTGCACCAGGCCACCTCTCCTGTAAGCTGCTCTAAGGACTAAGGCGGCAGCACAGCCTGGAGCGGATGGCGGTGACAGGCTGCCACCACTCACTGTCCCCCACAAGTTCATGTGGGCCGCCCGCCTCTGGAGGCCTTTGAGGGGAGGTACCTGCTCCTACGGCCCAGAGGGAAGCTCTGGTCAATGCGAAGACAGTTTACAGCAGTGGGGAAGGCTGGAAAAGCAGCCGAGTTCTCTGTTTCTTGGGGAAACTACATACCAGAAGTGCTGCTGGGAGTGGAAACAAGCGAGGTGCGATCTCCGGAGCTGCCCCCCAGGTCCCCCGGGCTTCTCGGGGGCTCTTCCCGTCCACCTCCTCAAGGCAGGCCTCCTCCGAGCTGCGCTCTCGGCCCCTCCTCTCTGCACCTCCCACCCCCCGTCGCGGGCACGTCCCCCTCCACTCCTGACCTCTCTGCCCAGCCCGCTGACCAAGCCAAGGCCTCACCCGCCTCCACACAGCGCCAGGAGGGAGCCAGCCGCTTCTCGGTGCTGCCCCCGTCTCCTCAGTGGCTCACACTGGGTAGCACGGGCGTCCGTGACACCTCTCAAATCCTGGCACTTTCCCTCTCTCTGTACCCCCCTCCCTGGCAACGCCCAGGCCCCAGTCCAGCCCTAACCTCCTCCCCGTGACGCTCCCAAGGCTCTCACTTCCTAACAACCGGGGCCCGAGCGCCGTCGGTCTCTGTCGGCTTCCCTCAGGCCCAGGCACCTCTGCGTAACCTAACTGTCCCACTTCCTCATGGTGGGGCTCACACCTAACTTCAGCAAGGTCAGCTCCTGCTACTGTGGGGAAATATCTGGCGGTGGGTGTCCTCACCACTCCACTCAGCGAGCCGACGCCCTGGAGTGAGTGTGGGGTGGAGGTGGGGTCCCCGGAGGACTGTGACACTCAGGAGCGTGACCCCCGGAGGCAGGCCAGCGGCTTCCCCTCACGCTCACCGAGAGAAGCCGGGTGCAAGGAGGGCTGCGGCGGGATTCCCTGTACACTGGACATGCGGGGCACCTTCCTCGGGAGGCTTCAAGGCTAATTCTGTACCCGGCTTTGAGTCTGAACCTAATTCCTGTGTAAGAGAAGACTCGAAGGCACGCCCCTTGCCGCCTCCCCAGGTCACCCCCGGCCTGGCCCCTCCCCTTAGTGACTTCCTTTCCTCCTGCCCTCCTGCACCAGGCGTCTCCCTGACCAGTCTCTTCTCTCCTCTCCTCTGCAGGCCCCTCCCGCTGCCCCGAAGTTCTCCTGCTCCCTCGGCTACGCACCGCCACGCGTCTCACTGCTCCTCTCAGCTGGAGGGTGTGCAGCCTCCACCGGGGACTCACCCACCTATGCGCGGATCCAGAGGCACTTTGCCGAGAAGCGGGATCTTCAGGTCATGGCACATGACCTCCGCACCCCCAGTCGTCGGCGGGAATATCTGAGTCTCCTTCTGGGAGGCAAATTAAAGGGGGAGGAATCCTGATTTTGTTTCAGAATCATACGATGGACCACATTTTAAAGCAACTTTAAAAAATGGCTGTTTTGAATGTGAAAAGAATTTTCATTAAATCAGCAACAGAGGGTTTTAACTGATTCCACTTCCCGAAATGATGGGGAAAATAGAGACGGTTTCCCAGAGATCCACCCCTACGATTTCCTCAGGCACGGAGGACAGGACCTGGTTGGACGTACTCTCACCTGGCACTTGGGGCAGATGAAGCCGCTCATGTTCTCCACCACCCCGATGATGGGCAGCTTCACCTTGTGGCAGAAGCTGATCTCTTTCCGGACGTCCTGGAGCGACACCTCCTGTCAAGGTTCAAGAAGTCCAGTTATGTCAAAGTCAAAGCATAAAAAGAGAACATCCGCGTGGTGGAGGGATGGCTGCAGGGCCGTGGCATCGCCACCGTGAAGCGTTAGCGACCGTGCCCCGTGCTCCGTATTTGTTTCGTGCCGACCACGTGCGAGCCCTGTTCCAGGTGCTACTTACTTCCCACAAACCTCAAAGAATAAACCTGAACAGGCAATGTCCAATGTCCAACGAATCTACAGGAAAGCGACCCTTTAACACACCTCCATGCTCCCCTTTGCCGTCAGTGTACTAGGCTGATCCCGAGTAGGCACAGCCTTCCAGGTCAGGGCAGCCTGTGGGCTCGGCTGGCCGCCTATTTCCATAAATAAAGTTCTTCTGGAACACAGCCCGGCCCACTCTTCTGCACAGTATCTCGGGCCGCTTTCGCCCCACAATGGTACAGCTAAAGGGCCGTGACAGAGACCGTGTGACCCAAAAAGCCTGAAACAGTTACTCTCCGGTCCTTCACAGAAAAAGTACATCAACCTCTGATCCTGGTTATCATGAACCCAAGCAACTTTATGCACAAGAAGAAAATAAGGACTATTACCAGGTTTGGATCCCTTCAAATTCACTTCTGGACTCTCAATGTGCATCTTACAGTGTGAGGACTGTGGATAATCAGGGCTTAGTACCCACCCCAGTACCCCATTTAATTTTACTGCAGACACGTGTCCAAGGGTCGTGTGCTGTCAAATACGGCTACTGCTTAACATCTGTGGCTTTAACGGTCACAGGCCTTCAAAGGGTCCTGGCTTTGAGTCCTCTATTCTCCTGAGGCCCACGTTTGGCCCTCAAGCCCTTTGAGGCTGGGGTACAGGCGGAGGGGCATTTAGCTAGAAAGTAAACTGGCTGTTACTAAGCGTCTCACCGCAGTGCAGCTGTGGTTCTCTCCCTGGTATCCTCTACAAGCCCTGCTTTGTCAAAAATGACCCCACAGAAACTAACACACCACTGTAAAACAATTATACTCCAATAAAGATGTTAAAATTAATTAATTAATTTTTAAAAATGCAGTTCTCACAAAAAAATAAAAATGACCCCTAAAGAAAGCCAGCTGCTGGACGTGCAGGGCTCCGAGAAAGTGGGCATCCCCAGCCTGAAGTCACATTTTCTAGAGAAGTTACATACAGAGGTGCACAAACATGGGGCGTCCCCCCAGGCTTCCTGGAGAAGGGCCGGCATCTGCTCGGTCTGCTCCCCTCCTCCTGAATCCAAGGGGACTCTCTTTCCTTTCACAGTCAATATGGTATCAGAGAGGCCATCCTTGTGTCAACCCGATTGTTGCTGTTGCTTTAGACTTGACCTTTAGAGCGGTTTTAGGTTCACAGAAAGCACAGAGTTCCCACGTACCCCTGCCCCACGTGGAAAGCCCTGCCCACTGTCAGCACCCGCATCAGAGCGGACGTCCCCACTCCACTGTCCTCATAGGTCATTTCTTTGGGACCTACTCTTGAGAGCACTGCTGGTCTACGGGTGGGCCCCAGCCTCTCTTTAAAAATTCAGTAGGAAACATTCCTAACAACAAATTCGTCTTCTCTCCAGCGCCATCCTCGGGCCAGGCGCCCTTGGCCCCCACCCCCGCCCCAGCCACCTGATGCCTCCCTGTCCGCTGACAGCAGCTGGACCGAAGATAAACGTAAGGTTTCTGCGGATCCCAGGCAGGGCATGCTGCAGAGCCCAGGGTCTTGGGCTGTGGGAGAAAGAGGCCCTCCGGGGTGGGGGGCCCTGGCTCACCTGCGGTGTGGTGATGATCACCGCCCCATCGATGTGCGCTGCGGCCAGGTACTGCACGGCCGAGAGGTGCTCGTCCGACGTGCCGGGGGGGGTGTCCACGATGAGGTAGTCCACCTCGCCCCAGTCCACGTCCCGGAGGAACTGCTTGATCATGCCTGCAAGGAGAAGCCGCGGGGATGCCTCCTCTCTCCCGTCCTTCTGACTCTCTTTACAGAAGCACAGCTCGTGGCCTTTACGTACGGATCACCTGTGCTCTCAATCAGTGGTGCTTGGCAACGTCTGGGGACACGTCTGCTTGTCAATGACTAGGGTGGGAGTTCTACTCGCCTCTGGAGCACAGAGGCCAGGGTACTGCTAAGCCCCTGTGCCATGGAGGACAGCCCACCCTCCCCAAACAAGGAATTATCTGACTCAGTAGGCCAACAGCACCGAGGCTGAGGAACCTTGCCCAGATAGGCACTTTTGCATCATTACCTGCAGCCTCAATGCCTAGCCAACCTGCTACTGATTTCACCTCACATACTTCTCTCTTTGACACAAATAAGAACACAAACCACCTCAGGAATAATTTCAGGGTTAGGGAGATTTTCAGGAGAGAAAAACCCCTAATAGATTTTAAAAATTATAACATTTTATTAAATAAAACTGGTATTTCTGTTGGCTCTCTTCAACCAGTGAAGAGGCAACCAGATGCATAAAAATAATGCTCTAGGAAGCCCAGCAGGATGAGCCTGAGGCCATCCTGACAGGACGGGATGCAATTCTGCCCTTGGAAGGACGTGATAAGAGACAGAAAGCAGAGTGGCAAACCATTTTTCTTTGGTCCCCTCCAGATAACGGCATCATCGGGGCTGCTGAGCAAGAAACCCACCGACATCACCCCCAAGTTGTCTTCCAGGAACTAGAAAGGATGACGCAAGAAACATTTTACTTAAAACCACAGTGCAAGGCACTTCCCTATGTCTTTTGTCTGAGCTCTGGCTGAAAAAAGTGGGGGGACAAAATTACTGTGTGATCTGTGAGTATATTCACTCTTTGAATCCTTAAATCTTTTTTCTTTTTTTCGAAAAAAATCATTAAAGAAAAAGGTTACCATATTGGGGGGATTGAAAGAGTCACCATACGGCCTTATGGCAACGACAGTGAACTCAGCTGAAATAAACAAACCTCGTCTCCTTTACTATCTTAACCTGGGTTGGCAAACTATGGCCCCACTTCTGGTTTTGTATAAAGTTTTATTGGAAAACGGCCACGGTCATTCATTTGCTTATCACTACTTTCCAGCTATGACGGTGGCAACTGTATGGCCCACAAACTGGAAATATTTACTCTCTGAGCCTTTACAGAAAAAGTGTGCCAAGCCCAGGTTGGAACTGGATTCCCTGTGCCTAGGAAAGTGCCTCAATAAATATCTGTTGACGATAAACAGTTACAACCCTTTATGTACACATACGACAAGAGATCCTGAAGAAAAGGGGGTCAGCACTCACCACTGGAGACCAGCCCGAGCCACTCTGGTGAACCTGCAGGAACAGAAGCCCATGCTTATTTGTGAGAAATTATACGCCCTGGTCACGCTTCTCTCACAGACGAAGTTTACGCAGTAGGAAGGCAGTTTTATAAATGACGATTCATTGTCTTAAATGCTACCACTAAATTCTTAATAGGGAGTGAACAGAGCGGGGTCAGGGGCTGGGTTATGGATGATAGAATTCATTTGCCTTTTCCCTCCCAGGCTGGGTTATTTGGAAACTGCTTAGATATCTGGTCAGGGGACCGATGTTACCGGAGTCCAAATATAATTTGGGATATTTTAAAAGTGTGACAGAAATCAGTTGGGGGTTGCTGAGAAGATGCAGGCAACTGTGGAGCAGCGAGGCAGTCTCTGTACAAGTCCAGGAGTGGAGGGATGACCTTTAGTGAAACAGTAGACACAGAACCCTCCCATCAGTGGTGTGAACTTCAGGGCTGAGCTGCTGCCCCCAGGGGACAACAACTGGGGAAGTGGTGTCAGTGGGAAGCTTGGGCTACTGCAAGACCCAGACCCTCTCCTCGCAGTAGGTGTTCACTAACTGCCAGGGTTCAAGTCCGTATCAACGCTTTACTATGAAACAGGAACTTACGCAACTTCCAACCACACATCAATCTTAGATTTACGGTTCAAGTAACGCTGGACCCAGAACAGAAAGCCCATTTTTCCTGATGAATTCTTACTTTTTTAAACAGTCTTTTGAGATATAATCCACATACCACACAACTCACCCATTTACACTGTACAGTTAAATGGCTTCAGGATATTCACAGAACTGTGCATCCATCGCCACACCAACGCTAGAACACCTTCGTTACTCTTAGAAGATACCCTGCACCCCTTAAGTGTCGCCCCCGATCCCCACACTCCCCCCAGTCCTAGGGGACCACGGATCTACTGTGTCTACAGGTGTGCCTGCTGCTGACATTTCACAGAATTGCAATCAGATAACATGGGGTCCTTTGTCACTGGCTTTGAAGTCACACTTAAAAAAGAAAAACCCATTGATTCCTATTAATACTAATTCTCTAAGTCACTGGTTTTGAAAGAGGGGTAAACACGATGATCCAATAGCACAGGAGGAGAAAATAGTAGAACTTCTGTTATCTCACCATTTTAAATTTTCAATTTTTATAACTACTTGTGTCCTGGCCCAGTGAGTAGTACATGCACGTGACTGACGGTAACGGACCCCCGTGCTGGGGGGCCACGTGCTCAGAACTGTGATTCCTGCTGCTTCGCAGCAGGGCAGAAGCAAGTCCCAAGCCCTGAGCAGAGTCCCCGAGGACTGGCTCTGGCTACTCTCTGCCACCCCGTCCCTCTGCCCCGTCCCCGTGGGCCACTTTGCTGAGGACACGAGGACATTCCTGCACGCGCGCCCCATCCCAGCGCACCCTTCTCTGGGTTCTCTGAGCAGGGTGCCCTTGACCACCCCCTCCCAAAGAGCAGCTCCCCTGGCCGCCCTGCCCTGCCGAGTCTGTCCCCTTACCCTGCTTAGTGTCCTATTATCACCTGCCCCTCCCACAAGGGTAGGGTCTTTATCTGCCTTGTTCTCCTCTGAACCTCAGCACCCAGCGCTTCAGTAAAGAATGTACGGATCCCAACACCCCAGGAAAAGCCTAGTCCTCCAGCCCGGCTTCAGTGCACCCCCCAGGGGAACCTTTCTTGGATGGCTCTGTGCCACCTAGAAGGGAGGGAACAGCACGTGCTGCTCCACCCCCGCCCGCATTCTTTGCCTGCCTCGCAGTCTCACTTCCCCTCTGGTGACCACAGGAGCAGAGATATTTCCTTGCTTCCAGAGTACAGAAGCCTAGTCAGCCCTGGTCTAGCTTTCCCAGCCAGGGCTAAGTTTCTGTGTCTGACTTCTGCATTTGACGTATTGTTTCCCTTCCCCTCTAAGAAGGCATTGAAACTAACAATTCTCAGAAGGTTTGAATGAACTTAAATATAATCCACACCGCCCCCAAACTCACGGCTGTTGTTAAAAGGAGACAGGCGGTCTAGTGAACCTTTACCTGATCTCGTCATGTCCCGGTAAAAAGGCACGGGCTCCGCTGACCCCCTGGCTTAGGGTTAGCGGCTTGGCGCTACAGTTTACCGTAAGAAAATGCTTCCCTGCATTTTGTCTTGTCACTATTACCTGTTCTCCTTCCAATCCCATGATCTTGGGAATTGACGGGCCGCATATATCAATGTCTAGAAGAGCCACCTGGGGAAAAGAGGAGACGTGATATAAGCAGATGTACAGTCCTCCAGATGTGCACAACCGGGAGGGGACGGGGCTCCAGGAAAAGGAGGGAGGGGAGAAGGTGAAGAAAAACTGGGTTGAACTTGGACCGAGCGGAATCTCATGAGGGAGAGTTACAACATTTATCTTCCGGGCCACAGAGACACAGACGAAACTCCTAACAAGAACCTGCGAAGTACACCCACACCCCCGGCGCTCTGCCCATGGCCCTGCTGCACCCCAGCCACCCTCAGTATGGCCTATTTTCAGGCTGAGCTTATAGTCCAGGGTATCAGGTCGCTTGACAATTCAGGCCCAGCCACTGTTTACGTAGCCCTTACCATGTATTGGGGTGTGTGTGTTCGGGATCATTATCTCTGCTTTATAGAAGAGGAAACTGAGGTTCAGAGAGGCCCAGAGACTTGTTCAACGAGCAAGAAGCAGAGCTGGGACATGAACTGAGGTCTCTGGACTCCGACGCCAGGGCTCTTCCCACTACCCCGGGGGCCTGGCAAGGAGGGCCTGAGTGGACCCTCTAGCTGAGCTCTGACCAAGCCCTGTTTTCCTGTGATGCTGAAGGTTAATGATGGCTTAGGCTCAACTTCTAAAAAAGAAAGTGAAAATAAGGAAATCTACAGAAGTTCTTTGCTAGTGATACGTGCAACCTTCGATGACTCCTTCTACCCTAAACGCCCTGCTTTCCCCATCTGATTCGTGAGAAGGTCTGAGACAGCCTTCAGAAACCTTCTAAGGAGCAGGGCCGTGCTCATCTTGAAAGCTCTCACATCCTAGATCCAAAGGAGAGCACCTCTGGGTAACTTTTTAACTTGCCCCAAATTAGTTTCTTGCTTTCCTCTTCAATCCTCTCTGGACAACCTCCTATGATCCTCACATGACTTCACACCAGGTCAGGAAAGTGGTTCCTTCGTACACTGGATAGTCGTTTGCCTCAAGCGCCCTCTGCTGGACCTCAAGAAGAATGCACCAGAACAACGCTCACCCTGAAGACCCATCAGGGTGAAGACCTCATCCTGAAGACCTGACTTCCGTGGACTTCCTGATGCTTCAGGCTGATGTGTGGTTAATGATCCAGACGTTTTACATCAGAGCCTCACAACTTGGGAAATTATACCATCGCTACGACCCTGACGGAGACTTTCGTCAATAATCTCGAGTTTCTAGCCACTTGGTCTAGAAAATCTCATTCTCTTTTGGGAACAGTTTAATCAGTTTCCTTTGGAGGAATTACACCCCCTCTTCCCCACAACCAAGTGGGTATCTTGAGTGAAGTGATACAAGAAAGAGATCACATGCACTCACTCTGCGGTGGAACCCGAAAAGGCTGTGGTACATTCCTGCTACCCAGCTCTCCAGTGGCCGTGTCCTGTCCCCTTCAGACATTCTGCTGATCCTGCCGCTACCCCCATATCCATCCAATTAATTCCCTTTCTGCCCCAGTTACACCAGAGAACCCCAGCTGGAAGAAACATGCCTGCAATAATCCTCACAGGGTCTGTGGAAGGTGCTAGAAGACTGATGGGAAGAGGAGGCTTTGCCACACCTCTCCCAGCTAGAAAGTGGTGGAGTGGGTGCTGCAGGGCTGTCAGGATCCACAGCGTTCCCTACCTAGCGCCCCATACTTCCGGAAGCAGGCTCAGCACTAACTGCTGGCACTCTGAGGCCGTGTCACCTCGCACAAGCTGCTTCTCCTCCCCGATCTGTCTGAGCTTCTGATCTGCGAAACTAGTGTTTCGGGAGATCATTAGGCTCCTTCCAGCCCTCGAGTCTACAAGCCCCCGAGAGGGCCTCAGACACTATAGCCTGGACCTTTTAATGACACAGCTTGCCTTTCAGCTCACAGGGCAGGATGATAAGCTGGGAACTGACGGGAGCTGCTGACTCCTGCGGTGGGAAGGAGGCACGTGATTCTTGGATGTCTCACAGCTCAGGTCTGCGCCATAGAGGCTCCTCCTCCTCCCTTCGCTCCAACCTGCACATTCCCCGGCCCACCTGTGATCAGTCAGGGGCTACCCTGCGATTCAAGGCCCTCTGCAAACCATCAGACACCTGCCTGACCAAGTGCTATCATGGAACAGCCTTGCTTGCAGTCAGTAATGAGCTGCCACTGGGCGGCAGGCAGAAAAGGACAGGGCAGTCCTCACCACCCTGCTGAATTTAGGGCAGGGAGGGGTGTGAGCTGCTTGACTTTAGTCAACAAGACACTCGGTGTGCACTCTGTGCCCACGCAGGGCACCCTTTGGAGACAGTGATGTTTTCTGTCACCAGTAGGTCTGCCTGAGGGGAGACAGACTTTCTTAAGTGCTGACTTTTTTTTTTTTAAGCACCACTGCAAGAAAAAAATCCAGCTCATCTAGCCATGTTTCCACGCAGCTGGTGAGCTTCCCTTCAGTTTACTGCAAAGTTTCAACGTGTGCGCAGTGGGACTTCAGAACGTAACAACACGGAAGCGTGATTCTATGTAAACAGCTGTCTATTCACAAGTGGTTCCTTGTAGCTGGCCTGGTTAAAGTACATCTCCAGGCAGCTGTTTAAGAAAATGCCTGACAGCTTCTGAAAGCAAAGATTATTCTGGGTAACATGGATCATCGCAGAAAACAGATTTCTTGGCTGGCCAACTGGCCAATACAGACTTGACCCTCAGACGGCAAAAGATTGTTGACTAACAGAAAAACAGATGGGCAAGTATATGTGAACCTGATTGGCACTGGACTCTGGGTGGGCTACAAACTCATTATCACCAAAGCAGAAATAGTCTTCACCCCTCCATATTCTATCAGGGACATTTACTGAGCACTTCCTATGCATCAGGCATCGTGTTAAGCATTTTACTGTTACGAGTATCATCTCACTCGGTCCTGAGTCCCATTTTACAGATGAGAAAACTGAGGCAGAGACAGTCTGATAACCTGCCCAAGGTCACAGCAGTGGTATCGGCGGCACTGGGATGTGATCGTGGGCAGACCGACTCCAGAGCCTGTGTCCTTGGCCACCACGCTAGTCTGCACCCACCTCCTGCCCCAAACGCTCAGCTAGACTTCTGACCCTCCTTCTTCTCCAAGAGTTGGAGGCCCTGCTGCTCCATTTGTTCCTGCCGTTGGTTCTAGCACTGCCCTGGTTGTGTCCTCGTGGCCTCTCATGGAGACAAGAGCAACACCACCTGCTGGTTTACCGTCACCCTCTGATGACACTCGATCACACACTCAGCTGCTGCTATAGCAACCCTCAAACCATGCCTCTTTCCCGCTGGAACATCTTCCCAGGGCGTTAAAGCCTCCCAGGTCTGGCTCAGGCTGAGCCTCACCCTCGGCCCCTCTGCTGCAGCAGCAGCAGCCCTGCCTGCCCAGCCTGTTTGCCCCGGCAGTCCCAGCTCTGCGCCTCTGCCTCCACCTCCTCCTGCCACATCCCATCGGCCGCCATCAGAGTCCAAGACCGCCTTCTCCCACGAGCCTGCCCAGCTGTCCCCTGCCAGTCACTTCTCCCTTTCCCCAGATGCCTAGAGCACATCTTGGGTAACAGATACCAGATTCCAGAGAAGCCCATGTCAGTCATGTAGGCCAACAAAAGCAGCTCCACATGTCATAAAATGATCCGAAGAGAAATGAGTTATAAGCAGGATTCAGAGTCCTAGTGAGAGAAACACCAAGCTTTACAGGTCCCCTAGCCCAGCCTCTGCACTGTCCCAAGGCCACGGCCTCCCCAACGTTTCAATCCTCCCCCAAAGAAGTTCTTCCCCAGCCAGCACTAGTGCTTCTGGAGCTACAAACCAAACCAGGGGCCGGCGAACTACAACCCAGGGCCCAAACCCAGAATGCCACCTGTTTCTGTACAGCCCATAGCTAAGAATGGCTATTACGTTTCTAGAGTTGGGGGGAGAAAAATCAAAAGAATACATTTATTTCACGACAGGGTGAAAATTATGAAATTCAAATTATATGAAATTCAAAATTTTATTAGAACACAGCCACACTCATTTGTTCACAGGTTGTCCATGGCTGCTTTCATGTTCAAGGGAAGAACTGAATAGTTGCTACAGAAACTGTATAGCCTACGAAGCCTAAAATATTTACCATCTGGCTCTTTATATAAAAAGTCTGCTGACCCCTGAAGTAAACTCTACTTTCGTAGCCCAACGATTTAAAAAAATATATTCCTGGAGCCTTCGGTGAGGTATCTGAGAGGCCACTGTTTGTGTGTGTGTGTGTGTGTGTGCACGCGCGTGTGTGTGCGTGCACACACGCACACGCTCAAGCATATTGAGGGCAGGTCGGAATGGTGGGCTTGATCCCCCTGCCCAAGGTAGCTACCTTTACCAGGTTTTTTGTGGAGGAAATAAAGCCTTTATTTTATTAAGAATTTAAGGCGCTATTTCATACTGGAATAGAATGGTTTATCTCACACAAGTAGAAAGTATGCAGTTTATCCAGTTATTAGAGTTTAAAAAAAATAACTGGCAATATGTGGCAGTTTTGCACTCCCCACTAGCACTATCTTAAAAAAAAAAAGCCAAACAAAAGTGAAAGGTCATTTGCCAGTTATAAAATAAATGTGAACTGAAAGTTAGTTAGCCCTTATTTATATAAAAATAAATTTCAACATTCAAAATGCACAAAGACAAAACTAATTTTCAAAAATATATCAGTGTATGGAAAGAAGGCACGCACCAAGACCAAGGAAGAACTGGAATGGCTGTTTCAATGTTTGTTCAATGTTTCAACATGAACACAATAAAATTGTTTCCATGTTACAAGGAACTCCTCTGCAGGCCCCAAACAGCACTCTGACGGGAAAACAGCAGAGTTGGTTGGTGATCCACACAGAGTGTGGTGGGCTCTCTCACCCAGTGCACACACGGCACCAACATACAAGTCCTCACCACGGCTCGTATTTCAGGGCTCAACGTGTTGAGCAGTGGCGTCTAAGAGACACCGAAGCTTTTCTAGCAGTTCTGGTACGTATATATATTTTTTTCAATTAGAATTTTGAACATAATTTCATTTTGGCAAAACCAAATGGTGGAACGTGTTCTGTGTTAAAAAAACAAAAAGACCCCGCAGCATTCATGGTTTCATCAGGTATAAAATTGTAATCAAAGTGAATATTGGGATCATTTCCTAAGATCAGTGCAAAACCATCATGAGTCCCAATGAATAACCTGTATTTTTAAAATCACAGGTACTGCAAATTTCCATTTGATCTTTTTGGTAAAAGTAATTTTTTTCTTCCTCACCCTACCACACCTTTTATTAAAGCTGAAATCCTGAGAGCAGTACTGGGGAATTTGAGTTTTCAAGCTCCTCTGTGTACGTGGGTGTAAGTGAATGGCCTAGTGCAGGGGTTGGCAAGCGTTTTCTTCAAGGGCCAAATGGAAAGTATTATAGGCTTCGTGGGCAAAATCAAGGATTAAGACGTACTAACGTAACACTGTAAAAGCAACCATTTATAAATGTAAAAACCATTCATAGCTCACAGGCCATAAAAAGACAGGAGATGGGCTGGATTTGACCACAGGCTATCGTTGGTAGACCCCTGACCTAGAAAAAGGCAGAAGGGGTTCATTAAGAGAAAGAAGCCTGAACTTAACATAATAAATAATCAGCAAGCCAAGAGAAATGTACACCTGCCAGCCATGTTCATGGCTAGAGAATCCAATGAAATAGTCATTTCATTGCTCGACTGCCTTGCACTTCCTCGTTCTCTCTGCAGGGATCTAGATTCCAAAGAGGCCAGATAAACTGACACTAACGAGTCAGCTCCCTACGAGCCATCATGAGCCCTAAGACACGAGCCTCTCCCAGTTTTTCCTTAAGGTCCCACCTGTGTGTTTTCATCTTCCGCTAGGCCGTGGGCCAGGTGGGCACTGAATGTGCTTTTCCCAACGCCGCCTTTCCCAGACAACACCAAGATCTTGTGTTTCACGGTCTTCATTTTTTCTTTGATTTCCTCTATGGCTGCAAAGAAAGCAATTCAGATGACCAAGCTCCTGACTCAATCTTTTTTTATTTTTAAAAAATTTTTATTGGAGTATAGTTGATTTACAATGTTGTGTTAGTTTCAGGTGTACAGCAAAGTGAATCAGTTATACATATATCCACTCTTTTTTAGATTCTTTTCCCACATAGGCCATTACAGAGTATTGAGTAGAGTTCCCTGTGCTATACAGTGGGTCCTTATTAGTTATCTATTTTATATATAGTTATTAGTTATCTATTATTAGTTATCTATTATCTATTAGTTATCTATTATCTATTAGTTATCTATTATTAGTTATCTATTTTATATATATATATATATATAAAATCCCAATCTCCCAATTTATCCCTCCCCTTCCTTTCCCCCATGGTAACCATAAGTTTGTTTTCTCTATTTCTCATTTGTGACTCTATTTCTGTTTTGTAAATAAGTTCATTTGTACCATTTTTTTAGATTCTACATATAAGCGATATCATATGATATTTGTGTCTCTCTGAATGTCACTCTTCCCATGGGCTGGAAGAAGCTAAATCCTTGGGCTATTTCAAGGGATCATGAGTGAAACTGCACCTCATCAATGGTAGTAATAAGTGCTACCAAAAAACCCCAAACCAAAACCAAACAAAACAAAACCCAAGGCTACGAGTACATCTGACATTTCCTTATTTATCGGTTTACTTGTTTGTCTCCCCTACTAGAATATAAAGTCCATGAAGGGGGGGGCTCTGAAGTGTTCACACTATATTCCCAGTTCCAGAACAGAACTTTCAATGCAGCAATGATTCCCAACCTGCGGGCAAACCCCACCAGGGCACATCTGGCAATGTCTCGGGATATTTTTGGTTGTCACAGGAAGGAGTGTTGCTGGCAGGTAGTGGGTAGAGGCCAGGGATGCTGCTAAATGTTCTGGGCAGAGAAACAGGGCAGACATCCCCACCACAAAGAATTATCCAACCCTGAGGGTCAGTAGTGCCAAGAGTGAGAAACTGACACATTGCAGGCACTTAGTTACCTGTCATTGATAACTATCACTATTACACATTTACTACGCTTTCAATATTTCATCCTAGTTCAAATCCCTAAAACAACACTGTAACTATTTTCCCCCCATTTTTGATGAGGAAACGGAGGCTCAGAGAGGTTAAGGCTTTTTAATCACCTCATCTGTCTCATTCATAGCCGTATCCCCAGCACAGAGCACTGTGCCTGCAAGTGATCAATAGATACTTCTGTTGAATTAATGGGAGAATCGCTCCTCAAAAGGAAGGAAATTTTGTCCAAAGAAAACAGCTGGCGGAGCTAGGATTTAAGCCTAAGTTCCCTGACTTCAAACTTTATACCCTATTCCCTCTGGTGCCGGCCTCCTCCCAACCACTTCCAGTTACTGTCACTCAAACCGCTGGTCCCACCCCTCACCTCTTACGACTTTCTCCCATGCCCCGCCCCTCCTGAGACCCCTTTTGACTCCACGCCAGTCACGGGTTCAGGCTCCGCCCCCACCCCGCCAATTTTCTCCTCTCCTAGCCTTTTAAAAGCCCTGACCCTCTGGGCCCCGCTCCTGTCACTCATCCCTCAAGCCCCGCGCCTTATCCTGAAGACGACTCCACGACCCGCCTCCTCTGGGCCCCTGCCCCTCATCCTTAAGGCCCCTATCCCAACACCATCCACACCCCGCCCACGTCCCGCCTCTTCCAGGACAGCGCTTCTCACTTCCCGTTGGAGCCTTGCCCCTTCCTCACCCGGGTCCGGAGCGGCACCAGCTCCAGAAGCGCAGAGCCCCTGGTTGGGGCACCCCTGACATGAGGCCCCTCGACCTGCTTGGGCGCTGCCGACCCCGGGACAGTCTGCGCGAAGACAAGATCACAGTTAGAGTGGCTCCTGTCCTTTCAGGCCCGCCCCCCACGCCCCCTCCGCGCGCTCACCATGAGGCACCTCCTCCATCCCGCTGCCTTGGACGCGTACGCGGTCACCGGAAACCGCCGTTACGTATTTCCGCCTCGTGGCGCCCAATCTGACCCTCCAGCTGCGCGAAATTGTGTCTCGAAAGAGGGCTGTGCGCACGCGCGAGCCTTGTGATGGGAGTTTGGGACTGTTCTCTTTCTGTTCCTTTTAAAATTGAGTTGCAGATATCTATCATAAATACTTCGGCATGTATCTCCTAGGATCAAAGGCTTTGTCCTACATGACTTCAATACCATTTTCATATCCGGGATTTAACATTAATGCAAAACTGTTAGCTAATATTCACTTTGTATTCAGATTAAGGAAGAGCCCCCTGCTCCCCCAACCCCCCTTGATTAGATTCAAGGATTTTTTTAAAATTAATTAATTAATTAATTTTATTTTGGGTCTTCGTTGCTGTGCACGGGCTTTCTCTAGTTGCGGTGAGCAGGGGCTACTCTTCGTTGCGGTGCGCGGGCTTCTCATTGCAGTAGCTTCTCTTGTTGCAGAGCCTGGGCTCTAGGTGCGCGGGCTTCAGTAGTTGTGGCACATGGGCTTAGTCGCTCCGTGCCTAAGCCCTGGTCCGGGAAGATCTTCCCGGACCAGGGCTCGAACCCGTGTCCCCTGCAGTGGAAGGCAGATTCTTAACCACTGCATCACCAGGGAAGCCCCCAGGTTAAAGTTTTTAGCAGAATGCACTTACAGTTGTGTCACAGCAGGAAGCACGTAATGCCAGTTGGTTCCATTATTGGTGACGTGAGGGCTTGATCACTTGATAAAGATGGTGTGTGTCCTGTTTCTCCAGGGAATGGCACCACTTTCCATTTGTAATTAATACAGACTCTCTGGGGAGACACATTGAGATCATATGAATATCCTGTTCTCGATCAGCCTTCACTCAGTGGTTTTAACATCCTTGCCTGGATCAGTTGCATAGGTGTTTGCAAAATTGTGCTTTTTCCCAGTCCTTATCCTTATCTCAATTAATTGGCATTCCTCAGTAAATAAGTTTCCCTCCCACCCTTTTTTTGAGAATCACTATGGACTCATGGGTTTTTTAAAAATTCTGTATTTAAGAATAAATTATCATTATTCTTTATGGTCAATTTTCCCCCAAAATGTGGCCAGTGAAGCCTCATCAGGCTTCTGTGTCTTGGACATTAATCAAACCCCTTTGAGCACTTTCTTGCTTTCTGACAATAGGATGTTCCAGGCTCTCCTATTTTCTTTGCTGCAGCTATTTCTCCAAGGACCCCTGGTTGCTTTTCCTGGAGAATTGTCTTTAGAAACCATCCAAGATGTGGATGCTGTTTGCTCATTGCTACAGGAGTATCATTGCTTACAGGTTTGGGACAAATTTTTATGAGTGAACAAACTTTCCCCAGCCTCAGGCACTAAGGATATAGAAACTCATTAAAAATAATGTATCAGTTGCCTATCCCTGCCACCGATTATAGCTGGCACTTGTGGAATGCTTACGATTCGCCAGCTGTTACCTGGTGCTTTTATGTGAATTACCTAATTTATGCTCTTCATCAATCCTGTCCTCTAGGTCCTACGATCTCTATTTTTGGATGAGAAAACTGCCTTTCACAATGATTAAACGACTTTCCTAAGGTCACACAGATAATAGCGAGGGAGCCAGACTGATGAACTTTGGCTGTCTGGCCCCAGAGCCTGAACTCTCATCCATAACATATGGTGCTAGCAATACCAAACTGATCTAGTTCCTTCCTGTCTTCCTGGAGCCCAACTCGGTTGGGACAACAGATACTGAAGCACGTAATTGCGATGTGATAAGTGCTACGACAGAAGAGGATCAGAGTGATAGGGGTCAGGAAAGAATTCCTGAGTAGGAGACACCCAGATTGGGGCAGGGTAGGGTGAAGGCAAGTAGCGTTTCAAACTGAGCAAACAGCCTGAGCAAAGCCTGGTGGTCAGAGGAGCTCCCTTACGAGGCAGCGAGTATTGTGATTTCTGTTTTGCAGGTCAGAAGACTGGGTCACAGAGAATGACTTGCCCAGGGTCTCAGGGCCAGTAAGTGGCAGAGCTGGGACTCCAACAAAGTCTGGTATAGGGCCTGGGCTTTTAACCACTCTGCTGTACACTGGGAGGCAGGATACAAGTTATGCTCCTTTCACTGAGACTCAGAGAGCCTTGCCCAGGGTCTCACAGCCAGCAGCCTCCACTGAATTCTTCTGAGCACAGGCTCTTTTTCTCCCAGTCACACTGCAGAAGCCTCAGGCCAGCCCACTTCAGGTGTTCCTTCCTGATGTCCCCTAAGACATTTCCTGCACGTTCCCCCTAGCTGTTTTCAGCAGCAGGGCTACTTCAGAGCTCTTTTGTCCCGAATTGCACAGGGCCCTCCCACTCAGCACTCAGTGGGTCTTTGCTCAGTGGCAGGGAGGAAAAAGTCTACTGTCCTTCAACCTTCCCCTCTCTACTCGCTTCTCTCCACAAGGCTGTAAGAATGATGGTGAAATCAAACAAACCTCTCAACTTGGCTCCAGGTCTCTCTCCTACTCTCCCAGCCAAATTCCTGTCTCACCTGGGATGGAACTTTCCACCTGTTGTATTTGGGAGCAGAAGGGTGGGAGCCAGGTGGCAAAGCAGATTCCCAGGCCCATCCCTGACCTCCTGACTCAGAAACTGGAGGGCTGGACCAGGGAATCTGTATCTTCACATTCTCACAGGATAGTAATTACATCCACTAAGTTTGAGAACCACTTCTTACAATGAGCACTCCTCAAGACTGTTCTTGGCCCACTTTTAGTCGCACTTGCCACATCCTCCCCACCATGAACAGCTTTATGTCCACGGCATCCTCCGATATTCCATATGAAACATTCCCCAGTCTCCAGCCCCTATTTCTCCCTAAGTTCACACACATGTATCTCAGTCGATGCTTATTGGATTTTACTGCACTGCTGTCCTATGAACATAAAACTCATGTCCACAACTTTCTCCTCAAACCAGTTCCTGTCTCTGGAGTTCTCATCTCAGAGACTGACACCACCACTGCCGAAGAACTCAAGTCATCAATCGGAGCACCAGCCTTGCTTAGTTGTTTCCATCTCCCCTGTATCAGTTATCAATTGCTGTGTAACAAATTACCCCAATATCTAGTAGTTAAGACAACAATGGTTTATTATTTCTCATGACTCCTCTGGTTTTATCCAGGATCACTCATGTGGCTTCATTCAGGCAGGAGTTGACTAGAAAATCTAAGATTCTCACTTGTGTCTGCCTGGATTTCCCTCCACATGACTTCTCCCCACCACGTGGCCTCTCATCATTCAGTGGTCCAGCCTGAGCATCTTTCCATTGCAGCTGGGCACGGCTGAGAACTGGCACAGGGTCACTCTCTCACATTCTGTTGGTCAGAGCAAGTCCCAAGAGCAGCCCAGGTTCAAGGGGTGGGGAAACAGACACCATGTCTTGATGGGCGGAGTGGCAGGCGGGTACAGAGATGGCGTAAGTGTTGGCGGCCACTGTTGGAGACACCCGTGGTATCTCCCTTTACAGCCAGTCATCAAGTCCTGTAGCTGGGGGCTGTGGTGGCCTGGCTGCACAAGTGGCTTGATTCTTCACCCCCTTCTTTATCTGTGCCCTTTGCTATCTAGCTTTGCAGTACATTCTGTTCTACCCTTGACCCTGGGCTCAGGCATGTGACTTACTTTGCTAATGAGAAGTTAGCAAATGGGATCTAAGAAAAACCTCATAAAAGCCCTTGCCTGTTTTCACTTCCCTCTCCTGCCCCTCTGCCATGGCTGTGAGGATATCTCTGGCCTAGCCTGATAAAGGTAAGACATGGAGATGAGCCGAGCACCCCCTCCCCAGCGGTCCCAAACCACTGACCCTGACACACAGGACCAAGTGCTGCAGACCCACAGACGACAACAGACGTATGAGTGAGTCCAGCCGAGTCCCCAAGAGCCACCCAGCCAACCCAAAGACTCATGAGCTAAATAATAAACACTGCTTTAAGCCACTGTGTTTGGGGTGGCGACATACAAGTCCCAGGCCACAACTTCCATCATTCCTACTGCCTTGGCTCAGGCCTTTGTCCTCCTGGGCCTGCAATAGTTTCTGTATCAGGCCAGGCTATGCTGCCCGACAAACATCCCCCAGGCTGCACAGGCTCAAGGCAGCAAGGTTTATTTTTTGCTCCTGTTCATATACAGCTTCGTCGACAGAGGCCCCTGCTCACTGTAGCTCAGGGATACAGGCAGAGGCACTGTCACCTTACGTTGCAGCCATCTGAACACAAGGCTTCAAAGGTGGAGAGTGTGAATTGTACGCTGCTGCTTAAATGCGTCCCCTGAGATGTGACACCTACTTCCTCACTTTCCCCTGGCAAGATTGAGTTCCATGGTCATACCCAGAGAGGCACAGGGAGTGGGCCCTGGACTGTCCCCTGTAGTTCCTCACAGGGTTTCTCTGCTCCTGACCTTTCCCCATGCAGATCACATGGTGTCACTCTGCTGCTCTTAAACCTTCAATGGCTCCCTATGGCCCACAGGCTAACATCCAATCTTCGCATGGTTTTCAGTGGCCTTGGTGACCATCTGACCACTCCAGGCTCATTTCTTTCTTTTCTTTCTTTTTTTTTTTAAACATCTTTATTGGAGTATAATTGATTTACAATGGTGTGCTAGTTTCTGCTGTATAACAAAGTGAATCAGCTATACATAAACATATATCCCCGTCCAGGCTCATTTCTTGCCCTGGGCCAGTGTGAAGGCTGGGCCCTGACCACTGAACAGCCGGCACTTCCCCGGGGACCCCAGCCCATTACTCTGTTGCTCACATTGGTCATTCTGCCAGGAATGTCCCCGCTGCCCACCCCTCCCCCAGCCTTTGCCTGTCCGGCCATTACCCAGTCCTCCGTGAGAGACCTCTGAGCACCATCTTCTCACAGATGCTGTTCCTGGCCTGTGGAAGCAACTGGTTCTCCTTTCTCGAGTACAGCGTGTTCCAAAAGTCTGAGCCCAGTTTTCTCCTTTAGGAACTTTTGAAGCATGAACAAACTTACAAAAACCGGCCTTTGAAAGTTTACATTTCCTTTACATTCATTTCGCTTCCTGAGTTTGAAACAATAGACTTTAAATTTTTTATTTCAGTCCCTCTGATGGTAGATGGCCATGATGACTAAAACAACAAAATGAAAATTTAGGGAGTTCCCTGGTGGCCGAGTAGTTAGAATTCTGGGCTTTCACTGCTGGGGCCTGGGTTCAATCCCTGTTCGGGGAACTGAGTTCCTGCAAGCTGTGTGGCACGGCCAAAAAGAAAAAACAAAATTAAAGTTGAAAAACGTGTTGTTGTAGATTCAAATAGCTAAATTTTTAAATGATTAAAGAAATAAGTTTGTAGGGGCTTCCCTGGTGGCACAGTGGTTGAGAGTCCGCCTGCCGATGCAGGGGACACGGGTTCGTGCCCTGGTCCGGGAAGATCCCACATGCCGTGGAGCGGCTGGGCCCGTGAGCCATGGCCGCTGAGCCTGCGCGTCTGGAGCCTGTGCTCCGCAACGGGAGAGGCCACAGCAGTGAGAGGCCCGCGTACCACACACACAAAAAAATAATACGTTTGTAAAACCAGAGACAGTGAAAAGATTAGTGATTGCCAGGATTTGGGGGAGGGGTTAGGAGTGGGAGGGATGAAAAGCACAGGGGACTTCAGGGCAGTAAAACTATTCTGTGGGATACTGTAATGGTGGCCACAGGACATTACATTATGCATTTATCAAATCTCGTAGAAGGTACAACATTAAGAGTGAACCCTAACTTAAACTATGGACTTTAGTTAATAATAATGTATCAATATTGGTTCACCAATGACAACAAACATACCACACCAGTGCAAGATGTTAATAATAATGGGGCAACGGGGTGGGGGGAATATATCAGAACTCTCTGAACTTTCTGAAAGTTTTTTTTCTGTACACCTAAAACTGCTCTAGAAACAAAATTTGTTTATACTTCTGAAATTATTAGAGCTTAAATCTGCACTGAGACTGGTGGGACACTGGGTATGTTCTTTCAACAGCAGGGTTTCTCGACCTGGCTACACATTATAATCACCTGGGGTATTTTATGCGCCGTTCTCCTCCTCCACGTCAATCAAATCAGAAACTTGTGCATGGGGCCTGGGACTATAAAGAGGTTCTGAACCCAGTTTCCAATGTGGGTAGGAGGTGTGTGTGTGGGGTTCCCCATGCCAACGATAGATGCCCTGGACACCAGATGGGTGTCCTACAATTCAACAATTTTGATGCTAATGGAGTTAGCATCAGATTCCACAGGTTAAGGGCTCAGTTTTACAAGACTGCCCTCCTCCCCAAGATGCCAGTTGCAAGCCCAGGTTGTTACCTGTGCTTCTGACTGACTGACTGACTATAAGTCAGAGGTACCCATGACCTCCTCCCGCTTTGGATTCAATTAATTTGCTAGAGTAGCTCACAGAAATCAGAGAAACATTTTACTTACTAGATACCGGTTTATCCTAAAAGAATATAACTCAGGAACAGCCAGGTGGAAGAGATGCACAGGGTAAGGCATGAGGAAAAAGCTCAGAGAGTCCAAGCCCTCTCCAGGGGCACCTCTCTCCCCAAATCTCCAAGTTTTCACCAAAACCTGTCCTTTTAAACGGAGGCTTCATTACCCCGTCACGATTGCGTAAGTCATCAGCGATTGGTTCAGTCCCAAGCTGGGGAGGTGGGACTGGAAGTTCCAACCCTCCAATCGCTAGGTTGGTTCCCCTGGCAACCAGCCCCCATCCTTAAGTGAGGTCCATTAACATAACAAGAGACACCTTTATTGCTCTCCGCCCTTAGGAAATTCCAAGGATTTTAGGAGCTCTGTGCCAGACATGGGAAAAAAGACCAAATATATGTTTCTTACTATAAATCATAATATCACAGCATGTTTAAAAAACTCCTCAGGGTTTCTAAGCGATGGCACTACAGACTTCCATGGTTGGGACGGGTGAGATGGGTGAGGGCAGCGGACACAGGGGTTTACAGCTCGTGTTCTGAAGTCAGATGACATGTGTTTAAATCCTGACTCTAATGAGCTGAATAACACTGGGCACGTCCCTTCTGGTCTCCAGCCTCAGCCTGTTCATCTGTAAAATGGGGATAATAAGAGCAATTTCCGCACCTGGAATTCCCTGGCGGTCCAGTGGCTAGGACACGGCACTTTCAATGCCGTGACCCAGGTTCGATCCCTGGTCAGGGAACTAAGAGCCCACAAGTCGCGAGGCACGGCCAAAAAAAAAAAAAAAAGAGCAATTGTCCAATGATGTTGCTGTGGAGATAAAATAATTTCATTCATGCAAAGCACCAAGTACAGAGCAAAGGTCCAATACACAGTTGTGTTTAAGTAAACTTGGGGTTGTAGGTAAGAGTTGCAGAGGTGAGATCCTGCACCCTTGTTTACAGATGGGGGAACTGAGGCCTAGACAGAGAAAATTGTCCCTAATCACATAGCAGGTTAGTGAATGAAACAAGACTAGCACCTGGGTCAAACAGGTTAAGAATTTAGATGGTGATCTAGCAGGACTGGAGCATCTTAAACACACTGCAACGTGGTGAAAACGCTACCCTGTGAAATGCACAGGAGATGCATGCAGTTCCACAATGTACCACCAGGTGGCACTCCTACCCCATCTATGACCAAAGTCAGGACGTGGAAAAAATTTTAAGTTCTGGAGTAGAGAATTTCCACCTCTTCCCTTGGATCAAGCAAAAATATCTAACGAAGATATTAAATATCTAATATCAGTTATATATCAAGCGCCTGCAGTGTATACAGGCACTTGATATATAACTGAGTCGAATACACTGCAGGCGCTTGATATATAACTGAGTCGAAAAATAAGGTTCAGATCCATTATATATGGAGAAGTTGACTCGTTTGCTAGTTAAGAACGTGGATTTTTGAATGCCAGCCGTCTGCGTTCAAATTCCAGCTCCCCATTTACCAGCTTTCAAATCTTTTCTTCATGCCTTAGTTTCCTCCCCTGTAATATGGCAACGATAATATCAACTCCCTCAGAGGATTATTGTTGGAAGGATTAAATAAGTTAATATGAGTATAACAAGTTTTTTGAAAATTCCTCACACATTTGTGCAGTATATAGGTGTTAGCAATTGTTAATTTCTTAAACAAACAGCTTTATTGATGGACAACTGATAAACAGACTGCACATATTTAAAGCGTACAGTTGATAAGTTTTGACTTATATACGCTGTACCTGTGAAACCATCACCACAGTCAAGATAGTGAACACACAGATCATCCCCCAAAGTTTCCTCGTGACCTTTGCAAACCTGCCCCTTATCCCCGCCGGCAGTCACTGCCGTTTCCTGCCTCCATAGATGAGTGTGGATTTTCTAGAATTTTTTACCAGTGGAATCATATGGTGTGTGCTCCTTTTCATCTGGCTTCTTTCAGCATGTTTATTTCAGGTTCATCCACGTTGTTGAGTGTGTGAAGTTCATTTCTTCTGGCTTCGGTGAAGTATTTCATTGTATGAGTACACCACAGCTTGTTAATCCATTTACCTGTAGATGGACATCTGGATTGCTTCCAGCCTGCGGGTCTTACAAATAAAGCTGCTGTGAGCATTGTTGTATAAGACTTCATAATGACACACACTGTCATTTCTCTGGAGTAAACACCTAGGAGTGGGATGGTAGGAAACCGGTGAAGTGTTCTCCAGAGTGGCTGTCCATCCCCACCTGCAGTGTCTGAGCATTTTAGTTGCCCCATATTCTTGCCAGCAGCGAGTGTAACCCGTCTTTTGGGTTTTTGCCATTCTAACAGGTGTATAGTGGCATCTTATTGTGGTTTTAATTTGCATTTCCCTAGTGAGAAATTATGTTGCCATCTTTTCAGGTGTTCATTTGCCATCGGCATATCTTCTTTGCCAAAGTGTTCAAATTTTAAGCCCATTAAAAAAAATGTTGGTTGCTTAAGTATTGAGTTTTGAGAATACTGTATATGTTCTGGATACAGGTTCCTTATCAGTTGTATGTCTGGCAAATATTTCTCCTAGTCTGTGGCTTGAGATTGAAAATTCCCTTACGAATGTCTTTTGAAGAGCTGTTCTTAATTTTGATGAGGTCCAGTTTATCAAATTTTTTCTTTTACGTATTGTGTTTTAGAAAACATACCTAAGAAATCTGCCTTACACAAGGTCACAAATATTTTCTCCTATGTTTCTTTCTAGAATTTTTATAGTTTTAGACCTTAAATTTAGGTCTATGAGTCATTTGGAGTTAATTTTTTTGTATGTAATTTTTGTATATAGTGCAAGGTATGGGTTGAGATATATAGATATAGATATGTGTGTATATATATATACACACACACACACACATATATATCTACAATTGTTCCAGCATCTTTTGTTGAAAATACTATTTTTTCTCCACACAATTAACTCTGTACCTTTGCTGAAAGTCAACTGAGCATGAATATGTGGATATATTTCTGAATTCTTTATTCAGAATAAGATCTTTGTCTGTCTTTGTGCCAATACCATACTGTAGCTTTATAATAAGTCTTGAAGTCGGAGACCTCAAATCCTCCAACTTTGTTTTTCTTTTCAAAGTTGTTTTGGCTATTTAGGTCCTTTGAATTTCCATTTGAATTTTAGAATCAGTTGAATAATGTCTACCCCAAAAAGCCTGCTGGGATTTTGGTTGGATTTGCATTGAATCTAACCTTAAGTTTGGGAAGAACTGACCTCTTAACAATATTGAGTCTCCTAGTCCACACACATGATTTATCTCTCTATTTAGATCCTTCTAGATTTCTCTCAGCACTGTTCTATAGTTCTGTTTCTCGGTCTTTTTTTTTTCTCTGTTTCATTTTGGGTAGTCTCTGTTGCTCTCTCTTCAACTTCACTAATCTTTTCTTCTGCAGTATTTAATCTGCCTTATTATAGACTGAATGTTTGTGTTGCCCCACTCTGCACACCCCAATTCATATGTTGAAGCCCTAACCCCCAATGTGATGGTATTGGAAGGTGGACCTTTGGGAGGTGATGAGGTCATGGAGAGGAGAGGGAGTCCTCATGATGGGATTAGTCTTTATAAGAGGAGACACTTAGCTTGCTCTCTCTCCACACAAGGAAAGGCCATGTGGGAACACAGTGAGTGAGAAGGCGGCTGTCTGTAAGCCAACTAGAGAGACCTCACCAGAATCCGACTGTGCTGGCCCCGATCTCGGACTTCCAGCTTCCAGAACTGTGAGACATAAATTTCTGGTACTTAGAGTATTTTGTGTCAGTTTATGGTATTTTGTATGGCAGCCTTGGTCGACTAAAACATACCTTTAATCTCATCTTGTATATTTTTCATCTCAGACATTGTGCTTTTCCTCTCCAGAAGTTCAATTCAGGTATTTTGTTTTGTTTTTTAACATCCACCAAGTCTCCACTTAATGTGGCCAATTTTTCCTCTGTCTTCTTGAACACACTGATGTAGTTGTCATAACTTTTTCAATGTTCTTGTCTACTAATTCTATTATCTGTATCATTTCTGCCTTGGGTTCATTAGATTGATCCACCCCCACCCCCACCCCCCATTATGGGTCTTAGTTTCCTCCTTCTTTGCAGTTTTTTCAATTGCGATCCAATTTTTTATTGGATGCCAGATATTGTGAATTTTACGTTACTGAGTGCTGAAAATGTTTGTATTTTTACAAATATTCTCGATTTCTTTCTGGGACACCAGCAAATGGACTGAAAACATTTTAATCTTTGGGGTTCTGCTTTTAAGCATTATTAGGCAGGACCAGAGAGGTAATGAGTCTGGGACTAATTTTGCCCTAATACTTAGGCGAATTTGACTTGATGCTGCACAGATGATGAAATCTACTGTGGTTGGTGGGATGGGGAACTATTCCCAGCCTGGGGGAGCTCTGGGATTGTTCCCTCTGATGCTTTGGGGTTGTTCTTCCCCAGCCCGGGGTCATTTCCTCACAGGTGTGCACTGATCCTTCTCTGCTGGACACCAAGGGAACCATCTGCAAGTCTACAGAGCTCTCTCTGGGTAGCTCCCTCCTCCTTCGAGCTCTGTCCTTCAGACTCTAGACACATTGGTGTCCCACCTGCCCGGCTCCCTTAACTGGAGACAGTCCCCCTCCCTGCACCATGGCCTGGAAACTCTGTCCAGGCAGTGAGCTGTGGTGGTTGGAGGACTCACCTCATTTGTTTCCCATCTCACAGGGAGGACTGTCCTTCATGCCTGATGTCCAGTGCCTTGAAAATCATCATTTCATATATTTTGAGTAGTTTCAGATGGGAGGGTACAGCTAATCCCTATTACCCAATCTTGGCGGGAAGTAGATGTCCTATTAGGTTATATATGTGACTATATTACATATATAGTATGTTACTTATACTATATATATTGCATATATTACATATATACTAAGAAAAATTACAGTTGACCCTTGAAAAACATGGGTTTGAACTGCACATGTCCACTTATACCTGGATTTTTCTCAATAATAAATACAACATTTCTACACAATCTACAGTTGGTTGAGATGTGGAATGGTGGATAAGGAGGGCCGACTATAAATTATACTCGGATTTTCGGCCGTGTTGAGGGTCGGCGCCCCTGCCCCCCACGTTGTTCCAGGGTCGACTGTGTATATATAGCAGTATGGAAGGCTTAATCAAAAAATAAAAGTCTCCCCCTGTGCCTCTGTTCCACTCCTGTCCTTGTCCAAAGGTAATCACTCAGGCACTGGTTCCTGTGTATCTTTCCAGAAGTGTTTGTTCATATACAATTACCTACATATCTGCTCAAGTGGTACCGTAGGGTATATACTCTTCTATATCTTGCTTTCTTCACTTACACTGATATCTCAGAAATCTTTTCATATCGGCAAATGCAGGCCTAACTTCTTTTTATGCTGCAGAGTTCTCCATAGCATAGGTGTCGTATATTTTATTTAGCCATCCTGTACTGAGGGCCATTTGGTTAGCTGCACTTTTTCCCTGCTACAATCAATGCAGCAGTGAGCACATATACATGTGTTTTAGCACACATGTATGTGTGTATCCGCAGGTAGATTTCCAGAAAGATTGCTGAGTCGTTGGACACCAGCCAGGGCCAGTGCTCTAAGCACCAAAAAGATATCTTCCGAAATTCAAAGTGAAAAAAGAAAAAACTATATTGTAAAATATAACTTCGGTTTTTGAATGATACAAACTGACACGGATGTTGAATTGAAAGCAGCTTCTTCCTGGATTTTTTCTCTCTTTCCTGTGTGTGACCCTATTTTTCCAGTTTTCTAAGCACTGCTTTGGAGTCACCTCCAGTCACAGATTTTGGCTGTGGGAAGGACAAGTGACAGAGTCCTATCTACCTGCAGGGGGCGCCCAAGGAACGCTTGCTGACTTGTTGAGGTGACCGCTGCAGAAAGTTCTATCACTGGACAGCGCTGCTCCAGTCTTCACCTAAGACAGTCTCTCCAGGCCTTTCTTCTGCAGGCGGATGGATTTCACATTAAATTCACAGACGTGGAGCTGTCCCTTCACAGCCTGTGAAAGTCAGGGAGCCACACAACTACTGAGCCTGCGCGTCTGGAGCCTGTGCTCCGCCAACAAGAGAGGCTGCGATACTGAGAGGCCCCCGCACCGCGATGAAGAGTGGTCTCCCGCTGGCCGCAGCTAGAGAAAGCCCTCTCACAGAAACGAAGACCCAACACAGAAAAAAAAAAAAAGAAAAAAAATTAATAAACTCCTACCCCCAACTTCTAAAAACAAAAAAAAGTCAGGCAGCCATCTCAATGCTGCAGCTGCAGGCAGAGATGGCAATGAAATAGAGTTAGTAAGGGCTTCCCTGGTGGCGCAGTGGTTGAGAGTCCGCCTGCCGATGCAGGGGTCACGGGTTCGTGCCCAGGTCCGGGAAGATCCCACATGCCGCAGAGCGGCTGGGCCCGTGAGCCATGGCCTATGAGCCTGCGCGTCCGGAGCCTGTGCTCCGCAACAGGAGAGGCCACAACAGTGAAAGGCCTGCGTACCGCAAAAAAAAAAAAAAAAAAAAAAGAGTTAATGCAATGCTGGGCCAGGGGTCCCCAATGATCGGGAGGCGGAGCTGGGGTGGAGGATTGCGAACCCCATTCCGGGGGTCAGTCGGGTCCCCTCTCCCCCATCTCCCCAGCCTCTCCTAGTCCACTTCCCGTAGGGATTTCAGAAATTGAATGAGTTTTCCATCAGCCGGAAAGAGATTGAAAGAATCTCTTTTACAAGAGATTGAAAAAAAACATCTTTTAGTGGTGGATGAGGGATCTCTAACCAGTGACGTGTGTAGTATATTCAACACCCAGAGTAGACTTTTTTTTTTAACACCTTCCTCCTCTATACAATAATATTCCCAGTAATAATTATATTCCTGGTTACTTTCTTAGTTTTGATACAGTTGACAGATACAAAGATTACCTTTCAATTTTAAAGATACTGAGTTCAGTAAAAGATTTCATGCATGAACTAAAACGTCCACGTTCCAAACAAAAATATTACACCTTGCAGGTCACACTCTGTTTCACTGCTTTACATCCTAGACACAAATAAAAACTCCCAGTGTCACATAGAATGACAGAATGGAAGCAGTCCGTGTTCCGGTTTCATTTTCCCATCACGGCTAACCTTGTGTGTGCTAAGTCTACTGTCTGGATGCAGGGGTGCAAAGCACCCCAAGGGCTTGGAGACACTAACTGAGCCCAAAGAGAGAGTCAACAATTCCCAGGCGTTAGAAACTTACTGTCCAACCAAACATGTGTGGCCCAGCCTGTGTGTGTGGTGGCTGACTGTGTAGTTGAGAGTTCCTTGAATTAACTTCTATGGATAATACAATATTTATTTAAAAGCTAAGTAATAAAATGTGTTGATTTACATTTTATTAAAACTCAACAGTAATCAAAACAGAATTACCATAGGGCCCAGCAATTCCACTCTTTGGTAACTATTCAAGAAAATTGAAAACTTATGTCCACACAAAAACTTGCACAGAAATGTTCCCAGCAATATTATTCATAATAGCCAAAAAGTGGAAACAACCCAAATGTTCATCAACGGATGAATGGCTAAATGAAATGTGGTCTAGACATGTGATTGGGATAGTATTCAGCCATGAAAGGGAACGAAGTACTGACACCTGCTTCACCATGGATGAACCCTAAAAACTCCACTGCCCCATGCTTTGCAAGTCACTGCTCAGGAGTTCCCCAACAGTCACACACAAAGTGAGTATTTTCACTTTCTAAACTTTTAGAAGGTGATTCCTTGAGTCTTTTGGACTGAGCTGTCAGGTTTTACTATTCCTTTTCGCTGAGTTTTGGTTGAACCATGGCCAACTGTTTTGAATTTACCTTTCTCATTTAATGGCATCTGAAATTTTGTCGCTTCATCTATCCATCCATCCATCTATCCATCCGTCCATCCATCTACGCACCTAGCCATACACCCATCCACCTATCCATCTATCCATCCATTTTTTTAATTCATTTAACAAACCCAAATTGTGCACCTACTATACTCCAGGTATTATTCTAAGTGCTATGGGTGCAAATATGAGCAAAAGCAAATAAGGTCCTTTCCCTCATAGGACTTATTTCAGGGCCCCACTACCCCAGGTGTGGTCTGTGGACCAGCCTCACCTGGGAGCTTGTAGGAAATGCAGCACCTCCAGCCCTGCCCCCAGCTCTACTCAATCAGAATATGCATTTTAATGCAGTCCTCAGGTGATTTGTGGACACATTCACGTGTGAGAGGAGCAGATTGAAAGGACTAGATGGGGACTAGAGTCCAGGTGAGACACACACAGTATTGTTTTTAGAACTTAAAACAAATGCATCATAAATAAACAAGACCTTGGGAAAAGCAATGGTTCAGGAGATGCTCTGATTCACCCCCTTAACCCTGGGTCTTCACATTTGGACAATCCACACACAGCACGGTACTTTTGTTTGCCTTTCTTATCACCCGGTATTCTTTTACATTGCTCACTGTGGTGGACAGAATAATAGCGCCCCCCCCCCCCCCCCCCCCCCGCCAGAGATGTCCGTATTCTAATGCCAGGAACCTGTGGATATGTTACCTTACATGGTAAAGGGGCCTTTGCAGGTGTGACTAAGTTAAGGATCTCCAATGGGGAGATTACCATGGATTATCTGGGTGGGTCTGATGTGATTAGAAGGGTCCTGTAAGAAGGAAGCAGGAGGGTCGGGGAAGGGGGAGAGAAGATGCTAGCTGCCGCCTTTGAAGATGCGGGCAGAGGTCACAAGCCAAAGGATGCAGGCAGCTTCTGGAAGCTGGAAAGGGCAAGGAATCGGATTCTTCCCGGAGCTTCCAGAAGGAACCAGCCCTCCTCACACCTTGATTTGAGCCCCTTGAGGCTCATTTTGGAATTCTGACCTCAAGAGCTGTAAGAGAATACATCTGTGTAGTGTCAAGTCACTAACTTTGTGGTGATTTGTGACAGCAGCCATAGGAAACCAATATACCACACTCACCTACGGCATGATTCCAGTTTCTTTTTTCTCAGGAAACATTGGTATATAATGTTGTATTAGTTTCAGGTGTACAACCTAATAATTCAATATTTGTCTGCATTACAGAGTGATCACAGTAAATCTAGTTACATGATTCCAAATTTAACAGAACGCTTTTTGATGATCATAACAATCATAGCGTTTCTCTAGGTAATTAGTGTGACTTCGGAAAACGTGGACATGGATTCTGGCTTTTCCACTTCCTGGTAGGTGACCTTCGTGCCTCTTCTCTTGTGAAATGGGGAGGGGGGTGGGCTGAATCACGGTCTTCCCACTGTGCTCTGTGGAGCCCTAAGGACTTGGGGGAAGGGACCCCCCCGCACCTCTGGCTCCCTCCAGCCAGAGCAACTTAGGGGTCTGTGTCACGTGCCCTGCTTCTGTGCAAGAGTTTATTTGAAGACAACCTTCCATATTAGAGTGTTTTAAAACCACTGCATTTAAAAAAAATTGTTTATAATAAAATGTTGGCAGAAAAATAGAAACGACTTCACTGAGATGTTCTCTGAGCTCCCCGGCAGCCCCACTGCAAAGCACATCTACGGCTTTTATCTGGCTCTCCTTATCCTCAGGGGAAGCGGCATTACCTGAGCCATTTCCCAAGACTAGCTGTGTGCCCTTGGGCAAACAAATGCACCTCTCTGAGCCTCAGTTTGCCCCCCTGTAAAATGAGGGCTCGAATAACGCCACCTCCAGGCGTGAGCAAAAGGATTACATGAAATGATGTGGCAAAGTGTAGTCTAATAGTAATAGTAACACCAATAACAACTGTTGATCACACACTAGGTGCTAAGTACCTTGTTCTGCGTTTACTTGATTCTCACAGCGTCCGAGGGAGGCACAATCCTGGGCATTTTCCAGGCTGGGAGAGGGGACGGAGCTGGGATTCCACTCGAGGGAAAGGCCTCTTCTGCCCGGAGAGCACTGAGCAGATTTCCTCACATGCGACCTTCCTGGCCATGAGAGCCCCTCAACCGCTGTCACTGACTCAGTGACTGACATTTCGTAAGCGGGTTGGAGTGGAGGCCAAGGCAGTGATCTGCAGATCTGATCAAGCGTCTCCCCTACTCTCCACACCTGTTAGCACAAGTTTGTGTGCCCCATGCACAGTGAGGCCAAACAAACGGAAACGCTGGAGTTTGGAGCAGAGAAAGGTTTATTGCAGGGCCATGCAAGGAGACAGGTGGCTCAGGCCCCCAAAAAACCCCCGAGTTCTCCGAAAATTTTTGGCAAAGCATTTTTTCTATTTGCGGTACACGGGCCTCTCACTGCCGCGGCCCCTCCCGCCGCGGAGTACAGGCTCCGGACGCGCAAGCTCAGCGGCCATGGCTCATGGGCCCAGCATGTGGGATTCTCCCGGACCGGGACACGAACCCGTGTCCCCTACATCGGCAGGCGGACTCTCAACCACTGCGCCACCAGGGAAGCACTGGCCTGGGTTTTGATTGTGATGCTATGGCCTCAGCTGGGGCAAGTGAGCAGGGGTCCCAGTAAGGCCCCACCCCCCCCAGGCTTTATGACAACAGTGCCGAGTCATAGAGGTTCTGCCCATCCCTCAGAGAAGCTCCTTCCCCTTCCTGTGGTGCCTTGGCCCCCTTAGGCACAGTTTTGCCCTAGCGGAGCTGATGGTGGAAGATGGAGTTTCTTGGAACCACTCAGACTGCCAGTTACTGTGGCCCCAAGAAAGCCTGTCGCATCAGCACGCTGCCCCCGGTTGCGTCGGCCCCGGTGAGCCAGGGGTGTTACCAGCCCTATTACCTGCCTGGGTACCGCTACCTGAACTCATGGAGTCCCAGCCTCTTCTGCAAGGTCTCCAACACCCAGACCTGCCTGGACGAGGGAGCCACGTGCCGCAGCGCCCTGCGGCCGCCCACCACCCTGCCGGCCGTCCGCTCAGCGCTCTTCTGTCGCTACAGGCCCCATGACTGGGACCAGTCCAACCAGCTGCAGATACACACGGCCGAGGCCTCTCGGCTGTGGGCCAACCAACTGATGGGCGACTCCATGCGGCTCATGCAGAACAAGGACCAGCTGACGCGCCAGATGCAGGAGGGGACCGGCCGGAACCTGGGCCAGAGGCTGTCGGACATTGGCTTCTGGAAGTCGGAGCTGAGCTATGAGCTGGAGAGGCTTCTGAACGAGAACCACAGCCTGGATGAAGTCAAGAGGCGGCTGGAGTGCGCGGCCGAGGAACTGAACTGTCCACTGCAGGTGAGTGTGGGGTGCGGGGGCGGGGGGCCTGACGGCCGCTGGGATACCACGCCTGCAATGCAGCCCCCCACACTCCCCTTGAGTGAAGATCAAGGTGATGGGCGCCGTGCAGCTCAGTTTGAGCTGCATCATCATCTATAATCAGCTTTAAGCTAAAATTATATAATATATATAACGTTTATTATATATTATATAATTTTATATAATTATATAATTTTATTATATAATTATATAATATATAATTTTATTATATATTATATAAATTATATATATATATAAAACTTAGTCAATTGACAATAATCCCAGTCCAATCAGGGTTCCTCAGACTGAATGGAATTTCCTTTTCTCCTTGGGGTTACATCAAAATCACAGGGATTTCATAAAGACATCACAAGCCTGTGTGTTAGTGTATGTGATGGTCTTTAGAAGATGTGTTTCAAATAACTGCTCTATTTTTCTCTGTAGCCCTTAAGACCTGCTAACACACTGTACAATGTCCTTGTTTTGCTCTACACACTAGAGTATAGGCACCATGAGGGCAGGGATTCGTCTGCTTTTTCACCAAGGACTGCTGTTCAGCTGTGGGGGACCAGTATGTCTATGCTGGTCCTCAATGAGCCGTGTCTGTGCTGACTGCCTGTCATCTAGACCAATGTTCTGAATGTCTTCCCATCCTGGCACAGCGTGTGGCACACAGCAGGCACTCAGGAGGTATTTGTTGAATAAATAACTGAATGTGGACATCCTCCACACTTTGGTTTCCCAGTCTCCAGCCATATCCTGGAGCAGTTAGGATAGCTTTAGGCTGCATGTAAACAGCTATCTGAGTACAGCAGCTCAGCCAAATAGGAATTTCATTTTCTGTTATGAGAATTCCAGAGGAAAAGAGGAGGATGCTGCACCCTCCACGTGATACCAGAAGGGACCCAGCCTCCTATCTGCTTGGCCATCCGTAACACGGGGCTTTTGTCCTACTACTTTCAAGGACGTTTCAGATCTCATACTGCAAACTCCCACTTGCCAGGAGCATTTGGAAATTCTCAGTCGAGGCAGGAGGATGGGGTAGGGAAGGGGCAAATTGCCAACTGTGTCTGTCCCTTTTTATCAGGGAATATCAATTTTCCAGAAGGTCCATTATGTGATTCCATTTTTAGCCCATTTGCCAGAACTCACATGGGCTCCCTGGGTGCAAAGGAGTCTGGGTAAGTGAGCATTTTTCACTGGGTCCTGGAGTGGACACTGGGTGAGGAACTGGGATTATCTGCCTTTGCTGTGGGAGACCATTGTGGCCACACGAGATGACGTTCTGCTGCTCCCTGGAGCGTGTGCGAATGCAGAACCCCTGCCTGCAAACCTCCTGCAGCCGCGCCTGCTCTGTGTCTGGCGTGGGGGCTTCTGTAGGAGAGGCCCTACCTCCATGTTTCCCCTGGAGACAAGACACAGGTTCTGACCACTATGGGATGGGGGTCCCTACTGTTTCCCTATGCCCCCATGTTCCCCCCTGGAAGGACAGTGGGCAGGGCTGCTGCTCAGAGACCCAAAGCAGAATCTGAAATCTAGCACTCCTCCCCTCTCCCTGACTCTCTCCTCACTCCCCCAGCCTGTCTGGAAAGCCCAGCTCTGCCCCATCACGTGGCCCCCTGTGACAGCCACAAGGGGGCACAGGGACCAGAGGCATCTCACTTCCATCCACTTGTCTCCAACTCCAAGGTTACCACCTCATTCCAGGTGCCTCTCAGTGGACAATGGTGACGGCCTCCTTCCTGGCCTCCTGACCTCTAGCCCCTCCAACGTATTTTCCAGACAGCAGCCAGAGGGATGGTTTTAAACATTAAACCAGATCTCTGCACCTCCCCACTAAAACCCCCTCAATGGCTTCCTAATGCATCCTAGTTAACATCTGAGTTCCTTGTCACAGGCCCAATGGCTTCCTGTCTGCTGCTCCTCCTACCCCAGGGCCTTTGCACTGGCTGTTCCCTCTTCCTGGTGCATTATTCCCATTCATTTCTGCTGCTTCTCATAATTCAGGTCTCGGTCTGCCACCTCCTTAGAGAAGTCCTCCCTGACCACCCTGCTTGTTATTCCCCACCCACCCACAGCTCCCTATTTTCATCACAGCCCTTATCACAGTCAGAAACGATTGAGTTTCTTCTATGTTCATTTGTGTGTGTTCTCTCTCTTCTGTTAGAACTCCATAAGAGCAGGGACTGTTTAGTTCACTGCAGTGTCCCCAGTGTGACACAGAGAAGGGGGCAGTAAATTCTTGTGGCATCAAGTGCTCGCCCTCCTTTCTGAGTTCCCAGATACATTTGCATCCCAACACCGGATGCCGTGCTCCCCTGCCTCCTTCTCACTGCCGCTGCTCTTCGTGACATGACAGGCCAGTGACCCATCACAATTCTTTGACAGTCTGCTGCTGCAGGAGCTCCACCGAGCAGCCACTCCCCTGGCTTCTGTTCTGCTCTGTTCGTGTCTCCATGATGGTTATAAGGTCCATGTGGCAGGGTTGCCTGGGTCTCACTTGGCCTATGTCACTTTCCAAAGCTCTTCCCCCATTTAGAGATCTCCAAAAAGGGTGTTCATATATATTCACAGGTAATTCTTATTGACAGTATTCTAAGCGCTTTACATTTGTCAAACTGACTTAACCAGCATGGCCAGCTTGAGATATGCACCGATTTTGCACCCATCTACCATCTCAGCATCCCACAGCCCTCACTGATGGAGAAGGGGAGGCAGAAGCCCATCCAAACGCACAGTGATGGGACCACATGAAGCATCCAGGTTTCCCAGGAATGAAACAGACCATGGCAAAGGTAGATGTGAGTCAATTCTGCTCACGGTCTACGTACAGCTGCAGGGAGAATACATGATTCCCTACGCCTCCTACAGGTGGCCCTGGAGTGTCTGTACCAGCGAGAGAAAAGGACCGGGATTGACTTGGTCCATGACAACGTGGAGAAAAATCTTATCCGGGTAAGATGCCCCCTGGGTCTGGCCAGCCCCCTGAGGGAGGAGGGAAGGCCAGCTGGTCAGAGAGGTTTCTGAGCTGCCTGTCAGGAGCAGAAGACACACGTGTCACCCCATGCAAAATTAGGGCTCAGAAAGTGTGGGTGGGGGCCTAGGTTGCAATTTAGAAACAGTGAGAAAGGAGGTCATTTGACCCTCAGTCTTTTCCTCTCCAAAATGGGCATCATAATAGTAATACCAATAAATAACAAAAGTAACAGCCAGTGTTTATTGAGCACCTGTTATATGCCACACACTGTATCACTTCATGTGTATTATTTAATTCAATGATAAAATAGGAATGTATCATATTTTATGATAAGTAAAGGGTCTATGAATGAACCCTAGGTGCATAGTAGGTGCTGCCTTTTCTTTTACTCTGGAAATATATAAAAAGAAAGGACAGCAGGGCAGAGAATGTGCAGCTTCCACAGTCGACCCTCAGGTGCCTGGCCCGGGGATCATGCTGGTCGAGGCAGGAAATGGACCCCCACCCTGACATTTCACCTCGTGGGATGGAGGGTGGGCAGTGAGAGGTGAGGGGTGGAACACTGGCCTGGGAGGCAGGAGGCTGTGAGTTTCTAAGGGACCTCACTCTTTCTGACATCTTTCATTGCAGGAAGTAGATTTGCTAAAATGTTGCCAACAACAGCTGAGAAAACTAGCTCAGAGGATTGACATCCAGATGCGGTAAGAGCTGCTTACTCTCCCTTTTCTTGGAGTTTGTTTTGGGTCTCCCAGGTTTCAGGGGTCCCGCGTCTCCAGGTGGTTCTTTCAATCAGTGGTGTACTGGCAAGCTTTTAACAGCCAGCTCTCCAGGAAAAGAAAAAAGTCCTGATCTGTGGCATTTGTCAGTTTCAGCGAGGTAAGTGCTACCACCATGGCTGATCTGTCTATCAGTATGATGTTACTGAGACGTACACTATTGATTTTCACGAGTTAGCACAGCATTGGTGGTTCTTGTTTGCGGTGAGAGCCTTGGCAAAAGAAATTGGCCTCACTGAGGCTCCTCTTAGCCTGTGGCTTCCGCATGCGAGTCCTGAACTTTGGGACATGGCAGAGAGTGGGTGGCATTGGACATCAAGGTGAGGGGCCCGGGCCTCTCCAGAGGGGAGCTGGTGGACACCCTGAGCCACTGTTCCTTTTAGTCTTCAAAGGAATCAGCTTTTTGTTCTTGGAAGATTATGTAACTGGTATCATGACAAGGCAGGAGGCTCCCCCATAATTAAACGGAGGCTTGAGTTTTACCGGGCTTGGGACCCATAGATGAGCCCTTGGCACCCAGCTCGCCCGGAGGCAGCAGGCTTCCCGCCTGGCCCTTGAGCTGGGCACTTGTCTTTAACACTTGCAGGCAGGCTGCTCTGCTGGTTTCTCCTTGTTTACTCAGATATAGCTAACAAGACGGGCTGGCCACCTGGCCAGGGCTGCCCCTTCCCGCTGTGTGGAGGACGTAGGCAGCTTGCGTGGGATGCTAAGGGGTAAGGAAGCTTGCAGATAGGCTCCGGGAGCTTGGTGCCCTGGTTTGTTCTTCCCCAGAAACAGCAGTCGCCCCTACCTCACACACACACACACACACACACACACACACACACACACACACACACACAGCAGCCCCTCAACTCCACTGAGGCTGTAAGAATGGGTGGCAGAGGTAGGAGAGAATTATCCTGTAAAAAGAAAATAAAGAGCGTCCAGGACAGTGTTGAAAAGCTGCCTGCAGATCTAAGGGTGTGGTCAGGGGCAGATGAGTTGGGAAAACCCAGGGAGACGTCAGAGGTGGAGAAAAGTGGAAATGAGATGCAAATGCAGCAGTGACTGAGGTGACAGTTGAATGGATGAAAGCACGGTTGAATTCCATCATTATGTGCCTCTGTCTTGACTTCTGACATTCCGACCTACCACTTGGACTATGTTTGCCTAATATTCGTCTATACATTAATCCACTTAAAACCCTTCGATACTTGTACTTAAACAGGAACGTTTTAACAAAGGGAGGTCTTTGGGCAAGCAAATGCCTTTGTTGTATTTTTCTTGCCCTATGTTTACAATCACCTATTTTTTGGCAAAAGAGCATGGTTTTCCATTTGTGGTTGATGTGGGGCTGTGACAAGACTTGGTGTTAGAGTGACGGTAGGGCTGAGGTTTGGAAAATGGGACAGTTTGAGCTGGAAGAGTGAACAAAAGCCCACACTTGAAATTGGGGAGCTGGACTCCAGAAGGGAAATCTTGAAACTGGGGTGGGTGGAGCGCTGCTTGTGCAGGAAAAGTAGAAAGATCAAGACGGTCTCATCGATTGGGAGACACAGAATGAGAGACACAGTGAACTCTGATGTCAGAGGGAAAAAGAGACAGAAAGAGAAAGACTCGAAGCCATAAACAGAGAGAGATGAGTAGAGAGACAGAGGGACAGAGAGTTTCACAGACATGCCAGACAGAGAGAGAAATCAAGAGGTGAGAGAGATGAAGAGATGGAAAGGGACAGACACAGAGAAAGAGGAAAAGAGAGGAGGAGAGGCTGGGAGGAAAGCAGTGGAGGCAGTGTGGGTGGGGAGGGGATGAGAGCGGGTGGAAGGGACTCTCCTCTTTGCCAGGACCAGAGGCCCAGTCACCCTGGAGAGAGGCCCTTTGACCTTGGGCGGCGGCCCCTTTTCAGAGGACACCTGTCATCTTGCAGGGAGGAAGCTCTTGCTGCGGGGGGGGGGGGGGGGGGGGGGGGTGGGGTGGGGGGGGCAGGCTAATTAACCTGGAAGTGGCCAGAGCCTCGTCCACAGGGCAGAACTCAGTGTGACCTTGCCCTTGGGGAAGCTCTGCCGATAACCTGCTAAGGTGGCCGCCCTGGCCCCAGGCAGGTGATGGGCTGTTGACTTATGGTTTTCTAGGCGAGGCCTGAGGCCTGCATCTGCTCAGAGCTGTGTCCTCACCTCACCAGGTGCCCCAGCAAAGCAGAAAAGGCTTTCCTGACTGGGAGGAGCCAGGCTCAGGCTTTTCCTTGTGGGCTGACAGCAGGGCGAGTCTTGGCACTGGCCAGGCTCTCCATCTGGGGGAGATGGGGCCGTCGTCTCCCTCCCCAGGCCTCATTAGCCAGGGCCAGGAGGCTGGACCAGCTGACCCGGGATTCTGAGGCCCCAGGTTCCCCTCTGATGCTCTGGAACGTTTCTCTTCTACATTCTGGTCTTTCTTCACACTCCACCTCATGAGGCAGGATGGGGCCCCATTTCCCCACGGCTCTGCCAATTCCAAAGGCCATAAGGGCCCCAGGATGGCTCTCCTTGCTCCAACATGACCCTCTGTGCATCCTGATGGGTGCAGACCCAGCATGAGGATTTAATTTCTTTGTTCCTAGCCTGTTTGAAACCTCTCACCAGCTTTCAGTATCCATAGCAGAAAAAGAACGTGGCAGAAAGATAGAGACAGGCAGGGGAGAGGTAGAGAGAGACGTACACTGAGGCCCCGAGACAGAGAGAAACCAAGCAAGAGGAGGCAGAAGGAGATAAAGATGAGAGAGACAGAGGGACAGAGACAGGGAGAGGAAGGGAGATGCCAATGCAAGGGACACGGGTTCGAGCCCTGGTCCGGGAAGATCCCACATGCCGCAGAACAACTAAGCCCAAGCGCCACAACTACTGAGCCTGCGTGCCACAACTATGGAAACCCCGTGCCTATAGCCCATGCTCTGCAACAAGAGAAGCCCCTGCAATGAGAAGCCTGCACACTGCAACGAAGAGTAGCCCTCGCTCGCTGCAACTGGAGAAAGCGCGCGCGTAGCAATGAAGACCCAATGCAGCCAAAAATAAAATAAATTAAAAATTTTTTAAATTTTATAAAAAGAAAGTAAGAGAAACACCAGAGCCTAATATAAATAAATAAATAAATAAATGGTACAAATGAACTTATTTACAAAACAGAAATAGAGTCATAGATGAAAAACAAACTTATGGTTACCAGGGGGAAAGGGAAGGAAGGATAAATTGGGAGATTGGGACTGACATATACACAGTGCTATATATAAACTAGATAACTAGTAAAGACCTACTGTATAGCACAGGGAACTCTTCTCAATACTCTGTAATGACCTATATGGGAAAGGAATTTTAAAAAGAGTGGATATATCTATATGTGTAACTGATTCACTTTGCTGTATAGCAGAAACTAACACAACATTGTAAATCATCTACACTCCAATAAAAATTTTTAAAAAATAATAAATTAAAAAAAAAAACATCAAGGCAAAACTCCCAATCAATGCTTAGGCGTCTTTAATTTCCTTTTTTCAACCAAAAAAGAAACAGAAAAGGTTTCAGGCTTAGAACCTACTGGAGACAACAGATTCTAGCTAGCATTCTGTTAGTGTTTACTTTGCATTTAGGTTTGGAAACAGTTACTGGTTTTCTTTTAAAGACAGTGATGTAGATTTTTCCTTTTGAAATACATTTATTTATTTATTTTTTAAACATCTTTATTGGAGTATAATTGCTTTACAATGGTGTGTTAGTTTCTGCTTTATAACAAAGTGAATCAGCCATACATATACATATGTTCCCATATCTCCTCCTTCTTGCGTCTCCCTCTCACCCTCCCTATCCCACCCCTCTAGGTGGTCACAAAGCACTGAGCTGATCTCCCTGTGCTATGTGGCTGCTTCCCACTAGCTATTTTACATTTGGTAGTGTATATATGTCCATGCCACTCTCTCACTTCGTCCCAGCTTACCCTTTCCCCTCCCCATGTCCTCAAGTCCATTCTTTACGTCTGTGTCTTTATTCCTGTCTTGTCCCTAGATTCTTCAGAACCATTTTTTTTTTAGATTCCATATATATGTGTTAGCATACGGTATTTGTTTTTCTCTTTCTGACTTGCTTCACTCTGTATGATAGACTCTAGGTCCATCCACCTCACTACAAATAACTCAATTTTGTTTCTTTTTATGTCTGAGTAATATTCCATTGTATATATGTGCCACATCTTCTTTATCCATTCATCTGTCGCTGGACACTTAGGTTGCTTCCATGTCCTGGCTATTGTAAATAGAGCTGCAATGAGCATTGTGGTACATGACTCTTTTTGAATTAAAAATGCATTTATTTATGTATTTTATTTATTTATGATTGAAAAAAGAAAATTAGCAGGTAAATAATAGTACAGGTACTTTGGGAATATGGCAAGAATCATGAAAGTGGGTCTCCAATGTCTGGAGTCTTGGCACACAGTGACATTTAAGTCTAAACTTCTCAGCCAAGATACCAGCCCTTCAGGCTCAAGTCCTGGCCCCACCCAATTGTGTTCTCCTCACCTGGCTCAGTCCCAGACTCCACCCACTCCCTGACTCCGCCCACTCCTTGACCCTGCCCAGGCCATGACTCTGCCCAGTCCCTGAATCTACCCAATTCCTGACCCTGCCCAGTCCATGACTCCACCCACTCCCTGACTCCACCCAATCCTTGACCCTGCCCAGTCCATGACTCCACCCACTCCCTGACTCCACCCAGTCCCTGATTCTGCCAGCCTTTTGAGCTGCTTATGGGTCCCTAAATACCTGGATGTCTCTAGCTTCTCTGTGGTATCCTCAGCTTGGAATTCTCATCCCCCCAACCCAGCTTTGTCCATAATATCTGCTCCTATTGTTATGAAAACCCAGCTCAGACACTTTCTGGGGAAGCCTTCCCTGACCACCCCTCACCCAGAGTTAATGGCTTCCTCCTCTGTGTTACTGTGTATCCTTTTTGAACCTGCACTGTTGCTCTTTTCATTCTTTCTTTATTTTTTATGGTATTTATTTACACAAATCCGTGAGCCACTTGAAGGTAGTGACTGAGGCTTATTCATGTCTTCCCTCTGTGCCTGGCATAGCATCAGACACAAGGATTTGTGAACTAATTTAAATTGAAACCTGGCTTTGTCCAAAGTGTGAATTCATATCTTCTATATTAGGTCAGCAAACTACAGCTGGAGAGCCAAATCTGGCCCACCACCTGTTTTTGTAAATAAAGTTTTATTGGAACACAGCCACAACCATTCATTTACACATTATCTATGCCTGTTTTCCTACGTAGTTGAGTAGTTGCAAGAGAGACCATATGACCCACAAACCCTAAAATATGTAGTATCTGACCCTTTACAGTAAATGTTTTCTAAGTGACAACAGGTCTGCTTGGATTAGGGGGAGGGTGGGGTAGTGCAGGGAGGCCCTGGGTGTGCGGGGAGGCATCAAGGCGGGAAGAGGGCTGGAAGCCACTGGGGGTGGACAGAGCACCCTCCTGGGGGTCCAGAGACTTGGCTTCCAGCAGTGGCTCTGCACCGACCTCCCCTGTGACCTTGGGTGAGGTACGCTGGGTGAGTGCACAGTTTAGGGACATGTCCTTGCCCCCACAGGGATAACCGGGATGCTCAGCATGTCCTGGAGAGGGACCTCGAGGACAAAAACTCAGCCGAGTTCATCGACGAGAAGTGCCTTAACCTACGGAACACATCAGATTGCATCAGCTTCTTCCACGGCGTGGAGAAAATTGATTGCACGTAAGTACCGGGCTGTCAGTCTTCACCTGGCCGTGCCCGAGGACAGCAGGGGTTTCTGGGTCTGATCCTGCTAAGGAAACGTAAAGGGGCATCGCGCACCGGTCAAGTGTGAGGCTGTGTAGTTGAGTGGGGATCCTGAGTTGCAAGCTACAGAATCCGATTCTGGCTCACTTAAGATGGAATTTACTGGAAGGCTGTTGGGCAGCCACTGGCTCCAGGGGAAGGCTGGAAGGGAGGTTCTGGCAGCCTGAAGGAGCCAGTGAGAGAGAGCTAATCGGCCTTGTTGTTGGAGCACCACTGTCTTTCCACGTTTGCCCCACTTCACCCAAGATCCCAATTCCAGCAAGAGAGGGCAAGATATTGGCTCGTGAGGGTCCCACAGCTGCTGCTGCTGAGGCACCTGGATTGGCAAGTCCACCAAACAAATTCCAAGAGGAATTTCCAGAAGGAGGAGGAATTCAAGTTTGGCTGGGAGAGCCAGCTGGTGCCTGCCCATGCTGGCAGTGGCTTAAGGATGGGTTCTGGAGCCAGGCTGTCTGCCTTCAAATCCAGCCTCCACATTAACCCTCGGGACAAAGGATCTAATTTCTCTGGGCCCCGTTTCATCACCTCTACCACTGGGATAAAAATAGCACCCACCTCCCAGAGTTGCTGTGAGTGTGGAAAGGTGGGCGTGTGAAGTGCTAGGCACAGAGCCTCGTGTAGGGGAATGACGACGGCTAACATTTATCGAGTGCTTGCTGTGTGACCTCATTTTCTCGTCACAACAGCTATGAGGGTGGCGTCTCCTGTCTGCCTGACACTGCCATGGACACGTCCTAGCATCGCGGAATTGCGTGCAGGCGTGCTTTCCCCATCGGCAGTCCGAGGTCTGGGATAATGAGGGCTGGAGAGAGATGCTCTGGGTACATGCAGAGGGAGGGGTCTATCTTGGTCCTTTTTAAAAAAATCTCTAGCACATAGCATTGTGCTTGGTACATAGTAGGTGTGCAATAAATATTTGTTGAATGAAAGAATGAATGAAAGGGGGAAGGGAGGGAAAGGAGAGAAGGAAAGGGAAGGTCTTCTTGGCCCACACCAGGGTCGCTTTCTGGATCGTAGTAAATATGCAGGTGTCGAAAGGACCCTTTGGGGTTTCCTGCGATGACAGCTCCTGGGGACCCTTCTCCTCCTCCTGACAAGGTTGACTGCCCACGGCGCTGGCAAAGTGAACAAGACCTCCAGGGGGCCTAGTCCTCTCAGCCACGGCTGCCCACCTGGACAGGGAGTCTGGAAGTTTCCCTTCCCAAACAGATGCCTCCCTGAAAGCTGGGCAGCCAGGCTGGCTGGCAGAGACTCTGATTTCCGTGCCCAGGAGGGGTCTGCTGTTTAAAGTCCTCCATCCAGCGACTCCAGCTGGAAAGCCAGAGCTGCCATTTGTGACTAATTGCTCCCCAGATGTACTAGCTCAGGGCTTTGTATGTGAGGTTTTCTTAAAGCGGGGCCATGTCTGGGCAGGCAACAGGACGTTTGGAGGCTCTGTGTTGCCGTATCTCTGTTCACCGAAGGTCTCATTGCCACGGATTAACCACTGATAATGAAGATGAAGATGCGAGCTGATGCCTTTTACCTGCTGTTTGCTATAGGTTGGGCCCTGTGCTGAGCCCTTCCACGGTCTCGTGAATAATAAACATTTATCAAGTGCTTACTATTGTCAGGTGCCGTGATAGGGGTTTCACAGTTGGTCAAAAACCCTGGGGGTAGGTACCATTTTTATCCCCATTTTACAGAGGAGACTAAGACTCAGAGAGGTGCAGTGACTGGTCCAAGCTCACACAGCGAGTGGCAGAGCCACAGTCTGAGCCCACGTTGGACACTGGGCCTTTGTTTTACCATAGCGCCTTCCTGCCTCCCCAGCAAAGCCTGCTGGGTCCTATGTTTTTAGAGTACACAGGCTCCAGAAAGCACGTTCCCCCTACTGAAGCACATCACCTGTGAGGAGACAGGCTGCCTCGGCAAATTCCCCCAGTGAGAGTGTGATTAAGCGGGTTGTTTTCCCTGGGGAGCTCAGCTGTCTGCTCCAGGGGAGGGCTTAGCGGCTGCTGCCCTTGACACTGACAGTGTCCCATTGAGCAGTGGGAGGTACCCTCAGAATAAATCTGCAGGTCACTCTCTGCTGTCCTTGTTGCCTCCTCGTTCCTCTATTGACGGTGAGTAGCTGTGTGACCTTGGAAAAGAAGACACTTCACCTCCCTGAGCCTCAGGTCTTCGTTGGATGAACGCTCTGGATCAGACTCAGTGCCCTCTCACATCTTTAGGAGTCCAAGGCCTCTCCAGAGGCTTGATTTTAACTCCTGCAAAAGCCAGACAAAACAACCACATTTTGTATGTTTTTAAAAATATTTCTATTCACTATGTAATCTAAGTGTGCTTTAAAATGTCCTGAAAGAGACTTCTATTTCAGATGATTGAATCTCTTTTTTTCCTACTGCCTGAGAATAAAAATCTGCTTTATTTTAAGAACTGGAGACTTCCCGGCTAGAAAAGACCTTGAAAAGTTATCTAATCTGGTTTATCCGGAGACTGAAGTCAGCTCAAAGAAGCATGTGTCTCTGTTTCTCAAAAGGTTCCCAGAGGAGAAAACTCCTGTACAATAGTGGATTGCTTATTGCCTGAATTTACATACTCGGCCAGGAAGAACTTTCTGTTCCCTAAACTGAATCCCTTATGTGTCACTGCCTCCAAGAAGCCTTCCCAGTCTGCCCTTTCCCTAGTTTGCCCTTTCCAATATAGCCTGAGCTCCATTTGTCCTCCCAGATCCATTCTCTAGCTGCCTTGTTGTGAGTCCTAGAGAGGAGCCTGCCCTCTACAAACTGCCGCTCCTGGGTCTTTGCCATCTGGTTCCCAGTTGGGTTCAGCCAATAGGAGGGTCACCAACATGAGATGGAGGAGAAAGATGTTGGGGATTTATTCTACATGGCTCCCTCTCTTGCCTTTCACACCTGGGGTGGTGACAACTTCGTGCATTTGCTAGTCTATGAGCGCCTCGGCGCTATCTGAGAATAAATTCCATTTCCTTTTATGGCCCTGACTGACACGTAATGACCCACTCCATTTGTCTCTCTTCCATCATCCTGCTTCTAAATTCTTTCATAGAACATAACACAATGTGTGAACATCTTCTTTATTTATTGTCTATCTCCCCCGCCTCCCTCGGAAATTTATCACTATGAGGACAGGGATGTTGCCCACTCTATCCCAAGTGCCTAGAACAAGGCTTGGCATGTGGTAGGTGTTCAAAGAACATTTGTTGAATGAATAAGCCAGTGCAAGTAGCATGGCCACAGGCTCATCCCTGAATCATGCCCGATGCCCGCTTCTTGGCCTGTCTCTCTGTTTTTGGTGATGGTGGAGGGAGTGTTAGAGAAAAAAGCTCTTTGGGGGAATCTCTCCTCTCCTACAACTCACCAAGTGCCCTTTCGGGAAACCAGCTAGTCTGCAGTTGCCTCATCTGTAAATGAGGTGTTTGGGTCAGCTCAGTGGCTCTCAACTGGGGGCGATTGTGCCCCCTCCCCCAAGGGACATTTGGTAATGTCTAGAGACTGTTTTGATTGTCACAACTGGAGAAGCGTTACTACTGGCATCTAGTGGGTAGAGGCCAGGGATGCTGTTAAACATCCTACGGTGCACAGGACAGCCCCCTCCAACAGGGAATTATCCTGACCCCAATGTCAGAAGTGCCAAGGTTGGGAAACCCCGGATTCAGCGATCTCCAAGCCTGCTGGAGACCTCCGACTCCTCGCCTGGTAAGTTCTCTCTCGTGCCTCTTGCAGGATCTCCGTTCCCGAGACATGGGCCAAGTTCAGTAACGACAATATCAGGCACTCGCAGAACATGCAGGCCAACTCTGTCCAGCTGCGGGAGGAGGCCCAGAACCTCTTCGATGTGCTGTTGGATCAGATGTGGAAGCAGTTTACCAACACCAATCTGGCCTTCAATGCCCGCATCGCCGAGGTGACAGATGTGAAGAACAAGCTGCAGATGCAGCTGGCTAAGGTAAGCGAGATGCCTGTGCGGACCACCGTCCATGATGCCAGGCCCCCGGCCCTCGCCCTTGGGTCTCAGCAGCTTCTGGTCAAGCTGCCCGCCCCACTGCTGCTGCTGAAATGGTCCCAGCAACCCACGGTCTATGAGCCTGTCCCCCCAAAAGGGGGCAGAGGCTGTGAGCTTCCTTTGGGGGATTCCAGCATCTTGGGTGTGAATCTTCCTTGCTCACTGGATGATGGAGCTTGGAGCTTGGCCTGGCTGTCACAGCAACACCCAGAGGTGTTGCCGATGGCCCCCAGGTCTCTTTTCTCCACCTGAGCGCACGTGGCCAAGCGTGACCGAGGGTGGGTGCCAGTATCAGAGCCCCAGGAAACGGGTCTGAGCAGGTCTTTTGCGCCCACATCAGCATCTTTGGAGATGTAACCTCTTGACCTTCAAAGGCTTCAAGAGCGTCAGGAGGGGTGGGCTGCTTTTTGAATTTGAGGAGCGGGAAGGACAGCCTAATCCTGCCACCATCTCCTGCTGTTCCCTCACTGACATGCCCTTTTCCTGCTCCTGTATTTGAACATGTCATGCTGTTTCTCACCCCTGGGGGAGTCCTCTCTGCATGGAATTTATACTCTGCTCAATTTAGAGCACCTACTGGGTGCCAGATGCTGTGCTAGGGACTGGAATGAAAAGAGGAGTCACACAAACAGTCCCCTGGTGCCTGTCCTCAGGGGATTTATATTCTGGTCAGGGAGCAGTGGTGGCTGCACAATTGGTACACAGGAAGGACTTAGGGATGACAATCTGGTGGGAAGGGGGTGGGGAGACAGGGGACTAGTCTTGAACCTGAACTTGCAAAACAGTACCCCTTTTTACTGTATATATATTTGGGGAGGTTTTGTGGGCTGCAGGCAGGGTTTAATGGAAATTACAGGGGCAGTCTAAGCCCATCCACATAGGCCACCCTTTGGCCTGGGGTATGGAGAGACAGATAAAACAAGTTTCTCTAAAATAATTGCAAGGTTATGATAAGTGGTAATGAGAGGAAGCAAGGAGATTCGCCAGAGATTCTCCTGGAGTTCTTACACCAGGTAGATCGGACAGGCAGGTGACATTGACATTAAGAGCAGAGGATAAGGAGTTAGGCAGCCAAAGGATGGGGTGGGGCGAGTGCTCCCAAGAGGATGAATGTGGGATGAGGCTGGAGGAAGGAGTAGGCACAGGGACCTCCTGCGGATTCCTTCTTTCTTCCTTCCCTCCTTCCTTCCTTCCTTCCCTCCTTCCTTCCTTCCTTCCTTCCTTCCTTCCATCCTTTCCTCCCTTCCCTTCCCTCCTTCCCTTTCCTTCCTTCCTTCTTTCTTTCTTCCTTTCCTTGAAAAATCATTCTATTATTGTGATAAAATATACATAACAAAGCATTTGCCATTTCTTACTCTGTTTGCACTGCTCTAACAAAAATACCATAGACTGGGTGACTTATAAACAACAGAAATTTATTTCTCACACTTCTGAGGACTGGGAAGTCCAGGATCGAGGTACTGGGAGATGTGGTGTCTGGCGAGAACCCACTTCTTGGTTCATGGATGCTCTCCTCCCCCTGTGTCCTCACATGGCAGAGAGGTGCGGGATCTCTCTTTCATAAGGGCACCAATCCCATTGATGAGCTGATGACCTCATCACCTCCCATAGACCCCCACCTCCTAATACTGTCACAATGGGGATTGGGTGTCAGTATCTGAATTTGGGGGAACACAGACATTCAGTCCATAGCAACCATTATTAAGTGTAGAGTTCTGTGTTATGTATCTTCACATGTGGTGCAGATCTCAACACCATCCGTCTCTAGAACAATGTTTCATCTTCCCAAAGTGAAAAGAACCCTGTGTTTAAACTTTGTACTCATTAAACAATGACTCCCCATTCCCCTCTCCCCTGGCAACCACCAGCTCTACTTTCTGTCTCTATGAATTGCCTAGGTACCTCATATAGGTGGCACCATACAGTGTTTGTCCTTTTGTGTCTGGCTTATTTTACTTAGCACAATGTCTTTAAGGTTCATCCATGTTGTAGATTGCATCAGAATGTCCTTCCTTTGTAAGGATGAACGATATTCCATGGATGTATGTGCCGTGTATCCATTCATTCCTCCATGGACGCTTGGGTTGCTTTCGCCTTTTGGCTGTTGTGCAAGTGTTTTCTTTTAATGAGGCATTTTCTATAGTGGATCAAATAGAGTTCATTGTCAAGTTTTACCACATGAGTCTGAGGCCTGGAGGTGACTTGGGAACTCCTTTGCAAGTCCTTTGGTGGGACTTGGTGGCTGGTTTCTCATCTGTGAAACAAGGAGTAAGAATTCCTACTTGGTGATGATAGTGTAAGGATTAGTGAGTTGATCTCTGTGGAGCTGTTAGTGCTTGGCACACAGTAAACACTCAGTAAAAGGTAACTCTAAGTATTAGTATTATTGATGGAGAGAAAACGGATCTTCTGGGTGGGGTGGGGTGCATACCCTTTTCCCTATCCACATTTCCCCACGGAAGTTTGGAATTATTACTAGCAGCTCCATCACTGCTGATCACAGAGTTTTTGCTACCACGTGGATTTTTATTAAGAGTCATTATTTAATAACCAGCTGCTTTGCAAGTAAGTGAGCACCCATTTGAAATACGCCAGACCCCAACATGACACGACTGACATTTCACTTGTCTTCTGGTTGGTGACCATCTCACATAGTGTTTTTCTAAGATAGTAAAGGAAAGAGTTGATATAATGAAAATAAATATATAGCAACCATTTCACCTTTCAACAGTTTGCTTTAGCTGGAGGACTTGAAATGCTCTCTTTAAAATTTCAGCTGTTAATTGTTGAGCTTGGCCTGATTCCCCTTGACAAGAGGCATTTCTGGAAAATTCTAGGCCCCCATCCCTACCTGTGCTGCAAAGCAATTATTGCCCAGGTGGTCATAGGAATCCACTTTGGAAGGCCAGGTCTCCACAGTTCCCCATGCAGACTTTGAATGCCCCAGTGGTTTAGGGCTGTCTTGGTCATGTTCACCATGATCCTGGGGTTCTATCCCCAAGGCCATACCCCAAGCCTTGTAACTTGTCCTGGGTCCTCACACTTTGGGGCCTTGGGGTATCAACCAGTCATACTGACCACTGCTTAAAGAAGGGCTGGTGACCTCTTTGGGCTGAGTCAGTTGATAGCCACAGAGTGGGTGGCTCCTGAGAACCAGGGGCCCAGTGCGGGGTGGGAGGTGGGGGAGGGGCGTGTCTCCAGATAAGCGTAAGTACCTGCATCCAATTGCCCAGTCCAAGGTGCCTTTTAGTGGAAGACTCAATGTGGAGGGCAAGGTGCAAGGACCTGGGGGAGGGGGCATGGGGGCAGGGACGCTGCTACAGCACAGCGCTTATTCTACACTTGTGGGAACGAGGCCCCAGCAGGGGAAATGCCGGTAGGTGTGTTACACGGACGCAGCGTTAATATCACCGAATCACACAGTGAGAAAGTTATTCCTTCTTCAGTCCCTTTTCAATCCTTGTGATGCTCTCGAGAGGAGAGTTGATCGGATACTAGACGGCCTTCCTCACCTCTTTAACCCCGTCTGATCTCCCTTTTAAACAGAGAGCGCCGGCCTCGGGCTGAGAGCTTTGGGCAGGCAGCTGTATCCAGCCAGAGTTTGAGTCACATGGTTTTACTTTCATCTTGTTCGTGCATTTTTATGGTTATTTCCATTATGGCAAATGATGCTGATTTTCCACTGATAATAGTGATATAGTTTTATTTTTAAACAAATGCATTTAAGGTTTGTATTTTTGTTTTTTAAAAAGCCAGTTGCCTTGAGAAGATTGTGAATCATGTCACAGGTGGTGTGAGGGGTATGGCCGTAATGGTAAGGATGGTAGGTGAAAACCTGACTGTTGGAGAAGAGCAAAGTCGACCTGTGCATCTCAGGTATTACTTTGTGTGCAGTAGTCCCCCATGTTACCTGGAGACTGCATCGAAATGCAGATTCTGATTGAGCAGGTCTGGGGTTGGGCCTGAGCGTATGCACGTTGAACAGCCTCAGGAAGTTGCCAGTACCACCGGTGGGAGGTAAGGCAGAGTGCAGGTTGTAAAGCGAGTTGGCTTTGACCAAGAAGCTGTCTCCTTCTCTTCTTTCCTTCCTTCTTCCTGCCTCTCTCTCCCAAACTCAAAATATTGGGGGAACCAAATCCTTCCAGAAGGCAAGCCACAGTCATCCAATTCTAACCAGATTTTCTCTAATTGCATTTTGCTTCCAAGCTTCCCAGCCAAGCCCAGCCATTCCTCCCTCGAGGGATCAGGCCCGCTCGGCCCATCCCATAGGTCTTCCCGCCCGACTTCGCAGATGCAAACACCCCTCTGGGATTTCTGCCGCCCCTCCCGGATGCATGCCCTTGAATCAAAATCTCATTTTTCCATCTTGGTTGTTAATGTGGTCAGGGCAATTGACCTTAGGAGCTGGGGAGGATAAGCCAGAAGCGCGGCCTCGACTGGGCTGTCGGAGAGATGCGTCGGATTTCTCTGCTTCCTCTCAACAGCACACCGCCCCCTGCAAGCTGTAGGCTTTCTTGTAGCAAACAGGAGCCAACTTTCACCCTACTGCCTCCTCCACCTGGAGCTCCAACCATCTCAGTTGGTGGCTCTCACTTCCAGATGCTTCCAGAAGCTTCCAGGGGCTCAATCCCAAATTCTGGAGTCCACTTAGATGCTCCTCTTTCTCTACCTCCTCACATCCCCTCCACCAGCAAATCCTGTTGGTTCTGCTTTTGGAATCTCCTCACTCCCCATTCCCTCCTCTGCTTCCGCCCTGCCCCAGGCCTCTACCATCTCTTGCCTGGACCATTGCTGTGTTCTCCTAATGGCTCTGTTTGCTTTTTTTTTTTTTTTTTTGCGGTACACGGGCCTCTCACTGTTGTGGCCTCTCCCGTTGCGGACGCGCAGGCTCAGCGGCCATGGCTTCACGGGCCTAGCCGCTCCGTGGCACGTGGGATCCTCCCGGACCGGGGCATGAACCCGTGTCCCCTGCATCGGCAGGCGGCCTCTCAACCACTGCGCCACCAGGGAAGCCCTCTGTTTGCTTTTGATACAGCAACTGTTTAGCTGGAGGCTTGTTGAGACGGCATTCGATACTTGAATAGGCCGACTAGACTGACAGAGGGAAAAAGTTCAATTGCTTTAGATTTTTCAGAAAACCTTGAGAGTTTAGCTGGAGAATGCAGGTGACAGGCTCTCTCTGCTGGTGTCCCTGGGTCACCATCTTCACCGTGGCCAGGCCTGTCTGCACCACTGCTGTCATGAGAATTTCTCAGCACCCCTCACCTTTGCAATGGCAGCGCTTCCCAAAATGCATGGAGCTCAGTGAAGTCTAAGGTAATGCAGACGGACTAGTTTTTAAATCAGGGGATAAACACCTGTAGTCCAGGGGTAAAACTTGACCCACCTATTATTTGGCCTCTCACATTTTTCTTATAACAGCTCTGTTTTTACTTGCCACACAATTAACTGTACATATTTCAAGTGTAGAATCTGAGAAGCTTTAACACATATATGTCGTGAAGCCACCACCTCAGTCAAGGTAGTGAACACACGAAAAGGTTTCCTTATGTCTTTTGTCATCGCTCCCTCCCTCATTTCCAACACAACCACTGATCTTCTGTCACTGAAGATCAATTTGCATTTTCTAGAATAATTACATAAAGGGCACCATACCCTATCCATTCTTTTTTCATTAGTCTTTCACTCAGCGTAGTCGAGATTCCTAGTTTGTTCCTTCTTACTCCTGTGTCTTGTGTGGATACCGTATTGTATGTATACACCCCTGGTATGTATCGTATCCATATACCACAATTTGTTTATCCATTCACTTGTCAATGGGCATTAGGGTTGTTTCCAGTTTGGGGCTGTTACCAATAAAGCTACTATGAACATTCATATACATACCTTTCTATGCATTCTCAGGTTTTGTTTTTTTTAATATCTTGGTAAAAAATGGAGATTTTATGTAGAAGTTCAGATTTCTAGAATCTCTGGAAAAATGGGTGGCTCTAGCAATTCCGAGCCTACAGGGGAGCAACAAACAGGAGTGGAATGGCCACAGCCCCTCGTTGGACAGGGCCCGGGCCCTCCGATTGGCTCAGTCCCCACGGTCTTCCCTCACGGCCCCCTTTGCGCATTTGCATCACCTGCCTGATTCCAGCAGGCTTGTACCTTGGCACGTTCTGCTCTGTGCATTGGAGGAAACGCAAGAAAGCAGCCAGGCCTGGAAAGGATTGTAGAGAACCCAGAGGGGCTCTGAGTTTTCCCCTTGAAAGGTTTTGCTTTTACTCTGAAGTTTCTTTGGGGTTTCGACTTCCAATTGGTCATTAACACCAGCAGAACCTCTCCTGCCCCAGGAGGCAACGCCAGGGCAGGAAGGCGCGTGTCTGTGGGGTGAGGGCCCGCAGTCGCCATCTGAGGGCCCCAGCGCCTGCCGCCAGCCCCTCTGTTTGTCTAACGAGGCCTGGAACCCGTGGTGGAGTGGGAAAAGCTTTTGTGCTTTGCAAGCAGTCGGATCCCTTCCAGCACCAGTGCCCGCAGACAAGCTCCTGACGGCTCGTTTCTAAAACCAGCCCAGCCCAGGGGATGTGGAGCCGGCCCGCCTGCCTCTGATGAGGAGGGGCCGGGCCAGGCCTTAAACACCATTGCATCCTAGTGAGAAAGTTCTCGTTTCAAGTTCCCTCCATCAATCCTCCCAATAGTGTCGAGGAACAAGGCTTGATGTGACGCTAATCTGTCTTTGCCATCGCTCTTTTGTTTGGGAATCCCCCTTTCCAGCCAGGCCTCAAGCCTCAAGCTGGCACTGAACCTTTGAAAGACAACAGAACTTAGAATCAAGGTCTTTCTTTCCATCTTTTCTACTGTGATGGTACTTTCTATCAATGGCAAGAGATACTCATTTTCCATGTGTGGCAATGATATAAAGATGCCATTTCAAATACATTTGTTCAAGGCTGAAAAAGGAGTTGATTTGAAGAAGCAGATAAATAATTGTTCAGACATGCTTGGGTATGTGGGTGTGTAGAGGGTTTCCAAGGTAACCCTCAGGAGAGGCCTCGGGGCTGTGTTCAGTAGGTCTCTCTGCCTGATGCTCACCTTAGTACCAAAAGGAATCAAAGGCTCCCTGGTGTCATGTAGGCTCAGGTCTCATCACTGTACGTGGGAGGTATGGGCCTGGGGACACCCGGTTGAGGGGTCCACGAGAGCTCAGGTACGGGCGGTTCTGAGGGCTGTGAAATGGCGGGATGATGGGGCGGGGGTGCTGGGTCACCGCTGTCTGTCCACGGTGACACTGTGCCAAATGAGAGAGGAACGGCTGGGATCAGGGAAACAGGGCCAAGGTCCAGAGCTGGGAAGGCAGCCAACAAATGCAGGATGCTGGAGGGACCAGACAGCAGAGGGGGCCGAAAATGAGCGTGGGTCAGCATGGCCCGGGTAGGAGCTGAGGACAGTGCAAATGAGGTAGTTTGGAGCTCACTTTGTGGACCACTGATACTCAAGGAAGCCATTACTGCCCTCTGCAGTTGGTGTTAGCCAATCGTATGCTTTGACTGGAAGCCCTGGGTGGGGCAATCACCGGGATTGGTTGCTGCTGAGACAAGAAGAATATAAGATGCAAGCCTGGCGGAGGCAGAGGGTTGCCTTGGCACCTCCTGGGTATGGGTGTGTCCCAGCAGTCTCCTAGTTTCTTCCAATCTGTGACTTGTTCAGTTTTGGGTCCTCAGCTCCTTGCCTACTCAGGACCTGCTGCCCAGCCTCACCTATACTCCTGGCTTTCACATATGCTTGCCTCATCCTGGTCCAGATTCCTCTTCCATCTTGACACTCTTCTCCCACATGTGAGCCCCCTAGTGCAGTGCAGATGGCTGGGTTCAATTCTGGCTCTAGCATTTCCTGGCCATGTGACCAAGATCAGATTGCCCCACCTCTCTGTACCTCAGTTTCTCCCTCTGTCAAATGGGAGCAATAATGGTTGGCAAATATTCGCTCTGAGAATAAGAGCATCCACACTGGACTGGTCGCCTTGTAAGTGCTCAGTGACTATTAACTATAAAAATGGTAAAAAAAAAAACACCCAACAACAACCCAAAAAACAAAACTGTGGTCTGATTTATAACCTGTTGATGGGGAGGGACAAGCAAAGTGACTGAAAGAATATGGCCTCTGGAATCAAAAGACCAGTGTTGGATTTGGTAAAGTAACTCCTCTGATTCTCGATTTCCTAATTTCTGAGAGAGGAATAATCCTGCGAGGATTGAAAGAAAAGGTACAGCTAAGCAGTTCTCAACCCTCGCACATTGGAATCACCCTGATCTCTAAGAATTCTGATTTAATTGGTTGGGGTGTGGCCAGGGCATCCAACCTTTTAAACTCCCCAGCCAAGGTTGAGAGCTAAAGGTTCAGAGTTCAGACCAGTGGTTCTCCAGGTGTGGTCCCCGGACCAGCATCATCAGCATCCCCTGGGAACTTGTTAGAAGTGCACATTCTTGGGCCCCATCCTGGACCTTCTGAATCAGAAACTCTGGGGTCCAGCCATCTGAGTTTTAACCGGTTCTCCAGATGTGCCTCCCAGGTGTAGACGTGCAACAAATGTTTTCTAATCTCCTCTCTCCTCCCTCCGTCCCTGAGAGGTATTTACTAAGCACATCCTGTTTGCTAGACTCTGAATTAGGAGCTGGGGGCACAATGATCCCTGCTCTCAGTGGGGCTTATGTTTTAGTGGGAGAGACCAATCTAAAAAAAATAAGTAAATACATGATTAATTAAAAATTGTGATAAGCATTAAGAAGAAGAACCTCGGGAGCCTGAGCTAGTAGATTTCCATGAATTTTCACAGAATCGTACAAGTGTCCTCTCTAGCAGGGAGCCCCCACCCCTCCAGGACTTTCAGGACCCCTGACCCAAGATGGCCTCTGAGCAGCTGATACTTGTATTGGCCTGGCATTGTCTGAAGGCAGCCGGCCGCCTCTGGACAGAAACAACTGCGAGCAGGGTTGACTCAACATCTCTCCTCCAGAGCCATAATCCTCACCCGGGCTGAATTTACTCCCCGGTGGCATTTGCCGATGTCTGGAGACATTTTGTTTGTTACAACTTGCGGGGGGCAGCGTGCTGCTACCAGATAGATAGTGGGTAGAGCCCAGGGAGGCTGCTAAACACTGCAACGCACAAGACAGCCTCCCGCAACAAAGAAATTGTGGCCCCAAATGTCAGGAGTGCCGAGTTTGACTATTAACTATAAAAATGGTAAAAAAAAAAAAAAATGCTCTGGCACTGTCACGCCCTGCATTTCTGGCCAAGTCCCTCTGGAGCCCTCCTCAACTAGTTCTTGCCCCTGGGCTTGGCCGTGCTTGAAAATCTTCCACCGTTTGACCAAAAAAAAGGATTCCAAGCTGCCTTCCTAAGCTGGGGAGCCGCACTGAGCCAGGCATCTCCTTGGAAACCCCTTGGCTTCATGCAATTTGGAAAACAATAAATTTGCAAGGTTGCACAAAGCACCCAGAAGCCGGCTGGAACTGCTAAATCTGTTTTTTCCCTCCACATCAAAAATAATTTCCCAGCCCTAGAGAAAGCCTAGAAGCTTTCTCTACTGTCACAAGACAAGATGCAGGCAGATAGTTTTACACGGCCAACAACTCTGCCAAACACATTCCCCCTTTCAAAGGCTTTGGGTGGATTTCTACTCCAGCCAGGAATATCAGCGCCCTTTTCCACTGAGCCGAGATTGGTTTCGTCCGAGGCAGACCTGGCAAGTGCTTTTCACACCCCATTCAAGACCAGAGACCATTTCCAGCTCAGACCTCACCCTTTCCCCACGCTGGGGACCCCAACAAGGTCTGAGGGTGGACGATCACGGTCTAGTTTGCCATCCGATTACAAGTAGCAGGAGAGAGAAAAAAAATTCACCATCACCACGAAAGACATATCAACCTTACTCTGTGCAGGCAGAGTTCTAAGTGCTTTTCTAACATTAACTCATCTTCCCTCCTACAACCCCATGAAGAGGGGATTGCTATTAGCCCCATTTTACAGATGAGGAAACTGAAGACAAGTATTTTCCTAAAGCCCCCCACCCCCACCCACCGCAGCAAGTAAATGGCAGAGCCAGGATTTGAATCTAGGTGTTCCGCTCTAGAGTTCATTCTTTAAGTTAATGTGAACATCTCCCCCACTCCCACCACCACAGCCTAACAACAACAATAATAACCACTAGATCGGTGGCCTTCCAACAGGCAGTTTTATACCCCAAGGACATCTGATAACGTCTACAGATATTTTTGGTTATTACAACTTGGTAGGGGGTGCTACTGGCATCTAGTGGGTAGAGGCCAGGGATGCAGCTAAACATCCTACAGTGCATGGGACGCCCCACAGTAGAGAATAACCCAGCCCCAAATGTCAATAGTGCCAGGACTGAGAAGCCTTGGTCTCCTGGCATTAAGGTTTGACTTAAAAAAAAAAAAAGAAAGGATAAAAGGTAGAAGATAGGTAGATGGATGGATACGTGGATGGAGGCATGGATACATGGATGGATGGATGGGTATATAGATGGATGGATGGATGGATAGATGGATGGATAGATGGATGGATGGATAGATGGATAGATAGAAAGTGCTGAGGTCTATAGAGTGCCTGTTAGGTGCCAGCCAGTGTGCTAAACATGGGGTACCTAAATCAATCCTTGCAGTCACCCTCTGAGGTAGATACTGTTATTATCTCCATTATACAGATGGGGAAACTGAGGCTCGGAGAGGCTTGGCACTTTGCCAAGGCCACGTGCTCAGTCCTGTGGTGCTGGCATTTGAACACAGGCTGGAGGCCCCTCCTGATTTTAGGGGCTGCCCCTCCTCCCTTGGCACACCCCAGCCATTACCAGTGCTCCCCATTTGTATACTCTTGTGAACTCGTTCCTTCTGTGTCTCTCCAGCCTGCCTTGGTGTGGGCCCTCCTGCCTCTCAGTTCCTCACTGGCCATCTTCTTCCCTCCTTTGTCCCCTCTGTCCACCCTCCAAATGGCAGCCGGAGAGATTTGCCTCAAACTACAAACATGACCATGTCCTGCTTTAAAACATTAATGTGCCTGTGATCACCTGAGCGTTTTGTTAAAATTCACGGTTCCTTCGTAGGTCTGGGGTAGGGCCTGAGAGTCTGCATTTCTGCCAAGCGCTCAGAATCCAGTGATGCTGGTCTACAGACCACACCTTGAGTAGCAAGGAGCTAGAGAAACTGTTCTCTCTGTACGTGGGAAACCTCGGAGGCGCAGCAGCCTTGTGTGCGCTGGGCTGCTTAGAGGGACCAGGACTTCCTCTGTGAGGGACTACAGCGGGGGCCTCAAACTACCAGCCCCAGGGCCAAATCTGCACCCCGCCTCCGCCTGTTTCCGTAAATAAAGTTTTACTGGAACACAGATCCCCCCATACATTTACGTATTGTCTGGGGCTACTTCTGCACTGCAGTGGCCAAGTTGAGCAGTTGTGACAGAAACCATATGGCTCCTAAAGCCTAAAATATCTACCACCCAGACCTTTACAGAAAAACGTGTCCACTGTCTACAGCATCTTCAAAAGGCTCCGGAAGGCTGCGTGCTGGGGACTCCCAGCCATCTGAGGGGGGTTGACTTGAAGACTTAAAATCACACACACACACACACACACACACGCACACACACACACACACACACAGCCATACCTGCGGCTAACAGCTCTCAGGCGGATCTCAGAGGCAGTGGCTCTGGGCACGCGGGGCTGATGGGTGATGGGTTAGAGCATGTACGTGGTCCGGGAGCACTTGCAGTGCCCTAGCCAGTGAGGAAGACAGGCCTCGAGTCCTCATTCACTTCCTCATTCACTGAGGAAGTTGGGCCCCTCCCCACAGCCCAGGGCTCTGAGTGGGGAGCGAGCGCCACAGCTGGTTTGCATTGGGGCTTAGACAGGACCCTGGTCTCCTGACTTCCCTCCCAGGGCTCTTACCTCCAAGAGCCTGCATGGAGGCCTCTGTGGCTGGGAATCTGCCTGGAGCGGAGCAGGTAGGGGTTGTTACAGAAAGACCTTTGTTTCCCCAAGTCGGTGGGGGGATGGGGGTATGTGGCCCACCTTCTGCCTTGAGCTGACTCGCCTCTGAGCCACATTCCAGAGGCTGAGAAAGAGGACGCTCCTCGACTGCGCAGGTGACCCCTGCCTTGACCCCTTACGCCCAAAGAAGTGGGTTGATGGAGGTTGACCCTGAGCCCTGGACTGGAGGTCTGCCTGCAAAGACAAATTCTGTCAAACGAATCTGAGTTTCTTCAGATTGCCTGACATTAAAAAGAAAAAAAAGACCAGTGATCACAGAGGAAAAATCTCCTAACAGACTGAATGTTGCAGGATGGGAGTTGGGGGTAGGGTGGGGAGGCAGGACAGCCCATGGCATATGCCAGCACTGGACTAAGCACTTCATACACGTTATTTCATTTAATCTGCACAGCAACCTGGGGGGTGAGTTGTTATTGTCGTACTGGCTTTACAGACAAGAGAACAAGCGCCCTGCACAGTGTCTGGCCCCATAGAAGGGGCTACTGAGTGAAGGGCTCAGTAGATATTGAATGCATGATTGCATGAGGTACAGAGAGGTTAAGTGACCCATTGAAGGTCACACAGCGGGGAAAAGCAGGAGCTGGAATTTGAACCTAGATCTGTGTGATCACGGAGGGACTCAATGAGCTGAAGAGACCTGCCCTCCCCGCGCCCCCATGCACGGTATGTGGGAGGCTGAGAATAGTCTCGCAACCTTGACTGGCAGGCAGCCTGCAGCACAGGGCCCAGAGCTAGGGCCTGGGGAGGGGAGTGAGGTGACCCTTCCACTCCCACCCCCTCCTTCCCAGCTTCCGGCCAAGGCTGCTGAGACTCCTCCCATGGGGTGACCCCCTGGGCCAATCCCACAGCGGCTCGCCCAGCTGCTCCGGTGAGCCAGCCTGCGCCCTGCCCCAGGGCAGCTTTCCCCCTACTTCCTTGGTTTTGTGGGAGCAGAAAGGCTAACATCCCTGGGGACTCTGGGAGAGGGGGCTTCTGGGGCTCAGGGCAGCCGTTCCCCAGCTTAGGGACTGGGGAGAGAGGAAGAGAGGGAAGGAGGGAAAGAGATCTCCAGCTGGCCAAGGAAAGATGGGAGAAGGGGCAGGATGACTTCCTCGTGGCACTTTCCAGGGTGTGTTTGTGGGAGAAACACACACACACAGGTACACGCTTGCTTTGGGAAGAGCAGGACTTGGTACCAATGCTTTTCAAGTTCCTGCAAATGAGTGCGAGTGTCACCAGTTTTGTGTGCCCGCAGTGAAGGGGTTTGTACACTTGCTAAGGTTTCCAAGAGCTCCTTCTCCCAGGCCTGGCAGTAATGGCCTCACCTCTACTCTATGGAGTGGGAATGGCTATGATCCCCGTTTTACTAGAAAGGCTCAGAGAGCCTAGGACACTTGCCTAAGGTCACCCAGCTTGGATGTGCTGGGGCTGGGATTTGGAGAGACTCAGGCCGTCTAGTGCCAACGTCTGTGCTCTCTTCTTAACCAAACACCCCATGGTGTGTACTGGTCCACCCAGGGAGGAAGTGTTCATTAAGCACCTACTAATTGGTCGATATACACAAAGCCCTTAGCAAGATGCCTGGCACACAGTAAACACTATTTTAAGTGTTAGATGATATTGTTGTTGTTGTTATTGTTATTATTACTGTGTCCCAGGCATTGATAGGTTTAGGCACTGGGGATTCAGCAGTGAGTAAAACAAAAATCCCTCCCCACGTGGAGCTTACTCCGTGGTGGGGGATGATGAACAATATTAATGAGTAAAGCTCAGTATGACAGAAGGGTAAGGACTATAAAGGAAATAAAGCAGGGTTTGGACAATTGGGAGTGCGGGCCGGCTTGGGGGTTGTAATTTTAGGGTTTATTTTGGCTGTACCACGATGCTTGTGGGATCTTACTTCCCCGACCAGGGATTAATCCCGGGCCTTTGGCAGTGAAAGCGTGGAGTCCTAACTACTAGACCACCAGGGCATTCCTGGGGGTTATAATTTTAAAGGAAATGATCAGGGAAGGCCTTCTGAGCATTTTAGCCACAACCAGAAGGGAGTGAGGGAATGAGCCATGAGGATATCTGGGGAAGGCAGAGGGAATAGTCCATGCAAAGGCCCTGTGGTGGGAGTATGCTGGGTTTGACGTGGATGTGTGAGATACACCAGCTCTGGGGGCAGGTAGGTGGGTGAGTGTCTCAAACACCTCCACCTCCCTCCCCCTGCAGAGGGAGGTGGAGGTTTGAGACACTCATTGTGTGTGTGTGTGTGTGTGTGTGTGCACATGCACGTAACAGGCACCTGGGTCTGAGGGATTCTAAGTTGCAGAGCATGTGCAAACTTGCCCAGGCCTTCCCACCTTGGAAGGCTGCCTGTGCCCTGAGCTTCCTGCCTGCCTGGGCAGGGGTCTGGATTGCCTGGGTAGCCATGGTGGGACAAGGGCTCAGCTGTGGGACTGGGGGTTGGAGCACCACGGTTTCAAATTGCTGACATCGGACTTCCCCCAGAAACTTGAAAACCCTATGATGAGGCAGCGACCCCTTCCCTAGACCCCTTCCTGGAAACCCAAGCCCATAGCGAACAGATCACCCACATGTATATCTCCAAAAATATCTTCTACCTACGGATGAAATTACTCCCTTGACCCCATTTGGGGTTTCCTGCCAAGACAGACAGCTTTGATTTGCTACTTCAAGTCCCTAACTGTGGTCCGTAATCCATCTCCTTTCCTCTGAGACTTTGTAACGTTTGCACGTCTCTGTTTCACCTGCACCAATGGTTCTTGACTCTGGCTACACCTGTAGGGAGCTCCTAAAACATCCTGACACCCAGGCTGCACCCCAGACCAATGAAATCTGAACCTCTTGCAGGGGGCAGGCATCCACAATTTAAAATACTCTCAAGGTAATGCTAATGCGCAAACCAATTTAAGAATTAATACCCTTTACTATTAGATAGTATTTTGTCCTTAATTGAATTTCTCCCTTAAAAAAAACTAAAAAAGTTATTTTAAAAGGAAACCTTAGATCTGGTAGGATTGTGGGGATTTTTTTCCCTTTTGACCCTGTTGAAGAGAGGTGAGCTCATCATACTCCTTGGTTCCTTGCACATATGTTTGTACAAAGCCCCTCATTTCTTTATTCCCTTTTATCCCCACTCTTTGTGGTCACTCCCTTTCTCCCATAGATGACTTTCCATAGATGACCATTGTAATGAATGAATGAGTGAATATGACCTCTTTAATTGAGTGAATATGGACTGTTGATTTAAATGTGTTCTCACAAAATGTGGATGACCGTGGTATGTGCATGGATTTTTAGTTTCCTCACAAGGGATTGTATAAAGTAGCTCATTGTTTCCCGGCTTTCTCACCTTGCGTCATTTTAAAGACCCACCGTTGTTCCTATGTGAGGTTAATGCTCTCCACCTATTGGCTGCCGAAATCCTCCATCGGCTCATTTACCGTTTTTTAATGTGTCTGTCTCCATGGTCATGGGCACCCAGATGCTGCCAGCTCACTGAACCTTCTTGACAGGTGCATTCCTTAGTGGTCCTGCGCTCCTACAGTACATACCAGGAGTGGACATGCTGAGATGTGTGCGTCACCCTCTTAGACTTCAGGTTCTTCTCCTAGGGGCTATCATGGAATTTGGGGTCTAGGGACCAGGCTGTCCTGGAGCTCAGAGCTCGGTGTTGGCACTCTAACTTCCTCCTGAGCATGAAGGTCAAGGCTATTCTGCCTCCAGCCCCTGCCTCTGGTCAGCCCATGTGGTCTCTGCCTCCTGGCCCTTGGGGGTCACACTCCTCAAACTTCTGGAGGCTGAGTCACTGCCCCCAGGGCTTTTGGAGGTTCACAGGCTGGCAGGACTGGGGTGGGCATCAGGGGCTGCCCCCATGACGGAGTGTGTGTGTGTGTCTTTTTTCTCCCTTCCAAGGAAGAGGACCCTGACAGTGAGTGACAGAGGCTGGACAGGAGGTTCCGGAGAACCTTTATGTCAGAGTATAGACCCACATGGGCAGACTTGCTTTGGCTGTGAGTCCTCAGTGGGTTCTAGAGCAGCCAATTCTGGAAAACCCTACTGTTGTGGAAAATCCCCAGGCAGGCCCGCTCAAGAAATGCCAGTGGGGACAGCGGGTGGTGAAGAAAAACCAAGAGTTGGTTCCAGCCACCCCGCCTCCCCCAGCACCTCCAGAAGCCAGCCCCGAGGAGGAGACTGGGGGCAGGGGGCTGCACAGTGGCCCTTGCCCCTTACCACCCTCCCTCCACCATCACCGCCCCCGAGCTCCGCAGCTCCCTCTCAATTCTCTCACCTGCTGAGTCTAGGTGCCCAGGGGGGACACACAGTATGATACAGGGTTTTCCAAATTCAGTCATGCCTGGGCTGCCTTCGCGATTTTACCCCCGTGCCACCTGGGCTGCTGTTTACTTTATACTTCTGTTTCAATCAAGTCGTTTCAAATGTATATTACTGGAGCCTGTGCTCCGCCACGAAAGAGGCCACAACGGTGAGAGGCCCGCGCACCGCAAAAAAAAAAAAAAAAAAAAAATGTATATTACTTCTACAGCTGGAAAACGAACAGCACTTGACAGAAGTAGAGAGTAGCTAGAAAGAGACATATCACAAGGCAGAGCAGGCTTGTTAAAATGTAGCTGGAGCCTGTTGCCTGCAGAAGTCTCTGGATTTCCCAGCTGCTTTTTGTCAATCAAGGGGGATGAGCAAGTGTTAGGAGGCGGTGCTCACCCTCCTGCAGGTGGTCAGCAGGTTTGAAAAAATAATTCGTAGGTTTTAGTTCTCCAGGAGCTCCCGTTTGTTGTGTTGCTGTGTCCCTGTCCCTCTGCTGTGCTCACACGAGAGTTCCTGGAACACTGAAATGTATTGGATGCCTCTTAGGTGATGGTACCTCCCACCAATGTCCTGCACACTAAAGGCATCCAACATGTGTTTTTAACAGACAGGAAGGAACTTGAACTTCTGTGCTGGTAAAGATGGTTGCAGTTGTACAGTAGTAACGGCTTGTGGGTGCTGAATAAATGTTGCATACAGGAGCAAAGGAATGGGTGAATAATCCACTAGCATGTAACTCTGTGAAGATGGGTCTTTCTGCCTGTTCTGTGCACTGCTGTGTCCACTGCCTAGAACAGTGCTTAGCACCCAGTAGGTGCCGAGTCAGCAGTTAAGTCAACAAGCGAATCAATGAATCTGTAAATTAATGAGTGAATGAAGAAATGATTGAACACGTGAATGAATGTCAGCCCTTTTTTTAGACTCAAGAGATAGGCTTTTTCATCATTAAAAAGTCTACAAGTAATACATGCTGGAGAGTGTGTGGAGAAAAGGGAACCCTCTGCACTGTTGGTGGGAATGTAAATTGGTGCAGTCACTGTGGAGAACAGTATGGAGGTTCCTTAAAACACTAAAAATGGAGTTACCATATGATCCAGCAATCCCAGTCCTGAGCATATACCCAGAGAAAACTCTAATTCAAAAAGATACATGCAGCCCTATGTTCATAGCAGCACTATTCACAATAGTCAAGACATGGAAACAACCTAAATGTCCATCAACAGATGAATGGATAAAGAAGATGTGGTACGTATATACAGTGGAATACTACTCAGCCATAAAAAAAGAATGAAATAATGCCATTTGCAGCAACATGGATGGACCTAGAGATTATCATACTAAGTGAAGTAGGCCAGACAGAGAAAGACAAATACCATATGATATCACTTATATGTGGAATCTAAAATATGACACAAATGAACTTATTTACAAAAGAGAAACCGACTCATAGGCATAGAAAACAAACTTATGGTTACCAAAGGGGAAAGGGAGTGGGGGAGGGATAAATAAGGAGTTTGGGATTAGCAGATACACACTACTATATGTAAAATAGATAAACAACAAGGTCCTATTGTATGCACAGGACACTATATTCAATATCCTGTAATAAACCATAATGGAAAAGAATATACTTAACTAAATCGCTTTGCTGCAGACCTGAAACTAACACAACATTGTAAATCAACTGTACTACAATAAAATTTTTTTTTAAAAACAGAGCGATAGGCCTTTTGTAACATTTCAGGCCCCAAGCTGGGGGCCAGAGGGGCAGGAGAGGGAACAAAGAGGAGAAGTCAAGGTAGGTGCAGCCACAGGTCACTGGCTTTGGTTCCACCGGCAGCAGCCTTCTGGCGAGAGAGAAGCATCCCAGGCTGGGCACCGCCAGCAGCCCAAACCTCAGTAATGTCCCCCTCACTGCACGCCAGCAGTAGGTACCCCCCAATAGGGCCATCTAGGTAGTAGGTCGGGGCACTGTGGTGCCGAGAAGCATTTCTCCTGTTTAGAAGGGCTCAATTTTCTTCCACAGGACTCTGGGGTGGTGTTTTCTGAGCTCTGCATACCTGCATACCCAAAGGGCAGGTTTCTGAGGGAAATCCCCGGGGCTTCTAGGAGAGGTGTTCCCCCCACTTACTGGAGTGTTTACCTTCCCACGTGTTGGGCACAGAACATTCTCATGGCATAATGTTTAACCAGCGTGTGGTTGGCGTCGCTCTGGTCTGGGTGGCTCACTGAGGACCAGGTGAGGGGTCAGTCTTCCTCCTCGGTGGGCTTTGAAAGAGGCAGTGCCGCCCCCTGCCCTCAGACGACTCTGCCTCCATCTCACCCCCAGGAGGAAAAGGACATCCTTTTGTTCTCTTGAAGTAGAGAAATGCTCTCCTTGTAGGCTTTTTTTCTTAAGGTAGTAGGGAAGCCAGGACTTTAATTCTTTGGAAAAAATCATCTTTTAAGCAGTTTCTTGTTGCCCATAGAATATGGGCCCAACCCAGCTAAAATAGTCATCCCAGTACCTGTTATAATTTGTGAATGTTTCATAGCTCATGGCAAAGAGAAAGACAACATGACTGTAAAGTCCCTGAAGGTGAGACGGGGTCTTAGACTTGCAGTCCCCACTGCATTCAGGAGTGCTGGCATACTCACGTGTAAGTACTGCTCCCCACATTAAAATCTGAGATGGACAGGACCAGATAAATTTCAGGGCACACTGTTCCCAAACGTCAGTGTGCATAAGGACCATTGGGGAGCTAGCTAAAAATCTACACTCCTGGATCCCACTGTCATTCATTCATTCATTCATTCAATGAATATTTATTGAGCTCCTACTATGAGTTGCCAGATTTAGCAAATAAAAATGCAGGATGTCCAGTTAAACTTGAATTTCAAAATCAACGACAAGTGGTTTTTTAGTGGAACTATGTCTCATGCAGTAGTTGAGACATATGATAAAAAACGCTTTGTCGTGAGTCTGAAATTCACGTTTAACTGGGTGTCCTGTATTTTATCTGATAGCCCTCACTCTCACCAAGCTCTGTTCCTGGCAATGGGGGATACAGCAATGGACGAGGCAAAGCCCCTGACCTCTGGGAGCTTACATGCTAGTGAAGGAGACAGACAGCAAACGAATAGATTAGCCAAAGGAAGGATGTTGGGGGGCACCATGGCAAGGTACAGCTTCTAGGCTTGTCAGGAACAGAGCACATGTCACCTCGCCATTGGGACCTGCTGAGTCTGAGAGGGGTGTTAGCACAGCCCACCCACAAAGAGCCTTCTCGCAGGGGAGGGGCCCCATGAAAACTAGAACTGCTCGCAGATCTAGGGCATCCAGTGATGATAGGAGGAGAATGCATGTTTCACCCACAGTGAGGTGACATCTGTTGAGAACACTCGGTTCTGGGGGTACTCATGGCTGGCTAAGTTCAAGATCAGGTTCCTTCTGATACCGCAAATGTTCTCTGCAGACGCTGCAGGAGATCTTCCAGACGGAGAACACCATCATGCTGCTGGAAAGGTCCATCATGGCCAAGGAGAGCCCGCTGAAGGTAGCGCAGACAAGGCTGGAGTGCCGGACCCGGCGGCCCTGTGTGGAGCTGTGCAGGGACATGCCCCAGTTCAAGTGAGTGGTGGAGGCCAGAGGGGAGGGGTGGGTCTCTGGAGCTGCCAGGAAGCCTGGGTCTGGAAAACGGACCCTCCACCAATCAGGACGTCCAGGCCCACAACTCCACAGGGCACTGGGTGGGGACCTGGGGCTCTGGGGTGCCCTTGATGGCCTCCCCACCGCGGAGACCGCCCCCCTGCACTGCAGCCCTCTCATCTAAGTGAGGATGGTTTTGTAGCTCTGTTCTGCTCTGGGAACCCTCCAGCTGTCCCCTAAAAGCCAACAAGAGGGAACCACCCAGCCCAGAGATGTGGCCCTTGCCCTTGCGGGCGTCACTCTCTCTCTCTCCAGGCTCCCATGAAAGAGGCGCCCAGCCCACACCTCAGTCATCCTCCACCGCCCTTTCTGTGAAGTTCTCAGCTGAGAGCCCTCGGAATAGCCTAACCCTGCCTGTGCCGCTTAGCTAAGGAGGGCTGCTTCTGTTGACAAAGGGCCTCCTCACAGGAGAGGGGCAAAACACTCATGCAGCCCCAGAGACAGGATCTGTGAGTCTGGAGGAGGGGTTTGGAATGGGATGATGACCAGGCAAGGAAGGAAGTGGTCATTGGCCACGGGGGATTCGTTTCCCATGAACATGCTGTGTGACTTGGGGCTGGTCACTTGGCTGCTCTGTTCCCTCCATGCTAGGGGCACTGTCTTCGTTCTCTATTGCTGCATAACAAATGCCCCCACAACTCAGTGGCTTGTCTTCCTTCCGAGCTGAGATGTGGAGAAGAGCGCTGGAGAAGTAAGGAAGAGGGAAAATATTTGGAGAGAAAACGCCAGGTGGTTCCATGTGCTGAGGTTTGCACGGCCTCGGTTACTGCCTGAGATAATCTTGTGGGACACAGAAAAGCTGGCTGTGTCGGGGGTGGGGTGCAAAGCGACGCCTGGCTTTGAGCTTGAAGGCCTGGCTACCTGCTCCTCAGCCCGCTGCTGGCCTGGAAAGTCTTCACCCCAGAAGCGGGTGCCGTGTGGCCAGGGTCCTGCCCCACCTGGGCTGGGTGGGGTCCAGGTCCTGGGTGAGGGGTTGGGGAAGCTCTCCTGACCCCTCCTCCACCTGCCCCTGCATCAGCTCAGGTTGGGCTCCAGCAGCCCTGGTGCAGAGGCTCTGATCACCCATTTGTCCACCCCAGGGAGGCTTACACACAACCGAGCTTTAAGGGGAGGGACCAGATGTTGTCCCGGGGGACTTACTGCTCTGGGACACACTCCCTGCCTCCCCGTCCACCAACTGTGTCACCAAGGGGTGTAGACAGAGAACATGGATGAGGCGTGTTTGGCTCAAGAGTCCTGGGCAGTGTATGTGTATGTGTGTGTGTGCGCATGTGTGTGTGTATGTGTGTGTGTGTGTGTGCACAACTATATGCACGTGTGTTGGGAACTGAGCGGACAACAGCACTCAAGCTGTCTGCCTTCTGCAGCAGCTTAATTGCCCCGTCCATGCATTACATTCTTTGTCCCTCCATCCCCTCCCTTACCACCTCTGGGTCTTTCTCCTCTACCTCCCACAGGTGGCCCCTTTTCTCCTGACCCTCTCTGAGCATGCAGGTCCCTTCCGTGTCCATCCCTCCATTCCTCAGACTGAAAGTCCCTTTAGATTTGCATTTCAATTAGTTAAAATGAAATAAAATTTAAAATTCAGGTCCTGATTCACACAAACTGCATATCAAGTGGTCAGGAGCCACGTGTGGCCGGGGGCACGGAACAGAATATTTCCATCGCTGGACAGCACTGCTCAAGAGAGCCCCCAGGAAAGAAGGATCTCCAGGCTGCTTCTGTCGCCTCTCTCTAGCTCAGGCTTGTCATGGGGGTGCTCATCCTTGGGATATCAACCCAAGTCCTCCCAGCAGCGTGTCCTCCAGTCCTGAGCACAGTTTCACTGTCCCTCCCCACCACCCCCAAGGTGGGTCCCAGGGCACAGCCCCAAAACCAACCCACCGTCACAGATCACCAGGTATATTCCTGTCTTAGGGCTGCTGTGACCAATTACCAGAAACTGGGTGGCTTACAACAATAGCAATTTATTTTTTCAAACTTGCGGAGGCCAAGCATCTGAAATCAAGGGATCAACAGGGCTGGTTCTCTCTGGGGCCTCTGAGAGAGCATCCTTTCCCGGCCCCTCGCCTGGCTTCTGGTGGTGGCTGGCGGTCCTTGGCTTGTAGCTGCATCACTGCATCTGCCTCCGTCTTCACATGACCTTCCTGCATGTGTGTCTCTGTGTCTCAAATCTCCCCCTCCTTTCTCTTACAAGACCAGTCGTTGGATTTAGGGCCCATCCTAAATCGAGGATGATTTCTTCTCAAGATCCTTAACTCAATTACATCTACAAAAACCCCTTCTTCCAAAGAGCGTCACATTCACAGGTACTGGGGTTCAGACTTGGACATATCTTTTGGGGGACTCTATTCAACCTACTCAATCTGGATATTGAAATAACCCTAATCTCTCTCCCGCCTCCACTCTTATCCCCGTCCAATCTAATCTTTACCCAGCAGCCTGGAGGTTATCCTAAATCTGAATCAGCACATCATTCCCCATTTCAGCGCCCACCGCCTCACCAGCGCCTTCCCATTGCCCTGAGAACAAAATCCAGACCAATCGATTTTGCATGTGCTCTTCTCTGTAGAACCACACGGTCCAATTCAGTAGCCACCAGCTGGGTGTGGCTCTTCCATTTACATTTAAATGATTTAAAATGAAAAACGATGAAAAATCCAGCTCCTCAGTTGATCTTGCTGCATTGCAATTACTCATGAGCTCCGCGTGGCTAGTGGCCGCCGGATCCAGCAGTGCGGATATAGAACATTACTAGCATCGCACAGAGTTCTCTAGATCAGCGGCTGTAGAGTGCTTCCCTCTTGATCTTTACACAGCCAGCTCATTCGCTCAAACGTTCCCTCCTCAGAAAGGCTTTTCCTGGTGCCTTGGGAAGGTCCCACAGGAGCAGAGCTTCAGGATAGGGGAGCCCCGCTTCAGCCTGATCCCACGGGGAACTCTGGAGCGTGAATTACACCACGGAGCTGGTTCCACCCTGAGGCAGGGGATGGCCTTTTGTACCCACTGCCGTTGGTGAGCCATTGGCTTCCCTGGAGACATGTGGACCTAGGAGCCATCAACAGCCAACACTCCCGGCAGCTGGGGCACAGGTGGGACCTGAGATGGATGCCAAGAGCAGACATCACACCTGACCATCTTAGTTACATGAGGCTGGCCCTGTTATCTGGGTTTTTTAAAAAACTGTGATAAAATACGTACAACATAAAGTAACATACCATTAGTGGCACCTAGTACATTTACAATGTGCAGCTAGCTCCAGAACGTTTTCATTCATTTGACCCAAAAGGAAGTCCTATCCTCATTAGCAGTCGCTCCCTATCCCTCTCCCTTCAGCCCCTGGCAACCCCTAATCTACTACCTCTTGTTATGGATTTGCCTATTCTGATCATTTCATATAAATGGGATCGGACAATATATAAGCTTTGGTGTCGGTATCTTTCACTCAGCATCATGTCTTCAAGGTCCATCCATGTTGTAGCTCGTACCGCTGCTCCATTTCTTTTCATTACATCTCAGCAATATCCTAGTGTGGGGATAGACCATATTTTGTGTATGCATTCATCTGTCGATGGACATTTGGGCTGTGTCTACCTGTTGACTCTTGTTATTAGTGCCCCACGAGTATTTGTGCAAGTATTTGAGTGTCTGTTTTTAGTTCTTGTGGGTACATACTCAGGAGTGGAATTGCTGTGTCCTTTGGTGAGTCTGTGTTTAACTGAGGAACTGCCAGATTGTTTTCCTGAACATCTCATCTACTTCTCCCTTTGCACTCATTGCCCTCAGCAGCTCTGCTGTGTGTTCACCTGTCTGCTTGCTCCCCCTCTGTCTTCTCTGCCAGCCGAGCCCCTCCCACCTGGCTCCTGACACAAGGGAGACCTGTGCCGCCCGGCTGGCTGAACCGTGCCTTCCCCTCTGCTCTCTCCCCAGGCTCATGAACGAGGTGTGCACCATCAACGACACCGTGCAGACCCTCAAGCTGAGGCTGCGGGAGACGCAGGACACGCAGCAGCTGCTGGTCATGACCAAGTGCCGACTGGAACACGAGCTGGCCATGAAGGCCAACACCCTGTGCATTGACAAGAAGTGCATGGGCATGAGGAAGACCTTCCCCAGCGCCCCCTGCCTGGGGATCTGCCCCTGAGCCGCCGCTGCTCCTGGCGCCCCTGGTGCCCCGCTCCATGCACGTTCCTTACACAGCATAGAATTTGCAAAGTCAGAAAAACAAAAGAGTCATTTTCTTCCTTTCCTCCTATCATGGGAAAAAAAAAAAAAAATATATATATATATATATATAAAGAGCTAAAATAAATGTGCCATGCCAGGAATCCTGGAGCTCGTTCCTTGCTGCAGAACCACCTTTCTGGCTGATCCCAGGAGGAGACAGACTGTGACCCCCTCTCGGTGACGGAGCATTGTAAGGTTGTCAGCCTTGCCAGGAATGGAAGAGACCACCTTTTCTAAACCTGTTTGTCCATTTAGGAGCACAGTATAGACCATGGTGTCCAAAGATTGGACATCAGAGCTGAGAGTCCAGAGACCAGCTGTCACTCAGGAGCCGAGTGGCCTTGAACAAGCTCCCAGACTGAGCCTGTTCTATAAAACGAGGTCAGTCTGAGGTGGAAGTAACTGTCAGCCATGTAGGGCAGTGCAAAAAAAAATAGGATTTGGAGTCAAAAGTCCTGGGTTTGGATCCTGGCCTTGCTAGACATTTTTAGAAATTGCAGTGGGAGAAGGGGGCAGCAAAATTCATTCCGTGTTGGGGCAGGAGGAAGCAGGTCAGGGTTGAGGGAAAGCTCTGTGAAGAAGGGACATTGCTTCAGAAAGTTAAACACGACCCAGCAATTCTACTCCTGGTTATACAACCAAGAGCATTGAAAACAGATAAATACTTGTCCACGAAAGTTCATAGCAACTCTAATCACAATAGTTACAAGGTAGAAACAACCCAAATGTCCATCAGTGGGTTCACAGATAAACAAAATGTGGTCTACCCACACAACAGAATATTATTCAGCCGTTAAAAATGAACAAAGCACTGATACCTGCTACAACCCGGATAAACCCTGAAGACATCATACTCAGTGAAAGAAACCAGACACATATTGTATGATTCCATTGATATGAAATGCCCAGAATACGCACCTCCATAGAAATAGCAGATGGGTGGTTGCCAGGGAGAGGGGATTGAAGTGACTGCTTAGCGGGTACAGAGTTTTATTTTGAGGTGGCGAGAACGTTTGGGACTAGGTAGAAGTGGCTGGACAACACTGTCAATGGGCTAAATGCCATAGAATGGTCCACTTTAGGTGGTTAACTTTATGTTACGTGAAATTCATCTCAAACAACAGAAAAAAGAACTTACTATTAGAGCTGAGTCCTGAATGATGAGAAGGTTGAGGGAGAAAAGGACAGTATTTCTGGTGAGAGGAATGGCATGGGTTGAGGCAGAAAGTTGCGCCCGGGATGGAGAGGCCCTTGGAAAGGCTGTGAATCATCTAGAAGGACTGGATGAGGCCAGGTCGTGAAGGACAAATAGCTTTGACTTTTTCCTGGTTCATTATTCACATCGGTGCTTCCCAACCCTTTAAAAGCATGTGCGGATCACCTGGCGATCCTGTTAAAATGCAGATTCTGAGTCAGTAGGTCTCGGGTGGAGCCTGAGATTCTGAACTTCTAACAAGCTCCCTGACGATGCTGATAGTCTAGGGACCAGACTCTGAGTAGCAAATAACACCTCCACGATTTTTGCCATGACCAAGTACAGGCATCTCTTGTTTTATCACACTTTGCTTTACTGTGGTTCGCCGATAATACGTTTTTTATAAATCGAGGGTTTGTGGCCACCCTGCATTGAGCAAGTCTCTTGGTGCCATTTTTCCAATAGCATTTGCTCACTTTGTGTCTCTGTGTCACACTGTAGTAATTCTCACAATACTTCAAACTTGTTCATCATTATTGTATTTGTTACGGTGACCTGTGATCAGTGATCTTTGACGTTACTACTACGACTTGCTGAAGGCGTAGATGATGGTTAGCATTTTTTAGCAATAAGGTGTTTTTAAAATAAGGTATATACTTTTTAAAAGACATAGCACTCACACACTTAATAAACTACAGTATAATGTGAACATAACTTTGATATGCACTGGGAAACCAGAAAAATTCATATGACTCGCTTTATTGCGATATTGGCTTCATTGCAATCGTCTGGAACTGAACGCGTGGTATCTCCGAGGTATGTCTGTACCATCTTTACTGTTATTCACTCAATCTTTTAGACTGTTGCACTTTAAAAAAGGACAAATTTATTTTAAAAGGCAGATTTATAGCATGACTGCAAACAGGAAACCTGCTTTGCCAGGAGTTGAAAAAACAAAATACTGCTAATGGTGTCTGTTTAGGTAATATTGTCTGCCCAAGGTAATATTGTCTGAAGTCTTCTTTGGTTCAAAAAGGAGATCAGAGAGTCTTAAAGAGGTGTTAAAGGCTACTTAGCATCCAATAGAAACTCCGTGCTTGAGGAAATTTCGCTTGAAAGAGGATAGAAGAGTCAGTTTTCCTACAAATGAGTGGCAATGCTATTGGGTGACTTGAATGCATTGCACCCAAGGAGTCATGGCGATGGGCAGTAGGGAGCCCATAGGATCTTTAAAGTGGGGATGTGAAAATTACCAGGTTAGTGTTTCAGAAATAATTCCTCATGAGGAGCAGAGGGATGATGGAGGGAGGTGGGGAGACAAGCTGTTAGAATTTCAGGCACAAGAGGCAGAAGTTCTGGATCAGGACAGGTGCGTGAGGGGCACTCATGTGGTTGAGGCCCAAATCCTTAGAGTATGGACTGAAGAGGGCAAGTGGGAGACTGGGATGGGGCAGAGATGGCTGGCTTGAGTAGCTGATGCTTGGGGATGCTGTGCCCTTGAGCAGTGGAGTGAGTGGGGTGATGGATAGAGGCAGAGAAAACGTAGACAACTTCCCTTTCATGCGTGGAGTTTGAATCATCGCCTAAGGGATGTCCTGGTGTAACTATCTGAAAGGAGAGTGGAAATGTAAACTTAGAGCTCAAGAGAGAGGCTAGTGAGGCTGTGCCTGGGGATGCAGGAGATATCCGAAGCCTCAGGGATAGATGGACTGGTGAAGGAGATGCTAAAGCATGAAAGAGGTTCACTGGAGGAATGTGATGCTGGAGTGAACAGAGGACCAAGGAGGGAACAGAGAGAGCACAGAGAGAGGCAAACAGCCCAGAAGAAGCAACGTCAAGGGGACTGCAGAAAGAGGTGCAAGAGTGAGGGTATTCAGATGAAGAATAAGGAAAGCCCTTTGGAAGCAGGCATCCTAAACACACCATGGACCTGGGTACCCATGGGTGTACACTTTTGGAAAGTAAATTGGCAATAAGTGTCAAGAACCTTAAAAATACCCACACCCTTCAACTTATAAATGTCTTCCTTAAGACTCTATCATTAGAAGACTATCCCAGATGCAGACTCAGATTAAGCACTAAAGAGTTAGTTATCATAGGAAACCTCTGAAAGTTATGTCCAACAGCAGAGAGAGCAGCTAAGTAAAATACAGCGCAACCAAGTCATGGAATATTAAGTAGCTACCAAAATGAAGCTCGCCGAATGCTTGAGTGCTGAAGGAATATGCTTGTAAGGCTAAAAGTGCAGAGTACATCAGGCATAAAAGAGAACAAAATAATACCATTTGCAGCAACATGGATGGAAGTAGAGATTATCATACTATGTGAAGTAAGTCAGAAAGAGAAAGACAAATACCATGTGATATCACTTATATGTGGAATCTAAAATATGGCACAAATGAACTTATCTACAAAACAGAAACAGACTCACAAAGAGAACAGACCTGTTGTTGTCAAGGGGGGGGGATGGAGGAGGGATGGAGTGGGAATTTGGAGTTAGCAGATGCAAACTAGTATATATAGAATGGATAAACAGCAAGGTCCTACTGTATATTCCATATCCTGTGATAAACCATAATGGAAAAGAATATTAAAAAGAATGTACGTACATGTATAACTGAATCACTTTGTTGTACAACAGAAATTAGCACCACATTGTAAATCAACTATACTTCAATTTTAAAAAAAAGTGCAGAGAACAAAATTGTGCACAGGAAAAAAGGTTGCATTGAAATACACTGGAATGTTAACAGAGTTGATGGTAAGTAACTGCTGGTTTCTTATTTGCTTATATTAAGAATTATCTACAGTGAACCTGTGTTCCTTTTTAATCAGGAGGAAATGCTTTTTTTTTTTTTGCATTACGTAGGCCTCTCACTGTTGTGGCCTCTCCCGCTGCGGAGCACAGGCTCCGGACACGCAGGCTCAGCGGCCATGGCTCACGGGCCCAGCTGCTCCGCGGCACGTGGGATCTTCCCGGACCGGGGCATGAACCCGTGTCCCCTGCATCGGCAGGCGGACCCTCAACCACTGCGCCACCAGGGAAGCCCAGGAAATGCTTTTTTAAATAGACTTTTTATTGTGCAATAGGTTTAGATTCACAGAAAAGTTGCAAAGACAACACGGAGAGTTCCCATGTACCCTTCACCCACCTCCCCCTAATGTTAACATCTTATATAACTGTTTGTTATGGTGCATTTGTCAAAACTAAGAAATTAACATTTGTGCATTACTATTAACTAAACTCCAGAATTTGTTTTTCCTGTTTACCTTTATCTGTTCTAAGGTCCAATCCAGGGTACCACGCTGCACTTAGTTATCACCCTCCTCTGTCTATGACCATTTCTCCATATTTCCTTGTTTTTCATGACCTTGACAGTTTTGAAGAGTCCCTGTATTTGTTGGTGTTTGTTAAATGTCCCTGAACTTGGGTTTGTCTGATGTTTTTCTCATGACTAGTCTGGGGTTACAGTTTTGGCAGGGAAGACCGGAGGTGCAGTACCCTTCTCGTCCCTTCCTATGAGGGCATTCATGATGTCTGCATGACATACCTGCTGATGTAAAACTGATCACATGGTTAAGGTGGCATCTGCCAGCCTTCTCCCTTGTACAGTTATTGCTCTCCCCTTTCCATACTTCATTCTTTAGAAGTGAGTCATTAGTCCAGCTCACACTCAAGGATGGGGGGATTAAGCTCCACCTCTTAGAAGGGGAGTATTTTGTAATTCTTCTCTAAGAAAAATACTACATTATTTCTTGTGTTGCTCAAATTGTTCCAGCTTTGGGCATTGGGAGCTCTTCTGGGTTGGTTCCTGTGTCTCTTTGACACCCCCCATCCTTTTGTTTTTTGAGTACTTCCTTACTTTCTGGCCCTATAAGATGCCAGATAAAATTCAAGCCTCATCTTGAATTTTTTTCTGCTCCAGCCTTAGAATCAGCCCTTTCTCCAAGGAGCCCTGTTTCCTTTTATTGGAGAATGGTATTTAGAAACCGAAGTCTGGGTGCTGGGGGTGCTCATCAATAAGATTTTTTTTCAGTTTTTCTTATTGTGGTAAAAGCCACGTAATGTAAAATGTATCATCTTAACCATTGTTAGGTGTACAGTTCATTGGTAATAAATACATTCATAATATTGTGCAGCCATCGCCACCACCCATCACCATAATTCTTTTCATCTTATAAAACTAAAAGTCTGTAGCCATTAAACAATAACTCCCCATATTTCCCCATGCCAACTCCATTCTACTTTCTGTCTCTATGATTTTTGAGTCTTCTAAGTATCTCATATAAGGGGAATCACACAGTAGTTGCCTCTTCTCTTTGTGACTGGCTTATTTCACTTAGTATAATGTCCTCAAGGCTCATCCATGTTGTAGTATATTGCAAAACCCTTTCCCTTTTTTTTTTTTTTTTGCGGTACGCGGACCTCTCACTGTTGTGGCCTCTCCCGTTGCGGAGCACAGGCTCCCGACGCGCAGGCTCAGTGGCCATGGCTCACGGGCCCAGCCGCTCCGCGGCATGTGGGATCCTCCCGGACCGGGGCACGAACCCGTGTCCCCTGCATCGGCAGGCTGACTCTCAACCTCTGCGCCACCAGGGAAGCCCCCTCTTTCCCTTTTTAAAGCTGAATAATATTCCATTGTACTGCATTTTGCTTATCCATTCATCTATTAATGGGTGCTCAGTTTGCTTCCACATTTTAGTTATTATGAATAATCCTACAATGAACACAGGCATACAAATATCTCTTTGAGACCCTACTTTCAAATATTTTGAGCATATACCCAGAAGAGGAATTACTAGATAATATGATAATTCTGTTTGTAAATTTTTGAGGAACCACCATACTATTCCCACCAAAAAGCGGTCCTATTTCTTTATATGCTTGTCAAAACTTATTTTCTGTTTTTTCTTTTTTATAGTAGCCATCCTAATGGGTGTGAGATGATGTCTGTGAGATGGTAGTTTTGATTTGCATTTCCCTAATGATATTGGATGTGCTCATTGCTAAGAAAAAATTTTAAGAAGAAAAACAGATTATTGGGTTTAGTCCCCAGGAGGCTTTGGATGAACTGTAAGAATAGGTTTTGGCAGAGTGATGGGGGAAGAAAGCAAAGTGGAGGGAATGGGGATGCCCTGAGATTTTAGTCAGCTCTGTACCCTCAGTCCCTGTACACAATGGATGTCCCATAAACACTTTATTGGGCACATAGTAAATAGGCAAACAAATATATACAAATGCATGTATATCCATCTTGGACAGGAGGGATGATTTCTGAGTTTTAGGAGGAGAAGGGTGCAGTTGCATTATGATGTGGGGAAGGTAAGCCTCCTATCTGCTGTTTACAACTGAGGGACCAGTGTGTGATTCCCACTGTGGCTCTCAGAAGCTGGCACGCTGACCACAGCCTTACAGGATGTCTCCCCTGCTGCAGCCCAGGCAGGAAATCCTAGAGACAACCCCAAGTGCTGGTTCCCTGCCAGGCCTGAGAACAAATTGGGAGAAGTTGGAGGATCTCCCAGTTGACTTGCTTTCCCTGTGGGCTCACGAGGGATGCTGTCCAGCTGGCTCCAGGGAACACACCACTCCCTAAGCAGGGTGTGCGTGTGTGTGTGTGTGTGTGTGTGTGTGCGCGCGCGTGTGCAAGCATGTGCTCACACTCGTATCCTTTCCTGCCTCCATGGCCTCACCCAGCATTTTAGCATTTCTCAGAAGACCAGACCTGTGCTAGAAATCCAGCAGGCTTTGGAGACAAAGTGAGAAACCACAAGAAAGGAGATAGAGTTGAAAATGTAAGGCTGATGGGCATGGACCTGAGTCTTGATTAGTAGGAAGCCTTCAAAAATGTATTGAATTGAATTAATTGCTGACAACTAAATAATACATTCTGCGCACACATACAAACACACACACACACACACACATTTGGCTTCTCTTAAAGATGGGATTATCTGGCTACCCTGCGTGCACACTCCCCCTATAGCTGTTATACTGAGCTTGCAGCATTCATTTTGCCACAGTCCCCACCACTCCCTATTGTCTCACATTAGTCCTGCTTCATTCACAAATAATGCCTGCTGACCCTTTAGGCAGCTGATTTTGTCACTCTGCCTTGTTGAGGCTCCTGAAAGTCCCTCTAGAAGATCTAGCCTAGAAAATTGAGGCCCAGGGGTTGCAGAGGAGAAGGGGTGACATTTCAAGTGGGGTCACATGACTACAGAGCAGGCAGATTTGGGGTGGGGACCAGTTTGCTTGACTCCTCTCTGGTTGACTTCCTATGACCACAGGCTTCTCCTTGTGTGAATTGTTCAGAATTTATTATCGTGCCTGACACCAAAAGTGACTCTCTGACCTTGCTGTCAGTCTACTCCCCAGTAGGGGTGCACTAAAACAAGGGGCAAAAACAAAAAATTTAAAAATAAAAGAAGGGGCATAGGGTCTGAGACATAAAGGCTGGAGCCATTGGGGGCCAGGACACTTATTAATTTGAATGCTTTTGTATTCTCTTTCCCAATTCCATTTCACTAATTCAGCAAAACTGAGTCCAGGAAAAGTATAGTAAAACCTCAACAGCAATGCTCTAGGACTGCGAAAGCATTGGGGATTTTTTACTTTCTGGTTAAAAAGGGTGATCTGGAGGTCCTTTTTTTTTTTTTTTATGGTTTTAAACTTTAGAATCACAGGATGTTTCTTGAGTGAATGGATGAAGGAATAGATGGAGCTCATGAAGGCCTCACGAGGTGAAACTTTCAACCACCCATTTTTTCAGAAGAGAAGGCCCAGAGAGGCACAGTGACTTGCTCACAGTCACACAGCAAGTTAGAGGTGGAGCGGGTACCCTGTTCTCTTCAGAACTTCCAGACCTGTTGCAGGAAACCCTCAGCCCACTTTTTCCCCCTGGTTAAGGAGAGCTGAGGGGTCAGACTGAGCCCATCTTTGCTCTCGATGACTTTGAAGGGCCGAGAGTTGTACCATCTGGTCTGGGAATGAAGGTGGCTATGGATTAGGACACACGGGAGGGTTGCCCTTTGAAGCTGCCTTACTCGATATAAGCTTTCATTCACTCATTCATTCATGTCTTCATTTGAAATATTCACCGAGCACCTGGCACGTGCCAACATGTGTGCTGGGCACTGTGGCCCCAGCAGGGATTCCGCCTGACCGAGTCCTGCCTTCACAGAACTCACAGCCACAGCTGTCTGTCAAACAACCCAGGGACAACAGTTCTGTTTCACTGAGGAGTCAAATGAGATTTTTAAAAATGGGCTTCAAATGTACACTCATCTCTTGAAAAGGTGAATTTGCGAGGTCTTCTTTTACTCAACAGCTGGATCAGAAGGGGCACCGGGGTCTGAATTCCCTGAAGCTGAGCTCCGCCTGCTCCACGGGGGCCCCTCCACCCTCCTCTCTGCCTGAGCAGCAACCCCAGGCCCTGCTGCAGCCCGGGCTTCTGCCCCAGGTCTGTTCGCTGAACCACATCGTGTCCCCTCACCGCTGAAATCCACTAGCGGCTTCCCACGCAATCTTTCCCAGCCTCATTGACATGTAAACGACATATTTAAGAAGTACAGTATGATCAGTTTAACATTTGTGTCCACCCAAGAAACCGCAACCACTAATCAAGATAGTGAATGAATCCATCACCCCCAAAATTTCCTTGCCCCCTTGGTCATCCCTCCCTCAACCAGGCACACACTGATTAGTTCGTGGTTTCTAGAATTTCATATAAATGGAATCATACACCGTGCGCTCCTTTTTTGTCTTGCTTCTTACACTCAGCATATTTGTTCTGAGACTCGTCCATGTTGTCGCATGCATCAATAGTTGGTTCCTTTTTATTGTTGAGTAGTCCACTGTCTTTCCCATTGTGAGCTGAATAAAACTCAGGCCTCTGACTGGTGTTCCACAAGCCTGCACCGTCTGCCCTCTGCTCCCCTCCACAGCCTCAGCTCCTCCTCATTTCTCCACTCACTATGTGCTGACCATCCTCTATGTTTCTCCATCCCTTAACACACCCAGCTCTGCCTGCCGCAGGGCCTTTGCACTCACTGTCCCCACTTCCTGGAATACTCTGTGTGTGTGTGGCTCCAGATTGTCGTTCAGGTCTGAACCCAAATACCACCTCCTCCGTGAAGCCTGCCGTGACTACTCTACCTCACCTCCCATCTCTGTGACTGTCCCGTTACCTTGTTTTACATACTTCACAGAACTTATCACCACCTGAAATCCACAAGAGCAGGATGAATGAATGAATGAAACTATAAACAACCCATTTCTGTCATGATGCTTAGGTGTAGGTTAAAAACTCCAGACAAAGACAAAATTATCCATCAACTACAGAGTTTGAAGAAACCTGAGAACATCTACTTAGATGTCCAGGCTTGAGTCAGGTAGTGCATTTAATTCCCACTTCAGGAAGCAATAACTAAAGAGCAGAACCCTCCTCAGACTCAAACCCAGCTCTAGGGCTTTATTCACTCCCATTGCTAGCCATCTTATACTCAAAAGGCCTGGCTTCATTCCATTGAGATGATCCCAGAAATGTGACCCTTGTGCCCCCAGGATCCGTTTCCTTGGACCCTCACCCCCGCAACTCTCCCTCAGTTGTAGACTTGATGATGCCCACCTCGTGGCCCACACAGGTGTCAATCAATGTGAAAAGACTCACTTCCCACTCTGGGGGCCGAAGCCAACCACTTGGGGAACAGGGACCCCAGATATCTAGAGTCTGTTCAGACAATTTCCCAGCTCTGACGGCAGCAGGCCCTGGGGTTGCTGTCTCCTCCCTCTTACGCACCTTTTCTGTGGCAGTCTCACCTACATCCCTCCTTTAATTCCATTCACCCCCTACTGACCCCCAGATTCCTGTCTCCCAACCCCAGACTCCTGTGTCCCTGCCTGACAACATCTCCAGGTTCATTTGTCCAGAAATAGTGCCACCACCGGTCCTTCTCTAAGTAAACCACCCCCACTCACTGCCCCCAACCTGGGGGTCATCTTTGGCTCCTCCTCTCTCACACCCTACATTTAATCTATCAGCAAGTCCCCCGCCTCAGGGTAGTCTAAAGGAACAGAGGACTCCACAGCCTTACTCACCAAGCAGCTGACCTGGGGGGACAGCATTTCTCTGTTCTCTGCTAACAAAAAGCAATAATAATAATAATAATAACAGGAGATAACTTCTTGAAGGCTTGTGAGGTGCCAAGTGCTTTACTCTCTTTCTCAGGTGATCCCACACTCCTCCTCTGAAGTAGCTGCTGTGCCTATCCCCATTTTACAGATGAGGAAACTGAGGCACGGGGAGGCTTAGGAGGTTGTCTGAGGTTACAGAGATGGTGGAACCAGGATTCACACCCAGGCAGTAGGCTCAGAGTTCATACTTCCAACCACATTGTTACGGAGGGCCCACAGTGGCACAGCTAGGATGAGCTGGCATCGACCCCCAGGTGGCTCCCCCCATCCCCCGCTCTCCCCCAGCCAGTGTCAGGCCACAAGGCGCTGGGAGGGAGGCGGCTGCATTTTTTGCCTTGCCCAGAAATGTCAGTGCGTCACCATCACACAAAGTCCTGGCTGTTTGCTCCTGTGGTTCCCCGGGCGCTCTTGACAAGTGTCCCCTCACACAGGCGGAGGGGGGCGGGGCAGGAATGGGAGGCAGGTTCAAGGCATACAATTCAAATTCCTAAGGAACTATGAAGAGTCCTTCTATTCCTCCCCTGAAAACACAAAAAACATTCTTGGTCTCTATATTGGGCTGGGGGCTGGGCTTTGAGCCTTTTGCTGCACCTTCTTGGGTCCCTTGTGACTGCAGACAGGCTCCATGGAGGAATTCTCTGTGTCCCAGAGACAGCTGGTCCTTCCCTCCTCCCCGCCCAACTATGCTGCTTGGGATTCCTGGCGCTCCTCCGCGGGCAGGCCCGGGTGTGGGCACCCATGGGGAGTAGAGCCCAGGATAGCCTGGGTTGGGCGTGTCTGAGAGGCTGCTGGCATGGCCCCTCCCCTGCCACATGCTTAGTGGGTTTGAGCCTGGCTGTGTGTGTGTGTGTGTGTGTGTGTGTGTGTGTGTGTGTGTGTCTTGGGAGGGGGTCTCTGCAGCGCCCACAGCTCAGCCCCAGGCTGTTGGTGGTCTCAGAAGATGAGGGAGACCCATCAGCGGAGGATGTGAGTCAGAGAACTGGCCTTTCCAAAGGGTGTCTGGCCTCCGGTCCTGATAAGGGGCCATCCTGATAGGGAACCGCAAGCAGGCCAGTGAGCTCTCATGCCCTAGCAGGATGGGGCTACAAGGAGGTGTACCCGCTCAGGTTCACCTTACTCTTTAAGGGTCCGGGGGGAGGAGGGAAGGTGAGTGAGTGAGTACTTAATGGGTATATGTCCTCCTTTTTGAAACTAGAAAAGTGATGGCTACACAACATTGTAAATGTACTAAACACCACTGAATTGTACACCTTTATATGGTTAATTTTATGTTAGGTGAATTTCATCTCAATTTAAAAAAGGAAAAGAAAAGAAAAGAACAAGCAAATCAGCTACAACTGGCACGGCCCAACCCATTCCCTCCTTCTTCCAACCTTATTCTCGTACCTAAGTAAATATCTGTGTGGACTCTGGAACAGTTCCTTTATATACAAGAAAACATATTAATTGAAAAATTGGAAAATATCTTGAAATCTTACAGAATAACTCAATACACAGGCATGTAAGGGGGCCCTCCCACTCAGGTGCCTGCAAGTACAAGGCCCACACTCCCAGGGGCCCAAGGGCTTCCTCATGTTTGCTCCTCGCTTGCCTTACCTGTCCTGGTCCCACCCCTAGTCACTTCCTGAGGTGCTCTGGGCTTCTGTCTCCTGTCACCACTTTTCCCTTTGGGTACAGGTGAGGAGGACAACTTTAACCTTCTTTGTGGGTCAGCCTGGGGGTTAAAATCACCCATTGTAAGGGGTCTGAAGCCCCTCTGCAGGGGTTTAAATCCAGGCATTGCAACTCACTCTCTAGGTGACTGTGGACAACTCACTTAACTGTTCTGAGCCTCAGTTTCCTCATCTGTAAAATGGGAACAACAATAATAGTTTCTACTTATGGGGGGCTTAGTGAGTTATCTGGGGTAACGTCTATGAAATGCAGGCCACAGAGACTGGAGCACAGCAGGGACACCTAGCTGGTGGGGATTGTTAAGCGGGTCCTGCTTGCCCAGTATCTGTTAGGGACCTCAGCCAGGCAGAGAGCTGCAGGCCAGGGAGACCCTTCAGAGGCCTGGCTAGCCTAGGACTCGCTGATCCACACGCCGACTTAGTAAATCGTGAAGTGAGCTTGGTGACTGGGGTCCCCACGCTGCCCCAGAACAAAGGAGGGGGAGAGAGTTTGCGGCACCCAGGAGAGACATGAAGGAGACGCATCACCCTTGGAATGGAATGACGCAGAAAAGGCTGGCTCAGCCTCACCCCGCCTCTCCATCCTTGTTTCTCATAAACCCCAGTGGGCTCAATTTTCCCCAGAAGTCTTCCCAGGGGCATTTTCATCAGTTTGAAGGATGTGAGTCTTTTCTCCCCTCCACCCTCTCTGGATTCCAGGAACTGGTCCAGGAGCTTTAAATCCAGTCAAAGAGGAGATAAAGACACTGGGTGGGTGGGGGACAGTGTCCCCCAGCTTATGGGGGCAATGGGCTTGGCCACTGTGGAGGTGGGGAGATGGCATCGAGAATTATGCCAGCTGCCTTGCCCCACCCCTCATGGCTGCATACAAATAAGGCCCAGTTTGTAGCCCCACCCCATGAGCCGCGCCCCGACCCCCAAGCCCCTGAGCTGATGTCAGGGCACCAGGCCAACTCCGTGCCAAGCGTGATTGGCAGCTCAACCCCTGTGGGCACTGCCTACCTTCTCCCACTGCCTTTTACCCACAACCTCTGTGGACTGAAGAGAGGCTGAGAACCCTCCTCTCCTCCTCTGCCAGCCAGACTTCAGGGCGTGTGGGTGGTGGGAGAACGGCTCACTCAGGTGCTGGCGAGGGGAGGAGAGTCCCCTGAGGGCCTGAATGTCTGCTCTTCTGCACTCTCTTGCTCCCATCCGTTAGCACCTTGGCAGGTGACCCCAGAGGGCAGAGGAGGTGGGTGGAATGGTGGGCAGGGGGGAAGAATTGGTCCTGGTACCGCATTCTGAGGGGCAAGGAAGCCAGAGGTGGATCTTGGCAGTGGGACTGGCAAACAGCTTCCCTCCCTCCGGAGCTGCCCCTGGCTGCTGGGCCCTAGGGGATGCAGAGGTGGGCACAGCTCGTGAGAGCAGAAACCAAGTCCAGAGCCTCCTGTCTGCCGAGGTGGGCCTCCAGGCTACCTGTGTCCCTCTCCTCCCTCTGCCAGGGCCCCAGGAAGGAGGCAGCTGGGTGAGAAACCTCATTCTGCCAGGAGCTGGATGGACCTGTAAGGCTCAGTGTGTGTATCTGAAGAATGAAAAATCTTTTCAAAGCAGCAGTCATGACAGCCCCTCTTGCACAAAACCCTTCCAGGACTCCCCAGGGCCCTGGCTCCTAGGGCAGCCTCCACCCCGATTTAAACTCTGACCCACCTCTCCAGCTCCCTTCTCTCCTGCGCTCCAACCACACTGGACTTTCACTTCCCGCTGCAGGACCGCTGCACGTGCTGTTCTTGTCCCAGGAACATGAGTCCCTTCTGCTCCCAGTTAAGAGCCTTGTGCTTTAGTTCACAGCTCTCCGTCAGTTCCCTAGGAAGGCCTTACCTGATCTCTCAGAAGGATCCTATCAGCTTCCTTTCCTTCCCGGCTCTGGGTGTAAATCCTATTCCTTAGGGCAATGTTTCCAAACTCCCTTGATAATAAGAACCATGTGAAGTTCTTTTTAAAAATGCAGGTTCCTGGGCGCTTCCCAGCCTTAGAGTCAGAAACGCCAGGAGAGGGGGCCGGGCGCTGTTTAATGAGCCCCTCAGGTGTTCTTCCCTCACCAGGGGTGGGTGGGTGGCTGATAGATGTGCACCCACCCCTGCTCGGCTCCGAGTGCCTGCAAGTGGGCACCGTCCTCTTTACTCTTGCAACCCTACCCCCAGCTCGGCATCTGGCGCACAATAGGCCTCAAGAAATATTTTTTAAATGAATGGATGACTATAGAATGAATAGAATTAGTTTCAGTGACTAACTTTAATTCAATTCCAAGTGTATGTATTTCCCTGCCTACACAAGACGAGCACACTAGGAGAATCCCAAGATGGATTGACATGTCCCTCAACTGAGTGAACAGGATAAGAATAAACCCAAGCTGGGGACCCTGCCTGTGCTGTGAGCCCCAAGCAGAGGACAGAAGTGTCCTGGAGACCATCCTAAGGCAGCTAAACCCACCCCCTTCTCTGGGAAGGCAACGTCCCCCCAGTACAGGTGGAGGCAGAGACACTGTGTACACCTGTGGGGAACTGAGGCCCCAGAGAGAGGACAGGGTGACAACAAGAACAGCAGCAATAATAATAATAATAAGTAAGACACGCATGTTTGGCATCCCTGTAACGCTAGCCCTGCTCTGAGATTACACAAGTTAGCTCATGCAATCTGGTAGCTGTTTGGGCAGAGATAGTACCTTAATTTCCCGCCCTGCACCCTCTTCCTCTCCCTTTCCTCCCCCTCAACTCCCACCAAGTGTTAAGCTCTGAATTGGAAGAGATCCATCGTCCCTCCTTCCACCCTGCTGGGTCCTGGGTTTCAAACAGCCCCCCTCCCCCACCGCCATCTTTCCATGCAAGCATGACTGCCTCTTACACCATGCTCTTGCTTTTGGGTTCTGAAAACATCGCCACCGCCCTAGAGTCGGGGTGTGGGTCGTGGTGGGGAGAGATGCAAGAGTGGACAGTGTAGGGGTTAGGGGAGGAGGGATTGGGTGCCGCAGGGGGAGCCAGCCTCACCCCAGCTCTTCCCATCCCGAAGCCGGGCACCCACGAGGCAGCGGCTTTCAGTTCAAGATTTTGAGTTTGGCAGGACTCCTGCGAGGTTCATGTCTGAGGGGGCAGGAAATGGAAAGAGAGGGTGGGAGGAGCCAGAGGCTTTCCCCAGGCCCTGCCCAAGCTGGGATGGACAAGATCTTTGAGATAAAGAACCAGCTGGCCTGCACCCAGGTCTGCGGGGGGTCCCTCCCCCTTGATGAAGGAGAGGATGGATGGGTATGTAAAATAGGGGTGGGAGGTGGCGAGTACCCTCCAGTCCCTGGGCCCTGAGGGGTTACTATCAGGCCCCACCCCCAGAAGACAGAAAGACGTGTTTCAGAGCCGGGTGGGCTGCGCTGACACTGAAGTCTTGTTTGCCTGCTGCCCACACTGGCTGGGAATCGCCTGCATGACTGGGCACCCCGGGGCTGCCACTTACGCGCTGCCTGTGCCAGTGGCTCCTCCTCCCCTGCCCTGCCTGAACCCCTGCATCTCTGGGGGCAGCTTCAAGTGCCCCAGAGGGCAAGGGCCTCTGGGTGGTGACCCTGGGGGCAGGATAGGCAAGGACCAGAGTGAGCTGGAGCCCATGGACTTTACCAGGCCTGGTAAACAGAGCCCCTGAAGGCAAAAATCTCCGCGGTCTCCACCAGCCTCACCCCCCGGAGAGGGCAGGGGGCTGTGCACGTCCAGCTGGGCGACTGGGGAGTGGGGAGTGCGTGGACAGGCCAGGACTTGTTCCTTCCCAGGGCTCCCTGGAGCAGACGTCCCCCTGAAACCAGGAACACTCAGCCCACCCCTGAGCAAGGCTTCCCAGAATCAGTATTAGCTCCGCAATCCCCCTTCCCAAACCTGGGCCCCAGTTCTGCTCCAGTGGGTCTAGGAAGGAGGCCCCTTAAGAATCCTGGGTTTAGGATTTCAAAAGAAAGCAGGCAGCAAAGTGTTTCTTTGGCAAGGAGCACATCTGGGCCAGGGTTCCATCCGTCTGGAGGAGTGAGGTATGCTCACAGCCAGGAGGTCACTGTGTTTCTGACCTGTCAGGTGGAGCAGACCGGGGCAGGGGAGGGGGAGGGGGAGGGGCGGCATGGTTGGCCTCCTGGATTCTGACCTAGCCCTCTCGGTCTGTGGATCTTCTGCAGCGCCAGCTTCGTGGGCATGAGGCCTGTGCGGTCACACAGACGTGCCCTGCCTTTGATTTAGTGCTCTGCCAGGACCTATTTGGAGTTCCTAAATATTTTGAATAGGGGGTCCTGCACTTTCATTTTGCACTGGACCTTAAAAATTATGTAGGCGATCTTGGCTTAAAACTCAAGGAAAAAGCGGTGGTTCTGGAGTTTCTATTTAGGGGAAGCTTGGAAGTGAAAAGCTGGTTGGTAGTGAGAGCTGAGCAACTTGTCCTGAAGCTACAATTGATAATAATAACAACAACAAAAACAGCATGCTCTTACAGTGCTTACCGTGTGCCAGTCACTATTCTAAATGCTTTATATGAATTAGCTCATTGAATTCTCACAACACCTCTACACAATCATAACTAATACTGTACCCATTTTACAGAAGAAAAAACTGAGTCTCAGCAAGGTTAAAGCAGCAGCCCAATCAATCCTGGGCAGTTTGGCTCCACAGCCTTTCACTTTCTGCTAGAGCTCCCACTCGTTCATATTTAAAGTGGGTTTCTCGTAGACATGTGGTTGAGTCTTGTTTTTTCAATTTACTCTGACAGTCTCTGTTTTTTCATTGGTGTATTTATACCTTTCACATTTAATATAATGGTACAGTTGCATTGATATCTACCATGTTTATAACTGTATTCAGCATACTGGTTCCTTTTTAAAAAAATTCTTCCCTTCTCTTTATGCCTTCTGCTTTTAAATGTTTTATATGATTCTATTTCTTCTCCTCTATTAGTCGATCAATTATATTTTTTAAAAATTTAGTGGTGCCCTTGAGGCTTTACAGTATCCATCACAACTAATCTAAGTCCACTTTCAAATAGCACTACACTACTTCAGAGAGTTTTCCCAATTTCTCCCTCCTCTCCTTTACAATGTGGCTGCCACCCATTTCCCCGATCCACGTGGTACAATCACCGAACACGTTGCTTCTGTTATCGGGCACTTATTGCAGTTGTTTGTTTCTTGAATCCTCATAATGACTTTGTAAGGTGTGGTGAGGAGTGTCCTCAGCTACATTATACAGAGGTGTTGACAAAGGCACAAATGTTTACAGTTGCCCAGGTCACAGCCAGCGAGCGGCAGAGCTGAGCTTTGAACACAGCCATGCTCGCCGTATGTGGCAAGCAGCCTGCTTTCCTTTAGTTATTCTATTCCATGTCAAACAATGGAGCCAAGTTTTCTAAAGAGACATTTATTCTTGTTTGCTATGGAGTTTTCATTTACTATTGTTCTGGTCAGTGTATTGTTATTATGGGTGGTTTTGGAAGGGCTGATGGAGATGCAGAGCCACCAAAAGAGAACCGGGGTTCAGGCTTTATCCGTTGACTCCACCACAAATCTCACCCCGCTCCCCGCAGGCTTAGAGCAAGAGGGAGGGGCTTGCAGTGCCGCCTTGTGGCGTGAGGTGCGAGGGCTGGGGCACCTTATGTAGAAACATGGGCATCAGCTCCCCAAGGTCAATATTCTGGTTTGTGTTGCAAAACCTCTTCACAGAAGAGCCTAGTCTCTGGATTCTCAGGCTGTTCCCTGGTGGCCTTCAGAGGGAGGCCAGAAGAGGCATTTTGGGGACCCTCCCTGCAGGAGCTCCATTGTCCGAGCCAGCCCAGATAGCCCCATTCTCAGGGGCGGGCAGGAAGGAGCATTTTCTGTTTGTAAACAGCAGCTACGCCCTGCGGGCATCCTTCCTTCCTCCTCCAACCCCGCCCCCGAGCTCTCCCTCCTTTGGCAGGGAGGTGAAATCTGGCCAAGGGTCCTGGGGTAGCAGGGCAGGACAGTCCTCCCCAGCCTTGCTGGGCTGATTTTCCAGGCCACCGGGAATCCCCCTACAAGGGCACCTGGAGTCAGATCTGACTTCCTGGGGCAGACACAACCCTAGCTGGTCTTTTGAGGGGGAAGCAGGCTAGAACAGAGGGGATTGAGGACCCCTCTTCCCAAATGCCTACAGAGCTGGAGCGGTGGGTCACCCAGGGACAGGCTAGGAGGGTATACACTATGGTAGGCAACTGTTTGTCTGACTAGCATTCCAATTTCCCTTTGAGGAAACACCCTCCCCACTTTCTCAAGTGACCGTACCCCTCTCTTCCAGAAGGAGACAAGTGGGTCAGCCCTGGCCAGTCAGCATACTCCCTGCTGCCATGTTGGTTCAAGCTGTCCACTGAGAGTCAGCCCTGGGGTTTTCCTGGGACAGGTGGAGAAGTGGAGACCCCTATATACTGAGCTTCTTTTTTTTTTTTTTTTTGAATTTTTGAATTTTATTTTATTTATTTTTTTACACATCAGATTCTTATTAGTCATCAATTTTATACACATCAGTGTATACATGTCAATCCCAATCGCCCAATACTGAGCTTCTTGAGCTGGGCAGATGTAAGTTTGGACCTGCTGGTGGCTGAGTTGCCAGCCAACAGAGGGAAAACAGAGCCTAAAGATGATTTTTTAAATGGCGTTTCAAAGTGGTGCGGAAAGAATGAATTGTTCACTAAATGGGACAATTGGCTATACATTTCGGGGAACATTAAATCAGATCCTTTCCGCATATCACAGACAGAAACAGATGCCAGTTGGATGAACTAAGAAGGTATTAAAAAGTGAACGTAGTGGAAGAAAATGCAAGATAATGCTTTTTCAGACATTTGGGAGTGGGCAAAACCTTCCTTAGCGTGACACAAAATCCAGAAACCCCAAAAGGAAACCGTTTGTGGATTGGCTGCCTGAAAACAGAGCCTGTGTAGTCAAAGATACAACAGGAAAAGTTGAAAGACTGACAATGACGGAGAGAAGATATTTGCAACATTGCAACAAATATATATAAATACCTCTAAGTGCAAAGAGGTCTGACAGTGGGACAAAAGGAAAAACCACTCAAACCCAAACCGGGCAGAGGACACAAGCAAGCAAATCACAGAAGAACAGTCAGCCAGACAGTGTTCACTCCTAGAAGCACTGATCAAAAGGAGCATCTCCCGGAAGGGGTTAGAAGTGACGTCATGCGCGAACGGTTGAAGGCAGGGAGAGTATTCAGCCCAGAAGGAAATAGGTGAGAGCAGCACAGTCCAATAAAATATAATGCCAGCTGTATATGAAATTTAAAATTTTCGATAGCCACTTCTAAAAAAGCAAAAAGAAACAGGTGAAATTATTTTAATAATGTATTTTACTTAACCAAAATAGTGTCATTTCAACATGTAATCAAGATAAAAATTATTTATTGATTTTTGGTACTCAGTCTTAGAAATCTGGTATGTATCTTACACTTATAGGCATACCTCATTTTATTGTGCTTTGCAGTTATTGTGTGTGTGTTTGTGTGTGTGTGTGTGTTTAACAGATTGAAGGTTTGGGGCCACCCTGCGGTAAGCAAATTTGGTGCCACTTTTCCAACAGCATTTGCTCACTTTTTGTCTCTCTGTCACATTTTGGTTAATTCTTAACAATGCTTCAAACTCTTTCATTACAATTTTATTTGTTGCGGTGATCTGTGACGGATGATCTTTGATGTCACTCCCACAATTCACTGAAGGCTCAGAGGATGGTTAACATTTTTTTTAGCAATAAAGTGTGTTTTAAACTACGGTATTAAATTGCTTTTTTAGGCATATGCCACTGCACATTTCATAGAGTACAGTGTCGTGTAAATATAATTTTTACATGCACTAGGAAACCAAAAATTTGTGTGAATCGCTTTATTGTGATGGTCTGGAACTGAACCTGCCACATCTCTGAGGGATGCTTGTGCAGTGCACCTCTGCTCCAGCCAGCCACATTTCAAGTGCTCAATAGTTACAAATGGTTGGCAGCTACCATATTGAACAGCACAGCGTTAGAGGCTGAGAGAATGGGCCGCAGGCTTCGGGCCACGTCCTGGTTTTCTCATTTGCTAGCTGTGTGAACTTTTTGATCTCCCCTGTCTTCATTTGAAGAATGGCACTACGGGTTGTGTGGGTTTTAAAAGGAATCCACATAAGGCATTCGGCTCACTGGCTGGCACAGAGTTAAGAGCATAACAAAGTTGTTTATTTGTAGTTACTAATTATTATTTTTTCTTTTTTTTAACATCTTTATTGGAGTATAATTGCTTTATAACAGTGAATCAGCTATACATTTACATATATCCCCATTATCTTCCTCCCTCTTGCGGCTCCCTTGTAGTTACTAATTATTAACCAATAGCTGATAAGTCTGTAAGCACGGTGGACATAACAAAAGCCAATGTGTAAAAATGGCAGGGTGGGGACTTCCCTGGTGGCGCAGTGGTTAAGAATCCGCCTGCCAAGGCAGGGGACACTGGTTCGAGCCCTGGTCTGGGAAGTCCCCACATGTCTCGGAGCAACTAAGCCCGTGTACCACAACTACCGACCCTGCGCTCTAGAGCCCGCGAGCCACAACTACTGAAGCCCACGGGCCTAGTGCCCATGCCCCGCAAAAAGAGAAGCCACCGTAATGAGAAGCCCGTGCACCACAACGAAGACCCAACGCAGACAAAAATAAATAAATAAATAAATAAATGGCAGGGTGTTGGATTTGAATTCAGCGTAAGAAAAAACTCCAGGGTTGAGAGCTGCACTGTTTAATCCTATAGCCACTAGCCCCATGTGGCCATGGAGCATGGAAGTAGCTAGTCCGACCGAGAAATGGTGAAGTGTAAAATACACACTGGATTTCCAGGACTTAGTGCAAAAAAAAAAAAAAAGAATATAAAAATCTCACTAAATTGTTTAATGTTGATTACATGCTGATATCATATTTGGATGTATTGAGTTAAAGGAAATATATGACTAAAATTATTATTATTTTTGCTTTTTAAAATAATATGAATGTGCTCATGTTATATTTCTGTTGGATAGCATTGATTTAGAACTCTGCAACAGTGGGATACAATGCTTGGTCACGTAGTGAGTTTCCCGTCCTGAGAGGGATTCAAGCTGAGGATGGGTGATGGGGAAGTAGGGGTGGCACACCATAACTTCAGAGTTGGGGACTTGAGGGTTTCTGCAGCCTGAGTCTCCTAGTCAACCGAGGGGCTTCTGGGGCTGCAGCTTGGCGCCTGGCTGGCAGGCAGCCGACCGTCTGTCTGGAGGTGGTCTGGAAAGCAGCCGTCACTCCCACACTGCAGGGCTCAGCTCTTGCAAACAGGAGGCCAGCAGGACACTCTGTTGGCTCAGGGGCAGCCACTGGCCGGAGGAAGGACTGGGCCCTGCCTGCCTTCTGCATCCTTGTGGCTTGGACCAGCTCAAGGTCAGCCCATGAGGTCCCCTTTTCTCCCTGCTCCCAGACACTGTCTAGAGGGAGGCCCCCTCAGGCTCTCAGCTCAGCCCCAGATCCTGGGCAAAGCTCCCATGTGAGCGGGAGCTCTTAGTTCCTGGATGCATGGAGAGGCCCTTGGAATTAAGTATCTTAGCAGATAGGAAAGCTGGGAGCAGCTATTCCTTTGCCCCAGGGGCCAGACAGCTTCCTCCTCAAGGCCTGTGTCTCATCGGGGAAGGGTCAACCCTGTACCCCAGAGTGGGCTGGCCTGATGCAAGCCCGGCAACCAAGAACTGAGGTGAATTTTGCTTAATAATTGAAACCTACAACCAGCAGGACAGTATAGCCTGGAGGCTCTGTTCTAGTCATGATGTTTTCCCATTAACATGAGACCTTAGGCAAGTTCCTTCTCTCTTTGGGGTTTCCTTATTCATCAAACAAGGGAGGGGGACACCAAGTGGCCTTTCCAGATTTTTACATTCAGGAATCCTTTGCTTCTCCCTGGCTGTGGCATCCTCCTGTTTCTCACTGCTAAGTCCTGTCTGTCCCAACTGGATGACGATGGTGATAGCAACAATAAACAAGCTAGCATTTGTCGATTTCTGCTTCACATGCATTTAACTTATTCAGTCCTCCCGACTACCTTATGAGGTAGGGACCATTGTTATCTCCATTTTATGAAGGCAGAAGCAGAACTGTAAGCCCCTTGTATTAGTCTGTTGGAGCTGCCGCAACAAAGTATCACAGGCTGGGAGGCTTAAACAAGAGACATTTATCTTCTCAAGTTCTGGAGGCTGGAAGTGCAAGATCAAGGGTCGTCAGGGTTGGTTTCTTCTGAGGCCTCTCTCCTTGACTTGCAGGTGGTGTCTTCTCCCTGTGTCTTCACATGGTCTTCCCTCTGTATGTGTCTGTGTCCTGACATCCTCTTCTCATAAAGACACTAGTCATATTGGAATTAGGACCCACCCACATGACCTCATTTGAACTTAATCACCTCTTCAAAGACCCCATCTCCAAATACAGTCACATTTGAGGTACTGGGGGTTAGGAATTTGGGGGGCCACAATTCAGCTCATAACGCCACTCAGAGGCAGGAAGACCCTCTTTCCCCCGTACCTCTCACAGGCTTGGCTCACAACAGAGATCCTCAGATAACCTTTGGTGAAGGGAGCTGACTGGGGAGTAGAGGATGGAAGATGCCCCTCAGGGCCCTCCAGGTCCACCCTGACAGTACCCCATGTAGTGCTGATGGCCTAGATGGGGGAAATGGCCATGTGAACAGAAACCGTCTCCTCATCATAGAAGAGTGCTGACCTCACTGGGGAGGGTCAGGAAGGCTTCCTGGAGGAGGCATGGTAAGGAGGACAAGAATCCTAGCCAGGTGGAGAGGTTGGGGAAGAGCTTTCCAAGCAGAGAGAACAGGAGGTGCAAGCTGGTGGGCATCATGAAATGGGGTGTCTTGTGATGGGGGCTCTAAGTGTCAAGTTCAAAGCCAGGGGATACAAGTGGCAAGAGAAAGGAGATAGCAGTCCAGGAAGGTCCTGAATGCTAAGGAATGTGGACTTAACCTGAGTGCTCCAGTAGTTATTGAATGATGTCAAGCAAGGGAGTGGAAGGATGATTTTACTATATTCACCACAATGGCCAGTGGGCTCCAGGCCAAGCCCACTCTCTGGTCCTTGCCATGCCTCTAACTCACTCACAGTCCTTTCTTCCCTTCCTCTAGGAAGCCAGGGGCCCTCTCATCTATTGTTTAGCCTAAACCACTCTGAACAGTTCAGCCTCCCAATCATTAGTCTTGAACAATCGCTTTGCAAACACAAGTTTTGGGCACAGAGTCTGGGAAGGCTGTGTCCTGATCACACTGAAAGCTGGATGTAATCTCTATCTTTACAAGGACTGCACATGCCTTGCTGGGCTCCCCACAAATGCTACTGTGGCGGTGGGTCAGGAAGAAGGGTCTCCTCTGGCTGAGCCTCCAGATGGGGGTGGGTGGGTGGGTGGAGGAAAACCCATGGGTGAGGGAATTGTCCCATTCACCCTTGGACAAAACACACTGCGTTTACAACAAGGAATCAAATTGGGCATGTGACCCAAGGGATCGCGTACTGCCAACTCCCTGAGAGGTCAGTCAGGGCTCTCACACACAGTGTGCTCCCTAAAGGTCCAAATCAGCCTCGGCATCAAGGTCCCGGCATGCGATCACCATGCGTCACCAAGAGAAAAGCCTCTGTGGATGAGGAGGTGCTCTCCCGGGCATGTGTCTTGGCCACCAGCTGGGAAGGAGAATGACGATGTCATAGGGCCACCTCTCCTGATCGCTTCTCTTGCTCTGGCTGCTCTGCAGTATCAAACATAAATCCCACCACAAATAAACTACATCTGTTCTGCTCTTTAGTGCTCAATACCCAAGTTTCACCTAATCCTAATCCCCACGTAAACATCCTGAGATAGTGCAACTAGCCTCATCTCATGACGAGGAAGTGGAGGCTCTGAGCTCATCAGAGGCCCCGCAGGGGGTGGCGCTGGATCTTTAATGAAAGGAATGAAGACTCTTTTATGTCTCAGTGAGACTTATTCTCCTCCTGGACACCCAGAAGTGGTCAAACCGCCCTGTATGTCTCAGCAGGTGTGAGTAACTTTGAACTTAACGAGATGGTAGCTGCACTGTCCAATACAGGGCTACAGGCCACAGGTGGCCACCGAGCACCTGAAGTGTGGCTGATGCGAATTGAGATGGGCTCTAAGTGTAAAATACACACCAGGTTGTTTTTTATTTTTTATTTATTTTTTTAAATTGTGGTATAGTTGTTTTACAATGTTATGTTAGTTTCTACTGTACAGTGAAGTGCAGTTCCCTGTACTATACAGCAGGTTCTTATTAGTTATCTGTGTTATACATATTAGTGTATATATGTCAATCCCAATATCCCAGTTCATCCCTCCCCCCCACCCCCACTCCCACCCCACCCCTCCCCCACTCCCTTCCCCCTCCCCCTCCCCTTTCCCCCTCCCCCACCCTCCCCCTCCTCCCCCACCCCTCCCCCTCCTCCTCCCCTCCCCCCTCCCCTCCCCTCCCCCTCCCCTCCCCCTCCCCTCCCCTTCCCCTCCCCTCCCCTCCCCCTCCCCTCCCCCTCCCCCTCCCCTCCCCCTCCCCCTCCCCTCCCCTCTCCCTCCCCTCCCCTCCCCTCCCCCTCCCCCTTTCCCTCATCCCCCACCCCACCCCTCCCCCTCCCCTCCCCTCCCCCCTCCCCTCCCCTCCCCCTCCCCTCCCCTCCCCCTCCCCTTTCCCTCATCCCCCACCCCACCCCTCCCCCTCCCCTCCCCTCCCCTCCCCCTCCCCTCCCCTCCCCCTTTCCCCTCCCCCTCCCCTCCCCTCCCCTCCCCTGGGGCATGTGGGTCAGACATCCAGGTTTTATCTCTGGGAGGTGAGTGTAACTCAGAATGACCCTGGAACCTGGTGTGTTTCTTGGGTTTCTGAAGGGAAAAGGAAGGCTTGGGCTGGGGAAACCAGCTCGCCTGTGAGGGAGGTGTGCTTGGGGACACAGGCATAGAACACTGTCCCCAAACCATGGAGCTGGACACCCCAGATACAAGGAAGACACTCAAGTTGCTGGGCTGGCTTCCTCTGGATTTCCCATCAAGGCTGCAGGGGTATTTAAACCTGACAGCAACCATGTGAGGTAGCTGTTAATATTACCCCATGAACTTATTAAAGGTCTCGGTTGCATAAAACAGAATCTACTCTGGCTAACGTAACTAGAAAATCTTTTTATTAAAAAAAATTAGGTAGATAAACAACAAGGACCTACTGTATAGCACAGGGAACTATACTCAATATTTTGTAATAACCTGTAAGGAAAAAGAATTTGAAAAAGAATATATATATGTATAACGGAATCATTGTGCCGTACACCTGAAACTAACACATTGTAAATCAACTATACTTCAATAAAATGTACAGAATCTGTATGGTTAAATCAATAAAGTGTTGACAAAAAATATATATATTAGGTTGTTCTCTATATTCAGGGTGGGAAACAAAACCGGGTTTGTACGGTAGATGGCTACAGGTAACACAAACTATGGAGGGAGGCGTGCTTTAACAAACACGCAACTGTCTCGATACCAGAACTCCTGCAGACACACAAGCCCTGCCGTTGCATCTCCAAAGATCCAGTTGCCATTGCCACCATGAGCATCGAAAGCAGACAGTGCCCCCGTCGAACACCCCCATTCACGTGGAAATCTTACATGGCTGCCTCTGGTTTACGATCCAGGGCTTGGGTCCTAGATACAAAGGGCTGCAAAATTGAGTTTTTCAGGGGTTTTGTTTGTTTGTTTGCAAAACTGAGTTCTATTCCTACATTAACGAGTATAGCTCATATTATGCGTACTTCTCCAAAGACAAGGTAATTGGAAGATGATGGGCAGCCACAAATGTGAAAAATGCCCCCAATACTCCACTTTACAGATGAGAAAACAGAGGCACAGAGAAGTTGAGTGACTCCCCCAAGGTAACACAGCTAAGAAATTGTAGAGGTCCGATTCAAATCCAAGCTGTCTAACTACAGGGCCGAGCTCTCATACGGACAGGGAGGGTTTGGACAGGTGAAGATGGGAGGTGGGAGAGGTCAGGTCCGGTGCAGAGACCTGTGTGATCAAAGGCACAGAGGAGAGGGTTGCTCCTTGGAGGAGGACCCGTCGTTCCTCATATCCTGCTGAAAAGGGCAACGAGAGAGGGGCTGGGAGTCTAGGTAGAGAGCTCCGAGGACCCATGGAACTCCCGCTGCCTGACACCTATCAGGTTACTTGATTCCAGGGCCCAGAGTGGCCACATACCTGTGTTGGGGTCTCCAACACAGGGGACTGTGAAGAGGGCCTGGGGCTCCATGTGTGGCCTGCTCCCATCACTCAGCCCCATGTCCCCTGCCCCATCCCCGCCCCCCTCCCCTCCCCTAGAGCCAGCAGGCCTCTCAGAGCTGGATGTTCTCAGAGCCAGGTTGACATTGATGGTAAACAGAGACATTCCAAACCTGGAGGAATCGTAACAATGTGTCACCAGCGGCTGAGAGCAGGGAGGTGACAGGAACCGGGCAGGGTTCCATCCAGGCCCAGCTGCAGTGGCCTTCGCAAATACTCCAAGTGCCTACTGTGTGCAAGACCTGGGGGTACCGGCATTCCTGAGCTCCCTGCCCAGAAACCGTGGCAGCCGGCCCGCTGGTGCAGGGTCAGCCTCCTCTTGAAGGAGTGTGGAGAGTTTCGATCTGGCCTCTCCTCTGCCTCTCCAGCTCCTGGAGAGCTCGGAGAGGGGCAGGGTGGGGCTGTTGGAGATGCCATCTCCTCGGAGGCTGGGCCGGGACTGCATCTCCTGCCACCCCACCCTGGCAGCAGGGCCTGCCGCCTGCGTACCGGAGCCAGCTGTCCCTCGGCCCTATCGTTTCTGCGCATTCCTCTCTGGCTAGAATCTGAGCTAGAAGGTATAAAACGAATATCTCGAGAGAAGTGTAAGGACCCCAGACCAAGGTGATATGGTGATGACAAGCGCAGAGCTGGGCAAAACTGTTCTCTCCCCCTGTAGAAAGTTCCCCTGAATTGTGGGAGGGCCCAGGAGATAGATTCTGGACTGGGGGAGCCATCCCCACCCCTGCCCTCCTTGCTGCTGAGGTTTTCTCCTGGTTCCCACCCCGGCTGTCTTCTGTCGGGGACACAGACTGTGTATGCTAGGGTCTCACCTGGCTGGCCCCCATCACCCTAACACCCAGTCCCTGGTGGGTCTCCGGGGCCTTAGAACAGCCACCAGCCACCCACCCATCCCACTCTGAGCTACGCAGCTCAGAGTGTGGTCCAAAAAGTGTTCCCACCGCCCTTGAAGAGCTGAGCCCAACACGGGGAGTGAGGGTTTAGAAATCTTTCCAGACGCTGCTGCAATCCGCAGGCGCGTGGTGATTATTGTCTCGTGTTATGAAAGTATTGGTCCGTGATGAATCTGCAATCCAGAATAAGCCATCAAACTGGCCCTCGCCGCCAATTTGACAAGCACCCAGTTCCGGGAACTGCAGGAGAAAGCCTCCCTGGGAGCCAGCCGGACCAGGAGCGCCGCGCTCCTTCCCTTCGTCTCTCTGAGCTCAGATCCCTGAGAGTATCGGGACCGTCAGAGCTTCCCCCATGGGGCAGGGAGTGGGCAGGGCTCGGCTAAAGTCTGGGGGACCCAGGCTGAGCTCTGGGGGCCTGGGGCAGGACGCAGAGGGGACGTCCAGGAAGGTAGTTAGCTATGGCGTCTCCTCTTGACCAGTAGCCCCTTCCCCTCCCTCTGGAGCCTCATGGGGGCTCTCCCTGGAACGCCATCGTTCAGTCCCACAGCTTTGCCCCGGGAGCTGCATCAGGCGCCAGATTGATAAGGCCCCGGCCCTCACAGCTGCAGGAGGTGTTGGTGGTACCGACAGTGGACAAACCAGTAGATAAACCAGGCAATTTCCGGCGGAAATAAAACAGGGCGATGTGATAGGGAGTGGATGGGGTGGGCTTGGGGCCGGTGCAGTATATTAAATGGGAGAACAATACACCACCCACAGGTGGTGGGATTGTAGACAGCTTAACCAAGCCTCCCTGACAAGGAGTCATCCTAGAAACCCTCAAGGAAAGAGAGAAGGACAGAAGGGAGGAGCTGAGTGCTGGGGGCTTTGCCCTGCCCAAGTTCAAGGTCAGCCTGGCCTCTCTGCTTGCTCACAGCCTGGAGGGGCCCAGCCGCCTCTGTCAGGAGGGCTGCAGGCAGGGCAAGGAAGCATCCCCTCTACCCGCTCCCACCTTCGAAGTGCAAGAGGAGGCGATGTCCTGCCCGAAGGGGGTTACATTTCCAGGGTCCCCAGATCTCTCCAAGGCCTTGGGGGGGTTCTATGGAATGGTATTGATCTGCCCCAAACCCCACGCCATCCCCTCCTACCTGCAGATCGTGGCCTTCCTGAACGCATGCCCACATGAGTTCTGAGATGCGCTGAACCGGGGATGGGTCGGCAGGGCTGTGCTCCCTGCCCACCTGTTGCACCACTTCCCTGGCTGCTCTGTCTGCCTGGCCTCTTGGGCAACAGGCCTCCAACCTCATCCTCACTCTCTTCTTGGAGTTTCCCGTGTTCCTGGTGCTTTGGGGGAAGCCTGGTTGTGAGGGTCAGGACTCAGCCAGTGCTGAGAAGCACGGAATTGGAAACTTTCTAAAGTGGAGGTTCTCAACCCTGGTGACACATTAGGATCCCCAGTGCCCAGGCCCCAACCCAGAGCCTAACTGAATCGGTTGGAGGTGGGGTCCCGGCAGCTGCATCTTTTAAAATCTCCCCAGGGGTTGCCAAGTGCAGGCACGTGATTGTAATTTCCAACATCCTGTCTTCTCTCCCTTTATACTGGATGGGATGGAGGCGAGAAAACGCCAGAATGAAGGTGGAATGAGGGACAGGGAGGGGAAACCTGCATTCTGGGTCAGCCCCGAAGACCCCTCCTTGGGATCGTCATTTCCTCCTGAGCCCCCTTCACAGGATCGAGGGTTAAAAAGCCATCATGTCCCTGGTTGCTGAGCGCAGTTGCTCCAAAAATGGCAATAATGAAAACTCCTGGGGGCTCCGTGGGGCCAGGTGGAGCAGGTGCCTGACCAAATCAGACCTCCTCCGCCCCGGGAAGGCCTCCCGATTCCTCTGCCACTGGAATCTCAGCCCTCGTGCTCTCAGCTCAGCCCTGGAAGCAGGCCCCAACCCTATTTTCAGGGTGGCCACTGCCTCATTCTGCACCATTTCCTTCTAAACAAATGGCTTCCCCTTCGCAGAGGTCATCAGGGCACGTCCAGGGTGGGCAGGGCCGGATTTCTGCCCTGGGCACTCCCCGGAGGTGGGAAGGACCAGAGTATGCGGCCCTTGCAGGGCTGACTGGCCCTGGGCTGATTCAGGACCAGAGTTCCAGGCAGGGCTGCTGTAGGTCTAGCTGTCTGCTCAGGGCACCTGGGATGTAGGGAGCTCTCTTTCAGTCTTGGAATAACGCAGCCTTGTAAGTAAGGACAAGGCTGCTGGACAGTGAGCCGTGCTCTTCGATGGTGGCTGCCCAGGTACTTGTCTAAATGCTCTGCAGGGCCCTCAGGATGGTTCCCTCAACAAACATCTCACAACCTATCTCTCCCCTTCCAACCTGGCCCCTGCAATTTACCTTCCTCGCAGGGGCTAGAAGATCTTTGGGAAACATGGGTGGGGTCCATCACTCTCCTGCTGAAACTTTTCATGGATTTCCTGTTGCCCCGAAGAGCAAATTCAAACTCCTACCATGTCCTGTGAGAGCTGATCAGTGTGGTCCCTGCCTCTCTGACCCCGCTCCCCACCCCCTCCCCGCTCATTCCGGTCTCAACAGCCTCTCCTTTACTCAGACACACTCAGCGTTTTCCTCCCCGGGGCCTTTGCACTTCCTCTTTATTCCCGTGGCTGGTCGTTCTTCTCTTCTACCTGTTACCCTTCAGAGAGACCTTCCCAAATCACCCTGCCTAAAACAGCCCTCCCATCACTGTCTCTGTCACTCTGTTTTATTTCTTCCCAACATATATCACTATTAAAATTGTCTTCTTTATTGAGTTGTTTTTTTTCTTCATGGTCTATCTCTGACCCCAGAAAGTAAGTTCCTCAAGGACAGGAACCTTGTCTGGTCTGTTTGCTGTGAGTTCCTGGGCCTGGAGAATGCTCAGTTAAGTGTTGGCTGAATGAATGAACGAAAGAAATTGACAAAGAGTTTCGAAGCACATAGTGGTTTAGAAATGAATACATCACCACTCCAAATGGAATACACACCAAGGATCGTTCTACATGCTTTAAGTATATGAACTCACTTATCTTTCAACAGCTCTGTGAGGTATGTAGTAGAAGTGTTATTCACATTTTACAGATCAGAAAATGAAGGCACAGAGATGTTAAGTGATGTGCCCAAGGTCACACAGCTGGTCAAACCCAGGCACATAGCCAGCTCTCTATGCCTTACCATCTACGGGGTAGCATGAGGTGTGACGCAAATTGCTTAGATGGGTTGCACAAGACAGAGAAAATCCATTTCGCTACATGTGGCCACCCCCACGTGGGTGTAATCAGGCTGCAGAGGGCAGGGGGCAGGGGAATGAGGGATTCCCTAAAAGAAGCAGAAGAATCCTATAGTGGGATAAATCAGAAACCCCACTGCTTCCTGCCACCCCAGACTCAGTTTCCCCATTTCCAAAGTGCAAAGAGGATGGGACAGGCGGGGAAGATGACAGTGAGTGGGGCTCAGGAGGCAAGGACAAGCATGAGGATCTAGGTCAGAACCTGGGAGGTAGAGTGCAGTGCACACCTGCAGTTTCTGCTTGCACGGTGTCCAGGCCCCCTTCCTCTGCTAGCAGCACCCATTCTCTTTTGGGAACCCCACCCTGGCCCGAGGGAGGGGGCTGTCCAACAAGGTGCCTGGCCTTTTCCTGGCCATGGGGTGGGCACTTGACGCAACTGAAGCCAATCAAATCCCGTCTCCAAACTGGGGAGTCCCAGCTCAGGGAAGCAGGAGGGAAGGAGGAAGGCGATGCCCATTCCAGACTCTGCCCAAAGCGTGCACATCCACTGTGGCTGGGGAGCCCCTGCCACACTCATATTCCTCGGAAACCCCTGCCTGTCCGTCTGACCTCATTTCCTACCACTTCCTCAACACTTGCCACACTCCTGCGACACCATCACTTTTCTATTCCCCAGACAAGGCAAACTCCTTCTCACCCCAGGACATTTGCACTTGCTGTTCCCTCTGCTTGGAACATTCAGCTCCAGACCTTCCTTTGCACAATTGGCTTCTTTTCATCATTTCAGCCTCCATCAGAAGTGTCCTCAGAGAGGCCTTCCAAGAACACCTGGCTGAACCCTGACCCACACAGCTGGTCAGTGTCTACCACATCCTCCTGTTGTGTTTTCTTCTTGACGCACATCATCATAGCTCAGGTTATTTTGCTGATTTACTTGTTGGCTTATTTCTCTCTGCCTCCCCTCACTTGGAGAGCCCTTCTCTGAGTGTCTCATCTCCCACTGCCTCCCCCCTGGCAGAGCCCCAGGCACTTGGTTGGTGCTCAATAAATAACATTTAAATGAATGAATGGGACAGTGGATTAAGTCTAACCCCAGGGAATACTCACAGGGAATAACACTTCAAGGGAAGAGACAGTGAGGGAATTCTTTGTCCTCTTTTCAAAGGGGAAAACTGGGGCACAGTAGGAGAGGAGGTGGCCACATCAGAACTCACTCAACTTGTTCTTACTTCCCTGTGGGAGCAGAATTTCTCCACCTCCATCCTTGGGCTTTGAGGTCACTTCCCACAATTACAAGCAGAGTCACCCGAGGGCAGGGAATCCCCGTGTGGCCCGAGGAACATTTGAACACCTGGACTGGAGGCACCTGGGAGGTGGGAGGATGGGAGGGCAGGAGGCGGACAGGCTGGGTCCTGCCCTGTGCCCGTCCTAACTCATCGGCTGGCATGTGGACCGTGTGGTCTGACTGGTTGGGCGAGGGTAGCGTGTGGGCTGGTGAGGGTGCCAGCCAGTAAACTGGAGATTGGCAGGCACTCTAGGGGGACAGCTCGTCTCCCAGTCTCTCCAGCACCAGGTCAGCATTGACTCAGTTTGGGACTCTCAACTCAAGAAGCCTCAAGTTCCTTGGCATCCTTCCAGGAGCCAGGGAGGTGCTGGGCCAAGGGCTATTACACTGTCCTCCATAGGGTACCAGAATTTGCCCCCATAAAATACGTCTCTTTGGCATATTAATTATTTTAAGCTGGTTATTTTCTGTGAAAACGCAAACATGGGGGAAACTCTGAAAAATAAGTGTTACCCTTTTGCAAGAAATGTTTATATTTGTAAGGGGAATTTTCGTTTGTAAGGGTGTCTCCCTCTCTGCATCTTGAAGAGGATGACCAAGTCTCTAGAAACTCTTATCAGTGGAGAAAGCAAGGACTTGAATTTGCATAACAACCGTACTCTTTTCTGCTGTGCTTTTCCTGGTCACCTCCCAGCACTGACTCTCCCCACCTTAAACATCTTCTTTTGTCTTTAGCTGAAAACAGTATTTAAAGTGAGGGCTTTGGCCGTTTTGGGGAGTAACACGGTTTTTCTGGGTCTCTCCCATGTGTACATGTTATTAAGCATTTGTTTGATTTTTTTCCTGTCCATCTGTCTCATGTCAGTTTAATTCTTAGACCAGCAAAAAGAATGTAGAAGGATAGAGCAAAATTTCCTCTTCCCTGACGCATTCATGCAACAGATAATTGTTGAATCTTTCCTTGTGGGGCCTACGTGGTGCCAACTATTGTTCTAAGCATTTCATGTGCACTAATTTGTTCAACTTTCTCTATAGCCTATAAGGTGGGTACCATCATCCTCTTTTATAGGCAAACTGAGGTACAGAGAGGTTGAGAAATTTGTGAAAATTCCACAACTAGCTAAATTGTATTCCCCCCAAATTCATATAGGTTAGGTTGAAGCCTTAACCCCCAGTACCTCAGAATGTGACTATTTGGAGATGGGGTCTTAAGAGGGGTAATTAAAGTAAAAATGAGGTCTTTCGGGTTTCTTAGAAGAAGAGAAGATTAGGACACACATACAGAGGGGAGATGGTATGAGGACCCAGGGAGAAGATGTCCATCTAAAAGCCAAGGAGAAAAGCCTCACAAGAGACTAACACTGCCGACACCTTGATCTTGGAAGTCCAGCTTCCAGAATTGTGGACAGTCAATTTCTGTTGTGTAAGCTGCCCGTCTGTGTTCCTTTGTTATGGCAGCCTGAGCAGACTAACACAGAGGTGCAGAGCCTGGATGTGGTTCCAGGCAGCCTGGAATGCCTATCTATCACCAAGCTCCATCCAGAGGTGCTGAAGGCATCCTAGCACCCACACGAGCCTTTCTCCCTGTGCTCATCATAAAGACTGAATGGGACTTGGAAAGAGAAGAGCATTCTTAATCCATGATTTAGTGTTACTAATTACATGCCCATGTATCCGCTGAAACCACCTCCAGGACCGCCAGGGTGTATGTCCCTCACTTTGGGAAGTATAAACTGGACCAGTTAGGACCAGCCTGGGTCCCTGACAACCCGTAGGCCCTAGCTGCCCCATGGTCAGCTCTCCCAGACCTTTGCAGGATAGCTGAGCATCTTAAGCTTCTCCAGGCCAGCAATTAGCTCTACTGCTCTATGTGGACTTGACCACCGTTAATTCGTCTTCTGGGAGCCCAACATGTGGACAGACCCCATGTGACCTCATGGTGTAGGGCAAGGCTTCTCAGTTGAATGTTCATGTGCACCTTCTGGGGATCCTGTTAAAATGCAGATTCTGATTCAGTAGGTCTGGGCTGGGCCTAAGATGCTGTATTTCTAACAAGCTCCCAGGTGATGCTGACGCTGTTGGCAGGGAGGGAGGGTGACTCAGGAGCTGGGCTCAGGGGAAGACTTCGACAGACGCTGTGGTCCCCACCATGCATAGGAAGCCAGTGGCTGGAGAGGTGGTTAGTTTTCCCGACAGCAGGGATGTTCAGAGCCCATTTCAGGAAAAAACAAAATATCTCCCTACTTAATCTTCAGCCAAAGGCTCATTTGCCGGTTTTCTGGCCTCCAAATCTGGGATCTGGATGTCAACTCACACGTGCCTAGGGTGTCAGGAAATCCAATGTGAAATTAGGTGTTCAATGACTATGATCGCGTTTGGTTAAAGGACTAATGCAGTGTTTCTCAAAATGTGGTCCACACACCACCAGCATCAGAAACACTTGGCAGTTGGGGGCTGGGGAAAGAGCTTGTTAACCATGCAGATTCCTAGAAAAATGGTACAGGTGAACTTATTCACAAAGCAGAAATAGAGTCACACATGTAGAGAACAAACTTATGGTTACCAAGGGCGGAAGGGGGGTAGGATGTGCTGGGAGATTGGGATTGACATATATACGCTGCTATGTATAAAACAGATAACTAATGAGAACCTACTGTACAGCACAGGGAACTCCATTCAGTGTTCTGTGGTGACCTAAATGGGAGGGAAATCTAAAAAAGAGAGGATATATGTATATGTATAATTGATTCACTTTGCTGCACAGAGGAAACTAACACAACATTGTAAAGCGACTATACTCCAATAAAAATTAATTAAAAAAATAAAAAAATAAAAATAAATAAAATACTTGAAAAAACATGCAGATTCTTGGGTTCCACCCCAGACCTACTTTTCTAGCACTTCTAGAAGGGGTGGCCCAGGAATTTGCATCGCTCATGGGTTCTCCCAGGTGATTCATATGGGAATCACTTTCAAAATCTCTGGGCTCATATATTTGCTTCCTTGTCAGTCTGTGTAGTTTTTGCTTCCTTTTGTGTCAGCTCTATTGTGTGCATGTCTTTGATGGTCAGCTGCCTTAAATCCCTTTGGAAGTCAGATAGTAAAGTAAATACATGAGGCTTCAAATGTTACTGGGTGTCCTAGGGAACCACACTGCCCCTTTGATGCTCTTCTTGTCAATGAACCCACCATCAAAGCACAGCTCACACAGAAGCTGCCCAATGACCCTTCCTTAATACCTGAATTGAGCCAACTGGTCCTTGCATCTTTAGGAAACATCCCCAGCTCTTCAGGAAACATTGGCACCCTCGGACACTCCAATGGACCAAATCAAGCCCTTCACACTGGGTCAAGAGAAGTGTCCATTACAAGTGAGCCCCAGAGCCCTCAGACCGCTGTATAAGGTTACTTCCTTTACATGTCTCTCTGAAGGGACTTCTGAGTCTCCTTTGGGTTATTCTTCTCCCAGACCCAGCATCATTCTAAAGTGTGAGTAGAACCTTGGATTCCAAGTTACTATTATTTCTCACCTGCTAATTTCTCTGCCTGAGCCCACTCTCACCCTCCCCAACCTTCCCACATGACAGTCTATCAGACCATGCCACTACTGCCTTAGAACTTCAACTGTGCTCCATCACTCTTGGAATGAAGTCCCCAACCTAACTTAGCCCACCTGCCTTCCCCAACTTCATTCTCACGCTCCCCTTCCCAGCCACACTGGCTTCTTTCAGACCTTCTTACCCACCACGTTCCCACCCACAGGGCCTTTGAACGTGCTGCTTCCACCCTCCCCTTTTGCCAAGCCAACTCTTAGCTATCCTTCAGCACCACCTCCTCAGGGAAGCCCTCCCTGATGTCTCTGCCTGGGTCAAATCCCGTTACTGCAGGCTCAAAGAGCACCGGCTTCCTTGTCCTTCATAGCACGCTTGTCACATTTGGCTGAATGATTACTTAATTCATTAATTCACTATTGTTAGGGTGCTTGTGCACCCCAGTTTCCCTGGGACGGTTCCTATTTATGATTATTTTCCCACTGCAATTTTTAATAGCACCCCTTTCACTCTTAAAAATGTCTTACTTTGGGTGATAAATTATATGGCCACCCACATGATAACCCACCCCACCAGACTATAAACTCCACGAGGACACTGCTCATCTCTGCATTCCCAGCAGCTGGCTCCAGGAATGAGGCTGATCCTGCATGGCTATTGACGACCTACCCTTGAAAGTGACATAGCATCACTTCCACCATTTTCTGCTGGTCAACTGGACACCCATTGATGAGTGCAAGCTCTCAGTGGGCTGAGTATCGAAGAATCTGCAGACATGTCTTAAAAACACCACATATCCTCAAAGACTTGAATTTCATTCGTTAATTCATTCATCAAACATTTATTGATTCCTGTGCTCCTGCCTCTTGTCACACAGTTTGGGCACAAGAGTTCCTAGCTGAGAGGTAAGGGGTGACATCCAGCCATACGCCTGGCTTGGGGTTGTGTCTGCTTGGAGGAAGGGGCATTTTTTTTCCTTTGCAGGAAGATGCCATCTTTATACCAAGCTGTGTGCACTAAAAGGATGCTTTTTTTCTGAATGACAAGTTCGGAAGGGGTATTTTTTTCTAATTTTCATAAAGGCGCCCTAAAGACTAACAGAAACCCTGACTGATCACCTGCTATGGCTCAGACATGGATGAAAAAGCCCCGGCAAGACAGAGCCGGCCTCAGCTCTTGGGGACCTTGTGTTCTAGTGGGGAGTGAAGACAATGAGTGAGAAAGCACACACATAAAAACTTAACAAATATAATTACAGATTGTAAATAACATGATGGGAGAGAAGGCCTGCCTCTGAGCACCTCCTCTGTGCTGGTCGCTGGAGGCTGAGGCTGCCTTATGCAGGGCTACCACCTCTCAGGGGCTGTGGTGCAGGGGAGCAAACAGAAATGGGCTCTGTACAAAAGGATTCTAATCCCATATAAGGAGGGAGTTCCAGACTGTTCAGGTACAAGGACTTTAAGTTCAAGAAATGCCCAGAATGGTTTAAATACCTTCTTGCCCGGAAGCACAGAACAGACAGGAATTTCTGGGTCTCCTCCTACCCTATCACTGTTTGAATTTTAAACTGCGAGACCATGAGTGTAGTGTGTGTGTGTGTGTGTGTGTGTGTGTGTGTGTGTGTCTTTCATTGGAAATAGAAGACATCCGTATTTCCCTATACCCAAAGATTCTAAGGGTGTGTGAGTCTGGCCTGAGTCCTGAGGCTGGGGTTGCCTGGCCTGAGAGTTTACTCAGCTTAGGGGGTTGCTTCCATGGTTTTATAGCCTAAGAGACAACCCACATACACAAACATATCCGGGAATCTTAGAAAGCAAAGCAAAACAAAACCTGTATCAGTATCAAGCAGGATAATGAGTAGAACTGACCAGTGGTGGTTGGTATGTTCCAGAGAGCAAAGGTTTTTTGAACGAGTTCGTTCACTGCTCTTTTCCCAGTGCCTTGCAACCAGAAGAGTCACAGTAAGTACACTCTAAGTGAAAGATTGGAAAATTATTATTTCCCTGAGCAATTGTTTGGCAGAAAGGAAGGAAGGAAAGGATATTTCTTTGAAAAATTTAGAATATTTAGAAAAGTACAAAGGATGCTCTCATAGACTGAAGGAATAATATTTATGATTGTACTTAAGATCCCAGGAAAACAAGAGCATACCCTGGGGCACTATTAACAACAGGAATTTTTTCTTCTCCTTCTGTTCCTCGGTGCCAAATTGTACTCCATCTTTTCAGAAGATGGGCCAAGAGAACTGGCCTCTACCCACCTTGCGTGCTGGGAGACACCTGGGGACTTCCTTCTGTGACTTGCCAAGAACATCCCATGGGCCATCCTGGGCGCCAGACGTTTGGGTGGTAATGACATTGGTGGTAGGAGCGAACTTGCCCACTTCCTGTTACTCTTTCTGACTGTATTTCAGGGAGATTCAAATCTGGGAGTGCTCTGAAGCTCTGTCCCTATGGTGCCGAAACTCCTGATGCAAACTGAGAACTGCAGTCAAGCAGCCAGATGTTTTGGGTCTCAATGCCAAACATTTCTATAATGGGCAAAACCCAGACTCACCCCTCAGGTTCTGCTCGCAGTACACTTGTGTTCATTCCCTGGCTGGGGCGGGGGAGAAGTGAAAGCCCCAAACAGCATGGGCATGGCTGGAATCTCCAGAGGTTTGGAAATTCTGTGGCTGTTGTCTTTGGTGATCAGTCATAAGTCAAATGGACAATATTTGTGTTGTGAGTTCTTCTTGCACTGGGCAGGAAATTTTATGACAAAGGGAAGCGGCGAGACCCAGAGCTCCAGGCATTAAGTGGGAGGACACGAGGGCTTGTTTCTCTGCTGGAAAGCATTGTCTCCATCCTGCCCCCGACCCCATCTGTGGAGGTGGGCGACAGGGAGGAAATGGTCTCAAGAGAGCATATTTCTCAGATCCCACTCTGGGAATTCAGATTTCTTGACTCTCCATACAGCAGGCGCTAAGGGCTTTCCCAGATGTCTCTTGACGGCAAGATGAGAAACCAGCTAAGCCCCGTCTAGAAGTGCAGGTGGCAGGGCCTTTGGTTTGGAGGATCCTGCTCCATATCTGGAAGAGTAGCCAAGAGAAAATGTTGCTTTAGATGTGCTTGCTACATTCCTACACCTAGAAGCACTTAGCACTGTAAGCAAAATGCAAAGATAGTGTTGGACCCTGAGAGGTGAAGTGACTTGCCAGGATAACATGGCTAGTGGGAGATTTTTTTGCTGCTTGGCTACATGACTTGCTTTGCCAATGAAATGTGAGCATGCAGAAGCTTTTTATAGCCAGTGAGTGGTTCATCATCTTATCTTCCTAATTCCCTGAGACCAGCAATGGTCCATATAGAGGCTGCTCCACTAGCCTGCCTCCAGAAGTAAAGATGATATGGACCCACGGTCAAAATCAACCCATAATGGACCTATATTGTGAGCAAGATATATCAATACTTGTGTTGCAAGCCACAAAGATCGTGGGATCATTTGTTATCATGCCATAACCTAGCCTATCCTGACTGATACAAAGTCTACAATAGAACCCAACCCCACCCCCCTCAAATTTAGCAGCTTAAAGCAACACACATTTAACACAGATTTTGTGGGTCAGGAAGCTGGGCAGGGCTTAACTGGGCCCTCTGCTTCAGTGTCATCAAGGTGTTGGCCACAGCTGGGGAAGGATCAACTGGGGAAGGATCTGCTTCCAAGATCACATGGTTATTGGCAGCATTCTGGTCCTTGGGGGCTGTTGGACTGAAGGTCTCTGTACCTGGACAGCTGTTGGCCAGAATTTCCCTTGGTCCTTTGCCTTGTGGGTCTCTCTAACATGGTAGTGTACTTCATGAAAGCATGCAAGCCTAGAGGGCCACAGAATGTGCTGGTGACACAGAAGTCATAGTTTTTATAACCTAACCATGGAAGTGACATCCCATCGTTTTTTCATTTTATTCTAGTCATGAAAAGTCATTACGTCCCACCCACTCTTAAGGGGACGAGAGTACACAAGACTGTGAACACCAGGTGGCAGATCACATGGGGCCATCTTATCTACCAGTTTGTTTGCAAAGGAAATGGTTATTAAATGGAAGTTAGTAAAACCCTTATCATCTGTGAAACTGACCCACCAACCAAAAGCAGTTTTCGCTGGTTGAATCACATTCATATTTGATCCATTCCCACATGACTCTATGAATTTAGGTCACATTTTCTTTTAGATCTCCATCCTTTTTGACCAGAGCCCACATATTCTTCTCCATCAGCTCTTCTGCTACAACTCCAAGTTCTACTGGGCTGCCTTGAGGTTGGGGATCAGATTTGCCCGCAGGCATGGACATCCCAAGTCATTCTTTCTGAGAACAGAAAAGAGTCAACAGGAATAGGTCACAAGAAACTGGCAGAACCTTAAAACATTCAAGCCAGAAAGGACACACAGGAGACCACTGAGTTCTCAACCAACTTCTCTTTCCAACCCTGAACGAACGCCCCAGTCTTCTCCATGGCCTCCCATGCCTTCCTTACAGTTCTCTCTCCCCATATGAGATGATCCTTTTACCAACCAGCTACAGCTGTGAAACAGACAACCGTGGTGCCTCAATGACGTGCAAGAATAGACATCATTTCTCATTCATGTGTCTGCAGCTTGGCTAGAGCAGCCTGAGCCCCATATGGAAGTTCCGTGGGTCATGTAGGGAAGCTCTGCTCCCATGTCTCATTTTTCTGGGGCCAATGGACTACTGGAGGTTTATTCTGCTTATACAAATGGCAAAAGCACAAGAGGGCAAGCCCTACCGCTCAAGCACATTCCCAGCCTTTGCATGTGTCACATCTGCTAATATCTCATTGGCCAAAACCAGTCACGTGGTTTAACTCAAGGCCAAGGGGGTGAGTATGCTCTCCTAGCCAGGAGATTATAGTTGCAGTGTGGATATACACTACTATATAGCGGGGCGAAGAATTGGGACCCAGAACTCAGTTGAACACACTCTTACTTTTCCCCCACACCATGTTGAGGATTCAAACTTATTACTGACACACCAGGAGTGGGGATACAGTGGGTATAAGGCAGGTTTCTGCCTCCAATCTTCCTGGAGAGACAGGTGTATATTTGAAGAGAGAAAACTAAGAGGTGCAAGTAGCAGGTGAATTGCACAGGTAGGTGGGGCTCTGGAGAAGGTTTGGAAACAAACGAGAGATGCAATCAATCATTCCTTTCTCTGGGTCCTAGAGAGGCATCTTGGTGTCTGGCCAGGTTCTTCCTCGTGTGGGGCATGCCCCACCAGAAGGCAAATGGGAGGTGATTTTTGGAGGAGGAGGCATTGCCCAGCCTTGAGTCATGGCGTGGGAACGTAATTCCCTTTTCCAGTGATTTTGCAATAGTTCTGATTAGAAGGAGAAAGTCTCCTTCTGTGCTTAGCGCGAGTCTAACACCCATCTTACTCTTGTTGATCTCCCTTTTTAATAGACCCTAAACCTCAGGTTCGTGGACTCTCTCAAGCAACAGTATCTGGTTAGAATGTACTCACACTGTTTTCTCTGGGTAGTGTTTATATTTGTAAGTTTGTCTTCTATTTTTGGTGGTTGGAATTGGTTTCCTGTTTACCGTGATGATATAGGGCTTCCTTTTTAAAAATAAATATAGTTAAATAAATAGAGTTGACTTAGGGAAAAATATTAAGTGAATACTTGTTCAGGTGGCTAGTGGGTATGGTAGAAATTATGGCTTGACCCTGGTGAGCGTTTTGTAAATAGCGATATAGTGGGAGGAGGAGAGCGGGGTTTGCCACAGTCAGTCTGACTTCGCATCCACGCTCGATCCCTTGAATAGGGCCTTTGGGCGAGTTACTTAGGTAGCCTCTCTGAACCTTAGTTCCTTCATGGACTGTTGTGTTATATTGATGACAGTATTTGTAAAGTAACTGGCACAGAGTGAGGGCTCAGCAAACGGCAGAAATCCACCTGCTGCAGCCTCTACCTGGACTGTCCATTCTGGGAGAGACTTTTGGGTTTTCTCTGTCCTCCAGGTGGCCATGGGACAGGCAGGCATCACTGCCCCTGCTGGTGGGTGGGCCCTGCATGGCCCTCCTCTGCAGCAGCCAGACCCCACTCTCCTCCCCTTTTATGTGGGGTCTCAGTTCAAATGAACACCTTCCTACCCCCTCTCCAGCCCTACACAGAATCTCTTGCTTGGGAGATGAAAGTCTTGATTAGCCATAGAATTTCAAAAGTAAAAGAGATGTGGCAGGTCAGACACTAGGCCAGCTGGGGAACCTCAAGATGGGGTGTGGGGTGGCCCTTTGGAAGGGGCCTCAAATCGCCTAAGGATTTCTAATTTAGACCCAAGGAGGCTCTCGCCTTGCAGACTTCCCCAACAGGATTGAAAAAAGACGCATCAGAAAGTTTAAGCATGGCGTCCCAGCCAGACCAGCTACTGCATAATAAGTTAGCATTTCTTAAAAGGGTTTCTAATTCTTTTGTTAGTAGCACAAGTCCATTGCCTTATATTTTGGGGTGTGTGCAAATAACATCACTGTGTTCAGTTAAAAGCTTAAAATATACTGTAATATGCTGTGGTCCTGTTTTGGAATTGCTTCAGTGTTTCAATACAGTAACTCCTCCCTCCCTACTCCACAGCCCCACAGATGGGGCTCAGGCCCCTCTGGTCTTTTCCCCCATCCCATAAGAACCTCCAGGGCAGATCAGCCCTCTCAGTTCCCAGATGGGGAAACTGAGGCTGGAGAGAAAGACATTTCCTTGTCTTTTGATGTCATTGCCAGGGACAGTAGATTCCAGAACTGCGGGGTCAAAAGATGGTTTGTGTGAGTGAGACCCTGGAGGAGTCCTAAGACTGCGTCCCTGGTTGCCCTGACACCTCCCACCAAGGCCAGAGACTCTATGTCGGCAAATAAAAATAACCATAGCTAAGATTAACTGAGCACTTACTATGTACCAGGCACCGCGCAGGTATGACACTTTCAGGCCTTACAACAACCCAAGGAAAGAGGTCCTATTGTGACTTCCATTTCCAGAAGGGGATACTGAGGCAGGCAAAATTAAGGAGATCACTAAGTTAAGAAAAGTGCCAGGGAAGGGGTTCTAAAGTAGGGAGTCGGATTCCAGAATACTCGTCCTTAACCCTTACCGGAAGGGAAGAGAAGAACGGGGGAGAAGAAGGGCAGGAGAGGAGGGGCAGCTGGAAACCCGTAAGGGCGAGCGCAGCGCGGAATGCCTTCCAGCTGCGAGGAAGCTCGGATTTCTCCCTCTTTCCCCAGAACTGCGCTACCAGCTCTGCCCTAAACTTGGCCCAAGTAGCGCAGGGAGGCGGGCTGGGGCTGGGGGCGCTCCCCAGGCTCCGGCCTTTCTCTCCAGTGTCCCCCACCCGCTTCCCGCGGTCCCTCCCACTCTGCTCTCCGGGCTCCTGACATCACGACCCGGGAGGCGGGGTCGGGGAAGGAGGGGGGACGTGGGGAGGCGGCTCGGCGCCACGGAGAGGGAGGAGGGAGGGCGCGCAGTCCCAGCCCAGAGCTTCAAAACAGTCCGGCGGCCTCGCCTCGCGCCCCAGCCCGACTGTCTGTCCAGCCGCCAGAGTCCGGTGAGTCGGGGTCTCGCCCGGGAGCCGCGCGCAGGTAGCGGGGGGCTCCGGGCTGCGAGCGACGGGGCAGCGGGGTCGCCAGCCACTGCACTTACCGGACCGAGAGAGGTCCCTGCAATTGGTGGCGGACCGGGAGGGGCCGAGGCCCCTCCCTGCCGAAAATCCACTGTTCCTCTGCCAGATTGCGAGGGCGCGGACTTCCCGCCTGCGCCGAGCTCGCTCGGGACCCCGAATTCCACCTCCCCACCCCCGGACTGCTTCCTTCGCCTTTTGCGTCGAGGCGGGCGGGAAAAGTTTGGGGAGGAGTCAGGGCGACTCCCCTCGCCCCCGCCAACTCCACTCCCAGGGTTCTCGGAGTCCCGGGTAGCCCCCCTCTCGTCGTGTGAAGTCCCCCGGCGCCTTGGCGCACGGTCCCCCGCCTCACGTAGCGCGCCGGACCCGCTGCGCCCTGACTGGGTCATTGGGTCCCCTCTCGGCCCCGGCGGCGGCTCCGTTGCGCCCCCCAGCGGCAGGGAGCAACTGCCTTAGGTTGGACGAGCGGAGGAGCTGGAGGCACTGCTTGGATGACGCCTGTCCCCTCTCCACTCCGGTTGGGCTTGGGGGGCTACGAGGGCCCCACCCATGGGTCCGGAGAAGGGGGAGCCTAGAGCTCGTATACAGGAGGACTACACACTCTCCCCAAATCCAGGGTCCTAAATATACCTCAGGGAGGCCCTAATTTGGGACTGACATGGGAACCTCATAAATGGGGGTTAGTTGGGGGCACCTGTGCCTGAGGGAGACTACAGAGAGCAAAGCCCTCCCTCCGGACTACAGGACCCACCTCTTACTTTGGAACAAGAATGACAGCCCAGTTTCAGGTTTGGGAAAAGGGGCAGTGCCCCCTCCCGAGCTGCAAAGATGTGTATGTGGGGTGAGGTGGGGTGATCTTTTAACTTAGTTGTGTCTAAAATGCAGAGGCCAGTCTAAAAAGTGACAGGCAGAGTGAGGAGTAAGGTAATGGGCTTGGAGAGGGTCTTAAGCAGCTGGTAGCCACAATATTGTATGATTTCACTGACAGGAAGCACTTAGAATAGGCAAATTCAGAGCGTCAGAAAGTGGAGCAGAGGTACCTGGGGCTGGCAGAGAGGGATGGGGAGTTATTGCTAGTGGGTACAGAGCTGGGGGGATGAAAACATTTGGGGTATAGGGAGTGGTGATGGTTCCACGACACTGTAAGTGTATTTAATGCCACTGGATTCTACACTTAAAAGTGGTTAAAGTGCTCAATATTCTGTGATGTATATTTTACCACAATTAAACAGAGAGTGTGCAGCCACCTGTGCTTCAGTTTGATTCAGTTAGAAATTCCAGAATCCGCTCACGGTTGCTGGCCACCTCTCCCCAGAATTTGGCCTCAGTAAGGAAGTGGACGGCGGGTGAGGAAGGGACACGAGCCAGGTTTCCCCAGGAGGCTGGAAGGGACAAGGAAGGGGACAGAAGCTGATGGAGCCTCTGATGGAGCCGCTACAGCTGATGGAGCTGCCACAGGGGTCTGTGGCCACTAACTGTAAATACAGGGCACAACCATCCAGCCCTCCCCGCCACTCCCCTGCACACACAAGTAGTGTCTAAGGCCCTTTGTTTCTGGAATGGAAGTGAGTGTTTCACCTAGATTTCCTTTCTCTGCCGTGCGCATGATATCTTCAGGGCAGGAACTGAAACCACAAGTGTGTGCGCACGGACTCTCCATTTTCCAGCAACAGGTGATTCACAGGGAAGCTCAACTGGCCTTTCTCTTCCCAGGCCCATGATGACGCTCCATCAGCCTCTGATGGAGCGCCCTGCCTCGTGCCCTCCAGCGTTCCTGGAAGCCTCCCCCTGCGCCGGCCCATCCCCACTCCTGGGCTGCAGGTGGGGAAAGCCAGGTCAGAGACCTTAAGTCAGTTTCTCAAGGTCCCTGAGCGAGTGACGTGCCAAGAGCCAGGCTTTGAACCTCCATGCGCTTCCCCACAAGCCCTCCCCATTTTTCCACCCGGAGATGCCCTGGTGGGTTTTGAAGAGTCAGGGGGAGACCCTCCTGGGGAAATCAGGGCCCAGACACCCACGGGGCCCTTGGCAGATACCAAGGCCACAGCAGAGGGAGGGGCGTGGGGGTGGCAGGAGGGTGCGGAACCTGTTTTCCCACTGACGGTTTTTGGATCAGCTGCCTCCAGCCCCGCCGGGAATTGGGGAGGGGAGGCCGGGCGTGGGCCGCATAGCCTGTAGCCGCCTCTGTCCCTCCAGTGGGGAAACTGAGATTCACCCAAAATCTGGGGACAGGTGTTCGTGTTGGAAGCCGCAGAGGTGTCCCACGGTGGGGGGGGCGGTGAGGGCAGGGCCAGCCGGGTGGGGCTGACACTGCACTGCCCCACCCAGAGGGGAGGGCCCGAGCCCTCTTCTGGCTTCCCGGCCCCAGTTTAGGGCACAGCTCTTGAGGGGCTGAGGGGTCTGCGGCCACTAACTGTAAATACAGGGCACAACCATCCAGCCCTCCCCGCCACTCCCCTGCACACACAAGTAGTGTCTAAGGCCCTTTGTTTCTGGAATGGAGGTGAGTGTTTCACCTAGATTTCCTTTCTCTGCCGTGCGCATGATATCTGCAGGGCAGGAGCTGAAACCACGCGTGTGTGCACACGGACTCGCCATTTTCCAGCAACAGGTGATTCACAGGAGGCTCAACAGGCCAATTTCTCACCCCAGGCGCGTGCTGACTCTCCTGCCCTCTGCGGCCTTCCTGGTTGAAGGGGGCACAGCTGAGGCCGCCTCTGTGTCATAGTAAACTCTGCCAGACATGACCAGGAAGGGAAGTCTGTCGAGACAAAAATACATGAATGCCTTTCCAGGCCAGATGGGGTGGCGGTAGATTGCTGGCTGCTTGGCGGGATTCGTCTGGAGGGCAGGAGTGCAGCCACTGTCCTGGGGAGGTGCACATAGTTGTGTGTGTGTGTGTGTGTGTTGCAACATGCGGCCGCTGCCCAGCTCTGTGGACAAGTGAGGCCTCTGACATGGGCTTCGGGGCCTAAGGCGGGATGGGGGTGGGCTCCCCAGCTACGGGGTGGTGGCAGCCATCCCCCAAAGGTGGGGTGCGGTCCCAGGCATTGGGACTGCGGAGCAGAGTCCTTCCAGAAGAGGCAGTTAAAGGTCGGCGACAGGACTCCAGTGCAGGAGGATGGGCTCCGGGGACGTCTTACTGGGCTTAGGCAATTGGCAGCAGCAGCTGGAACAGGGAGCGAGGGCAGCTGGCACCTTAGACAGAACTGGAGCCTGACGCTTGGATGTTGGCTTCATCTTGTCCAGGGAAGGATGGGGGTAGGAATAGGGGTGGTGGGAAGAGGAGGCTCCCTTTCTCACCCCAGGAGCGATGGAGTCTGCTCCCTGCAGGAGTGACCCAAAAGTGCAGTTTTGGCAGGACTGACCCATGGGGCGAATTGTCAGATGTATCTGGCTCTTGTTAGGGACAGGCCGAGGGGGGAGTCTAAAAATATCCGAGACAGAGCTGCTACCCAGGGAGAGTGCCGGCCTGGTAACCCAACACCCATGGCAGCACTAGCTCTGCTCTGCTCCAGCCACTGGGGCTCTTCCAGGCAGCCAAGCCTTGGGCAGAGGGTGGGAGAGGTGAGAGCACTCTGCATTCAGGGCAGCCATGGACTAAGATTTTCAGGGACAAAAGGGCCTTAGAAAGTCCCAGTTTGCCAGCTAAGGATGCTCAGAGAGGTGGAGTGACTCACCCGAGGTCACTCAGCAAGTTGGCGGCAGTACCTGGACGAGATCTGGGTCTGGGGACTCACTGCTGAGGAGCTTGATGGCTGGGAGTGGTCAGTGGGTTTCCAGGCCAGGTCCCCAGGGTCAGGGACCCTTATGGCATGTGTCGTCCGTCTGGTATGCTGATCGGGGAAAGGTGGGCCGGGAGCCATGCTCAGGCAGTGGGTCACTTCCCACTGGCATTGGGTCGCTCCCGGCCACAGCTGTCGGGCTCTGACGATGTCGTCCATCCTGGGGGCGGGGGTGAGTAGGAAGACGGAGGCTGGAGGAGGACCGTCTTCCCATCCGAAGACACGTGGTTTGTTCACGTGGTATCTCAAGGGTTTAACAAGGAGTTGTTGACCTGAATAGTTGAATTTCCAGGGCTCTCACTTTCCTGGGGAGGCTGGGTTTCTGTTGATCCAAAAGGGAACAGAGGGTGAAGAGATTGCCCAGCTTCCTGCCCGCCTCAGACAGGTTGGATGACATCAGCTTCTAGAAGCTTCCTAGCACTCCTGGGTCTAGAGCTGAGGGAGCGGTCGCCGGTGTGATATTTGGCGTCAAGATTGTTCTGAGAAATGTGGATATGAAACATCTATCACCCTGCAGGATGCAGAGATGGACAAGTTAAGTCCCTCAGTGAAAATTGCTTGTAGCCTAAGAGCAAGTAAGTTTGCCTGATAGAGAAGTCGCTTTGAAGGTTTCTCTTTCTGGCGCTTCTGATCACAAACTTCTCTGGAGGGCTCGCTTTCCTTAAAATGAAATTAGTTTAAAAATTTTGCAGAGAATAAATATGACCCAAAGTCTCATTCATCTTATTCTAATGAACGTTTCCCAAAGCGTGTTATCACTGGTGGTAAACAAGATCGTTTTAAAAAGTTCACAGCTGAACATGAAACGAAAAAGAATAATTATGTCTTTTTCTCAGTTGGTAGTTGGGAAAAAAACACAAACAGCACACAGACCCATAGTTTCACTACTGTGTAGGGTGAAACTTAAGTTGATATTTTAAACTTTAAAGCATTTTTTTTAAATAATGGGAGGATATAATTAATAAGCACAGGTGATCCTTGGATTTGGCACAAACCTTAGTGCAGGAGTGACTGACTGCCTTTTGGGAGTTCGCATAACTGGGGCTGAGATGTTCATCCTTTTGACAACATGACTAAACCTGAAATGTCTGTAAGCTCCCCACCCAAGCTCGTCTTCTGCAAAGAGGCCCCGAGGTTCAGCTTCAGACCAAACCCGCCACTCAGTTTCCAAGGGAGTCCTCCCCATCTTTGATGAGGGTCATCGTGCTGCCTGGATGACCTTGGACGGTTGTTCCAGGGATCGGAGGAGTCGGTGTATTGATGTATTATACATGGAAGTGGCTTGAGATATTTGTGGTTTGCTTGAACCAAAGGAAAGCCGGGGGAGGGGCTGGCTTGCCCACTCTCATCTTGAGGGCTGCTATTAAGTGACTGGGCAGTGAGCTGTGTAGGCAAAGAGGGATTTCCCTCTATTCAAAGCAGATTACAGTCCAGCGAAGAGGATGGTGGGTCCAAGGATGTAGGCGCCAGGACCGGGGTCACGAGATGGGGTTTCAGGGAAGCCCATGTCGTGGTGTTCAAGAGTTTCCTTAAGGCTGTAGGACTGGAGATGGACTCGGAAGAGTCCCTAGAATTTCCCTGGGCAGTGATGTTTCCGGGTTTGCAGAAGGGAGGGAAAGAAAAGGCCGAGGCTGCAGGCGGGAGCCCTGCCTGAGAAGCCTTGAGCGTCCAGTTAGCCTGCAGTGCAAGGTGCGGGAAGGGAGCGCAGGGCTGGGGGGGCAGAGCTGGGAGGGCGAAGGCGAAGGGGGCTTCCCTCCACATCCCAATGAACCTGGCTAGGGAGGCAGGCATGATGATGTTCACACAGCAATGTTGGGATGAAAAAGAGAGAGAAAAAGGAAAAAAGTGGAAATAACCTAGAAGCAACTAATCCATCAGTCATGTTACAGAAGTTAGAAAGAACAAGGTGCAGGGTGGGTGGGAGGGGCAAAATAGGTGAAGGGGATTCAGAGGTACAAACCTCCAGTGATTAAGCCATGGGATGTAATATATTGAACCACTAGACTTGGGGAGATGATTTCGAAATGTGTGCAAAGGTCAAATCACTAGGTAGCACACCTGAAACTAACATATCGTATGTCAACTGTATTTTCAATAAAAATTTTTTTAAAAATTTGGATCGCAGAGAAAAAAAACCTCGAGGTTCGTCTCTGTGTACCAATATAGAAAAACCTATAAGACACTATTGAACTAAAAAAGAAAGCGCAAGTAGCGAAACAATATATGAAGAAATAGGCTATTTATAAATGTCGCCGCATTCCTGTGGCCTCGTACCTATTACATGTATGCAAGAAAAGTGGTTGGAAGGATACATCAGAATCGATCAGTGTGGCTGCCGTGGGGAGAGGGGAGAGGAAGGAATGGGCCACGGGACTCCAGTCTTGTTTGTAACAGACAGAATATATTCACGGGTTACGTGTGTACGTGAAGTTCAATAATAATGAAATAGTCTTCCCTGAATTCAGTAAGCAGTGCGAGTTTTGTAGGTTTTGGGGCGGGGGACTTTAGGAGTGGGAGGGCATGGTAGACAGACTAGGTGGCAGCAGTGCAGTAATTCAGGGGCAAGGTAACCGGGACGTGTACCATCCAGCCCCCATGGAACATGCCTCTTGAAACATCCCTTTGTGGACCCCTCACGGGCGTGATGGGTTTCCTGTCTGGGTGCTGTTAACAGACAAGGGGTGGTTTGGGGAGCGGGCAACGTGGTACATTTAAGGTGTGTTAATAGGGCCATTATGAGATCTCTGGAAAGGTATCGAGGAGACCATTGAGAATGGGAGTCTGGGCCTTTGAAGAAAATTCAGAGAAACACATAAAGACCTGGGTCAGGAACTGTGCTTTAATTTTTTTGTTTTTTTTTTGCGGTACGTGGGCCTCTCACTGTTGTGGCCTCTCCCGCTGCGGAGCACAGGCTCCGGACGCGCAGGCTTAGCGGCCATGGCTCACGGGCCCAGCCGCTCCGCGGCATGTGGGATTTTCCCGGATCGGGGCACGAACCCGTGTCCCCTGCATCGGCAGGCGGGCTCTCAACCACTGCGCCACCAGGAAGCCCAGGAACTGTGCTTTAGGTTGGTGTTTGAGAATAGGAGAAAATGACTTACATTTTGCCAGTCTTAATAGCAATAATTTACCATTGCTATTAGTATAGCATTTATAGGTGCAGAGCAGCTTGGGCCATGTGCATTACATCCTCCATCTCATTTAAAACGAACAACAACCATATGAGGTAATGACTACCCCTGCCCTATAGATGAAGAAATGGGATCTTAAAAATTTGGGGTTAGGATTGAACCCAAGTCTCATGGACCCCACAGACCCTGCTCTATTGGATGGATATATCCCATCAACATCCCTCTTTTTCAATACAGTTATTTGTGTCCTCTTGAAACAGTCCTGCCCCTTTGGGCCAAGAAAGTGCCTTTGCTGCAGATGTGCCAGTGGGTGTCTTGGAGGCCGGTGTTTTTCCTCCAAAGTCAGCTTTCTCAGTCCTAAGGGTGCTGGACCACATGAGGGTCTTTTGCCCTTAACAGCCTGGTCACAGAGAACAGAACTCATGCCCACCCCTCCCCTGGGCAAAACCATCTTGATTCCTGTATTTCACGTGTGTGTGGAATGGAGAAGGGTGTTCTGGGAACTCTGCTTTGGACAGGAACCCTCTGTCTAATCGGTAATCACTTCCATTACTTCTGATGGTCTTTGTTTGAGGGACCGGATCTGTTGAGTTCCCTGGGGTAACACCAGCATCCAGCCCAGAGCTAAGGGTGCCGTAGGTGCTCAATATATCTGTTGCATGAATAGCTGAGAGAGGGTGTCCTCCCGGCTTCCTGCTTTTTAGCCCACCCCAGGGAGGGGTGGCAGAAGGGGGGCCCTCACACCTTGGGTGAGGAGCCAGCTGTAGGTTGCAGGGGTGGGGTGGGGGAGGGGTGGGGGAGGGGCTTGGGCAGCGGCTCCCTCCCCCTCCTGTAGTTGGTTCTGCCTGGAGGGCATCAGGCCCAAGTGGCACGGTCAGCGTCCCTTTATGTGAGCGTGACATGGGGTCACATTCTTCTAGGCCGGAGCCCAGAAGAGACTTAATCATCCTCCCGCCCAGAGTGTGGTCTGCACGCCCACAGGCATTTGGAGATGATTTCTGTAGCATACAGGCAAGGTTACAAACTGTAATACGCTCATATTTTTTTTAAAGTGTATTAGTAAAATGTCAGTCTCTTGGCAAGTGACACTGATTTTCCATTTATGGTATAATACACATTGAAAAATTAATCAAGTGAGTCTCGTGGTTGGTCTGGGTTTTTTTGGCTGTGTTGGGTCTCCGTTGCTGCGTGTGAGCTTTCTCTAGTTGCAGCGAGCGGGGGCTACTCTTCGTTGCGGTGCGCGGGCTTCTCATTGCGGTGGCTTCTCTTGTTGCGGAGCACGGGCTCTAGGCATTCAGGCTTCAGTAGTTGCAGCACGCAGGCTCTAGGGCGCACGGGCTTCAGTAGTTGTGGCACATGGGCTCAGCTGCTCCACGCATGGGATCTTCCCAGACCAGGGATCGAACCCATGTCCCCCGCATTGGCAGGCAGATTCTTAACCACTGCGCCACCAGGAAAGTCCGAGACTCGTGTTTTAAAGACAGTGTGGGTCATGAATAGTACAGGTGGGACACAGGGCAGAATGATGGTGGTAGTGTTGACACCATTGGTGACCCATCCAGGTCCCCTTTACTGGATGATGTGCCCACCCCCAGCTGCGGTGAGTATTGGCTGCTAAGGACTCGCAGCTTCCCCTTCTCCCCAGGAATTTCGAGAAGTCTGGAGATGCCTGGGAAGTTATGCTCCCCATTCCCTGGGCTCACGGCCCCAGGTGTGCCCCGGAGCCTGGCCTGAGCCCCCCCCAACCTCACCTGTGTTGTCCCAGGTGCTTTTTCTGCAGTTTGCAGGCACGGGATGAGGGACCTCAGAATATTCACGCTCCTGCCCTCAGAGATGAGCCGGAGGCCGTGAGAATCCCGAGGGACAGGAGGGTGCCGAGCCTTCATCACCAGTGAGGGCCCCTTACTGGACACTCTCCCGGTCATCACCTCCTCGCTGCTCTGGGCCTTCCGGGTGAGGCCTGAGTCGGGAGGAGAGCACCTGACAGGTCACCATCCCTCGAGCCACCGTGTGCCAGGCACTGTCACAGCAGGGACAAAACAGACGTAAGCCCCTGCCTGCAGTCAAGAGGGACGAGACAGAACAAAAGAAGGGACTAGAGATCAAGAAGGAAACAGCAGGTGATGTGCAGTGGTTTAAGGAAAATAAAACAGGGTCACTTATCTTGGATGGTCTGGGAAGGCTTCTCTGGGGAGGGGGCTTTGGAGTTGAGGCTGGATGAAGGGAAGGAGCCATTCACCCCCAGATCTAAGAACTTTCTAGACAGGGAACAGCTCGTGCAAACATCCTGGTGCCCTGGGTGCGGGGGGGAAAGCAAGCTCAGTCTTCTTCCCCCCGACCTTGGGGAAGGAAGGGCACAGCTTGGGGTCCTGACTCATCCCGCTGGCTCTTTGGGGCGCTCTGTGAGGGTCAGGACTGAGTGAGTGGTCCATGTGCTCATGTCCTCGAGTGGCACCTACTGTATGCTCGGGACGGCTGGGAAATGGGGTCACATGCTCCCCAACTCTTGGGGTGTCCTGGAAAGTGAGGGGCTGGATCAGTCTCAGCTAGGGGTGGGTGGTCAGTTGTAGGTGTGGGATGGTCACCTTTGGGCGCCATGGTGGGTGGGGTGGGACTTCTCGCTCAGACCAACTCGAGGCCTGGGGTCCTGACCCATGGTTTCTACCCTCCGTCCCACCTCAGGGGCCACAGAGGGCTCTTAGGTGTCCTTGTGTCAGACCCAGGGGGTTGGGGGTGTTGAAATACCAGCCTCCAGTGAACTCAGAGCTCTCTCATTGTACTTCTTAAAATCTCTTTCTTAATGAGTTTTTAAAAGTACAGTTCAGTGTATATTAGTATATCCACAGATATGTGCAACCATCCCCACGGTCAATTTTGGAACATTTCACCACGGCCAGAAGAACCCCCCCGTACCCTTTAGAGATCACCCTCCTATTTTCCCATCCCCCTGAGCCCTAATTAACCACAGATCTGCCTTCTGTCCCTCTTGATTTGCTATTCTGGACATTTTGTGTAAATGGAATCGTACTCTGTGTGATCTTTTGGGTCTGGTTTCTTCGGCTTCGCATAATGTCTTCAAGGTTCATCCGTGTTGTGGAGTCTATCAGTACTTCATTTCTTTTTATGGCCTAATAATACTCTGTTGTGTGGATATAACCCGTTTGGTTTATCCATTCATGAGTTGATGGACATTTGGGTGGTTTCCACCCTTTGGCTATTGTGAATAACGCTGCTGTAAACATTCCTGTACGTTTCTGTTGCTCATGTGTTTTCGTTTCCTTTTTAAAAATTTTTTATTGAAATATAGTTGATTTACAATGTTGTGTTAGTTTCAGGTGTATAGCAAAGTGATTCAGTTATTGTGTATATATATATATATGTATATATATATATTATTTTTTAGATTCTTTTCCATTGTAGGTTATTACAAGATCGTGAGTATAGTTCTCTGTGCTAGTGTTTTCATTTCTCTTGGGTATTTACCCAGGAGTGGAATTGCTGACTCCTACGATAACTCTATGTTTAATTGTTTGAGGACCGGCCAGACTGTTTCACAAAGTGGATGCGCCGTTTTACACTCGCAGCAGCAGTGGATGAGGCCTCCAGTTTCTCTGCTTCCCCAGGTTTTAATTCACTGTCCAGTCCTGTCCTAGTTTCTGGCTCCTAAGAAACTTCCACTGGTGAAATTCCTGTAGATCTAGAGCAGGTTGCTGGGGGCCAGGGCCCCTGGGGCTAAGCGAGGCTCCTAGGTCTGGGACAGGTTGGGCCCACCTGAGTAGGCTGGGGGATGGTGGGAAGGACTGAAGGGCACATGGGGACCACCTGAGAGAGAATTGGAATCCGCGGAAGGCAGAGCCTCCGTAAGGCTGTTTTCTGCACGATGCTAGAGTGATTTTAGGTGCTGCTGGATACGACATTAAATGACATTAAATCACTCAATGACAAAGTGGTTCCCTTTTCAATGTTCTCTCAGCTCTTGTGATTCCATCAAGGGGAAGATACCTCTTCGACTCTAGTTTTCCTTTTTCTTTTTTTTTTAAAGCTATATTTTTTTATAAGTCGCAATGTCACAGGCAGTATGCACTCTTTGAGTCTGGCGTCTTTCACTCAGCATAAGGTTTTGTGAGTCATCCATGGTGTTGTACATGTAGTGTGTTGTTCCTTTTGTTCCTTTTCATTGCTGAGTAATATTCCATTTTATGGCTGTCACACTCTGTTGTTTTTGTTCCTTTTTTGGGGGGTGGGGCGGGGGCACGCCACATGGCTTGTGGGATCTTAGTTCCCTGACCAGGGATCGAACCCAGGTCCATGGCAGTGAAAGCACTGAGTCCTAACCACTGGCCGCCAGGGATTCCATCAAGGAGAAGACGTCTCTTCGACCTTACTTTTCCTTCTTTAACCAGACAGAGCAGGTCTTCGCTCAGCCCTTTGGTGGACAACAGCATTGAACCAGAACTTGTGAACTGTTTTGCAGGGGGTGGCTATTAATTTTCACGATCAATCTCTGTGGCAGGTCATGCTGATTCTCCATTCCCAGGAGCAAAATATTTCTTCCTGAAATACATGTATTTCTGTTAGAGAGTGGGTTTATTTAATGACAGATATGAAGTGAAATCTCACGGTGGTACTCAGGAAGGAGGTAAGCCAGTGACTGAAGTTTGGAAAACCTTCTAATGTTTAGGGCCCGATTATCAGGTGCCGTGTCAGGAAGTGGTGAGGTCTCCATTCCTGGGGCCCATACAAATGGAAACTGGTTGCTATAAAAATAATCCAGGCAGAGGCTGGGGCAGGGGCGGTTCTGCATGATCACACAGCGCCTTTCAGCTAAGACTGCATGAGTCTGCAGTTCTCATTGTGTGGGGTCTGTTTCCCAATTCCACGGCTGGACTGTGTCATAGCTGCAGACACACGTCATCAGAGGTTCCCCAGTCGGAAGGGCAAGAGGTTTGGGAGCCTGCCTTTCTTTCCAGCAGGGCAACCTCACAGTCCCCTGGGCCATGCTGGTGGGGAAATGTTAGAGTGTCATTTCAAGTTCATGGGGATGGCTCCCTAGCTGGCTCAGCATCTGCCTGATCTTGGGTGTTTAATAGAGGGCATCCCTTCCTGTTATTGCCCCCAAACCCCTAGTTAAAGGACATGACCTGCCAGCTCTCAGGTTAGTGAGTCTGTATGGGCTGGGTACCCCAATGGATAGACGCTGTGTTTAAGCAGGGTTCTCCCAGAAATAGAACCAATAGGGTGTGTGTGTGTGTGTGTGTGTGTGTGTGTGTGTGTGTGTGTGTGTGTGTGTGTGTGTGTGTTTATAGAGAGAGAGAGAGGGGTTTATTTTAAGGAATTGGCTCGCGCAGTTATGAAGGCTAGCAAGTCCAAAATCAGCAGGGTAGGCTGGTAGGCTGGGGACCCAGGGAAGAGCTGATGTTGCAATTCAAGTCCAAAGGCTGCTCGGGGGTGAGGGGGATGTCAGTGTTTTGTTCTATTTGGACCTTCACCTGATCAGATGAGGCCCACCCACATTATGGAGGGCAATCTGCTTTACTCAAAGCCCACTGATTTAAATCGTCATCTCATCCAAAGACACCCTCACAGAAACTCTGTGACCCAGCCACGTTGACACAGAAAATTAATGATCACAGATACTTCAGGTGGACTAGATACACAGCATTAAATAAGATAGAATCCCTTTTAAATCATTCTCTTTTAAATTCCCTCCCAACCCTCCAAGGAGAAAATCTCAGTTTTGTGCTAACATGTCTTTAATAAAACTTCCCAAACACACGTGACATCCTGCTTCAGCAAAGGGAAAGGAAGCTGGCCTTGGACTCAGAGTCTTGAGCAGCAGCAGTTTCTAGCTCGAATTGAATAACATTGTTCTGTTTTCCTTGTATTTCTTTCTTCCCAGCACCCTCTATTTATGGCAGGCAACTGCTAACTTTCCATTTCGGTTGTGATATAAGGTTTCTTTTTATAAAAATGTAAGTTTAAAAAGTGAGTAGGCTACTAGTAACACAGGTGGTACATGGATATACCTGAGATTCTGCAGGTGGTGCAGGAATGGCTGACTGGGGGACCATTGACGCAAGCACAGTGAGGACGGTGCCTGAAATATCCCCTAACTGTCCACATGCCTTGAGCTGCCTGTTGTCTGTTTGCACTTCTTCCCCTCTGGAGACAGCTGGGTGATTTATTTCCACTTGATGACTGCCACCTGAAAGTGGCAGTGGACAAGGAGAGAACTCTGTGGGGAGGGGAAAGGTCTGGAGGCGGCAGTTCTAAGAAACTCCTCGACTGTGATGCTGGTCATGATCGGTGCATGTACAAAGCACTTGCTTTGTGCCAGATGCTGTTCTAAGCACTATCACTCTGTTATCTCCCAGTGGTCCTAGGAGGTGGGCATACCATTGTCATCCCCATTGTACAGATGAGGAAACTGAGGCATTGAGCTGTTAGGCTGCTAGACTGCGGTCCAGTCTGGCTCTGTCTGTGCTCTTCTGTGTTTTGCATGTATTACTTCCTGCTGGTCTTCTCGCCTTTGTCCCCTTCATGGGTTAACTTACCTGGAGGTGGAGGCCTGGCTTCCTGGTCCTGGGACCCCTTGGGTCTGGCTGAGTTGTAGGCAGTGATTCCCAGTCCCTAACTTGCTGGCAAAATTCACCCACAGAAATGACAGTTTAGGAAAGATGAAAAGGCTGCTAAAGTGAGTGCCTCTGATCTCCTGAGGGTTACTTGAAAGTCACTAATACGAGATGCTCTGTGAAGGGAAGAGCATTCCTAACCAAATGGCTGTGAGGACGGCAAACACCCCGAGTCTGACACCTGCCCCTCCTCAGCCACCTAATCTGAATGACATGTTGAGTGCCTGCAGGTCCCAGCCTTCTCTGGGCCTGGGGTGTGGGTTTAGTGGGTGGCATAATTATAGGGAGCTCCTTGGATGACAGCAGCCAGCAGGGAGCTCTTTAATTGATGGGGTCAGACAGCAGTCATTGGCAGAATGGCGGTTGTTAGCTCTTCCGCCAAAGCCGTGCAAACTAGCAGGCATTCACCAAGTGTTTGCTGAGTAGCCTTGGGCACTGGGGATGAGCAAGACACGGTTTCTGTCTTTGAGGAACTCTGAATCTAACAACGCAGAGTTTCCCCTGTGTCAGTTGGCTCTTGCTGTGTAACAAACCATCCTGAAATGCACAGGCACATTTCGTTTTATTGCCCCTTCTCTTGACTGCACTTTGCAGATACTGCGTTTTTTATAAATTAAAGGTTTGTGGCCACTCTGCTTTGAGCAGGGCTACTGGCACCATTTTTCTGACAGCATTTGCTCACTTTATGTCTGTCACATTTTGGTAATTCTCACAACATTTCAAACTTTTTCATTATTATTATATTTGTTATGTGATCTGTGGTCTTTGATGTTACTACTACAATTCGCTGAAGGCTCAGATGATGGTTAGCAATTTTTATAGTAAAGTATTTAAAAATTAAGGTATGTACATTGTTTATTTAGACATAACGCTATTGCACACTTCATAGACTACAGTGTAGTGTAAACGTAACTTTTATATGCACTGGGAAACCAAAAAAGTCACATGACTCACCTTACTGTGATATTCGCTTTACTGCGGTGGTCTGGAACTGAACCTGCAGTATCTCCGAGGCTGTAATGGCTTAAAAGAGAAAACATTTAGTTCATTCTGTAGGTGGGCAATATGGGCTGGGCTTAGCTGGTCTCTCTCATGTCTCTGTGGCCAGCAGGTGGGTCAGCTGGGGGCTGGCTGGTCTTAGGTGGCCCTTGCTGGAGAAAAGCTCATCTGTGCTCCATGTAATCTCCTACCATCCAGCAGGCCAGGCTGGGCTCGTTGGCGTGGTAGCTGAGCAGACAGGAAGTGTGTGAGGCTTCCTGAGGCCTGGGCTCAGAATTGGAACTTTTGCTGCCTTCTATCGATAAAAGAAATCACAAGGGCAGTCAGGTTCAGTGGGTGGGGAAATAGATTCCACTTCTTAATAGGAGGATTCAATTTGCTGATGACACTTTGTTAAAACCTTTTGCAGGTATGAATATAAGAAATCCTGGTCTGTGTTTTTCCTGTCTTTGGAACGCCGTGCCTGGTTTGGGGATCAGGGTGATGCAGGCCTCACAGGATGGGTTGGGAGCCGTTCCCTCCTCTTCGAGTTTCTGGAAGAGTGTGTGTAGAGTTGGTATTATTCTTCCTTAAATGTTTGGCAGGCTTCACCAGTGAGGCCATCTGGGCCTGGAGTTCTCTCTCCGGGAAGGGACTCCAGAGCTTTGATAAATATTTCTTTCTTCTTGTATTGCCAAACTGGAAGGAAAAGTCTGGCTCCATTTCTTGACTCCTTTTTAATTTATTTTTCAACATTAAAAAAAAATGAAGTGTAGTTGATTTACAATGTTCGTTAACATTTCTTGACTTCTTTAGCACTTTAGCCCCTTGAAATCTGGCTCCTCCCTCCCTCCCTCCCTCCCTCCCTCCCTCCCTCCCTCCCTTTGCTTCATTCATTCAGCACATTTGTTGAGCACCATCTATAAACTAGACACTGTTGTAAGTGCTGAGAATAGCGACCTGCAGAACCTGCCAGGTCCCTGACACTGTGGCCGGGGGGGAAAGTTAACCCCCAAATGACAACTACAACGTAACATCGGGCCATGAGAGGTGCTAAGAGGAGAAAAATAAAGAAGGACTTTAGTTTACTTCACTAAAATTGTTATTACCAAGTTGGCCAGTGAGCTAATTTTCCATCCTGATTCCTTTTTCCTACTCTGTCTCTCTCTCTCTGTCTCTGTCTCTCTGTCTCTGTCTCTGTCTCTGTCTCTGTCTCTGTCTCTCTCTCTCTCTCTCTCTCGGCTTTGGGGTCCCACCATCCGCTTTTGGTTTTCCCCCGACCGCCCCTCTCTCCCAGCCCTTTCTCCGTGGTGCTGTTTCATAGTTACTAGCGGCTGTATCTCACATCCACACACCCACGACACAGGGATTTCTGTGCCCAGCTCCTGTCTCCTCCTGGGTGACAGTGCCGCCCATATTTCCAGTTGCCCGGGAGCATCTTCACCGCTGGTAACCAGACATGTCTAACGCCGGTGAACTGTTTCCCTCACCCTTCAAATGTGCTCTTCCAAGCACGTTAGTGGAACCAGCGGCCACTGTGAGCCCCCAGAATCCTTTGCCCGACGCCCCACCCATCCCCGGGTCCTGCTGATTCTCCTTCTGAAGAGTCTCCGTCCCGCCCTTCTGCTCACCTCCCAGTTTTCACCTTCATCTGAACCCTCTCCTTTTCTCACCAGGGCTTCTCTGACAGCTTCCCCCAGTTCGTCTCCTTCTAATCCATCCTCCTGATTGTGGCCTGTTTCTCTTCTACAGGCAGATCTTATTCCTTTCCTGCTTCAAAGCCTTCCCCCTCTCCCCACTGCCCCAGGATAACACTCAAACGTCCAAGGCCCATCGAGCTTTTCATCTGGCCTAGAGTTCTGGCTCAGCCCCGGGCCCTGCCCAGTTCACCCCCTGCTCACAACTGGTAATGCTTCTGTGCTTCGGAGCATCCCGTTCCCTTTGCCTGCAACACCCTGTCCCCACGGCTCTGCCTGGCAACCCGCCCATCGTTTGAGACCTAGTCCAGATGTTGCTTCCTCCATGGAGCCTCTGATGCTGCCCTGACCCCAGCATGGGGCGAGTCACACTTTCCTTTACGTTCTCACAGCACGCATGTCATCACATCATGTTTATTTATTTATACGCCCTTGTTCTTTATGTACCTGGCAGCTCCCATGGGACGTGGAGCCTGCCTTACTCACCCGCGTGTCACCAGGGACTGGTAAGCGGTGGGCGCTCAGTGAGTGCTTGTTGCCTGACATGTAATGATGGCCAGATCCAAAGCCACATGTGGCCCCAGGACTTTGGACCCATCTCCTGATCAGGCCGGAGGATGACAGGATCCCAAAAGGGAAGAGAAATTCGGATTTAAGGTGGGCAACATGGTGGCTTCTCGGATGGCAGATTGTCTAACTTCAAATCCCAGCTCCAGCCTTTACTAGCTGTGTGGTCTTAGAGGAGTTGCTTAACCTCTCTGAGCCTTATTTTCTTTACCTATAAAATGAGGCTAACTATAGCACCTACAGCATAGTGTTTTTGTGAGGAATGCATAAGTTAGTACATGTGCCTGGCACATACTAGGCAATAAATGTTGGCTATCATTATTGCTGATATAGTAGTTATTATTATTACAGTGGATTGAAAGACTCAGACAGAATCGTCCTCAGTGGCTTCTGCCCTGGAGCACTGCCAAATCCCAGTGTCCATTTCCGGACAGAGGCAAGCATTGGCTCTGTGCCTAGAAGCCCCAGACGCGGTGAGCACAAAGCTGGGCCACCCAGGGCGAAGGGCTTCCATCATCACCAGGGCATCTTGGACGCCTGGCCATTCGGGCTGGTTGGTGTCCAGATACCAGGGCAGGAAGGAGGCTGAGCTGACCTCTGCCTTCCCGAAAACAGGCCAAAGCCACTGTCCCTTCTGAGTGCTGTGGGTGGTATGTGGTGGAGGTGCGGGGTCTCAGCCAGCCTGGGGCAGAACCGCCAGCTCTAGAGCGGGCCTTGGAGTCCCTCTAGCCGTGGGGCCTGGGAGACTGCTTACCAGCTGGCCTTCCCCAGGCTCAGCGCCCAGAGCCTCCCTGGCCTTCTGAGCGGGGGACCTGTGGGTGGAGCCCTTCTGGGCTGGGGAAACCTCAGACACCAAACATCTCAGGTCTGTTTTGAAAGGTTCTAGACCTCAGGATTGTCCGTTTGCTTACAATTCCGGGAAAAGACTCCGACTCAGCTGAGAATGGGCCGTGGTTTAGATTGCAGGGAGAACTCCCGAGGGTGGGGTTAGAATCAGGTGGTCGGGTGGTCATCCTAACAGCCGCGGGAAGCAGCTGGCTCACTCTCACTCCCCTGCACGTAATGGAACGTGGCCAAAGCAGCTTCCTTTCAGCAACAGCAGGCAGGGGCCGGGGCTCCCTGTGGTGGGGATTTGTGTTTTTCTGAAGGGAAGGAGAGGAGGGGACACTCACATCACCCGTGGGAAGGTCCCTTGGCCTTCTCTTCATGTGTAAGACCCTACTGGTGATGTCCCACCATCAACGACAGATCAAAAGTTGCTTCTGGGGGAGGGAGGGCCAGTGAGTCACCAGCAGGACTTTCTCCACACCCAGTGCTAGATGTGCAGCATACACACACACACACACAGGCGCGCGCACACACACACATTTCAAGCAAACATTGGACCAAGGTGTATTAGGACAGCACTGCTACTTAGGAGGCAGCGAGGAGATGCCAGTTCTTGGTATATCCTATTTGTCACCGGAGGTCTGGGTGAACATTTCTGGGAGTACCATCCCTTATCCCAAACCATCAGCCGTTTTTTTTTTTAACCATCAGCCTTTAGAACTTGAAGTTCACTGAACCACGAAAACTGCCTTCTGTGTGCAGAATTTCCATAGCCCCACCTACACCTCCCAGTGCCTCGCCCCCTCCTCCCCGCTACCCTACTCGCTCCAGGTCTGATACCCAGAGGGTTCTTGCTTCTGCTCAAGGAAACCCATTTGCTGCTCCTTCTACTCCAGCTACTGATTCTTCTTCCTTAAAAAGAAATCTTAAGTTCTAATATTCTGTGTTCTCTATTATTTTACGTGATTATTTTTATGGGTATTTTATAGAATAGGGAGTATTTAGGCCTTCGGTCTGAAAATGCTTTACCACGATTCCTACAATGCACCTAAATTAGGGTGGCGAGATCCACCTGAGTTTCTGGGTGGAAAGGGGGTGCATTGTGATAAATTTAGAAAACAGAACTGAATCCATTCTATTGTGTCTGAATAAATCCTTTTAGTGATCAAGGAAAAACTCTACCCAAAGTCCAAACCAATCTCAGAGTAGATCAGTAAAGACAACACATGCTTCAGCTGGGCCGGTGAGCTAATAGGATTAGAAATGCAAGAAATTCTAATTTTAGTACAAATGATGACTAAAGCGTAGATTTTAATGAAGTCCTCTCTTAATTAGCCCAGTCATATCTCAACTTTAGCTAATGGCCAGGGCAGAGAGACGCTGCCTTCCCAAATCCCCCCTGCCTGGTGCAAAGCTTGAGGGAAATCCAGCCAAAGGTGAAGCATGACTTGATGCTGCCTGTGCCCTCTCGCCTGATTTTCATTAGGCTCTAAGCATGGGAGCAGGAAAGTGGGTAGTATAAAAATGTCCTGGATTTGGAGTTGGAAAACCAGAGGTTAGAGTCCCAACTCTGTGAACTTTGGCGAATCATGTGATGTCTCTGTGAGCCTCAGTTTTTCATCTGTAAAATGGGGATAATGATACCTTGCCCTGCCAGCTTCACAGGGTTGACATGAAGATCCAACACAAGATACGCTGTGTAAACTGCAACTCGACCTTTAATCACGAGGAGTCTCCTTTCTTGTGGGATGACCCCCTCTGAGCACACCCCCTCCCCAGCGATCTGCTTTGTCTCCTCCCTGTCTCGAGGTTATGCTGGCATCCTGTGCCCTGGTCACAGTTAGGGGCAGATTTGCTGGTCTTGCCTGAAGAATATTTGTCTTGCTTGTCCTGTGACAGCAGCAGTTGCTGAGGCTGCGCCTGGCAGAGAGCAGGGGAGGGCAGAGTTAGAAGAGAGGGACTGGCTTGAGACAGTACACTGCAAAGGAGGAGTCTAATTACAGGCTTGCGACTGCAACTGTGCATTGCTTTGCATCTGGGGTTCTGCAGTAGAAGTCCTGGAGTGATAAGAAGTTTGGAAAGAACTGAAGAAATGGGGAAAATAGACAGAGCCACAGAGAGAGCAGAGAAAAGACAATTAGAAATGCTAGGGAAGAGAAGAGTTTTTAAGAAAGAAGTGCAATCATAGTACACTATTTGGCCCTGCAGTGTGCAACATTTCCATGGTCATAGCGTAAATGAGAATTATCGATGTGTGATAAGCTTATATTGGGACGGTGGGAGTAGGAAGACGGACAGTGATGATGGTGAAAGAAACTCTTCCTTAGGCAGGAAGTCAGTAATGTTTATAATAGATGAATCAGGAAAGAGAAATATATGAATATTGTTTGGACATATGGAACTATGGGGAAAATAAACAACTGAAAGTGTTAAAAGAGATCGCTTCCGGGGATCAGGACTGTAGGGCAGAGGCTGTGGTTTTCATCATATGCCTTTGATTCTATTACCTTCTTTTTTCTTTTTCTTTCCTTTTTTTTTTTTTTGCGGTACGCGGGCCTCTCACTGTTGTGGCCTCTCCCGTTGCGGAGCACAGGCTCCGGACGCGCAGGCTCAGCGGCCATGGCTCACGGGCCCAGCCGCTCCGCGGCATATGGGATCTTCCCGGACCGGGGCACGAACCCTTGTCCCCTGAATCGGCAGGCCGACTCTCAACCACTGCACCACCAGGGAAGCCCAACCTTCTTTTTTCTTAATCATCGCATGTATTATGTAGATCAAATCATATTTTTAAAAGAGAAGTTCTGCAAATCATAAGACTTTGATTTCTAGACAGGAACTTTAAAGCTCATCTAGTGCAGTCTCCCACCTTCAGACAGGGCAACACCCCAACCCAGGTGGCCTCTCAGAATGTCCTGCTCAGCCCCTGAAGAAATCAGCAAAGGAAAAACAACGCGATTCGGACTGCTCGGTGAAAGTTGTGCTTGAAAGTGACAGAGGCTTTTGGGAAATGGTTGTTGAGTATTGAAAGATTGCTGTGCACCCTGGGAGGGGTCTCCCACTGAGGTCAAAAGGGCAATCGGAGTGGGGGCCGGGAGACCCCCTAGTCCTTCTCTTGCTCCTGCTTTGCTGTGGGATCTGAGCGTGTCATGGCCCTTTCTGGCCTCAGTTCCTGCCTCTGGACAATCAGGGCTTTGAGTTTTCCCAGAGCCTTTATAGTTCTACATTCCTAGAACTAGAAATGACAGCAAATAGCTTTCTGTGCACCCAGCACAGCAGAGAAAGAGGGGGAATGGATAACAATCAAGTGAACAAATAAGATGCTTTCTGACAGTGAAAATCTTCCAAAGAAAATAAGCCAGGGGGATGGGACAGATACTGATGGGATACACAGTACCGGAGGGGCGTGGCTACTGGGTGATCAGGGCCGCTTCTCTGAGGAGGGGATGCTTGAGTTGAGACCTGGACAGCGCGAGAGAGCCAGCTGAGGGTGGAAGGGACAGGGTGCTCCCGGAAGCTCAGCTCCAAGGAACTGAGACCAGACCTGGCTGGCAGAGCGCTGGAGCCCACAAGGAAAAGGGGAGACGAAAGGGATCAGCATTCAGTATGACATTTTTGGAAGGGAAAAGAAATTTCTGTGAATGGCAAAGAGGAGTTTGATGCCACCCTGGGTTTGTTGGGCTGGCCTTCATCCAACATCTGTAGCCCAGGGAGCTGTCTGTTCTTCAGTATCTCCAGAGAGGGTCCACAGAGTCCCAGTGCCGGAGAAAACATGGGAAGGAGAGAGCACCGCTGGGAAGAGCCACGGGGATGACAGAGGCTAGTCTGTATAGGCCAGAATTATACTTCTGGGGGAACTAAGGGATGTTATTAACTCAGAAAACATGACATCAAGGCTTGTCTACCTAGACAGTCCATACATAACAGTTGGTCCAGTGCTTTATACCCTTTGCAAACCCTCTGAAGATCAAGGCTGCCACAGCACCAAGTGTCCAGTTTATGCTTTGCAGTAAATTAAGTTTGAATTGAATTGAAAAATTAAAAGTAAAATAAATGTACTTATCCTTTGACCCAGCACCTCTACTTCTTGGAATCTGCCCCTCAGAAATACTAACACAAGCATGCAAAGAAATAAGTGCAAGGATGTTCACTGCAGTGTAGTTTGGAGTAGCAAAAAGTCTGGAAGTGCCCTAAATGGCCATCAGTGGGGAACTAGTGGAGTAGATCGTGGCATAGCCACCCAACCGAACACCAGGCAACCACTGCAAGAATGAGGTGGATCCAGATGCTGGAAAAGAATGATCTCTAGAGATATTATCAAGTGAGAAAAGCTGGGTTGGAGGATGGGCTCTTAGCTCCACACCCCTGCCCGCCACGAGCCCCTGGACCCCTAAGCCAAGGGAAATTGGGGCTCTGGGGGACAGACACACCCACTCGCTGTCTAGGGAGGAGGTGTGGGGAAGGACAAAGAAAAAGCGCTGCAAGGTGGCCTCTCAGTGGTTGAGCTCCACCAATCCAGAAAGTGGACACTGATGCACCCTCCAGTCAGGATCAAAGGAGTGAGTGAGGGGCGGGACCTGAGGCCAGGAGTGTTACCGTGGGGCAGCTCCCTCCACGTGGAAACCTGGAGAGTGTGGAGTAAGTGTTCCCACCTAAGAAATATTTCTGGAAAAACGCACAGGAAACTGGGAAGAGTGGGTCACTAAAGGAAAGGAACTTGAAGAGTGAGTCAGGGATAGTGATGAAGGGGAACTTCTTTCGGTATAGAGATGCAAGGGTAGAGGATCATTTTTAGTCTCTTAAAAGTTCATGGGGGGGCTTCCCTGGTGGCGCAGTGGTTGAGAGTCCGCCTGCTGATGCAGGGGACACGGGTTCGTGCCCCAGTCCGGGAAGATCCCACATGCCGCGGAGCGGCTGGGCCCCTGAGCCATGGCCGCTGAGCCTGCGCGTCTGGAGCCTGTGCTCCGCAATGGGAGAGGCCACAACAGTGAGGGGCCCGCGTACCGCAAAAAAAAAAAAAGTTCATGGGGTCTTCTGTATTTGTGAATAATTGACTCCAAACCCTCTGGTGAGGTTACGAGTAATGCCTTAGGTCTGAAAGTTCTGTCGCTGATTTACCTCATTTTGTTTTTCACTGGGGATCTGAATTCCAGACACCAACATGGGAGAGTACTAAGTAGGTGACATGTCTGTTTTCCCTAATTTTCCTGGACTCCTAATGGTTCAAATCAAGCCACAGCCACCCTTGTATGCCTCTAGACTTTTCTCTTACACTGAGCTCAAGACCTTACTTGACCTCTCGTAAAAACTTACTCTTTTCTCTCCAGGGGTTTATTTCTAATGTCTGGAATTCCAACTGGAATCACTCCCAGGTGTGAAAGCAGTGTTTCATTCCAGCAGAATTCCAGCAGAATTCCAGCTGGAATCACAGACACTAGGCATTTGAGAACCACCGTCAGGATTTTTGCTGACATTGAAGACCACCTGCCCTTTTATTTACATAATATTTTTCTTAAATGACTTTTAAAACTTCAATAAAGTTGTTTTAAAAGGCGACTTTCTATCACTACTATAAATGTTATTACTTCTTATAAAAAGAAAGAACCTCAAAAAGAAATATAATAAAACCTAAACAGCCTTGTTAAATTCTGGCTACGCACTGTGACCCATCCAGAGTTCTGCTTTTTCTTTTGGTTTGAAAGAAAATTGCTAAGTGTTAGAGACAGTCTAGCACCCCAGGGTCTTTTTCCTTGATGGACTTGGAAGGATTAGAATGGGGACTTTCTTACTACGTGGTTCACTGTTCAGTGGTTCACTGTTATTTAATGCCATATCAATGCACCATCCAAAATCATGCCTTATAACATTTGAATTCCACACTTTAGGAAAGAGTTAGTTAAAGCCTTTCTTTCCTTTTCTAGAAAGTTTTAGTTATGTGTCCTTACGTATCTGTGTCATCTGAGCTGGACAATATGTAAAGCTATTATCACCCTGTAGTTATTGGCACTGCCTGTGATGCTAGCGCTTTGGCATTCCAGCTGATATTAAAGTAACGTGGCATTCAGTGTGGTAATGCACCTTTTTTTTGTGAGGGTCAGAAACGCATCTATTTGGAGGCAGCATGGCATGGCAGCTAAGAATGACGCAGACCTAAACAAAGGGGAATTTGTCCTTTTTAAAAGAATTGGGAGAATCTGAGCTGATTCACTGGGTTCTTCCAAATGATGCGCAGAATTGCGGCTGGGACCGCCCAGGCTGAGTCACTCTGAAGCCACATGGCTCCTGGCTCATTGTTAATGAGTCCTGGGTCTCAAAGAGGGGCCCCTGTATGAGCTCACGAGCCTTGTTCAGTCTCACGAGGGAATAATGCGTCCCACGAGTGGGAGTGAGCCTGGTCAGAGAAAGGGTGGAGGGTTTGGAGGGTTTTGTGCAGTGCAGCTCTCTAAGTGGAAGAGTTGGTATCAGAAAAAGGCTATTTTATTCTTTTTTAAAAAAAATTATTGAAGTATAGTTGATTTACAATGCTGTGTGAATTTCTGCTGTTACAGCAAAGTGATTCAGTTATACGTACATATATATATATTCTTTTTCATTTTCTTTTCCATTATGGTTTATCACAGGATATTGAATATATTTCCCTGTGCTATACAGCAGGACCTTGTTGTTTATCCAGTCTATACATAATAGTTTGCATCTGCTAATCCCATACTCCCAGTCCTACCGTTCCCCACCACGCCCCTTGGCAACCACAAGTCTGTTCTCTATATCTGTGAGTCTGTTTCTTTTTCGTAGATATGTTCATTTGTGTCGTATTTTGGATTCCACATATAAGTGGTATCATATGGTATTTGTCCAAAAAGTCGATTTTAAATTATTCTATTTCAGAAATACCAGTGGATGCTCAAACTATTGGGGTGACATTTTGATGAGAGATTAGATCTTTACATCATCTCAAAATATCTCCCTACATGTGCTGAACCTTGAAAACACTGCTGAATAAAAGAAGGCAGACACAAAAGGACAAATCTTGTGTCATTCCGTTTCTATGAAATGTCCAGAATACGCAAATCCATAGAAGGAAAGCAGATTAGTGGTTGCCAGGGGCCAGTGGAGAGAGGAATGGGGAGTGTCTGCTTAATGAGTACAAGGTTTCCTTTCAAGGTGAGGAAGTGTTCTGGAACTAGATAGTGGGGATGGACGTACAACATTGTGAAAGTACTAACTGTCATTAGTAGTACATTTTAAAATTATGTGCATTTTATCACACTAAAAAATACCTCCCCAGAGATTACTTTTTAATTACAAAGGAAAAATGCACAATGGAGAAATCTGGTGAACCTTAACCCCTTAATCAAAGTTAACATCACCAATAATGGACAACCTGACATCCTATGCCCCCTGGTGGGACACACTAAGGACACATGAGTATGGAGTATTCTTGCCAAGAAATCATACCCTGAATCTAATCGTTAGGAAGCATTAAACAAATGGAGGGACTTTCTACAAAATAAATTGTCAGTACTCTTACATAATATCAATGCCAGGAAAGGCCAAGAAAGGCTAAGGAACCATTCTAGATTAGATTAGATTAGATTAGAATCTAATATGATGTGATAACAAAATGCAGTGCATTATCTTGGATTTGTCCTGGACCAAAAACGTAGCTAAGGCCGTTACTGAGATTATTGGAGAAATTTGAATATGGACTGTAGGTGAGATAAAATATTGTAAAATGTGAGATTTTTGTGATTATCATGCTGTGGTTATGTACGGGAGTGTCCTTGTTGTTCAGAGACGCACACAGAAATATTTAGACGTGAATTATGGCTGAGGCAACTTACTCAAATGGTTCAGAAAAAATGTGTGTGGGGGGGTGGAGTATTTGGAGGGAGAGAAAGAGACTGTTAACAAGTAAAATCAATCCACTTAAAACTGGTGCTATAACGTTATCATAAATAGTGAAAACAAGGTCTGATTTGGTTTTTAAAAGTGAAACTAAAACTTAATTTTATGTTACACAAAATTTTAGTAATAGTAACTGGTCACAAATTATTGGAATGAAAGAAGAATGAATCAAGTGTTGATTTGGGGAGTTCGTAGCATTCACTCGTCCAACAGGATTTGTTGATGTGACTTTTTTTTTTTTCTTTTTTTGCGGTATGTGGGCCTCTCACTGTTGTGGCCATTGCGGAGCACAGGCTCTGGACGCGCAGGCTCAGCGGCCATGGCTCATGGGCCCAGACGCTCCGCGGCATGTGGGATCTTCCCGGGCCGGGGCACGAACCCATGTCCCCTGCATTGGCAGGTGGACTCTCAACCACTGCGCCACCAGGGAAGCCCCTGATGTGACATTTTTGCTTGACGTTTGCGTGTCGTTTGACCAAGACGATGGTCATTTTTGCAAAAATGTTCAAAGACTTCATCAGTTTTCCCAAGTGTCGCTGTTTATCCTTCGATATTCAAAGCATTCTTTTGAATGCTTGCTTTCTTTGCTTTCTTCCTCTTCTTCTTCTCCTCCTCCTTCTTCTTCCACTCCTCCTTCTCCTTTTTCTTCTTCTTCTACATCATTCAAGTTTATTTTTTTCCTCTTTTATTGTTAACTAGTTCAGCTTGGACAAGTCTTCATGTGTTAACCCCTTCGGTGCCTTTTGACCGGTTCTTCAGTGTCACTTTCATCAACCTGATATAACCCTAGTTCTTTTGCAAGATTTCCAATGTCACTTTGTTATCGCTTTCTGTTTTCTATGATTAAGACTGTCCAACCATAGTAAAAAAAAAAGTTTACCCTGGAATCTCAGTGGTTTAACATCCAAAGGCTTATTTCCCAATCACAATATCTGTCCAAAGTGTGAGGCTTCAGCATATCACGGCTCCACCATCCCAACTACTTCATCAAGGAGACGGAGCATGGAGAACTCACGCCTGCTCTTCAGCCCGGAACTGCTTCAGCCTGGAAATGACATAAGCCAATGTTGCTTGCAGCCCATTGGCCAGAATTAGTCACAAGGCTCCGACCTAACTGCAGGCGAGGCTGAGAAATGCAGTCTTTTCATGTGCAGAGAGAGGAAAATGAAACTGCGGCTGTCCGCCACACATTGTGTTTGCCTTTTGTGGTTGGATGTTATTCAGATGGGGTTAGATATTGAGGGGTGTTTGAGTGGGGATTAATTTTTTAATTTTTAATTGAAGTATAGTTGATTTGCAGTGTTGCACTAGTTTCTAGTGTACAGCAAAGTGACTCAGTTATATATATATATACACACATATACATATATTTTCTTTTTCATATTCTTTTCCACTATGGTTTATTACAGGATAATGAATGTAGTTCCCTGTGCTATACCTTGTTGTTTATCTATTTTATATATAGTAGCTTGTATCTGCTAATCTCAAACTCCTAATTTATCCCTCTCCCACCCTCTTTCCCCTTTGGTAACCATAAGTTTGTTTTCTGTGTCTGTGAGTCTTTCTGTTTTGTAAATAAATTCATTTGTATCATATTTTAGATTCCACATTAAGTGATATCATATGATATTTGTCTTTGACTTACTTCACTCAGTATGATAATCTCTAGGTCCATCCATGTTGCTGCAAATGGCATTATTTCATTCTTTTTTATGGCTGAGTAGTATTCCATTATGTATACATATATACCACAACTTCTTTATCCGTTCATCTGTCAATGGACATTTAGGTTGATTCTATGTCTTGGCTATTGTGAATAGTGCTGCTATGAACATTGGGGTGCATGTATCTTTTCAAATTATACTTTTCTGTGGATATATGCCCAGGGCTGGGATTGCTGGGTCGTATGGCAATTCTATTTTTAGTTTTTTCAGGAACCTCCATACTGTTTTCCATAGTGGCTGCACCAACTTACATTGGGATTAATTTTATAAATGGTCAGATCATTAGGAAATATTTTCCTATTTGATCACTTTTGCTTTGTTACGCAGCAGGGCAGCAGGGACTGTGATAATGAATACTCAGACAGTGAGCTTACTCTGGTGCTGTGAAATCCCCATGGCATTGCCTGGTGGGTGGGGGATCTGGAACAGCATTTTAGCACACACAGAGCTACTCCTTCCTGCCCTGGTGCCCGCGGTGTGCTGCTTTGAAGAATTGCAATGCTTTTCTCAATTAGGGATTTTAATTGGTCCTCACCCCTCCTCCTCCACAAGAATATCTGGCGTCCGGATGCAACAGAGAAGAGCTTCTCCTGCCAGACTTTGTTCAGTAAAGTCTCTAGGCAAATGAAAGATGGGAAGAGCTGTTTAAGATTTTCTAAAACCCCATGAAAAGTTGCTTATTTTTCATTTTCCTAGAGCTTTGTCACTGACAAATTTGAATTTCTTTCACCCTCTTTAGCGCATCTCCTCTGGGCTTTAAACGCTACTACTCCGTGCGCCACCGTGCCCCGTGAAAATGTTGGTGCTTCTGGCTTTCATCATCATCTTCCACATCACGTCTGCGGCGTTGCTCTTCATTGCCACCATCGACAATGTAAGTTCCCTTTCCTTTTGACCGTCCCAGAACCTCTGGATCCTAGAGTCAGTAGAAGTAGGATTGAGAACTCCCCCAGGGTGATTATAATTTGGAGTCATCCTCCCTACGAAGCACACCCATCTCCTCAGCCTGGGCCCGAGGACTCTTGGCCTAAGGGTGGTGGTTCGAAGCATCGCGTGTGTCTGGACGGGCAGGGACCTTGGTCCTCTCATCCCTGAGTCCCCCACAGAGCCTGGCAAGATGCCTTGGCCGTAGGAAGCCCTTTGAGGATGTGGCTTAACTTCAGCTCATGCAGGTCATTTTCTTAACCGTGGCACGGTTGTCATTTGGGCTGGATCACTCTTTCTGTGGACGTTTAGCACATCGTAGGATGTTTAGCAGCATCCCCAGTCTCTACCCGCGTGATGCCAGCAGCACTCTAGCCCCTAGCTGTAATGCCCAAAAACATCTTCAGATATTGCCAGGTGTCCCGTGGGAGGCAAAATCACCCTTGGTTGAGGACCATTGCCCTAGATCTCCCAGATGACCCATCCCAGGTGATCTCTGCCCCCTCCTGTCTCTGACATCTCCTTACTGACAGGATCCCTTGTTGCCAGCCCACCTGGCCATGCCCTTCCCGGCAGAGCTCATGCTTGGAACTTTCCCCATTCTGCCCATGAGCCCATGACAAATTTCGTTCTTTCCTTGAGTGTCCAGCTCACAGCCGTATAGCATTTGATAAATAACCCATGGGCATAGATTAACATCCCTCCTGGCAGGAAATGAAGCTTTTTACCAGAGATGCCCTATGGCCCACACCCTGATCCAAAGGCCTGGCTTCAATCCTGATGGTTTCAGACTGTGGAGACATTTAGAGTCAGAAAGTCTGCTCAGAAATCCAAAAAGTGCACCTACAAGCAACCATCCAGTCTGGCTGCATATAGACTCCTGTCAATTAATCATCAAAATAACAGCAACACGGACCAGGACAACACCTGTCACTTAGGGAGTACTAACTCTGGCAGCACCTATGCTCGGCCCTTTTATGTGCATCATCTCATCTAATCCTCCCCTCAGGTCTACAAGATAGGTCCTCTCCTGGCACTATTTTATGATGAGGAAACTGGGCCTCAGGGCATTTAGGGAGCCTGCTGGAATTGACATGGCAGGAAAGTGGCAGAGCTGGGGTTTGAAGCGTTCCAGAGGCTCCTGGCTCTACATCCTGTAAGGATCCTGTAAGGAGTGCAGTGATTGGGTCTGGGTTCCTGGAGGTTCTGGAAGAGCTGTCATGAGTGGCCAGGGCAGGGACCACATTGATGCTGTGAGTTAAAGTCCTGGGAACCTACCATTATCCAAAGGACCCACTCTCTGTGAACTAAGTGGTTTTGAATGTTCTTTTAGAATCTTCTTCTGTTGCTTTCATCTAGTCCCTTGGGATCCTGAAAAGGTCCCAGACATAGTGAAAGGGATAGATTAACATTAAGGGCAGAAAAGCCATCAGCCACAGCAACAGCTAATCCTGTGGGTGTTTCTGTTACCATGGCCCTTACTGAGAAGACACAGGTGGGCACTTTTGCCAGTCAGGGAGTCATGCGGTGAGTTAGGAATCGCACTTGGCACCACCCTTAGGCACGTAGTGGGAGCTCAGTGACCGACTGTTGCCTGGATGGGGGTGGGGGGGGAGATTCCAGTCTTCGGGTGGACGGAAGGCAGAAGGAGGCCCATCTGGGGGCAAAGAGCAGCAGGAGCACACAGAGAAACAGAAGCATTTGGATGGAAAGCAGGAGAGCCTTTTGTCTGATTATTTCATCCGAAACAGGTTCTCCCCGCTAGATCTCATCCTCCTCTCATCTCATTTCCCTCCTCCCCTCCGGCATCGCCCCTGCAGTTCTGTTGGAATTCACCACCGGCTGCTCTTATCACCACCAGCTGAGCCTCACCTCCTCACCCACGTCCTGGGAGGGCCTGGACCTTCCCTTTCAGCAGACTAGTGGAGTGGGCATCACCTGGGAGCCTGTTAGAAATGCAGACTCTCAGGCCCCACCCCAGACCCCTTGAACCAGAATCCGCATTCTAACCAGATCCCCAGGTGACCTGCGTGCACACCGCAGGTTGAGAAGCACCGGTCCCGAGTTTTCATCTACTCCTGTGCCTCACCTGATTAGGGGCCCGTGTTTTCATAATGAACGAACAGCCTTTCCCTGTGTTTCCGTTTCGTGTTACAGGCCTGGTGGGTAGGAGAGGAGTTTTTTGCAGATATCTGGAGAGTATGCGTCAACAACACAAATTGTACAGAAATCGATGACTCCATTCAAGGTGGGTGTGAAGCTGCTGGGAAAGCACTGAGTGACAAAAGATCCCTCGGGAGAAAGGCTTCCCTGTTGTGTGACTCCTCACCCCTCCTTCATCACAGCCTGTGCAGAGAGGGGCCTGGCTGCCGCTCAGGGCACGCTGAGCAGGGGTCAGCATAAGGTGGGGACAGGAGGGGGTGGGGAAGCCAGAGGCCAGAGGGCACCAACTCCAGGAATGCTGGGCCCCACCCTTCTCTTCTCTCTTTCTTGGCCAAGCAGAGCTTCCCTCCCTCACCCCTTCTCAGCTTCCGCCCTCATCTAGAATCTTCTCCCCACACCTCCAAATAGGCTCAGAGGCATCTGTGTTACTTCCCTGCATCTGAGCAGCCTAATGGGCAGAAACCTGAGAGCCGGCTCCTTTAAGAGCTGTGTGACCTTACCTTGGGCAGGTCACGTGAGTGCTCAGACTCTCAATAGCGTCAGCTGTACATGCAGGTGACAGCAGTGCCTGCCCCTGTACAGGAGCCACAGTAGACAAAAGGGCTTTGCAAATACAGAGAATCGCACCGAAAAACATGCCAACCCCTCTCCACTGTGGAGTGAATGGGTTGGTTTTCTGTTGTAGAACTGATAGAAGAGGCATTTTGGCTCCCAGTGCCTGATAAAATACTGGATGCCCAGTTAAATTTTATATCTCCCATAAACAACTAATAATTTAGTATAAGTATGTCCCAAATATTACATGGGACATACTTATACTAAAAAAATTGTTTTCGTTTACCTGATATTCAAATTTAACGAGCATCCTGTTTTTATGGTTTTTTTCCTGGAATCCTATTTAGAGAGCAAAGGACCTTGATCACTGGGTCCTAAAGTCTCGCTCTTCCAGCAATAACAATGTCAACATTCATAATAAAAGCAAAAATACCAATAGAAGGCATCATTTATTGAAGGTTTACTGGGAGGCATTGGGCTAAGTCCTTTACGTAAGTGATCTCCTGTCCCTGTCTGCAGGGACTGTTGGCCCTGTTTTAAGATGGGAAAACTGAGACACAGAGAAGAAACCCAAGTTCACAAAGTCAGGAGTAAATGATGGAGTTAGGATTCCAGTCTAGACATGACCAGCTCTGAAGCCTGCATTCTAAAACACATAATGCAATCCACGCCACCTCCCCTCTGGGTCTGTTTCTCTGCTGTGCTAACCCTTGACCCTGGAAACAGCAATTCTTCCCTGTTGGAGCCCCACCGTTGCCAGGGTGCCCGGTCAGCTGGGAGCACTGGCTGTGCTCTGAGGCAATGTCTCCAAGCTTCTGTCGTTTGCATACAACAGCCCCTGTGTGCATTTCTTACCGCTTATTTTTCTTTATTTTTTTAAATTGAAAAAAAAAATTTTTTTTGGCTGTGCCACGCAGCTTGCAGAATCTTAGTTCCCTGACCAGGGGTCGAACCTGGGCCCCCTGCAGTGGAAGCGCGGAGTCCTAACCACTGGACCACCAGGGAATTCCCTTATTTTCCTTTAAAATAACTAGCTGGCAAACTACCAGCCAGATTCAGTCCAATGAGCTAAGAATGGTTTTTATATTTTTAAAGCATTGTAAAAAAAAACAAGCAAAAAACCCCAAAAATAAGACAATGAACAAGGGACTGTATGGCCACAAAGCCTAGAATATTTACTGTCTGGCCTTTACAGAAAAACCATGCCAACACCTGCTTTAAAACAGTTCACTTTTTCCCTACATAAATTTATTTTAAAGGGAACTTTATCTGCCTATTGTAAGTGATACACTGGTATGACTTACCATAAAAGAAAGAAAACATTAAAAAAAAAAACTACATTGAAAACCAAATGATGTTATTAAATTCTGAACAGATGCACTTGCCTTTTGATGGCTTTGAATCTGTTTCTGGTTCTTTCCTGGTTAAAAACCAAAACCACCACCGGCACCCAGATACTGGCAGGGGTTACAAAAGTGCAAAAGCACCAGGTGTAGAGCTCCTCTTCCTCCTTGGGGGTCCTTGGATGAATTTAAACACGAGCAAAGGGAACATTCCTCTCTTTAGGTGAGGTTTGGTTGTTCAGTGACCTGGTTGGGTTCCACCTACATTCATCTCATCAGCCGACAGTGGTACATGCTGCACCCACCCCCCAGCTTTGAGAAACTCTGCTCTAAAAAAAATGAATCCATCTTTTTCTTTAAAGCCTTTGTCTTAGTCCATTCGGGCTGCTAAGACAATACCATAGATGGGGTGGCTTGAACAGCAAATACTTATTTCTCACAAGGTGCCAGCAGATCCAGTGTCTGGTGAGGCCTCCCTTCCTGGTCTGCACACAGCCACCTTCTTGTTGTGTCCTCTCCATGCAGAGAGCAGAGAGCAAGACAAGTTATTGTGTCTCTTATAAGGGCACTCATCCCATTAATGAAGGCTCCACCCTCATGACCTAATCACCTCCCAAAGGCCCCCACCTCCTAATACCATCCCATTGGGGGTTAGGATTTCAACATATGAATTTGGGGGGGGGGATACAAACATTCAGTCTACAGCAGCAGCCATGTTTTCCATATTTGCCCCATCACCTGGGGTACTTGCTAAAAATACAGATTCCTGGTGCCCATCCCAGAACGACTGTATCATAATCTCAGAGGAAGAGGCCCAGGAATCTATTTTAAGAAGCCCCTAGGTGATTCCCGGGATTGGGCAAAGTTGGGAAGCTCTGCTCTAAGCCAGAGGGTCACAACCTTGGCCCCACGCTGGAATTCCCTGGGGGACTTTACATGCCCTGCCCCACTTCTTGTCTGATCCCAACACCAGAGATTCTGATTTATTTTACCTCAGGGTAGCCTGCAGGATTTTTATTTTTAATGGAGCTATAATTTACAAACAAGGAAATGCACACTTCTTAAGGGCTCAGTTCAAAGTTTTGACAATTATATATATATACCCATGTAACTATTATCCAAAGCAAGATAGAGAACATTCCCATCACCTCAGAAAGTTTCCTTGAGCCCTTTTCCACTCACTTCCCACCACCCCCTGCCCCAACGAGCAGGGTTTCTGACTTCTGTCACCATGGTTCTCTCTCTCCTACTCTTGGGCTTCATATGAAATCATATGGTGTGTAGGTGTGGGGGTGGGGCTCTGGTTTCTGTTCTCACCGTAGGGAATGGGGAGGGGGCTAGACGCTCTCTGAGAGATCCAGTGGACCAGGATCCATTGCTGTAAATGTTGGATTAAGTACTTACAAATCATGCTTCCCTCCAGTCAGTTTCAGGTAAAATTGAAAAACAACAACAAAAAAGAGGATTTGTCCTTAGGTTTTCCTCTGCGGCTTTGGGCACTGTTCCCTCACCTGTCTTAGCTGCATCCTGGTGATAACATCCAGCCCTTACGCAGGACTCCCTTTTTGCTAGCACCGCCCGAAATCCTTACATAGTTGAGTTCATTCCATGTTCCCCCACTGATGAGGTGGGAGCTATTGCTATCCCCATTTTACAGGTGAGGAAACTGAGACCCACACAGGTGGCTCCAGTCCCTGCGCTTGACCCCTTCATAGCCTCACCTGTGTCCTTCCCACACGCAGGGCCCTCCACCCAAGATCAGCTCCTTTATTCGCTGAAAATTCCCGGTGCTGAGCCCCAAGCTCTCATGCCCCACTCACTAAGTCTAATCTGCAAAAACCCTCACTTTCCCTTTTCCTAAATGACAATCACAAGGCTCACCCTCTTAGAGGGTATTTTGTGTCCACAGAACACTTCCAGAAGGTCCCTCAGCCCTGTGAGCCCTGTATCTCCAAGAATCCCTTTGGAGGTCTTTATACGGTGCAGACCCCCAATCCTGACGCAACCCATCCCATTCCAGCCTCTTGATCCAGAATCTGCCGGGTTGGAACCTGAGGATTTGTACTTTAAATAAAAAACCTGACCATGAGCCAGGCACTTGGGGGCAATACCCAAACCAGGAAGACTGCAGAGTGGGTGGTTCTTGCTCCATTTTCCAGATAAGGATGTTGGAGATCATCTGGTCAATTGCACAAATGGACACTGGAGGGAGGGGGTGTCAGGAAGACTCCTTGGCTGCCCTTGTGCTCATTCTGTGCAGATGAAAGCCTGGTGCCCTTTTGCTTCCCATCATCCCTGCTCTGGAGCTGTCACTGTGCGCCCCAGGGGCCCGGGTGGTCTGTGGTCCTCAGTCATGAGCTCTTGCCCTTTCCCCACAGAATTCTCCACGGTGCAGGCGGTCCAGGCCACCATGATCCTGTCCACCATTCTCTGCTGCATTGCCTTTCTGATCTTCGTGCTCCAGCTCTTCCGCCTCAAGCAGGGAGAGAGATTTGTTTTAACGTCCATCATCCAGCTCATGTCATGTAAGTAAAAGGATGGACTTCTGGAGTAAACACTCTCTTCCCAGCCAATCATGAGTAGAAGCTGGGAAGAGTGTGGCAGGTGAGGACTTGGGAAGGAGAGGTTGGCAGCTGTGCCATGGTGGGATGTTTTATACTTCAGACTTCAGATTTAGTTAGGGGGTCAAGAAAGGCGTCCTGAAGACACGAAGCCTGAGCTGGGATCTCTAGGGTAAGTAGGAGTTGCTGTCTTGGTACAGAGGAGAGAAGCATAGGTCCCCCAAGGAAAATCTGGGTACTTAACCTCATCCTACCACTAATATCTGTGAGTGTTGGTGATTCAGTGAGGATGCTTTTGGCTGCAAGTAAGAGAAAAATCCAATTAGCAATGACTGCGGCCACGAAAACCTTTACTTTTTTTCTATAACAAATCGCTTAAAGGTGGAAGGTGTCAAGAGTTGCTTTGGCAGCTCAGCAGCAGCATCAAGAAGCCCCACTCCTTCCATCCTTCCATGCTGTCATCTTCAGAGTGTCAGTGATGACCTCATGGCCCCCAAAAGGCTGCTGCAGCTCCAGACATTCATCCTGGCCTAACAGTTTCTAAAACAGTAAGCAAGGGAAAATACAGCAACAAAAAAAATGCTTTCTCCTCCCACATCTCCCTCTTTTCAGGGTATTATATTTTTCACGGAAGGATTTTCTGTGGCCAGAACTGGGACACATGGAACCATAAACTATAGCAAGTAAACAGGAATAGGATTGCCAAGAGGGGTTGGCAGACTAGGGCCCATGGGCCAAATCTGGCCCACTGCCTGTTTTTGCAAATAAAATGTTATTGGAACACAGCCCCGCCTACTCATTTGTGTATCATCCATAGCTGCTTTCATGCTGCGACAGCAGAGTTGCGTAGTTGCAACAGAGACCGTATGCGGCCTGCGAAGCAGACTACTTCCTGCCTGGCTGACCGATGGCTTGGACCAATTATGACCCTTTGGGCTGGGTAGCTGGCTGCCCAAACAACATTGAGTTCAGCTGGCAAGAATGGGAAGCAAAATGGCTACAGGGTAGTCAGCAATATTCTGCTACAAAATATTAGTTGTAATCTTTTCAAGAGACTAAAGTAAATACCTACTAATAACAAAAACTGAAGTTTGTCTTCAGCTCTGACCATAGTCCCCTCAGGTCCCTGGTGCGTGCTGTGGTCTGTGATTTATTTGGACCTTGGCTTTCTTCCGACAGGCCTGTGTGTCATGATTGCAGCTTCCATTTATACAGACCGGCGCGAAGACATTCACAAGAACAACCCAACACTGTACGCCCTGACCTCGGACGGCAGCTACGGCTACTCCTTCATCCTGGCCTGGGTGGCATTTGCTTTCACCTTCATCAGCGGCCTCATGTACCTGATACTGAGGAAGCGCAAATAGAGCCCAGGAGCTGGGTCGCTTTCGCTGCAGTACAGAATCCACGTTCAGATAACCGTTTTGTATATAATCAATTTTTTTTTTGTGGTTTTTCTAGCAAACACATTGTTTCCTTTAAAAGCCAAAAGGAGAGAAGAATTTTTGCATTCTTGAGATCAGAGAATAGACTATGAAGGCTGGAATTCAGAACTCCTGCCCATCCGAAAGACTCAACACAACAAAGCCAAAAATCCAGCAATGCTCAAATCCAAAAGTGTTCAGCAGGATCTTTCTTAACCATGGGGATGTAATGTGATGTGACAAGAGGCCAAGAAAGCCAGGTCTCGGGGGACATCTTCCCCTAGGTTTGGGCTACGCTGAGCCTCCCTCACCTCAGCTCTTCTTCCTGAATCTCTCTGTGTTAGTGGTAGAAGGTGGAGTGAGGGGGGGTCCAGGTAAGGGAGGAAACCTCCTCAGATGTTTAGCCAAGTTCCACATGAGAAACACGTGGTGTAGCCCCTGGTGTTCTGTCTACATCCAGACCAGAGCCCCGACCCTCCTGTAATGGGCTGGGTCCAGAAAGTGCCACCCAGATTTGCTGACAAAGTCACCTGCTTGCCTTAGGGAAGGTGAGCTTTAACCTGGGTTTCAGATTTCGGCTCGCCCTAATCTCAGCATGTGACCCCTAGTAAAACGCAGGCTATCAGGGTCCCTCCCTAGACCTACAGAATCAGTCTTCAGGGATGGGGCCGGGGAACCTGCATTTCTAACAAGCTCCTTGGTGATGCTCAGGTGCCTTAAGATTGAGGACCACGGTCCCAGGGCCAGGTGAGCAGAGCTGCCTCACAAATGTTAAAGATCTCATCATGTCGAGATGGGGAGGTGGGTCTAGACGCCACTGGAGGCCCAAACCTTGGCCTCCATCAGCTATTCATTCTTCACTGTCTCTTGCACAGCTGCTCACATCTGGACCATCCAAACTCCAGTCCCAGGCCTTGATCCTGATAGCCAGACACCCTGGGATGGGGGTGCAGCCTCCTCCCTACCCGAATTCAGAAGGCCTTTTCCTTCTCTTCCTGGCCTGCCTTCAAGACTGCCTGGCCTCTACTAACCCCCATTTCTGGAGCCTCAGAGGACCGTTCACCATTCCTTCGTTCATCCGTCAACATAAATGATGGGATGCTTATGCCAGGCACAGGGGAAACCATGTCGAGACAGTCTCTCTCCTCGTGGGGCTCATTGTCTAGCAGAGGAGACAGATTAAAAACCAATTAGAAAAATGAATTACAAAGAGCAGTGAAGGCTGCAGAGAACACAACCAAGGATTCAGAAGAGAGGCCCGTGGGTGGGCAGGAGGGAAGCTGCCCTGTGCCTGCCTGTTAAAAGCATTTAGGATTTAGATCAGCCTAAATATCTCACTCCACTCAGCCCGAACAAGGTGGCACTGATGGGGCAGTGCTGTGTGCGTTACACCCGGAGAACGCTTCCTTCCCTGGAGGGGCCCAGGGTCCTGACAGCAAACGAAGCCCTGGGAGGGTCCCAGATGGCCGTGGTTCTCAAACTTCAGTGGGTACAGCATCTCTCGGGGGATGCTGCCTGCCAGGGTCTGGGTAAGTGCTGCCAGGGATTCAGAGACTGTACTGAGGGGTAGGGCTCTGGGGAGCTGGTCCTCAGTGCTGTGAGGTGTGTGGCAATGCGGGGACCTCGGGAAGTGCCTACGGGAGAAGCTCTTGGCACCTCACTGTCTTTTCCCTTGTGTGTCGTGAGCCTGCTGCTGGGAGGTGCGCCTGGGACCCGTCTGCGCATGTCAGCACTGGCACCATGTAAATGACCTTCTGCTACGTGGGGCAATGGTTTGCCCTCAGTGGAGCTGGGGAGATGCCTGGTCTGAGTCGTTTAGGGCCACCGTGGATACCTCTTTAGTGCAGGATTGGGTTTTCTCTCCATCTACCCATTCACTCATGCATTCATTCGGCTTCAACAGAATATTAAATGCTTACCGTGTTCCAAGCACTGTGCAAGGCTCTGAAAACACAGGGGCAAGCGAATCCAGACATCTGGCCTGAGACAGGGCCCCTCCCCCAGAGAGGCCACCAGCACAGTACAGGGGGACACGGGGCCAGAGGCAGGACAAACGGTCACTTCTTGCCTCAGTGGAAAACTGTCATTACTCCTGTTTTGGGTAGGAGTGCGGGTCACACCCCTGGAGCTGGCAGGATGCTACGTATACCTCGTGGAGGAAGGTGGTTCTAAGTGCCCCAAGCTTTCTGCTCAGGCGGCTTTTCTATAATTCCCTGGTAGTCACAATGGAAACAAACAAAACCCCTTAGAACCAGAAATCTGGAAAGCCTTATCCCCAAGCAATGCATGAATTTCCATCCCCCCAAAAACTTCAGGAGTGGGTATCTGAAATGACCCGTGGATTTTCCTGGCTGGTCTCCACTACTGTTTAGCATTCAGTGCCCACATCCATCTGTGATGCCGGGGCTTTTTGCGAAACAGGAGTGCTGCCTTTCCCCCTGTGGTGTGACGTGCCCTGGGGAGGTGGGAAAGGGGATGGCACGAGCGAGAAAATACCCAGCCTTCTTACCCGTCAGTAGGTTCAGCCCTCACTTGGTGCTTATGATCAGTTATTCACAGACAACCACAAAGACGATTAGCTAAGACATCCAAGGAGCGAGTATCAGGACCAAATATATTACTGGTAACAACTGCATTGGAGGGAACTGTAGTTTGCATATTTTAGGACATTTTTATAAAGTACTGTAATTCGTTCATTTGAGGGGCTATGGATGGAGACAGACTAACTCATTTTTGTTACTTGCATTAAAATTACTTCGGGTCTCTGTTCAAATGAGTTTGGAGAATGCTTGATTGGTTGCTCTGCGTGAATGTTGTTCATACCCGAATACAGGGAAGTTGGAGACATGCCCCCACCCTGCCACACACTCTCTGCCATGGGTTGTGTGCCTGTGCGCATCCCTAATCAGGCTGAATTCATAAGATGCTCTGTATTCACTGGTGATGAAGAAACGTAGACCCCCAAGCCCGTACGTAAGCACACTAAACACGGTAGCTTGAATAGAAGCTGTAGCATCATTTAAAATCTGCCTGGGTGGGAATTACTAAACTTGCTAATAGTTGAAAGGTTACTTACAATACAGCAAGTTGGATAGTTTTGTCTATTGGGGGGCAGTGGTGATGGGGAGATGCTAGGGAAAGGCGTAGAGGTTAAGTTTGGATCTTGGTCGGGGGACAAATGTGATTTTAGGGTAGTTAGATACTTTCTACTTAATGTGCCTTTAAAGTAGTCCATTTTCTATGTTTTGTATAATCTGAAACTGTACATTGAAAAATAAAGTTTAAAACCAAATTGCCCGGAGCAGCAGACTCTAATGTTCCCAGCGGTGCCAGTATCTAGAGGAAGAAGCTGCTGTCTGGAGTGGCAAGGGGTCATTTGATTTCTCATCAAGATCATAACATGTGGCTTTTACAGTGAGCCAGGGATATCTGACAATTGGCCATAGGACGATTTCCCACTCCCTCTGCTGCTTTCATGGGCCAGCTTCCTGGACGAATGACTGGCAGTGGCACAGGAGCCAACACCTTGAAGGGCCCCATGCTTGGTTAATGATCTGCTAGCGCTGTCTTAAAACTCTTCATGATATTTGGACAAACAGCCCCACATTTGCATTTTGTGATGGTCTCTGCAAGTTGTGTAGCCGGTTCTGTTCTCCAGTTTGTATCTAATAAGACTTTGGCTTTAAAGAGTTTGGTGATGATGAAAATGAGACTATTGTAATAGCGCACTCTCCAGAAAAAAAAAAGAGAGGAAGGAAGGAAGGAAGGAAAATTCAACCAGAGAGAGAGAGAGCTTTCATTTTAACCTAAGGAATGCCCAAAGTAGTAACAGCTCTCTGTCTCGGGAACTCACACATTTCCTTGTCTCCACACAGGGGTTGCTGTCCATATTCTTCGTGTTTCTAGATTTTTTGTTTTTTTTTTCCATGTGGCAATTGGATAGTGATCACCCCAGAGCACTCAATTTTATATTTCTTCCAGTCAGGAAATTAACCTATCGTTCATTCACCAAATGTTTGTGGCGTAACATATGGTTTATCCAGGAGAATGTTCCATGTACACTCGAGAAGAAAGTGTATTCTGCTGCTGTGGGATGGAATGTTCTATCAGGTCCATTTGCTCTAAAGTGTAGCTCAAATGCAATGTTTCCATATTGATTTTCTGTCTAGATGATCTATCCATTGTTGAAAGTGGGGTATGGAAGTCCCCTAGTATTACTGTATTGCTGTCTAATTTCTCCCTTCACATCTATTAATATTGGCTTTATACAGGTGCTCTGATGTTGGGTACATAAATATTTATAATGATAAAGGGGTCAATTCATCACCAGGATTTTGTAAATATTCACCAAATATTTGTGTACAAATTATGGCATAACCACTGGGCTAGGTGTCAGGTACATCGTGATAAACTTAGTCCCTGCTCTGATCTAGCCTATTTGAGTCCCAATTTCCCCCCAAAAAAAGTGACAAGAAAAATAGTAGTTGGTGACACATGAAAATTATATGCAATTGAAATGTCAGTGTCCATAAAGAAGGTTTTGTTGGAACACAGGCACGCCTGTTTGTTTAGATACTGTGTATGGATGCCTTCACGCTATAGTGGCAGAGTTACCACCCAATTCACATGGTCTGCAAAGCCTTCAGTACTCTCTGGCTAGGAGAAAATGTTGCCATCCATCCCCTGGTTTAATCAGGTAAGAAGGAACTGTCTTTTTTCTAGTTGTTTTTTTAGGAACAAGAAGAGATTTCCCAGAAGCCCTTTAGCAAACTCTCCCTGGTGTCATTGGCTTGAGGATTCCAGTTTTCAAGCTTAACCCAATCACTGGCAGAGGTAATTAAATTACCATGCTTAGCATTGACCTCCAAGCTGGGGGTCAAATTCCTTCAGTGAGGGATAGACTTATGAACCACACTATTAGGAAAGAAAAGAGGGGATTGACTGTGAGCTGGGCAACCAAATTATCTGCTCAAGTCCATCCCTTTGCTGTCTAGATCCATGCACAACTTTATAAGAAGTTTAAAAATTCTTATACATTCATGAAATGAACCAACCCCTTCTTGGGAGGTACACACCCTGAAGTCACAACCACGCCAGGGTCCCTTGGTGATGTGTTAATATCCTCTCATCAGGCCCAGTGTGTCTCCTCATGGCCCAGCAACCTATGAGTAAAAGTTGTTATATACTCCCAAAGGCACCCAGTATAGAATGGAGGAAAAGGAACAGGATTCCTACCATAAATGTTCCCCTTCGGAAAACGGATAAGCAGAATGAGCATCAGTGCCCAGTGGCCCACATTTTGTGCTGGGTACCAACACCAAGAACTCCCTTCCCTGGTCGGGAGTAAGATCAGGGGTTGGTCAATGCAGGGCCCTTGGTTCCACTCAGAGGGACGATCTCTCTAGTCCGCAGTCCTCCAGGGTTGTATCTAAGATGGGCGCTGGGGAGGAGGCCCTTCCCTCCTTCCTGTGGTCATGAAGCCTAGGGTCTCAGAAGTACCTCAGGGTTGGCTAGTCACAGGAGGTTCTCGGTTCCTTTAGCCATGGAAGGCCAAGCCAGCCAGAGCTCTTATCTGGACTTTTTTTTGGTTAAAACAACAAACATTTATTATCACACGAATTTTGACAGTCAGGAATCCAGTAGCAGTGTATTAGGGTGGTTTTGCTTTACAGTCTTATATGAAAGAGGTGGACCTCATCTTTGAGCCTGAGAATTCCTGCCTCCCAGTCTTTTTTTGTTTTTAATTTATTTTATTGAAGTATAGTTGATTTACAATGTTGTGTTAATTCCTGCTATACAGCAAATGATTTAGTTATACATATATATACATTCCTTTTCATATTCTTTTCCATTATGATTTATCACGGAGTATTGCATATAGTTCCATGTGCTACATGGTAGCACCTTGTTGTTTATCCATCCTACGTATACTATTTGCATCTGCTAATCCCAAACTCCCAGTCCACCCCTCCCCCACCCACCCCTCTCCCTTGGTAACCACAAGTCTGTTCTCTCTTATGACTCTGTCTCTTCAAGCCCTCGAGCCAAGCTATGTCCCCAGGCTGGTCCTTTGTCTGGTGAAGAATGCTTGAGGATTTGGTATATCTTTTCCTGTCATCCCATATGTCTTTGCTAAGCTTTTTGCCTCCACACCATGGATCCTTAGTCTAGAGCAGGGCTTAGCAAACTCCTGGCTTGTTAGCCAAAGCCCTGCCTTTTTTATGGCCCTCAAGCCAAGAATGCTTTTTCATTCTTTAAGAGTTATTTTTAAAAATGCAAAGAAGAATATGCAACAAAGACCTTATGTGGCCTGTAACAGTTAAAATACTGGCCCTTTACAAATAAAGTTTACCAGCCCCTGCTTCAGAATTTGACTTGCTTATCCCGGCAAATCTCCAAATCATTGGATTCTCCACCAATTTAGATTGCAGGCTTCAGGCAGAAAGAGTCTCAATAAAGCCATGTTTTCTTCCATTTTTGTTGTTAAATGGACCATCTTTGACCCAAGATTGACTTTTTCTTGTAGGAACTTACTCAAGTCTCTAAGAAGCTGAACATGGCAACATCCTGATGTGTTTCTACAAGTTTTTCTGATGCTTACAACATCCATGGGTACATGGTTGGCAGGTGACAGTTTAAACCAGGGTTAAACCATGGACCAAGGGCCAAATCCAGCCCACCACCTGATTTTGTAAACAAAGTTTTATTGGCACACAGCCACAACCACTGATTTACATATTGTTCAAGGCTGCTTTCAAAGGCAGAGCTGAGTAGCGGCAGAAGAGACCACATGACCTAAGCATGAAACATTTACTAGCTGGCCCTTTACAGAAAGTTTGCCAAACCTTGGTGTAAACCAAATGTTTTGCAATAGCAATGTCAGGGCCACTGCTTCCCAGCATGGGAAGCGGGTCACAGCTGCCCTCTGCTCTGCCACCTGTCTGTTGCTTGTAGCGCCCACATTCTGTATAAATCAGGGTTCTTAGTTGAAAGCAACAGCGACTGGTCGATTTAAATAGAAAAGGAATTCATTAAAAGGAAATCAGGTAGCCTTCTCCCCCACAGAGCACAGTTTGCTGAGGAAACCACTGCTGTCACCACAACAGGACACCAAGTTCTTGCACCAAGAACTTGATCTTATGGAAAGCATCTGTGCTACCCCTACTTCTTTAGATTCGGAGCCGGGCATGGTGCATCTGATTGGTGAAGGCTGGGTCACGTGACCATGGCTTTACTGCAAAGGAGGCTGGGAAATGATTAGCAAGCATCTTCAGTTTCTACAGTGGGAGGTAAGTTCTGCAGCCCACGGAGACTCAGAAGGAAGGGAATGCCCCAAACGAAGGAAGGACACTCAGATACTGGGCAAACAGAAAGGCCAATGCTTGCTGAATCCCATCAGAAGCCCAGTTCCCTACTGACCCACAGCCAGGCTAGTGCTTCCCAAACTTTATTGATCCATGGCCCATCCACATGCTCTTTGCTCATATGTACGTACATACTACACTATTATTCACTGAACATTTTTCCTTAAATCAACTCTTTTTATATAAATACATTTATTCAGAAGAAAAACTAAATTTATGATTTTTTGAAATTTCAGATTTCTGGAGTAAGTTGGAGATTAGCATCCGTTGTCATTAGTGACCCAGTTTAAAAATGAGATATGATTGGGCTTCCGTGGTGGCGCCGTGGTTGAGAGTCCGCCTGCCGATGCAGGGGACACGGGTTTGTGCCCCAGTCCGGGAAGATCCCACATGCCGCGGAGCAGCTGGGCCCGTGAGCCATGGCCGCTGAGCCTGCGCGTCCGGGAGAGGCCACAACAGTGAGAGGCCCGCGTACCGAAAAAAAAAAAAAAAAAAAAAAAAAGAAGCAGCTGAGGTTTCTGACTCATTGCCCAGGGGGCAGGAGCTTTCATTTGCCTTTTTCTGTTCTGATCGCTGCTTTTCTTGCCCCTACCCAAGGCCGTGACCCAGGACTTCTGCGACCGACCAAACCCTCCCTGGGAGGCAGCGTAAACCACAGTTCCAATCCAACTCTGCAATTAGGAGCCAAGAGGCTTGAGTAAGCTACTTAGACTCTTTAAACCTCGTGTTCTAGTCTGCAAAACCAGGGTAATGCTTACTCCATTGGTCTCCCCTTCACCCAATGTTTGTTGAGCACCTACTATGTGCCACACATTGGGCTAGGCACCAGAGACACAAAGATGTACCAGACAGAAGAGTCCCATGCGCTCACGGAGCTTACATTATAGTGGGGGAGAGGAGCAGACAATAGGCAAGAAAAAAGATAAATAAAATTACAAGTTGGGATATCATCTGTGAAGGAAATACTGTCATGTAAAGAGAGCAACATAGGCCATGTGGGACGGACTCATTGATGAAACGACATTTAAGCTAAGACCTGTATCAGGACGGCTGAGAGCAGGAAGGACTGGGCAGCAGGGCCAGTTAGGATACATGGCTGTAAGGATTAAATAAGGTAATGCATACACAGGACCTGGCACCATGTAGGGAACATTGTGCTTCCAGAGATACCCAGAACTTCAGTTTACAAAGCACCTTCATGTGAATTGTATCATTTAATTTGATTCTCATGACCACTCACCAAATAGGGCAGACACTGGTGTGCCCAGTTTATTGATGGGAAAGCGATGGGAAGAACAGTTAAGTAGAGCAGGGAGGCAAAGCCTTTCCCTTTGGTCTCTCGGATCCCCAAAAGTCACCTCCTTTGATCGACAGTGGATGCTTGCAAGACAGCAGCTGGTGAGTTAGCTACTGCTGGGTAACAAATAGCCACAATGCATGGCGGCATACAACAGTCAGTGTTCGTTGTTCACATGTTTGGGATCAGCTGGAGTCTGGATGGGCAGCCCTGCTGACCTTGCTGGATGTGCTCACAGGTCTGGGTGTTGGCTGATAATGCCCTTGGCTGAAGCAACTCAACCTTGTTCATATGTCTCCTGTCCTGTATCAGACTGACTCGGGTATAGTCTCATGTGATGGCAGAGACGCAGGAGAGCAAGTGGAAACATAAGGTCTCTTAAGGGCTAGGCTTGCAATTAAGATACCATTACTTCTCTGCCTTCTACTGGCCAAGCAGTTTACAAATCTTACCCAGGTTCACAGGAGGGGAAATCAACTCCCTCCTTCAGTGAGAGGAACACAAGGAAGGGGATGGGGAGGTGAGGGTGGGAGCAGATTAGGGCCATTAATGTAATCTATTACTGCAGGCTTCCAATTAGGGCCATGCAATAGAGAATAGTGTGTGTGTACATGTGTGTGTGAAACAGTTGAACCATTTAGGGCACAGATGGAATACTTGTGAAAGTGCAGATTTTAAACCTGTTAAATCTCTAAGGGCATGACCCAGAATCTGAATTTTATAAGCCTTTCAGTTTATTCTGATGATCACAAAAGTTTGCAAACCATCATTTTAAGGGATCAGACCTATGTACAGATGGGTTTTCATTTTACATTTGGAGGTAAACACTGGAACAAGAAGTATATTATGTATGGACATGAATATGAATCTCTACTCCTCCCTCCAAAACATATGTGTCCAAAAATTATCCTGCTTCCAATGCATTTGCTTTACGGGCATTGAAAGGCCAAGTGCCCAGGGAGTGAAATAGAAGGTAATACTACCGCCTCCTAGTGGTGGTGTGTGGCAACACAACAGAGCAATAAAGCACCGGAGCAAAGATTTTTTTCTTTCACATACAATTCAGCCAAATACAAGACAGCTGATAAGAGCTAATTTGAGTTATTCCTCACTGCTTTACAGTTTAATCTATTACTACCAGACATGGCTATGTAGCTATTTTCGTTGAGCTCAATTTATTAATTTTCAGCTCAGTTTTAAAATTTGTACTCTTGTTTTCAGCTAGTAGACTATTACATTGAGAGGGATTTACAGTTTGCAGCTGGATGTCAGTGTAGAATTTACTATTCTTGCATGAGAAGAAGAATATATTTTAAGTGCAAAACCACTTTGAAGCCATTTTGAATAATTGTATTATGAAAAGTACTTGTGAACGTTTTTTCTCAAAATTTTTCCTTGAAAGAGCTTCATATTATCTGTCAGGGTTTCTCGACGCTGCCACAATCGACATTGGGGGGGCAGATAGTTTTCAGCTGTGGGGGTCTGTCCTGTGCACTGTAGGATGTTTAGCAGCATCCTGGCCTCCACCCACTAGATGTCAACTGCACCCCTCGAGTGTGACAACCCAAAATGTCTCCAGACATTGCCAGATGTCCCCTGGGGAGGGGAGGCAAAATTGCCCCCAGCTGGGAACCTCCACTTGTAGGGCTTTATATACCAGGAAATACAGTGATTGGCAACCATGAGGAGGCCACCAGGGTCCACAGCAGGTCATGCCACTGGGAGAGGAAACAGGGAGAAGCCAGTGACAGCCCACCCCACCGTGGCCCCTGGCCTGTCTCTGAACAGCACAGGATGTTCCTGGTCCCAAAGCTTAAATGGCATATTAGCTCAATATTTGTCATCAACTAGAACAAACAGAGACCGGAGGAACCAGGAAAGACTTGCCTCTCTGTGTTTGTAGAAGGACAACAGTGTAATTTCACGGGGGACTTGGACACATGTGAGGAAAGAGAGGTATGACTTAACCTTGGCACAGGGTTCCCTTAAATAACAGCTATCTTTTTTTTTTTTTTCTTTTTTGCCATTGGGGGAAGTTAAATTGCCATGATGTGCTGCTGCCTCGTCCAGAGATGAACGCTGCTGGAGAGGAGAGCCTGGCCAGGAAAGCATCCGCATCCCTAGTCTGACGCTGAGCTGGTGATGGGGAACGGGGTGTAACAAGGTGGTCGCCATGCCTCTGTCCTCTTAGTTGTGCTTAGCTTTGCATTTTCCTGAAGCCCGCTTTCTCTCTTTGTCACCCTCTGTCTCCTGGGGTGGATGGTCTTTTGTCCTGAGAAAAAGGACCCTGAAAGGTCCCCAGACGTTCTCAGAATAAGGTGTGATGTCTGGAAATATCTCACTAGGACCAATGAGACCAGCACGCCAGGGCTAACTCTACCCGGTGAGCTGGCTGCCTGCCTTCAAACCAGGTCTCAGCATTTTCCTGCTGTATGACCTCAGGCAAGCTGCTTGATTTCTCTGTGCCTCTGCTGCCTGTAAAATGGGAACAGCTGTGACAGCAACAGCAGGGGACCTACACCCAGTGCTCAGTGGGGGCTTTTATTGTCTTTTATTATCATCAAGTCACTGGGCCAAGCCCACCTACCAAGTAAGCGGCAGACTTGAGGATTAAAATTAGATTTTCTGACTCCAAATCTTGGGTTCTCAACCTTGCCACATGCTGGAATCACTTGGGAGGCTTCTGAAGGCTGGATCCTGCAGAGGCTGCCATCTCCTTGGTCTGGGGAGCAGCCAGGTGTGGAGAGTGTTGAGGGTCTCCAGGTGATTCTAATGTGCCGCCTTATAACTCAGGTGAACGACACTCAGGCTCAGGCAGAATCTGACCTCCCAGGGCTGGCTTATCTCACTGAGCATAATGTCCTCCAGGTTCATCCGCGTTGTAGCGTGTGACAGGATTTCCTTCTTCTTCGTGCCTGAATAATATCCCATCCTATGTACATACCACATTTTCTTTCTCTACTCATCTGTCATTTCTTTCTCCACATCAGCTGATACTGCTTACATGAGGTATTCAAAGTGGTCAAATTCATAGGAACAGAAAGTAGAAGGATGGTTGCCAGGGGCTTGGGGAGGGGGGATGGGGAGTTGCTGTTCAATGGGTACAGCGTTTCAGTCCTGCAAGAGGGAAAGTTCTAGAGAGGCTGTGCAACATAGTCCTTATAAGTAACGGTATAGTTCCATACACTTAAACTTTGTTAAGAGGGTAATCTCATGCTATGTTATGAAAAAATTAAATTTTTTTTACCACAACTTAAAAAAAAAGGCTCAAACGGGTGGTTCAGGGAAGTGCTGAAGACTCCAGGGTGGGCAGAGGTTGAAAACAGGGGGACTGAATCAGAAGGGCTTCCTGGATGAGGAGCCTCCAGGCTCTTCCAGGAAGAGGCGGAAAATGTGGACCCAACATGTGGGGCAGCTGCTGGCGTGGAAGCGTTTCCCAAGGGATTAATGGGAGAGAAGGGCTGCTAGGAGATCCAAGCCGGGATCTGGAGCCTTCAGTGTGAACTGCAGACAGCCAGCCTCGGAGAATTGCCTCCGCTTGTTAGCAAGGTGTGGCCTGCAGCCTCCCTGCCCCTGGCTGAGTTGACGCAGTAACCAGCGTGCTTATTTAAAGGATGGATGACTCAGCCTCCAGTTCCAGCCTCCGTCTTGCTTGGCTTGTTTTCTGGCAAAGGAGGCAGAGAGCCAGCGAGCAAAACGTGTGATTTGCCAGATTTTGCCAGCAGCTCAACTGATTGCAAATTCAGCCTAAATTTCTGTCTCCTTGTACGTGAAAAAGTCTTTATAATTTGCTGGTGGGGAAGGGGTGGGGTAGGGGGCTGATTCTTAAAGTCTAGTCCAAGGACTTGCTGCCTTGGAACTCCCTGGGGAGCATGTTGAGAATACAGATTCCTGGGTCACACCCCAGACTTGTGGAGTGGGACCCTCAAGGGGTGGGACCCTGGAATCGGCCATCTTACCGAGCTCTCCAGGTATGTGGACCAAACGATGTTGGTGGATCACAGCTGGGAGTATTTCATGGGATGCTTAACACTGAAAACCAGGCCAGACAGCCCAAATTAAGAGGTGGTCGTGGCCCATCCAACCTGAACTTCCTTTCTTCTCTGCTGGTTCTCTCCTTTGTCTCACTGAGCAGGATAAACAGACCTCAGAGGTGGTTTGGAAATGCAGTGACCTGCAGTCCAATCAAAAATGATAAATTTTAAAAAGAAAGGAAATCTCACTTCATGGTCTGCAGGTTTTCAAAATACCTGTGAATCACGTTGACACGGATTGCTTTCTTTCTGGTCACCTAATATGCAGTTCCCCTTGCTTTGGTAGCAACACCCCAAATTCCTTTTGGAATCATCTCTCCCTCCCAGTGGGTGGGCAGGTCGATCCATCAGGGTGTCTGGTGGCAGGTGACCCAAGCCAAGTCAATCAACATTTCTCTCCTAGGCTTGTGAGGGTGGAAAACCCAGCCCTCAAACAGCTGCATCTTATTCTCTCCATTAGCTCCTGTTCCTTCTATTATTCTCTGTGCTCCTTTCTGGGCCTTCTCTAGCCTACAGCACAATTCTGTGGGCTACCCCAGGCCCCTCCCATAAACCCCTCTGCTGCTGAAATTCTGGTCCGCTAGACAACTCTGGGAACTAAGGTTCTCTCTCTCTCTCTCTCTCTTTTTTTAAACAGATGCTAATGTTTTGCCTTCTTTTCTTTTTAAATTATTTTTGGCTGCATTGAGTCTTCATTGCTGTGAACGGGCTTTCTCTAGTTGCAGTGAGCGGGGGCTACTCCTCGTTGTGGTGCGCAGGCTTCTCACTGCGGTGGTTTCTCTTGTTGCGGAGCACAGGCTCTAGGCGCGCGGGCTTCAGTAGTTGTGGCACGTGGGCTCAGTAGTTGTGGCTTGCGGGCTCTAGAGCGCAGGCTCAGTAGTTGTGGCGCACGGGCTTAGTTGCTCCGCGGCATGTGGGAGCTTCCCGGACCAGGGCTCGAACCCACGTCCCCTGCATTGGCAGGTGGATTCTTAACCACTGTGCCACCAGGGAAGTCCCAGGCTCTCTCTTAATCTATGTCCGCATGCTGCTGCAGAGTTCTGGAAAGCTTTGTCCTGTTTTGACTTGTCATGGGGAGAGGGGAGGAGCGGAGATGGGGCGGTAATGTGAGTCGTTTTTATGCTATACATTTTGCCACTTTCAATCCAGTCCCTCAGAAAAGCTTTACATTTTCATCACAGACAACTAAGGGTAAGTTGCTTCCAGAGCCTCACTGAGATCTGAGTCTTTTTTGACTTGCATTGGATTTTCAGCTTAAACTAACTGCCTCTAATCTACATCAATTCCAATTTGATGAAATGAAGTGAGGATGATAAAATCCACCTGCAGGGGCTTTTGTTTCTAAATGGAACTGAAGCTCTGGAACGGAGAACACAGTCAAGGAAGAGCTTCTGACTCTAAGTTTAGAGAAGCAATTCCAGTTAAAAATTTTGACTCAAGACTCAAAATCAACTGAGAATCAATGTGGAGGTCTGGGAAGAAAGGACTGTGCTGTACCTAAATATTAGCCAGAGTCTTGCTACACTGGCACCATATTTCAAATATGTTGTTTGGTAGTTTTGTGACAATCGATTGGTTTCAACACCAAACATGACAAAAAGCAGGTTTATTTTCAGAAAGGTGGAGAAGGGGCATTACCGCCACCTGGTGGCCAATTTTCCAAACTGTTCGTTCAGGTCTTGTAGGGATGAAATTTGCGATGTTGAAGGCCGGCAGTAAACGGCAAACATTCCAAAGCCTCAACATTTGGCTACTGACCTGCATATTATACATTTCTATATTCAATTACAATCCCAATCATAAACCAAAACAATTTGGTTTGGTCTGATCAGATAAAATTTCCTTTTTTTTTTTTCTTCAAATCGGATATTCCCAGAGAAATCGTTACAGTGATTCCATTTGTGGTCATTCTACATTTCCTTCTGCCATGTTATTTTTTTCCCGGAGGAAGAAGGGTGTGCACATTTATTCTGGCTTCCTTAGTGGCATCGGGACAGAATAACTGGACCTTGGGGTCTGGGGCTGGTATGTGCATTGACGTTTCCCTGGAAAGGATTTGTTCTTCAGTTCCCCTTCCTCTGGACATCACTTCCACAAACCCAGTCCCAGCTGCTGTCGTGTCACCCTGACCATTGTGATGGACTTGTAATTTGTCATCCTGGTTCCCCCCTACCCATCGCCCCCACCCCAGCCCCCAGCCCATTTTCTATGTGGCAGCCAGAGTGACCACAGCCTCCACTCTGGTCCTGTCATTCATCGGGCCTGAAGGCTTCAATGGCTCTCTGTTACTCCCAAGATGATGACCAAACTTCTCAACATTGACAACAGTCTCTAGCAGTGTCCCAGGTGCTGTTGTTGCCTCATAAACAAACCCCAAACTTAGTGGCTTAAAATAACTTTTTTTTTTTTTTTTTTTTTTGCGGTACGCGGGCCTCTCACTGTTGTGGCCTCTCCCGTTGCGGAGCACAGGCTCCGGACGCGCAGGCTCAGCGGCCATGGCTCACGGGCCCAGCCACTCTGTGGCATGTGGGATCTTCCCGGACCGGGGCACGAACCCGTGTCCCCTGCATCGGCAGGCGGACTCTCAACCACTGTGCCACCAGGGGAGCCCAAAATAACTTATTTTGCCACAGTTTTGTGGGTCCAGATCTGGATAGGACTCAGTTTGGCTATTCGTCTGCTCCACGTGGCTTCAGCTGGGGCATTTGCAATCCAGGATCTGCTCCAAAGATGGTTTCTTCACTCACGGGTCTGCCATCTCAGTGCTCCCTGGCCTGTCTCTTTCTTTCTCCCTCTCTCCATGTGGCATCTTGTCCTCCAGGGTCTCATGGCCTGGGCTTCCCACAGCCTGGTAATCTCAGGGTGGTTGCACTTCTTATGTGGTGGCTGGTGTCCAAGAGGCAGGAAGTAGAAGCCGCCTGCCTGGCTCCCAGAGCTGGCCCAGCATTGCTTTCATTGTATTCTATTGGTCAAAGCAATCATAGATCTCCCCAGAGGCAAGGAGGTGGAGAGAGAGACTCCACCTCCAGGCAGGGGAGAGAGGCAAGTGGCCTGGGAGGTACTAGGAGGTCTAGCCTCGTCCCGCAGGCCCCAAACCAGACTGTCCAGAGCCACCTGCCTCTTGCAAATGTCCTTCCCTGTGCACTTAACCTGGTGAGTTCTACCCATTCTGCAGATCCCAGCTAAATCAGGATTTCTAGAGGGTAGTCTCACCTGACCCTATGTGGACTCTAAGAGTCCATGGTCCATTGTTTTGTCCCCCCACTGCTTATTTTGAAAATTTTCAACCTGCAGAAGTGTTGCAAGAATAACATTACTTAGATTCACTGACTATGAACATTTTTGTCACATTTGCTTTTATCTTTCTCTTTGTATGTGTGTGTGTGTGTCTAAATATTTTATGAGCCATTTGTGTGTCAGCTGCAGACGTCAAGGCACTTTGCCTCCAAGGACGTCGGCAGTATCTCCTAAAAACAAGACTGTCCTCCCACGTAAGCCCAATACGATGAATACGATGATCACTTTCAGGTGATTTAACACTATTATCCATAGTCAGAGTTCACCAAGGTCCAAATAATATCCTCTAAATCCAGGATCCACTGTGGGTCATGCATTGCATTTCATTGTCCTGTGGGATCCCCTCTTACACCCAAATCCTTTTCCTTCAGAGGACTTTCCCCATGTGCGTTAAGCTCCTTGGTCAGGCACAAGCCCTTCCCCCAGGCACTCTCATGCCTTTCTCTTTATCATCCCTCAGCTTAAGTGCTTCCTCTTCCAGGAGGCTCTTCTTGACCAGCCTGTCTCACATAACCTCACTGCCCCCATCATGCCCCACCATATCTCCCTCCTTATTTTCATATGGACAACATCACATTGCTCTCTGAAAATCTCATGTGTGTACTTTCCATTTTTCTCCTGTGTCCCCCACTAGGTCAGCTCCAAGAGGGCAGGGACAGTGATAAGTCTTGTTCTCCATGTTAGCACCTGGCACAGGTCTGGAATCTGGTAGATCCCTTGATGAATGAACACATGAATATTTCACTGTGAAATTTTAACCAATGGGTGAAAATAGAGTTTTGGGTTGCTGGGGCTGATGTCTTTACCAAACTTTTACCATGTCGTAAACCTCTTAACACAGCTGCTAAGAATTTCTCCTGTGTCTTGGGCTACAATCCAGCCTACCTAAGCTTGGCCTCTATTTCGCTCAGACGAATAACCCCTGCCCACAAATTTACCAAATTGCATTTATACAGAGCCTATGTGGCCCGAAACAGGGCCCTCAGTCCTATTACTTAAACTACCCCAAATATCTCTGCTTGCTGCACATGGGTCCCAGTCTGTGAGCAAGACATGGGTGAGTATCCCCAGGCTAAGGGATAATTTTTTTTCATGGAGAGAGAAGTGGTAGATAAGCACAATTAGCTCAAAAGGAACTGACCTCAAGCTGTGGAGGTGATGGGGGCAATTTGTGGGTAGTTCACACTCCCCATGATCCTTACCACCATGTGTGGTTTCCATGGTGGCAGAGTTTGCCACGGCCAGAATTGGCTGTTTGCTATCATTACAGAACCAGCTGTGCTGCATCTGTATCCTTCACAGGCACTCTGGACATCCATCCCACAGATTACTCAGATCTTTAGGAACCCCCCAAAACTCAATACTCTCTTTAATGTGAATAGTTAAAACTCTGTATGGCAAAAATCAAATATGATCTGCCTTTTGTATTATCTTGGCCCAAATTCCATCCGAACCTGTCCAACTGCATTTACTATATTCCCCTATAGCCAAAATCCAGGGAAACATAATTGGGTTAGAAATCGTTTTAAATAAATCTTGAGTGTAGAAAGATTTTCTTCATACATCAGACGTCATTTCCCTCTATCAAAGTAAGGAAAAGAAACTTCAGGTGTCTTTGCCCCTGTGGTCAGTCATAGCATCTACAGATATGTTTTCTGATACCATCTTCATTGATCCAACTTACTGCAATCTTTAAGGTGTTTTATTTCACTGGCATTGACAAACAGCTGTCCATCTTGTTACTGAACTGAACTCGGGTTCACTTGCCAGACGCACAGAAAAGCCAATCTGCGGACACCAGGTTGTGGTGCATTGCACAGTGCCAAGCAAGAAGAACAGGCAGCTTATGCTCAAAAGACCCGAGCTCTTCGATGGGTTTTAGTGAAGGATTTTTAAAGGCAACGTTAGGGGAGAGGGTTGCAGGGTACATGATCAGCTCATGGATGTTCTTCTGATTGGTCGGTGGTGAGGTAACAGGGAGGTGTTTGGGCAATCTTAACCATCAGTCTTCTGACTCCAACCAATCTGGGGTCTACGTGCTTGTGGTCAGCAATTTCTATCCAGTGAGGCCCTGGTTTCTGTAAAACAACTCAAGGATATGTGTCCGATTGTTATCTATATCCCTTGAGGAGGAACTGGGGTCCTGTGACTCTGTTTTACGGCTGACCTATTGTTTAAGCTATCATTAATTTTCTTGCTGGACTGCTTTTCCTTTGTTTCTGCATTCCCTCACTTCTCTAATTAGTAACTGCTTGAGTCTGCTCTTTGGATCCTGGGGAAGGCCGAGGAGACTGAAGCCTTTCTCCTACAAACAAGAAACAGGGGACACCGAGGGATCTACCACCAGGAAGGCCCTGCAGGGTCCTGCTCGCTTTCAATCTCACAAAACCCTGGCCCTAGTTTTAAAATGATAAGAAATTTTCCTTTCAAAGAAATTTGAGAAAAACATCCTGGTATATGGATGATTAATTCATTGTCTATGTATAAGAGTTGTTGCTTGTTGACCAGTGATGGTCTGAGTTTTAACTAATGTTTGTTCTTTTCCACCATCTAAATAGCTAATCTGTTAAGCTCTCCCACCACCCATCGTAATTCCTGTGGTCTCTGTCATCTCAGACTTTGCTTGTGTATTTGGAGGATTAGATCCCAGTGGGTGCGACTCTTTAACCCAACACAGTTCTACCACCCACAGTTCACACTGTAGAGGAAGAAAACTTCCTCTTCCCTTCTAGGGGCTATGAATGGAGCCTGTGAATTAAACTGACAAAAGACAGATTAATAGGAGAAAGGGAATATAAATTTTAATATTTTTACATGCACAGAGGTTTCAGAGAAAACACGTGAAACCCCAAAGAAGTGGTTAGACCTGGAGGGCTTTAACAAAGGGCGATTAAATTATGGGGAAGTGACAAAGGAAAGGGATTTGGGGCTCCTAGAGGTGGCAAATTGTGGGAAGGTGACTAGGAAATATATAGCAGATAAAGGTTTGCTTAATAGGGTTTGTTATGCAGATTCATCTCAGGTCTTCCAGGTACTGGAGAGGGAAACCCCTTTACAGAGGGAAATTTATGTCACCTTCACAAGTGGAAATTTATGCCTTGATTTTAGGCAGAAAGGGGGAGCCAAGTGAACTCTTCCTGTGTCTTCGGTTTTCTCAAATGCGTTCAGCTCAACATAATCCTTATGCCAAAGTGGCATATTTTGTGGTGGCACGTTTTGATCCCTTTCAACACAGATAAAAAAAATCAAGTAGCCACATCCTCCCCCTGAGAAAATCTCAGGAGGCTGAAAGGTAGGAACTGACTGAATTAGATTTGTCTGCACTGTAGGACTCCTGATTTTTAAAATTCAATGATTTAACTCTATCCTCTGGATTTGTGGTAATAGGTAATGTAAGTCTATCTCTGAGCATTTACCACTTCAGCTGTGTCAAAGGAAAATAAGATGGAGTGAGTATTGCTAAGAGAGCTCTCCGGAAAGGAGCCAGGAGGCTGTCGAGGAAGTGGGATTCACGCACGTCTCATTCCGGGTGGAATCTGACCTTTGACCACTTAGTATCTTAACACGGGCATCCAGAACATCTGCACAATGTTCCAGAAGTTCAAGATACCTATTAGACCCTTACCCTAAATAACTCGTTTCAGCCGATCCCTTAAAGACAAATATTTCCTTTTTGCATCAGTCATAATTCTCGCCAGACCATAACCTTGTGGCTTTTGCCTTTATAAGCCCCTGATTCCCTCTTCCCCAGAATACTCTTTTGGTTTTACCTGAATCTGTGACTCCCGAATTGCAATTCTTAGGACCCCAAATAAGGCTCTTTGTTTTCTGAAGCCTTGATACTGATTATTCTTCAACAGCTGCCATCTACCAGTTAAAGATAAAGCCACCATCTGATGTCACGATGTCGGGCACATCTCACTGACAGAAGACATTGTGAAATGACTGACAGAGGCTTTGCATCTTCCATGTTGGGGGCATAAAACCACCCCCCCAGGCCAACATGAGTGTCTAGGAACACACAGGAGGCCCCACCTCTGCAGCATATGGGGTAAGGGCCAGGTGTCCACGTTTTGAACAAATCGTGGTCCCAGGGAAGAGTGCTTGTGTTAGTTTCCCTAGGGCTGTTGTAACAAATTACCACAAACTTGGTGGCTCAGAACAACAGACGTGTATTTTCTCATAGCTCTACAGACGTCTGAAATCCAGGTGTTGGCTGGGCTGTGCTCCCTCCAGAGGCTCTTCCAGCTTCTGGTGGCTCCGGTGTTCCTTGGCTTGTGGCTGCATCACTCCAATCTCTGCCTCTATCTCCATATTGGAAACGTGTTCACATTATGATTTTTAGAAGAATTTTCTTCTATCTCCATGGCCACCTCTGAGTGACATGCCATCTCCTGCTGACCCTTTGGCCCAGTAAATTAGCAGTTACCTCGGAAACAAGGTATTTCTAATTTACCCATCCCCAGCAAAGGTTTTACGTTTTTGCTTTCTACCATTTACTAATAAAGGACTTGCTTTGTCCTAGGTATTCTATGTTACATCGTTAACTCCTTACAATGACCCTGAATCAGGGCTCTTGAGCTCAGGCAGCAGAACCAGTTAAACAAGGAAAGAGAGGGAGAAAGAGGCAGAAGGAAGCAGTCAGCACTGCCTTCATTCTACACATTGAGAAAAAGCAGGCTCAGAGATGCTGACCTCACGGTAAGTGTTGGAACTGGCTTTCAGACTCAGGGTCTGTCTGTGAATTCCTTATCCCACGAGAACAACGTAGGAGACATTCAGTGTCCAGGACAGGTGGACAAGCTACTGCCCTGATACTCAATTCCCGGGGTGAGGATGCGCCTACTCTGTCTGGGGGCCCTGTGGTCTTGGTGAGGAAGCCATCAAAACCATAGAACTTGGAACTGATTACAGGGGCTAGGCTTGGCCCAGTGTGGGAGAGCTGGTGGAGAAGCCTATGCAAAGTGTTCCCTCTGGGTCTAGTGTTGAGTCTGGAGTCGCCAGAGGTCAGCCAGGTGGCCGTCAGGAAGGAAGGAAGGAAGGAAGCGGACAAGTACGCACTGGAAGCATGTCTGTGTGTGACTACCTCCAGCCTCGAAGCCACAGGAAACACAGCCTATAGGAAAGGCACAGAGCAGCACGCAGAGGTGCCCTTCACTTGGCCAGGCACTTGGCAGGAGCTGTGGGTCTATGAGCCAGCAGAGCATAGAAGCCTCCACGCTCTGATGCCCCGTGTCTATCTTCAGAACATAAAACACAGAACTGATGTTTTGCTTCTGCTCCAAAATGCATGCAGTGTCACGTGACCAACGCTAAACTTGAACCAGCCAGGGAAGGACATCCTTGGAAAGGTAGTTCCAGCTTAGCGACATGGACATCATCCAAAGCCACTACACCTACCCTGAGTGTCAAGAGTAGCGGAGTATACCTCTCACTGACCAAAAATGCCAGAGGTTTACTTTCTTGTTCGCCTTGCAGCTTTGACACATGCCCTAGGATAAGCCAATCTGATATGTGTCTGGGCTTTGATTCTGGAACCACAAGGCAGCAAGGACAGTGGGAAAGGCTTTCTGTTCCGCCCATTGTCCCCACGAGGCCGCACAGCCTGTGTATACAGTCGGAACCCAGGACCAGGGCGCCGCATGTGAATGGGCTGGGTCTCTGTGACTCGGGCAAGCCAACTAAGCTCCCTGGACCTGTTTCCACTCTTTAAAATGGGCAGAAAATATCTTAACATATTATTATGGGGTATAAATTGCATAAACTGTCTCAGGTTTGAAACCTCATGGGAATTTGTTGCAAAGTATCTTTTTTTCCCCTTTCCTGTTTTCCAAGCCAGAGTCTCTCAGCTCCCTGCTGATTCCAGGAACGGCCCCACAGCCTTTTCTCAATATATTCAATTTTAGCTCATCAATCAGGAGTTTGGGTCTGTTGCTTCAAGGAGGCATAAAGGTTTCCCACCAAAAGCGCATGAAACGTTTCCTGGGTGGAGGTGGGGTGTTTACCTTGTACTATGTAACTGTACACTCCTGGGTCTTGTTCTCAGGCCGGTTCTCTTCTGGTGTCCCTGATAGGTAACAGTTGAGGATCTTGCTCCTGCCCCTCCAAAAGGCAAGAAATATTAATGCTTTCTGGGCCACCAGCTGTAAGATGCTTGCTTGCTATCAGCGTTCCTCCTCATTCTACTATTGTGAAGAGCTCTTTTGCTTAAGACTTGTATACCTATCAACGTTCCAGAAGATCTGCTGGTTGGGATGCAGTTTCGCTCTGCTGATGCACACCAAAGTCTTGGCTTTGGGCTTCGCTCAGTGAGTGAATGGCTAGTTGATGCCAACCCAAGGGTGCAGTTGTCCTCAAGTGAAGCCCTTGTCCTGTGCTGCAGGACACCCTCCACTGAAATAGAACCTCACAGAGGGCAGCTCATCTCTTCAAATTCAGGTCAGAATTTGGCTCTTTCAGTCATAATGTTTTAAAAGGTAGACACAGGAGACTGAAAAATAACATCTTTATTTATGACTGAAGATGTGACAGCATTCACAAAATGCCAAGGAAAGCCATTCCTGTTCAATTTTTTAAATCTCAGAGCCTCTGAGGCCTGAACTTTCACTATATACCAGAAGAGAATGCCTCTCTTGAACAGACTTTCACACTAACTGTTATTTTTCTGTTTTCTCAGTGTCCTAGTATTACTCATCCACGGTTTGTCCCATTAGGGACTGACTTACACTTACCCAGTCTGCCCACCCGTCAAGTTTCTTGGGCTACTTGTAGGAGCCACAGCTCACATCAGTGTTCCCTCAGACAGAGGTAAGCAGGACATCTATGGGAGCCCCTTAGTGTTATGTTGTAATGACGGTAGCCAGGAAATAAGCAAAGGGTCTCATTAGGGAATCAGCAAATTAAAGCCTTAAATCTAAGGCAGACAACTCCATTTTCCTCCACTGAAATAGCAGGTTGGGTAATTTTTTATTTTACAAGAGATACTGTATTTTTTGTGTACACAGCATACGTTTAAGTAGTTTTATTACATATGTAAGTATACAAACCGATTTCGGGAAAACCTAGACTATTTCCCTAAATGATTGACATGGCCTAAAACAAAAGGGGGGAGTAGGGAGGGGCACAAATTAATAGCCCTTAGAATTTGAACAGAACGGGAAGACATATTTTCATAAAATCTTGGTGTAGATGCACCCCAAGGATGATCTGGCCTCAGTAAAGAGCTGAATTTTCCTGTACCTATACTGACCACAAGCAGGTCACCAAAAGCTGATATTCAAGAGAGGAAATAGTGGTTGCTTGCATCCTAGGGCTTCTGATAGAAGCAGCAGCTCCATAGTTACCGAATGTATTGTAACTAACACAGCTTAGCGACATGGGTCCATGATGGTGTATGTCTTAGAACATATCCATTGGAAGTATTTATTGAATGCAAATCAGAAATTCATGAAACTAGAGGCCACTTACAACATAGGGAAGAGGACTGTCCCTGTATAAAGGGTTCACAATCTGAACTGGCCCTTTAAGACATTGAATAGGGTTAGAGACCCATTGTAAACAAACAACTGAAGTATGAAAAAAAAATGTAGTACAATATATAATTATCAAATACTTTTCTTACTTTTAGGTAAGGTTTTCAGAAAACCCAGGAATACATTTTATATCACAAAATGGTCCATATCGCCCAAAAATGTCTTTTGACTGGACAGTAAAATAATATTTGTTGGAAGTTAAAAAATGAGATAAAGTACAGGCCATTGGGAGTGGTAAAGCTTTAATTTCTCCAACTTTCTTCCAGCTCATCTTATTATTAGGGATGTCATGGCACAGGAAGATGTGGTAGCTTTCCACGGGGGCACACTTGGGATTGATTTTGGTTATGTTCCAAGTCAGGGCAATGCCCTTGGGTCTCAGCACCCGTTTTACTTTGAGCTCAGGCTTCTGGGGAGGAAGTGTGTCTCGGATTTTGTCTACCAGTTCGGGTAGTAGTGGTGGTAGTTCTGGGAGAGGTGGCAGGTGCTCAAAGGATTCAAGAACCTAAAACACATTTATAAAAAGTTTAGCAAGCTGAATTGGTGGGTTCTGATTTTTTTTAAGTGGTCAGCTGCAGTTCTACAATATATATTTCCCATTCCTCAATCCATTTATCAAAATCATGAGAACAAAAGGATGCTTCAAGGATACGTGAGGCTGGATCCAGTTTCTTTCAAGCATAAGCTTCTTTAAGAGTTAAGATCTCTACACTCTGGAATATCACTAATCCAGAATGGGTTAGGGCCCAGACATTCTGGAGAAATATTCCATCTCATTTCCAAACCTGTGTTCCCAAACATGAAAAGTGTGAGTGTAGGAGAACACCCATTTCCATCCACCTTCATCAACAATGGTTATTATTCTTAAAAATCTTTTCCAATTTGTTGGACTAAAAAATGTAGTTGTTCTAATTCTGTAGCTTCTGGAAAATTCAATTAAATTATTTTAATTGAGTAAATAAGTAGACTCACAATAGCACATTTGAAAAAGCATATTAAAGTGCTTTCTAAGATGAAATGTAACCCAAATGTTTCTTTATGAGTAAAATGGATACTTCCACTCAATTTGGAACGAATATCCCTTACAGAACATTTCATATCAGTACCTGGGCTGCATTTTGTGCCTCTGGGGTTGTCTCTTTTGAGATTGAAATAGCTTTCGTAGGTGACTCAAGCATGGATACTGGACTTTCTGTGAACAACAGAAGGTTTAAAAGTAAAATGTATCTACAATAATCAGTCCCATAGCCTTTAAAGCAAACAGTAGTTTACATCTTGGGTAGTAATTAAATGTGAACTAAAATTATAAAATTGTGAAATAAGAAGATAACTTTTGATATGCAAAGGTATCAAATATAGAGAATTTTTCTTTAATGTGACAAAAATTCCTCAAGGTAAACACTAATGTCATGATGCAACTGGGAACTAGGAAAAATTACCCATGGTAGAGGGATTCCTGCTTAGCAGTCTTAGAGGCAGATTTTGCTCTGTTAGGTCAACAAGGATGTTTGCAAACACAGAACTGTTTACAATCCTATAAGAATGTGTGATACAAACAAGGCCTGGGAATTCAAACTAAAACTCATGCAGGCTGGGGTTGGAGGTATCCCATGGTAGCCTAGAGGGAATTAGACATCAATTGTGGACTGCTGAAAGGGAGGGGAAGGGAGGAGAGACAGAAGAGAGAATGGAAGAAAGAGAGATGGTTAGAAGAAGAAAAGGAGGAAAATAGAGAAAATGTGGGTGTGAGGGAGAGAAAGAAGGTTTAGTAGGCACAAGAATGGTTTGAGGACAACTGGGGAAAGTACCATGGGGATAGTAAGAAAAGTGCATCCATGTTGGAAAGTAATAGGACCAGACAGCTAAAAATTTCAGAAGTTTGAACATATCTAATAAGCAGCAAAAATCATTTTTAATCCACTGTGTGTGCAGTGATATAACTGTTTAACGTACTTTAAGAATCTCCCCCAATAAAATTTTTTACTTGTATTTTTCTTTTAACTGACAAGGATAACTGAGATTCTACACTGTTTCAAAGATAACTTATTAATCGCTTTATTTACTGGTGTTAAAATACGTTTTTGTAAAGGTAATGATTTTACGCTTTTAATTGTAAGAGAATCGATGCATGAGAGATTGGTTCAAAATGGCAGAGTAAAAGGATGTGTGCTCACTCCCTCTTGCGAGAGCAGCAGAACCACAACTAACTGCTGAACACTCATTGACAGGAAGACACTGGAACTCACCAAAAAAGATACCCCCACATCCAAAGACAAAGGAGAAGCCGCAGTGAGGCGGTAGGAGGGGCGCAATCACAATAAAATCAAATCTCATAACCGCTAGGTGGTGACTCACAAACTGGAGAACAATTATACCACAGGAGACCATCCACTGGAGTGAAGGGTCTGAGCCCCATGTCCAGCTTCCCAACCTGGGGGTCTGGCAATGGGGGGAGGAATTCCTAGAGAATCAGACTTTGAAGGCTAGTGGGATTTGATTGCAGAATTCGACAGGACTGGGGGAAACAGAGACTCCCCTCTTGGAGGGCACACACAAAGTAGTGTGCACATCAGGACCCAGAGGAAGGAGCAGTGACCCCACAGGAGACTGAACCAGACCTACCTGCTAGTGTTGGAGGGTCTCCTGCAGAGGCGGGGGGTGGCTGTGGCTCACCGTGGGGACAAGGACACTGGCAGCAGAAGTTCTGGGAAGTACTCCTTGGCATGAGCCCTCCCAGAGTCCACCATTAGCCCCACCAAAGAGCCGGGTAGGCTCCAGTGCTGGGTCGCCTCAGGCCAAACAACCAACAGTGAGGGAACCCAGCCCCACCCATCAGCAGACAGGCAGATTAAAGTTTTACTGAGCTCTGCCCACCAGAGCAACACTCAGCTCTACCCACCACCAGTCCCTTCCAACAGGAAGCTTGCACAAGCCTCTTAGATAGCCTCATCCACCAGAGGGCAGACAGCAGAAGCAAGAAGAATTACAATTCTGCAGCCTGTGGAACAAAAACCATATTCACAGAAAGACAGACAAAACGAAAAGGCAGAGGACTATGTACCAGATGAAGAAACAAGATAAAACCCCAGAAAAAGAACTAAATGAAGTGGAAATAGGCAACCTTCCAGAAAAAGAATTCAGAATAATGATAATGAAGATGATCCAGGACCTCGGAAAAAGAATGGAGGCAAAGATCGAGAAGATGCAAGAAATGTTTAATAAAGACCTAGAAGAATTAAAGAACAAACAAACAGAGATGAACAATACAATAACTGAAATGAAAAATGAACTAGAAAGAATCAATAGCAGAATAACTGAGGCAGAACAGATAAGTAACCTGGGAGATGAATGGTGGCATTCACCGCCATGGAACAAAATAAAGAAAAGAGAATGAAAAGAAATGAAGACAGCTTAAGAGACCTCTGGGACAACATTAAATGCACCAACATTCTCATTATAGGGGTCCCAGAAGGAGAAGATAGAAAGGACCCGAGAAACTGTTTGAAGAGATTACAGTCAAAAACTTCCCTAACATAGGAAAGGAAATAGCCAGCCAAGTCCAGGAAGCACAGAGTCCCAGGCAGGATAGACCCAAGGAGAAACATGCTGAGACACACAGTAATCAAACTGACAAAAACTAAAGACAAAGAAAACTTACTGAAAGCAACAAGGGAAAAATGACAAGTAACATACAAGGGAACTCCCATAAGGATAACAGCTGATTTCTCAGCAGAAACTCTACAAGCCAGAAGGGAGTGGCATGATATATTTAAAGTGATGAAAGGGAAGAACCTACAACCAAGATTACTCTACCCGGCAAGGATCTCTTTAGGTTTGATGGAGAAATCAAAAGCTTTACAGACAAGCAAAAGCTAAGAGAATTCAGCACCACCAAACCAGCTCTACAACAAATGCTAAAGGAACTTCTCTAAGTGGGAAACACAAAAGAAGAAAATGACCTACAGAAACAAACCCATAACAATTAAGAAAATGATAATACGAACATACATATCAATAATCACCTTAAACGTGAATGGATTAAATGCTCCAACCAAAAGACACAGGCTCACTGAATGGATACAAAAACAAGACCCATATATATGCTGTCTACAAGAGACTCACTTCAGACCCAGGGACACATACAGACTGAAAGTGAGGGGATAGAAAAAGATATTCCATGTAAATGGAAATCAAAAGAAAGCTGGAGTAGCAATACTCAGATAAAACAGAATTTAAAATAAAGAATGTTACAAGAGACAAGGAAGACACTACATAACAATCAAGGGATCAATCCAGGAAGAAGATATAACAATTTTAAATATATATGCACCCAACATAGGAGCACCTCAATACATAAGGCAACTGTTAACACCTATAAAAGAGGAAATCGACAGTTACACAATAATAGTGGGGGACTTCAACACCTCACTTACACCAATGGACAAATAATCGAGACAGAAAATTAATAAGGAAACACAGCTTTAAATGACACATTAGACCAGATAGATTTAATATATATTTATAGGACATTCCATCCAAAACCAGGAGATTACACTTTCTTCTCAAGTGCACACGGAACATTCTCTAGGATAGATCACATCTTGGGTCACAAATCAAGGCTCGGTAAATTTAAGAAAATTGAAATCATATCAAACATCTTTTCCAACCACAATGCTTTGAGATTAGAAATAAATTACAGGGAAAAAATGTAAAAAAACACAAACACATGGAGGAAAAACAATACATTACTAAATAACCAAGAGATCACTGAAGAAATCAAAGAGGAAATCAAAAAATACCCAGAGACAAATGACAATGAAAACATGACGATCCAAAACCTATGGGATGCAGCAAAAGCAGTTCTAAGAGGGAAGTTGATAGCTATACAATCCTTCCTCAAGAAACAAGAAAAATCTCAAACAATCTAACCTTACACCTAAAGGATCTACAGAAAGAAGAACAAACAAAACACAAAATTAGTAGAAGGAAAGAAATCATAAAGATCAGAGCAGAAATAAATGAAATAGAAACAAAGAAAACAATAGCAAAGATCAATAAAACTAAAAGCTGGTTCTTTGAAAAGATAAATAAAATTGATAAACCTTTAGCCAGACTCAACAAGAAAAAGAGGGAGAGGACTCAAATCAATAAAATTAGAGAGGCTTCTGGGAAGATGGCGGAAAAGTAAGACGCGGAGATCACCTTCTTCCCACAGATACACCAGAAATACATCTACACGTGGAATAACTCCTACAGAACACCTACTGAATGCTGGCAGAAGACCTCAGACCTCCCAAAAGGCAAGAAACCCCCCAGGTACCTGGGTAGGGCAAAAGATAAAGAATAAACAGAGACCAAAGGAGAGGGACCGGACCTGCACCAGTGGGAGGGAGCTGTGAAGGAGGAAAGGTTTCCACACACTAGGAAGCCCCTTCGCGGGCGAAGACTGCAGGTGGCGGAGGGGGAAGCTTCAGAGCCGCGGAGGAGAGCACAGCAACAGGGGTGCGGGGGACAAAGCAGAGAGATTTCCACACAGAGGATCAGGGCCGACCGGCACTCACCAGCCAGAGAGGCTTGTCTGCTCACCTGCTGGAGCGGGCGGGGCTGGGAGCTGAGGCTCGGGCTTCGGTCAGAGCCCAGGGAGAGGACTGGGGTTCGCAGTGTGAACACAGCCTGCAGGGGGTTAGTGCACCACGGCTAGCTGGGAGGGAATCTGGGAAAAGTCTGGACCTGTTGAAGAGGCAAGAGACTTTTTCTTCCCTCTTTGTTTCCTGGTACACGAGGAGAGGGGATTAAGAGTGCTGCTTAAAGGAGCTCCAGAGATGGGCGCGAGCCGCGGCTAAAAGCACGGACCCCAGAGACGGTCATGAGACGCTAAAGCTGCTGCTGCCGCCACCAAGAAGCCTGTGTGTGAGCACAGGTCACTATCCCCACCTCCCCTCCGGGGAGCCTGTGCAGCCTGCCACTGCCAGGGTGCCGGGATCCAGGGACAACTCCCCCGGGAGAACGCACGGCTCACCTCAGGCTGGTGCAACGTCATGCCGGTCTCTGCTGCCGCAGGTTCCCCCCACACTCCATGGACCACCCTCCCCCTGGCCTGAGTGAACCAGAGCCCCAGAATCAGCTGCTCCTTTAACCCCGTCCTGTCTGAGCGAAGAACAGACGCACTCCGGCGACCTACATGCAGAGGCGGGGCCAAATCCAAAGCTGAGCCCCTGGGAGCTGTGCGAACAAAGAAGAGAAAGGGAACTCTCAGCAGCTTCAGAAGCAGCGGATTAAAGCTCCACAATCAACTTGATGTACCCTGCATCTGTGGAATACATGAATAGACAACGAGTCATCACAAATTGAGGAGGTGGACTTTGAGAGCAAGATTTATGATTTTTTCCCCTTTTCCTCTTTTTGTGTGTATGTGTATGCTTCTGTGTGAGATTTTGTCTGTATAGCTTTGCTTCCACCATTTGTCCTAGGGTTCTATCCATCCATCTTTTTTTTTAAATTCTTTTCTCTTATTTTTTATTTTAATAACTTTATTATATTTTATCTTACTTTATGTTACTTTATCTTCTTTCTATTTTTCCTTCCTTCCCTCCTTCCTTCCTTCCTCCCTCCCTCCCTCCCTCCTTTCTTTCTACTTCTACTACTTCTTTCTTTCTACTTTTTCTCCCTTTTATTCTGAGCCGTGTGGATGAAAGGCTCTTGGTGCTGCAGCCAGGAGTCAGTGCTGTGCCTCTGAGGTGGGAGAGCCAACTTCAGGACACTGGTCCACAAGAGACCTCCCAGCTACACATACTATCAAACGGCAAAAATCTCCCAGAGATCATCTCAACACCAGCACCCAGCTTCACTCAATCACCAGCAAGCTACAGTGCTGGATGCTGGACATGCTATGCCAAACAACTAGCAAGACAGGAACACAACCCCACCCATTAGCAGAGAGGCTGCCTAAAATCATAATAAGTCCACAGACACCCCAAAACACACCACCAGACGTGGACCTGCCCACCAGAAAGACAAGATCCAGCCTCATCCACCAGAACACAGGCACTAGTCCCCTCCACCAGGAAGCTGACACAACCCACTGAACCAACCTTAGCCACTGGGGACAGACACCAAAAACAACAGGAACTATGAACCTACAGCCTGCAAAAAGGAGACCCCAAACACAGTAAGATAAGGAAAATGAGAAGACAGAAAAACACACAGAAGATGAAGGAGCAAGATAAAAACCCACCAGACCTAACAAATGAAGAGGAAATAGGCAGTCTACCAGAAAAAGAATTCAGAATAATGATAGTAAAGATGATCCCCAATCTTGGAAATAGAATGGACAAAATGCAAGAACATTTAAAAAGGACCTAGAAGAACTAAAGATGAAACAAACAACAATGAACAACACATTAAATGAAATGAAAAACACTCTAGATGGGATCAATAGCAGAATAACTGAGGCAGAAGAACAGATAAGTGACCTGGAAGATAAAAACAGTGGAAATAACTACTGCAGAGCAGAATAAAGAAAAAAGAATGAAAAGAACTGAGGACAGTCTCAGAGACCTCTGGGATAACATTAAACACACCAACATTCGAATTATAGGGGTTCCAGAAGAAGAAGAGAAAAAGAAAGGGACTGAGAAAATATTTGAAGAGATTATAGTTGAAAACTTCCCTAATATGGGAAAGGAAATAGTTAATCAAGTCCAGGAAGCACAGAGAGTCCCATACAGGATAAATCCAAGGAGAAATATGCCAAGACACATATTAATCAAACTGTCAAAAATTAAATACAAAGAAAACATATTAAAAGCAGCCAGGGAAAAACAACAAATAACACACAAGGGAATCCCCATAAGGTTAACAGCTGATCTTTCAGCAGAAACTCTGCAAGCCAGAAGGGACTGGCAGGACATATTTAAAGTGATGAAGGAGTAAAACCTGCAACCAAGATTACTCTACCCAGCAAGGATCTCATTCAGATTTGATGGAGAAATTAAAACCTTTACAGACAAGGAAAAGCTGAGAGAGTTCAACACCACCAAACCAGCTTTACAACAACTGCTAAAGGAACTTCTCTAGGCAAGAAATATGAGAGAAGGAAAAGACCTACAATAACGAACCCAAAACAATTAAGAAAATGGGAATAGGAACATACATATCGATAATTACCTTAAATGTAAATGGACTAAATGCTCCCACCAAAAGACACAGGTTGGCTGAATGGATACAAAAACAAGACCCATATATTTGCTGTCTACAAGAGACCCACTTCAGACCTAGAGACACATACAGACTGAAAGTAAGGGGATGGAAAAAGATATTTCATGCAAATGGAAATGAAAAGAAAGCTGGAGTAGCAATTCTCATATCACACAAAATAGACCTTAAAATAAAGACTATTAGAAGAGACAAAGAAGGACACTACATAATGATCAAGGGATCGATCCAAGAACAAGATATAACAATTGTAAATATTTATGCACCCAACATAGGAGCACCTCAATACATAAGGCAAATACTAACAGCCATAAAAGGGGAAATCGACAGTAACACATTCATAGTAGGGGATTTTAACACCCCACTTTCACCAATGGACAGATCATCCAAAATGAAAATAAATAAGGAAACACAAGCTTTAAATGATACATTAAACAAGATGGACTTACTTGATAATTATAGGACATTCCATCCAAAAACAACAGAATACACATTTTTCTCAAGTGCTCATGGAACATTCTTCAGGATAGATCATATCTTGGGTCACAAGTCAAGCCTTGGTAAATTTAAGAAAATTGAAAGTGTTTCAAGTATCTTTTCCCACCACAATGCTATGAGACTAGATATCAATTACAGGAAAAGATCTGTAAAAAATACAAACACATGGAGGCTAAACAATACACTACTTAATAACGAAGTGATCAATGAAAAAATCAAAGAGGAAATAAAAAATTACCTAGAAACAAATGACAATGGAGACACGACGACCCAAAATCTATGGGATGCAGCAAAAGCAGTTCTAAGAGGGAAGATTATAGCAATACAATCCTACCTTAAGAAACAGGAAACATCTCAAATAAACAACCTAACCTTGCACCTAAAGCAATTAGAGAAAGAAGAACAAAAAAACCGCAAAGTTAGTAGAAGGAAAGAAATCATTAAAATCAGATCAGAAATAAATGAAAAAGAATGAAGGAAACGATAGCAAAGATCAACAAAAATAAAAGCTGGTTCTTTGAGAAGATAAACAAAATTGATAAACCATTAGCCAGACTCATCAAGAAAAAGATGGAGAAGACTCAAATCAATAGAATTAGAAATGAAAAAGGAGAAGTAACAACTGACACTGCAGAAATAAAAAAGATCGTGAAAGATTACTACAAGCAACTCTATGCCAATAAAATGGACAACCTGGAAGAAATGGAAAAATTCTTAGAAATGCACAACCTGCCAAGACTGAATCAGGAAGAAATAGAAAATATGAACAGACCAATCACAAGCACTGAAATTGAAACTGTGATTAAAAATCTTCCAACAAACAAAGCCCAGGACCAAATGGTTTCACAGGCGAATTCTATCAAACATTTAGAGAAGAGCTAACACCTATCCTTCTCAAACTCTTCCAAAATATAGTAGAGGGAGGAACACTCCCAAACTCATTCTATGAGGCCACCATCACCTTGATACCAAAACCAGACAAGGATGTAACAAAGAAAGAAAACTACAGGCCAATACCACTGATGAACATAGATGCAAAAATCCTCAACAAAATACTAGCAAACAGAATCCAACAGCACATTAAACGGATCATACACCATGATCAAGTGGGGTTTATTCCAGGAATGCAAGGATTCTTCAATATACGCAAATCAATCAATGTGATACACCATATTAACAAATTGAAGGAGAAAAACCATATGATCATCTCAATAGATGCAGAGAAAGCTTTTGACAAAATTCAATACCCATTTATGATAAAAACCCTGCAGCAAGTAGGCATAGAGGAAACTTTCCTCGACATAATAAAGGCCATATACGACAAACCCACAGCCAACATCGTCCTCAATGGTGAAAAACTGAAAGCATTTCCACTAAGATCAGGAACAAGACAAGGTTGCCCACTCTCACCAATCTTATTCAACATAGTTTTGGAAGTTTTAGCCACAGCAATCAGAGAAGAAAAGGAAATAAAAGGAATCCAAATTGGAAAAGAAGAAGTAAAGCTGTCACTGTTTGCAGATGACATGATACTATACACAGAGAATCCTAAAGATGCTACCAGAAAACTACTAGAGCTAATCAATGAATCTGGTAAAGTAGCAGGATACAAAATTAATGCACAGAAATCTCTGGCATTCCTATACACTAATGATGAAAAATCTGAAAGTGAAATCAATAAAACACTCCCATTTACCACTGCAACAAAAAGAATAAAATATCTAGGAATAAACCTACCTAACGAGACAAAAGACCTGTATGCAGAAAATTATAAGACACTGATGAAAGAAATTAAAGATGATACAAATAGATGGAGAGATATACCATGTTCTTGGATTGGAAGAATCAACATTGTGAAAATGACTCTACTACCCAAAGCAATCTACAGAATCAATGCAATCCCTATCAAACTACCAATGGCATTTTTCACAGAACTAGAACAAAAAATTTCACAATTTGTATGGAAACACAAAAGACCCCGAATAGCCAAAGCAATCGTGAGAACGAAAAACGGTGCTGGCAGAATCAGGCTCCCTGACTTCAGACTATACTACAAAGCTACAGTAATCAAGACAGTATGGTACTGGCACAAAAACAGAAAGATAGATCAATGGAACAGGATAGAAAGCCCAGAGATAAACCCACGCACATATGGTCACCTTATCTTTGATAAAGGAGGCAGGAATGTACAGTGGAGAAAGGACAGCCTCTTCCATAAGTGGTGGTGGGAAAACTGGACAGGTCCATGTAAAAGTATGAGATTAGATCACTCCCTAACACCATACACAAAAATAAGCTCAAAATGGATTAAAGACCTAAATGTAAGGCCAGAAAGTATCAAACTCTTAGAGAAAAACATAGGCAGAACACTCTATGACATAAATCACAGCAAGATCCTTTCTGACCCACCTCCCAGAGAAATGGAAATAAAAACAAAAATAAACAAATGGGACCTAATGAAACTTCAAAGCTTTTGCACAGCAAAGGAAACCATAAACAAGACCAAAAGACAACCCTCAGAATGGGAGAAAATATTTGCAAATGAAGCAATCGACAAAGGATTAACCTCCAAAATTTATAAGCAGCTCATGCAGCTCAATAACAAAAAAACAAACAACCCAATCCAAAAATGGGTAGAAGACCTAAATAGACATTTCTCCATAGAAGATACACAGACTGCCAACAAACACATGAAAGAATGCTCAACATCATTAATCATTAGAGAAATGCAAATCAAAACTACAATGAGATATCATCTCACACCAGTCACAATGGCCATCATCAAAAAATCTAGAAACAATAAATGCTGGAGAGGGTGTGGAGAAAAGGGAACACTCTTGCACTGCTGGTGGGAATGTGAATTGGTACAGCCACTATGGAGAACAGTATGGAGGTTCCTTAAAAAACTACAAATAAAACTACCATATGACCCAGCAATCCCACTACTGCGCACATACCCTGAGAAAACCATAATTCAAAAAGATTCATGTACCAAAATGTTCATTGCAGCTCTATTTACAATAGCCCAGAGATGGAAACAACCTAAGTGTCCATCATCAGATAAATGGATAAAGAAGATGTGGCACATATATACAATGGAATATTACTCAGCCATAAAAAGAAACGAAATTGAGCTATGTGTAATGAGGTGGATAGACCTAGAGTCTGTCATACAGAGTGAAGTAAGTCAGAAAGAGAAAGACAAATACTGTATGCTAACACATATGTATGGAATTTAAGAAAAAATAAGTCATGAAGATTCTGGGGGTAAGACAGGAATAAAGACACAGACCTACTAGAGAATGGACTTGAGGATATGGGGAGGGGGAAAGGTAAGCTCTGACAAAGCAAGAGAGAGGCATGGACATATATACACTGCCAACTGTAAGGTAGATAGCTAGTGGGAAGCAGCCGCATAGCACAGGGAGATCAGCTCGGTGATTTGTGACCGCCTGGAGGGGTGGGATAGGGAGGGTGGGAGGGAGGGAGATGCAAGAGGGAAAAGATATGGGAACATATGTATAACTGATTCACTTTGTTATAAAGCAGAAACTAACATACCATTGTAAAGCAATTATACTCCGGTAAAGATGTAAATAAAATAAAATAAAATAAAATTTGAAATTAAAAAGGAGAAGTTACAATGGACATAGCAGAAATATAAAGCATCATAAGCGACTACTACAAGCAACTCTATGCCATTAAAATGGACAACGTGGAAGAAATGGACAAATTCTTAGAAAGATATAACCTTCCACGACTGAACCAGGAAGAAATAGAAAATATGAACAGACCAATGACAAGTAATGAAATTGAAACTGTGATTAAAAATCTTCCAACAAACCAAAGTCCAGGACTGTCCAGGATCAGATGGCTTCACAGGTGAATTCTATCAAACATTTAGAGAAGAGCTAAGACCCATCCTTCTCAAACTTCCAAAAAACTGCAGGGGAAGGAACACTCCCAAACTTATTCTACAAGGCCACCATCACTCTGATACCAAAACCAGAGATACTACAAAAAAAGAAAATTACAGACCAATATCACTGATGGATATAGGTGCAAAAATCCTCAACAAAATACTAGCAAACAGGATCCAACAACAAGTTAAAAGGATCACACACCATGATCAAGTGGGATTTGTCACAGGGATACAAGGATTCTTCAATATAGGCATATCAATCAGTGTGATACACCATATTAACAAATTGAATAAAAACCATATGATCTCAATAGATGCAGAAAAAGCTTTTGACAAAATTCAACACCCATGTATGATAAAAACTCTCCAGAAAGTGGGCATAGAGGGAAACTCAACATAATAAAGGCCATACACAACAAACCCATAGCAAACATCATTCTCAATGGTGAAAAACTGAAAGCATTTCCTCTAAGATGAGAAACAACAAATGTATGTCCACTCTCACCACTATTATTCAACATAGTTTTCGAAGTCCCAGACACAGCAATCAGAGAAGAAAAAGAAATAAAAGGAATACAAATTGGAAGAAAAAAGTAAAACTGTCACTGCTTGCAGATGACATGATACTAACATAGAGAATCCTAACAATGCCACCAGAAAACTACTAGAGCTAATCAATGAATTCGGTAAAGTTGCAGGATACAAAATTAATGCAAAGAAATCTCTTGCATTCCTATACACTAACAACAAGAGATCAGAAAGAGAAATTAAGGAAACAATCCCATTTACCACTGCAACAAAAAGAATAAAATACCTAGGAATAAACCTACCTAAGGAGGTAAAAGACCTGTACTCAGAAAACTATAAGACACTGATGAAAGAAATCTAGGATAACACAAACAGATGGAGAGCTATACCATGTGCTTGGATTGGAAGAATCAGTAGTGTGAAAATGACTCTACTACCCAAAGCAATCTACAGAATCAATGCAATCCCTATCAAATTACCAGTGACATTTTTTACAGAACTAGAACAAAAAATCTTAAAATACGTATGGAGACACAAAGGACCCTGGATACCCAAAGCAGTCTTGAGGGAATAAAATGGAGCAGGAGGAATCAGACTCCCTGACTTCAGATTATACTACAAAGCTACAGTAATCAAGACAATATGGTACTGGCACAAAAACAGAAATACAGTTCAATGGAACAGGATAGAAAGCCCAGAGATAAACCCATGCACCTATGGTCAACTAATCTATGATAAAGGAGGCAAGGATACACAATTGAGAAAAGATAGCCTCTTCAATAAGTGGTGCTGGGAAAACTGGACAGCTACATGTAAAAGAATGAAATTAGAACATTCCCTAACACCATACACAAAAATAAACTCAAAATGGATTAAAGACCTAAATGTAAGACTGGACACTATAAAACTCTTAGAGGAAAACATAGGAAGAACACTCTTTGACATAAATCACAGCAAGGTCTTTTTTGACCCACTTCCTAGAGTAATGGAAATAAAAACAAACATAAATAAATGGGACCTAATGAAACGTAAAAGCTTTTGCACAGCAAAGGGAAGTATAAACAAAACGAAAAGACAACCCTCAGAATAGGAGAAAATATTTGAAAATGAACCAACGGATGAAGGATTAATCTCAAATATATAAACAGCTCATGCAGCTCAATGTTAAAAAAACAAACAACCCAATAAAAAAAATGGGCAGAAGACCTAAATAGACATCTCTCCAAAGAAGACATACAGATGGGCAAGAGGCATATGAAAAGCTGCTCAACATCACTAATCATTAGAGAAATGCAAATTAAAACTACAGTGAGGTATCACCTCCACCAGTTAGAATGGGCATCATCAGAAAATCCACAAACAACAAATGCTGGAGAGGGTGAGGAGAAAAGGGAACGCTCTTGCACTGTTGGTAGGAATGTAAATTGATAGAGCCACTATGGAGAACAGTATGGAGGTTCCTTAAAAAACTAAAAATAGAACTACCATATGACCCAGCAATCCCACTACTGGACACATACCCTGAGAAAACCATAATTCAAAAAGAGTCATGTTGCTCCGCAGCGGGAGAGGCCACAACAGTGAGAGGCCCGCATACCGCAAAAAAAAAAAAAAGAGTCATGTACCACAATGTCCATTGCAGCTCTATTTACTATAGCCAGAACATGGAAGCAACCTAAGTGTCCATCGACAGATGAATGGATAAGGAAGATGTGGCACATATATACAATGGAATATTACTCAGCCATAAAAAGGAATGAAATTGGTTCATTTGTAGAGACATGGATGGACCTAGAGACTGTCATACAGAGTGAAGTAAGTCAGAAAGAGAAAAACAAATATCATATATTAATGCATATATGTGGAATCTAGAAAAATGGTACAGATAAACCTGTTTTCAAGACAGAAATAGAGACACAGATGTAAAGAACAAACCTATGGACACCAAGGGGGGAAAGTGGGGGGGTGTGGTGGGATGAACTGGGAGATTGGGATTGACATATATACACTAATATGTATAAAACATAATAAGAACCTGCTGTATAAGAAATAAATTTTAAAAATTGTAGGAGAATCTATACACCCTTTTTATAACTGGTTAATTAGAACTAAATTTGTGAAATCATAATCTGCAGCTTAATCAATGCACAAGAGCTGATACAAATAACCTCCTTTAAATTTTCAAGTGAACAGTTTCATACAAAAAAAAATTCTAATAGATATAACTTCCCATAACTAACATTCCTTCTTTCAAGGTAGTAAGTCAACAAGCCCTTGGCAAATTAAAACAGGCTAAGACAGAAACTCAACTTTATAATAAGAGATAAAACAGGATTTTTATCCCAAACCAGTTTATGTTTAGATCCTTTGTGTCAGCAATGTCAATGTCTTGTAAATACTCTGCAGCTTTTACCCTTATCTATATAAAAATGAGTAACGGTTACTTTTTTAAATTTTATTTTATTTTTTTGGCTGTGTTGGGTCTTGGCTGCTGCGCATGGGCTTTCTCTAGTTGCAGCAAGTGGGGGCTACTCTTTGCTGTGGTGCGTGGGCTTCTCAGTACGGTGGCTTCTCTTGTTGTGAAGCACAGGCTCTAGGTGCGCAGGCTTCAGTAGCTGCAGCACATGGGCTCAGTAGTTGCGACACACGGGCTCTAGAACGCAGGCTCAGTAGTTGTGGCGCACAGGCTTAGTTGCTCCGCAGCAATGTGGGATCTTCCTGGACCAGGGATCGAACCCGTGTCCCCAGCATTGGCAGGTGGATTCTTAACCACTGCGCCACCAGGGAAGTCCAGTAATGGTTACTTTAGCACTTTGTATTCTCAAAGCAACAGGAGCCAGTACCCGATTATTTTAAAGTTCCTCCTCATTAAACTGCTAGGTGAGAATTGTGGCCTCTGGTCTCAACTTACCCCTTTGGTGTTTGACCTTTCAGATCCTTTGCTGCATGTATATGCACATGTAGACGCACGTTCACTTATGTAAATATTTATATGATAGACATGATTTTTAAAGTTTGCATTTAAAAATTAACTATTCAGATATAACTTACATACAATAAAATGTACCCATTTTATTTTTTTAGATTTTTTTGGTGTGGACCTTTTTTTTTTTTTAACATCTTTATTGGAGTATAATTTTGCTTTACAATGGTGTGTTAGTTTCTGCTGTATAACAAAGTGAGTCAGCTATACATATACATATATCCCCATATCTCCTCCCTCTTGTGTCTCCCTCCCACCCTCCCTATCCCAGCCCTCTAGGTGGACACAAAGCACCGAGCTGATCTCCCTGTGCTATGTGGCTGCTTCCCAGTAGCTAGCTATTTTACATTTGGTAGTGTATATATGTCCATGCCACTCTCTCACTTTGTCCCAGCTTACCCTTCCCCCTCACCATGTCTCAAGTTCATTCTCTACGTCTGCATTTTTATTCCTGTCTTGCTCCAATTTCTTCAGAACCATTTTTTGTTTTTTTTTAGATTCCATATGTATGTGTTAGCATACGGCATTTGTTTTTCTGTTTCTGACTTACTTCACTCTGTATGAGACTCTAGGTCCATCCATCTCACTACAAATAACTCAATTTCGTTTCTTTTTATGGCTGAGTAATATTCCACTGTATATATGTGCCACATCTTCTTTATCCATTCATTTGTCGATGGATACTTAGGTTGCTTCCATGATGTGGACCATTTTTAAAGTCTTTCTTGAATTTGTTACAATATTGCTTCTGTTTTATGTTTTGGTTTTTTGGCCACAAGGCATGTGGGATCTTAGCTCCCCAACCAGAGATCAAACCCACACCCCCTACATTGGAAGTTGAAGTCTTAACCACTGGACCACCAGGGAAGTCCCCAAAATGTACCCATTTTAAATGTGCCATTCTTTGGGTTTTGACAAATTTACAGTTGTGAAACCACCACCAAAATCAAGACAGAATGTTTTTATTACCCCAAATAGTGTCCCTTCTGGTAATATGGAAGAACAAATCTGACTCCACATTGGATCTGTTTCTTTTACTTTAACCTTTGTATTCTATTGATTTTGCTACAAGTTAAAAATGTTGCCGGTAGCCTGAAATATACAGGATAGCTCTTTCTCAAGGCCCTGACCTTAAAAGGTATAACACTTATCCATTTAAATAGAGGTAAAAAGTTGTAGAACAGAGAATAACATTTGTCTTGTTGGAAGTTTATAGCAACATTGTGAAATGACCTACTGGACAGCTAGCTGCCAAGAACAAAGGATTCCAGCCCCAAGACGTTTGTAGCAACCAACCACACACCCTTCCTCTTTTAGTATAAAAGAAGCCTGAATTCTAATTCGGAGAAGATGGTTCTTTGGGACACTAGTCCACCATCTTCTCGGTTTGCTGTTGCCATTCCTTGACCCAACAATTCATCTCTTGATTTATTGGCCTGTTGTGCAGCGAGCAGTATGAACTTGGTCTTGGTAACATTCTCAATCCCTCTCACCGCTGGCCCCATGAAATCACAGGTCTGTTGTCACTATAGATTGGCCTTTTCTAGAATTTGACATAAAGCAAATCACACAGTATGTACAATTCTTTTGCCCAACATTTTGTTTCTGAGATTCATCAATGTTGTTGCATATAATAATATTTTGTTCATTTTTATTGTTGAGTAAGTAGTACTTAGCTGTAGAGATAGATATGCCACAACCTATTTATCTATTGATGGACATTTGGACTGTTTATAGTTCAGTGCTATTATGAATAAATTGCTATGAACATTTGTGTAAAAGTCTTTGTGTAGATGTAGGTTTTCATTTGTCTTGGATAAATACCTAAAGGTGGAATAATAGTGTCATTTGCTAAGAGTATAGCTAATGTTTTGAGAAACTGCCAGACCACTTCCAAAGTGATTTCACCATTTTACACTCCTACCAGCAAAACATGAGAATTCCAGGTAACTCCACATCCTCACCAACACTTTGTATATTTTCAGTTGTTTTCATTTTAGCCATTTTAGTGGATGTGTTGTGGTATCTCATTGTGGTCTTAACTTCCCTAATGAATAACAATGTTGAGGATGTCTTGTGTTTATTTGCCATCCCCATATCTTCTCTAGTGAAGTGTCATCTACTTGCTTTGGGTTTAATTTGCTCTTTTTAATGTAGAATCTTAGATTATTCATTTTAGACTTTCCATTTTTCCTACTATAAACATTTAATGCTAGCAATTTCCTTCTAAGCACTGCTTCAGCTGCATTCCTCAGATTTTGATATGCTGTGTTTTCATTTTCATTCAGTTCAAATTTTTTTTTTTTTTTGCGGTATGCGGGCCTCTCACTGCTGTGGCCTCTCCCGTTGTGGAGCACAGGCTCCGGACACGCAGGCTCAGCGGCCATGGCTCACAGGCCCAGCCACTCCACGGCATGTGGGATCTTCCCGGACCAGGGCACGAACCCATGTCCCCTGCATCGGCAGGCAGACTCTCAACCACTGCGCCACCAGAGAAGCCCCAGTTCAAAATATTTTTAAACCTTCCTTTTGATTTCTTCTTTGACTCATGGGTTATCTAGAAATGTAATCTTTAGCTTCCAAATATCTAGGGATTTCCCAACTAGCTTTCTATTACTAATTTAATTGTATCTGTAATCATACAGAGTATGTTCTCTAAACTTTTACATATACTGAGACTAGTTTTGTGGTCCAGAACCTGATATGTTTTATATGCACTTAAAATGAATGTGTATTCTTTTGTGGCTGGGTTTGAGCGTTCTATAAATGTCAAGTAGGTTAAGTTGGTTGATAGTATTGCCCAGGCTTCCAAAATTTTACTGACTACATATTATATCAATTACTGAGAAGGCAGTGTTGGAACCTCCAATTATAATTGTCTACTTATAATTTCAGTCCGATCAGTTTTTATATCAGGAATTTTGAAGTTCTACTATTATATGCATAAACGTAGGTTTAGTGTGTCTTTCTGATGAAATGATTGCTTTACTGTTACAAAACAGCCTTCTTTATCCCTGGTAATATTCCTTGTTCTGAAGTCTATCTGATAATAATATAGTCACTCTAGCTTTCTTATGATTAGTGTTTGTATGCTTCTTTTTGTTTTTTGCGGTACGCGGGCCCTCACTGTTGTGGCCCCTCCCGCTGCGGAGCACAGGCTCCGGACGCGCAGGCTCAGCGGCCATGGCTCACGGGCCCAGCCACTCCACAGCATGTGGGATCTTCCCGGACCAGGGCACGAACCCGTGTCCCCTGAATCGGCAGGCGGACCCTCAACCACTGCGCCACCAGGGAAGCCCTGTTTGTATGTTTTTGCATGGCTTATCTTCTTACGTCCCTTTAATTTTAACCTATCCATATATTTATATTTAACATACATCATGTAGTTGTCACATAGTTGGGTCTTGTTTTGTTACCCAGTCCAACAATGTGTGCTTTTTAATGGAGTGTTTAGACCCTCTATACTTATTCTAACTATCAATATGGTTGGGTTTAAATCTACCATCCTGTAATTTGTTCTCTATTTAGTGTCATTTGTTCTTTGCACCTTCTCTTGGATTGAGTATTTTAAAAATTCCATTCTACCTCCACTATTGGTCTATCAGCCATACTTGCACTTAAAAAAATATTGCTCTAGGCACTGCCGTATGTATGTATCTAGTATCTTTAATAACGTATAGTCTATCTTCAAATAACATTATACTACGCACAATGTAACACCCTTACAGCCAGCATACTTCCATTCCTCTGACCATCTTTCACACTACTGTTGGCATACATTAGCTTCTACATAAATTATAAACTCCAAAACATACTGTTACATTCCTCTGTGTAGATCCACTTTCCATCTTATATTTTCCCTTTGCTTGAAGAACTTCCTTTATTTTTGACAGTGAAGGTCTGCTGGCAACAATTTTTGTTTATCTTAATAAACAGAAGTCTTAATTTTGCTTTCATGTTTGTAAGTTATATTAGCTGGATATAGAATTCTAGGTTGACAATTATTTTCCCCCAGCCTTTTAATAATGCCATTTGATTTGTTTTGCATAGTTCCAATTGAGATAACTGTGCATTCTTTGTTCTTCCCTATATATCTTATATATATGGTGTCTTTCTGATTGCTCTAAAGTTGTTGCTGTTAATCACTGGTTTTCAGGAACTGATTATGATGTTCCTCGATGTGGTTTTCTTTGTATTTATCCTGCCTGCAGAGTACTGAAGTTCTTGGTTATGGTGGGCTTGTACTTTTCATTAAATTTGTAAAACTTTTGACCATACATGTATGTTAGACCACTTGATATTGTCCCACAGTTTACTAAAGGTCTGATTCCTTTTTCCCAGTCTTTTTTCTTTTCTTTTCATATTCTTTCTTTAATTTGTATAGTTTCTTTCCAAATTATACAGTCATGTACTATTTCTTCCAGTATACCAATTTGTTTTTCTTTCTCTGGTGTTTAATAATATTTATTAAATATATTTATTAACATTTGATTAATTAATATTTATTAATATAATAATATTTATTCCATTCACTGAACTTCAAGTATTTTTATTTCATTTGGTTCTCTTTTATATCTTTTATTTCTCTTATTATGTTCATGTTTTCCTTTAAATCTCTGAGTGTACTTCTATCAGTTCTTTTAAGGTCCTTGTCTGTTAATTCTGTCAACTGTCATTTCTAAGTTTGTTTCTTTTGACTGATTTTTCTCCTGGTTATGGATTCCATTTTTCTTCCTCATATCTCGAGTGACTTTTTAAAATTGGATGATGGATATTATGAATTTTACATGGTTGTGAGTTGAATTCTGGGTTTGGTTTTATTAGGGCAATGCTAGAGTTGCCTTTGCTCTAAGATGAGTTTACACCCGTATATTCAGTAAGAATCTACCACAATGGCTGGTCAGACCTGAAACATTTCCCGCTGCTGTTTGAGCTCTGGAAATTGTTTAGTGTAAAGGTCCTTGGTCATTCTCTGCCCAGACTCATGCAATTTCACTCTGCATGTGTGACTTAATATTTCCGCAAAGACTCAAAAGGACTCCTATGCTAACCTCTTGGAGCTCTTTCTCCAAGTGGCTTCCTCATCTGATAGTACTCTTCCCCTCATTCCAGTTGCCTCAGCCTCTCTGAATGCCAATCTCTCTTTACCTCAGCAAGACAGCCATTCTCTGCTTGGGATCTCCATCAGTGCACCACAATCTAGGAAGAAAGCTGGGGCAGCCCATAGGGCTCATCTCATGCATTTCCCTTCTCTCAGGGACTGCAGTCCTGTACTGCAATATCTAAAAAATTTTTTCTTATATCTTGTTTAGTTTTCTACTTGTTTACTGAAGAAAAGTTAAGTCTGAGCCCACTTACTCCACCATGACTCTACATATATACTTTTATAACTTTTTTCTCTTGTTATATTATTAACATGTTTACATCAATACATATACTTCCTCAACATTATTTTTAATGGTTGAATATGGTTGTACCATATAAATCTAATTTTTGTAATTAATTCCTTATTCCTAGAACTTTAAGGGTTTCCAAAGTTTTATATTTCATGAATAGCACTGCAATGAACATTTTCGTATTCCCCTATACTTTATTTTCTTCAGGTAACTATTCAAAGAATTGAGTCACAAGGCTTGCATATTTGTAAAGTTTTGATATTGACAGAATGTCTTCCAGAAAGATTAATTTACACTCTTATTCACAGTATATAAACTTACATTTCTTTTAAAACTATTTAGTGGAAAATCTGCATTAATTCAACCCTTTTTTTTTGGAACATATGTTGTGTGCCAAGCACTGTGCTAAAAAGATGAAAACATACAGATTAATAAAAACATTAATGCTGCTGAAACGAATTTCAAGTCCTTTTAGGAAAACAGATATGTACAGAAACAATGAAATAAAGGTATAATATAGGCATGCACAAAATACCAAGGGTAAGGAGAGCAAAGATGACAATTTCTGCCAGAACAGTTTGTCACAAGTGTCTAAACTGAATATTGAAGGATGAGAAGTGGGGTCATCAGACAAGCCTGGGGAGGTACAGAGGGGAGAGCACTCCTGGCAAAGAGAACAGGATATGTGGTGATGGCAAGGAGAGAAGAAGCACTACCTACTGAGAAGCCATCAAAGAAGAGGTAAGGAATCTGTAGAAGATAAATCTAGAAACATTTTCAGGGTTTAAGTCATTAAGAATTTTGTATATCTTGTTAAAGAATTTGGATTTTATCCTAAAGACAAAAACATAACCAGATTTGGATACAGGAAATAATATTTTAGTGGCAACTTAGAAGATTCATTAAAAGCAGTAAGTTAGGACAGAAATATTAGTTATTAAGTTATGGCAATAGACTACAGATGATAGAATTCTGAAATAAGGAAATATATGGACTACATCTGTTAGCTTTTCGGGAGACAACTGATGAGCTTGAAAGCTGACTACACAGTGGAATGAGGCATATCTATGAGTCAAAAGTGACTCTTACTTCCAGCTTGAGAAACTGGATGAGTTGGTGATACCATTCATCAAGCCTGGGAATATGAGAAACGGTCCAAGTTTCATCTGACTAACTAACTATACCCTTATTCAGAACTGAACATTTTACAAGACAGATTCACATTCACATTATCATGAGTTAGCATCATGAATTGGCATGATTTATCTTTCCAACTGCTCGATTTCAAAGTGAACCCCCCTCAACCCCATTACAGGTATAACTTATTTTATCAAACACTGAATGAATCTATGTTTTTATTTTACTGCAACTCGAATACTGTATCGTGTACTTTAAAAAATATTTAGTAATCTTAATTGTTAATATTAATGTTAAAATTGTTAATCATTAATGATACTTCATTATGGACTCCAATTTCATTTTTTAATTCATTCTAATCTTCATGAAATTGGAAACTGAAGGGTTTTTTGATTCTATCATGGGGTGCCTAAAGATTCCAATGGTTCCAACCTTTGTTTGGATCCACAGTTGAGATCAGAGAATGAATTGGACTATATAGTTCCTGTAGTAATCTCCATTTTTAAATATTAATTTACTAATGCTAATAAGTGGAATCAAATATTTCATCAAGAGTACCATAAACATTCAGGTGCAATTAAGAGATGAAACCTTATGATTGATTACCAGCCCCAGAAGACTCTATTTTACTTCTTTTTGTTTAAATCTGAGAAAGAGGGCACTGCTGTCACTCTCCCTCTGCATTTTCATGTTATGCCCTAGCATCCTCTCATAGCCAGTATTGCTATGGTTAAGGAAAAAAGTGTGTCTCACAGGTAGAAAAGAGATTTCTAATAGTCCCAAGCAACCCAGATGTCTTTCAGTGAGTGAATGGATAAACCATTACACATCCACACCATGGAATGCTAGTCAGCAATAAAAAGGAATAGTTACTAAACAACTTGGATGACCCTTGGGGGAAATTAAGCTAAGGGAAAGAAGCCAATATCAGAAGGATACATATTACATCACATTTATATAACATCCATGAAACAACATATAATTATAATAGTGAGGAACAGATTAGTGGTTGCCAGGGTTTAGGGACTGGGAACAAACTCTTAAAAAAATCCTATAAAGGGATAGCATGAGGGAACCTTGTAATGATAGAACAGTTGTATAATTTGAGTGTGGTGGCAGTTACATAAATCTACACACGTGATAAAACTGCATAGAGCTACTAAATACACACACTAACACACACAAAAAAACTTCATAAATGGGTCAAATGTATTTTGAGTTGTTACCCTTCCCTCTTTCTTGAAAAAGACAAATCCTTTACCTGTGTTGCAGTGTGACAGGCCTTCTTTCGTTAGATCAATCACAGAATCAAGTTTCTTCTCTTTAGCCTGAAAAGTTGTTAAAAAAATAAGATTTTGCCTCAACAGAAAATGTTTTTAAAAAATAAAACACATATCATTTAAAATTACTATTTAGAAGCTAGAGATTGAACATTCTATAAGTCTTACAGCTTAATTTAACTCTACTATGAAAGAGAAGCTCGTGAAATACTATATGGTTTCTGTGAATATAACTAAGCAGAGTCTAAATGAGTTAATTTGGTAATAAATATGGTTGTGAAATACGTTTACCATTAGCTGTTTGCTTTTTAATGTTTAAGCTGGACTGAAACCTGGTCACGCTAACTAGGAGACATTAATTTCTCAGAGAATGAATCTCCCAAAGAATGAATGACAAAGATGAGTCATCCAACATGTAGCAACACTAAAGTTCCTAGAACTAACGTATTCAAATAAACAATATTCAGAGACAATATTTAATACCTACCATAGCTTCAGTTTCAGCATCAGGTGAATTGTTAGAATTTCCTGATGTAATTTTTCCAGTATCTGAAAGAAAATTATTAAAATATGAACATTTGACAAGTTTATTAACTATTAAATATTTATGGACTTTATAATATGTGAATGCTGAAATAATAATAATGTGGATGCTACTTAACCATTATATAATCATGGTTGTAACTCAAAAATGTAACTCAATCGACTTTACTTATTCCAAAGACCAATGAACCAGTCCAAAAAAAGCAAACTCTAATTTTGGTTCAAAAGATTTTTTCCTTCTCTAACTTTACAGCTATATTAGTAACTCTTTTTTGAGTATCTATCTGTAAACCACTATAGCATTTGAGGAAATAACTTGGAAATTTACACATTTTTTATTCATAGTATCTTTAGACTAGACCACCTGAGATGGCTGAGGAGGATTCTTCACAGAACCAGTAAAAGCCTCAGATAAATGCTTAATATCCCTTAACTATCTGATTTACAATGTTAACAGCCCAAATCATAGTGGCAATTAAGTAGCTATATAAGTGCAGACAAAGCTTTCTGAAATTAAGATGCAAATTAAAGTCTCTAATGTATATTAAAAATGAAAAGGAAATGGGGAATTTTGAAGGAGAACTTATGAGGCAAAAAAGATAGCTATTTTAAGGGAAAGGAAATTTATTGGAAATCTAAGGTTAAAGATTTTTACATTAAGTGTAATGAGAAACTCTAAAGAGTAACAGAAGTATTATTTATAAAAGTTTAAAAAAATCAAAGATACTAAAGATTAGACAAACTAGTAGACTATAACTCGATAAAACAAAAGACAAACAAAAAATAAACCATCACTATCAGCAACAAGACCAGAGTAAACAAGTACAAATAACGGATATGAAAGGTTAAGTAGTTTTATAATTTACAAAGCCATTAAACACAGTAAAGAAACAAAAGGCCATAAATTGATAAACACAAAGTTAACAAGAAACCTCAATTTTATTAAGCAATCACTGATTTATTCAGGTAATATTAATCACAGATATAAATTAAACATTTTTGAGAGTAGAATTAAAACTTTTATTTTATTAAAAGATAATATTCAATTCTCTATTTTAAACAAATACTGATTTGAGGCTTTCTGATTTGCTAGGTCATATTTTAAGATACCTGTTGGATCTGATGTAATTGGAGTTGTCAAATTAGGACTTTCCACAGAAATCAACATGATATCATCTTTACTGAAATAAATAAATAAATAAATAAATAAAATAAACGTGATTATGCTGAGATGTGCAATCAATGGTTTTAATTCTTCTAATTTAACATTTCATAACTGATATGTTTTAATCTAACAATGGGGAGGATGTGGAATGAAAATGATAAAACCAAGTACCCAAGAAACCCTGTGTATAGCCAATTATTTATATGACCGAAAGTTCATGATATACAATAAACATAGACCCTTAACAGTAGAGGGCTTCCCTGGTGGCGCAGTGGTTAAGAATCCACCTGCCAATGCAGGGGACACAGGTTCGAGCCCTGGTCCGGGAAGATTCCACATGCCACGGAGTAACTAAGCCCATGTGCCACAACTACTGAAGCCTGCGCACCTAGAGCCTGTGCTCCACAACAAGAGAAGCTACTGCAATGAGAAGCCCATGCACTGCAACGAAGAGTAGCCCCCACTCGCTGCAACTAGAGAAAGCCCGCGCACAGCAGCAAAAGACCCAATGCAGCCAAAAATAAATAAATTTATTTAAAAAAACTTAATAGAAATCCATTTACAATAAATCCAAATGTATGAACTATAAGTATTCAACATATATAAATGTACAAAATATACAAAAGTCACTCTAGCACATATACTTGCCTTCTTGAAAATGAAACAATGTATAAAAGAAACTGATTAAAACCTTGTTACTGATGTAGAACTACAAAAAATAAAGATATTAAAAAATTAATTCTGCCACTACTCTATATCACTATAGTAGCAATATTTACTATGCAATGATGATAAAGGATGCTGATTATGGTTACAGAATATTCTGAGTCATGAGACTGTCTTTTGCTCCCATTTGACCCCGACTCCACTTTTTTGAATGTGACATTTAAAATCAGAATTTTTGTTAAGAAAACCTTGACACAAATTTCAGTAAGCCCATTTAATTTGCTACATGAATTTTCTACACACAGGGTTGTACCATTTTCTCATAGATGTTTTTAATTTTTAGCCTTTGTATTTGGCCTATGATCCATTTCAAGTTATTTTTGTGTATGGTGTAAGAGTTGAGGTTCACTTTTCCCCTCTGGTTATTTCAGCAACAGTTGTTGAAACAACTCTCTCTTCCCCATTAAATTACCTTGGCATCTTCGCTGAAAACCAATGGACTCTATATATACTCTCTAATTTGTCCATTGATTTATATTTCTATCCTTATGCCAACACCATTCTCTTAATTACTATAGCTTTATAGTAAGTCTTGAACTCAGGTAGTGTATGTCTTCCAACGTTGTTCTCTTATAACACTGTTTTCACCTTCTAGGTCTTTTGCATTTCATACAAGTTTATGATCAGTTTGTTACTTTCTACAGAGAAGGATGCCATGATTTTGTTTAAGGGTGCATTAAATATACAAAACAATTTGGGTGAAGTGATATTAACAATGAATTTTCTGATTTGTAAACATGGCATATCTCACCATATATTTATGGCATATCTCACCATATATTTATATTTCCATTAATTTTTCACAGCAATATTTTGTACTTTTAAAAATTATTAACTGGGTTTTTTTTTACAGCAGCTTTAGGTTTACAGCAAAATTGACTACAGCGTTTTCCCATATACCCCCTATCCCTCCCACACACAACCTCCCACACAATCCTTTGCCAGTGGGTACTGCTGTTACAACTGATGAAACTACGTTAACATCATTACCCCCAAACTTCATAGTTTACAATAACATTCACTCTTAGTGTTAGGATATTCTGTGGATTCTGACAAGTATATAATGACATGTAGACACCATTACAGTATAATAAAAAATAGTTTCACTGCCCTAAAAATCCCCAGTGCTCTGCCTATTCATCCCTCCCCACCAACCTCTGGCAACATTTGATCTTTTTACTATTTCCACAGTTTTGCCTTTTCTAGAATGTCATATAGTTGAAATCATACAGTATACAGCCTTCTCAGATTGGCTTCTTTCCCTTAATAATATGCATTTAAGTTTCCTCCATGTCTTTTCATAGCTTGATAGATCATTTTTTTTTAAGCACTAAACAGTATTCCATTGCCTGAATGTACTGGGTTGGCCAAAACGTTTGTTCGGTTTTTTCCGTAACATGGATCTAGTAGTGCTTAGATGTCTTTAACTTCATTCAAAACAATTTTGTTAGATTGTATTGTGTCAGCTGCCATATCAGCATGCATTTAAAAAAACTTATCAAAATTGGTAAATTTATGTGAAGCCATTTTGATATTGATGGAAGAAAAAAGCAACATTTTCGGCACATTATGCTTTATTATTTGCAACTGAAATGCAAAAAAAGATTTGTGCAGTGTATGGAGAAGGTGCTATGACTGATCGAACACGTCAAAAGTGGTTTGCAAACTTTCGTGCTGGAGATTTTCTTGCTGCACGATGCTCCACGGTTGGGTAGACCAGTTGAAGTTGATAGAGATCAAATCAAGACATTAATTGAGAACAATTAATATTATGCCAGGCAAGAGATAGCTGACACACTCAAAATATATCAAGCATTGAAAATCATTTGCACCAGCTTGGTTATGTTAATCGCCTTGATGTTTGGGTTCCACATAAGTTAAGCAAAAAAAAAACTTCTTGACCGCATTTCCACGTGCGATTCTCTACTGAAACATAATGAAAACATTCCATTTTAAAAACAAATTGTGACGGGTGATGAAAAGTGGATACTGTACAACAATGTGGATGGAAGGGATCGTGGGGCAAGTGAAATGAACCACGACCAACCACACCAAAGGCCAGTCTTCAACCAAAGAATGTGATGATGTGTATATGGTAGGATTGGAAGGGAGTCCTCTATTGTGAGCTCCTTCTGGAAAACCAAACAATTCCAACAAGTACTGCTCCCAATTAGACCAAAAGAAAGCAGCACTCAATGAAAAGCATCCGGAATTAGTCAACAGAAAATGCATAATCTTCCATCAGGGTAACCCAAGTCCACATGTTTCTTTGATGACCAGGCAAAAACTGTTACAGCTTGGCTGGGAAGTTCTGATTCATCTGCTGTATTCACCAGACTTTGCACCTTTGGATTTCCATTTATTTCACTCTTTACAAAATTCGCTTAATGGAAAAAATTTCAATTCCCTGGAAGACTGTAAAAGGCACCTGGAACAGTTCTTTGCTCAAAAAGGTAACAAGTTTTGGGAAGATGGAATTATGAAGTTGCCTGAAAAATGTCAGAAGGTAGTGGAACAAAATGGTGAATATGTTGTTCAACCAAGTTCTTGGTGAATATGAAAAATGTTTCTTTTATTTTTACTTAAAAACCAATGGAAACTTTGGCCAACCCTATACCACATTTGTTTACCCATTCACTTACTGAAGGGCATCCTGGCTGCTTCCAAGTTTTGGCAGTTATGAATAAAACTACATTTTATATGATTCCATTTTCTCTCCTTTCTTAGCAAACTACACTTCTGTATTTAGTGGTTGCCCCAGAGTTTGCAATACACATTGACAACTAATCCAAGTCAATTGTCAAATAATACTATACTGCTTCACAAGTAGTACAAGTACCTTATAATAACAAAATATTCCTAATTCCTCTTTCCTGTTCCTTTTCAATCATTGCTGCCATTCATTTCACTTATATATAAGTGCGTGAATGCAGCATGCACACACACACACACACACACACACAAGCATACATAATCAAATACATTGTTGCTATTAATTTGAACAAACTCTTGTCAGTTAAATCAATTAATAATAAGAAAGATAAAACATTCTATTTTATCTTCACTCATTCCTTCTCTGATGATCTTCCTTTTCTTTATGTAGATCTGATTTTCTGACATACTATTTTCCTTCTCCGTGAAGAATTTTTAACATTTCCTGCAAGGCAGATCTACTGGCAACTAATACCTTAAATTTTTGTTTGCCTGAGAAAGTCTTTTTCCTTCACCTTTGAAAGATAATTTCACACTGTAAAGAATTTTAGGTTGGTAAGTTTTGTTCTTGCAACACTTTAAATATTTCACTCTACTTTCTTCTTGTTTGCATAGTTTCTAAGGAGAAGATGAATGTAAGTCTTACCTTTGCTCCTCTACACGTATGGTGTTTTTCCTTGGCTTCTTTCAAGATTTTAGCTTTGATTTTCTGAAGTTTAAATATGATATGTCTAGGTGTACTCTTTTAGGTATTTATCCTGCTTAGTATTCTCTGAGCTTCCTGGATCTGTGGCTTGGTGTCTAACATTAATTTGGGAGAAATTCTTAGTCACAGTTACTTCAAATATTGCTTTTGTTCCTTTCTTTTTTCTTCCTGGAATTCCCATTATGCATATATAACTCCCTTTGTAGTTGTCCAAGTTTTTGGATATTCTGGGTTGTTTTTGTCTTTTATTTTCTCTTTGCTTTTCCATTTTGGAAGTTTCTATTGTCATATTCTTAAGGTTGGTGATTCTTTCCTCAGCCATGTCTATTCTACTAATGAGCCCATCAAAGGCTTTCCTCATTCTGTTAGTAGTTTTGATCTCAACCATTTCTTTTTCTTAGAATTTCCATCTCTCTTCTTACATTACCTAACAGTTCTTGCATTTTGTCTACTTTTTCCATTAAAGCACATTAATCATAGTTTAAAAAAATTCCTGGTCTAGTAATTTGAACATTCCTGCCATATCTGACTCTGGTTCTGATGCTTGCTCAGTCTCTTCAAATTGTGTTTTCTGGTTTTTAATATGTCTTTTTTTTATAATATGTTTTTAATATGTAACTTTTTGTTGAAAGGTAGACATGATGTACTGGGTAAAAGGAACTATGGTAAACATGCCTTTAGTAATGTAGTGGTAAAATGTGGGGGAAGGGGAAGCATTCTACTAGTCCTATGAGTAGGTCTCAGTCTTTTAATGAGCCTGTGCCCCTAGAGTATGAAATTCACTAATGCAGCCCAGTCTCCATACCCCTCTTAGGTGGGACAGGATGGCTAGAGGGGGCTAGAGTTGGGTATTTCTCTTCCTCCATGTGGAAGGCTGGAGGGAGTAGGTATTAGATATTTCCTTTCCTCCAGGTAGGTTAATCTCTGGTAATACTTTCTCCTGATGGCAGGCCTTGTTAAGAACAGAGTGCTCTGGTGTATTTCAAAAGTTTCTTTTTATCTTGCCCCCTGCTGGAAGCATGAGAGGATTTTTCTTCAATATTCACTGCAAAGATCAGTAGAGCTCTAGAGGTAAAACTCACAAAATTGTGCCCCTCCCTTACCTGGACCCCCCCCCTTGGAGTTTTTATCTCTGAGATTTATTTACTCTGAGCCTCCAGCAATTACAATTTAGGTTTCCCTACCCCAGCAGTGGTTGCCACGGAGGTTTTTGCTCCACTTCCAGGGCATTTTGATTCTGTTTCCACCTGTTTCTGTCTCCAAATTGGGTGTCAGTAGTTTGCTCTATGACCTTACTTCTCTGGTGGATCAAAGAAGAGTGGTTTTTTTCAGTCTATTCAGCTTTTACTTGTTAGTATGGAGTGATGACACCTTACAGGCTGGACCAGAAATCTTGTTTTGGAGTTAGGTCTTATATGTATTTTGGTAATTTACCCCTATGAATATCATACTCTGATATTACTGTAAATGGTATTAATTTAAAATTCCAACTGTTTGTTGCCTGTACACAGAAATACTACAGACAACCAGTATTATAACATATATATACACACCACATAGTACAAAGGAATAGTGTGATATATACATACATATATACCCTATATAGAAACAATAAAATATTTTATATTTATCCACATATTTATAATTTCCAGCACGCTTCATAACTTTACCTTTGTATAGATCCAAATTTCCATCTGATATTATTTTCCGTCTACCTGAAGAAACTCCTTTAGCATTCCCTGTAGTGCAATTTTGCTGCTGATGGATTCTTTCACTTTTTTTGAGTATGAAAAAGTCCATTTTCTTGTACACGTCTGAAAGATATTTTCACTGAGTGTAGAACTGTAGAAACTGTAGACAGTTCCTCTTTTATTGATTTAGAGATGTCTCTCCATTTCAGTACTTTAGAGCTGTCTCCTTTTCGACATCTCTAAAGTTTGAATAGTTTACAGTGAGAATTCTCATCTTATTTTTTGTTCCTTTCTATGTAATGTGTCTTTTCTCTCTGGCTGCTTTTAAGATTTTGTCACCATTGATTTTTAGCAGTCTGGTTATGATGTGTTTTTCCTTTATGCTTCTGCTTAGCTTTGTTAACCTTTCTTTCTTCCTTTCTATTTATGGGTTTAGAATTGGACAAATTTTAGATATATTTTCCTGCCCCCCTGCCTAGTGATGACTTCAATGATATATACATATATTAGACTACTTGATACTGTTCTACAAGTCTCTGATGCTCTGTTCATTTTTTTGTTAGCCTGTTTTCTCCCCATGCTTTTGTCTGAACAGTTTCTGGTATTTCACTGATATTTAAAAAGCCAGTAATTATTCTGTTATTAATCCTATCCAATGTACTTTTCACTTTATTGTCTTTCTCATCTCTAGAAGTACAATTTGGGTCTTTTTTTTTACATCTTCCATTTCTATCACGTTGACATTCTCCTCTATGTTGTTAGATATGAATAATATACTGATAATTGCTATTTTATGTTGTCTGCTAAGTCCAACAACCATATAAATTCTGTTTCTATCATTTTGGTTTTCTCCTTGTTATGGGTTACTTTTCATATTTTGCATGCTTGGTAAGTTTTTATTAGATGTCAGACATTGTTAAATTCACACTGTTGGATGATGTTTCATTCTATCAGAGTGTTGGACTTTGTTCTGGCATACAGTTAAATTACCCATGATTAGTTCTGACTCCTTTGAGTCCTTTTAGCTTTCTGGGGTAGGTCCACTGGAGTCTTTTAGTCCAGAATTAATTTAGCCTCACTACAGCTATACCCATCCAAGGACTCTACCTGTTGGTGCATGCTAAGTCTCTTCACTACAGCCAGTGAGAAAGCAAAATGTTCCCAGCCCTGTGCAACCTCCAAAAAATGTATGGCCTTCTTCTTTTCAGTGGTTCTTGACCCAGCCTCTTGTAGTTTCATGCTTTGCACATATAGATCTGTATTCAGCCAATGATTCAAGGGGTTCCCTTTGCAGATCTCCAGAGCTCTACCTTTATGCAATTACCTCTCTTGCTTTGCCTCACAAATTCTAGATAATTCATATTCTCCAATATCTGATCTAAATGCACCAAGACCAGCAGGCTGTTTGGGCTCCTCCCACCCCTGCTTTTCAACTTGGGAAATGCCTCCAGGCAGAACTGGCACAATGGTAGGGTGCATTTCTTTTGTTTCTTTTCTCACAGGGATCATAATTGTGTGCTCCCTGTTGAACAATGTCTAAACACAATTTCTTTTCTTTAGTCTAGTTTTCTGTTTGTTTACAGCAAAAGAACAATTCCTGTGCAGTTAATACTTCATGAGCAGAAGGATACATTTCCCACACACTGATTTCCATTTTGTGAAATCAACTGTTTTTCATGTACCCTTTTAAACAAATTCAATAATTTTTTCCATATCAAATTTATCAATAAAAGATTCTGACAAAAGCTATTATTTCTAAGTTCAATTAACAACAAAAAAGTTCAGATCTAAATTTTATCAATAATATTTTACTCTTCTACTCATTTTTGGCCTTTAACACAGCTTACAAAGTTTATTTTGTATATACTTTTTTCTACTAGTATTCAATAATAGTCATATAGTGGATGAAAGACTAATAGCTGTATTTATTTTGTTGCTTAACTACAACTATAAGCAACTCTTTTCATTATACTATAGTCAAAATCTCTTATCAATCTCAAAATTCTTCATTTAATATTTCTATATTTCTAATGTTTTAAATATCTTTATTTGCTGCTACAGTATTTCAAATATAATGTTATTAAGGAGTCTAAGACATTAAGCAGAAAGACTAAAAATCAGAGTGAAATTTTTGGCAATCTCATTGGAATTTTGGGCTGAGGAGGTAAAGGTAAAGATTTAGAAGCCACCGAGGCGGAGAGGCCCTGGTGAACACTCCAAGCTTTCAGCTGGAATCCACTAAGGGCTACATCTTAAAAGCCAGAGTGAAGTAGATATAGGAGACTTACCAAAATAACAACAGGCCTGAATTTATACCATTACCTGAGCAGATTAGGTGACCAGGCCCTACTCTACCTGCCAGAGAACAGAATAAATCTCGTCTATAGAAAGATATTATTCAGAGCCTCACCAATTCTTCAGAAACTATCAAGCACACTAACAGACAGAATCAAATGACTAGAAACAGAGAAAAACAATAGAAACATATGTACAGATGACTGAGGTACTGGAGTTATAAAACAAGGACATAAAAAAAAACTGGGCTTCCCTGGTGGCACAGTGGTTGAGAGTCCACCTGCCGATGCAGGAGACACGGGTTCATGCCCCTGTCCAGGAAGATCCCACATGCTGCGGAGCGGCTGGGCCCGTGAGCCATGGCCGTTGAGCCTGTGCGTCTGGAGCCTGTGCTCCACAATGGGAGAGGCCACAACAGTGAGAGGCCCACATACCACAAAACAAAACAAAACAAAACAAAAAAACCCCAAAAACTATGATGAATAGTTTTAAGAATACTGAGGAAAGATGGGAAAATAGTCAAAACCAGATGGAACATTCATCAGAAAAGCATAATCTATGAAAAAAAAGACTACACTGAAATTAAGAAGAGTCAATACATATAAAGGCACTATTATGAAAGTGGAAAGACTTGGAATGGGAAAAGATACTTGTTGTCAATATATCTGATAAAAAACTTAAGACAGGCAACTCAAAAGAAAAACATGCAAAAGTCTTAGAGAAACTTTATGAAAGAAGATACCCAAATGACTAACAAATATAAAAAAAGTGCTTAATTTCATTATTAGAAGGAAACAAATTAAAACGAATACAGGCATACCTTAGAGATATTGCAGGTTTGATTCCAGACCACAACAATATTAAGCGAATATCTCAATAAAGTGAATCACTTGAATTTTTTAATTTCCCAGTGCATACAAAAGTTATGTTTACTATACTATAGTGTGCTGTATACTATAGTCTATTAAGTGTGCAACAGCATTATGTCTAAAAAAACAATACATACCTTAATTTTAAAATATTTCATTGCTAAAAAATGCTAACCATCATCTAAGCCTTCAGTAAGTTGTAATCTTTTTGTTGCTGGATGGTCTTGTGTTGATGCTGATGGCTGCTGACTGATCAGGGTGGTGGTTGCTGACGGCTGGGGTGGCTCTGGCAATTTCTTAAAATAAAACAATGAAATTTGCTGCATGAATTAACTCATCCTTTCACAAGTGATTGGTTTTCTGAAGCATGCAATGCTGTTTGATAGCATTTTACCCACAGTAAAACTTCTTTCAAAGTTTGAGTCAATCTTCTTAAACCCAACCACTGCTTTATCAGCTAAGTTTATGTAATGTTCTAAATCCTCTGTCGTCACTTCAACAGTCTTCACAGGATCTTCATCAAGAATAGATTCCATCTCAAGAAACCACTTTCTTTGCTCATCTGTTAAAGTTTATCATGAGATTACAGCAATTCAGTCACCTTCAGGCTCCACTTCTAATTCTAGTTCTCTTGCTATTTCTACATCTGCAGTTACTTCCTCCACTGAAGTCTTGAACCTCTCAAAGTCATCCATGAAGGTTAGAGTAAACCTCTTCCAAACTTCTGTTAATGTTGATCTTTTGACCTCTTGCCATGAACCATGAATGTTCTTAATGTATCTAGAATGGTGAATCCTTTCCAGAAGGTTTTCAAATTACTTTGCTCAGATCCATTGAAGGAATCACTATCTATGGCAGCAACAGCTTTACAAAGTACTTAAAATAATAAGCTTGAAAGTTGAAATTACTTGACCCATGGGCTGCAGAAAGGATGTTGTGTTAGCAGGCATGAAAACAACAATAATCTCATTGTATATCTCCATCAGAGTTCTTGGGTGGCCAGGTGCATTGTCAATGAGCAGTAAACTTTTTTTTAAAATAAATTTATTTATTTTTGGCTGCATTGGGTCTTTGTTGCTGTGCGTGGGCTTTCTCTAGTTGTGGTGAGCGGGGGCTACTCTTCATTGTGGTGTGCAGTCTTCTCATTTCGGTGGCTTCTTCTGTTGCGGAGCACGGGCTCTGGGTTCTAGGCACGTGGGCTTCAGTAGTTGTGGGACACGAGCTTAGATGCTCCGCAGCATGTGGGATCTTCCCAGACCAGGGATTGAACCCGTGTCCGCTGCACTGGCAGGCAGATTCTTAACCACTGCACCACCAGGGAAGTCCCCTTTGAGCAGTAAATTTTGAGAGGAATCTTTTTTCTGAGCAGTTGGTCTCAAACATTCAGTTGAGTAAAATATTCAGTAATTCAAGCCTGGATATGCTGTCAGCCAGGCATTGTTCTTCTACTTATATAGCACAGGCAAAGCAGATTTAGCATAATTCTTAAGGGCCCTAAGATTTTTGGAATGGTAAATGAGTACTGGCTTCAACCTAAAAGTCACCAGCTGCACTAGCCCTCAAAAAGAGAGTCAGCCTGTTCTTTGAAGTTTGAAGCCAGGTATTGACTTCTATGTAGCTATGAAAAGTCCTAGATGGTATCTTCTTGCTATTTAAGGTTGTTTCTTCTACACTGAAAATCTTTTGTTTAATGTAACCACTTTCATTAATTATCTTTGGTAGATCTTCTGAATAGCTTGCTGCAGCTTCTACATCAGTATCTGCTGCGTTACATTGCACTTTTATGTTATAGAGATGGCTTCTTACCTTAAACCTCATGAACCAACCTCTGCAAACTTTTTTTTCTGCAGCTTCCTCCTCATCACTCTAAGCCTTCACAGAATTGAAGAGTTAGAGCCTTGCTCTGGACTAAGCTTTGGCTTAAGGGAATGCTGTGGCTGATTTGACCTTAAACTTTCTCTATATCAATAATAAGGCTATTTCGCTTTCTTATCATTCATGTGTTCTGGAGTAGCACTTTTAATTTCCTTCAAGAACTTTTCCTTTGCATTCACAACTTGGCTAACTATTTGGTGCAAAAGGCCTAGCTTTTGGCCTGTCTCAGCTTTCAACATGCCCTCCTCACTAAGCTTAATTTCTAGCTTTTGACTTAAAGTGAGAGACATGTAGGTCTTCTTTCACTTAAACATTTAGAGACCATTGTAAGGTTATTAACTGGCCTAATTTCAATATTGTTATGTCTCAGGGAGTAGGGAGGCCTGAGGAAAGGAGACAGATGACATCAGTGGAGCAGTCAGAATGCACACATTTATTAAGTTGCTGTCTTATATGGGTGTGGTTTGTGGCAACCCCCAAAAAGTACAATAGTGACATCAAAGATCACTAATCACAGATCACCATGACAAATCATAATGGAAAAGTCTGAAATATTGTGAGGAAAAAAAAATATTGTGAGAATTGCCAAACTGTGACACAAAGTGAGCAAATGCTATTGGAAAAATGGTGCCAACAGAATTGACGCAGGGTTGCCATAAACCTTCAATTTGTAAAAAACCACAATATCTGTGAAGCAAAATAAAGCAAAGCACAAAGAAACAAGGCATGCCTGTATGTGATGCTATAAACATACCAGTGTGGCTAAAGTGAAAAAGGCAGATAATACCAAGTGTTGGCAAGGATATAGAATAAGAAAAACCTCATATACTCTCATTGGGAGTGTAACTTGATAGAACTTCTTTGGTATTTAGTAGTATCTATTAAACCTGAAAATACACATACCCTATGACCTACCAATTCCACTTCCAGTCAAAGGTCCAACAGAAATTTACCTATGTATATTCACCAACAAACACGTAAAGGAATGTTCATAGCAGCACTAATCATAATTTCCCCAATCTGCAAATAACTCAGATGTCCATCAACAGTTGTGAATGGAATAAGCTGTGGTATATTCATATGATGGACATTATATAGCAATGAGAATGATCAAATTATTGTTGCTAAGCAACAGCATGGATGAATCTCTTAACACATAAAGTTGGGCAAAAGAGGCAAGACACCAAAGAGTTCATTGAGTATGATTCCATTTATATAAAGGGGAAAAGTAAACGAAAACAACTTATGGTGTTAGAGGTTAGGATGATGTTTACTGAAGTCAGTGTGGTAGGGGTGGGACTTGTGACTGGCATGAGGCAGAACAGATGCCATTGGTGTTGTTTTTTGATCTGGGTGATAATTACAAAATGTGTTTACTTTTTCAAAATTCACCAAACTATACATTTACTGTTTGTGCAGTTTTCAGTAGGTATTATAGGTCAATTAACTTTATTTTAAAAATTATGTGTCTGTGTATGTATGTATGTAAAGCTGCTAATGCTTATCCTGAGAAATTCATTTATACATCTACACACTAAAGATTGGAATTCCACGAGCATTTAATGATACGTAACTTTCATGAAACTGTTCCACTGACTGCTTCCAATGATGGCTCTTTTTTTAATGAACCGTATCTGGGAGGAAAACTGAGGACACTGATGATTTTCATGGTCTTCTAGATGCACCTATTTTTCTCCTTGTATTCTACCTTGGAGAAAAACTTCTGTGTCTAAAATCAGTAATTAAAATTCTCCAGGTAATGTTATAATGTAGTACATAGTTCAATAATGGGATCTGGAGACAAAACTGTCTAGGTCTAAATCCTGGCTCTGCCATTTACTAGCTCAGTGTTTGGGGGACAGGAAACTTGGTTTCCTGATCTGTTAAAGAGGGATATGTCATAAACGTGAGATTAAATAAGTGTTAATAATGAGTAGGAAGGAGCACATGAAAAACAGTGGAAAATTTCTTATAATACTATGGCTGGTAACTACTTTTTTCTCCTTTGTATCTCTGTAAACATTTCTTCACATGAAATTCAATGCAAGACTTATTTTTCAGACAATATTAATGTTTCATTCCATCAACACTGGTGAAGTGGTCTGTTCTTGGGTGCCTTAGACCTTGATGCTTACTTTTCCTCTTTGGAAAAGCTTGCATATGAAAGCCTTTTCTTTCTATTTAAGCAAGTTCCTTCATCAAATATGTGTTCTGGTCCACAGGCCTTCTCTTCTATGAGCTTCTTCAGCTCAGCTGTTACTGCCTTTCCCATTTTCTTCACATTCTAAAAAGAAAATGCTTAAACTTCTAAATCGAACCATGACTATAGACATAGAAAGTTAGTAGTGGCACTAATTCCTTCAACACTTGGGGTATCAGAAGAAACAATTATAAAGCCTCCTGGATTTCTCTAGAGTTATAATAATGGAGAGAAAATAGATCCAATGAAAAGAGGAGACTGGAAAATTAAAAAAACTGAAACTAAGAACTAAATACCTGAGTTTAACAGCCACTTGGATACAGCTAAAGAGAGAATGAACTAGAAAATTGTAGCAAATATCCAGACAAAAGCATGGAGAACAAAATAGATGGAGTGTACACAGAAGAGTATAATTGGAATACCAGAAGGGAAGAAGAGACAGAATGGTGCAGAAGCAATATCTAAAAAGATAATATCCAAGAATTTTCCAAAGATAATGAAAGATATGAAGTCACAGATTCAAGAAAAACTATGAGCCCCAATTAGGATAAATTAATCCCCCCCCACCGCCAGCATCATAGAATATACTGATGAAAACCAAAAATATATAGACTATCTTGAAAGCAGCTAGACAAATAGACACCATCCTCAAAGAAGGAACAAGAAGATGGATATCTAACTTTTCAACAGAAATTATAGAAGTCAGAAAACAATGTAATGACATCTTGAAAGTGCTAAAAATAACTGCCAACCTATAATTCAATACCTATGTTGAAATATCCTTTAAAAATAAAGACAAGGGCTTCCCTGGTGGCACAGTGGTTGAGAGTCCGCCTGCCGATGCAGGGGACCCGGGTTCGTGTCCCGGTCCGGGAAGATCCCACATGCTGCGGAGCGGCTGGGCCCGTGAGCCATGGCTGCTGAGCCTGTGCGTCCGGAGCCTGTACTCCGCAATGGGAAAGGCCACAACAGTGAGAGGCCCGCGTACAGCGCAAAAAAAAAAATAAAGAAAAAAAATAAATAAAGATAAAATGAAGTTATTTCCAGACAAATAAAAACAAAGTTTATCCTGAGCAGAATTTTTAAAATAAATGATAAATGGAATTATTCAGGCAGATGAAAAATTATCCCAGATGGAAATACAGGAAGAAATAAAGAGCAACAGAAAGGGTAAATACACTTGACCCTTGCACAATGAAGGCATCAGAAAATCCAAGTATAACTTTCGACTCACCCCCAAACTAGTAATAGCCTACTGTTGACTAGAAGGCTTACTGTTAACATAAACAGTCGATTAACACATACTTTGTATGTTATATATATTATATACTGTGTTCTTACAATAAAGGTAGGAAAAAAATTAAGAAATCATAAGGAAAATACAGTTGCAGTAGTGTCCTCTATTTATTGATACTATAAGTTTATGCTGTCTGTTTACAAGATGAATTGTCTGTCAGTACCTATATCAATATTGTCCTAATGATATAAATACCATAGATGTTATATGTATTACAAACATTAGACATCAAAAATGAAATGAAAATGTGAAAAAGAAATTATTTGTTTATAGGTACTATATTTATTGAAAAAAAATCCATGTATACGAGTGGACTCGAGTAGTTCAAACCCTTGTTGTTCAAGAGTCAACAACTGTATTTGGGTAACTCTAAGTGAATGACTGTACAAAGTAATGATATTGTCTTATGAGATTTAAAATAATGTAAAACTTAAATGCATGAAACAAACAATGGGAGGGAGCACTAAATGGAGTTAAAAGTGTTCTAAGGTCAAGCATTGCCTATAAAATGGTAAAAGTAGCAATTCATATTAGACTCTAATGTTAGACTCAAGAATACATATCATGATCTTTAGGATAACTTCAAAAGGTACAATGAAAGATGTATAATTAATGAGGTAATGGGGAATGGGAAAAAGAAATCCAAAAGAAGGCTAAAATAAGTAGAGAAAGAAACAGACACAGATAAGGGAAAAGGACCATAAAATAATGTAACAAATAGAAAACAAGTATTAAGATTATAGTTATGACCCCACATATATCAGTAAGATTACATTAAACATAATCTAAAATTTCCAATTAATAATTATTTTCAAATTGGATTAAAAATACATATTCAGCTTAATAAATAATTATAAAGCTAGCATCCATGTAGCCACTACTCAGATAAATACATTTTAACCTTTTTTTTTTTTTTTGCGGTACGGGGGCCTCTCACTGCTGTGGCCTCTCCCACTGCGGAGCACAGGCTCCGGACGCACAGGCCCAGCGGCCATGGCTCACGGGCCCAGCCGCTCCGCGGCATGTGGGATCTTCCCGGGATCTTCCCAGACTGGGTCACGAACCCGTGTCCCCTGCATCGGCAGGCAGACCCTCAACCACTGTGCCACCAGGGAAGCCCCAGATAAATACATTTTAAATTATCAGCACTTCAGAAACCCACGTGCCTCCATCCTGAATCATAAATCTCCTCCATAAATAGCATTTGTGGTACTAATCCCCTTGTTTTACTCTTTAGATTTACCATCTAGCTTTGAATTCATAAATAATGTACTTTTTGCTGGCTATTTCTGAACTTCATTTGAATGGAATCATACTATTCCTTGTGTCTGCCTTTCAGTAATGTTTTTTGTGGGAGTAACATACTGTTACATGTGACTGTAGTTCCTTCACTTTCATTAATGTACAAAATTCTACCGTATGGACTTACAGCAATTATTTTTCTTTTCAGCTGTAGATGGACTTTTTTTCCTCCTGGTTTTTGGCTATTATGGAAAATGCTGCTAATAAACATTCCTCTAGATATGTCCTATTGCACATGTGAACATGTCTCTAGCTAGGGTATATACCAAGGGATAGGACCGCTAGGTCAAAGGATATTCAGATCTTCACTATTTCTAGATAATGCCAAATTTTTTCTAAAATACTATACCAATTTACTCACCCAACAAAATATTAACTAAAACCAATTCCTTTTATTTCAAAACCTCACCAATACCTGGTATTGTCAGATTTTAAAATGTTTTACTTTTCCTTACCTGATATGAAATGGTATCTCATTGTGGTTTTAATTTGCATTTCCCTGATTACTAGTGAAGATGAGCACCTTTTCATATGTTTATTTGCCATTTGGAATTCCTCTTTTGTGAAGTAGATGTACAAGTCTTTTGCCCATTTTTCTTTTGCATTATCTGGCTTTTACTCATTGATTTGTTGAAGTTCTTTATATATATTCTGGGTACTAGTCCTCTATAGGTTATATGTGCTGCAAGTATCTTCTCCCACTTGATGGCCTGTCTTCTCACTATCTTTATAGTGCCTTTTGAGAAAAGAAGTTTCTAATTTTAATGTGGTAAAATTGATCTTTTTTTTCTTTTATGGTAAGGGTATTTGTGTCTGAAGATATCTTTCCTTATCCGAAGTTCATGAAGACATTTTATGTTACCTTCTAAAAGCTTCATAATTTTCCTTTAGATATTTAGTTCCTTAATTCACTTGAGATTGATGTACAGGGATTGGACTCAGGGATCCAATTTCTTTTATATTTCTCACAATATGAACAGCAATATGAATTTACTAAAGTCAATCATTTCCCAATTGATCTGCCATACAATCTCCAACACAAATCACATAATACATTATAGGTATAGGTTTCCAGACTCTCTGTTACACAGCTCTGTTGTCTAGCACTTGCCAATATCACATTATCCTAATTACTGCAGTTTCATAATGTCCTGACATCTGATGGCAAACTCCTTCCATTCTGTTTCTCTACTTAAAGGGTATCTTGGCCTCTTAACCCATTGCATTTATATATACATTTTCGAATGAAATCAGCTTGTCAAGTTCCATAAAATTACACACTGGGAAACTGACTGAAACTGTCCTCTATAAACTAATTTGAACAAAAGTAAAAGCATTTTTAATACTGTATTGTCCAAACCATAAACATAGTACGTTTCTCCAATGAATTCTTCTTCAATATCTCAAAGTTTCGAAATTTTCTTCAGTTATTACATGCCTCGTTAATTGTATTTCTAGGTACTTGATACATTTAATACTATAATATGTTTAAAAAATTTTCATTTCCGAATTTTTTATATCTTATAGGAATACAATTGATTTCTTATATGTTTGAGTTTAGCAATCTTGCTAAACTCTTATTAATCCTAATAATTTATCTATAAATTCCTTTGGATTTCCTACATATATACCCCCAATCATCTAGGAATAGTAATAATATTTATTGTTTCTTCTTTTTGAATCTTTTACATTTTTCTTTCTTTTGTTTTTCTGATTTTTGCATTAGCTAAGATATCCAGTATAACCTTAAAGTGGTAACAGCAGGCATCCTTCTATTTTTATCTCAAAGGGAATATTTCCAATATTTCACTATCAGATTTTAGGGTTTTTATAGATACTCTTTATCAAATTAAGGAAGGTACCTCCTATCCCAAGTTTGCCAAGAATTTTTTTTTAATCATAAACATGTATTTTATAAAATTCTACATCTATTTTGAGCTGATGATGACTCTTCTCCTGGCACATTATGTAAGTTGACTTGCTATTGTTAAACCAATGTTGCAGCATTCCTGGAACAAACTCAACTTTTATAGACTGTTGAATTTGGTTTACTAGTTTCTGTTTAGGATATCTGCATCTATTTTGTGGGTAAAAGTAAACTGTGATTTTCCATTTCTGTAAAATTTTTAAATTGATTTTATTATCAGAGTATCAGAGTTATACCAAATTTTAGCATCTAGTCTCATAAAATGAAAAATATTCCCTCTTTTTTTATTCTTTGGGATAGTTTGTTTAAAAATGGTATTGTTTCTTTCTTAAATGTTTTATAAAATTCACCACTGAACCTACCCATCAGGGTCAAGTTACACAATTGTTACACCTATTCTCACACTCACCATGGGCTGAAACAGTTTCATAAATTGCACATTCTTCCTTCATTATAGAGCATGAGGTGAATTGTTCATATCATGGGTATAAGCCACTGATAAAGTTAACATATCAGTCTATAAAATGTTACTTTAACAGCGCTTTCACTTCCATCAACAGCATTTTTCTTTTTTGTCACCTTATGAGTTTCAGCACAGGCATCAAGTAAGTGGTAACAACAAACACTCACTGAAATGTGACTCTTTCCTTTGTCAACTAAATAAGTGCCTTCTTCACAGCAGCTTCCTGGCTCAAAACTAAAATGCAGGCCTCAATATCATGGAATATTAGGGTTTCTTCTGAAGAGCCAGAACTGCATGTGAATTCCCAAATACCAAGAATCTCCTGTAAATGGTGTCGATCTGTAATGCTTCTCTTTCATTTTATAGCATCCTTGAGTATGCATAGTTATTTGGGGGAAAGAGTGGTGTTCTCCAAACAATGGCCATCATTTAATTCACTTATTTTTAGTTATAAATTTTCCTCTTTTTAAAAGCTGACATATAATTTAACATATAAAAGCAAAACCATAGGACATTTTAGGGAGTGAAATGTTAACAATAAATAATATTATAAAGCTCCAAAACTGTTGAGAATCACCAGTCAAGAGAATTCATTAAAATGTCCCCATCCCCCTATCCTTGAACATCAATCCAGGCCAGGATCACCAATCAAGGGTCTTTGTTAAACTAAACTATTTCTTCCCTATCAGCCCCAAATCTTCTATTAGACTAGATTGGAGATTAGGTGTCTCAGCTGCTTTGTGATCAATCAGACAAATAAGTTAACCTATTCACTATAGTTTGAAGTTATCATGATACTACTTTCCACATTCAGGGAACTAATTTTAGACACTTTTCTCCTAGTCTTACTCCTCTGTGTAATTCTTTAAAACCACTGTTTCATAGGGCCTTGATTCTTCCATGTGTAGAAGTGGAAACTACTGGAGTGATCCAGTTGATCACTCCAGTTGCCATACCAAAGATGGAAAGCATCACAATGAAAAACCTGATCACCTAACCAATTCAAAAGTTTATTTAGTACAGTTAAAACAACAATAAAAGCTTTTGAGAACCAATTTCTTCATAATGGACAAAAATAGCATTCATATAAATATGAAGCTTTAAGGTATTTTATGCTTGAGTATATGTGTTTACAAACATATTTAGATAAGTTTATGCATTTTTATAGAAATGCCTACCTTTCAGAAACAGCCTCATTATGTTCCCATGACAAATTAATCTTTTCACTTGCTTTTTCTGAAGGGTTAGAAGGTTCAGAGTTCACAGAAGTTTTTCTTTCCTGTGGACTATTAACTGACTCTGGATTCTTATCCAAATTCATAGTCTCTGAATTTGCAACCTGTTAGTTGGGTGAGGAAAAAGCAGTTGAGGGGAGGGTTACCAATTGTGCTCTTCCAACAAAATTGATGATAGGTTAAAATTCCACTTGGAAAGTGTTCTCAAAATATTCTTGCATACACACAGTAAAACATATATTAAATTATATGTATATCAATGGCTGATGACCATGATTGCAGTTACTCTGCCAAAATGAATTTTAAAAAATACTTCAAAAGAAATAAAAATAATGACAGCACAAATCAACTTCCTAGCTTGAACGGAAAGAAGGAGAAACAAATACCTAAGTACTTAGACAACATTTTATTCCTATTATACTAAACTTTAGGAATAAACATTAGACTTCAACAAGGAAACTTTTACTTTTGTTATACTTCTAATAAGAGTGAAGACCAGAAATAAATCAATTTTCCAAGTTGCTCTTCTAGTTGATGAGTTTTGGATAGGCTAAGAATTTCCCCAATCAAATCCTGGTTCCTTTTTGCTAAAGTTTCTCCTTCAATTTATCTTTTCTCTCTCACATTTTACTGTAAGAAGCAAGAAACCAAGCCAAACCTTCAACATTTTGCTCAAAAATCTCATCAGCCTAATAAACACTCAAGTTTATCATTTACAAATTCTGCTTTCCATATCACTGTAGGTAACATTTCAGCTAAGCTTCCTGCCACTATGTAACAAGAACCCCATCCCCTCCCCAATTTCCAATAACATGTTCCTCTTTTGAGTCCTCACCAACAGTGCTTTTAAATATCCGTATTACTGCCAACAGTTTATGAAGATTTAGGTATTCTCTTAGACTATACAGGGTTTCTCTACAATGTTCCTCATTTCCTCCTGAGCCCTCACTTGCAGACTTTATCATCTATATTTCTATAATACTAAGAGTCTGATCAAGGCAATCCAGGCTTTTGAAAAATCATGCGCCTTAATATTCTTCCAGCCTCTACCATTCCAAATCCACTTCCACATTTTTAGGTATCGGTTACAACAGCATGCCATACTTCCTGGTACCACATTCTATATTAGTTTTCTGAGGCTGCGATAACAAATTACCACAAACTGGGTGGTTTAAAACAACAGAAATTTATTCCGTCACACTTCTGAAGGCCAGAAGTTTGAAATCAGTTTCATTAAGATCAAGTTGTTAGCTGGCTGCATCCCTTCTGGAGGCTTCAGGGGAAAAATCTGTTTCCTTTTTTCCAGCTTCTAGAAGCTGCCAGCATTCCTTGGCTTGTACCCCTTGCCTCCATCTTCAGTGCAATCATCCAGCCTCTGCTTTCATTGTCCCATTTCCATCTTGTCTTTAACCTTCTTGACTCCTTTTTATAAGGACCCTTGTGATTTTATTGAGCCCACCAGGATAATCTTCCCATCTATAAGCTTCTTTTAGCATATTAAGTAACATACTCACAGGTTCCAGGGATTAGGTCGTGGACATCCTTTAAGGGCCATGATTCACCACTATCAACCATCTTGACACAATTAGCATAGAAGTGACATTTATAGAATATTATACCGAATATTCTTTTCAAGTATACATGAAACATTCAACAAGGGAAAGCATATCTTGGGCTATAAAATAAGTGTCAGTAACTCTCAATGTTGCAATTTTACACAGTATGTTCTCTGACCAAAATGAAATTAGATATCTATAAAAATAAGATACCTAGAAATGTGTGGAAATTAAACATATCCTTCTAAATAACCCATGGGTCAAAGAACAATACCATAAGGGAAACTGGAAATTATTTTCAACTGATGGAAAACAAAAATACAATATAATACAGATTATATTATACTCTCTACACTGAAAAGTACATAATATAAGCATTAAGAAGATGCTTAGACGGTGCTTAGAAAGAGCAGTGCTTAGAAGAAAATTTATAGCTTTAAATGTTTTCTAGTAGAAAAGGTTAAAAATTAATGCTCTTTGTCTCTTAAGAAGCTGGAAAAAGAAGAACAAATTATATCCAAAGTAAGACTGATCAAGAAAAAAAGGAGCCACTTCAGTTTTAATCAGAAACTGGCTGAGGTTGAGTCCAGATCCTAAGCATTTTAAAGCCTAGTTATTCAGAAGCCAAATACACCAGAAATACATCTACACGTGGAACAACTCCTACAGAACACCTACTGAACACTGGCAGACCTCAGACCTCCCAAAAGGCAAGAAACCCCCCCCCCAAGTACCTGGGTAAGGCAAAAGAAAAAAGAATAAACAGAGAAAAAAGGATAGGGACTGGACCTGCACCAGTGGGAGGGAGCTGTGAAGGAGGAAAGGTTTCCACACACTAGGAAGCCCCTTCACGGGCGGAGACTACGGGTGGCGCAGGGGGAAAGCTTCGGAGCCGCGGAGGAGAGCACAGCAACAGGGGTGCGGGGGGCAAAGCGGAGAGATTCCCACACAGAGGATCGGGGCCGACCAGCACTCACCAGCCCTAGAGGCTTGTCTGCTCACCCGCCGGGGCGGGCGGGGCTGGGAGTTGAGGCTCAGGATTTGGTTGGAGCGCCGGGAGAGGGCTGGGGTTTGCAGCGTCAACACAGCCTGCAGGGGGTTAGTGCACCACGGCTAGCCGGGAGGGAGTCCGGGGAAAAGTCTGGACCTGCCGAAGAGGCAAGAGACTTTTTCTTCCCTCTTTGTTTCCTGGTACACGAGGAGAGGGGATCAAGAGCGCTGTTTAAAGGAGCTCCAGAGACTGGCACGAACAGCAGCTAAAAGCACGGACCCCAGAGACGGGCATGAGACGCTAAGGCCGCTGCTACCGCCACCAAGAAGCCTGTGTGCAAGCACAGGTTACTATCCACACCCCCCTTCCGGGGAGCCTGTGCAGCCTGCCACTGCCAGGGTCCCGTGATCCAGGGACAACTCCCCCGGGAGAACGCACGGCGCACCCCAGGTTGGTGCAACGTCACGGCGGCCTCTGCCGCCAGAGGCTGGCCCCACATCCACACCCCTCACTCCCCGCAGCCTGAGTGAGCCAGAGCCCCCGAATCAGCTGCTCGTTTAACCCCGTCCTGCCTCAGCGAAGAACAGACGCCCTCCAGCGACCTACACACAGAGGCGGGGTCAAATCCAAAGCTGAGCCCCGGGAAATGTGCAAACGAAGAGAAAGGGAAATCTCTCCCAGAAGCCTCAGAAGCAGCGGATTAAAGCTCCACAATCAACTTGATGTACTCTGCATCTGTGGAATACATGAATAGACAACAAATCATCCCAAATTGAGGAGGTGGACTTTGAGAGCAAGATTTATGATTTTTTCCCCTTTTCCTCTTTTTGTGAGTGTGTATGTGTATGCTTCTGTGTGAGATTTTGTCTGTATAGCTTTGCTTCCACCATTTGTCCTAGGGTTCTATCCATCCGTCTTTTTTTTTTTTAATTTTTTTCTCTTAATAATTATTTTTTATTTTAATAACTTTATTATATTTTATCTTACTTTATGTTGCTTTATCTTCTTTCCTTTTTTCCTTCCTTCCCTCCTTCCTTCCTTCCTCCCTCCCTCCCTCCTTTCTTTCTTTCTACTTCTACTAATTCTTTCTTTCTACTTTTTCTCCCTTTTATTCTGAGTCGTGTGGATGAAAGGTTCTTGGTGCTGCAGCCAGGAGTCAGTGCTGTGCCTCTGAGGTGGGAGAGCCAACTTCAGGACACTGGTCCACAAGAGACCTCCCAGCTCCACATACTATCAAACGGCAAAAATCTACCAGAGATCTCCATCTCAACACCAGCACCCAGCTTCACTCAATCACCAGCAAGCTACAGTGCTGTACATCCTATGCCAAACAACTAGCAAGACAGGAACACAACCCCACCCATTAGCAGAGAGGCTGCCTAAAATCATAAGTCCACAGACACCCCAAAACACACCACCAGACATGGACCTGCCCACCAGAAAGACAAGATCCAGCCTCATCCACCAGAACACAGGCACTAGTCCCCTCCACCAGGAAGCTGACATAACCCACTGAACCAACCTTAGCCACTGGGGACAGACACCAAAAACAATGGGAACTACGAACCTGCAGCCTGCAAAACAGAGACGCCAAACACAGTAAGATAAGCAAAATGAGAAGACAGAAAAACACACAGAAGATGAAGGAGCAAGATAAAAACCCACCAGACCTAACAAATGAAGAGGAAATAGGCAGTCTACCAGAAAAAGAATTCAGAATACTGATAGTAAAGATGATCCCCAATCTTGGAAATAGAATGGACAAAATGCAAGAAACATTTAACAGGGACCTAGAAGAACTAAAGATGAAACAAACAACAATGAACAACACATTAAATGAAATGAAAAATACTCTAGATGGGATCAATAGCAGAATAACTGAGGCAGAAGAACGGATAAGTGACCTGGAAGATAAAACAGTGGAAATAACTACTGCAGAGCAGAATAAAGAAAAAAGAATGAAAAGAACTGAGGACAGTCTCAGAGACCTCTGGGATAACATTAAACACACCAACATTCGAATTATAGGGGTTCCAGAAGAAGAAGAGAAAAAGAAAGGGACTGAGAAAATATTTGAAGAGATTATAGTTGAAAACTTCCCTAATATGGGAAAGGAAATAGTTAATCAAGTCCGGGAAGCACAGAGAGTCCCATACAGGATAAATCCAAGGAGAAATACGCCAAGACACATATTTATCAAACTGTCAAAAATTAAATACAAAGAAAACATATTAAAAGCAGCCAGGGAAAAACAACAAATAACACACAAGGGAATCCCCATAAGGTTAACAGCTGATCTTTCAGCAGAAACTCTGCAAGCCAGAAGGGACTGGCAGGACATATTTAAAGTGATGAAGGAGAGAAACCTACAACCAAGATTACTCTACCCAGCAAGGATCTCATTCAGATTTGATGGAGAAATTAAAACCTTTACAGACAAGGAAAAGCTGAGAGAGTTCAGCACCACCAAACCAGCTTTACAACAACTGCTAAAGGAACTTCTCTGGGCAAGAAACATGAGAGAAGGAAAAGACCTTCAATAACGAACCCAAAACAATTAAGAAAATGGGAATAGGAACATACATATCGATAATTACCTTAAATGTAAATGGACTAAATGCTCCCACCAAAAGACACAGGTTGGCTGAATGGATACAAAAACAAGACCCATATATTTGCTGTCTACAAGAGACCCACTTCAGACCTAGAGACACATACAGACTGAAAGTAAGGGGATGGAAAAAGATATTTCATGCAAATGGAAACCAAAAGAAAGCTGGAGTAGCAATTCTCATATCACACAAAATAGACTTTAAAATAAAGACTATTAGAAGAAACAAAGAAGGACACTACATAATGATCAAGGGATTGATCCAAGAAGAAGATATAACAATTGTAAATATTTATGCACCCAACATAGGAGCACCTCAATACATAAGGCAAATACTAACAGCCATAAAAGGGGAAATCGACAGTAACACATTCATAGTAGGGGATTTTAACACCCCACTTTCACCAATGGACAGATCATCCAAAATGAAAATAAATAAGGAAACACAAGCTTTAAATGATACATTAAACAAGATGGACTTAATTAATATTTATAGGACATTCCATCCAAAAACAATAGAATACATATTTTTCTCAAGTGCTCATGGAACAATCTCCAGGATAGATCATATCTTGGGTCACAAGTCAAGTCTTGGTAAATTTAAGAAAATTGAAAGTGTTTCAAGTATCTTTTCCCACCACAATGCTATGAGACTAGATATCAATTACAGGAAAAGATCTGTAAAAAATACAAACACATGGAGGCTAAACAATACACTACTTAATAACGAAGTGATCACTGAAGAAATCAAAGAGGAAATAAAAAATTACCTAGAAACAAATGACAATGGAGACACGACGACCCAAAATCTATGGGATGCAGCAAAAGCAGTTCTAAGAGGGAAGATTATAGCAATACAATCCTACCTTAAGAAACAGGAAACATCTCAAATAAACAACCTAACCTTGCACCTAAAGCAATTAGAGAAAGAAGAACAAAAAAACTCCAAAGTTAGCAGAATGAAAGAAATCATTAAAATCAGATCAGAAATAAATGAAAAAGAAATGAAGGAAACGATAGCAAAGATCAATAAAACTAAAAGCTGGTTCTTTGAGAAGATAAACAAAATTGATAAACCATTAGCCAGACTCATCAAGAAAAAGATGGAGAAGACTCAAATCAATAGAATTAGAAATGAAAAAGGAGAAGTAACAACTGACACTGCAGAAATAAAAAAGACCATGAAAGATTACTACAAGCAACTTTATGCCAATAAAAGGGACAACCTGGAAGAAATGGACAAATACCTAGTAATGCACAACCTGCCAAGACTGAATCAGGAAGAAATAGAAAATATGAACAGACCAATCACAAGCACTGAAATTGAAACTGTGATTAAAAATCTTCCAACAAACAAAGCCCAGGACCAGATGGCTTCACAGGCGAATTCTATCAAACATTTAGAGAAGAGCTAACACCTATCCTTCTCAAACTCTTCCAAAATATAGCAGAGGGAGGAACACTCCCAAACTCATTCTACGAGGCCACCATCACCTTGATACCAAAACCAGACAAGGATGTAACAAAGAAAGAAAACTACAGGCCAATACCACTGATGAACATAGATGCAAAAATCCTCAACAAAATACTAGCAAACAGAATCCAACAGCACATTAAAAGGATAATACACCATGATCAAGTGGGGTTTACTCCAGGAATGCAAGGATTCTTCAATATACGCAAATCAATCAATGTGATAAACCATATTAACAAAATGAAGGAGTAAAACTATATGATCATCTCAATAGATGCAGAGAAAGCGTTCAACAAAATTCAACACCGATTTATGATAAAAACCCTGCAGCAAGTAGGCATAGAGGGAACTTTCCTCAACTTAATAAAGGCCACATATGACAAACCCACAGCCAACATCGTCCTCAATGGTGAAAAACTGAAAGCATTTCCACTAAGATCAGGAACAAGACAAGGTTGCCCACTCTCACCAATCTTATTCAACATAGTTTTGGAAGTTTTAGCCACAGCAATCAGAGAAGAAAAGGAAATAAAAGGAATCCAAATCGGAAAAGAAGAAGTGAAGCTGTAACTGTTTGCAGATGACATGATACTATACATAGAAAATCCTAAAGATGCTACCAGAAAACTACTAGAGCTAATCAATGAATCTGGTAAAGTAGCAGGATACAAAATTAATACACAGAAATCTCTGGCATTCCTATACACTAATGATGAAAAATCTGAAAGTGAAATCAATAAAACACTCCCATTTACCACTGCAACAAAAAGAATAAAATATCTAGGAATAAACCTACCTAAGGAGACAAAAGACCTGTATGCAGAAAATTATAAGACACTGATGAAAGAAATTAAAGATGATACAAATAGATGGAGAGATATACCATGTTCTTGGATTGGAAGAATCAACATTGTGAAAATGACTCTACTACCCAAAGCAATCTACAGATTCAATGTAATCCCTATCAAACTACCAATGGCATTTTTCATAGAACTAGAACAAAAAATTTCACAATTTGTATGGAAACACAAAAGACCCCGAATAGCCAAAGCAATCTTGAGAACGAAAAACGGAGCTGGCAGAATCAGGCTCCCTGACTTCAGACTATACTACAAAGCTACAGTAATCAAGACAGTATGGTACTGGCACAAAAACAGAAAGATAGATCAATGGAACAGGATAGAAAGCCCAGAGATAAACTCACCCACATATGGTCACCTTATCTTTGATAAAGGAGGCAGGAATGTACAGTGGAGAGAGGACAGCCTCTTCCATAAGTGGTGGTGGGAAAACTGGACAGGTACATATAAAAGTATGAGATTAGATCACTCCCTAACACCATACACAAAAATAAGCTCAAAATGGATTAAAGACCTAAATGTAAGGCCAGAAAGTATCAAACTCTTAGAGGAAAGCATAGGCAGAACACTCTATGACATACATCACAGCAAGATCCTTTCTGCCCCACCTCCCAGAGAAATGGAAATAAAAACAAAAATAAACAAATGGGACCTGATGAAACTTCAAAGCTTTTGCACAGCAAAGGAAACCATAAACAAGACCAAAAGACAACCCTCAGAATGGGAGAAAATATTTGCAAATGAAGCAATTGACAAAGGATTAATCTCCAAAATTTATAAGCAGCTCATGCAGCTCAATAACAAAAAAACAAACAACCCAATCCAAAAATGGGTAGAAGACCTAAATAGACATTTCTCCAAAGAAGATATACAGACTGCCAACAAACAGATGAAAGCATGCTCAACTTCATTAATCATTAGAGAAATGTAAATCAAAACTACAATGAGATATCATCTCACACCAGTCAGAATGGCCATCATCAAGATATCTAGAAACAATAAATGCTGGAGAGGGTGTGGAGAAAAGGGAACACTCTTGCACTGCTGGTGGGAATGTAAATTGGTACAGCCACTGTGGAGAACAGTATGGAGGTTCCTTAAAAAACTACAAATAGAACTACCATATGACCCAGCAATCCCACTACTGGGCATATACCCTGAGAAAACCATAGTTCAAAAAGAGTCATGTACCAAAATGTTCATTGTAGCTCTATTTACAATAGCCCGGAGATGGAAATAACCTAAGTGTCCATCATCGGATGAATGGATAAAGAAGATATGGCACATATATACAATGGAATATTACTCAGCCATAAAAAGAAACGAAATTGAGCTATTTGTAATGAGGTGGATAGACCTAGAGTCTGTCATACAGAGTGAAGTAAGTCAGAAAGAGAAAGACAAATACCGTATGCTAACACATATATATGGAATTTACGAAAAAAAAATGTCATGAAGAACCTAGGGGTAAGACAGGAATAAAGACACAGACCTACTAGAGAATGAACTTGAGGATATGGGGAGGGGGAAGGGTAAGCTGTGACAAAGCATGAGAGAGGCATGGACATATATACACTATCAAACGTAAGGTAGATAGCTAGTGGGAAGCAGCCGCATAGCACAGGGAGATCAGCTTGGTGCTTTGTGACCGCCTGGAGGGGTGGGATAGGGAGGGTGGGAGGGAGGAAGACGCAAAAGGGAATAGATATGGGAACATATGTATATGTATAACTGATTCACTTTGTTATAAAGCAGAAACTAACACACCATTGTAAAGCAATTATACTCCAATAAAGATGTAAAAAAGAAAGAAAGAAAGAAAAAAAGGAAATACAGATTATACTAGTATCAGAAATGAAATAGAGTATATCACTACAGATCTACAAAGGTTAAAAGTACAAGGGAATTTTATCAATAACTTTATGCCAACAAAATCATCAACTTAGATGAAATGGACAAATTCCTTGCTAAGATAACTTACAAAACTAATATACAAAATGAAATAGGAAAATCTGAATTACTTTATACCTATGAAAGAATTACATTTTCAGGAAAAAGTCTTCCTACAAAGAAAGGTCCTTGCCCAGATTTCAGAGGTGGATTCTATCAAACATTTAAGGAAGTGATAAAAATCTTGCACAAACTTTCAGAAAACAGGGAAGGAAATGCTTCCCAATTGATTTATTGAGGCTAGCGCAAATATGATACTACAGGGAATAAAGACATAAGAAAAAATGCAGTGAATGTATACTTATGATTATTTTAAATTTTTTTTTTTTTTTTTTTTTTTGCGTTACGTGGGCCTCTCACTGTTGTTGCCTGTCCCGCAGAGCACAGGCTCCGGACGCGCAGGCCCAGCGGCCATGGCCCACGGGCCCAGCCTCTCCGCGGCATGTGGGATCCCCAGACCGGAGCACGAACCCGCATCCCCTGCGTCGGCAGGCGGACTCTCAACCACCACGCCACCAGGGAAGCCCTATTTTAAATTTTATATAAAAAATATAAACAGATACTAAACTCTACTTAATGATACCCATGCTGAAATATTTTGGAAGTGTACACTGCAAAGTGTATTTTGATACAAAATACGTTAGTACTTATGAATGTACCAAATATGAACATGGCTTAGGGGATGAGTAGGCTGGCAGATACATGACAAAAATAAATTTATTAAAAGAGTAAAGGTAGAAGTTAGACGTTGATTATACAAGCGTTCACTGTAAAATTCTCTCAGCTTTTCTATGTTTGAAATTTTTCATCATGATAAAACGGCGGGGAGGGAGGCAGTACAGGCAATCACAAATCACCTCTCTACTCACTTTATGAAATAAATACAGGTGGCATTTACTTTTGGCTATCTGAGGGTATCTTCTCCAGAGATAGAGTCAGAGGAACATTCTAAGTATAAATTTATTGTCTTTTAAACCTATGTCTTCGTTGGAAGTATATTCTGCTCTTACAATCCAACTACTTATAATGTGGGGCAAGTAAGTTATTAAAACTCCTATACGTTTATACCAACCTTACAAGCTGTATTGCTGGATACCACGTTTGGTTCCACACAATTCCTTCGAGATAACATTACTGTTCTAATACGTCTTTGAAGTTTTTTTATTTTTGTCTAGAAGAGAAAAACAAATAAATACAAAACCAGAGTACCAAATAATATATCATATAGAGGTGGAGAGAAAAATATTTGCCAATGTAATTTTGTGAGACTTAGGCATCCACCAAATAAATGAGAAATTCTTATGTAAGCCAAACATTTAAATCAGGTTTGATCTACTATAAGATGTTCAACAATAGAAGATTAAAAAAATCAAACTTCTAATTGGTCCACAATAAAATTAATGTTGGTAGAAACACCAATTAGCAAGTAACCCTAGAAGAGTAAAACAAAACAAAAAACCTAAAGAAAGTTTGAAACAGGTTATACAAGCTCTAATATAGAATATATTTTGAACTGACATAGAATGGCTGATGGTTCTACAAGTATTTCTCAAGGGCCAATACAGCTGAGATATAATAACTTATATTACCAATGGTATAGCACATCAGGGTTGTGGCCAGGGATCAGATTTGGGTCCACATTTACTGTTTTCCTTTCCTAATATGTAAAATATCATTAAATTCTACTTTTTAAAAGGACTCAAATGAAATAAAATGAAATTAGAAACTTACAAAGAGTTCATCAGCTATTGCTTCATGTTTACTCCTGCACTGTGTCTTCCCAATGCGTTCAGTCAATTCTTTCAGTTTGTTATCAAATAGTTTGTAATTTATACTACAGATCTCCTGTCGAATCAAATGTCCGACCTAGAATGTTAAAATAAAAACCAAAACACTCCACGTTTCAAATTTAAAAGCAATTTTATTTTCTACTTCTTAAAAACAGCTTTGCTCTTTTCTGGATTTACTGTAACTAATAACAGGTACTTTATTTATGTATTTATATTACTATGTCAATATGGTTTATAAAAGTTAAATAGCAAATTCAGCAGAACACATCTAATATTTAAATATATGGGTAAGTCAGAAATTAAATTTATTCTCCTAGTGTTAATTTTAGTTTCCTACAGTTTTGGTTGAATTCCATAATACAAATTAAAGGAATAGTAAAAGTCTATATATATCCCATTTATACTTTTTAATGACCATAGCTGAAAACTAGTATTCTATGAAAAGGGACTCCACTTATCTGAAAACCAGAGCCCAGTGAAAATGGCTGGTTGATCTGTAGTAGACAGAAAGGAAATTATGAAAATTTGAGCCTTGACCCCACCATTAACAAGCTATATGACCTTCGGGAAGTCACAACATCTCTGAGCTTCATTTGCCTGGTCCACAAATGGGTAGATGTCATACAATGTTGAACAAGTGATGCTCATAGGATTTTCATAAGAACAAAAAGATAATATGCATAAGAGCTCCATAAAATGGAAAACACTGAATTGAAATGAAAGAAATAAATATACAAGATAATCTCCTTTAGTTTTTTTTTGCAGGGGGAGGGGATGACTTATTGTTAAAGTGAAAAAAGCAATTATGTGACTAATGCTATCTGGCATAATGCATGCTATTCTATCAGACTATAGTAGTTAGCACATGAAACATTAATGAATTTCATTATCTGGCTAGTTTTCAGAAAATAGGTTGGCCTATTTTCAGGTAGCATAATTAATCTCAGTGCCTACTGATATTAATGGCTTTGCTGAGCCATACATTCAGAAATATCCACTGCAGGTGTTTGCTCAATGTATATGCCCCTTTTAGCAACTTTCACAACATAGTAGGTAGTCTCTCTTAATAACAAATTCTGTCATGATATATTTAAGGTATTTATTAGTAATATTTATATCTTCCCATATCATCTTGTTTCTTGGTGCTCAAAACTGTAGCACATAGTTTCTATGTTAAACTCCTTTATACTGATGTCACCCAGATGATTAGTCATATTCAGTAATTTTATTTGATTATTCCCAAGGTTTTTCCTTTTCATTCCCTATTGTTCTTGATCTTCAACATTATCATCTACTCGATTTCTTGTGTAATGCTTCATTAACATTTCTACAGTGGTTTCTCAACATTATTAGACATGATTGTCATTTGTACTCTCACAACTTTTAAATATCTGATTAATAACAGCTCAAAACATATGTATTATGTAAATAAGTGCTCAGAAAATCATGCTATTTTTATTGACAGCCATTACCTGTCCCCATGTGTGGTTTTTATGGATTATTGCATGCTTGCCAGTTCACTGGCTGAAGTCAATACGTGAAGTTCATACCCTGATGAATCTTGGAATACAAATTTAACTGTTTTGAATACGGAAATACTGTTTTGCTAAGAAGCAAAAGCCATACAGTGTTCGTCAAACTTCCCTGGTAAGGAAGAATCATATGGAATACTTGTTAAATTCACAAATTCCTAGGACCTACCCTGATTCACCAATTTCCTGAAAAGAGGCCTGGCACCACTAATGATTCTTATCGGGTAAGTCTGAGAAAAGAGAAGCTTAAAACAATTAGTAGTGAGCTGAAGACACCACAATTTAAACAAGTACTCCTGGTGATTCAGATGGAGGCAGACTCTTAAAACTTGGTTACTTTGGATTAACTGCCCTCCAAGGCATGCGTCCTCTAGTGTAGAGTACACACTTGTTCTCATTTAGTGGTTATGGTCTTCATACAGAAGGAAGACACAATAACCTCCACCAAATACCTCATAAATATCTTCTGCAGATGGTAATGTGTCAAAAATTATAGAATCAGATGAAGTCCTAGCTACAATTTGCAGATGGTAGGCAAAGTGGCCTAAAGATTGGAGAAAAACTGGAAATTATGTGTGTATGTGTGTGTGTGTGTGTATATATATATATATATATATTTTTTTTTCCCCTATCGCCTCAACTTTCTCCAATGGTGGGTAGGGTTAACAACTTGGACTTCGGAAGAAAAACCCCTCTACTTCAGTAATTTAATTGGAATCAACCAGGCCAAGATCCTTCTGAAACCTCAAAAGATAAGAGTTAACTGCTCTGGGACTCTCTCAGTAGGGAAGAACAATATCAGAATGGGAGGCCCTATTCCGCTGGGATTCAAACAAGAAAAACAAACAGATGTGGTTTAGAGAGTTAACTGTTCAGACAGGAATTAAAATATCAAGTGAGGGAGAGCTAGTTACTGAGAGACAGATAAAAGATAGGAATTAGCTAAATCCCACGCTGTCGCCCGACAATGTAAGAAACTTCTGGTGGTAGTGGTGGGGGAGGATAACAAATAAACTGCATTCCTTCAACCTCACTGGCAAGGACCATATTCTTTGTTAACTTGGACCAAGTATTTTGTGAGATAGATAATAGTAGTGAATGAAAACCCTGATTTTTCTGTGCCAGTGAAATTAAAATGTTCAAAGATTAAATTTTGTATTTATATGTCCGTATCAGAACTTATTTCTGAAATCAGCTACTAATCACTGGGAGTAACACAGCTGCAATGCCCAACTTCTTAAGCTAGATCCATGTTTAACATAATTCCACTACCCCATCCCTGCAAACAATAGAATATTTACACATTTTTTTATTAATGTCTCCTTTGGTCTTGCAGAAGAAAATAAGAAGTAGAAAGGGGAAGTATTGACTCACCTTTTAAGCTGATTCTGCATGAGTCTTTCAATGGTTTCCATTTATTATGTGAATATATGTTGATATAACATGTAACTATGTAATTGTAATGGCCTGTTTTAGAAACAGTGTTTTTGTTTCTGAAACAGCAGGATAGTTTGGATTGGGACATTTTTTGGTCCACTATAGCTGACGACAATCTATCACATAATGACTTTTAGTTGTGGCATTTCAGTGGTAATAAAATAGCAAAACATGATCATCAAAACAAGTCCTGATACAGGACCTACTAAAATTGAAGCTCATTACACTTAAAGTCAGAGTTGATCAGACATTAATGGAAACTGTAGTACAATGAGATGAAATGGGGCAAAAAGAAAAGGAAAAGTACACTTAAGGATGCTATAAAAGCAAAACGTCAGATAATGCACCATATCTGTGTAAATTAGGGTAAGTAAACCTTTCCCTAATTTCTTGGAAATTAGGGCAAGTAAACCTGAATGTAGCAGGACTTTGTAATGAACTTCCGGGTTGCCTGGGTCTATGAAGTAGTGGTCAATTGTGATAATAAACAGCTATAGCTGCAGATCAAGAACGCCATGACCAGTACAAAAGAGACAGAATTGTTCACAAAGCTCAAGGTCAGGTAGTGTCTGACTTGAAGAGATTTGAGCATAATATTGACTAAAAAGCCCATTCTCTTTCTACCACAGCACTCTACCTTCATGTGATTCTGTAGGTTACTCTGCATAGGATCATTTTGAAGGATCTAGAGATGTTTTGGTGATGTAAACAATTATTTTTCCCTAATATCTCCACCTGCTAATAATTCAGTTTTCATATACCTGCCCTGCATCATGAAAGTTATCTGTACTCATTGTTTAGATCAATTAACTTTTACCATTTTTTACTAATCAAAAGTAAAAGTTTCTGAAGCAAATATTTAAGCCCAATATTTTACCTGTTCCAGCAATGCTGTTTGCTTTCCCAGAGCTAGAGAAATATTTTCATTAACTTGCTCTGAAGTTTTCACACGCTTAACATTTTCTTTGTGTTCTGAAAACGTCCTCTTCTTTTGATTATGGCCTTGGGGAAACGGAAAGATGAGACAGAAAAATACTCCTTCCAACGAAGGAAACAGGGGAATTCTCTAATTTAGGGACCCCTAAGCAAATTAAAAAACTAAAATGTGACCACAGCAGCATTTTTTAGAAAATGTATAAAAAATTCTGACAAACTAATCCTTAAAAAAAAAGAGTATTTTAGTCCTGGTCTCAGATATACTTTCCTTCCAGAGTATTTAATATACACTTAATACTAACAAAAACAATAAATTACAGCATTTGATCTGTTTACAGTTATTTACTTGGTGGTCTTACATTATTTTTAGAGTTACTTAGGCAGTCCTACATATTTTTAATAGGTGATCCTACTATTATTTTTAAGCAATTTAAAATTCACCTTGTTAAATGATCACTCTGTAGCATACACAAGAAAACAAATACAATTTATCCTAGTAAATCAAGTTTTTCTTATATTTCATTAACCTACAAAAACACCCTTTTAATGAAATTTACTTGTGCTATTTTAATAACTTTATAACCCTAGAACTTCATTGGTTAATTATTTGATGTGTTTCTCACTCTACACACAAACCTGTATGTATTCTTATTATCTATCCGCTTACACTTGACATGTGATATACAGGCCAATTCTATGGAAAGAAATGGGTTCAACTATTTAAAAAACCCACTCTGCCTTTCAACTAGCCTCCTTATTAATTTAATAAAACTTCAAAAAAAAGAAAAAGGTGTAAATGAAATAAACCAAGCAATTTCTATAAACCACCTTTTGATTTTGTTGTACTTTCAAAGGAAAGTGATTGATTCCTTCTTTGCCAGAATTTACTTCCCTTTGGACATAGAGGATACCATTCCCCCTCCCCGCCAAGAATGGTTCAGAAATAAGATACTCTGAAATAATTATCACTTACTGTTTTCCTGTTTATGTGTACTCTACTGTTTCTGAGATTATGAAACTGCCCAAAGCAAAGTAACTATTTTAACTTCTCCAAGAGAAACGTAAGTATGCACTTACTGTTATTACTATCAGTGTCAAATGAGGACAGCCACTTTGCATCTGTACTTTCACAACTTAAAATGCTGGAATGACAGGTTCTACAGGATTCTTCACTTTTCAAAATGTCAGCAGCACAGTTACTAGAAATGACTGAATTTACCAAGTTAGGTATTTTATCAACAGGCACAAAAGGGATATCTGAATTTAAAGTTAAAGTGTTATTTTGTCTTTTATCACGAAACTCAGAATTGGAGTTTGTTTCTAAATAGGAAACTATCTTGTCAGTTCTCTTATCATCCAAGGTATTGGTTATTGTAGACTTTGACATCTGAACTACACCACTCAATACACTGGATGGACAGCAAATGGATTTCAGATTACAATCCTCTTCATGTTCAAAAATGGATCGTGTTACAATTGCCTGACATTCAAAATGGCTTTCAGAAGTGTTTTGTGAATCTTCTGCGTCTTGTGTGAAGAGTTTCCTGGGAGATTCTACTGTTTTACTTGGCTTTTCATAAGGGTACACAACTTGTTCTTCAGTGTATTCTAATCTTGTTTTCGAATCAACAATTTCTAGTGGTTTTATTAAGTTCTGAGAAAATACTTTACTTTTTGGTGCACATACTGAATTTTTTATAGAGTCCAAAGAGGAAGCATCATTTTCAGAATGTCTACATTTGCTACTTATGACATCAGTACTTGAATTCTGATTACTACTTGACACATTATTCCCAATTGCTGCTGTTTTTAGTGCTTCAACATTCTTTGACTTATTCAGGATCTCTGCTTGCTTCCGGCAACTTGCAGGCATTGTTTTTCTTGCTTTTAAAATCTTCCGTTTACTTCTATCTGGACTTGCCATCTTTCATATCCTAGAATTTAAGATACCATATTTAAATGAATATCTCTAGCAGACAAAAGTTAACATTTACTTACAATATTAAAATAATGCCGAGACTAATCTTTCCAGATTTAGATAATTATTTTTATTGAAAAATATACCCATTTTCATCTGTCATTGATAATTTTAATTTTGTTCTATAACTCTATATAAAGTCAAAATTTATACTGTCAGTAAGCCTCTGTTTGATACTAAGTCTGATAATTTATCTGGCCACTTTTTGTTATATCACCTCACTACTATAACCATTAAGTTCTGATTTAAATAATCCAAGTAGGCCATACTTTAGATAATCTAAAGATTAAGTTGCATTTCTTCATAAAAACAAAAAACAATGTTTTGTGTGGAATGTTCCATTTTCTACATACCGTGGCACCTTTTTAAAGCTTTCCTAATGTTCAAATTTCCAAATTAATGGTACTGCACGAGTAATTCTCAACAATCATCAGTATGAAATGAGCACTAAAATACACAACGTGATGCTAGTTCAAATAAGAAAGCCAAGTTAGGTTTCAATACATCCTTAATTCTGAATTATTTCTGTTAATTTAGAAAAATCTACTACATAGAAGGGAAAAATATTTTAGTATTTATTTCTCAGTACCCACATCAAGCCTGATCTGAACCATAGGTAAGTAAATGGTTTAAAAGAAAGGAAAACTGCCAAATTACAAGGCACTTAAAGGCATAATACAAGCAAAAAAAAAAAATTATATAATACATGATAGACCAGTTACCTAACAAACTATAGAGCACTTATTAAACTCGAAGACAGAATCTAAGACATTTTAAGGTGCAAATAACCCAGTCAAAGCTACCTGAATAATTTGATTTATCCTTATCTATTTTCTTACTCGAAGTTTTCATTTACTGTATTTTTTTCATTCACTATATCATTTGACCAGGGACAGTTCCAGGATTTGTTAGACTTGAAGGCTAAATAAATATTTATTTTATGTATACATAAAAATCAGGAAATCCAGAAAAACAGCACATTTTCATTAAGGGCCTGATACAAAATAGAACTCTATTTTCTCTATAGGACTACATATTTGACAGCCTTTTCATGAATACAATATTTGTAATATTCTCCAAAGACAAACCAAATCTTTTCTCTAGCAAGGTTGATCAATTTTTAATTTTTTTATTTTGGGTTTTTTTTTTCCCAAACATTTTACTGAAGTACCTACAGAAAAGTGCACATATCATGTGTTCAGTTAAAAGAATTTTCACAAACTGAATACACCCATTTAACCAGAATCAAGATCAATTATAACAAATATACCACTCTGGTGGGGGATATTCATAATGGGAGAGGTTATGCATGTGGGGGTCAGGGGATATATGAGAAATCTCTGTATCTTCTTCTTAATTTTGCTGTGAGTCTAAAACTACTCTAAAAAAATGAAGTCTGAAAAAAAAAGAGCTATAGAAATAAAATAATTTTTAAAAAAGAGAATAATTCCAAGGGTCAACTGTACTAGTAACTGCCTAAAAGGTGAAGAAATAGTTTACGTGTTGTAGTGAGGGTGAGTGAAATTTATTACTGGGAGCATAAAAAGCAACAACTCAGTCTAATTGGGGGATCACTGGCATCACCATCCTGACATTTAGACTTGAGTCCTTTGCTGCAAATAAGCCACATTTCACAGAGGTCTTTGGAATCGTGGCACTGTCCTGCAGCACAAGGTCAGAACGACAGGTCATCTACATTTTCTCAAGTCTTAAAGATTTGTCATTTATAATTTACATCCTCAATCCATCTAGATTTTAGGATATAGTTATAGGAAGGGATGTAATTTTGCTTTCCCTCAGATGTATACTGGCATACCTAGGAGATACTGCAGGTTAGGTTCCAGACACTGCAAATACTGCAATAAAGTGACTCACATGAAGTTTTTGGTTTCCCAGGGCATATACAAGCTATTTATGCTGTAGTGTAGTGTACAATAGACTAAAAAAACAATATACATACCTTAATTTGAAAATAATTTATTGTCCAAAAAATGCCAAAACAATTCCAATAGGAACGTCAAAGACCACTAATCACAGATCACCATAGCAATATAATAATGAAAAGTTTTGAAATATTGTAAGAATTACCAAAATGTGACAGAGACACAAATGAGCAAAGGCTGTTAGATAAATGCTGCCCACAGACTTGCTCAACACAGGGTTGCCACAACCCTTCAATCTGTAAAAAACACACTATCTGCGAAGCACAATAAAGAGAAGCTCAATGAAACAAGGTATGCCTGTAATTGTTTGAAAGCATCCTATTAATTTTGAACTGTAAAAACATAATCTAATCTGTCCCTTTTATTCTATTTTATCTGGTGATGTAACTCATGCTGAATATATTGTTGTTCACCCCACCAACTTTTTTTAGATGTCTCTTATAAAACCTATTGAAAATATTTTAAACTAATGTCTTTTAATAGGAGAATTTAATCCAATTACATTTATTGTAAATGACACATTAAAGCTTTAGTTTACATTTGGTTTTATGCCCTCTGATTTTTATAACTTGTTATGTTTTACATTTTATTATTTATGTTTATCTCCATGTCATTTTAGTATGAAAATGTCTTTTTTTTTTTTTTGAGGTACGTGGGCTTCTCACTGCCATGACCTCTCCCGTTGCGGAGCACAGGCTCCACACGTGCAGGCTCAGCAGCCATGGCTCATGGGCCCAGCCACTCCGCGGCACATGGGATCCTCCCGGACCAGGGCACGAACCCACGTCCCCTGCATCGGCAGGCGGACTCTCAACCACTGCGCCACCAGGGAAGCCCTAAAAATGTCCTATTTTTTAAGGTCTACAAATGCTTTACAATTCTGTGGAGCCTAGTATATTTAAACATTCCCTAAAAGCATTTTTCAGCTAACATTTCATTAACCACTGAGGTCAAGAGATTTCTTTTCACTGAATTTAGAACTTTATATCCCAGGTTTTACTTTACTCTTACATTATATTTACACACACACACTTGATCCTTGAACATAGGGGTTGGGGTTCAACTCTTCGTGCAGTTGAAAATCCACATATAACTTACAGTTGGCCTTTCATATATGTGGTTATGATGCTTTCATATCCACAATTCTCCATCAGCAGATTCAACTGCAGATCATGTAGTACTATATAATATTTACTATTGAAAAATACCCACATAAGTGGATCTGCATAGTTCAAACTCATGTTGTTCAAGGGTAAACTGTACTTTCAAGAATAACTCTGGATATTCACATCTTGCTAAAGAACCAGATTTGGCTATTATAAATAATGCTATGAACATTCACGTATAAATTTTTGTGTGAACAGGTTTTCATTTCTCTTGGGTATATGCCCAAGGATGGAATTGCTGATCATACAGTAACTCTACATTTAACCTTCTAAGAAACAGACTGTTTTCCAAAGGGTCTGGACCAATTTACATTCACACCAGGAAAGTATGAGGGATCCAATTTTAGCACCTCTTCATCCATCAATACTCATTATCATCTGTCTGTTTTAGTATTGCATCTTGGTGTGAGTGATGACTTCACTGTCATTTTAATTTGCACTGCCCTTATGGCTAATGATGATGAGCATTATTTCATGAGCTTATTGGCCACTGGTATATTGTTTTTGGGGAAATGACTATTCGGCTCATCTGTCCACTTCAAAATTGGGTTATCTGACTTTTCATGGTTGACTTGTAAGACATCTTTATATATTCCAGATCTAAGTCCCTATAGACATGATTTCCAAACTTTTCCTCACATTTTGTGGGTGTCTTTTCAATTTCTTGATGGTATACTTTGAGAAACTAAAGTTTTAAATTTTGATAAAGCCCAATTTACTTTTTCATTTGTTGCTTGTGCTTTTAGTGTCATACCTAAAAAAAAAAAAAATCACTGCCTAATCCAAGGTCATGAAGATTTATCTCTGTTTAAAAATTTTATTGTTTTACCTTGGATACATTTGGAGTTAATTTTTATGTGTGTTAGTAATAAAGTGAGGGAGAAGGTCCACACTTATTCTTTTACATGTGGACATAGAGCTGTTCCAGCACCTTTTGAAAAGGCCATTCCTTCTCCCTCATTGTTTTGTTTCTCTCATCAAAAACCAATTGCCTAGGACTTCCCTAGTGAGGCAGTGGTTGAGAGTCCACCTGCCGATGCGGGGGACACAGGTTCATGCCCCAGTCTGGGAAGATCCCACATGCCGCAGAGCGGCTAGGCCCATGAGCCATGGCTGCTGAGCCTGCGCGTCCGAAGCCTGTGCTCTGCAACGGGAGAGGCCACAACAGTGAGAGGCCCGCGTAATGCAAAAAAAAAACAAAAACAAAAACCAATTGTCTATATAAATGTGAAGGTTTATTTCTGGATTCTCAATTTTATTCCACTGATATATAGGTATGGCCTTATGCCTGTACCACACTGTCTTGATTACTATAGCTTTCTAGTAAGTTTTGAATTCAGGATGTGTGAGTCCTCAATGTTCAAGACTGTTTCTGCTATTCTGAGTTCTCGGAATATCTATGTGAATTTTAGGACCAGATTAACAATTTCTGCAAAGAAGCCAGATGGCACTTCAATAGGGATTGTGTTGAATCTTTAGATCAACTTAGGGAGCAATTACCTTCATTCTATCAAGTGTTCTGATCCATGAATATAGGATGTCTTTCCATTTATTTAGACATTTAATTTCTTTCAATAATGTTTACTTTTCAGAGTTAAAGTTTTGCACTTTTCGATACTATTGTTAATGAAACTTCAGAATTTTTCACTGCAAGTACATGGAAATACAATAGAATTTTGTATATTTATCTTGCATCCTGCAACTCTATTGATCTTATTCTCATCTCAGAATAGCTTTTTGCAGATTCCTTAGGATTTCCCTCCATACAAGATCATGTCATTTGTCAACAGTTTTATTTCTTCCTTTCCAATCTATTCCATTTTCTTGCCTAATTGTCCTGACTACAACCTCCTGTACAATGTAGACTAGAAGTGGCAAGAGTGGACATCCTTGTCTTGCTTCCTATTTAGGAGGAAAACCTTCAGTCTTTAATCATTATGCATGATGTTAACTGTAGAATTTTCACAGGTACCTCTTATCAGGTTAAAAAAAATTTCACAACTAACCCTACTTCTTTGCTTTTTTTTTTTTTTTTTTACCATGAAGGAACCTTGGATTTTTGTCAGAATATGCCTTTTCAGCATTAACATGACCATATGGCTTTGTTCTCTATTCTATAGATATGGTACATTCATTAATGTATTTTTGGATGTGAAACCAACCTTGCATTCCTGGGATAAACCCTACATGGTCATGACGTTGCTGGATTCAACTTGCTAGTATTTTGTCGACAATTTTTGCACCTATATTCATAAGAGATATTGTTCTGTCATTTTCTTACAGTGTCTTTGGTTTTGTTACCAGGATAATACTGGCCTCACATAATGATCAGGGCAGTGTGCCTTCCTGTTCTATTTCTCTGAAGAATTTGTAAGAAATTGGTATTTTTACACGCTTGGTAGAATTCAACAACAAAAACCATCTGAGTTTTTCTTTGTGTTCTAATTCAATCTCTTTACTTGCTTTTCAGATTTTCTATTTCTTCCTGAGTCAGTTTTGTTCATTTTGGTCTTGTTAAGAATTTGTCTAGGGCTTCCCTGGTGGCACAGTGGTTGAGAGTCCGCCTGCCGATGCAGGGGACACAGGTTCATGCCCCGGTCTGGGAAGATCCCACATGCCTCAGAGCAGCTAGGCCCGTGAGCCATGGCCACTGAGCCTGCGTGTCCAGAGCCTGTGCTCCACAACGGGAGAGGCCACAACAGTGAGAGGCCTGCGTACCACCAAAAAAAAAAAAAAAAAAAAAAGAATTTGTCTAGTTCATCTATAAAACTGATCAGTATATAAGTGAATCGTTTTATAGGAGTCTCTTATTATCTTTTTAACTTCTGCAAGATCAGTAGTAATGCACCCTTTCATTCCAAATTTCAGTAATTTGAGTCTTTTTCATGGTCACTCTAGGTAAAGGTTTGTCAATTTTGTTGATCTTTTTGAAAAACAACTTTTGATTTTATTAATTTTATTTTTTTCTTTCTTGATTTTACTAATCATTTCCTTCATTCTGCTTAGGTTTAGTTTCCTCTTTCTGCATTAAGATTAAAAGTCAGTTTATTGATTTGAAGTCTTCTTTTTAAATATAGGCATTTATCACAACGAATTTCCTAAGAAAAGCTTTAATTGCACCCAAAATGTTTTGTATGTTATGTCTTCATTTCCATTAATGTGAAAGTATTTTCTAAATTCCCTCATGATTTCTCCTTTGACTCACTCATTATTTAGGAGTGTGTTGTTTAATTTCCACATAGCTGTGAATTTCTCAAATTTCTTCTTCTTAGGTTCTAATTTCATTCCACTGTGGTCACAGAATGTAGTTTGTTGTGGTTTCAGTCCTTTAAAATGTGTTGAGGTTTGTTTTATGGCCTAGCATAATGTCTATTTTGGAAATTTTTCTATGTACATTTAAGAAGAATATAATCTGCTTTTGTTTGGTTGAGTGTTCAAAAGATGTTTCTTAGGTCTAGTTGATTTACAGCGTTATTCAAGTCTTTTCTAATTGATCTTTCACCTAGTTTTCCATTATGAAAGTGTTGTATTGAAGTCTCCAACTATTATTGTTGAAATTTGCTACTTCTCTGTTCTTGTCAATATTTGCTTCATATATTTTGGCGCTAGTTAGTGGCATGTTTGTAATTGTTATAACTTCCTAAGGGACTGCACCTTTTATTACAAAATGTCCCTCTTTACCTCTAATATTTATTTTAAAGTCTATTTTGTCTGAAATTAGTATAGCCACTCTAGTTTTCTTATAGTTGCTATTCACATGATTTTTTCTATGCTTTTACTTTCAACATAATTGTATCTTTCAATCTATGTGTGTCTCCTACAGACAGCATATAGTTGGATGCTATTTTTCCTCTGGTCTGACAATCCGGTATTTGACTGGATTGTTTAATCCATTCACACTTGACATTAATATTGATATAGCTGGATTTCTGGCTACCATTTTACTTTGTTTTATATGTTTCATGTCTTTTGCTCCTCTATCCCATAGGCATTCATTTTTTAATATTCATTTTTTAATACTTTCTATGTGGCATCACTTTAAAATTTCGTTTTTCTGCCTGGTATCATATAGAAATACAATCAGTGCTTTTTTATTGATCGTATCTCCAACTAATTCATTAAATTCACTTATTAAACCAAGTAAGTTCTTTTGAACTTTCTATGTAGTGTCATAATTTTCTTGCTAAGCCTTATTTTTCTTATTGCACTAGTTAGAACCTCCAGTATGCTATGAATGGGTATGCTGTTAGCAGGCATCCTTCACTCATTACCAATCTTGAAAGGGGTGTGCAGTTTCACTAACACCACTATGATTTTTGCTATACGTTTTACAAATGCTCTATATTAGATTAATAAAATACCCTTCTATTCCCAGATTTTATCATTAATGCATTTTCAATTTTATCCTTTTCATATATATTTAGATGATATAATCTCATTTTTTCAATTAACTTCTATCATATTGGTTGATCTCTTAAAATACTAAACCTAGCTTATTTCTGAAAGAAACCTCAGTCAGTCATAATATGCCCATTTTTTTGCTTCATGTTTCTGTATTCAACTTGCTAACATTTTTTTAGGACTTTGTATCAATGTTATGAGAAAGATGAGTCATTCTTTTCCTTTATCAGGTTTTGAAATCAGGGTTATTTTGGCTTCATTAAAAAACTGGAAAGTCTTTTTCCATTCTCTGAAGAGTTTTTGTCTGCAAATAGTATTACTCCTTCCTTAAATGTTAGAAATAATTCATCATAATGCCATCTGGGCTTGCAGTTAACTTAGTGATAAAGGTTTTCAATTATGTTTGAATTTTAAAAAATAGATATAGGAATCATTCATATTTTACTTTTCTGTTAATTTTGTTTTTTTCACACAAAATTTCAAAATTTAACAGAATTTCAAGTTTATAAAGTTCTTCATAATATTCTCTAATTACATTTGTAATATATGCAGGATCTGTAGTGATGTCTCTTTTTATTCTTGATATTGCTGACATGTTTTGTTTTTCTTTCTCTTGGTCACTCTTACTAGAAATTTATCCATTTAATCAATACTGTCAAAGCACTGACATTCTGACTTTCCTCTCTATTGTATGCAGTGTTCTATTTCATCATTTCCTGTTAGTTTTATGATTCAATTTTCTTCAGGCTTGATTTTTGTTCCAGCTTGAGATAAAACTCAAATCTTTTTCAGTCCTTTTTGGTTTTTTGCATTTAAAGCTACAAAATTTCCTCTAAGTCCTGTCTCTTTGTCAAGTCTCACAAATTCTGATAAGCCCTCTTATTACTTGGTTCAAAATACTTTCTAATTTCCATTATAATTCCTTCTATGATCTGTACATTATTTAGAAATACATTTATTTCCAGGCAATTGCAGATTTCCAAGTTGCAGTTTTGTTGTTGAAGGTTAGCTTAATTTAATTGCACTGTAATCAGAGAATGTCCTCTGAATAATTTCCATCCTGTATTATCTGTTGAGGCTAGTTTCACAGCCAATTTTTTCAAAAGCTCCATGTGTATTTGAGCAAAACCTGTATTCCAACGTTGTTGGGTACAGTGTTATTCTATGTCGACGCCAACTAGTTCAAATTTCTTAGCTGTGTTGTTTATAATCTTCCAGCTATTAAAACAGGAGTGTGTTCAGAGTGATCCACTATGATTCCACAACTTGTCTATTCCACTATGATTTGTCTATTTCTTTTAACTGAATCACTGTCTCTCCCCCCCTACAGTATATAGTTTGAAGCCATGGGTACATACTGATTGAGTTTATTTTCTCTATTCCTGGTGCTGGACTGGTTTTTCTCATTACAAAATGTCTCTATCTCTAGTGATCCTTGTTGCTGAGATATTACCTTATTATAAATATCAATACTAAATAAAGCACAATTCCTGTTATATTTTACATTTACACCAAAACAAATCTAAGCTAGGTTGTATAACTTGTTCAGAAAAACACAGTTCAGAGCCAGTATTTAAACCCAGGATTGTAAGACTCAAATCTCATATCACAAGTACAAATCAGATATTATGAAGTAACAAGGTTACCTTTAAGGGATATATAGTGGTCGACAAAAGGACAAAACATGACCAACTTGTGCCAGGTGACAATCTTATGATGAGCATGAACTAATCCTTACTACTCTAAATGTGGTCCATGGACCAGCAGCATTAGCATCTTCTAAGTGCTAGTAGAATTTTGCTTTTACTTAAAAAAATTTTATCAACGTAGTGGTATAAAATTAAGCAGCATAGGGCTTCCCTGGTGGCGCAGTGGTTGAGAGTCCACCTGCCGATGCAGGGGATGCGGGTTCGTGCCCCGGTACGGGAAGATCCCACATGCCGCGGAGCAGCTGGGCCCGTGAGCCATGGCCGCTGAGCCTGCGCATCCGGAGCCTGTGCTCCGCAACGGGAGAGGCCACAACAGTGAGAGGCCCGTGTACCACCAAAAAAAAAAAAAAAAATTAAGCAGCATAAAATGCTCACAGTGAAATAAAGTAGTTGCTTGTCAACACTCAATGCCTAGTAACAATCATTTTAAACTAACTTTTTTTTTAATCTCAGTATTTTAAAATACATTCACAGTAGTATTTCTTGAATTACAAATTTTAGCCACTATCAAGGTCCTATACATACAGATGAGGATTTAGCTCTTTTCTATACCCTATACAGCTTTTCATCACATTTGTAATTAAATCAATACTTGAGTTGTTACAAGCAAATATATAACCAGAGAATCACGACTACATTATCTTTTTTATATTTCCTTTTTCCTGAAGCTATTAAATTTTATCTCTGAATTTCCTATAAACCTATTCTTCACTTTTTTTTCAAATTCATCAGAACGGTCATATACCAAAATTTTCCCTTATTCTCCACTCCTTCAAGGTCTCGTTTAAAGATCATCTCTTCAGAGAAAGACTTCCCCCAAGAGAACTACTTCCTTATCTGAATTTCCCATTAGAAATTTATATTTTAGTCATGATATTTGTGGGCAGAGACTTGTCTTACTTTTATATCCTCAGTGAGATGCTTTTCATGTAGAAGTTTTATTAAATGCTGCCTAAATGAATACTCAACTTATAAAAATGAACCTCTGGAAAGCCACCCAGGGTTATTTTTTCCTTAATAAAGAGTACCAGAACAGGCCTCAGCAAGTTTTGCCATAGCTTTACCATAAGCTATTTCATATCAGCAGCACTATACACAGTAGAACTTCAAAGGTATACTAATGATACCACATTTAGTAGATACATATAGTGCCTCTATATAATTAATGGTTAAATTTAATAAGAGCTGTACACAAACACCCCTTATATGCCTAGAAATTTAATCAGAAATTCAAAAATTCACATTATATCCAATTATCTCCCCTACCCAAACAGTTATGTTTACTTCCCTCTAGATATTACCCGACTACAATCTTTCTGTCCTACTTAGATTGGTAAAGATAAAAAAAGGATACGAAGTTACCTGAGCCTATAGTAATGCATTTTAAAGGTATGGGTCAAGGTTTAATTAAGCTTTAGAGAACAGAATAAGTATTTAAACAATGTAAGGACATGAGACAAAATAAGATAGAAGAATATGTTTCTTTGTATTTTAATATAATCTCACTCAACTTAATGAGAACTAGTACTCTTGTGCATTTAAAATCATAGTTTATTTTTAACAAGTATCCAATATATTATTTAAAATTTGATATCAAATGAAATACATCTGTACACACCCACTATAAGAGAACTACATGATTTGCACATGCAAAGATGCAGGGATCATGCAATATTTTCATACCAGAATTCAAGATATTAAGTAGCAAGGAAATACAGCAGAATTGAAGGTTGAGGTGAAGTACGAGCGTCAATAAGATAAACAGCTGAAAATTCAAGATGTACCTAGATACACCAGTTCTTAAAAGATGCAAATCATGCACTTCTGTTGAGGCAGAAGTCAATCTTAGGATGTAGTCTGTACAAATCTGCAGATAAGACTGAGAGTTAAGTAGATTAATTTGATTACGGTCAGACTCAACATTTCCAAAAATGTATTGAAGGATGAACGAACTAAGAAGACATACTTCAAAAGAGCTGAACTCAATGTAATCAGTCCTTCAGCCAGATGCTTCATTTTTGTATTTTCAATAGCTTTCCTGTGATATAAATTATTTCTATCTTGAACGTTCTTCCCCATTTGTTTTGCAAAAAGTTGTCGCCAGTCATTTACTGGCTACAATATATGACAAAATCATAATAAAGAAGTATGAAATCCCAATCTAGCATAACAGCCCGTTTAAGTGGGTTTCACATAATTCTTCTATTTTTTTAACATTTTATTCCTAATGAATTACTCAGTATGATCATCTTTTTCTAGGTCTTGACCATCTATGAGTCTCCAGAGCAGTGAATACCGGCTCGTCACAAAGCAAGCAACACGTGCTGGCTTACAATGTTGGAAACTTCATCTTCAACACAGTATCACGGAAAGGTGGAAGTCAGTTTTCCAAGCCAGTTTTCCAAGCACAGCAAGGTTGTAATCAGAGAGACAAAGCAAAATAATTGCTTCCTCTGTACAGGACACATTCTTGAACTTGCCAAAATTGAAAGTAGGTGAGGGAAGGGCGACAAGCAGGAAATGGTTTTTTTCTCTTTAACTTCCTCAAAAATAAACTGTGTTAAAGAACCACGCCTGCCGTTACACGGCTTTCATCCTTCAATCACAGCATCCCAACACTGGTGAGCTCCACAGGTGTACTTTACACGTTTGTGCTCCAGGCGCTTTCCTTTAAAAAGGCATGTGGGCATTAAGGCTCGGAATTTTCTGTTTTCCCTGATGTTCTAGTACCTTCTGCATAAAATGTACATCAAGGAAAGCCTCCCCACCACCTGATGAAGATCACTTAACTGTTCTGGCACCTGGTTTCCTCAGATAAATTATAACTGAAACTCCTGGAAATTTGGCGACGGAATCCCAAAGTTGCGCGGAGGACTACTACATTTTCTCCGTTAGTCTGTAAATGTAGTCCGGTAGGGCCCCACGCTTCCACTTACTTACTCGGCGAGTACCAAACCCTGAGGCAACGTCCCTCCGCGGCCCCGACTCGCCCGCGCCGCCGCCCACCACTCCTGCTTTGCCCGCCGCCCGCTCGGACAGCGGGTGGAGACACGTCCTTTCGCCCTTCGCCGTTGTCTTGCCGGCCGGGTCGGAGCCCCAACGACTCCGCGGACACATCTGAGTCAACCCCGCCGCAACCGCCCGGCTCGCGCGGCGCTCCGAGGCCTCCGGAGGCGGGCACTCAGGCGCGCGGCGCGCAAGAAACCTCCGTGCCGGCCAACTGTCGCTCGCGCAGGGTTCTCGCCCGGCCCCAACGTACCTAGAGCGGCGCCGCGCCAGCCGCTTCTCGCCCCACAACCGCCGACAACCGCCGACAACCGCTGCCGCCGAGCACAATAACGCTTCCGCGCGAACCAGCTGAGGTAAGTTTCCCTTGCGCCCAGCCCCGATGGACTTCCGGCCAATGGCAGCGCGCACTTGCGGCAGCCCAACCAATCAGAGACGAGCGGGTGAAGGGGGCGGGGAGAACGCGGCGGGGAAGTGGAAGTCTGCTGAGGGGTGCGGAAAGTTCGCCTTCCCGCGCTTCTTTGTCAGGACGTTAGACCTACCAGCGGGTTACGCGACCAAGCGCCTGAGCTGGGCCTCTACTTTGAGCAACTGAAAGTTTTCCGAAAATCACTATTAAAACTCTGTATTTACAAAAACAGGCGGCCCGTCCGCAAGCACTGGCTAACCCATTTGAATTTTTAAAACACTACAATGAAATATAATTGATCTTGCTTTCAGAGGTTTGTGACAACTCCTTAAATTTTGCAACCCAGGCGAGTGGTCATGGCCCCATTGTGTTCTCTCGAGTTTCCTAAATCGACCCAGGGATCTGCCAAGCTAGGCTGCATCAGACTTAAAGAGACCTACTCTGCGGCCGAATAACCACACTTTTGGTGATTATCCTGGGTTCATTGAATAGTTAAGTACCCTCACTGTACCGGGTGCAGGAAATATCACCATCAGCTAGTTCGATTAAGGCCTCCTCATCATGGAGGGTGGAGCTGCCTGCCTATAACTACTGGCTACTAGAAAAATGAGCCAAGGTCGGACAATCTAGAAATAGGTCATTAACAGAAAAACCTACTCTAACCCAGTCTGTTCCCAAAATATGGTCCAGGGATCCCTGGAGGTCTACAAGGTCATTCTATTTTCATAACAATAGGAAGATGTTATTGGCCTTTTTCATTCTCATAGTCGCAAGTGTTCAATGGAATTTTCCAGAAGCTTCTAGAAAATTTACGTCTTTTGCAACAGATTGAATGCAGAAACAGATGTGAGAATCCAGCTGTTTTACATCAAACACTAGGGAAAATGTAAAATGTTGCCAATCTTTGCACAATTTTTTTGTTTCGTAAAAATTTTTTCTCCCAGTTTTACTGAGATATCATTGGCATACAGCACTGTATACGTTTAAGGTGTACAGCATAATGATTTGACTTACATACATCATGAAGTGATTATCACAATATGTTTAGTGAACATTCGTCATATATAAATACGAAGTTAAAGAAGCAGAACAAAAATTTTGTGTGTAATGAGAAATCTTAGGATTTACTCTCTTAACGTTCACATATAACATACAGCAGTGTTAACTGTGTTTAACGTGTTGTTATGTCACATTCCTAGTACTTGTTAATCTTATAACTGGAAGTTTGTACCTTTTGACCAGCTTCATCTGATTTCCACTGCTTCCCTCCGTGCCCAGCACTGCCCCCCCACACCTGTCTTAACCACAAATCTGATCTCTTGAGAAAATAACAATTTTGAATATAATTGAAGGGTATGTATAGGGTTGCTGAGAGAGAAGGATGGTGTGGGAGGGAGTGTGAGGCAAGTAAACTGGAGCCAGATAAGGAATTTAGACTTAATTCAGTCAATAGTGAGTAAGTAGCCTTTAGAAATATCATGCCTATTTAGGGTGATTGGGTATCTTGTGTGCCATTTTAATAAGAATCGATATTTACTGGGCATTATGTCAATTAAGTTCATTACATGCATTTTTCCCATTTATTTCCACATTTGAAATTGGACAATCTGTATTCAAAATTGTGCTGGGTTACTTATTAGCCATGTAGTCTTGGACAAGATAGGTCACCTCTCAGAGCCACAATGATCTTGTCTCTAAAATGGGAATAATAACAACAAAGGATTTATTGAGTTCTTAATTGTCCCGGACACTGCACTAAGCACTTATCCGTGTTATTTAAATTAATTCTCATAACTCAGTATATGAAGTACTATGAAGTCTCTCAATTTGCTATTTGATTTTTATATTATTTATTATTATTGATGTATAGTTGATTTACAGTATTAAATGTTAGAGGTGTACAACATAGTGATTTACAATCTTTAAAGGTTATACTCCATTTACAGTTCTTATAAAATATTGTCTAGGGGGCTTCCCTGGTGGCGCAGTGGTTGAGAGTCTGCCTGCCGATGCAGGGGACACGGGTTCGTGCCCCGGTCCGGGGAGATCCCACATGCTGCAGAGTGGCTGGGCCCGTGAGCCATGGCCGCTGAGCCTGCGCGTCCGGAGCCTGTGCTCCGCAACGGGAGAGGCCACAACAGTGAGAGGCCCGCGTACCGCAAAAAAAATATATATATATTGTCTATATTTGATTTAAAAAAATACATGGGATAGTAGGGAGAAACCTCCTTGAATATTTCCAGACTTACAGTAGACACTTGGTACATTGTAGTTATTATTATTAAAATTGATAAAGCTGAATAACATGGATGATCTTGAGCAAATCTCTTAACCTTTTGTGTTGGAATTTTTTTGTTTGATAGTTTCTTCCAGTGAGAATTGTGGTAGGCAGAATTCTGACTCCCATGATCTTTGTCCCCTGGTATTCCTCTCATGGTTATGTTACATCTTTGGCAAAAGGGATTTTGCAAATATAATTAAGCTTACTAATCAACTCACCTTAAGATGGAGGGATTAGCTTGGGTTTTTCAGGTGAACCCAATATAATCACATGAACCCCTAAAGGCAAAATAGCAGGTCAGAGAGATGCAGCAGAAAGGAAATTCATAAAGATTTCATACATAAGAAGGACCCAAACCACGGGTGCTGGATTGAAGATGGAAGGAACCACATGAAAACCACACTAAAGAAATGAATTCTGCCCACAACCTGGAACAAGCCTGGAAGCAGATTCTTCCCCAGAGTGTTGGCTGGCTGACACCTTGATTCCAGTCTTAGGAGACCCTAAACGGTGCTCCCAGCTGAGTCCACTAGGCTTCTGACTTAAAGAGCTGTGAGATAATAAGTGGGTATTGTTTTAAGCCACTAAGTTTGTGGTAACTTTATGGCAACAATAGAAAACTAATAATAGCATTCATTCTCATACCCTTCTCAGCTCTCCCCAAGGCATACTGGAATCCTGGGAACTACATTTCCCAGATGCCCTTACCACCAGTGTTCTGGATTCATTTACATTTTGTCAAGTGGGATGTATTTCCTGAGATCTGGAAAGTGGCAGAAAGACATAAATTATTGCTCGGTGTTTTTTGCTTGGGCTTTGGCTTGCTTCCCTGCCAGTTTCTGCCTCAGTAGACAGTCAACAGTGCTTTTCTGAACTTTTCTGGCTTTTGGGTGGCAGCAGCAGCAACTTCTCTATTCTCTGGACCAACCATAGAAGCAGTGGCACAAATGAAAATTAATGTGACATTAGCTCCTTCAGCCCTTCCAAAGGCTTTTAAGCACCTAATTCTCTGTCCTAAATACCATTATGCTTGAAATACCTGGAGCAGTTTCTATTTTCATGATTGAACCCTACTTATAGACTTATCCATGCCTCAGTTCCCTCATCTATAAAGTGAAATTACCAATAATGCATGACACAGAGTAAAAAGTAGCCTCTTAGAATTGTTGTGTGGATTAAATTACATGGATAAATCCATTTTAAGTGCTGAATATTGAACACACAGTACGTGCTCAATAAATGGTTTTTACTATTTTATCTAAAGGGTTATTCATATGATTAACAAAATTGACACTACCAAATGCCAATTTATTGTACCGTTTTCCAAACCTATCATCAACATTCCTATCTTGAAAACACATACATATTGTCACTACTTTACCTATTGAGGAGTTTTAGCAGCCACAAAGTACCTTATAACATAAGAACTCAGGATTATATATAGTTCTCAGCACTGTCAACTGTGAAAAACAACTCTGGGGTTAGACAGTTGATTTTATACCAGTCTTTACTGGATCTTTTTCAAAAGCCATCGGAGAAGTCTGGAAGCCTGCAATGGCAGAGAGAAAAAACACTTTTGTGGTAACTTTCCAGGGAAGTAACCCCTGCCTAGCTAACCATTCTTATTTCTGCCCCCTTGATCTCCAGCCTTTCCAGAGGCTATATTATTATCGAGATAATAATACCATTTTAAATCAAGACTTGGGAATTTGCATTTGTTGCATAGTTGCTCCAACTATTTGGAAAAGTCTTTTTCCTCGTCTTCACCTGACTAATGTCTATTCACATGTCAAGTCAGGTGGTTCCATCTTTATCTACAGCATAACACTTTTTTTTTTTTTTTTTTTGTGGTACTCGGGCCTCTCACTGTTGTGGCCTCTCCCGTTGTGGAGCACAGGCTCCGGATGCGCAGGCTCAGCGGCCATGGCTCACAGGCCCAGCCGCTCCGCGGCATGTGGGATCTTCCCGGACCGGGGCACGAACCCGTGTCCCCTGCATCGGCAGGCGGACTCTCAACCACTGCGCCACCAGGGAAGCCCATAACGCTTATTATACTGTGTTTTGTCTCTTTTTTCATTTGTCTTTTCCCACTGCTTATGAGCACCTTGAGATCGGTGATCGATCTTTTATGTATTATATTAAATAAGATGTGCCTGACCCATAGTATGTACTTAATAAAAGTTTAAAACTACTATTACTAATAAAATCATCATTGCCACCCTCTCGTTATCATTATATATTCCTATTTCCATTATCTGGTACATAATAAGTGCTCATTAAAAGTCCATAAAATGAAAGCAAATGAATGAATTCATTCAGAAGGAATTTTTCAGCATAACATTTATGGTATCATTTCTATTAGCATAAATCAAAATAGAACAACTAAATTTTATTTAAGGGAAAATGGAAGATTAAAACATTGCTGATTATGAATCCAACATTAAGTTATAGGATAAAACTATTATTATCTTGAATAAGTTTTTGTTGGTGTGATTGTTGTGATGGTTAAATTTTATGTGTCAATTTGGCAAGGCTATGGTACCCAGTTGTTTGGTCAGACACTATAAAAGATGTTCCTGTGAAGGTATTTTGTAGATATGATTAACAGCTACAAATAAGTTGACTTTAAGTAAAGTCAATGTGTAAAGATGAAATTTGTGATAACAACAACAGACAGGGAGAGGGAAAGATCTGTAAAAGAGCAGGGTGTCTGTATACCATTGAAGTTAAAGTGGTATTAATACAAAATAGATTGTTATAAGTGTACGAGTCTAATTGTAATCCCCCAAGGTAACCACAAAGAAAATAACTTTTAAAATTTTCACAGAAAAGGAAATGAGAAGGGAATAAAAATGGTACACCATTAAAAAAAAAAAAACAGAAGAAGGGAGTAATGGAAAAATTGAGGTACAACCAGAAAAAAAAAAAGACAGAGAAAACAAATATCAAAATAATAGAGTAAGGAGTTCCTTATCGATAACTACTTTCAATGTAAATGGATTAAACTCTCCAATTAAAAAGAGGGTGATGGGCTTCCCTGGTGGCGCAGTGGTTGAGAGTCCGCCTGCCGATGCAGGAGACACGGGTTCGTGCCCTGGTCTGGGAGGATCCCACGTGCTGCGGAGCGGCTGGGCCCGTGAGCCATGGCCGCTGGGCCTGCGTGTCCGGAGCCTGTGCTCCGCAACAGGAGAGGCCGCAGCCGTGAGATGCCCGCGTACCACAAAAAAAAAAAAAAAAAGAGGGTGACAAAATAGATTAAAAATAACAACAACAACCATGATCTCACTATATCCTCTCTATAAGAGACTCACTTTAGGACTTCCCTGGTGGTGCAGTGGTTAAGAATCCACCTGCCAATGCAGGAGACATGGGTTCGAGCCCTGGTCCAGGAAGATCCCACATGCTGTGGAGCAACTAAACCTGTGCACCACAACTACTGAGCCTGCATGACACAACTACTGAAGACTGCGTGCCTAGAGCCCATGCTCCGCAACAAGAGAAGCCTGCACACCGCAACAAAGACCCAACACAGCCAAAAATAGCTTAATTAATTAAAATTTTAAAAAAGACTCACTTTAGATCCAAGGACACAAGTAAGTTGAAAATGAAAAAGATAAAAATAAATATTTCATGCCAATAGTAACCAAAAGAGAGTTGGGGTGGCTATACTAATGTCAGACAAATAGTTTTTAAGTCAAAAACTGTTGCAAGAGAAAAAGAAGGCCATTGTATATTGACAAAAGGGTCAATCCTTCAAGAATATATAACAATTATATCGGGCTTCCCTGGTGGTGCAGTGGTTGAGAATCTGCCTGCCGATGCAGGGGATATGGGTTCGTGCCTCAGTCCAGGAGGATCCCACATGCTGTGGAGCGGCTGGGCCCGTGAGCCATGGCTGCTGGGCCTGCGCATCTGGAGTCTGTGCTCCACAACGGGAGAGGCCACAACAGTGAGAGGCCCGCGTACCGCAAAAAAAAAAAAAAAAGAATATATAACAATTATAAACATATTCACACTAAAAACAGAGCTAAAAATATATGAAGCAGAAATTGACAGTTCTGAAGGAAGAAACAGATAATTCTATAATAATTGTTGAAGACTTTACTACCTCACTTTCAACATGGATAGAACAACTAATCTGAAAAGCAATGAGGAAATAGAAGACTTGAACAATAGTATAAACCAACCAGATCTAACAGACATATACAGGACATTTCCTACCAAAACAGCAGACTAGACATTTTTCTCAAGTGCATCTGGAACAATTCTCCAGGATAGACCATATGTTAGGCCACAATACAAGTCTCAAAACATTTAAAAAGATTGAAATCACAGAAAGTATATGCTCTGGACACATGGAATAAAATTAGAAATCAGTAACAGAAGGAAAACTGGAAAATTCAGATGTATGTTGAACTTAAACAACATGTTCTTAAACAACCACTGGGCCAAAGAAGAAATCACAAGGGAAATCAGAAAATATTTTGAGACAAATGAAAATGAAAACACAATATACCAAAACTTACGGGAGGCAGCAAAAACAGTGCTCCAAGAGAAATCTATAGCTGTAAATGTCTATATTAAAAGAGAGAAAATGTTTTAAATAAATAACCAAACTTTATACCTTAAGGAACTAGAGAAAGTTCCTAAAACTAATCAAAAGCCAGCAGAAGGAAGGGAATAATGAAAATTGGAGCAGAGATAGAGGAAATAGAGAATAGAAAACCAACAGAAAATAGAGAAAATCAACAGAGTAAAAAAAAAATTGGTTACTTGAAAAGATCAACAACATTGACAAATCTTTAGCTAAACTGACCAAGGAAAAAATAGAGAAGACTCACTAAAGGCAGGGATGATTGTGGGAACATTACTAATACCCTTATAGATGTCAACTGAAAAAAATGTACAACCTGAAAGTTGAGAAGTATGTTTTATTCGGAGCTTTACTGAGGACTTAAGCCTGGATACAGCCTCTCAGGTAGCTCCGGGGGACTTTTCCAAAGAGGTAAGGGAAGAGCCAGGATACATAGGAGTTTTTTCAAAAAACCAAATTGTCAAACATCAAAAGATTACTATTAATTAAAGAAAAATCAGACAGCTCAGGTTAATGAATTTAGCACTTTCCAACTATGGGAAGATGAAAGAGTCTGGGCTTAATGAAATTATTCCTTTGATATCCACCTTAACTATTTAGGGCCAGTATCCTGTTTTTCTCCATCCTAAATCCCCTCAGGGTACACCTTCTGGGGCGCCTGTAGTGGCTGATGGCTTGATGGTCACAACATCCTTTGTTTACTGATAAGACTGGCAACATTCTTGTCCACATAGAAATAAGAAGGATTATAAGAGAACACTATGAAAAACTGTATGCCAACAAATTAGATAACCTAGATGAAATGGAAAACTTCATAGAAATCCACAAACTACCAAAACTGACTCAAGAAGAAATAGAAAATCTGAAGAGGCCTATAAGAAGTAAATAAATTGAATCAATAATCAAAAACCTCCCAAAAGAGAAAAGACCAGGACTAGATAGATTCAGCAATGAATTCTACCAGTTATTTAAAGAAGAATTAACACCAATCTTTCTTAAACCCTTCCCTGCAGATAGATGTGGAACATGTTCTAACTCATGTTAAGCTAGAATTACTGTGATACCAAAGCCAGATAAAGACAGCACAGGAAAATAAAACTACAGGCCAATATACCTTATTAATGTGAATGCAAAATCCTCAACAAAATAGAAGCAAACCATATCTAGCAGCATATTGAAAGGATGAGACACCATAACCAATTGGCATTTATCCCAGGAATGCAAAGATGGTTCAACATAAGAAAATCAATGAATGTAAAGCATCACATTTACAGAATGCAGAAAAAACAAACAACCACTTGATCAGTTAATTGATGCAGAAAAGCCATTTGAAAAACAACCCATCACCCTCTCATCATAAAAACTCTTACAAACTAGGAATAGTAGAGTACATCCTCAACATGATAAAGAGCATTTATATAACAATCCCCAGAGGGCTCTCTCCCACTCTTTCTGCTTTGTAAGGATACAGTGAGAAGATAGCCAACTATGAACCAGGAAGCAGGACTTTGCCAGACACCAAATCTTCTGGTGCTTTGATCTTGGACTTCCCAGCCTGCAGAGCTGTGAGAAAACAGAGGCTGGTGAGGGCTATTATGACCATGACATTGCCTACTTTAGGCTCTTCTGACGAATTTGCAGACAAGGAAGCATACATGTTTCAAGTCTAATCTTGATAAAGGATGATGTGTCTGTTTAGCAATTGAAATATTAAGAGATAATATACATTAGAATGCACTCAGTCCGCCAACTCTGAAATTATTTCGCTTTCTTCAAAGGCTTAGTTTTGGGGGATTCACACCACATGGGTATCAGATTTGGGGACTGTGATGTGTTTAAAAGATGCCCACAGATAGTGTTACAGAATATGAGGTGTCATTGATGGCAAAATTGTAGAGCAGGCAGTTAGCCAGATATGAGCAGAGAAGGGAGGCACGAGTCATGTGACAGGAAACGATACATCTTGTGATGACAGGGGTCCTAGAGGCAAACAAAGAACAGTGGGAATCTCTAGCATCAGAAAGTAACCTTTTGCTCTTTATGCCCTTATTTCAATAGAATTAGCATTGCAACCAGAGCAGTACCCATCATGCACTGACACCATGACAGATCCGAGCAAGACCAACTAAGGACAAAAACTCCTCCTCCCCTTGGGAAGGTGGAGCTGGGACAAAACCTAGGAAATTACCCCCCAAACCCTCCTCAGTGAATATTCTGCTCAGTCATTTTCACACCCCATATAACCAGCTTGCCAGAAGGAACTCAGCCTGCCCACTCTCCCTCCTGAGAGCGTTCCGTCTGTTAATAAATGCTTGCTTTGCCTACTTGGTCTCCATGTCTCATCTCTGAATACCTTCTGTAATGAAACAAGAACCTACACTCTGGTAACAAAGTTTATGGAAACATCCACAGGGTGGTAATATGTGAACAGGTAAAGGTACTAGGTTCTGGTTCCCTGGACGTCCCCAGTGGTTGTATGGCTGTGGATGATAAGGCCCAACAAGAGTGAGGACTCTGCAGGCTACAGATGCTTTTCCCCCTCCTGATTTGAGGGTCTGTATTCATTTATGGCCCCTCCCTAGAGGGAAGACTTAAATTCTATGTCTGCTCGTTTACCATATGCTTATCACAAGTCTCTGGTCTCCAGCGTGTTGATGGGAAATCTATACAGCACAACCCAACACATTTACATTATTTTATGCTTGTCAGTTGGTAACAAGCACAAACCAACTCAGCACTTTCCTGACCATTTACTTAATGGGATCAAGGGTTAGTCTCCAAGGTGCTTATGTCAATAATAGGCTTCAGACCTGTGGTCCATTTCTGCATAGATTATTTCAATATTGTCCTAAAGTGAGACTTTGCTTTACTATTTGTTTCTATTTTATGAGTTCAAGTTTGATTCATTAAAAATCTTTTTCAGGACTTCCCTGGTGGTCCAGTGGCTAAGACTCCATGCTGCCAATACAGGGGGCCCAGGTTTGATCCCTGGCCAGGGAACTAGATCCCGCATGCTGCAACTAAGAGTTCGCATGTAACAACTAAAAAAAAAAAAGAAAAAAGATCCTGTATGCCGCAATGAAGATCCAGCGCGTGGCAGTGAAGATCCAGCGTGCCACACCTAAGACCTAGTGCGGCCAAGTAAATAATAAAATAAACAAATAAACATCTAAAAAAATTTTTTTTCGTTTTTACTTTAAAATCGACTTCATGGGTATAAAAATTACATAAAATAAAATGCACACGTTTTAAGCAAACAATGAGTTCTGCGTAATGTAACTACCACCATTGTCAAGATCCCCCCCCCAAAGTTCCCTGTTCCCTTTGTAATCACCCGCAACCTCTGATTCTCAGCCCCAAGAAACTCCTGATCTGATTTTAATCAAGATATATTAGTTGTGCCTATTCTAGAATTTCATATAAATGGAATTATACAGCATATGCTTTTTATATCTTTCATTCAGCACAGCGTTTTTGAGATCCATTCATGTTGCTTTGTGTTCAGTAGTTTTTTCCTTTTGAATGGGGAACAGAGTTTTATTGTGTAGATGGACCACACTTTGTTTATCCATTCACCTGCTGATGGGCATTTTGGTTATTTCCAGTTTTGTCTATTATGTCTATAAAGTTGCTCTGAACATTTGTGCAAAAGTCTTTCAGAGATCGTATGTTTTTCTTCCACCTGGGAAGGCACGTAATAAGCATATGCTTAACTTCAAGGCTTGGCATACGTTTTCTCTCACCAGAAAGTAAATAATTTAGGCTTTGTGGGCCATAGGGTCTCTGTTACAGTTACTCAGTTCAGCTACTGTAGTATGAAAGCAACCATAGGTGATACATAATTGAACAAGCATGTCTGTATAAACTTTATTCACAAACACAGGTAGTGGCTCAGATTTGGTCAGCAGCCCATAGTTTGCTGAACCCTGGCAACCAACTTTACAATGATTCACACCTACGTTTTCTTTTAGGCATTTTATAGCTATAGCTTTTATATTTAGGTCTAGATCAATGTTGAGTTAATTTTTGTAGGTGGTGTGAAGTTAGGATCAAGGTTCACTTTTTTGTTCATACTGTTTTTCTTGTTGTTTCAGTAACATTTGTTGAAAAGACAGTTCTTTCCCTCTTTGAATTACTTGGCATATTTATCAAAAAGCAATTTAACCCTACGCATATCTATTTCTAGACTCACTATTTGTTTCTATTGATTTATATATTTATCCTCATGCCGATATTCCATGGCTTTGATTACTGTGACTTTATAGTAAGCCTCTAATTCAGAGGGTCTAAATCCTCCAACTTTGTTCTTCTTTTTCTAATTGTTTTGCCTATTCTAGGTCCTTCTCATTTCCATATAAATTATAGAATCCACTTGTCACTTTATGCAAAAAAACTGCAGTGATGTTGGTTTTGACTGTATTGCATACCTAGACAATTGGCACCATAACAATATTGAGTCTTCCAATCCATGAGCAGTTAACATTCTGACATGTATATGTATAATTTTTATTAAAAACATTAATAGTAATCCTCTGAAGGCTAAGATTATAAAATATTTTTGTTCTTTTTACTTTTCTGTCTCAAAAATATTATTTTAAAAATATTTAGCTAGACCAAAAAAGATACTAATTTTGGTTATGCAACAGCTCAATTTAATTTGAATGATTCAGAGACAAGTAACTATATTAGAAAAAGAGAGGATAATTGTTTCTGTCTTTCCAACTAAAATAGAAGGTTCATTACCAAAAGAAAAAATTATTTGATGGTGTGTCCTTAGCAACTAAATTTTAAAAAGACAATTGAAAAAAAAAGAGAATGGGAAACTGCATATTCATCTACACCATGAAAGCACCTTCATCCAAATAACTCTTTTTTTCTTACACTGTGAATTCATAGTCTATTTTCTCTTTTGAAAACAAAAGAACTGTGTATTTCTAACTTTACCCACTGAAAAAGCCAAGAAATAATGACCAATCTAATGGTAACGGACTCCCCCAGGGTTCAGTCTATGTGTTGTTTCCCACTCCAAGAAACTAGAGCTTCTTAGAAAAACAGTTGATTCCAGTTCTGAGCAGGAAAGTACAACTTAACCTGCAACATCCCACATTCAAGAGGGGGGAAATTAAATTTTACCTTTTTTTTTTAAAGTTTTTGTTTTTTTTTGGATGTGGACCATTTTTAAAATCTTTATTGAATTTGTTGCAATATTACTTCGGTTTTACGTTTTGTTTTTTTGGCTGGGAGGCATGTGGGATCTTAGCTCCCCGACCAGGGATCGAACCTTCACCCCCGGCATTGGAAGTTCAAGTCTTAACCACTGGACAGCTGGGAAGTCCGTAAATTTTACCTCTTAAATGGAGGAATATTCTAGAATTTATGGACTGATTTTAAAACCACCACCACCAATCCATTAAATGATTTTGATTTTTTAAAATATACCCAATGATTATCTGTATGCAGCCTTATGAAACACAAACCATATACAAGCATATTCTACTCAGTAAAAATTGAAATCCCCTCTTCACAACTAAACATAACCATACTCCCACTCTAACCTTCCTACCATGACTTTACAGCCTTTTTCCTATATACTTACACATACACACACATCTATACATATGCACGTACAATTTTAGAGTTTTTATTATTACACAAATGGGCCCATCCTACCATTCTCTTTATCCATCAAGACATAATATCTTGAAGCTCTTTCCATGTGAGCATAGACCCAGCTCATTCTTCTTAAAAACTGCACCACATTCTGTTGTGTAGATGTACAGTAACTTATTTAGCCAATTCCCAACTGGAAGACATAGCATGATGCTCCTTCCTATTTTCTTTTATAAACATTATGCAGTGAATATCTTTCTGACTTGTTCCCTAGTTCTATAAATTAAGGAACCAGACGTGAAAAAAGTACTTTGTTAAATGGTATCTATATATCAAATTTTGACATGAATTGCCAAATGGTGGCTTCACAGGGAAGTTGGTCTAAAAGGGAGGTTGTTCCAGGAAGAAAGGACAGACTTTTATCCGTTCAGATGTTTTGCAAATAACAGAAAACCCAAAGTAGCCCAAACATTTAGGAAAATGTAGTCGTTGCAAACTAGTGTTTCCTTTCACCTCCCCAGTGCCGTGACGAAGATCCTGTGGATTCACAGTAACCTGAAATTTTGAGGTGGAAACACGAGGTTATTTAGTGCTAACAACTTCAGCTGATTATGTTAGCTCTGTTTGCTGTTTAAAAGGGGGAAAACTGAATTGTTGCCCCAATTTCTGGCAGACCGCAGGTAAGAAGCCTGGCAACACCTAGAGCCACAGCTCCTCCCACCCCCCGCCACTGTCCCCCTACCCTCCCCCCGTCCCCCCCATGATACCTCCTCCCTCCACCACCATGACCTGATGGCTGTAGGCCTATCTGAGCCTGGCCCCAGCCATACAGGCCGCCCTGTCTGGGTTGGGCCGCGGTGAATCCCCACCAGCCTGCTGAGGACACGTGGCCTTGGGGTGGCTTGCATGGCGGGGCAAGGGCAACGGTGACCAATGAAAGGGTAAGCAGGGCAGGGAAGGCTGGTCTAGGCTGGCATGAGCTTGGCCACCTCAGCGTCAGGCCAAGTTGTCGCACAGATCCAGCACCTGGAGCGACTGATTGGTCCCAAACAACGTGGATGAAGGCTGTCAGGGCCGGGAAGCGAACGGAGCGCATGACAACTAAGGTTGGGGCGGTGGCCCTCAGGACTTGACACTGGAAGCCAGAAATGGTAGAATAACGTACTACACTGGGCCAAGAGGAAGTGCCCACCGTGCTTGAGGAAGATTTGCTGGCCATTTACGGAAGGCCTGTACATAGATCATGGAAAAGCTGCTCTTCACTTCCAACCTTTCAAAGGAAACCTTCTGCTACATCTAGGCCTTCTGGCTGTAAAGTAGTTGCCCGAAATCACATGACTTGTACAGAACCATTTGTTTAAAACAATCTTAAGAACGTCTTCCGGAATGACCTGTTGCAATGGAATCGTTAGATGACCTCTAGAAGCCACATCATGTGCCACACACATCCGTGTTTGTTCTGTAGTTTGGAGGACATGGAGCAGAAGGTGTGAGGAGGAAGAGAAGAAGCTTCTATGCCAGACCGGCCACATTGAGAAGATATTTTCATAGTAAAACCACTGTTCCATATGTGCATTTTATTCCTCACTATATATAGTTGACAATGCTAAGTGCTTTTTTGAAATATATAGTCTTTCTAGATGTTCTGAAGTGCCTGATATATATTAAAAGTAGAGGTAGTGAAATAACACATTTCATAAATATCTTTCTGTTCAAAGTAACAAGAAATATTGCTTGTTTGTTTGGAATGACCAAAGCACTTCTTTGAGCACACATTGTGTGTGTTTGTGCATTGGTTTGGGGGAGGAGAGAGGAGATGCAAATGCAAAGGTGTCTAAGCAAGTGTGTTTATTCTTGGGCAAGATTAACCATTGTCCTTTAGGGTCATATATTTAGTTTTACGTTGCTGTGTATGTAATAGTGCATGTAATGAACAAATGATTCCTGGTTTACAGCATCTAGCCTTTCTAGATGTTAAAGTGGTTGCCAGTCTGTTACCGACCAGGGTTCTTTGCCTCCTTAATCAATAGAAATTGATAAGAGGCCAGACAAGAAATTCAGGCAAGGCTTTATTGGGGCTCCTGCTGCAGCAGAGGGGAGCAAAAACAAATAACAGTTTCCTCTGCTTGCTCCCTGATGGGGGGCGAACTGGTTCTTTATATGGGGTGAGGGTGGGGGTTGGTCCAGGGTCAGGCTGGCTTGGATGGTCTGCCCACCCCCTTGGTGGTGCTGTGTGCAGGGTGCATGCACAGTACCCTGCTTCTGCTCCTGGCTCCTCGGAAGTGACAGTTGGGTTTTTGGTCTTTTTGTATCTTGTTCATAATTTGCCCCAAATGCATATCCGACACAGTTACTTATTTATTTATTTAATAGATCTTTATTGGCGTATAATTGCTTCACAGTACTGTCTGTGTTAGTTTCTGTTGTACACCAAAGTGAATCAGCCATATGCATACACATGTCCCCATGTCCCCTCCCTCTTGAGCCTCCCTCCCATCCTCCCTATCCCACCGCTCTAGGTCATCACAAAGCACCGAGCTGATCTCCCTGTGCTATGCTGCTGCTTCCCACTAGCTATCTATTTTACATTCGGTAGTGTATATATGTTGATGCTACTCTCACTTCGCCACAGCTTTCCCCTCCTACCCCGTGTCCTTAAGTCCATTCTCTATGTCTACATCTTTATTCCTGCCCTGTAACTAGGTTCATCAGTACCATTTTTTTTCTTTTTTAGATTCCATATATATGTGTTAGGATATGGTATTTGTTTTTTCTCTTTCTGACTTACTTCACTCTGTATGACAGACTCTAGGTCCATCCACCTCACTACAAATAACTCGATTTCGTTTCTTTTTATTTCTGAGTAATATTCCATTGTGACACAGTTATTTTTAATCCCTTATAGTTTCTTTGCATTTTGTTGTCAAGGAGACGTTTGTCCAGGTGCAAGCACTGCAGCAAAGGGTCCCAGGTCCCAGGTTCCAGCCTGTCTCAAATTTATGACAAAAACATAGATGTTAAAGTAATACATTTTGTATGCTTTGTGTTAAAATTCCTAGGAAAGATTGTCTCCTGAAAATTTGAGTGTTATAGTTCACTGGGTCAGTGGAGGATGCAGAGAAGAAAGAAGGGTTCTAGGCCAGAATGTTCATATTTAGAAGATACATTTAGATCATAACTGTTGTCATATGTGTGCAGTTTATTCAGGACTGCTGTGTATATAGTGGGCAAAGTCCTTATTTGAAACATCTAGTCTATCTAGATGTTTTGAAGTGCCGGACGTATGTTTAAAGTAGAGGGAGTGAAATATCACTTTGTAAATATCTTTGTGCTAAAGTTCATAGGAAGTACTGTCTTTTGGAAATGGAATTGCTAAACCACCTCTGTGAGCAGTGTCAACCAAAAAACACAGAAGTCTGCATGTAAGAAAAGAGTTTATTTGGAGTCTTAAAATTTGCAATTTGGAAGACACAGATTTGAGTAAAACTGAAAGAGTGTTCCAGGGAAGAGAAAGGATCAGGGGCTTATAAATGCAAAAGGCTGTACTCTGACACAAGAAAGGAAATAATTGTCCTTAAGAGATAGGCTGTCATGAGTTATTTTGGGTGAGGGTCTGATAAGTATCTTGAGTTTCTGGAACATTGGGCAGATGTTCTGGATGCCTTCATTAAGACAATAAGTGGTTCAAAGGTCAGATTCCATCAGGCTGGATGTACATAAGTCACGCTTCTTCAATGGCCTCCCAGCTCCATTTTAGAGAGGTCTCTTAGCAATACCAGCTCCATTTTGATTTTTCCTTTGTCAGGAGTATACTACTGTCTATATCGTTCAATGGTTTGGAGGAGCTGGGAGGGAAGGAAATGCAAAAGGTAATATGGTAATATGTTCATATTTGCATAATTCCAGACAAAACCACTTTTGGTGAGCTTTATGCATTTTGTTTTGCTGTGTATATAGTGTATATAATAGACAAATGAATCCTAATTTGATAACATCAAGTCTCTAGATGATTAAGAGGTTGCCAACGTATGACAAATAGAGTTAGTAAAAATTATCATATTTTACACAGTTCGTGATGAAATTCATAGGAAAGCTTGCCTTCTATATGGGACTTCTGAATATTAATTTGTTCAACCACATCTAAGCATTATACGTGCCCGTACTTGCCCACTGTATTGTGGTAGAGAGAAGGAAGTAAGGAGGGAATGGTTCAAGGCCAAAATGGTCATACTTAGAAGATACCTCAATTATAACCAGTGCTATGTGTGTGTGTGTGCAGTTTTATTTAACAGTATTGTATATATAGTAGACAATTAAGTTCTTATTTGAAATTTCTAATCTTTCAGGATGTTTAGAAGTGCTTAGTATATTTAAAATTAGAGATAGAATGACATTTTGTAAAGAGCTTTTAAAAATTGATGGGAATATTGTATGACTCCACTTATATGAGGTACTTAGAATAGTCAAATTCTTAGAGTCAGAAGGTAGAATACTGGTTATCAGGGGCTTGGGGGAGTGTTCTAATGGGGAGTTAATGTTTAATGGGTACAGAGTTTCACTTTGGGATGATAAAAAGTTCTGGAGATGGATGGTGGTGATGGTTGCACAAGAATGTGAATGTAATTAATGCCACTGAACTGTAGACTTAAAAATGGTTAAGTGGGGCTTCCCTGGTGGTGCAGTGGTTGAGAGTCCGCCTGCCGATGCAGGGGACATGGGTTCGTGCTCCAGTCCGGGAAGATCCCACATGCCGCGGAGCGGCTGGGCCCATGAGCCATGGCCGCTGAGCCTGCGTGTCTGGAGCCTGTGCTCCACAACGGGAGAGGCCACAACAGTGAGAGGCCCGCATACCGCAAAAAAAAAAAAAAGGTTAAGTGGCAAATTTTATGACATGTATATTTTACCACAATAAATGGTTTTTAGAAATTTATGGGAAATATCAGCTTTGCAAATGTAATTGTTAAATCATCTCTACAGTATACTCTTTGTACTCATTCATTGGGTTGAAGGAGATGGGAAGAAAAAATTACAAAAGGTGTTTTGCTGGCATGTAATGGAAGATTTCATATTACACATTGCCCGGTATATTATGTGCATTTCATTTAACTTTAGCTGTACTGTATATAAATCCAGGAATATCTTTTTCAAGGGTCTGGGAGCCATCTCTTTGAAGTGTAATTATCAAGGGATATAGCCCCTGTCCCCCAGCTTCTGTGAGAGAGTAGGAGCCTAGGTTCAGTGTGATCCTACTAAGGTGCAAAACTACCTTTCATCATGAATACTCAAAATAAGCTTATTTTTCCTTTGGATAAAGCCAATTAGCAAACCCTGATGGCTACGTCAATTACCAGGTGAACTTAAGACGGATGATGTGTGATGAATGGTGCTGTCAAGTCCTTGCAATTGAACACTAGTTATCACTTATCTTGAGAACATGGGTAATAGGTTGTATCTGCTTGGCATGAGGAAGGATGCCCTGAAGAAAGGCTGAGGTTTCTTCCTGGCTTTCCAATCTCTTGGTGGCTTCCCTGTGATGAGCATCACATTCTGGTTTAATCCTTATCCAATAATAAAACTGTTTTCTTTCTCTATTATATTTGTGGAGAGGATTTCTGGGTTGGGAGAAGATTTTGTTCTTAAGTATATTTCCCCATCAGTGACAAAAGTAGAGTTAGCAAATGAACACATATTGTTCACTTTGTGTTAAAATTCAGAGAAAGATTGTCTTCTGAAAATGGCTTTGGGAATGAAATCATAAAACCACATCTCATTCAGCTGGTCATTTTTGGAGAGAAGAAATCAAGAGAAATGAAGCATCCTAGACTATAATGTTCCTAACCAGAAGTCACATTCAGATACAACTGTTGTTACACGAGTATAATTTATTCAACACTACTGTGTATATGAGGGACAAACTTAAGTTCTTATTGGAAACATCTGCCTTTTCTAGATGTTTAGAAGTACATAAAATCTATTAAAAGTGGAGGTAGTGAAATAACACATTTTGCACATATCCTTTTGTTAAAATTCATTTGAAATCATGTATTTTGGAAATGGAGTGGTCAAACTACCTCTCTGAGCAGAACACATGGTGTTTGTGCTGGTTCAGGGAGGAGAGAGGAGAACAAAGGGCAAAGGGATCGAAGCCAGTATGTTTATAGTTAGGCAAGATTAACCATCATCCTCTTACGTTCTGTGCATCTGGCTTTATTTCGTGGTGTCTATGGTGTATATAAAGGACAAACAAGTTAAAATTGTATAACATCTAGTCTTTCTAGATGTTAAAGAAGTTGCTAGTGTATGACAAGAGTAGAGTTAGTATAACCCCAATTAACTCACATCTTAAGTTCAAGCCTTCTGGTTTACTAACACGAATCAATACTTTATCAGTTATGTAAACGCAAGCCAATGACATTCCTTGACAGTTTTTGGAATTAGTATTAAAATCCTGCCAAGAGAGGCGTCATTCAGAGCCAGATTATGCTCCTGTCAAGAGATGTTGCAGGTTGATCATATTTTGTTTTTGTTTGTTTGTTTGTTTATTTTGTAAGGTTGAATAAAAAAAATCCCTAGACGGTTTACTGAAAGTGGGAAGAAGACAGGGAAAAAAAAAAGAGTAGTTAGTAAATAAGCTTTTTGTTCATTTACTTTCTTTTTTTTTTTCAATTGCGAATGTTCCATAGTTTATTAAACTAGTTATTAACTATTTCCAACCTTTTGCTACTACAAACCATGTTTTAATGAATAGCCTTGTACATGTAGGTTTATTCTATCAGATAAATTCCCAGAAGTGAGATTGCCAGGTCAAAGCGTTGAATACAATTCATAAACTTGATCCTTTTGGTGGGATTATAGATAGTATCATTTTGTATTTCCATTGGTACTGCATGAGAGTGCTCTTTCTCCACTGCTTCTCCCATAGAAATATGTGGTTCACTTTTGGATTTGGGCAACTGATAGGTAACAATTAGTAGTTTATGTAGTTTACATCTGTAATTATCTTAACTATGAGAGAGGTTGAAGATTTTTTTCATGCATCTAAAATGTGTCTTGTTTTTATATTTCTGTGAACTATCTGTTCATATCTTTTGCCCATTTTGCTCTTAGGTTTCTGACGTTTTTCTTTTTTTCAATGTCTGGTTAGCTCTTTGTACATTAGGGATACTAATGCTTGTCTTTTATATGAGTTATTTTCTGGTGTATCATTTGTCTTCTGATGATTGTTCACGGGTTTTTTTCCCCATGCAGGTATTCTGCTTCAGGATACCACATATCACTTAGTCATCATGTTTCCTTAGGCGCCCCTTGGCTGTGAAAGTTTCTCAGGCTTTCCTTGTTTTTGATGACCTTGTTGGTTTTGAGGAGTATAAGACAGATGTTTTGTAGAATGTCCCTCACCTGGGAATTGTCTGCTGTTTTTCTCGTAATTATATTGGGGTAATTGTTTTCTTGGAGAAAGACCACAGAGGTAAGGTGCCATTTGGTAACATCTTATCAGGGTAAATGCTCTCCACGTGACTTTTCATTCCTCAACAGAGGATGAATCACTGTTGATCACGTGCCTGAGGTCATGTGGTCAACTTTCTCCATTGCAAAATTATTCTTTTTTCCTCTGTTTACATAATGTACGCTTTGGAAGAAAGTGGGGAGTTACCCTTCATGGTGGAGTATCCACATATATTATTAGGAATTCTGCACAGGAGATTTGTCTATTTATTAACTCAGTCCATGTTTAAGATCAATATGAACTAGTGGCTAGTTATTTTTTACTTTGTTTATAGTCCAATACTACCTTATTTATTTTGTTGCTCAAATTGTTTCAGCTTGGTTATTAAATAGAGCCCTTGCAGCTGGTTCCTGTGTCCTTCTGATGTACCCCATTATTGTGTTTTTGTTTGAGTACTTCTTCTATACTTTCTGGTAGTAGAAGATATTCCAAGCTCATCTTACATTTCCTGCCCTAGAATTAGCCATTCTTCCCTGAAGAGCTCTGGTTCCTTTCATTGGAGCATGGTATTAGAAACCAAGATTGGGGGGCTGGATTGCTACTGGTTTCTAATTCCTTAGAGACCCTCTCAGCTGACTGAACAAGAAAATATATATGTATACTAACTCACATATATACACATATCTATAAATATTTCAGTATGTAACCATCTGTGTTTGCATTAAGCTAAGTATTATTTCACACTGATGTCCCCTGCTGTAATCATTATCACATGGAACATTCTAGCCTTCTCCCCTTGCTTGTCTATAACTCCCACTCTAGCAATCTGGCTACCACCATTCTGTACTTGGTCATTGAAACGGTGGGAGAGGGAGAACATGAAGGGAGGGGTCTCTCTGCTAGTATCTCCATATCTGGAAAATAGTCTTGGCTTATATCCATAGTTCTATATGTGCATTTTTTATAAAGCACCTGTGTTTATCTAAGCTTTATGGATATCTTGAGCTAACACTGTATGATAAAGAGTAGAGTTAGGGGCTTCCCTGGTGGCGCAGTGGTTGAGAGTCCGCCTGCCGATGCAGGGGACACAGGTTCGTGCCCTGGTCCGGGAGGATCCCACATGCCGCGGAGCGGCTGGGCCCGTGAGCCATGGCCGCTGAGCCTGCGCGTCCGGAGCCTGTGCTCCGCAACGGGAGAGGCCACAACAGTGAGAGGCCCGCATACTTAAAAAAAAAAAAAAATAGAGTTAGTGAATTAACCAAATTGTAAGTATCTTAAAAGAAGTAATTAATACAAAAGAAGCATCTTGAGCATGGCATTGTTAAACCACCTCTGAGCAGTGAAATGTCAGGACTTGTACATTAGGTTGTTGATGGGGAGGGATGTAGGCATATGTGTTCATATTTACATTTTGATGATAGCAATTTATGTATGTATACAATTCTTTTGGCTGTACTGTAGGAATGTATTGTTAAATAATTCAGTGGAAACATACCTTCCTGATAATGTTTTAAGAGAATATATCTGATAATGAATTCTCTTAAAAGCATTGTACTCATCACTTTTTGTCTCATTTAGTATTGCACATAAGGGAATGTAGTATTTTAATTACAATTCTTTCAATATCTTTATGTAAGAGGCTTGTTGCCATTTTTGTCTTTTATGACATTTTGTCCCCAAGTGTATTAGTCAAGATTCTCCAGAGGAACAGAACCAGTAGGATTGATTAATTAGAATTGGCTCCAGAAATAATATTTAGTCTGGGTACCCCATGACCAGTCGAGTTAACACAAAAAATTAACCATCACACCAAGAGAATAAGGATTTGATTTTATTTTTTCCTGATTGAGTTGGTGTAGGGTATCCTTGGTTATCAAAATACTCATGGTTTTTGGACTGTGAATTGGTAAATATGCATGATCATGATGTGTGGAAATGCATGATACATACTGTCTAATCTCAACTACATAAAAATATTGGGTTAGTTCTATGTATACAAACGTAGGACCTAGAAGGACACATCAAGCTATAAAGTGCGTATAACTGTGGATGGTGTTTGTATACTTTGCTTCCTGTGTTTTTCAGTTTTCCATAATGTACATATTAACTTTTAACCATTGAAAAATGACGCCAACATCTCAGTGATTTCCAGTAACAAAGGTTTGTTACTCACTTGCTCATGTTTACATTGGCTGCTATATAGAGCTACCAAAACAAAGTACCACGAACTGGGTGGCTAAACAATAAATGTATTCTCTCACGGTTGTGGAGGCCAGTAGTCTAAAACCAAGATGTTGATAGGGTTGGTTTCTTCTGGAGGTACTGAGGAAGAATCCATTCTGTTCCCCTCTCCTGGCTTCCGATGGATGCCAGCAGTCCTTGGAGTTCTTTTGTTTTTGTTTCTTTTGCGGTACATGGGACTCTCACTGTTGTGGCCTCTTCCGTTGCGGAGCACAGGCTCTGGACGCGCAGGCTCAGCGGCCATGGCTCATGGGCCCAGCCGCTCCGCGGCATGTGGGATCTTCCCGGACCGGGGCACGAACCCATGTCCCCTGCATCGACAGGCGGACTCTCAACCACTGCGCCACCAGGGAAGCCCTGGAGTTCTTATCTTGTAGCTACATCACTAACCTCTGCCTCTGTTGTCACATGGCCTTCTTCCCTGTGTGTCTCTGTGTGTTCTCTCTTCTTCTTATAAGAACAGCAGTCATATTGGGATGACAGCACACCCTAATCTAGTATGACCTCATTTTAACTAATTACATCTGCAAAGACCCTATCTCCAAATAAGGTCCCATTTGCAGTTACAGGGGGCTAGGACTTATCTTTTCAGGGGACACAATTCAACCCACAACAGTTGCAGGTCAGTGGTGGCTCTACTGCCGCCAGATGTGTCTTTCCATTCTTGGACCCAGACTGAAGGAGTGGCCCCTACTTAGCATGTGTCATTCCTGTGGCAGGGATAAATGGTAGCTCTCAAAGCATCCATTCAGGTGAGGCACGTATCAAGTTCAATTACATGGCAAGTTTGATCATTCCATAACTTGCTCTGCATCATAGTTCCTGCCTCAGGCTTGAGTTTGTCCAAAACCTGCAACGTTTGGCAGTCATGGAGTTCCTGTTAAGAATCAATCTGTTGCAATTCCTGTTTTCTTTTGGTTTTAGTTGATTTATAACCATTCCTCTTTCTGTAACAAAAGTATCCTCTCTTCTATCAATCCAATCAAAGCCCACTTCTTTGAAGACATTTGAAATTTTTCTTAAGAATTCAGATGTATCTTCAAAACTTTAACCGTGGTCATTCTTAAGTCTTTTGTCACTTAGAGACAGTTCTGGGTGTACTCTGATGCTTTTGCAAAAATGTTCCTATAAAAGGATTTCATCTTCAAGGAATTCATGGAAAAGACTCTGACAAGTACAGGTTTCTGGTAACTGACTATACTGCTTAACTGAATAAATAAGCATTTTCAGAACTCTAATGGAAAACTGATGAATTCATAAAAGTGCTAACAAAAAAACAAGATGAAAAAAAATTAATTACATGGGACTGAGTGAACTGATGAGGATGATTATAATTTTTGTGACTTTCTGTTTGAAACATTGGTTCTTCTGTGTTTTGTTTTTCCAGATTTAAGAAAACCTTTTCTCTTAAAAAAAATAATTCGTGTGTATCTTCAGCCAATTAAATGCAAGAAGCACATAAAAAAAATCTCAGCACTTAAGTTTCTGTCAAGAAAAGATATCAGTTTCTGAAATAAAATTAGTGAAGTATTTTCACAACGTCCACATCAATGGGACAAACTCCAGAGGTTGCTTTCAAGTCTTGGTCTACATGGTAGTGAGGCAGGACAAGAACAAGGGAGTTGTTTCCTCTACATCTGGTTTCATTTTGCTAAGCAACTTGGGTGCAGGACCGTAGCAGTGCCATATTGTTATCTGAACGGTGGAAGATGCACAGTCATTTCTAAGAATGGTGGAAGCAGGAAGGGGTTCACCACACCTCTGAACTTCAGGAAGTGGGCAAAGCTATTAGAGGCAAGTGACCTTTAAACCCATTGGTTAGAGGTTTTGGGGACACAAGTTGGAAGCTTGTGTTTTCTTGTTTGTTCCATTTTGCCTTCGGGTTGAAGTTCACATATCCCATTTCACCTAGGAATTGTTACCCATCAGGGTTCTTGGCCTCCTTAATAATAGAAATTGATAAGAGGCCAGACAAGAAATTCAGGCAAGGCTTTATTGGGACTCCTGTGGCAGCAGAAGGGAGTGAAAACAAGTAAAAGGTTCCCTTGCTTGCTCCCCAAGGAGGGATAAGCTGGTTCCTTATATGGGGTGAGTGTAGGGGCAGGGCCAGAGGTCAGGTCAGAGGGGCGGCTTAGGTGGCTTGCCCACCCCTTTGGTGGTGGTGTGTGCAGGGTGCATATGCAGTACCCTGCTTTTGCTCCCAGTACCCTGTTTTTCTCCTGGCTCTTCAGAATTGGCTTTTGGGCTTTTTTGGTCTTTCTGTATCTTGTTGAACATAATTTGCCCCAACTGAGCATATATGCAGTTATTTTCAATCCCTATGGTTTCTTTGTATTTTGTTGCTCGAGGAAACATTTGTCCAGGTGCAAGCACTGCAGCAAAGGGTCTCAGGTCCCTGGTACAGCCTGTTTCAGAATGATCTTTAAACACATGAAAAGGTTCTCAACATAGCTGGTCGTCAGGGAAATGCCACATAGAACCATGATAAGATGTCATTATACACCCTCTAGAATGTCGAAAACTTAAAAGATACAGAAAGCAACAAGTACCTACTGTATAGCACAGGGAACTATATTCAGTATCTTGTAATACCGTATAGTGGAAAAGAATCTGAAAAAGAATATATACATATATGTATAACTGAAGCACTTTGCTATACATGTGAAATATTATGAATCAACTATACTTCAAATAAAAAAATAGATGCAAAATACCAAGGATTGGTGAGGATGTGCAGCAAATGGATCCTTATATATTGCTGGTGGGAGTATAAAATGGTACCACCACTTTGGAAAACAGCTTGGCAGTATTATATATATACATAAAATTAAACGTGTTTATCATACCACTCAATAATTCCATTTCCAGATATTTAGATATCTGGCCAAGAGACAAAAAGTTGATTATTAAGAGATGAAAAAATACCTTACCAGCTATCTGGGTATCCCTTAGCCCAGTCAAACTGACACATAAAATTAACCATCACATGTAGCAACTAGAGTAAGAGACCAGCAGGGAAACTGTAAAGATTCTTGTTAGAAAGTAACTCAAAATCTCAATCAGTGACAGTGGCTTCTCATATTATACTGCTCAGTTTTAGAATTATAGGTTTTGATGGAAGAAATTTTCAGATATTGAGGTATGGAGAAGTCATTCTGGCCTGAACTTTGTGTGAACTTCAACAGCCTGACTTATGTCCTGTCAAACATACGTTGCACATCTGCCTTAACCATTAAGGTAAAGAATTTCCTCTTTGAAGATAAGAATAAATGACTCCCTTCCTATGCATCCAATATTAGCGTTCCCTTGAAGATAAGGTTCCCTTTTCGGACCCCAGGGTCATACTGACTCTCTGTGTACATACAAATCTATCTCTTTTGAAATCTTGAAGGAATGTACCCCTGTCACATTTGATGTATGTTCTTTGTTCTGATATAAAACTGTGCTGAAAACCATGCTTCAGCAGAACAGTTTCTCAGAGCTACTGAGAGACCGCCTCCAGAGCTATAGTCCTCAGTTTGGCTCAAATAAAACTCTCTTCTGTTCCTTAGTATAGATCGATTATTGATTATTTGTATCAACAGTTTTATTCATTTATTTCTTCAGTCATTCAATATATATTTAATGAACATATCTGTGGTGTGCCAGGGTCATGGTGAACAAGAAACAGTTCATGTCCTCCAAGGGATTTGTCATCTGAAATTAAGGTGGACAAGTAAATCAGTAATTTAAAAACTGTATGATCAATGCTACAATCACATGTTTTGTCACAAATTTGATTTCACTAACAGAGTGCCACCAAGGATCATTAGCCCTAAGATACAGCTTACTGCCAAAACACACAGGAGAGGAACACTGTAGACAAGGGGCATGAGATCCAGATCTTTCTACATTCCCTGTTCAGATATGGAGTGGTTGCATATTGATATTGTGATATGCAAGGGAATGTATTCAGGTCAAGAGTTTAGGGACAGCTTCTCTGAGGAGGTGACTTTGAAAAGATCTATCTGATTGCCACAAAAAGGGGAACCGCTAGTGCAACGGCCCTGAGGTAGGAACACGCTGAGAGGAACTGAAGGAAGGCCATGTGACTATAGCATAGAGAGTCCCAGAGGCCAGATCACAGTGGTGTCATCTGGGGCAAGGGGATTAAATTTCATTCTAAAGGCAGCATGAAGCCATTGGAGCACCTTAGGCAGAAATGAGATCTGATGTGCCTTGTGCCTGTGGAGGTGGGGACTTAGTCGTCATTACTCACTTTACCCAACTTCCTTAGTGAGGCAAAGCATAGCAATGCTTGGAACTGCCAAACTTTTGTGGTTAGCAGTAGCTGACAAATGCGTCGTTCCATCTACTTCGCTTAATTCAGAAGAGTAGACTTTAATCATAGATTTTCTTAACTCTTACTTCCCCTTTGCACAGCTCAAACCAACCAACCAACCAAATAAACAAACAAAAAAACAGCAGCAGCAAAAACAAGAACAACGAAAGTCTCAACAGAGCTCTTTAAGAAATCTTTCAGGTGGAGAGAACTTTTTAGCGTAATGGAAATATTCTATGTCTTGATTGTGATGGTGATTACACAGGTGTATACATTCATCAAAACCCGATCAAACCATAGCCTTACAAAAGGGGAATATTAATGTATTTAAATTATGCCTCAGTAAAGTTGCTTTTAAAAAGGAAATTCTCTGGGGCTTCCCTGGTGGTGCAGTGGTTGAGCGTCCGCCTGCCAATGCAGGGGACACGGGTTCGTGCCCCGGTCCGGGAAGATCCCACATGCCGCGGAGCGGCTGGGCCCGTGAGCCATGGCCGCTGAGCCTGTGCGTCCGGAGCCTGGGCTCCGCAACGGGAGAGGCCACGACAGTGAGAGGCCCGCGTACCTCAAAAAAAAAAAAAAAAAAAAAAAAAAGGAAATTCTCTACACACTGTAAGGAAATACAAAGGACGAGCGTTTTGCACTCTTCCAAGAAGTGCAGGAAACTTCTCAAAGGGGATGGTATTGGAACTGCTACTTGAAGAATGAGGAGGAGTATTGTGGCTATTCAAAACATTTCAAAATTCTGTGACACTCCTCCCATCAAGGTCTGTGACTAGTACCCTGTAACTACGTGATCACGGAATAGGTGGAAGTGATGCTGTGCTTTAGAAATGGACAGCTTCCACTTCCTGTCCCTCAGTCCCCTTCTTGGAACCCAGCCACCATGTTGTGAGGAAGCCCGTTCAGCCCGTGGAGAGGGTCTCGTGGAGAAGCTCATGTGGAAAGGAACTGAGTCGTCCCCTCCCTCGGCCCATCCTCAGCCTCGACTGAGTTCCCAGCCAACAGCCAGCCCACCTTGCTGGCCATGTAAGTGGGCCATCCTGGAAATGGGCCCTCCAGTCCCAGTCAAGCCACCCCAGCTGACCTGGTGGAGCAGAGGCCAGCTCTCCCTGCTGAACCCTGACCAAACTGCAGGTGTGTGAGCTAAATCAATGATTGTTCTTTCATCCACCAAGTTTTGGCATGGTTTGTGAAGCAGCAATAACAACCGATCAATTAGCTGGATAAAAGGGGTGGTGACAGGGTGAGTATTCCGGGCCCAAGACAATTCCAGTATCTGCCACAGGTCCACACTCACTTATTCAACATCCTGAAGGTGAGCTATATTTTAGAATTCAGAGGTTTTAATTGTAGAATGATAATACAGTACCTATACATATTTTCATAACGTCTCAGTGGGTAATGCAAAATATTAATTCATCTGTAGGGAAAATGTATAAAGCATGTACTAAGCATGACCAATTAAGACCATAAATAGCCACCAGTCAGTCATTTGCTACCAAATGAATTTGCTGTGAAAGAAAAGAAAATGTTTAGTTGTCAAAACCATTTTGGATTTTAATTTTTGGAATTGCACTGAAAGGATGATGGATGGACCTGTAGTTTGGTGTGCCTAGAAAGTAGAGGAAGAAGGGAACGGGGGTGGGGAGGGCGGAGAGAAGGCAGGAAAGATTAGTGTGTTGCAGGAAGGGGGACCCCCTTCCAGGATCCGAGAGCGCGCTCTTGTCTAACACTTGGAAATGAATTGTCCGAGGAGACACACGTGCTGACAAAGCAAGAGACTTTATTGGGAAGGGGCGCCCAGGAGGAGAGCAGCAGGGTAAGGGAACCCAGGAGAACTGCTCTGCCACGTGGCTCCAAGTCTTGGGTTTTATGGTGATGGGATTCGTTTCCGGGTTGTCTCTGGCCAATCATTCTGACTCAGGGTCCTTCCTGGTGGTGCGCACATCGCTAAGCCAAGATGGATTCCAGTGAGAAGGATTCTGGGAGGTTGGTAGGACATATGGACTGGCGTCTCCTTTTGACCTTTCCCGAATTCTTCTGGTTGGTGGTGGCTTGTTAGTTCTGTGTTCCTTACCAGGACCTCCTGTTGTAAAGTAACTCCTGCAAATGGTTACTGTGGTGCCTGGCCAGGGTGGGCGGTTTCAGTCAGTGTTTCCCGCAACAACTGGGTACAGAAGAGTCCTATAGCCTGATTTACTGGGCTGTGAACCTGAAGTTTATCCTGCAGATGGCAGGGAAGCAGGGAAGTATCGTCAGGGGAAGATTGTTGGTTCTGGTGTGGCACATGGAGTGGACGGGCAGGCTTGAAGCAGAGAGATGACACACGGTGGGGACCACAGTCTTGGTGGCCGTGGATGGAGAGGAGAGGACCCAAGTGGCAGAACACACAAAGTGATACTATTCATCCTGTGCACTGGGGCACTGGGAGGACACTGCTCACAGATTGAGGCACTGGCCCTGGGGATCCGCCCCTCACCTCCTCCAGCTGCCCCACGGGTAACTCAACCCACCCTAACCAGGTCTGGGGCACAGCAGTGCGCAGGGCCCGCTGGTTGGGAAGCTCTGGATTTAAGAACTAAACAAGAAGGTAGAAGCCACTGGGCTTGGCATTCAATTTGATGTGGGGGACAGGAAAGAGGGTGAAATCAGGGGGTGATACTCAGGTTTCTGTTTGGACATTGGGGTGGATGATGGAGCCACTCTTGGCTGCCAGTCTTGCTAAGACACATCTGGATGCTCTTGGCTATAGGTTGGATCCCTGGGGAGAGCTTCAAAGTTATTCTAATGAAGGTGGTAATTGAAGACTTTGGCACGCGTGTGATAGGCCAGGAAGAATGTTTCTGGTGAGAAGGAAGGGAAGGGGAGGGAGAGAGGAAAGAAGAGGGAGAAGAGGCACTCTTAATATCTTTCCTTTTTTTTTTCTTTTTATTGGCCACGCTGCGTGGCTTGCGGAATCTTAGTTACTCAGCCAGGGATTGAACCCAGGCCACGGCAGTGAAAGCGCCGGATCCTAACCACTGGACCACCAGGAATTCCCAGTAGCTTTTAATTTGTCAAAATTCATCGATACAAGCCCAGAAATCTTAATCAGACCGGGCCTCCGTCACAGATCTTCTAGATTCACTGATCAAGCTGTCAAGGGTAATGTCTGGCAAGGTTTAGCTTTCAGATAAAATTCCTTATAAATAAATGTAAAACCTCATACAATAAATGGCCTTCAGTGCCCCAGACTTTGCTCTGAGGGCCATGACATCGTTGAGGTGCGGAAGACCCAAGAAGCCAGAGGACCCACCCAACCAATCAGATCACTTCTGTCCTTGTTTCTTGATATGCATAAAAAAAGGCAGAGTCACTTCTGAAGGGAGGAGTGGGGGCAGGGTGGGCTGTGGGTGGAGGGTGGCGGAGGAAGAAAATTTTACCTTTTAATTCTATATACTTCTGTCTTTTTCGAAAAACTTTACAGGAATGTGTTTGCGTATTACTTCTGTAAGTATATAAAGACGTATACTATGTAAAATAGGTCCCGGCAGTTTTCACGTGATTTGTTCTGAAAGATGGTTAATAGCAGTTGCAGGAAAGGCAGGAGCAGGCTGAGTCAGGGTGACATGGTCAAGCTTCCTTTGTTTAAAAAAAAGGAGGGAGGTGATTGCCTCTGATGGGTTCAGGACACGCTACCTTAAAACATGGCACCTTGACATATTGAATATTTTAAGCTGAAGAAGTTTGAGAAAACAGCAGAAAGGAAATCGCTCTGACCTCCTTCCCCCTCTGGCCGTCCTTTCCAGAAACAGGCCATAAAACCCTCAGGTGAGAGGTGCCCTCCCTATACCTGGGAAAGGAGCACTCTTATCTCTGAAGATAAAGGGACACCAGGAAGAATCCTAACCAACCAGCCTTGCTAAGTTTCCCCCAATTTACTTGTTAGACCTCACACTCCTTAACTTGTCCCCCACGACTGTCCACTCTTCCTCAAACCCAGCGTAAAATTACACTAGTCTAACTGTCTCTTTGGGTCTTCATTTCCTTATGAAGGCTCCTGTGTCACGGAAAACTTGTACTAAATCAATTTGTATGCTCTTCTCCTGTTAATCTGTCTGTGTTGGTTACATTTTTAGACCTAGAGTCACTAAGAAGGTTCAGGAGACCTTTCCCTCCCTGACACCTCCCCTCCCTCTTCTACTTGGGATGTCTCCTGGAAACAGAATAGGCCCCGTAGGAGGGCCAACCTTTTGATTTTGCAGTGCAAATCTGTGCTTTCTGATCCTTTGAGCTGTAAACACACATGCCTCCGGGGCTAACTTTGAAGGTATATGGAGACAATCCCAGAGGTGAGAGTAGTTTTAATTATTTTTGCCTCTACTTTTCTATGTACAGTGGTGTGAAATTCCGTTCAGACTTTGTAGACACTTCTGTGCTACCTTGCATGCGCGTAAATACTGTAACGCTTACTTCATATTAAACTGGTATGGAAGTTTCTTTGGTTGGCAAGATTGTTTTATTTCTCCCTGAATTTGTAGACAAACTGCAAAATAAGCTAATTACACACACAAATACACACACACACGCACACACAAAACAGACTGTCAGGTAAAGTCATATGATAGATACTCAATTTAAATGAATAAAGCTCAGGAGAGAGAGCAACTGATACCAGCAAAAATACTAAAACTGTTGCCCATGATTCTGCCCCACTTTGCACTCAATGGCCTGTGTCCCTGTCCATCCTGAGCTTGAATGGGAGACAGGGATCTACTGAAATTCCCAGGCCTCACTTTGGAAGTGGTGCTTGTCATAGAATGAATATCTATCTCGTCGACATGAATGTGATTCTAGTATGTGAAAAGCAGCCGTTTCTGTTTGGCATGCTTCCAAACACAAGCCGAGTGCTTCGTCTGGTGTTCGTGAAAGTACAACCTAATCTAAAGTTGGAGAAAAGGCTCACTACGTTGATTGTTTTGAGAAGAGAGCAAAACTTGTAAGGGAGCAAAACTTGCCAACCCAAAACGTCTCTTTGGCACATGGATTATTTAGAACTGAAAACATCCAAGGCCCAAGACTCAGGAAGAAACTTTGACCTTTTCCCTAACTGCCTAAAAGAATTTAGATAGAAGACATATTCCCAGAGTAGAGCTCTCACCAGAGATACCTGAAAAGAATATGGAGTAGGTGTTATGGGGGAAACTCTTTGAGACCAGAATCCACTCTGTGTCCCATTGACTGCCTGGCCCAGCAAACACTTGTTTAAGCAAACATTTGCTTTTCCATCTCAATGTCAATTGCCTTCCTCACTTTTGAAGTCCTAAACCACTACCCCTAAAATTCTCTTCCGTCTCTAATCTCTTCTTTTGCATTTGAGGTGAGGTTTTTAACCCTTTTGGTGAGTTACTCAGTTTTCCTGGGTCTCTCCCAGGTATACATGTTATTAAACTTTTCTTTGATTTTCTCCTGTTAATCTGTCTCATGTCATTTTAATTCTTAGACCAGCCAGAAGAACCTAGAAGGGTAGAGGAAAATTTCTTCACCCCTGATAGTCTCCAAGATGGGACATTAGTCTAGAATCAGATGTGGAGGGGAGAGTGGTCACAATGCCACGTCTGCTCCCAGCACTCCTGGCCCCTTCGCATACTCTATTGTGTTACCCTATCCAATGCCTGCCAGTGAAACCACCAAGAAAAGACCCAGGTCCCAGGGCCTATAAAGCACCTTGTCTTCCTTCCAGGCCATGCACACTCCCCAGTCACAGCTACAGATTCAGTCTTATTTAATTACTCAAGGCTTATGCCTACCAGTTGAAACACCTCTGACAATGACCATGAATGACTATAACTCCCTGGAATAGACTATGTGTCCTTGGGCTATTCTAACTGTCTAAACAGATAGCCATATTTAGTGAATATGATCTTCATTCTGGGGTAGCCATCCACGTTTTCCAGGACTCCCAGGATCCACACCAGCCTTGGGCCTGGAAGTGGTTGTTGTACATAGTACATGAAACTACAGCTTCACATGGGGCTTCATTTCTGGGTTGGGGGATTAATGAACTGGTGAGATCCATATGGGATCTCTCAACTGCTAGACCAACTAGCAAGTGAAGTGGCTCAAGTCCCAGTGTCCTAGCAAACCAGATAAGGGATGGATTGTACCCTGACCAAACTGTGTTGCTTAGATTCACACTGGTGGCAAGGTAGAACAATCAGACTCCTGTATATAGAAACAGGTAGCATGGCTGAGTAATGTGCCCAACCAGCAGCTTAGAACCTCTTCTCTTGTCTGCTCCGGCATCCCTTGGTCCCTGGTTTTGCGGAGGACTTCAGGTGTTATTCTTGACCTTCCTTTTCCTGCTCACTGTTCTAACCATCCTTCATTGTCTACTACAGCAAAGCCAGAGACTAGCTTTACAATCCTATGCGTTCAACGGGTACAGGTACAAGTCTGCTAGTGGAACAGACTATGACACATAGAAGCTATCCTTCAAAATCAAGCGGTGGCCCAAGAGGCAAGGATTAACTTGTCCAGACGTTGCTTCCCTGCAGACTGGCCTCCTAAGGAGGAAGTTGGCTTCCTCTGGGAAGAGTCTGTTTCAGTTACAGAAACTAGTTAAAGCTCAGAGTGAAAAGAATAACCTTTCTGGAAGCATGCTGATGTGGTGGAAAAGGGCTGAGGTGGTATGTCATATCAAATGACTGTATCTGAAAGACTTGGACCACAGACCAAGGTCACATGGAAGGGAGCTGTGGACCTGGTGAGCGCAGAGGTTAGGTTCATCTCCTGGACTCTTATCTGACTCTGCAAAGTCTGTTTTCTGCCCCTTATGAAAAGCGACGTTGGAGGGGAGTGGAGTCACACGCCTGCTACTGTTCTATCTCTATAATTTCCTCCAATAAACACTGTTCCAGGCTTGGTGTGTGTACTGTCATCCCATATGCTTTATTGAAGTATAGTTGATTTACAATATTATATTAGTTTCAGGTGTACAACATAGTGATTCAATATTTTTATAGATTAAACTCCATTTAAAGTTATTACAAAATAATGGTTATATTTACCCATGCTGTTGCTCATCTATTTTAAACATAATAGTTTGTATCTCTTAATCCCATACCCCTGTATTGCCCCTCCCCCCTTCCCGCTCTCCACTGGTAACTACTGGTTTGTTCTCTTATCCGTGAGTCTGTTTCTGTTTTGTTATATATATTACTTTGTTTTACTTTTTAGATTCCACGTGTGAGTGATAACAGAGTATTTATCTTTCTCTTGACTTATTTCACTAAGTGTAATACTCTCTAGGTCCATTCACATTGTTGTAAATGGTAGAATTTCATTCTTTCTTAGGGTTCCATTGTATTTTCTGTATCCATTCATCTCTTGATGGATGCTTAGGTTGCTTCCATATCTTGGCTATTGTCAATTATGCTGCTATGAACATCAGGGTGCATGTATCTTTTTGAGTTAGTGTTTTAATTTTCTTTGGCTATATACCCAGGAGTGGAATTGCTGGATCATAGGGTAGTTCTATTTTTAGTTTTTTGAAGAACCTCCATACTGTTTTTGAACAGAAGCACTTTTACAAACCTTTCCACCAATGTTTAAATCTTTTATCCCAATATGTTTTAGAAGGTAGAGATAGTCTATAGAATTTTCACAAGTAAAACTTAAGCCATCCTAATTGAACCTTATTGCTTGCCGCCTAGCACCCATTCCTTTCCACTGGCATCAGTCCACTGGATTTCCTTGAACAAAATTAGCCAAACAATTTAGGTAGGATTGACCCCACCTATAGACTTGGGAGTGGCACCTGATCAACTTAAGGCAATCAGCAAACACAGTTTCATTTCTCAGGACCCACAATTGTCTTAAGAGTGTTTGTCCACGTGACCATATTTGGGCAGAGAAGTGAAAATGAGATGCTGGTAAATTCTGGGAAAGAAGTTTCCTTCCTTTTCTGAGAAAAATTCTGGGAAAGATGTTGTTTCATCTAATAGGAAAAGAAGTATGTAGCCCTGGGGCTCCTGGCAGGCATCCTTGGACCACATTGGGAGGCAGATGTAGGGTAGAAAAACTTCCTTCTACCCTCTTAGGTCCTGTAGCTGAGCCTAAGAACTAAACTCATGTAAGACAGGTTAACAGGAGAAAAGCATACAGATTTTATGTAATATTTTTATGTGTACATGGGAATCTTTAGAAGGAAAATGAAGACCCGAAGAATCCGATAGACCCAAAAGCTTACAAATGACGATAAATTGTGGGGTTGAGAAAAGAGACAAAGGAGCCTGGTCTAGGGTCAGTAAATTGTGGGGCAGTGACTAGGAAATATACAGGGAAACTAATGGAAGATAAGGGTTATGACAGTAGGTTGCTTTGCACAGGTCCATTTTGGTGTCGACTCCCTGTCTCTGGTGATAAGAATGTTCTTCTCTCCCTGGTGCAGGGAGGGCACCATTCTCATGGGAAATTTTATGACCTGATTTTAGGTAGAAAGGGGAGGTCAGAGAGCCCTTCCTGCATCTGCTGTTTCTCAAGTGCCGGCAACTCAAGATAATTGATAAGTCAAAGCGGCGTATTTGGGGTTGGCATGTTCTGCGCCTCTTCACAGCCTTAGTTTGAAGCCAATTTTAGAGAAATTGAAGAATAACCAAGAGAAACTAGGTCATTGGTGACATGGCTGAGCTGCTGAAGTCTGCTCTGTTGCTGGGCTTATTAATTTTGTGGGGTGATACATTCTCATTACTGTTCAAGACAGTGAACATGGATCTCCATTGCTTGCTACTCAGAGGATCGTAACAGATATTGCCATTACGACTGATGTGATGACAAGAAAACCATTCAAAACAGACCAAGAAAGAAGCCAGAAAGGCAAGGATATTATAATTCAAATTTTGATGTGTGTAATATTTATATCTGTGTGATATTAAGGGTCAAGAAATACTGCAAATTGAGTTTGTTGGTAAGAAAAATTTTATGTGTTATGTGTTCGACAGGCTTTAATTTTAAGAATGGTATCTTTATTCAAGAAGCTAGGGTGTGGGAAGTGGATGGGGATGTAAAGAGGATTATGTGTTGAGAAGATAAAAGTTGTCCAAAAATGGAGACAAGGCCACGTTCCACTGTGCAGATAACTGTAACAAACTTGAGCAACTTGTCGATAGAAGAGGAATTTTGTTGTTTGATGTCTTTGTTTATTGGTGGTTATATCTGATTAATGGCCCAGTCTATGAAATTAACATTTACCCCAAACAACTTAGTCATGAGTTTTACTGCCTAACAATCTTTAACTAGTTTGTGACTAGACTCAACAATCTTTAACCAGGTATTTCTTTCTAGAACCTAATCTTGCAATATAATCCTCCCTCTTTTTTTGTATTAAGACCTCCTTCTTGAAAAGCACTGTGTCAACTTCTTTTTGCTTTTGTTGGTTCCTTCTGTTAAAAAGTTGACATGTGATTTGTGGTAGTTCGTAAGAGTAGCTGCAGCTACTCCCTCCCCCTCACCCCCTCTATATGCACATTTGCAGCAGGATTCTCTCTGCATCTAAAGGTGGAGTCTATTTCTCCACCTGCCCCTGAGTTTGCACTGGCCTCTGACTTGCCTGGGTCAATAGAATATGGTTCTGAAACCACACAACTCAGATTGGGACTTGAACCCAATGTCTTTTAATTGAAATCACACACCTGCTCTCGGGATTTAATGAAGCTCAGGTTCTTTATGTCTTGTCGCAGAGAGAATTCAGTGAGAGACAAAGTGATAGTTAAGAAGTGGATTTATTTAGAGAGATACACACTCCACAGACAGAATGCGGTCTGTCTCAAAAGGCAAGAGCAGCCCCCAGGGCATGGGGTCATCTCAGAAAGTGAGAGCAGTCCTGAAATACGGGGTGGTTAGTTTTTATGGGCTGGGTAATTTCACAGGCTGATAAGTGGGAGGATTATTCCAACTATTTGGGGGAAAGGGCAGCGATTTCCAGGAATTGGGCCACCACCCATTTTTGGCCTCTTATGGTCAGCCTTGGAGCTGTCATGGCACCTGTGGATGTGTCTCGTTTAACACATGCTAATGAATACAATGAGCGCACAGTGAGGCTCAAGGTCTACTGGAAGTTGAATCTTCCACCATCTTGGGAGTAATTGGTTCTAAACACTTTTTATCGTGTCCTCAACAGCTCTGTCATTCTTTAAGCGTTGTTCCCTGCCCCCTTCCCTCCTGTTTCAGTTCTAGAGATGTTGTGCAACTTCTGGGCCCAGGCCTCAAGGGGTCTTGTAGCTTCTGCCTTTGCTGTCTTGGAATGCTGCCTGAGCCCACCATGTAAGGAAGCCCGTGGAGCCCGCGGATGAGAGGCCGTGTGAAACCACACAGGGAAGGTGGCCCGGCCAATAGTAGCACCAATTGCCCAACATGTGAGTGAGGCCATCGTGGACCATCCAGCCCGGTTGACCCCCCAGCTGAATGCAGCCACGTGGGTGACCCCAGCTGAGACCAGCAGAAAGAATTGCCCACCCGTCTCACAGAATCATGAAAAACCATACATCAATGGCTGTTTTAAGCCACTACGTTTTGGTGTGACTTGTTAGACATAAGAAATAACTAAGGCAATTCTCCAGATCAGTTCTGCTGAGAAGTCTGTTTAAAATGTAAAGGCAGGGGACTTCCCTGGTGGTCCAGTGGTTAGGACTCTGCGCTTCCACTGCAGGGAGCATGGGTTCAATCCCTGGTTGGGGAATTAAGATTCCGCGTGCTGTCTGGCACGGCCAAAAAATAAAAGCAAAGGCATTGTAAAGTTTGAATACCAGATGCTATTAAAATCTGAAGAAATGGGGACTTTCCTTGTGGTGCAGTGGTTAAGAATCTGCCTATCGATGCAGGAGACACAGGTTCGATCCCCGGTCCGGGAAGATCCCACATGCTGCAGAGTAACTAAGCCTGTGTGCCACAACTAGTGAGCCTGCACTCTAGAGCCCGTGAGCCACAACTACTGAAGCCCATGTGCCTAGAGCCCGTGCTCTGCAACAAGAGAAGCCACCACAGTGAGAAGGCCGAGCGCTGCAACGAAGAGTAGCCCCGGCTCGTTGCAACTAGAGAAAGCCCACACAGCCAAAAATAAATAAATAAACAAATAAATTTATATTTAAAAATCTGAAGAAAGAAACTGCGTACTATCCAGTCTAATGCATTCTCCCAACCCTTTAGGCTCCAAACCTCAGAGTGGAGACATCAGGAAATGTGACCATACCACGAGAGTGGTCTTCTGTATAAACAGAACCAGATGTCAAATTATTTGTTGTTTCACCATGCAAAAAAGACTGGATGGAGGGAGGGTGTGTTTAAGACCATCTGAATTGTGTAGGGGAAGAAAAAAATCTTTTCCCTCTACCCATCCTAAGAGTCTTCAGCTGGGGCCCTATGAAGGAGACCAACAAAAGACCAATTAACAAGGGAAAATCAAAGAGAAGTCTGCTAGCATGTGCATTGCACATATACATGGGAGAGAGGTAAGTAGGTCAAAGGGGTGGTTAGAATTTGAGATCTATATTCCTAACTTAGTAGGGGAAACAGAAGTGGGAGAAAGAGTACTTATAGAAAAGCAAACAATGTTTTGGAAAAAGCTCAGTGAGCCCTTAAAGGACTAGATGGGTGATAGGACAGTCTTGTGACAATGTTTGTCTGAGTCGGGTAATGACGTCTCACCTCAGGAGGTTAGAGCAGCTCCTGGAGAGGGAACTTAGGACAGTTGTGTTCTTTCAGGAGGTTCTGCTTTTAGGTAGATAAGGGATTTCAGGAACGCAAATGCCTTCAGCTCAAAATGATTCTTTTGCCAAAGTGGTATATTTTGGGGTGGCTTATCCTGATCCCCTTCACTTGAAAAATGTGGATTTCATTTCGGGAGGCCTTGGAGCATTACCTCGAAGATGTAGTTAGTCATTCTCCAGGAGCTGAAATTGAGGTACAAGGAAAGGATCTTGTGACCGCTGATTGGAAAGAAGTAGCCACGTGTGCAGTAGATTAATGTAACCACACCGCGCCCTCCGTAAAGTACGCTGCCTAAGTACGGAATGCTGAATCCATGGCTGGCCGGACTTTCTATACCTGTGTTCTCATTTGTAAAAGGGAATAATACTATCTATCTCATAGAGTTGTTTTAGGGTTGACAAAGGCCCTCTCCTTAACCAAACTTTAATCGGGCTTCTCTGAACTCTCTTCCCAGCTAAGGCTCAGCTTTTGGGCTTCCACGCCCTTCTTCACATGGCCCAGTTTTAGCGAGACTCCTGTCAAGTCAGCTTAGCCAGAATCCCCGACCCTCAACCTCTGATCACCATCAATGTCTGACCAAATTCCTCACCGCCTCCACCGTCCCTCAGGTGAAGTCTGATCAGCTCGGCCCACTTGCGGGGAGAATCCTGTTAGGCTGGTTTAGCCAGAATCCCCAGTGTTTCCTCTTAGTGATTTTCCATCCCCCAACTCTCAACTTTCTCCTGGGCTATGAATCCCCACTTGTCCTTGTTGTATTCCGAATTGAACCCGGTTCCACCCAGAAGTCTCTTTCCCCCTGTTGTGATAGTTCTGAGTAAATCTGCTTTTGCCACTTTACCGTCCAGCTCTGAGTTTTCTTTGACAGGGTTAAATGGTTTAATGTATGAAAAACACTTCGAATGGTACCTGGCACACAGTCCTAGCTTTATTATGAATTTTGCAGCCTTTTCCATCAGTTTCCCAACCGATGGGAATAAAGACACATCCCTGCTGCTGAGGTCCAAGAAGCAGCTTCAGACTTGGGTTACAGCTCCCTGACACCCCCTCCCTTCTCTCTCTAAGCTGTTCTTCCCTTTGCCATTCAGACCCACCACCTCCTCCTCTCCCTGCCCAAGGGTTGAGGGGTCCTGTTTTCTATCGCAACACAGGCTCGGAGTGTTTACTTATCTTGTTCTTTAATGATCTCTTACTTTCCCAGAGACACGTGATATTTTTCGGCTACTTATTCGTCTGTCTTTCAAGGACCTTTATCTGCTCCACTCTCTTCCACCCAAGGCCAACCACACTTATTATCCTCAGAGACATGCTTGTTTTCCATTTTCCTTGGACAGAGCAGCTGGCCCCTAAATAAAATAACTAAATTCTCATGCAGCTTTAAGGAAAGAGGCTTGAGAAAAGGGGGGACTGAGAAAATATAAAATTGGGGACCCCTTCAAATATATCTTCAAAAGCCGGGGTCATGTGGAAAGCCAAGAACTTTTAAGAGTTCTGTATTCCTTTTTGAGTTTTCAGGGCCGACAGGGTCACTGAGTTCTCTCCCCTCACCAGAGTGCCACCCCCCGCTCCCCCAGCAACCCCTGTTCTTGACTATAGGTGTATTTGTACAGAGAACATCAGAATTAACAAAAATCTGTAGTTATGACCATTGTCAATAACCAGTTCTGGAGAGTCTCTGTGGAAAGACCGTATTACCAGACAAAACACTTACCTGCACATAGGAATTTAGTAGTGGCCATTTCAAAAACAAAGTCTCTAGAAAGATACTCAAATAGAAGGGTGTACACCATCACCACCACCACCACCACCACCAAGCATATTTGAAGTGATTTTTCAATGGAAAAGGACAGAAACACAAGCCAGACTGGCGTAAGCAATACATATAGAATTTTTGACTCACATAATTGAAAAGTCTATTTAGTGTAATCAGGCACAGCTGGATCTGGGTGCTCAAATAGTGTGATCAGATGTCCTTCTTCCTTCCTCCCTCCTTTCTCCATTCATTTCTTGGCTGGCTTGACCTTTATGGTTCATTTTATTTAACAAATATCTATTGAGTTTAGATATAGCAGGCACTGGGGATATTTCAATGAACAAAACTGACAGGGTTCCTATTCTCGTGGGAGTCATGTTCTATTAGAGAGAAGGACAGCAAATTAGTGAATGGACAGAGACATAATATACTTAAAATGTGGGGTAATTATGATGAAAACAAATGAGGAGCTGAGAGTTAAAAGGGACAGGGCTGGGGGGAAGATTTGTGGTATTCAGGGTGGCAAGGAAGGTTTTTCTGTAGGTAAGATTTTCTGCCACCTGAGGGAGGATTAGAAGTCAGCCATGCAAGGATCTGGGGGGAGAGCATTCCAAGTGGAAGGAACAGCTATGCAGAGGTAGACAAAAACCTTCCAAAGATGAAAAACTGGTTTTGGGGAGACTGGTACCAGGTAAAATTGTTGAAAGAGCCAGGGGGCAGGTATGCAGTTAAGGCTGTTACAGGAAGATGGCATTGATGGGTTTTGTATACAGGGGTGTGATGGTGCCTGTTGCTGTGTGAAGAATGGAACGGAGCAGGGTGGGAGTAGAAGGCCTTCCTGATCATATCAGCAAAAGGAGGCTGATTTCCACCTACCTCAGCTTGTTATGGCATTGGCTGAAGTCACCAAATCATGGTGCAGTTGTCCATCTTACAAAGGGAAGTGATCGTCATGGCAACAAAGAGAACACTCACAGTCCATCATCTTACCCCTGTCAATAGACAACCAAAAATATGTCACATCACACAATTTTCTTCTCACAGACCGTGCCTTTTCACGTTTATTCACTTGGTACAATATGGCCGTTTTTCAAAATGTCAGAGGCCATTATCTTAAACACTTGGGTCCCAGGAAAGCTACTTGTTCTTGTGAGCAGTGCATGAAGTTTTTCTAATTATAGCCCTTCTGGATTCCTTGTCCTTGCCTTTAAATAAAGCGTCTAGCCATATGTTCAGTGAGTAGTATTCTAAGTTTTATATCTTGCCTTATTTTCTTCGGAATCCGTCCATGTCAGAGCTTTTTACAGTGTTATGTACTGAACGTTGGTTGAGAAAACTAGCTTTTCTGAAGATAAAGTGATTTTTAAAAGAGGTTGTGTGGGAGTCTGTGTCCTGCTTGCAAAAATAGTGAAATCAGGCCTTTCAATTAATTCCCTACCTAGAATTGAGCTAGCTTTTTCAGTGTTGTGTTGACTGTTTTGCCTGGATTTAAACACACTTTGTTTGCAGTTCAAAATCATTTCATACTTCTAAGAAGTAAGGTCATGGAACATTTCACCCGGAGACAGCTGGAGTTGGAGAAAAGGAGGGGATAAATAAAACAAGTTGAATATATATGAGAACGGAAACTGACATAATTTCCTGTGTCTGAATTAAACCATACTGGGACCAGGAATATGTTTCCATGCTTATATTAAATAACAGAGAAACCAGGCCTAAAACAGTTAGCTGTTGATTTCAGGAAATACTTGCTCTTAGAAGATAAGACTGTGAACCAGCTAAAATAAGGTGGTCATCAAGATCTGCTCTTAAGACTTTAGAATCACTGGGCCCACCTACCCAAAGCTATTATGTCATAAGCTATGCCCAATCCTAGATGGTCCCCTACCTTGCAAAAACCACATTAAAATCACCCAGCCTAGGCCCTAAAGTCCTATAAATACTCTCTGCTAATAAAGGGGATCAGAATATGCCACCCCAAAACATGCCACTTTGGTGTAAGGATTACTTCGCCCTGAAGACAGTTAAGAGTCAATAGATGCAGGAAGAGTTCTCTGCCCTCCCCTTATCTGACTGAAAGCAGGACAAAAATTATCCTTTGAGGATGGTGCCCGCCCCCTCTCCCCACTACTAGCAAGAGAAAAGTGACTCTTATCATTGAATGTGGGGAGTCTGTGCCAAAATGAGTTTGCATACATAGACCTTATTAAAATAACTCCCATTCTCCCATTAGTTCTCTCCATATATTTTCTAGTAATTTCCCCATAATTTATTGTCTCTTGAAGCCCAAGCCCTCTTTCCTTTGTTAGAAGGGTACATAAACCCCTGAACAACTTTTCCAAGTTTTCATTTCTTTTCTGTGAACTCCCATGCACTTCAATATTAGTAAAAATTGTGTGACTTTTTTCCCGTTAAATTTGCCTTTTGCTAGTGTAATTCATGAGAGCTGAGATAAACAGCCTAAGAGGACAGAGGAAAAGTTTTTCCTCCCCAACACTAATTTCCCCATTTTAAGATACTACCAAGACTGTGTTAAGATGATGCTCTCCTCTACTGTAGTACATCCAATCAACAGCTTTGCTTGGACAACAGGTTTTATCAGAGGTCCTTGGAGAGTCAATCACCAACTTATATATACTGTGTGTCTGTGATGTGTAAATGTGATAAAATCCCCACCAAAATGCAATGGTCCAAATGATCTGATTGCATAAAATGTGAGGTTGTGTGATTGCAAGGATAATGAAATTCCCTTTTGTATGATCAATTTTTCCATTTCAGTTGTGATCCAACTACACTTACAAACATGATCTAGCCTTACAAAGTTTACTCAATACTCATGAGTAAAAAGTTTACTCATACTCATGCTCAAAGTTTACTCAATACTAAAAATGTGTGGCAGCTTGATTGCAAAAACGATAACTCTTTATCTCTTCCTGTAACAACACCCCTTACAATGTGACTCTGCAGCTCCTCCCATCAAGAGATAGAACAATTGTTTCCCCAGCCCTTCAGTCTGGGCTTGCCTGATGACTTGTTCAGGCCAATGGAATGTAGCAGAATTGAAGGTGTGTCAGTTTTGAGCCTAGGCCTTAAGAGGACCTTCCAGCTTTTGCTGCTTCTCCTGGAATCCCAACTCTGTCATATGAACAAGCCCAAGTTAGCCTGATAAAGAATGAAAGACCATGTTGGGAAATTAGTCAAGCCACCTCAGCCTACAGCCAGCCTACCTCTTATCATGTGAGAAAGCCCAGCCTAGATCAGCAGAGCCACCTACCCAACCCACACCTAACACTGATGTATGTATGAGCCCACTAAGACCAACAGAACCACCCAGCTGACCTACAGACTCCAAATACCTATTGTTTTAAGTCATTGAGTTTTGGACTAGTTTGTTATGCAGCAATAGCTAACTGATACTGTGGCTGAACCACACTGACTCCATTCTGTCAGCTCCATCTTAGGCCCTCAGTCCTACCCCTCCCCTTTCTGCATGACTGAGCTTTAGCCTACTCATAAGGAATGTGCCCAAGCCAGATAAGTTCCCTATCAGCTTTTACCCTTGCCTTCATCTGATGTGAAAACTGCAAGAATGTCTTTGCTGGCACAGGTGGTTAATGGTCATGAGACCCCTGGGGTAGGAAAAAAAATCCCTGATTTCCATCATTGTGTATGTGCTTCTCCCTTAGTGGTCAGATTATATCTTCAGTTTTGGCCCCTGTTAATCTCCCTGTACCCCTTTTGGTGGCTCGGAGAGCAGCTGTGAATGCCTCTGGATTGTCATCTGCCTGATCCTGCCTGTATGTAAGTTACCCACGATAAACCTCATAATTGTACTTCATGGAGTTGCCTGCTTGGTTTTTTGCTCTCAAAGTTCCTTCTCAGTTCATAGGATATTATTCAATATCCCTGCCATTCAACAGATACATGTACTGTGGCAGACGTTGTTTATTGCCTAAAAACATATCTCCCTCTCTTCTTCCCAGCTAACAGAGTGTAAATTTTGTTCAGATTCCTTGACCTGGGAAAAGGTAGACAGTGGCCAATAACATTATGCCACATTGCTGGCTACAAATAGGGATGGCACATGAGCTATCCTGGCTCCTTGTGAGACATTGCTATGGTCATTATGATGAGTCAAAGATGAGCATCTGAGTCAAGATATGTGTCTTAGTCTGTTTGGGTTGTCAAAACAGAATACCAGAGGGCTTCCCTGGTGGCGCAGTGGTTGAGGGTCTGCCTGCTGATGCAGGGGACGCAGGTTCGCGCCCCAGTCCCGGAGGGTTCCACGTGCCATGGAGCGGCTGGGCCCGTAAGCCATGGCCGCTGAGCCTGCGCGTCCGGTGCCTGTGCTCCGCAACGGGAGAGGCCACAGCAGAGAGAGGCCCGCGTACTGCAAAAACAAAAACAAAACAAAACAAAACAAAAAAACAGAATACCATAGACTGAGTGGCTTAAAAAAACAAACATTTATTTCTCATGGTTTTGGAGGCTGGGAAGTCCATCTAAGTTCAAGGCAGATTCAGTGTCTGGTAAGAGTCAGCTTCCTCATCCATGAACAGCTGTGTCCCCATATGGCAGAAGGGTGCTCTTAGGGGTGCTCTTTTATAAGGGCACTAATCCCAACCCAAGGTTCCCACATCTTAATACCTTTATATTAAGGTTAAGATCTCAACGTATGGGGGAACATAAACGTTCAGTCCATAACAGTATCCCCATCAGAATTCTTCCCTACAGTTTTATATATGGAGGTTAGAAATGAGAAAAATGTGCCTGAGATGGGGGCTAAGTCCGATTGATCTGTTTTAGAATAAAGCATGAGAGATGAATTTTATGTCTGAATATTTTAGACAAAATTTATTTCTGTGTAATAAATTTACCAGAACAGTGAATTTATATGTCACCTCCCTCAACATACAAATTGCGTGACAAGTTATGGTCAGCCTTTGGACTTCTGGAAAGACAAATGCCACATTAAAACAAGATGATACATAATCATTTTTAGGACTCCCACTGAAATTTTCTTTTTTGCCTGGCTAAAAACAGCTGAAGCAATGGATGTTTATAATAGGTGGGAGAATCATGTCAAATGAACTCATCTCCAAGGAGATTTAAAATGCTTTTGAAACTAAAAATAGAACTACCATATGACCCAGCAATCCCACTACTGGGCATATACCCTGAGAAAACCATAATTGAAAAAGAGTCATGTACCACAATTTTCATTGCAGCACTATTTACAATAGCCAGGATATGGAAGCAACCTAAGTGTCCATCGACAGATGAACAGATAAAGAAGATGTGGCCACATATATACAATGAAATATTACTCAGCCATAAAAAGAAACGAAATTGAGTTATTTGTAGTGAGGTGGCTGGACCTAGAGTCTGTCATACAGAGTGAAGTAAGTCAGAAAGAGAAAAACAAATACTGTACGCTAACACATATATATGGAATCTAAAAAGAAAAAAAGATGGTTATGAAGAGCCTAGGGGCAGGACAGTAATAAAGACGCAGACCTACTAGAGAATGGAGTTGAGGACACAGGGAGGGGGAAGGGTAAGCTGGGACAAAGTGAGAGAGTGGCATGGACATATATACACTACCAAATGTAAAATTGATAGCTAGTGGGAAGCAGCCACATAGCACAGGGAGATCAGCTTGGTGCTTTGTGACCACCTGGAGGGGTGGGATAAGGAGGGTGGGAGGGAGGGAGACGCAAGAGGGAAGAGATATGGGGATATATGTATATGTATAGCCGATTCATTTTGTTATAAAGCAGAAACTTACACACCATTGTAAAGCAATTATACTCCATTAAAGATGTTAAAAAAATTAAAAATAAAATAAAATGCTTTTGAAACCCTCTGTGATACGGACCCAATTTTATGCATTTGCTTTGAACTCTATCATTCTGGACCCTGTTTGCCAACTTGTCTTTGCATTCATGTTTTAGACTAAAGCTCCATCTTCTGGAGAGGAAATGACATTTAACCACTGCCTGGCACATTGACTAACTGTCAAACTTGATTTGGAAGTTTCTGAGAAGATGTCTTTCTTAGTTATCCAAACGATTTCTCATTGGCAGCTCATTTTCGCCTTTGGGAAGAGTGTCATCTCAGTGGGGCAGTGAAACTAGGTGCATGCTATCGATCACCTCCCCTTTTTCAAAGAGAGACTCATGGCATAGTTTCATCTTTATATTTATGGTTTCTGCAGCGGGAGACTGATTGGAATAATTTCCCTTCCCTCAGCTTGTTCTTTCTTTGATCCCTCATATCATTGAACACCTGGGTATTATCTTCTTATTCTATGGAGAAATCAATTTTGCTGTATTTTATTCATGTGGTCTATTCTGAAGCTCCTTCTTGAATGCAAATATTTTAAGAAATATTATACATTAACTTTATATTTTTGAGAGATTGAAAACTGGTCAATTTTTTGTTTTGAAATAAAATTAATTTTTTAAGAATAGTTTTAGATTTAAAGAAAAACTGTGAGGATAGTGCAGAGAATTCTCATAAACCCTGCATTCAGTTTTCCCTGTTAGTATCTTACATTAGTATGGTATATTTGTTACAACTAATGAACTGATATTGATACATTATTATTAATTAAAGTCCATATGTTATTCAGATTCCCTTAGTTTTTACATAGTGTCCTTTTTCTGTTCCAGGATCCCACATTGCATTTAATTGTCATGTCTCCTTAGGCTCCTCTTGACTGTGACAGTTTCTTACATTTTCTTTGTTTTTGATGACAGTTTTGAGAAGTACTGGTCAGGTATCTTGTAGAATGTCCCTCTGTTGGGATTTGTCTCGTGTTTCTCTCATGATTAGACTAGGGTTTTGGGCTTGGGGAGAGGAGGACTGCAGCGGTAAAGTACCATTTTTATCACATCTTATCACTGTGGATGCTGACCTTGAAACAGGGTTTGTCAGGTTTCTCACTGTAAAGTTACTCTGGTAGCTTTAAAGTCACCCACTGTAAAGGCTCTCTGTGACCTTGAGCGGCTGTTTTGGGGGGAAGGAGAAGCATAGTGCTTTGCTGTCTGTCTTCGCTCAGCTGGTGCCGCACAGCCGGGCTGCTCCTGGCCCCAGCAGAGAGAAGCAGCATGGATGATGGGGTCCATTTGATTCAATCTATTTTATGCAGCCATGGGGAAATGATGACCTGGGAGGACAATATGAAAAGGGAGTCAGGAAGCCAGAGTTGAGATGTGTCTCTAGACTTGGAAATTCTTTTGTTTCCATCACCAATACGTTACTGAATGCAAGTTTGTGTGCCCAACACACAGTGAGGCCAAACATTACTGAAACATCAGAGTTTGGAGCAGAGAAAGGTTTGTAGCAGGGCCACGCAAGGAGAACAGGTGGCTCAAGCCCCCCCAAACCCCTAACTCCCTGAAAGTTTTCAGCAAAGCATTTTTAAAGGCCAGGTGAGGGAGGGGCGTCCCAGGGTATGTGATCAGCTTGTGCACAGTTCTCTGATTGGTTGATGTTGAGGTAACAGGGTGGTGTCACAGAGGTTAACATTATCAATCCTTAGGTGCCAGAAGGTCTGGGGGCTACGTGCTCATGGTCAAGTAGTTAATTTCTCCCATTTGGTGGTGGTTTTTAGCATCTGAAAAATTCAGGAAAAATCCATGAGGTACTATTATCTGGGTACTTCAGAGAGGAGATACAGCAGAGGATATGGTGGAAATGAAACCATGCAACTCAGACTGGGACTTGAATCCATGTACCAGGCCTTGAACCCAGCCTAAACCCAGATTGGGACTTTTTTTTTTTTTTTTTTTTTTTTTTTTTTTGCTCTATGCGGGCCTCTCACTGTGTGGCCTCTCCCGTTGCAGAGCACAGGCTCCGGACGCACAGGCTCAGCGGCCATGGCTCACAGGCCCAGCAGCTCCACGGCATGTGGGATCTTCCCGGACCGGGGCACGAACCCGTGTCCCCTGCATCGGCAGGCGGACTCTCAACCACTGCGCCACCAGGGTGAAATGCCCAAGGTCGCGAGGCCCCTCCACAAGACCACCAGAGTCGAGAGTCAAAGCCAAACGGCAAGGGTCATTTATTGCAGGTTCGAACCTGGACCTCCGCGCACTCGTTGCCGGTGACGCTAAGAGGTCCTGGTGGAGTTTAGTACAGCTCTTTTACAGACAGGTACAAACAAGTTCGGGACGTTCTGCGGGGCTTTCCAGGGGTGGGGAGTACTGATTGGTTGACTTTTGAACAAAGACACTAGTCGCCGTCTGATTGGTTACTGATTGGTTGACTTTTGAACAAAGACACTAGTCGCCGTCTGATTGGTTGGACGGTTGCGGGGGGGCGGTCAGCAAGCGTAATTACAGAAGCGAGAGCGGCTGGTTAAAGTTTCGGTTTCCTGAGGTTTCGTTTCTCAATTGGAAATACTTAAGACGGGGCCATGGTTGCAAAAAGAAATAGTGCAAACAGGAAGACTGATGCAACCCTAGCCGTGCTGCGGCCTCCACCAGCCCAACGGCAGGGCGGCGGGAGGCTGTGCGCCCAACTTCAGGCGGGGCTCCCAAATGTGGCAAGACCAGCGCCGCGCCCTGGAATGGCCCTTTTTCGGCCCTTTTCCTCCGGAAAGAACAGAAAAGAAACTCCAGGAAAAGCACAAATTGAATGCAGCGCGTCAACTCAGTCCTATTCCCACCAAAGTAGAACATAGCCCCCTCAAGGGAAGCCCATTGTTTTTTTGTTTTAATTTATTTTATTTATTTTTGGCTGTGTTGGGTCTTCCTTGCTGCGCGTGGGCTTTCTCTAGCTGCAGAGCAGGGGCTACTCTTCATTGCAGTACGCGGGCTTCTCATTGCAGTGGCTTCTCTTGTTGCGGAGCACGGGCTCTAGGTAGGTGGGCTTCAGTAGTTGTGGCTCGCAGGCTCTAGAGCGCAGGCCCGGTAATTGTGGCGCACAGACTTAGTTGCTCCGCGGCACATGGGATCTTCCAGACCAGGGCTCAAACCCGTGTCCCTTGCATTGGCAGGCAGATTCTTTACTACTGTGCCACCAGGGAAGTCCCCTATGTAGCCTCTTCTGATTGACTTCTTTCACTTAGCCTTTAAGTTTCCTCCACGTCTTTTTATAGCTTTATAGCTCATTTGAGATGTCTTTTTAAGATGCAAATCGAATGTCCTTTTCCTCCTTCATCTCTTTCTGCTCTGCCCATGCCTGTGTTCCTTCTGTCCCGGATACTTGCCCCTCTCCCTCAGGCCCTCTCCCACATACCAGTTCCCTCTTCCTAATCACTCTTCCTTCCTCTCTGTACTCTCATCTTTCTTAAGCATCATTTCATCAGGGGAGCCTCCTCTGCTCCCTCTGGGTTAAAACCACCGATCTGAGACCCTTTCATTCAGTACCTATGAGGTGAAACGTTTGTTTTTGTGTGTCTGTTAAGTATCTGTGTTCTTTATTTGACAATATGCTCCTTGAGGAAAAGTATCATATCTGGTTTTGCACCAGCACCAAGCACATGCTTAATAAATATTTGTTGAGTGCATACATGCTGGCCAAATCTAGTTAACTCTGAATCTTATAGACCTGGTATTTCTTTGACATTTTTCCAGATATCACTGTCCAATGACATCCAAGGCCCGGTCTGGTCCCCATCCCAGGACAACTCTGAGTCTTCCTCTTTGGTTAAGATGCATCTTACCTCACTCTTTACATTAGAGTTTATTCCTTTGGCCACCTTATAGTCTTTATTTACAAAGACCACTAAACTGAGATAAGAGATTAAAAAAAATTAAGAAACTATGTTTTTCTTTTGTATTTGTTTTTCTCCTAGATTGAATTTTCCAGAAACACGATGTATATTTATAACACCATTAACCAGCTCACCTATCACCAAGTACCAGCTTAGCAGTCATGGCCTGAATGATGCTACACTTCACTTTTTCTTTTTGAGTCATTTGGCCAATAATTTCCATCTAGGGTTTTGGACAAGAAAGAGATCTGCCATCTTATTTTGGCATAAAGCCCTCGTTTACTCAGTGTATTCAAAAAGCCATTTTCCAGAGTAGGGGGATATGTTAGAGTTGCTCAAACGCTCCGAGGCATACTTTTTGCATCAGTTGTCTGTGGTGCTTTGGGGCAGACATTAATCAAATTCTTGGCAGAGGTTTGTAGGATATTCATGTTGGTTGTGGATTTGAGCCATTGTCTCCTTGAAGTGGGAGGAAAAGATAGCAGACAGGAGACAGGCTGCCCAGCAAAGGCTGAATGAATCTCAGGGTAATTTAAATGGAAAGGATTAACCAGTTCCCCTTTATGGAGGATGAAATGCAAGAGCTTTGAGAGCTAATCCCTGAGGGTCTTTTCCAACTGCTCCTCAGTGCTTGAGCTGAGACTACACTTTAAGGCTCCCAGTTCATATTTAGGAAATCTCAGCTGCAGGGCTTCCCTGGCTTGGCCTGAAAGATCCAACTTCTAGATGCAAAGTAGAGAATCCCATCCATATCCAGATGGCACTGAGGATATGGGAGTTTGATGGTATACTGAGGGGCCGAAGAGTTGTCTTTTATTTGGATTGATTGTGAAGGCACTGGGTTTCCCTGAGTGCACTGAAAAGTTAAACTTCTCTATCCCCTCCTGCTAGCTCCGAGATAAGGTGCCCTCAGTGACAGGGAGGCTGGGATATTATCTTTTCAGAAGTTTACATTTCAAAAGGGAAAAATCCCAGACCTTTGAAAAATATTTCTGGGTCGTAAAACTGGCCAGAGGCTTAATTCCCTCTAGAGATTATAGACGCAACAAAAGGTTAGGGAGAGGATTTACAACCACTCAGTTTCTCCTGGCACTGTTCTGGCAAGGGGAAGGGAGAAATGATCTCTTTTCATTTCAACAGCCTGGAAAATTCTCCCCTCTCCCACCCCCACACTAGCCCCTTTGAATTACCTGTAAGACAGGTAATTTTCAATGCCCCTAAAATTTTAGAATGATTAGAAGAAATAAAATTTATTGTTGTTTTACTTGTTTTTGGTCTATTTTTTCCCCCAGAAAGTATTATTATAAAGGTAACACAATTTCACTGTAAAGAAATTGCATTAGTAAAGAAACTCAAAATCACCCTTTGAGGTTCACTATGAAAGTATGAACTAAATTTGGGACTGCTTGGGAATTATGTAAATATTCTGTTATAATTAAGAGTGAACTCTTTTGTATTTTTCCATCATCAAAGCCAGCTCAGTATAACTGAATAAAATATATACCAAACGAAATATGTGTAGACTAATGGCAGGAGAACCAAAGGAAGCGATTATAATTATCACTAACTTTCTAATCATCACACCAGCACAACACCTTCATTTATATAACAAAATGCCAATGAGTGGAAGGTACAGGAGGAAGACGTCACAGAAGAAAGGGTAACCTAAGGATTACGCTCTTTTAATTCCCTTTTTCAGAGATCCAGTTCTGCACTCCCTGCACCCCACCACCAATGGACCATCACAACTGCCTTAGTTTATCCTATCTCTGAATCTTAATTACACTGCTGATAGGACTGTTCCATCTGACAAGTCAGATTGTTTGCCATTTCTTCCTCCTCTGCTACTCATCTGCTCCACAGATATTTACTGAGCATTTTTCTGTGCCATCCCCTGAAACTGAGAAGTACCCTGTGGGGCTCCTGGGCACAAAAGACTTTCTGTGTACCCCCCATTCTTGATTACAGAAAATAGGCTTCATCCAGCCTCCATGACCTTCCCTGCGTTCCAACCAACAGGTTCAAACAGTTGCTAATCAGGGAAGGGAGGCGAGAAACAATAGTGCAGCCTTGGGGCAGGGTCCTGGTTCCCCCTCAAGGGACACACATAATATCCTTGAGCTGTTTTGCAGGTACTGAAACCCCCACCCCGTGGGAGAAGTTAACTGTATGCTGCCCACAAGCACGTAGACCCCAGACCTATTGGAACCAGAAGGTTGATGATGCTGACTCACACTTACCTCACCACCAACCAATCAGAAGAAAGTCCATGAGCTGATCACACCCTCCTCTTTGAACCATTACTATAGAACTCCTCACTACCCCCTCCAGGTCAGGACACACAGTTTTGAGGGCATTATCCTGCTGTGGCCCCTTTGCCTGGCAAAGCAGTAAAGCTCTTCTTTTCTGCTTCACCCAAAACTCTGTCTCTGAGATTTAATTTGATGTCAGTGTACAGAGGCCAGTTTTGGCATCACCACTAGTCTAGGAGCTGGGGCTACAAGTGAAACAGCAGGGAAGGGGGCAGGGCACAACCTTTAAAAGAATGACATAGCCTGAGGAAATGGCATAAACTGGTTAGAACCAACTAGGTCCAAGATGGCGGACAAATCGACTTCCACTAGACATTGAGTCTCAGTATAGGCTCACTGTAACACATCAGCACACTAAATGACATACCCTCAGGTGCCATGACAGTTCCAAGGCCGACCATAAAAGGTCAACAAGTGGGCAGTTGCCCAATTCCTGGAAATCCCCACTCCTTCCCCAATATAGCTGAATACGCCTCCCACCCATTAGCCTATGAAATTACTCACCCCTGTAAAAACTGACACCCCTGTACCTTGGTGCCTCTCACCAGTGTGTGAGATGGCCCACACTCCGTCTGGGGAGTGTGTTTCTCACTAAATAAATCCACTGCTTACCTATCACTTTGTCTCTCACTGAATTCTCTCTGCAACTAGACATCGAGAACCTGAGCTTCATTAAGTCCTGAGACCAGGTGTGTGATCTCTGTTAAAAGACTGTGGGTTCAAGTCCCAATCTGAGTTGCATGGTTTCGCAACCATGAACAAGATTGGCATGATCCATCCTAACAATGTTCTCCTCTTCCCTTATTGCCAAATGCAAGTTCATGTGTACAGTGAGGCCAAACAAACTGAAATGTCAGAGTTTGGAGCAGACAGAGATTTATTGCAGGACCACACATGGGGAACAGGTGGCTTGGGCTCAAAAGACCCAAACTCCCTGATGGTTTTCAGAGAAAAGTTTTATAGGCAAAATGTAGAGTGAGGGCTGCAGAGCGCGTGGCTTTCTTCTGATGGCTTGCTGTTAAGGTAACAGGGTGGTGTTTCAGAAATCGTGTGCTCAGCCTGAAATTACCATCCTCCACCTGGGTGGGGGCGTTAGTTCCTGTAAAAGAACTCAAAGATATATTGTTATATATATTCCTTGAGGAGAAAACAGGCCCCATTGCTGCACTATTCTTTCTTGACTGCTCCTCCTTTGTTTCTGCATTCCCTCCCTTCCCTGATAAGCAAATTGTTTGGATCTGCTCTCTGTTCCTCAGGGAAGGTCTAGGAGGCTGAAGCCTTTTCCCTACAAACTAGAAACGGGGGACACAGAAAGGCTTTTGTACCAGGAGCGCCACACAGGTTCCTGCTCAGTTTCACCCTCTCCTATAATCTGCTTCTCTCCTCTTCCATCCTTACCCTCATTTCACTACTTGGGGCTCCAATATGAAGACCTTTCTAGATTTCTTTCATCTTTGTATTCCTAGGGCACAGCACAGTGGGCCATATTTCATACATTTTTCTGTAATGAATAAATGAATTCTCCTTCACTAGAATTAATCAGAGCCTGGATGGTAGAGCTGTGGCAGAAGGAATTTTAAAGCTCCTTGGAATTGTTAGGGGAGCAGAATTTGCCACCCCAAGATATATCTCTTTGGCATATTACTTATTTTAAGCTGATTATTTTCTAAGAAATAGCAGCCATGGGAAAAATTCTGAAAACCAAGTAGGAGTTACCCTTTCGTTAGAAACATTTACATTTGCAAGGGCAATTTCCAACTGTAAGAGTGTCTCCCTCTCTGTACCTGGAAGAGGAGGATGACCAAATCTCTAGAAACTCTTATCGGTGGAGAAGGCGAGGACTTGAATTTGCATAACAACCTTACCCTTGTTTATTGTGCTTTTCCTGGTCACCTCCCAGAACTGTGCCTCCTACCTTTAACATCCTCTTGTCTTTAGCTGAGGTTGGTGTTTAAGGTGAGGGTTTTGGCTATTTGGAAGAGTTACTCAGTTTTCCTGGGTCTCTCCCATGTATACGTGTTATTAAATTTTTGTTTGATTTTCTCCTGTTAATCTGTCTCATGTCAGTTTAATTCTTAGAACAGCCAAAAGAACCTGGAGGGTAGAGGAAAATATCTTCCTCCCCAGCAGAATCTTTCCATTTTTATCTGGGTTTTTTTTTTCTGCTAAATAAGGAGTCAAATGAGTCAACATAATAATAAAATCACTCCATAAATAAATAAAATAGAAAGTGAAACTCCTTCACATCCCTAACCTCTAGAGATAAATGTAGTTCACAATATGATGTGTACTTCTCCAATTTGTTTCTTTTTTTATGTAGCTCTATCTATCCATATACACACCTACATGTGTATATTTATATCCTATTGCCAATGAAAAAATTAATATTCAATCTAAGAAAGAAGTGGAAAATTTTATTCAAGCCAACCTGAGGGTTATAACCCGGGAGACAGTCTTTCAGAAAGCTCTGAGGACTGTTCTGAAGAGGTAAACAAAGAGGCCAGTATATATGTGATTTTGGCAAAGGGGTACGTGCAGTCAAGCACACATCTTGGTAAAAGGTTACTGCTATTCACAAGGAACAGATAGCTTAGTTAATGGCTTTAGTGCTTTTCTAAGTACGAGAAGATGTGAGAAACTGGATTCAAAATATTTTCTCCTGAAAATATCTGACGATCTGAGGGCCAGTTCTGCCAGTTTTCCTAGAGCACGAAGTGCCTCATCCTGACTTTTGCCCTGAATTCCTTTCAGGGTGTTATTGTAGGTCAGTGAGTGCAGTGGCTACTAACTTGACTCGTGTCGAACTGGATAGTGGGCAACATTATTTTACAAACCATTCCCTTTTGGCCTTAATTTTTTTTTTTTTTTTTTTGGTGGTACACGGGCCTCTCACTGTTGTGGCCTCTCCCGTTGCGGAGCACAGGCTCCGGACGCGCAGGCTCAGCGGCCATGGCTCACGGGCCCAGCCGCTCCGCGGCATGTGGGATCTTCCTGGACCGGGGCACGAACCCGTGTCCCCTGCATCGGCAGGCGGACTCTCAACCACTGTGCCACCAGGGAAGCCCCTTGGTCTTAATTTTTATAAAGGTTTGGGAGGCATTTAGGGACCAGTTTGTCCTGTGATGCTAAGAATGCTCATTCCCAGGTCAGGGAGGATTTTGCTGATAGGTCACTCAATGTGTTGTTACAGGACTAGACCCTGTTAACAGTAGCCAAAACCTCTGGACCACCTGTCTTACTAGTCTGTTATGGTCCAGGAAATAGTTCCCTCTTGTTGCTTCTTCCCATAGCTAGAGTTACACTATTACAGTCATTGATCTTTCAAGTTGCTTAATCATCACTAATTTTATCTAAGACTCAGTCACACATTTGGTAATGCAAGAAACAATGGTCTTGTAAAATAGGCAGAATACAAGTAATACAGCTAGTAACATTAATAAGGTCGTAAGTATTTAAGCTGAGAACTTCCATTTCGTGTGGCCCAGTATCTCCCCAGGTTGTCTGACCAGTCTGTTCTGCACCAATCGCTGTCTTTAAGGGAAATGATATATTAGCATTGTACATAAAGTTCACCAAAGATGTCTGCACATATAAGGCAAGTGGCGGGTCCTCGTGACCCCTTACAGGGTTGAGAAAGGAATGTTATCTTCTAAGGATAACTGGTGCCAGAAGAAGAAAAAATGATCTTTATGGTTGATCAGGTATTTTTGCCATTGGGGAGGCTTGGTTAATGCAGATGCACAATGCACACTAGAGGGGAGGGAAGAGGCCAAAGGGCAGAGAAAAAGTTTAATGTTTAAATTTTTCTTGTGCTGCCTTAAAATGTGGATTTTTTATTACATCATTATATATAATTTAAAAAACCCAAACAAGATCGTAGTAGTCAAAGGAATCTTCAACTATCTTTTTTTTTCTTTCTTATTTGATAGTATATCTTGACTTGAATTTCCTCTAAATTCCTTTCCAGCTTTAAATTGTATGCTTTTGAATCAAAGGCAGAATCTCCCTTATTTTTATTAACTAGCTCTCATTATTATATATGTACATGGTAAGTGTATTTAACAATACAGAAAGGAATAAAATAAAATGTAAAGCCTCCCTCCTCTTCACAACCTGTTCTACTCTTCGAAGTTAATTATTTATAATAGTCTTCTGAGTATCCTTGAAGAAATTTCCGGGGCAAATAAATATATATATTTAAACAGATAAACATATATGTCCACCCACACACATATATATCCACAAAAGGAACTCACCTTTTTCACTTGTTACATAATTCAATGGAAAGAATTCCAAGTATTTAATAACTTTGTCTTGGATAAATGTCTCTTAAATGAGCCTCTGACCAAAAAATCAGTAAAATCATCGATCAGGTCTGTATATTGTCAAATACTTGGCTATCTAGCGATGGTACAAACTGCTTTCCATTCTCTAAAAGCCATTCTCCTTTTCTCTATTAAGAGATCCAGAAGTTTGTTTTTTTTTTTTTCTGTACAGTCTTCCCAGTATGAAAACTACATTTCCTAGCCTCCTTTGTAATAAAGTATGTCCACAAGACTGCATTTTGTCCGAAGGGCTGAGAGAGGAAGTGTTGTGGACAGCTTCTAAGTTATGCTTTATAATGTAATGTGTGGTCCTTCCTTTTGTCATTTTCCCCTCTCTACTGGTTGGAATGTGGACCTTGGACCATGGGAACAAGGACGACATCTTAGAGATGAAAACACCATAAAGTGAAAGGCTCCTGGGCTCCTGACAGCTTTGCAAAGCAGAACCACCAAAACTACTTGCATTTTGGGGGGAGAAGGAGAAACATATTATTGTCTTTGCTCTTATAAGACACCATTATTTGGAGTTTCTTCTGTACACAGGCGAGTGTCTGTCCTTATTATAAGACATTATTTCAAGATATTTTAAAAGTTATTATTTCCCTGTCTAAAGGCCCATTTTTCTGAAACAAAGGACCAGGATTACATTATGAATGTTTTACCATGTTGGTTCAAATTATTCTGGGGAAATTAATTACAAGGGAAAATATGTGAACATCAACAAGGGGAGAAATAGAGACATGTAAGCAATTTCCCCCCACAACTTCATCTTTAGTCTCCTCCCCAGAAAACAAGGGCAGGACCACAGGGGCCCCTTTGAATAGAAGACTTTTTGCTCATGGTACATTTCCCAATTAGCCAGAAGCAGATTTTCTGCTCATTTGCCTCTGAACACCATGACTTTCCTTGGAGGCATTTGACTTTCCAACAGAAACTGAGGTTAATAAAGAAAGACAGTGAGAAGAAGACATTTTAAATACAAGAGTGGCAAAAGAGGAGAGTGAAGTTACCTGGAACCTAAGTATCCTGCTATCTGTTTGCATCAGGAGTCTCATCCTTGAAAGCTGATAGGAAGCTCTCACGGTCTCCAGCTCCTGACCAAGCATCAGACTTATTGCCTGAGGATGAAATAAAATTCATATCGTATGGCAAGGCAAGAAGAATTTAAACATAAAATTTTTCTCTGCCCATTGGGTCTCCTGCATTTACCAGACCTCCCTAGGAGATAATGAAACCACTAAGTGGCATTTCAGGGGGCTCCAAGGAGCTCCAGTTCTTTATGTCTCAGTGCAGGAAGAATTCAGCGAGAAGCAAAGTGATTTATTAGAATAGGATGCTTATGAAGCTTACAAGTGGGAGGGCCAGAGGATGCCATGCCCCAAGAACTTAGTGGGCCACAGTTTTATAATCAAAGGAAAAGTGGGGAGGGGGAGAAGACCACCTTCTTCCTCATTCTTGAGTAGATGTCACACTTCCATCATCAGTTCCTCCTCCATATCAGGTGGGGGAGTTCTCTTGTCTCTACACAGTCAAGGTGGGACTGTCATGGCACTATGGAAAAATTATTTCAGGTCTCAGTACAATGAGGGTCTTTCACTTTGAAATGTCACCCTTCCATAAATTATTATTATTTTTTTAATGTGTGCAGAGAGCGTGTCCTAGGGGTCATTAACTACTGAGCTCACTGGGCAGGATGTGGGTCTCAATTGTGTGCCACAATTGTTTTATTGTTTTTGGGGCACGTCTCATGCTTCTGTTGCATGGTTTTGTTGCTAAGCAAGCCTGCTTGGTTTTGTGGTTAAGCAAACATGCTTTCTCGAGTGATCATTAACTTACAGGTGTCTCCCATTGTTTTTTTTCTTTACTTACAATCCCCTAGTGGGATTAACTATTTACCTACTTTGTCCCTTTACTCTGTCCCTATCAATAACATTCCTTCCTAATCTTGTAAGGGGTCAAGATGACTCATTACTTGCTTTGCACATGCGGATCTGGATTGTGTAAACCATCAATATGTCATCTAACGTATAACCCTTTATCTCAAAAATGTATATAACTGTGCTTTGACCTCTAATAGGCAGAACAGTCCTCAGAGCTTTCTGAAAGACTGTCTCCCAGGTTATAATCCTCAGATTGGCTCTAATAAAAATTTCTATTTCTTTCTTAAATTGACTATTTTAAAAAAATTATTTATTATATTTTTATTTATTTTTGGCTGCGTTGGGTCTTTGTTGCTGCACACGGGCTTTCCCAAGTTGCGGTGAGCGGGGCCTACTCTTCGTTGCAGTGCGCGGGCTTCTAATTGCGGTGGCTTCTCTTGTTGCAGAGCATGGACCCTAGGTGCGCGGGCTTCAGTAGTTCTGGTTCATGGGCTCTAGAGCGCAGACTCAGTAGTTGTGGCGCACGGGCTTAGTTGCTCCGCGACATGTGGGATCTTCCTGGACCAGGGCTCGAACCCATGTCCCCTGCGTTGGCAGGCAGATCCTTAACCACTGTGCCACCAGGGAAGCCCTTAAATTGACTATTAATTAATTTTTCAGTGACACTGGGGTGATAGTTCAACATCTTGATCCTGAACAGACTTGGTAGCAGCAGGGAAAAGAGACCACAGAAAAGGCCAAGGATAGGGATAGTTGGGGATTCTGATGCCAAAAGTTTGGCCTCTGTGCACCAGTGGTGAATCAAATCTTGGAGACAGAGTTCTGGGTGAAGTAGAAAAGAATAACTTTATTGCTTTCCCAGGCAAAGGGGGACAAAGCGGACTCCTGCCCCAGAAACTGTGTGTCCCAACCCAGGAGGATTTGATGAGGAGTTTTATAGCAGCGGTTCAAGGTTGGGGTTGCTGGTAAGACTAGGGTGTGTGCAGGGTCTGCACTCCTTTAATCTTGTCTCAGGTGGTCCATCTCCTAATCTTCTTTTTTTTTTGCGGTACTCGGGCCTCTCACTGTTGTGGCCTCTCCCGTTGCGGAGCACAGGCTCCGGACGCGCAGACTCAGCAGTCATGGCTCACGGGCCCAGCCGCTCCGCGGCATGTGGGATCTTCCCGGACTGGGGCACAAACCCGAGTTCCCTGCATCGGCAGGTGGACTCTCAACCAGTGCGCCACCAGGGAAGCCCCATCTCCTAATCTTGATGAGCTTCTCTGGTCGCCTTAATCTTACCTCAGGTGGTTTCTTGGCTGCTTCTCCTTTGATTAGCAACTGTTTGAATCTGCCCTTTGGAACTCAACGAAGGTCATGGAGGCTGTTCCCTATAAACAAGAAGTGGGGGACAGAATGTCTTCTGTGTCCAGGAGCCCCACAGGGTCCTGCTTGGTTTTAACTGCTTGAGAGGACCAAGGAACAGGGCCTCATCACCATCTACAAAAACAACAATAATAATATGAAGGGTAAGACTTGCTAGGGAGAACCATCTAAAACTAGGAAATAAGGCAGAAATATGATCATGTAGGGGAGCAGAATTTGCCACCCCAAAATATGTCTCTTTGTCATCTTAACTATTTTAAGCTGGTTAGTTTCTAAGAAGTAGCAGCCATGAGAAAAACTCTGAAAACCAAGTAGGAGTTACCCTTTTGTAACAAATATTTACATTTGCAAGGGAAAAATCTCTATTTGTAAGGGTGTCTCCCTCCCAGTACCGGGGAGGGGAGGATGACCAAATCTCTAGAAACTCTTACTAAGGAGAAGGCAACGGCTTAAAAATCATCACAACCTTACCCTTGTTTACTGTGCTTTTCCTGCTCACCTCCTAGAACTGACTTTCCCCACCCTCAACATCTTCTTTTGTCTTTAGCTGAAGATGGTATATAAGGTGATGGCGAGTTCTGGGGATAATAAGCATGGGATGGAGAAGCCACTGCAGGGCTGAGCAGGACCCAAGAGGGCTGCTGCATGGATCACTTGAGAGGTGAAATGATGGAGGTGTATCTCACGTAACCTGTTGCCATTGATTTTTAGCCGCGCTTCTTGCCATCAGTGGTTTGTATTCAGGGCTCTGACAGGCAGCGCAGCCTGTTGGAAAGAGCTTGCAGTGGGAGGTGGGAGACCTGGGTTCTACTACTTGTTTTATCACCAGCTTGCTGTATCATCTCAGGCTCTGTTTCAGGGAAGCAATTTCACCATCTCTGAAGTGGAGCTGATATTGCCAGGAAAGAAAATGAATATTAGGTTAACAAAGGATCATAATTAGTATCTAGTGATTGAGTGAAGCTTTGTCATCATGAGTCTTAGTCCTTCTTCCCTCATTTAGGCATTTTTATTTATGACTCATTGAATCAGCCTCAGTTATTCACTCAGATGCTAGGCAACCATGCACCCCAGTGTCTCTGCCTGCCCCCAGTTGTGACCCTCATGCCCAGCTCCCACCCAGGTCTTTTCCTCGATCTTGAGCCAAAGTAAAACCATGCCTGGCTCCAGGGGTGGTAACAGAGGCTGTGGCTCTGCTGGAACCTTGACTTTCAAGGAGCCAGGATCCATAAGGAGATGAGGTAGACCACTAGATCACCACTGGAGCTGGCCCAGGGCCCAGCTGGAATGTAGGAAAGCCTTTCCCTGGACTAGTCTTGCCTTTGAAAAATGCAGTGCAGGAGAGTGTAGTGGGTAAAAAGCAAGCACAAATATTCCTGGCCATCTAACTTTATTTGGGAAATAAATGTTTGTATAGCAGGGATATCAGTAATCTGAAGTCAGACCGGGCTGTGTTAGAATCCCGCTCTCCCACTTCTAACTGAGCCATCTTGGACACCTTATTTACCTTAGCTTCTTCATCTATAAAATGGGAATAATAGCCACCTCAAGGAGCTATTGCCATGAGACAATGCGCCTGAAGGGCCTGAGAAGTTTTCAACAAATGTTAACAATGCGTGTCTGGCTACACACTCCAATATGCCTACTACACAGGGCCGGCTTTGGAGGGTAGCTAAGGCTCTGATGAAGTACGAGCTGCTGGCTGTTGGGAGGCTGTTCTCCATGGGCCTCTTTTTCATACCTTATGAAGAGGGCAGTAACTGCCTTTTGCTCTGGACTTTTCAAGCATGTTTGTGTAATGAAGATAGAGACGGTATGTCCCCTCAGGTCAAAGGGCAGGCATGCTTACTGTCCAACATAATTAAGATAATGCCTCTCTCTGGAGCAAAGGGCCGGCTTGCTTACTGCCTGTTATAATAGGTTCGGGCTCCCTAAGCTAAGGGGTCCTCTCCTATATTGCAACCCACCGTGTGTGCAGCTGTAACCTGACCCTCTTCACGATGCCCTGTCAGAATTTGGGTTGAGGGAACCAGCACGAAAAATGTTCATACTCTGGCTACTTCTGTGAGGAATAAACTGTCCTTTTTTTCTGAGGCAGGAGTCTCATGTCTTTTACCAATATCCATAAAACTATGGTTGACTAACTTGTTAGCATGCAAGAGGGCTAAAATCTCTGACCCTCTGCAGTTCTTGACACTGTCGTGGTCTCGGATGTCTGCTGTCATCTAGAGAGGAGAGAAGAGGTGGAAGCAGGAGGGCAAATCTTCCTCTTCCCAAATCTTGAGTGTGTGCCAGGGGCCTCCCTGGGAGTGCCTTCTTTCTGCTCCAAGGCCTGCAAGTCCGTCTGCAGAAAAAGCATTTCTGGAACAATTGGTGGGGTGGAGAACGAGAGAAAACATAGGACAATATATCAGGTTTCGCCTTTTGCACAGAAAAACGGACCCCAAACTCCAGACGTTTGAGTACTACCTTGATGTTTATTTTAGTCATATTTGTCCACAGACTCCATAACTGCTTTCATGTTACTTTTAATTGACTTGCCCTTTTATTTATTCAGATAATTCTTTTAGCAAGAAACTTGATCTCACTATGATAAATGGAAAACCCTGGATTGCTTGGTATAAACAGAAGACAACTTGGCAAATAAATACGATGAAAACAGAAATAACATTATCAAGTAATAACCAGATACAGTTGCCCCCGAAGACCTTGGTCCTGTTCCCACTGTTACAAAGGGATATGAGCCAGGGTTAGAGAGGGTTTAAAAATAGACTTTCACCAAACAGACTTTTCCCTCGATGGAACAAGCAGCCCTGGGAGATGAGTGAAGAGGGAGGTTGTCTGATGCCATGGGAACTTGCTACCCCAAATTGTCCAAGTGCTGGCAGAGGTTTGGGTGCTGCACTTTGGGAAACACTGGCCAGAAGTGATGCTTTACCAAAAGGGCGTCCTGCTCCTTGAGTGTCCTCCTTGCTTCCACCTCAGTGCTGGCCCTGCCTCCAGTCTCTACCTTCCTCCAGAACGGCCAAAGGAGGCTTTGCACGCTCCAGCTGGACTGTCACTCACGTCTCAGGACTCCCTGTATCCGTAAGATCATGTCCAAGCTTTTGAACCAGCAGTCAAGGTCATCCACTAGTTCTTGTCTATCCCACACATGTCCTGCTTTCCAGTCAAACAGGACCACTTACAGTTCACTCCTTCATTCAGCAGTTTATTGAGTTTTGCTAACTCGTGTGGTGTTCTAGATACTGGGGCCGTGGGCACCTTACCACCTTATGGGTTCTAGGCACTTTTGCCATCATGGGCCTCTTTCTCCATAAAAAAATACAAAAATAATATTTTATAGCTGTGTTGGTATAGAGGTGAATAAAACCCAGGCTGGAATCATTGTTGTCATATTCATTTGTTTCTTCTGATTTTAAAATAAAATTCAAAAATGATACTTAGGAATTCCCTGGCTGTCCAGTGGTTAGGACTGGGTGTTTTCACTGCCAGGGCCCAGATTCAATCCCTGATCCCTGGTTGGGGAACTAAGATCCCGCAAGCCGTGCAGCACAGCCAAAAAAAAAGAAAAAGATACTTAGGGCTTCCCTGGTGGCACAGTGGTTGAGAGTCCGCCTGCCGGTGCAGGGGACGCGGGGTCGTGCCCCGGTCCGGGAGGATCCCACATGCCGCGGAGCGGCTGGGCCCATGAGCCATGGCTGCTGAGCCCGTGCGTCCGGAGCCTATGCTCCGCAACGGGAGAGGCCACAACAGTGAGAGGCCTGCATACCACAAACAAACAAACAAACAAACAACAACAAAAAGATACTTAAAGAGTCATGGGCCCTAGGTATTGTGCCCGCTGTGCCTAATGGGAATTCTGCCCTGACGGGGGCATGAAGAGTGAAGACACATGGACACAAACAGAGACAGACAGGCAGACACACACACACAGTACTTATATACCTGAAGCTACTATCCAGTTCCGTGAGAGTTTTCTGCTTTCTCACCTCTCTAAGCTGTTGTCCGCTCTTCCTTACTCCATTTCTTCCCTTCTCTGCTCCGCGGGTAGTGCTCAAGCACACCCTTTATAATGTGTGGGCTGAGGTCTTGGACATATGTGTGCTGCCAGGTAGATCAGCACTGGGTCCTCCAGCCCATGGAGTTGGCTTTTCACCGTAATTCATTCACTTTGATCAACACAATTAGGGGGTCACTGGTCGATGCCTCTACCTTCTCAGCTTCCTCTGGAATTGTTCTAGGATAGCTGCAGCCAGGCCCAGAGCACACCCCAGCTCCCAGTCTTCACTCTTCAAGCCTTCAAAAATCCTGGACTATAACATATAGAACCTGAGTTTTGCCCTAAGGCAATCCTGTGTTTGTTTATCTTGTGCAAAACTCTCTAATTGCTAGGAGTCAGGAGCCTACTGCCCTGAAAATAGGATGTGAATGATCTAAGGAGAGACCGCAGCTGAGTAAGCTAAGCTACGTGTTGGCAGCCCCTCTCAGGCTGATCGAGTGCCCTCTGGAGAGAGCTGCAGGGGCAGCATCCAAGGAGGCAGATCCAAGGTCCCTAAAGGCCCAGGTGTCATCCCAGCTTGTTCATTGCATAGGAAATATTTACAGAGCGATCACTTTGTGATAGACAATGTGCTAGGGCTAGAAATAATGTGCTGGGCCCAGAGGAAGCCTCTCCTGGTGGCTGTCTCCCTCCCCAGAGGTTAGGTGTCCAAGAAATGTTTTCATTTTATTACTTACCTTTCTGCTGTGTAACAGTTTCATTACTTATCTCTTCCTGAAGTTGTAAATTCTTTGAGAGAGGAGAACACTTGTATATTTTTGTCTGGCACATGGTGTATGCGCAATAATTCTATATGAGACGTCTTAGTCTGTTTGGGCTGCTCTAACAAAAATACCATAGCCTGGGTGGCTTAAACAACAAACGTTTCTTTCTTACAGTTCTGGAGGCTGGGGAGTCCAAAATTAAGGTGCCAGCAGATTCGGTGTCTGGTGAGGACTTGCTTCCTGGTTCATAGATGGTGTCTTCTTGCTGTATCTTCACATGATGGATGATGGAAAGGGAGCTTTGTGGGGGTCTTTTTTATGACAGTACCAATTCCATTAATGAGGGCTCCACCCTCATGACCTAATCATTTCCCAAAGGCCTCATCTCCTGATACTATCACACCAGGAGTTAGGATCTCAACACATGAATTTGGGGGGACATAAACATTCAGTTCATTGTATTAGACGAACACCTGAAGTTCCACCATTATTAGTTTATTCCATTGGGTTTTGCATCGCCTTCTTTCAAGGTGCTTCTTAATATGCAAATCATTTGTATTTGACAAAAATACATTCAGGTCCTGGGTCCTTAGTTATTTAATTTTGTTAATTTATTTAAAATAGGTGGTATATTCCTATGCTTCAAAGTTGTGAATGGTACATAACCCAGCATCCTGATAATATCTGGTGACTACAAAAACAGAGCTTGGAAACAGAGACGGATGGAACAGGGAAAGTGTCAGCTGGGGTACAAATGTGGCTGTCTTTGTCATTTTGCTGTCTTGTGTTTTTCTTCTTACTCTGTGTCTATGTTATATTATGTGGTTAATCAAAAAGCAAACAAAACACCTTTACTATCAAACAAAAAGTCATTGGTATCACTACATGATTAGACATGGTAGAACACCTTTATACTAGACATCTTTGTTTGTTTCCAAGTGATAAACTTAATATTAAAATACACACACACACAAATACCATTGAATGACCTAACTGAAAAGTTTAGAGATCTTCAGGCCTGGCTGGATCTAGGTGCTTATGTGGTGAAATAAACAAATATTAGCCCAAGTCTTTCCTTTCCAGGCTAGCAAACCCGGGAAAAAATATGTATTTCCCAATAATTTCCCAAATGTTTTCAGTCCTGGGACTAATGCTGAGTATTTCTGATTGGCCAAGCCAATCTCCCTATACTCCCTCTTGGGAGTCAGGACAGAGCAGGGGAGTCAGGATGCTGTTATCAGAAGAAGGAGAGATTGATGCTGGGAAGGCAAAACTACATTCTTCCATGACACCTCCTTACTCATTAGACTCATCCAAGGCCAGGGACACAGCCTAACAATCCATTTGGCTTTATATTTACTTTCTGAGAGCTCGCAGGTCAGAGATGACTAAACATTTCTGGCACATCATTAGGATAATGGAATCACAAATTCAGGGCAGAGAGAAGCATTGATTAGTTATGTTGACTGATTACCAATGAGCCTGACTTCTGCTCAAATCAGAAAATGGAAAAGAGGGTGAAGATACCCTGGTCAGATTTGCTTACAAACCATGATTCTACACCTGCCATTTTTACTATAAACTTGTTGGCATTTTTGGTCTCCCTACTTAGGTTTAAAAGTTAATGCATCCCGGGCTTCCCTGGTGGTGCTGTGGTTGAGAGTCCGCCTGCCGATGCAGGGGACACGGGTTCGTGCCCCGGTCCGGGAAGATCCCACATGCCGCAGAGCGGCTGAGCCCGTGAGCCATGGCCACTGAGGCTGTGCGTCTGGAGCCTGTGCTCCGCAGTGGGAGAGGCCACAACAGTGAGAGGCCCACGTACCGCAAAAAAAAAAAAAAGTTAATGCATCCCACTTCTTTCAGAGATGCTCTCCCACAAGGCTGTGTACTGCTCTCCCACAGTACACAGCCTTGCAAGGACTGTCCCTTGGCCGCATGTGGTCACATGAGCCAACCCGGGGGAATCTACTCTATGGTGTCAAAGAAAAAACATTTTTCTGACACTTACTAAAGAAGAATAACAAAGACTTTCTTCAAGGGGCTACTGCAATGGAGTTTGCAGTAGGGGAGAGAGATTGGGCTCAACTCCAAATACAACATGAGAAGTGGGGATTTATAGCCAAGGAGCTAAGGAGGGGAGTGGTCAGTGGATGGAAAATTACTAAAGACGGTAGGGTAATTCTTACTAAGCTGACCTAACAGGAATCTTGCTGAAGATAGCCCAAGGTGATCAGATAGTACGTGGGGAACGGTGGCAGATGAGGAATTTGATCAGATTTTGAGGGTGGAGAGTCTGGCTAAATTGACTTGACAGGATTTTTGCTAAAACCAGGCAATGCAATGAACACGAAAGCCTGAAGGTTGAGGCCTCATTGAAAAGAGCGGTCAGAGGAGCCTGACAAGTTTGGTCAAGAAGAGAGTCTTTGATAAACAACAAGGTCCTGCTGTATATCACAGGGAACTATATTCAATGTCCTGTGATAAACCATAATGGAAAAGAATATGAAAAAGAATGTATATATACATGTAACTGAATCACTTTGCTGTACAGCAGAAATTAACACAACATTGTAATCAACTATACTTCAATAAAATACCAAAAAAAGAGTCTTTGTCAACGGTTCAGGGCTCTAAATTTTGAGGACAGTGTTGAAAGATAATCTAGAGCATATTAAAACTTTTAATTGTTTATTTGAACAAAAATCAATTAGAATAAGGCAGCATCCAATCTAGCAGATAGGAAGGAGCTCCGAGCAGCTGTTCAAAATGAGAGACTTTTATAGGCAGAAGGGAGTAGGAACAAGGAAGTTATACTAGGCAAAAAGTGGCTTGGTTATTGCAAGGTCACTTTTCTTTAGGGGATGATTGGGGGGGGGGGGGTCTATCAGGCAGATGACCTATTACCTTCCTGAATCGGTCCCCAGCAAGCGTTCTTTCTGTCCAGTGTCCATTGATCCAAGAGAATGAGACCGAGACCGAGTCTGGTTCAGAAGCAAAGGAAAGCTCTATTCTTGGAGCAAAGAACGGAGAGACGTGAGCTCTGAGTACATACTCTCCCCAGAAGGCTGTGGGCAGGGCAGCTTTATAGCCGGGAGGGGGCGGGGTTCCACCAGGTCTGACGCAGACGCGCTGCTCACGGCTCCAGGTCCCAGAGCAGGGTGAAGCCTCTCTGCGCACAGCCCACGGCCGCCATCTTGAATCGAGGTGCCGTGTGCGCGCTTCTGCACACGGCCCGTCTTGCCGGCGCCGCCATTTCTCGTGAGGAACGCTGGTCTGAGTTGCCGGGTGTGAGGCCTCCGTACGCAGCACCCTGTGAGTAAGTGAAACTAGACTAAGCCCAAAGGAAAAACAAAAGGTTAGACTTTATTTTATTACCCAGATTCTAGTTTTATTTCCCGGAAGTTAACAGTTTCTGCCGGTGATAGCACTAGTGCTGACCAGGCGATTTCTGAGTGGCTGATTTAAGACTCCGTTTCTGGGAGAGCGGAAACTGTGATTAAGTTCAGTCTTGGTTTGGTGACGTGGGAAAGCATAAGCGACGCCATTTTGGCCTGTTGTTTTTTAACAAGTCATTCAGAGATTGGGGGGAAAATGTAAAACTGCGGAGCTGCCCGAATTACCACTGTTTTGAGCCCAATTCCATAGCCTTCTTTTTGGTTCTTCAAGTTACCTAACATCCTCTCTATTCATTCCTTTTCTTCATGAATTTGCCATCTGTTACTTGCGCACAAAGAACCGATCTAATGTAACAGGCGTGCAGTGTGATCTGAGCATGTTTGTTAAGTCTGGCATGTTGGTTTCTTCCTCCGTAAAATGAGACTATTAATTTCTATTTGATGGACTGGTCTAAGGATTCGAAATATAATGGCTTAGTGCAGTGACAGTATGTTTTGCATTAATGAACGATTTTTAAATTGGGAGATCCGTGGATGGGCAGGCTTCTAGGAGTCAGTGAATCTACCAGAATGTATAGGCTGAACTGTGTGCATGTGGGGGGCATATGCATGTACAATTACTTAATTTTTTTTGAAAAGAGAGTTCATTAGATTCTCCAAGTGGTCCCTGAAATTATGTGAAGAAATACCTCCCCATCCCCAGCACTAGACTAAGCTCTGTGAGGTCAGGGATAATCCTGTCTTGTTTTCTTCTCTATCCCCACCTCCTAGCACAAAGCCCGGCACTGAATACATTAGCCACTCAACACATACTTGTTGAATGAAGAAAAGATGAACCTTAAGTGCTTTGAGGTTTGATTTCCTCTCCTATAAAATCAGAGAGCTGGCAGAGTTCTCTGAAGTTCATTTCATTTCTGACCAACAGTCCCCAGAATTGTATATCCCAGAGAAGTGAAATGGCACGCCCAAGAGAGCTCCAGGGCCCCAGCCCGTATTCCAGGGCTCTGGTGTCTACAGGGCATAGGTTTCTTACACTTGGTTCAAAGGCTTCTACTCTTGTTGGATGTCTGGTTTTTCCGAGAGTTGTTGCCACGTATAACTGAGGTGAGCAGTTGTCAGGTGCCTACTGTTAGGTCTTTGGGAAGGCAGATATAGGGAAATGGCTGATAGACTGTTGGTGTGTTCTTCTGACCCCCTCCAAGGAAATGGCATCATAATTTGGGGGGACTTGGCTGAGTTCTCTTCCCCAGACTATCTGATCACTCTTATTCCAGAAATGAGACACCTTTGTTTTCCACTGATCATGGTGGCAAAGGTGATACTGAGCCTAGAGCTGGTGTGTGTGTGTGTGTGTGTGTGTGTGTGTGTGTGTGTGTGTGAAGGGGGCACACTCATGCTCTGTTGGTATCATTGAAAATGGACAAGACTCTCTGAAGTGGGGATAACATCACAGAATGGATCAGAATTTTAATGGTGCATACCTTTTCTTCCACTTTCAAAATTGCTATTTCCAAAAAATCAATTTCAATTTTAAAAAGTTTGCTCTTCCAAAGTGAGAATTTTAAGTAATTCTCACTTTGGGAACTTTTCTTAAGGAGATTATATTAGCACAAAGAATTGACGAGTCAAATCAACCTCAAGTGAATCATACATATAATCTAATGCTTATCCTTACTAGTGATTAAAGATTGCAAGCGAGATGTAGGCACAAACATTGCATTCCTTTTATGAAGGAGCCCAGATCTGTCAGCTACAGCTTCCTCTTGTTCTGGGTTAGTTTTGGATTCATCAGTGAGTTCCCAGTGATGGGTGTGGATCATTGTCCTCAGGTGAAGCAATGTTGGCCTTGTGCTTTCCCAGTTTTAGCCTCCATTAATTAGAAATGTCTGCGTGATTACTACCTATTCTCTAGCCAGTCATTGTCCACAAATTCCAGGTTTACTCTCAGTAATCAATCTAGACAAGCCAGGTACATCCTGCTAAAATTATTTTAGAGATAAGCTCTCCCTGGTCTCTTTCTTCTAGTAAATACCATTAGCCTATTTTCAAGGAAGTCTTGAAATGAATGGTGGAGGCCATTCATTTCCAGGTATTCCCCGGCTGGGAAGGAGGGAGTCATGGACTGTTGTAACTCCTTCCTTTCCAGAAGTAATCTGAAAAGTACAGAAAGTAACATATAGGAGGGTGGTGATTACCATATCTTCATAATTCTCAAAATGTTGAAAAGCATAGTTTTTATAAAATGCATAGTGAACATGTGTGAGAATTTCATTTAACTTATTAATGAGGGAAAACGCAGAATGAAAAAGCTGGATATAAGAAACTGGAGGAAATTAGGGGTTCTGTTTGGGGCGCAATAAGTTTGTGATGCCTATGACATATCAGAGTGGAGAGGGCAATCAGGCAGTCGCGTGTATGAATCTCAAATTTAGGAATGAATGGGATAGAGACATACATTCATAAACCAGCACCACTTAGATGATATTTAAAGTCCTGGAAATGAATGAGATCGGCTTGGAAGTTGGTTGAATTAAGATATTTTTATGCATTGGAACATTGTGGGGCTCTTAAAAGGGATTAAACAGCAGTGAAAATACGTTTATGATTTATTGTGGCATGAAAAAAACCACGCCTTCGAGAATATAATGCGTGATACAACTCTATTTGACTATCAAAAAGTTAATAAAGTGTAAATAATAAACTTGGGCAAGGTATTCACCCACCAGTTAGTATTACTATTACTAGTCTGAGAATTCTTTTTTCAATTGTCAGAGAATTAACAAAACCAAGAGCAATACTTACAATCCCTTGCGTTCTAACTTATAATGCCTTGCATTTAACTCATGTGTTGAGGTTTAAAAAGCACTTTTGTGTATGTATTTCAAGTAATCCTCAAAAATACCTTCTTAGATGGGGGAGGGGTATTCTGATTGTCTTCTAGTCACTACACTGGTGAGGGAGGGAATCTCCTACCCTAAATAATATGAAATTGCCTGAACGCAGAACACGGCAACACTGCACAGATGAGATGGACAACTGTTTATGAGTCACACATGTACTTACAGCCCCGGGGGAGGAGGACTCTGCATGCCCTGCAGGGCCACAGGGGATTTTTTCTCTGAGTGAACAAGCAAGGACCATGGTGGGCAGATTGGGTAGTAACAGGAGGGTAAGGTGACCCCTGGTTCCTGAGGAGGATGTGATTGACTTCTTGGGCTAGCAGGGAAGTGAAACCCATTAGGGTTTCACTCAGCCGACTGAGTGTGGTGCAGCTGTCTCAGCAACAGGGGAACTAGGCAGGTTGTTACCGAATGAGATGCAAGGCCCTCCTTGTGTGGCCCTAGCTGAACCGACGCCCCTCTTGGTTCAGTCAGGGAGTTCTTCCTTGCTCAGGTTCAAACTGCCAATAAGGAAACTGAGTTTGGTGCAAGAAAGACAAACTTTTATTCAATGGCCAGAGAATGGAGAAGGGGAGCTCATGCTCTAAAGACAACTTCTTCTTAATTACAAGCAGGAGCAAGATTTTTATAGGAAAGGATGAAGGAGGTTATTGGGGGCGGGAGTCTTTTGTCATCCGATTCATGGAAATGAGTGGGGATATCCCAGAATGCAGTTCACACCTCTTTTCTGCCTTGTCTGGCCATTTGGTATCTGGGTCCAAACAGGCTGAACCAATATGGCACTAGCAGGTGGAGATTTTATCACAATGAGATGGTAGTGATATGTAGAGCAAACTTTGTCCCATTTTGAAGTTCAGGCAGCTTATACTGGTTTCTTGTGGTTAAGCCTTCTCGTTCCTGTCATATAAACACAGCTAGAAGATACAGTCCGTTTTGGTTTTCTGCAAATTTGCCTGGAGGTCTTCATTAGAACTGGGGGGCTTCCTTGCCTCCTTGTCTAAGACAGGTGTACTTGTTTTATAGAGACAGTTTAGGTGCGGGTTAGGGACCCTTGGGTTGCTGCCCTGAGTGACAAGGTGGGGAGCCTTTCCTTCTGGAAGGGGGCATATATGGCAACAGCAGGGGAACCCACAGTAAGGCCTTTGGGGCCCTGTGAGGCTCAAACAGGCCAAGGCAGCACGTGAAATTTCAGGCTTTACAATAGAGTGTGAGGAGGGCAGCAGTTAAGAATACCTGTTATACAGATGAGAAAACTAAGAGAATGAGCCACATGCCCAAGGTTACCCAGGGACAAAATGTCGTCTTTTGCTAAGTCATTTTTATAAATTTTTATTATACAAATCTTCAAGCATGCATGAAAGTAGAGAGAATAAATGAAACCTCATATAGCCATCATAGACCACAAGTGGCTATCTAAACTTAAACTAATTGGAAAAAAAAATCAGTTTCTTGTCTCAGTAGCCACTGCAAGGGCTCAGCAGCCATCCTTGTCTCCTGACTGTCATATCATACAGCTTAGATACAGAACATTTCCCTCACTGCAGAAAGTTCAGTTGGATAGTGCTGTTCTAGATTTAACAATTATTAATTTCTTGCATATTGCATTCACCTTTATATTTTGCTATACTATTTTAAAGCAAATCCTGGGAATTCCCTGGTTGCCCAGTGGTTAGGGCTCCACACTTCCACTGCAGGGGGCATGGGTTTGATCCCTGGTTAGGGAACTGAGATCCCACTTGCCACGCAGCATGGCCAAAAACAAAACAAAACAAAACAAAACAAAAAAAGCAAATCGCAGTCAACATGGTATTTCTCCCTTAAACAGTTCGAGGCATCTCTATAAAGTAAAGGACATTCTCTTACATCAGTACAGTGATCATCACATTTTACAAATCAACAATAATTCCTTAATCTCATGTAACACCTGGTTTATAGTTCAGTTTTTGGATTGTCTTCATAATGTATTTTTTTTTTGGCTGCGTTGGGTGTTCATTGCTGAGCGTGAGCTTTCTCTAGTTGCGGTGAGCGGGGGCTACTCTTTGTTCCGGTGCGCGGGCTTCTCATTACAGTGGCTTCTCTTGTTGCGGAGCATGGGCTCTAGGCGTGCGGCCTTCAGTAGTTGTGGTGCGAGGGGTCAGTAGTTGTGGCTCAAGGGCTCTAGAGCGCAGGCTCAGTAGTTGTGGCGCACAGGCTTAGTTGCTCCGTGGCATGTGGGATCTTCCCAGACCAGGGCTTGAACCCGTGCCCCCTGCATTGGCAGGCGGATTCTTAACCACTGTGCCACCAGGAAAGTCCCCATCATGTCTTTTTATAATGGGTTTTCCCATCGGGATCCAGACATGGTCCACACCCTGACATTTGGCTGTTGTGTTTCTTGAATCTTTGTAAAGTAACAGAGTCCTTACTTTCCCTCTGCCTTTTTCCTATGCCATGAACTTATTGAGAAGACAACTCCCAAAGTGTTTTTTTTTAATATCTGATTTTTATTTTTTTCATATTGTCTTCTATTATTTATTTATTATTTTAAAAATTTGAAGTGTAGTTGATTTACAGTGTTATATTAGTTGCAGGTGTACTTGGTTTTTTTATATCTTTATGGGAGTATAATTGCTTTACAATGGTGTGCTAGTTTCTGCTGTACAACAAAATGAATTAGCTATATGTATACATATATCCCCATATCCCCCCCCCCCCCAAAGTGTTTTGAATTTAAAAGCTTATATTTTTTCTCCACTGACACAGTCTCCTTGAACTCTTCAAACCATGAAGGTCAGACTCTGGGGCTCTGAATTAGGTTTTGAAGAAGTTAGTGAAATTCCTCCAGGGTGGTGGGGAGGTGACAGGCTGTCAAATCACTGGAAGTAGTACATGTTTATCATAAATCTAATGTTTGGTCCTGAAGAGTGCAGTGGGGCCAGGGAGGGAAGAACACACCCATGCCGTTAGCAATTTGGGGCCAGCTGGGTGGGCTGCTGTGGGATTGGGAGGAAGTCAGAACAGGGAGGCTGGAGTTGGGCTGGGAGGACTGACAAACAAAACTGAGTTTCATGAAATGAGAGACTTGGACTCCTGAGTTCACCACTATATCCCTAGCACCCTGAACAATCCTGACTCATAGGAAGTGCTCAGTATTTGTTGGATGAATGAAGGAAGGAAGGAAGGAAGGAACAAATGAACCTCTCTGGCTCAGATGCCTCCTTTGCATGGGATAGAGGATAACATCTCCTGCAGTGCGTTTGAAGGATTATGTGATTCAAGTGTGTTAGTTTCCTTGCCTTTTGAAAGAGAACTCGCTTTGATATTAGTGGATTTTACATACTGTAGATTTTTCTGAGACTTGCTGGATGACAAATGTCCTATGCCATTGTTCTTATGGGTTTGTTAGAAGGTGGAAATATTTAATAATATCCTTCGAACTAGGAAGGAACTTTGAGACTGAAAAATGAAGCAGGCAACTCCATAAGGTGCGATTACGAAGTTTATTGTGGGTAACTTACATACAGGCAAATTGTTCTTGTACTTATTGATAACTCAGTTTGCTTAATTGTCTGTCTTAATTTGGTCAACGACTCTTGGTGAGTCTGAATAATTAATGTGCATTTCAGAGGAGTTTTACAATCTTGGTGGCCTTTGATGACTCTGGATCCCCTGAAGTTGCTGTTAGGTAAAAATGAACTCAGGATTCCAGGATTCTTGCTCATGGGAAGGAGGGAATTAATGCCTACTGATTTTTATTATTTTCATGTTCTAAAGGGAAAATATGTGATATTTAGCACCTCTGTCCTGTAAATGTGTTTTTTTTGTCCTACTTGCCTGGCCAAATCCCATCAAGATATGATTTAAGGATACAAAGTTTATAAAAGTAGGAAGCTCCTTCTTGATGAAATGCCAAGAGTGTGTTGAAAGATGCAAAGCAAATCGTTCACATCTCTTATACCTTCCGAACTGGCACTCCAATCCCAAACTGCTGTTTAGCACTGTGTGACCTTGGGAGGTTACAATTTCTCTGAGCCTCCAGGGCTGGAGGGGAGGGGATAATGGGGGCTATTGTTTCATTAGTACAGAGTTTCAGTTTAGAATGTGAAAAGTTCTAGAGAGAATAGTGGTGATAGTTGCACAACAATGTGAATGTATTTAATGCCACTGACATGCACACTAAAAAATGGTTAAAATGATAAATTTTGTTATGTCTATTTTACTACAATTAACAAAACAAGAGAAAACAACAAAAACTTTTGGCTTCAAAAATACTAATTCATTCAACAAATATTTATTCAGTGTTAATAAGTGCCGGGCACAGTTCTAACCACCAGATAGACAATTACAGGCAAGTCACTTCTTTCTTCACAGAGCTAACCATTTATTAGGGGACAGGCATTAAAAAATAGTCATGGAGATGAAAGTGTAATTCAAAATCAGGCCATTAACATAGAAGCTTTCTGTTACCTGCTGTGCTAGGCCTGAATGGGGCAGTTCTGGCCATTTCTTCCATGATTCTGTTACTTTCAGGGTCACAAGGAATGTCTTTATTTGTCACGACAGCTGGAGTGACATGCAGGAATGTAAAGTTAGGTCATGTGACTCCCCTACTCAAAGTCAGCCAATGAGGTCTCATCACACCTCTGATCTTGTTTTCTGTCCCTTCCTCCCTCCTTCAAAAGAATGGTTGCAGCTGGTCCATCATCCACCTTCCTTTAGCCTGGGGAAGCCAGGGTAGAGAGAACAATAAAAGAAAGAAATGGGGGCTTCCCTGGTGGCGCAGTGGTTGAGAGTCCGCCTACCGAGGCAGGGGACACGGGTTCGTGCCCCGGACCAGGAAGATCCCACATGCCGTGGAGCGGCTGGGCCCGTGAACCGTGGCCGCTGAGCCTGCGCGTCTGGAGCCTGTGGCCCGCAACGGGAGAGGCCACAACAGTGAGAGGCCCGCGTACCGCAAAAAAAAAAAAAAAAAAAGAAATGATAAGGTCAAATCTCCTAGTAAATGTGCTTATGGGTCCTCCTGAGGGGGTTCATCACAGAAAGACAAGGGAGGGTCCTTAATCAGTCACACAGGGCCCTGTACTTCGAAGGGCCCTACACTTGGTTTAAATGCTCTGCAGTCACCATCTTGAAATGAATAATATTTGAACAAAGGGCCCCTCATTTTCATATTGTATTATGTGGCTGGTTCTGGTCCTCATTCATGGTATAGAATGCTTTTAGTAGGACATACCTGGTTGGTTGAGTTTACGTATGATAAACAAACTTGGAATTAATGGGATTTATGGAAAATGTCAGTGTCAACCATGTAATTATTAGAGTATGAAATGGACCTATTGTATCACTGAAATAGTCCTGCTTTCATCACATAGAGGGCACGTATGTGAGCCTGAGCTAGTGTGTGTCCTATTGCACAAAGAAGGACTTGAGGAGTAGTACTGGCCATCTCAGACTTCTTGCTTCACCTGGGTCTCATGGTCACGCTATCTTTTGAATTATTAGTAGAATTTGATTTTGGATAAGATCTCTATTATGGACTGAATGTGTGTGCCCCCACTGAATCGTCCGTTGAAGCCCCAGCTTCCAGTGTGGCTGTAAGGAAGTAATTAAGTTTATACATACAAGCACAAAGCAGGGGGTCATGTGAGCACACAGCAGATGGAGGCCTCCTACAAGTCAAGAGCAGAGGCCTCAGAATGAAACCTGCCTTGCCAGCACCTTGATCTTGGACTTCCCAACTTCCAGAAATGTGAGTAGTAAGTGTCTGTTGTTTTTAAGCCACCCAGTCTCTGGTATTTTGTCATGGTAGCCCAAGCTGATGAGATAACCTCTGGATCTGGTGGGACTGATTTGACAATTCTATGCCTATGTACTGTCACCTGACCTTGACTGAACTATCTAAAATTGCCCCTCCCAGGCACAAGAAAAAATGCTCAACATCCCTAATTACCTGGGAAATGCAAATCAAAACCACAGTGAGATATCACCTCACACCTATCAGAATGGCCATCATCAAAAAGAACACAAATACATGTTAACAAGGCTGTGAAGAAAAAGGAACCCTCATACACTGTTGGTGGGAATGTAAATTGGTGCAGCCACTGTGGAGAACAGAATGGAGATTTCTCAAAAAACTAAAAATAGAACTACCATATGATGCAGCAATTTCACTCCTGGGTATATATTCAAAAAAAAAAAACCCCAAACCACTAATCTGAAAAGATACATGCACCCCAATGTTCATAGCAGCGTTATTTACAGTTGCCAAGATATGGAAGCAACCTAAGTGGTCATCAACAGACAAATGGATAAAGAAGATGTGGTGTGTATACACACACACACACACACACACACACACCCCACACACATATACACAATGGAATACTACTCAGCCATAAAAAAGAATGAAAATTTGCCATTTGCAACATGGATGGACTTGGAGGGTATTATGCTAAGTGAAATAAGTCAGGCAGAGAAAGACATACTATATGATATCACTTATATGTGGAATTTAAAAAATACAGCAAACTAGTGAATAAAACAAAGAAGCAGACTCACAGAAAGAACAAACTAGTGGTTACCAGTGGTGAGGGGCTATATAAGGGTGGAGGATTAAGAGGTACAAACCATTATGTATAAAATATATAAGCTGCCAGGATATATTGTACAACACAGGGAATATAGCCAATATTTTATAATAGCTATAAATGAAGTATAACCTTTAAAAATTGTGAATCACTATATTGTACACCTGTAACATATAATATTATATGACTATATGGACTTCCCTGGTGGCACAGTGGTTAAGAATCTGCCTGCCAATGCAGGGGACACGGGTTCAAGCCCTGGTCTGGGAAGATCCCACGTGCTACGGAGCAACTAAGCTCATGCGCCACTATGACTGAGACTTGCTCGAGAGCCCGTGAGCCACAACTACTGAGCCTGCATGCTGCAACTACTGAAGCCTCTGTGCCTAGAGCCCATGCTCCACAACAAGAAAAGCCACCACAAAAGCCACTGCAATTAGAAGCCCACGCACCGCAGCAAAGAGTAGCCCCTGCTCGATGAAACCAGAGAAAACCCACGCGCAGCAACGAAGACCCAATGCAGCCAAAAATAAATAAATAAATTTATTAAAAATTATACAACTATAACTCAATAAAAAAAATCTAAAAAAAAAAAGATGTGAAAAAGAAAAAATAAATAGCCCCTCCCTCCCCAGTCACTCTTCATCTCCTTATCCTGCTTTTTGTTCTTCATACCATTTGTCATTCTCCAATATCATATTAGATGTTGTGTTCCATTCCTAGGGTTGCTATAACAAAGTACCAGAAACTGGGTGCCTTAAAACAACAGAAATCTATTCCCTTGCAATCCTGGAGGCCAGAGGTCTGAAATTAGGGTGTCAGCAGGGCCATGCTCCCTCCAAAGGCCCTAGGGATGATCTTGCTTCTCTCCTAGCTTCTGGTGGTTACCAGCAATCCTTGGCCTTCCTTGACTTGCAGATCACTCCAACCTCTGCTTCTCCCTGCACATGGCCTCTTCCCCCATGTGTCTGTGTCCAACCCAGTCTTTGGGTTTAGGGCCCACCCTAATCCAGCATGACCTCATCTTAGCTTGATTATATAAGCAAAGACCTTATTTTCAAGTAAGGTCACATTCATAGGTACCGGGTGTTAGAACTTGAACATATATCTTTTGGGAGGACATAATTCTACCCATTACAGGTGTTAGTATGTTTGTTTTTTTTTACCTCCCCCTCTCCTTCTCACTAGGTTTTAAACTTCCATGGTGGCAGGTCTGGTCCTCTTTTGTCCCTGCTTCTAGCCACAATGGCAGGAGCAGTGCTTGATACAAAAGAAAATTGGTCAAAAACAGTTTGTTGAATTAATACATGAGTGTTCTATTCTGATTCAAATATTCGTAGGACTGTTCTGGCATTGACCCATTTCCAACTCTACTCACTCCCACAGTTTGGGATGGGCTCCCTAGAAAACAGCAGCAACCTTGTAAAAGTCCTTGAAGAAATGGTCTACCTAGGGATTTTTGAAACTTTTCAACTAGAACAAGAAATAGCTTGTAGCAGCTGATGCATTAGTATTAGGCTTTCAAGAGCAAGGAGTAGTCTGAGAGATGTTGTGTTTGAATGACAAAATGTGTTTGTAACAAAAAGAAATGAAATCTACAGAGATTTAATGTCTCCACTTGACCTGTATTAACATGGGGAAAATAATTTAAAAAAATTTTTTTTACTTTAAAAAAAAGATTTATTTATTTAATTTATTTAATTTTGGCTGCATTGGGTCTTCGTTGCTGCATGGGCTTTCTCTAGTTGCGGGGAGCTGGGGCTACTCTTTGTTGCAGTGCACGGGCTTCTCATTGTGGTAGCTCCTCTTGTTGTGGAGCACGAGCTCTAGGTGCGCGGACTTCCATAGTTGTGGTGCAGGCTCAGTAGTTGTGGCTTGCAGGCTCTAGAGCGCAGGCTCAGTAGTTGTGGCGCACGGGCTTAGTTGCTTCGCGGCATGTGGGATCTTCCCGGACCAGGGCTCGAACCCATGTCCCTGCATTGGCAGGCGGATTCTTAACCACTGCACTACCAGGGAAGTCCCTAAAAATTTCTTTGCATGTCACATTCTCGTTGAAAGAAAGGATAGCAGAAGTGTTACTATTAATACAATTTTTAAAATCGTTAGCCTTAACACCATGCCCCACCCATGTTTGAGTTCAATTATCTGATCTTTGTTCTCCCTTATGGCATTACACCTCAGAGTTAATCATTACCATCACTCTTCTGACCTGCCAGTCTTACCAGCAAGCCTGATGTAGCTCAGAACAGAGAAATAGCTATTTAATTGGTCATAGTTCTCAACTAGCAGAACCTCAAATTCAATAACATTTATAATATCTCCAGCTCTTATAAGGACATTTGACTAAAAAATGTTTTTTTCTGGGCTAGCTGTGTGAATTAACCTAAAATTTTGTAAGGCAGCAGGACCTGGACTTTTTGGAAACAGAGACCTGGTTTAGAACCCTCCCTGTGTCCTTTACTAGCTGCTGTAACCTTGGTCAAGACCCTCAACCACTCTGAACCTCCTCAGTCTTTTCATCTGTAAAATGGGGACTAATATCTGCTATTCAGATTAAGCTAGGGATCAGGTGAGATACTATAGGTGAAGTTCACAGTCCAGTGTTTACAAAGGGATCAAATAATTTTTTTGTTGTGGGGAGGCCAGGGAGTGAGGTGGGAATGTTACTGTTCAGAATGTCTTTTGGAGTTGATTCATTAAAATTATGCAGGTAAGGCTGGTATCCCAGAAGTTTTCTGTTTGTTTAAACCTTTTTGGCAAATACCAGGAGCATGAAGGAAGGCAATAGGGGTAGATTTGGTAAGTACCTCTTATTGCCAAATGATAGCTGTATCTTGCCTTCCATGCCACTTAGGAGTCAAGGGGGTGGGAGTTAAGCACCAGAAGATACTAATGTATCTCAGGCATAGACGTGAACACTGACTACGCATACCTTTCATACTCCTACCAGATAATTGACTCCAGCATTAATGGTATAAATGGATAATCAAAGTGCATATTAAAACTTTTCTTAAAAATAAAAATAGCATTGGTGATTACTGCCAGTTACTGAGGTTGCAGAGTGCAGTGTTAAGACAACTCCTGCCTTCGCTGGCTGTGTGTCCTGGGCCCAGTCACTTTACCTCTCAGAGCTGCAATATGCTCATCTGTAAAATAAGAATAACACTAGGACCCTTTTGTTAGGGTTGCTGTGAGGATTAGATGAGCTTGCATATGTGAAGTACCTGGAATGGTATCTGATACACAGTGAGCCCAGTACAGATGTTAGCTCTCATTTCAACTAAGGTTCCTACCATTTCTGTTGCAAAGCCTTCTGTGCCTCTGGAGCATATTTTCCCACAGTGGCTTATTTTACTTACTAAACATATATATTTGAAAAAATCAGAACCTGGAACTGAGTTTGCACTAGGCAGTTGTCTTGACCTTTGCCCTAAGTGCCATTGGACAGAATTGCCATTGAACAGAGCCACGACCAGGGAAAAATTTAGTCTTTTGGGATGTAGGAACTATGGCCTTTGCAGTGACAGACATTTCTTTGGATGTTAGGAGTGAGGTTGATATCACTTGTACAGGTGACATTTGCTTTACCACTTCACTGCCCACAAAATGGCACATAGATGGTCACATTTCTTCTTTTTTTTAAAAAAATAAATTTATTTATTTAATTTATTTTTTTATTTTTGGCTGCTTTTGGGTCTTCATAGCTGCACGAGGGCTCTCTCTAGTTGCGGTAAGTGGGAGCTACTCCGTTGCGATGCATGGGCTTCTCATTGCAGTGGCTTCTTTTGTTGCGGAGCACAGGCTCTAGGCACGCAGGCTCAGTAGTTGTGGCTCGCGGGCTCTAGAGTGCAGGCTTAGTAGCTGTGGCGCACGGGCTTAGTTGCTCCGTGGCATGTGGGATCTTCCCGGACAAGGGCTCGAACCCATGTCCCCTGCATTGGCAGGTGGATTCTTAACCACTGCGCCATCAGGGAAGCCCCTGTCACATTTCTTTTAAAAATGGAGTCCTCCTGTCAAGAGTCTCTAAGGGTGCACTTTCTTTTCAATTGCTCTGCACTCATTTTGGAGCTAAAATAAAATGTTTTCACTTCATTTTAATTGAAGATGAAGTCACTGTGAACCGTAGAAGCCAGGAATGTGTACTGTGGGTAGCTCTTCCTTCGTAGTCACTCACCTTTGCTTTGACATCCCAGGGAGGGGCTATGTTTTCCAAAGTGTGTTGGGGGCAGGGGTGGGGCTAGTCCTAGGGGATATCCATGGTGCAGTGGTTCAGAAAGTTGGGAAACACTGGGTTAAATACAGCCAAACTGGCCTTTTTAATTAACAAGTTCATTCATATATTTCATTTCATTTATTCATTTTTTACATGCTTACTGAGAGCCTCTTTTGTGCAACATTGTTCAAGGAGTGGGGATATTATAAGGAGTTAGACTTGATCCCTGATTCCAGAGTTTAAAATCTAGTAATGGTGGCTGCAGGACTTCTCAGAGCCTTTATTAACTGAATGTGCCAAATGCGTTCAAAAAGGAATGGGATATCTTGCATTTTCTTACCTGAAAATCTTTTTTAGGAGAAATAGCTTTTGAGTTTAGTATTCTTTGGAACATACCTTTAGGAAATTCTTGGGTGGGGAGAGTAGTTGCTATATTGAGGGCACCGTAGCCACCCCCAAACTTTTGGTGTGCCAGAGATGATGAGAAAGTGCCAGCAGTGGCTAGGTCATAACTTCATAGGCATCCCCTTTCTTATTCCAATCCACTGACCTTCATTTGGCAAGAATGTGCAAGACCCATCCAAGTGCCAGAGGGTGTACTACATATATGAGTAAGAAAATAATAATAGAAGCAATGGTAGCTGACATATGTTAAGAACTTAATGTGTGTCCAGCCTTAGTCTAAGTGCTCGTTTCCTTAAAATATAATGCCAGTGATAGCTGGTATTCACTGAGTGTTTACTTTCTGCACTTCACATGAATCATTGTATTTGATTGTTGCAAAGACTCTATGAGGTCAATACTTCATTATCTCTACTGGATAGGTCAGGAAACAGAGGTACAGAGAGCTGAAGTACTCTGCTCAAGGCACCGGCTGGGAAGTGGCAGAGCCAAGATCAGTAGAACCCCACAGCCCAGTACCTTAACCCAGGAATTGTCAACCGAGGGCAATTTTGTGCCTAGGGGACAATGCCTGGAGACATTTGGGGCATCCAGAGATGCTACTGGCACCTAGTGGATGAAGTCCAGGGATGCTGCTAAACATCCTACAGTGCGGAGGACAGCCCACAACAGAGAGGTATCAGCCCCAAATGTTGCTGGTGCCAAGGTTGAGAAACCCTCTTTAGCCAGTGCATTAGCAGGCTTTAGTTCCATTCCAGCACCTCACAGTTTACTGGGGAGATGTGACAAATGCACACACTAATTCTAATGCAAGCCAAGAGATGTGCTACAGAAAGGGTATAAATCACCCTTAGGGCCCTCATTCAGGCCTTTTTATTTCTTTATAAACTCTTTATTACCATGGCCACCTCACTGCTAACCCCCTCAGGGCCGTTTGCGGCCAAGGGAAGCTACTCCAGCCAGTCCCCAGCCTGACCTCTGGGGCCTCCTGGTGGCCTCAGGAGAAACTCCAGCCTCCTCAGAGACGCTGCAAAGTCCTTCCCCATCTGGCCCTCATCTGCCCCAATGCCAACCTCAGCTTCTCTCCCCTCACACCCCCTGTACCCTTTGCTTGTCCTCATACTGTCACTGCTCCCTGTTTGCCATCCCGTCTTTGCCGTAGCCCAGGGCCTCTGATGCAGGCTCTCTGGACCCCTCCTCCTTCCTTGTGTGCTCTGCAAACTACTCACCCTTTAAGGTGTTGCTCAAAGATCCTCTCCTCCTTGACACCTTTCTGATTTTCCCAGAAAGAGTGAATTGCAGAGTCTTTTGTGCTTTCAGCTTCTTGGACACAGCTCTGGGATTCGTGGTTACATTATAACTTATTGATCTAAATGTCTCCCTGTTCATTTATTTGTCTGTCTGTCCCTCGACCTGTGGCTTCTCAGCTCAACTGTAGAATGTCCTGAAGGGTTTGTTAAAAAAAAAAAAAATACAGCCTTCCCCACTGGATTTGGACATAGTAGATCTCAGATGAAGCTCACATCCTTAATCTTTTTTTTGAGGCCCGATGATGTGCCATCTCAATAATTCAAGAAATAGTCTTCTGGCATCTCCTGCACACAAGCCCTAAGCCAGGTGTTGGGTATGAAGTGATGGACTAAACAGGTGTGATTCCTGTCCTCATGGAGCTTTCCCTGTAGTGGAGGAGAGAGAAGAAATGTACCAAACATTTCATGGAATTAAGAATTAAGTTCTGAGAGAAACCAAGATAAAGATTAAGACCCAAGCTGTCTTAAGCTGGATTCCTCAGAAATAGAGTCTGACCTGCGGATTCCTTTGTAAGTGGTGTGCCGTGGGGATGCTCTCAGGAGGAAGGGCAGGGAAGGAGCTGGGTGAACATGTGGTTTCAGAGGAAGTCCAGCTGTGACCTGATCCCAGGGGAGCTCTGGGGTGGGAACTGCCTCACAGACACTGTCCTGCCCAGAGACAAGGGGGCTGGGACCTCCTGTACCCCATCAATCATCACTGGCCATGAGAAGGCAAGGAATCTTGCCTGTTGGATCATGGGGAATCCAATCAAAAGATGGGCTAGGGATTTTGGAGAAGATTCCTTGCCTTTCTGTTGGTTATATAAACTCTCAGGGATTTCCAGGTGAGGCAGATCCCTTCAGCCAAGGATACTCCTCTGGAGAGGGGAGTGGGTATGAGCCAGGAATAGCCAGCATCAGCATCAGAGGAGTGGTCCAGTGGACTGGTAACAGGGATGTGGAGTGGGGGGACACCAGTACTACTTATTCCCTAGTGGTCAGGGAAGGTGTTCGAGCTGGTGGCATTTAAGGTGAGACGTGAGGGTGTGGAAAGTCTGCTGAGAGAAAGCCTGGTGGCATGGGGTGGGAGTCGGGGGAGTGGGGGTGGAGAAAAGAAAATTAGTCCTGCTGGAGGAGTGAACTTGTATGGCTGGAATTTTCTGAGCCAAGGCAAGATTGGCCCAACATGAGGTCCGAGGATTGCCAGGGCCACACAAGCCACCGTGAAGAGTCTGGATTTTATGCTTCGGGCAACGGGAAGCCTTTAGAGGGGTTTTAGGTGAGCAAGTGCCAAGACCTAATTTATGTTTCAAGATCTTTCTGGCTGTTGAGCAGAAAATGCATTAGGGTGGGGCAACAATGGGAACCTGCTGTGCTAAACACCTGGTAGGCATTCATTGCAAATCCCACAATTGAGCCTCATTTTACGGAGGTGGTGACTGAGACCCAGAGAGGGTAAGCAAGCTGCTGAGAGACACACAGTTAGCAAGTTGGCAGAGCTGGGATTTGATTCTAGGTGGTGTTGATGCAGTCTCCTACTGTAGGAGCATACTGTCTCCTTAGGGTCTGCCTCGTTCTTTATCCTGTCCCGGCGGTGTTCAGCTCAGGGTAGAAGCTCCATAAATGTTTGTGGAGTGGAAGAGTGTAGGAGTGACTGAATCTGAACAGGAAGGGAAAGAACAGTGGGAGCATGCTGGGTCAGGAGTTGAGAAGGTGGTGGCCATCAAAATTCTATGCTCCCAGGAGACATGCAAGACCCTAGAAAAGATGCTGCACTTAGCGAGTGGGAGTCATTAGTGGCTTGGGCAGGTTTGGGTGGCCCAGGGAGGAAGCCAGATTGCAGTGGATTAAGGAGTGAGGGAGCAGGGGTACTGGTCTCCTGATTCAGCCTCATCAGTCAGGGCTGCCCTCCCACAGGTGCCGGCCCACAGGAATGAGTGCACCCACATGGGCCACTGCATGCAGGTGGGAGGAAGAGGTGGTGGGGTAGGATGGAGGCCCTGGGCAGCATCAGGAGTGCACAGCCTGAAATGGAGAGCAAAGCAGTGTGGGCTGCCAAAGGACCAGGTGTGCCGACATCCACCCGGCTTGTGTGGTGGGAGTGGAACAGTGTGCAAGGGGCTCACTTGGGGGCAGGGGTGCTCCTCTTCAGAGATGGCAGTGAGAAAGAGGGAGTGAAGGGAGGGAGGAAATGGTTAGCGGGGCAAAGGGGCCAGCCCCGTGGGGTTTTCCACAAGGTTGTAGAAGTAGTGATGCATAAAAGCTAACGTTTATTGAGGGGCTGCTACGTGCCAAGCACTGTGCAAACTGTGCTTCATCTTCCTGATACTCTCAGCCTTAAGAGGAACGTATAAATAGTATTATCCTCATGTTGTAGGTGGGGAAACTGAGGCCCAGGTTCAGTCACTCACTCGACCAAGTCAGTTCATCGTGGTGCTAATGTGGAAGCCGGAATTGGCAGGCTCAAAGCTCATGCCCAAAGCTCTTTTTGGTGCTGCTGCCTTCACCAAAACTTTCTTGTTCAAGTACAAACACCTTCCCAGGAGGGGGTGCTCTGTGGAGCAGGTGGTGGTGGTTGTCATGATGCTCTGGCTTCTGCCCCAAACAGCAGGCCCCAGAAATCTCAGCACAAAGATGTTGGATTGTGGGGAATCCAATCAAAAGATGGGCTGGGGATTTTGGAGAAGATTCCTTGCCTTTCCGTTGGTTATATCAAAGACACAGTGGCTCAGAGAGGTTAAGTAACCTGCCTGAAGTCACAGAGGTAATTGTTGATGAGGCCAGGATTTGAACCTGGACAATTGTATTCTGGCATCTATAACCTTCACCAGTAGGCTGCTGGAGTGAGCAGACACTTCTGGTTAAAATGCAAACATCAACCCTGGGAGGAATAATGCACAGAGCTATTCATAGCTGTTGCATGAATTTCAGAGTAAGAAGGGCACTTAGTGATCATTTAGGTGTGTGGAACCTGAAGATCAGAGAGGAGATGTTCTTGCCCAAGGTTACCCAGCTAGGCAGCCAGGGAGCTGGCTGGGTTAGGAGCCTAAGGACAGATGTCTCTAAAGTGTTTGACACTGTCTCCAGCATGAGGCTCATTTCAGGTGGCCCTTGTCAGCTGATCACCCTGGTTCTGTCAGCCACGCTGGCTATACACAGAAGCTGGTCTTTATGGGCATGGACATTTTTATGTCCTTTATTCAGGCAAAACTCATTCCAGAATTTGAGCAACTTTGCATCTGGGGACATGCTTCATGGAGCCCCGGGCAGCTGAGTTGGTTCTCTCTGGGTGACGATGACTCACTTTTATTGCCCCATGGCTTTCGAACCTGTGCCCGCTGCAGATAACCTTGCAGGAGGCTGCAGCTGCCCTGGAAGGTAGCCGCTCCCCGACGCTCTCCCTCACCCCGTCTGCAGCAAAGGTGGCATCCAGTCTTCTTGTCCTGTGTCCCCCTCAACCTTTCTTCTACCCACCTCTCTGGTGTCTGCAGTCTGTCCCCTTGGGGAAGAAAACTTGCCACCATTTGGGCCCAGGATGAGTAATTGGTACTTAGAAGGAAAATAAAGATGCTAAACATGTCCACACATTTGTCTGGGTTACACCTGTGTTCTTTCAGAGCCTGATTTCACGTGTCCCAGAGTGTTCCCACTTGCTTTCTCAAGCACCATTTCCCACAGTCCTCTGTGGGTTGGATATGGCTGGGAGCAGGAGAGACCCAAATTTGGCTTTAAGGCACCAGATGATGAAGCTAACCAGACAGAAGAAAAGGTGACCCCCACGGATAGTGATGACATGACCCAGATTTTGGGAGGCAGCCTTGATTTCAGCCCTCCTCGGGGCATCTCATTTGTCAGAGTCATGTTGGTTGGGATCTAGTTCTGATAGTGCAGTCGTCACCTGTGGTTGCTTACTCATTTGACAAACAAGTAATGAGAACTGCAGCTTGTTGCTGGAGATGCTGCTGGGGACAGGACGCACAAGGTGCCAGCTGTTATGGAGCTTACAGTCCCGTGCGGGGGATGATTCTTAGTTGATAATACCAATTGTTACTGAATTACACTTGTGACTGGTGCTATGCAGAAGAGTGGGGATATATAAAAAGGGGGGGCAACCCAAGTTGGGGGGTCTTTAGGGAGTGTGTCCCCTTCCCAATTCACCGTCCGCTGTGGACTGCTCTGGGTGGCTCGCTGATCCTGCTTCCTTCGCAATGGAGGCAGATGAAGATGAGTCCACAGAGTGAAGGCGGCTGTGGTGGTTTCACCAGTCAGACCTGCTCCCCAGCAGCTGTTTGCTGTGGGTTAACATGGTAAGTGAGCACTTTTTCTCTATGCAAGTTCTTGTAACCCTATTTGGGATGTGCTTGGTCCTCAAGTAGAATGTGTCCCAGTTATAACTGATGACTGATGGCATTGGTGGTGTCTTTGTTTTTCTATCTGTCTGTCTATCCATCTGTCTGTCCATCCATCCACCCACCCACCCATCGATCACCTATTTTATCTTTCTAACTACCCTCTCCCCCTACTTTTTAAAATTTTTTTATATAAATCAAACCTGAATGCTGGTAGACTATAGGCCAGGGTTATTCAGACTTGGCGCTGTTGATATCTTGGGCCAGGTAATGCTGTGTTATCCAGGGAGGCTGTTCTGTGCATTGTAGGATTTTGAGCCACATTCCTGACCTCCACCTACTAGATGCCAGTAACACCCTGCCTCCTCCCCCAGCTGTGACAACCAAAAAATGTTTCCAGATATTGCCAAATGTCCCCCGGGAGGCACAATTGACCCCTGGTTGAGGACCCCTGCTGTAGGTTATTAACACCCGCCCCCCACCACTGCCACCCCAGACCACCAGTCTCACACTTGACCTTCTTTCTTAGTGGTTACCCCAGCTGTCACTTCCTTACCTAGTCACAAACCTTGTTCACATGAGGACCCTGGGTCTCCAAATGGGTGTCATCTTACACTGGGTTAGGGACAGAGCCAAGCCTGGTGCCTGGGGCCAAACCGACCGCTGGGTTGGCCTGACTCATCTGCACATGCGGCCTCCTGTCCTGGACCATGTCCCTGGGGATGTCCCCTGGGATTTATGTGCCTCTGAGGCTTTCTTCTAGCTGCTCTTCTCCCCAAGCCCGTGCCCCTGTCCCAACTCTCCTTCTCCAGCGAGTTGTCATTTCCCCCACCTTCCTGGTAATGTTTTTCAGAAACGGATGTGGCTCTGGAGGATTTCGCCTCCGGAAACTTTAAAGGGAGTTTATGTGACTGCATGGAGTTCTCAACAGAGAATTAATGGTTCTATTAGAATTACAGTCATAGAACTCAGTGGGACTGAGGGAAGAAACTCATATTTCATGGTGGAGGATATCTCTGCTTGGGGCCTCATTTAACCTTTAACTCAATTCCTTCCAAGTCCTCTGGATAATATCCAGACTCTCATCCCCTGACCCCCCCAAACCCCTCCTTGAACACAATTATTTACTAAACTAGATGACCACCTGCCAGGCTCTGCTCTCAGTGCTGGGAGTCAAAGGTATCCTTGCATTCCTGATACTTAAAGTCTACTGGATAACCACGTATTTAATTTTCTTGATTCTAAAATGCTCTTTATAAGATGCACCACTAACTTAAGAGTGGCCTTTTGGTAGTAAGAGGAGAGTAAGGAGTGAAGGAAGGAATAAAGGAAGGAAGATAGTCTATATTAAATGTACATACTTGAGGTAAGAAGTTTCAGAAACATGAAAATATGCTAAACTTTGATTTATTTGGGGGATGCTGAAGAAGTATGCCTATAGTTGCAAAAATACAACTTATTTAGTAATAATATCCCCCGAAGTCCAGTAGATGGGGCTTCATGAAAGTAGGTGTATTATTTTTCTAGGGCTGCCGTAACAAAGTACAACAAAGCGGGTGGCTTAAAACAAGAGAAATGTATTGTCTCGCGTGTGTTTCTGGAGGTTGGAGGTCTGAGATCAAGGTGCCTGCAGCACCATGCTCCCCTGAAACCTGACGCGGAATCCTTCCTTGACTCTTCCTAGCTTCTGGTGGTTGCTGACAATATTTGACTTTCTTGGTTTGTGGCTAACTCCAGCTTCTGCCTTTGTCATCACATGGCACTCTCCCTGTGTGTGTTTCTGTGTCCAACTTGCCCTCCTCTTATAAGGACAACGGTCATATTGGATTAGGTGCCCACCCTACTGCAGTAGGACTTCATATTAACTATGTCTACAATGACCCTATTTCCAAAGAAGGTCACGTTCAGAGGTACTATGGATTAGGATTTCAACGTATTTTTTTGGGGGGAGAACACAATTCAATCCCCATAACCATAGGTAGCTACGGTACTCTATTTTTATTCTGTTTGTGATGGTATCTCTCTGTCTTCTCTCTTTACATCTCCCCTTGCATGAGTGTATTACAGACCTGATACATCTTTTTATTTGCTCTTTTGTGAAGTACAGTTTTATCTTTAAGATTCCCATTGTACTATTTTCCTATGGCCGCTGTAGCAAATTAGCACAAACTTAGTGGCTTAAAACAACACAAATTTATTAACAATTCTGGTCAGAAGTCCAAAATGAGTCTCATGGGGGCTAAAATCAAGGTGTTAGCAGGGCTGTGTTCCTTCCAGAGGCTCCAGGGAACAACCTGTTTCCTTGTTTTTCCACCTTCTAGAGGCTTCATGCATTCCTTGGCTCATGGCCCCTTCCTCCATCTTCAGAGTGCATCACTCCAGCCTCTGCCTCCTTCATCCCATCTCCTTTTTCTAACCTTCCCCTTCCTCTTATAAGGACCCTTTTGATTACATTGTGTCCACCTGGATAATCCAGGCTAATCTCCCTATCTCAAGATCCTTACTTAACTACATTTGCCAAATCCCTTTGCCATGTAAGGTAACATATTTACAGGTTCCAGGGATTAGGGTGTGGACATCTTGGAGGGGAGCATTATTCTGTTACTGGGGGCACCACACCCATGATGAAAAATTTTTTTACACGTACTCAAAATATCTCTCTCTGGAGAGGCAGGTCTCTCATACAAAAGATGGGAATAGGATAGGAATAAATACCAAACTAGGAGTTGGGATATCAACCTGTAATTGCTAAGGGGATTATAGATTTTGAACCAAGAATCTGGGCATAAGGTCTAACAATAAAACATTGCATTCAAAATAGGAAGGTCCTCAAATGTCTAGGACATCTGGCACCATTGTTCAGCCACATCTTGTCAGTTCTCTCTTTAGACATATTCCAATTTTCCCACTTCTTTCCATCCCTATGGCTGCCCACCTGTCCCAGGCACGACTGAGCCTCACCTGGATGACTTCAGTGGTCTCCTAACAGGTCTCTGCAGCCACCCAGCAGTCTAAGGGGTCTTTCGTTTTTTTAAATACATTTATTTATTTATTTTTGGCTGCGTTGGGTCTTCGTTCCTGTGTGCGGGCTTTCTCTAGTTGCGGCGCGTGAGGTCTACTCTTCGTTGCTGTGTGCAGGCTTCTCATTGCGGTGGCTTCTCTTGTTGCTGAGCACGGGCTCTAGGTGCACGGGCTTCAGTAGTTGTGGCTCGTGGACTCTAGAGTGCAGGCTCAGTAGTTGAGGCACATGGGCCTAGTTGCTCTGCGGCATGTGGGATCTTCCCAGACCAGGGCTCGAACCCGTGTCCCCTGCACTGGCAGGCGGATTCTTAACCACTGCGCCACCAGGGAAGTCCCCAATGGGTCTTTCTTAAGCACACACCGCTCATGTTAGCTCTCTACTGACAGTCTCCAATAGGGCTTCATTGCTGTCAGGATAGTATTCAAATGCGTAAGTATGGCCCCCAGAGTCGTACGTGATCTGGCTGCTAACCTAAGTCTTCTCTGCTACCACTGTCCCCATCAGCAGGTGCTCCAGCTGACCCCTGTCTCTAGCCCCTCTGTCTTTCCCCAACACTTCCTCTGCCAGAGACTATCAGGCTAACCCCCTCCTCATCAAGGACACCTTCCTGGACCACCAGAGAGGTTCTCCCTGTCACAACACAGACCCAACTTTGCTGTTAATTGCTCCTTTCAATCTGCCTACTTTGCTGGGCTTTAAGCTCCATGAGGGCAGGCCTTGTCTCTAGCACCTAGTTCAGTGGCTGACACATAGCAAACCCTCAACACACAGTCACTGAATATGAGACCAGTGAGTTCTGATTTCAGCTTGACTGTGTGACTTAGAGCAAGTTTTATTCAACCTCTAGGAACTTGAGCTGCATCATCTAGAAAGGTGGGTGTAGAGATATGTTTTACATTCATCACAGGTATTTTCAGTTTACTATCTATCTAGCTTCCATCTGTCACTCTCCCTATCTCTGTCCCCTCTCTTATCTATTAATCTATCTCTATCCATCCATTGTTGAGAAGCACAGGTGAATGGATTGAGAAGCCTGGCTTTGAATCATGATTCTGCAGTTTTATTCTGTGTGACCTAGGGGTAGTTACTTAACCTGTCTGAGCCTCACTTTACTCATCTGTAAGAATGGTGATACTTCTAGTACCAGCAGAGTTAAATGGAATGTGTATGTAAAGGGCAGAGCCAGGACAGAGTAGCTGCTTTAAAAATGATAGCAATTAGTATTGCTGTTTCATTAAAAACATTTGACATGATAAAGTCCATTACAAATACTTTTCCTCTTTCAGAGACCTGTTGATGGGCCAGGCAATGTGGTTTACTTCCTATTACCCAAAACTCCATCTCTTTATCAGTTCCCTATGCCTCAGCACTTGTTCTGTTCCGGAAACTTGGCAGGTAGTGTGTGCAGTTATTTTCAGAGGAACGAGTGGGTAAAATCGGCAGCATTTCCCCCGGAGTGTCTGTGCCCAGGGAGTATGAGTTTATGGCGCATCTGCTTTGTGTATAAAAGCCTTGTCCTCCCCCAGCACCCCCTTCCCCCCAGAGGCAGCGCAATTGGGGGCCCAGGCTACTTCCTTCATTCCCATTCCCTGCCAGGGGAGGGCTTGCTGACCAGCCTGCATAGTTGGAGGGAGGGCCACATTAAGGATGGCTTTGCTTCAAGGCTTTCCGGGTGAGCAGAGGCAAGAGGTCACCACTGGGGAGGGTCAGAGGCTTTGGAGAGACTTGAGAGCAGAGTTCAGGAGATTCTTCAACCTGAGATGATGAAAATGATACTGGGGCTTCCCTGGTGGCGCAGTGGTTGAGAGCCCGCCTGCCGACGCAGGGGACACGGGTTCGTGCCCCGGTCCGGGAAGATCCCACATGCTGCGGAGTGGCTGGGCCTGTGAGCCATGGCCGCTGAGCCTGCGCATCCGGAGCCTGTGCTCCGCAACGGGAGAGGCCACAACAGTGAGAGGCCCGCGTACCGCAAAAAAAAAAAAAAAAAGATGATGACATCGGATAATGATAATGGGGTGGTGTGGTATCCACTCTTACTGACGCAGCTCACAATACCCAAGTGGGATCACTTTAATGCATCATATATGGGTGGGGGGAGGGAGTGTTTTCCTTGCTGCCCTGCTAGGTGTCCAGAGGTTGCCTTGGTCTCATGGTTGTCAAGGGCTGGGGAGGCATGCTCTTGCAGCATCTACACTGAGCAAGAGTGAAGACTTTGTCCATGGGGCAGATGCCTTTCCTTCCCTAGAGGATCAGCTGAAGAGGGGTGGTCAGCAAGAGAGCCTCTGGTCTAGCAGAGGTCTTGGGCACCCAAGGGGTCTCTCTTGGCTTCTCACCTGGCATTTCCTGGGCATTGGTCTCACTCAAAACCATGCTTGGTTCAGGGCCTCTGGTCCTGGATCTCCTCTCTCCTCTCTGCCTCTCCTTCCTGCCCCACCCCTTTCACCCCCACACCCCAAGCCTGCATGCCAGACTGCTGTCTCACACAGTAGCCTTTACGGCAGATCAGAAGGATCCTCTCTGACCGTTAACAGCAGAGTCCACATAGTATTAGCCACAGAAAGTTAGTTCCTCTTTCCTTAAGTGCAGGGAGGGCTCAATCTTCACAAAACACAAATCTTCTAATTTCTACTTTTGATGCTCCAGAGCTGAGTTTTCATAATTAAACAAACGGGTCAAATCATCACCTGAACCTTTATTCTAGTCTACTCTTTTCATTTTGCAGGAGAGAAATCCAAGGCTCAGAGAGGGAATAACTTGTCCAAGTCGGCATGTGGTTACTAACCAGCCGAGTCAGGATCTGAAGGTTGGCAGTCCTACGCCAAAGGCTGTTGGTTTAACCACTGTGCTTTCCCCGGTCCTTAGTGGCCTTGCTAACCAGCCTCTCTAACCTCTGGTTGCCCTACTGTTCCATGAGATAACACCTGTCTTGCAGGGCAGTAATAATAGCAATGGTTGTAGTAGTGATGATGATGATGATGATGGCCAACACTTACATATTGTTTCCTATTCACCCCCTTCTAAGCATCTTTTATGTGCTGACACAATAGTCCTCTGCATGGGTACACTGATTGCAGGATTACAGATGATGAGTACAAAGCAATTAAAGCAGGGCCTGACACACAGTGGGCTATAAATTGTGGATCTTATTATTATTGTTATTAATAGAGACAAGACGTGAAACTTGTCTTGGGTCTGAGAGGTCTCATGAAATCACTGCCTTCATCAACCCCAGCACCTATATTTTGGAAGCTTTTCTAGCATATTCTCTCCAGCTTGGCTGTTGCATTCTCTTGGCACCTTCCAGGAGATAGGTATTACCAGACAATTAGCAGAGAGAAATTATTTTTCTCTTCAAAGAATTCCACTCTCCCCTTTGGCCACCATTTCCCTCCCTGTGTCGGGGAACAGAGCCTCTGATGGCAGCATGAATCTGGGGCAGGGCCAAAACATCACTGCTTCCCATACTGAAGGACCCAGGCGCTTCCCAATGGAAGAACCAGGAAGAATTAACTCCTGGGAGAGAGGGAGCATCCTGAGTGGTCCAGCCTCCTGCTCCGGGTCCCACAGCTGTGAACATGTGAGCAACATGTCTCTTTCCCTTGGAGCTGCCTTGGCCTCCTGAGGCGAGGTGCAGGCCCCCTTCTGCAGGGGAGAAATCTGGCGCTGGGAAGGCAGCAGCCCACTGGTCTCTGAGAGCCAGCTGGCGCACTGGGACCAGCTACAGAATTGAGTTCTGTTTTCTTAGGATTGGGTGGGAGGGAATCTGGGCCTCCAAGGCAATGGGAATAATAATAGTGATGTTGACAAGGACAACAGTAATAACAGCAGCTACTGTTTAATGAGTGTCAGACTCTTTGTTAGGCACTTTACATTCATTGTCAGATTTAACCCTTAAAACAACCCTGTGGGGTGGGCATCCTTCCCCCATTTTACAGATGGGGAAATAGAAGCTTACATGGCTTAACAGACGGTGTGCCCAAGATCATACAGACACCAAGTAGCCAAGTGAGGATTCCAACCCAGGTTTAATAATGACAAGCTGGGGTTCTCACTGTTAAACTATGTGGGTTTTGAGGGTATAGTGCCCTCCAATATGTGGCAGCCGCTAAAGAGCATGGGCTCTGCTTCCTACCGCCTGGTTCAAATCAGGTTTCTCCTAGTCTAGCTATGTCACTGTGGGTGGTTTGCATAACTGACCCTCAGTTTTCTCATTTGGAAAATGGGGGCAATGATGGTAATAACAGGGCCTCACTCATAAATCATCATCATGAGATTAAATGAGAGCATACTTGTAATACTTGGTGTCTTGGAACATAACTGGGTTTCTCAACCTTGACACTGTTGACATCTGGGGTTGGATCATTCTTCATTGTGCGGACCTGTCCTGTGCATGTAGGATGTCGAGCAGCATCCCTGGTCTCTACCCACTCAATGCCAGTAGCACCTCCACTCTCTGTTGTGACATCTCACACCATCTCCAGACATTGACAAATGTCCACTATGGGGGAAGAAATTGACCTTATTCGAGAATCACTGGCGCATAGTACATGCCCATTACATGATAGACATTTGATGATGATTATTCTGACTGGACGTTAAGCTACTGCAGATCTGGTCTGCTGGAGAGGTCCTTAACCACTTTTACAGCCAGGAAGCTGCTTCTTGAGGAAATTTGGAGCTGCTCCCTGGCTGGGACTGTCGGAAGGGAACACCATCCCAGACAAAGAGCTGTGCTTTCTCTTTGGTGATAACAAGCAGTTTTTGCTCCCAGTTCGTTTTGGGGGGACCATTTAAAAGTACCTGGGTCTTCTGTAGCACCGTGATAACACATGGAGACTTCCTTTAAAGTAGTTTGGGTCTCCTATCATTTTACTAAATTAGGCTGCAATAAACGAGCACCTCTTGTATGCCAGACTCTTGCAATATAAAGAGGAATAGCTAGTACTTAGTAGGCCCTTAAAGTGTGCCAAGCACTACTAAGTTTCCTATGCATGTCATTACAATTCATCCTCAAAACATCCCTATTATTATCCTCATCTTGCAGATGAGGAAAATGAGACACAGACAAGCTAAAGCATCTTGTCTATGATTACACAGCCATCAAGTAATGGAACAGCAGTTTATACTCAGGTGGGTCTGCCTCCAGGGCCACTTTAATTATTTGAATTGGACAAAATGTCCTATCCTGAGGGAGCTCCCAGCCTGGAAGGGAAGCCAGACAGTGGAGCAGGGGGCAAGGATAAAGGTAAACTCAGGATACGATGGAAGCCTGAGGGTAGAGGGAAGTATCTTAATCACTGTGGTCAGGAAAAGCATCCTCCAAAAGGCAGACTGAGCTTCAGCCTCAGGAGACTAGGTGATGAGTGGGACAAAGGCATTCTAACTGCAGGGACAGAATGTCCAAAAGTCCCCAAGTCCAGAGACACAGAACAACATAACTACGTGTCGTCAACTACAAACGTGCTGGATCCAAGAATGTGAGGCAGGGAGTGTTGGCAGATGAGATGGTCCAGGGCCAGAGGGCACCAAGTGGAGGAACTAGATCGTCAAAGGAACCCATTACTCTCTGAAAAATATCCATGATGAACCAGGTTTGCAGAAACTGATAAAAGGACAGCAAGTACATGTTGGTTAAATTGAAAGGATGAAAAAAGCCAGTGCCTTTAAAAATGTTGACCAAAAAGCTTAGCACGAACAGAATTATACTGAGTTCGCGGGCATGAGTTATCTAGGTCACTGGATCAGGATTGCTGGATCATACAACTTCTGGGGGCGCCATCCACATCACAGTCCGTGTCAGTGGTGCCGTCTGGAGCAGCACTGTCCACCAGCGCTTTCCGCAGTGATGGAACTGTTCTTTGTCTGTACTGTCTGTTATGGTAGCCACTCACATGTGGTCAGTGAGCACTTGAAATGTGGCTCATGTGGCTGAGAAACTTGCATTTTGAATTGTTTTTAATTTTAATGACATTTTATTTAGTCTTAATTAAAGTTATATTTCATTAGTGGCTACCATTTGGACAGCAAAACACGAGTCTTACAATGCCCAGCATATGTGGCTCTGTGTCATGGCTTTGATTTATATGTTTCTTGGGCAAACCACTTGCCTTTCAGAACACTGTTATTTTCCTTTCTCTCATTAGGAATTCTACAGTAAAACATGCAATGGAACAAATTAATAGGCATTTCAAAGATAATTAATGGTTTGAATGATATAAAAAAGCCAAAACAAACCAACCAACAAAATCAAACAACAAACAAACTCACATGACCAGTCATCAAGAAACATGGCACACTTGATATCCACAGAACAAAAAGTATTGTCTGGAAGGCATTGGTAAAGGTGGAGGTGGAGTTGATGGAGGTGTGGGAATCTGTTGCTAACCACAAAGGATGACCTGCTAAGTCATAGTCTCCATTTCAGACCAATTACAAGCATCTATTAACTAGGGTCGACCACTGGAAATTAATGGCCCCAACTCTTCACACTTTTTGACATGTGCCTTTGTATCCCCTCCCATTGAAGAAGCAGAATTGTTCCCTGATTTGGGTTTCGTCATGTGATTCACTTTAGACATGTGTGATGCCACCAGTAGGCTTGCAAAGTAATTGCATGATGGGATTTGCCATCTTGCACCTCTCTCTTTGCCATGAGAAGAACTTGGATGGGCCCTCACCCACTGGAAAGGATGAGAAGCAAGTAAAACAGCGTCACTGCAGCTACACTATCCCAGCTCAGCCTCGGTCATCCAGACCCAGCCAGCCCAGAGATACACAAGTGAGCTCAGCCTGGATCAGCCAACCCCAGCCAGCTCAGACATGTGAGTTAAATGAATGACTTTTGTCATATGTCACCAAGATTTTGAAGTTGTTATATGACAGAGGTTAACTGATACATGGCTGTTAATTATTTGATTTGAAATACCCTCATTCTCCCTGAGTATTTGAAATTCCAGTATTTAAGGGTCTATATTACCATTTTCTCCACTCTTTGAAACTCTGGTTTCTCTTGGTGGCATTCTAAGTTAAATATTTCTTTTTGGATTTTAAGAGCAATACGAACTCATTTCAGGAAATGGTATAAGAAGAAAAGAGATTTAAAAAATTATGTATAATGTCAACCTCCAGAGGTAACCACTGTTTTGTTGTATATCCTTTCAGATATACACAGAGATACATACCTGTACATGCATATAAACACACACACACACACACACACACACACACACAAATACAAATACATGGGATAATATATAGAGATCTGTGTTCTGCATTATTTTATTTAGTTCAACATTTATACACATCAGCATTTTCCCATGTCCTTAAATATTCCAGGAGCATGATTCCTGGCAGTTGCATATTAATATTCTGTGATGTGGCTGTATCATATTTTATTTAACCATTCCCTACTTTTGGACATTTCAAGTCTTGGCAATTTTTCACTATTACAAATGATGCTGCAGTGTTCATCTTTGTATATAATTCTCAGTGTGCTTCTATGATCGTTCCTTTAGCTTATATTCCTAGAAGTGAAATTCCTGGGTGAAAGGGTCTGAACAATTTCAGTTGGGTATGGCCAAGTTGTCCTCCAGAAAGGGCAATTTATAGCCCTAGCAGCAAAATAGGAGAGGGGTCGGTGTTTGTAATTTATAAGGGCATGTTGGGGAAATTTGAGAGCAGCCAGATTGGGCTGGAATCTCTTTGAGTTTGTGGCTTGCACAGGACTATCAACTTGGAATCACGTGGAACCCCATTAAATGTGACATTGAGGGAACCCCAACACCCTTGACCTGCCTGATTGCCTCTAGCTGTGTAATTTCTGTCTGAGCTTGGGTAGTGCTGTTTAGAAAAGACAGATGCATCTGAATTTTTAAAGTGCAGGGGGTGTGCCCAGCAGATGTCTTCTTTGTTGATAGCATGTGCCTCTATGGACCATCCCTATCACCTGAGGGAAAACTCCAGCTCCATCACTTTGTAACTTTGAGACTCTGCCAATCTACTTACTCTCTTGAAGCCCAGGTTTCCTCATCAGTAAAATGAAGGTAAGCTGCAATTTAAACTGGCAAATCATCTAGCAAAGGGATTGAAATGTAGAAGGTACTCTACATACATTAATTTTGTTCTTTTTTTCTAAAGAGGAACAAGGCCTGAGGTGAGGTGGGAAATGGTTGCAAATTCAGTCATTTCCATACTGGTTCTTTGATTCTTGTATATCCCGGGTGAAGTTTCACAGAATGTGATTAAATGAAAAATAATGTATAGGCAAATGTATATATATATATATATATATATATATATATGTGTCTGTATATATATATACATACATCTGTATATATATAGGCGTATATATATACACACATCTGTGTGTGTGTGTATATATATATATATATAAAGGCTTGTTCTTTATTATGAGATAATTTAATTTTGATTTATTATTTATTATCTTTAAGAGCTTAAAATCCTTTCTTAAGTGAAATATAGAATTTTGCTCTGGTAATGGCCAAGTAAGTGCCAGTTGAACTGATCTTGCCACAGATAACAAATATAAACTCTGGATAAAATATTAAAAACCCAACTACCTGCAGGGTGGATGGTAGTGGCTGAAACCCCAATAGAAAACCTGTACCCGAAGACCCAGAGGAAGAGTTATGGACAATTGCTGTCACAGGAAAAGAGTCAGAAATGGGGAGCCTCAGATCTGTAGATAAATTCCTCCCAAATCTGGCTGACTTTTGAAGCATCTTTGCACACAGCAAACCCTAAGGAGCCCAGATGAGGCTAAAAGAGACGAACTGAGAACTGGGCTGCTTCCCAACTGGTAGCGTTTGCAATTTGGTTCCAACCAAGTTAATTGCCTCCTAAAACAAATTTTAAAAAATCAACACTCTTTAGGGGGGAAATAGAACAGAATCCAGAGTCTCCACAACATAACATTCAAAATATTTAGGATACAATCCAAAAATTACTTGAAATGCAAACAAATAAGAAAATGTGACCCATTCTCAAAAGAAAAGACAGTCTTCTGGAGGCTGAGCCCAAGATGACCCAGGAGTTGGAATTAGCAGACAAGGATTTTTAAAGTAACTGTTGTAACTATGCTCCATGATGTAAAGGAAGATCTGCTCATGATAAATGAAACGTTAAGAAATCTCAGCCAAAAACAGAAAGAATAAGAAAGAAACAAATGGAGATTCTAGCTCCAGAACAAACAATATCCAAAATAAAACAACCAAGCAAAGGGTTCACAGCAAGAGGTTAACAGAGTAATGATGACAGAGGAAAGAGTCAGTGAATTTGAAAATTGATCAACAGTATTTTTGAAATCTTAATTGATGTACTTTCTCTTCATTCCATTCTCTCTCCATGCCCCTTACTCCAGTCTAAACAGATGGCTGGGCTATTTCCTAGGGGGAGGGAGAAAAATATATATGGGACAGTGTAAAGAAGAAAGTCTGCAAGTGCTTGACTTTAGTGTTCAAACATCTCAGCCTCTAGGATAATTAACAGGATTCAGAAGAACTTCCAAATAGTTGCAATAACTGGAGTTTAAGATGAGTGAGTCTTCTCCCTAGATTGAGGGGAGGGGAGGAGAGAGAAGAGGGAAGTTAAACAGAAATAATGGTGTATCCTGGGGAAAGACCAAGGTAAAGAGAGCTGAGGAAGGTCTTACATTGTCATTTAAATGCCCCAGTTCAGAGGTGACACATATCACTCATCTCCCAACTCCTTGTGTGGGGCTAGTCACCGTGCCCCACTCAACCATAAAGCGTTCAGGAAGTGTTAACCCCACCGTGAGCTAGGGAGGCGGAAACCGAAAACATCTGGCAGAACAGTGCTGATGATCACTACAGTAGGCGTCTTGGGGCCCAAATCTTCTCCCACTGGAGTTATTATAAATACATAAATAATAAATACATAAATCTCCCTGCCCTAGAATCTCCTCACTTTGAACATATTCCATCCAATCATCTTTCCCCAACATAGACTATTTCAGAAAGTTATCATCACGGGAGAAAACTAGGTGATTCAAAGTGACTCAAGTTGACCTAAACTTGTTTGGGTTTTGTTTGGATCTCTACTTTTGAGGCAAGTGTGTTGCCTGATCTTGCTGGCACAGACCCATGGAGACCTGCGATTCATTAGAGTAGCTAGCTGTTCCCTCGTTATGTATCTTTTTCCTTCTTGGCACATGGAAGATTTCTCACAAGATTCTTCCCTTATCTCAAGAGACCTTGGAAAACAAACCCAGTCTTTCCTTCATCACTCAAAGATGCAGATGGGACAGTAAGTGTAGGGACCTGTCTAACTGGCAGGGAAAACAGTGGTGATGGAAAATCCCATCCAGGCCTCACATCTCCCTGCTTCTTTTACCCTGTCCTATGCCTTTTCTCCATGTACACATTATTCTTTTGGCACACTGAATGATGTATGACTTCCCAAATGCACCAAGGCTTACTGACTCTGCATATGCTCCTAGCTGCGCTGGGAATGTCCTTCTCCTCTCTCTTCCATGTGGGCTCCCACTGACTTATTCACTAACAAAGATTTATTGAACATCTACTATGTGCTATGCTACGCAGAACCCTAGGTGCTGAGGATACAACAGTGAAGAAGACATAGTCCTGCCCTCATGAGCTGATAATCTAATGGGGAGAGCCAGACATGAAACAGAGAATATCCAGAGTAAGTGCTAAGAATGATGAAGATAGGATGCTTGGAGGGAGAACTGATTTGGATGGGAGTGGGTCAAGGACTGAATGCTTGGCTGGGCAAGAGGCATATAAGCTGAAACCTGGAATATGGACAGAAATTCGCCAGGTAAAGAATGGAGGAGAGCTTCCCAGAAACAGGGAACAGCATCTATGAGAGGCTTGAATCAGAAGGAGCTTTGTGCTTTTGAGGAAAAATCAGAGCATTCTGAACAAAGCTAAGGCCAGCATATCAAGCCTCAGCTCAAATAGCCTCTCTTCTGGAGAACCTTCTCTGTCTCCTCTCTGCTCTCACAGAACTTGGGACATCCTTCCTTTATGCACGGTTATGTCAGTATCACTTGTTTATGCCATCCAAATGCCAGTCAGGGCTCCCTTGTCCCTTAGAAGCTCATTTTGTCACTCAACAAGTGTTTATTGAGCATCAACTATGTGCTGGATTCTGTAGACACATTGGTAAATAAGATAAGGTCCCTGCCTTCATGAGGCTTATATTCTGGGGATAGAGAGATAATATACAAGTGATCACATGAACCAGTAGTGCAAGTTCAGAGGATGGCAAATGTTCTGAAGAAACTGATACAGAATTGCGTGGTATAGATTGAGGGGGAGGTGCTAAAATACACAGAATGGTAAGGAAAGACTTGAGTAAGGAGGTGATAGTTGAGCTGAGAACTGAATGATGAGAAGCACCTAGCCCTAGGAAGATCTGGGGGTTGAGAGAGTGGTCTAGGCAGAGCAAATAGCCAGTGCAAGGGCTCTGCGGTGGTGGCAAGACGGATCTGTTCAAGGAACAGAAACAAGGATCTTATAGGGTCATGAAGGCCAGGAGAAGAACTCTGGATTTTTTTTCTAAATGCAATGGGAAGCCATCAGAGCGTTTTAAACAGAGGCATGACATGACCTGGACTCAGGGACTTTATAAATTTAGATGTCAAGACCTAATTGCAGTTTAAAAGTTCATTCTGGCTGCTGGTGGGGAACTGACAGTGTAGGAGGGGGCAGACATAGAAGCAGGGGACCACTTAGGAGGCTACTGCCATCTTCCTGGTGGGCAGTGGTGACAGCTTTCAAACTTGCCCCAAATGTCCCTGATTCCATGGCCTCAGATGGTCCAAAGCCCTCCCCATGATTTGTCAAAGGCTTAGTTCCTCGTGGGCTCTTCCATTCCCAGCCCCTGTGCCTGCATGCTGGTTTGCTAACTTGCTGAAGATGAGAGGCATCATCACACTGCCCCTGGCCTCCCCTCCATGCCTGGCATGCTCCTTCATTTTCTGCTCTGGGGAACAAACACATCCCTCTCATCTTCTCATGCAGGGCAATTTCATCCTCTTCTCTTCAGGTCTTGGCACCAGCAGCACTCATGCGCGTAGGTAATCAATTTTGCCCCCAGTGAATTTATTAAGACTTCCTTCCAAACAAATATAGCACTTTCTCCAAAAGGAATCCTGGCAAATCAAGCGTTTTCAGGTTTGTGGATGTCAGCCTCTCCAGTTAGCTGGAGAGCTCCTTAAGGGCAGGGACTGTGTAAGAATATTTGTGTCCTTGGTCAAGTTCTCCCAGACTCGGACCCTGGGATGCAGATGCATTGCACGTGATTTATTAGGAAAGTACTCCGAGGAGAAAACTGACAGGGATGGGGAAGCAGGACAGGGAAAGGAAAGTAGCCAAAGATGAGATTTCGGACCGAGTCTAGCCATAGCCTCATCCTGCAGGGAGCTCTGGAGGGTAAATGGTTTCTTAGAGTCTGACCCACCTCAAGTCAAGGCGGGCTGGGCTTATACATTCCTGCCCCCATGAGTCATTGGGGATGTCAACTCACAGGCACTTCTACAGCTCTGAGATATGAGTGACGGGGATCCTGCAGCTCAAAGACAGTCCTTCCAAGAAGGTAGTGGGAGTGAACTGGGCACGTAGAAGCTGGGGAATGAGCACAGAGAACTAGTAGAAGTGGTGGGTGGAGCACCAGTGGTGTCCACTACACTCTCTAGTCTCAGTTCCCAGAACCTGAAGCAAGATGGATGCTCCATGGTGTTTGCTGAATGAATAAGTGAATTAGTGTCCAGGGTTTCAGGCGGGTGTGGATTGTACTGGGTACGAGGTGACCAGAAAGGCAGAAAACTCTTAGTGAAGAAGGCTCTTCCAAGCTTCAGGGACAGGATGTGGATGGGCAGGGCCTGGAATTCCAGTGACAGCGGCAGGTGAGGTTCAGATGCCATCATTATGCCATGCCCTATTCTCTGAGAATGTTCCAGTAGCGATCGTTATGTTTGTGTGTTATTTTGACATGTACGACTTGCTTTTCCATTTAATTTTCTCATTGGGCCCTTAAAACATGCCCATGAAAAGAGGTGCTTTATTTTGGATGAGACGACTGAGGCTCAGAGAACTCACTAAGTTTCAAATAATGGAGGAGTGACAGAGCTGGGACTTGGACTTGTCACTGGAGGTGGTTGACAATAACTAGGTTCCTAAGGATGCTTAAGACGATTATTTAATGAAGTTGCTCTTTCTCTGGGGTAGCTCAGTGTAAGGTAGAGGTTGTAAAATTGGTGGCCCACATTCTAATTCTCCGATGTGTTCTGGGTAGCACGATGCTGTGGTCTTAACCCTCTTAGTTGGGGTTGTGGCAGGTGTCTCCTATAGATGTATCATCCCATCTCCCGTTTTTAAACATTCCCCACCACTCCCTATAGCTGTGCTATCCATTGAGGTAGCCACTAGCCACGTGTGGCGATTGAGCACTTGCAATGTGACGAGTCCAAATTGAGACGTCCTCCTGAAAATTTTAATTCATAAATCTGGCTCCCATTGGATTTGTATCGGACAGTGCTGGCCTAGAATCTCCCACATCAGGCCAGCATCTTGCATTTTCACTGCCTGCCTGACTCTGTAGGCACATGAATTTGTAATCCCTGCTGAATGAGAGGGAAGTATAACCTGGAGGGGACTAGGGTTCAAGTCTTGGCTGTAACACTTGCTGTGTGATTTGGGGCAATTACCTTCCCTCTCTGTGCTTGGTTTCCTCATTTCATGATGAAGACTTTGGACTTAATTTCTATCTTTCTACAACTGAAACTTCCTCTCCCACACACCTCTGAATTTACCCTTTTGTGGTGGGATGCTGCCTGCCAGCTTTGAGCTGAGCTTTCCCTGCTGGCAGCCCCTCCTCTTGCCCTGATTCCCAGCACTCCGGCTGCTTCTACATATTTGGGGAGCCCTGTTTCTATCAGGAGCCTCCCTCCTCACTCCACAGGGGGTTGAATCCTGGATCATTCCTCTTGGCTTGTTGTTTACAAAATGAGAGGTTGACCATGTTTCTCCTTTTTGGTTAATATCTGCAGTTTGCCCTCATTTAATTTGCATATCTTAGCTACTAGTTTGCTTACCATCAACAATTATTTTCATACACCCTTGGACTCATAAACCATTGTTCCAAGTGGTGTGTTGCCTATTTTAAGAACTTAATTTGTTTGTAATGTGCACATCAGCTGCATGATTTGTTTCTTGCTTGTAATTAACTTTTAAGCTGATGCCATTCCCCCACCAAAAATGAAACTCAAGGTAAAGTTGGTAAGATTAATCATGCTGGCTGCATCCAAATCTTCCAACATCTTCATCGGACTCAGCAAGTTTGGGGAAAATGATATTTTTTCCTTCCACTTCCATCTGTTACCCTGCCGATCTTGGAGCCAATCCATCCATTTAGTGGGCTTGAGTGTCAGAGTTGGAATCTGACACTTTCCAGTTTCTATACCAAGAAACTCCCTCCAAACCCTCTTACCCTGCAACTTGAACCCATCTCCTCCTTCCTGAGAGCGTCCCCAGACTCATGGGCACTGATGAATCATGAAACCCATTACTGGGTTGTGTAATACCTCCCCAGTTTCCCTTATTGCTGTTGCTGATTTCCATGGTCTTCTGCAATGATGTAAATCAGCAATGTCTTAGGTTCATAATCTGCACTGCTGGGGGTAGTGATTGGGTTGGACAGAGCCAGCTTTATTAATCTCTCCATTTAATGACACCCTATCTGTGGGTCATGTGTGAAATCTGTAATGCAGGCAACTTTCTTCTGTGGCTGAGCAAATTTAGAAATTAGGTTGTACTAGATCCGTGCTTCTCAAGCCTTAATGTGCATATGGGTCCCTGAGAGAGCTTGCTAAAATACAGATTCTGATTTAGTAGGTGTAGAATGGGCCCTGAGAATCTGCATTTTAGCAAGCTCCCACAGAAGCCAATGCTGCTAGTCTAGGACCACACTCTGAGATGTGGGCACTGGACTGCAGGCCTATGAAGACTGGAATCGTATCACTGGCACATGGAAGCTCTCAGCTATTTGCAGACTGAACGAGTGAATGAATGAATGAACTACACTCAGGAATACAGATTACTCTCTAACAGATCGATCTAATTGGAATTAGATGTGTTCCTTCCTTATTGCCACACTAGCAAAAAAAAAAAAAAAGTAATTTTATATATTTCCCAATTTAGGAAGGGCTAAATGTCATATGCCCATTTATCTCCTCCATATATATGGTATTTATGTGTGTGCGCACGCATATGTTTGGCTTTTGGAAATGAATTTATAGTAACAGAACTGCTCTTCGCCATGCGTCTCTTTCTAAGTATAGCCTGACTGCCTTCATCTGAAAGGGCCCGCTTCCAGAGAGCCCTGCAAACTGAGAAATCCTTGTTCCTGTTTTTAAGATTCTTCGGAGAGCTGCCTGGTTCTCCCTCTGAAGCCCTGGCTTTTCCAACGTTCTTCCAGCTCTCTGATGACATCAATGGAGGAGCTTCAATTAAGTGCTGACTCTCTGTAATCCTTCTCTTGACTATCCTGAAGCTTCTATTATTTTTCAGCTACTACGGATGGGTTAATTTTTTTCTTGAGGCCAAGGTTGTAAATCCATTTATATACACACCGAGACTACTTTTTTGAAACTGGAAGTCAGGACGTAGGATGGGATGAGGGTAGTCGCTTAAACAGACAGAGGGCAGAACGCTTTAAATGGGATCCATTTCCGAATGCACCGGATTTTACGTTTAGAATTTCGTATTCACTTTCTTCAGGAGGTCCTCTTAAACGTTTCAGCTTTAGGATCCACCTGAATCTCTTTCTCCAAGACAGGCTGTGGGTTCTCCTGGATTTTCCTACCAGTCTCCGTGGACAGTTTTGGGCCCCTGAGGTTTCCTGACTTGACCTCCCCTGTGGGATGTGGGAGAAAGTCAAAAGGAGGAACTCAGAGGTTGTTATTTGCCCAAAGCCTCATGACTGTGAGACCGTGGAGATATTGCACAGACTCAGGCAGTCTGCCCCAGAGCCAGCAGTCTTGCCTATAATGCTCCGCTGTTGTGTTTCTCAAATTTAATGTGCCAAGGACTCTCATGGGGACCTTGTTAAAATGCAAGGTCTGATTCGACAGGTCTAGGGTGGGGCCTGAGAGTCTGCAGTTCTAACAAGCTCCCAGGTGATGCTGATGCTGTTGATCTGTGACCCACACTCTGAGAACCATGATCTAGTGGTCTCACTCCTGAATGCACATTGAGATTAAAAAAAAAAAAAGGCCACCCAGAAATTCTGTTTTAATTGGTTTGGGGTGCAGCAGTCTGAGCATCATGAGTTTAAACGTTTCCTGGATGAATCTAGTGTGTAGCAGGGCTGAGAAGCACTGTTTTGGCCTTTTGTTGAGACTTCATCGGTTCCAGGACCCTTCTGCCCCACCCCCAAGACCTCCACCCATCTGTTCTCCTACAGAACAGTGCAATACCCCGCCTCTGGGGTAGGGGAGACCAGACTGGGGCAGACTTGGGGTCTCCTCCCCAGCGCCTGTCCTGCCCTGGGCTGGTTGGTTGGACTGGAGATGCTCTGGGTACCATGGCAGTGGGGAGTGGGCAGGTGTTAGGCTAAATCTGACCAGGTACACGACAAGGAGAGGAACAGAGGTCTCCCCTGGGGAGCCAGGAGACACTTCCAAGTTGCTCCTTGCTGAAATATTCATCTGCTCAGCTGAAAATAACTTCTTCATTGCTGAGGAGGCTACCAGGGGTTCCCCTCCTGCCAGAAAGGGGGGCAGTAGGGGCTCTGGAATTCCAGGAAAGTTGATACCACCAGACCAGGATGTGTCAGCAAGCCCTGGAATACTCACTGCCTAGGAGGTAGCTGTGTGGGGCCTTAGAACATCTCAGCCCCATGGACCCAGGTGATGAAGGTTACCTAGCCCAGCTGTTTTTCAGTGATCTAGATCTTTAGAGAAGATGCATCAGGGGGTTTATTAATTTCCTATGGCTGTTGTAACAACTTAAACTGAGTGGCTTACAAAAAAACACAAATTTACCTTACAGTCCTGGAGGTCAGAAGTCTGGTGCAGGTCTCACTCGGCTAAAATCAAGGTATTCTTTTCGAACCCTCCAGGGGAGAATCTGTTTCCTCATCCTTTTCAGCTTCTAGAGGCTGCCTGCCTTCGTCGGCTCATGGCTCTTGCCTCTGTCGTCAATGCCAGCAGCGGCAGGTTGAGTTCTTCACACACATCATCACTCTGACCTCTTCTGCCTCCCTCTTCCACTTTTGAGGACTCCTTCTGATTAATTGGACCCACCTCGATAATCCACACTACACTCCCTATTTTAAAGTTAGTTAACATTTAACTTCACCTGAAACCTCAATTTCCCACTGCAGTGTAACAGAATACACTCACAAGTTCTGGGGATTAGGATATGATATCTTTGGGGGGGCCATGATTCTGCCTAACGGGGGGTTGGGGGTCAGTCTGAGTGTGAGATCCCTGTTTCTGATCCCTTACTTCAACCAGACCATTTTTTTTTGTCTGCACCGCACGGCATGTGGGATCTTAGTTCCCCCCGACCAGGGATTGAATCCATGCCCCCTGCAGTGGAAGCACAGAGTCTTTACCACTGGACCACCAGGGAAGTCCCAACCAGACCAGTTTTGTTAAATATGCAACCATGCAAAATTTTCTTTGAAGAGAGTATTCCAAGGCTAACATATTTTTTCAACCAGTGGTCAGTTCCCTCCCTGCTCCAAACAGGATCCCTGGATCAGCAGCTAGATATCATCTGGTAGCTTGTTAGAAATTCAGAACCTCAGGCCCTGCTCCAGACCTGCTGAACCAGAATCTACATTTTCGCCCAGACCTAGGGCAGTGTGTGTGCACACTGACGTTAGAGGTCCTGGGTTAGTCCCCTGTAACCGTAGCTGCTCACTGAAACAACCTAGAGAGTTTTAAAACACACTGATGCCTGGGATCCACCTGATTCATGGCCTGGGGTGTGGCCTGGGCATTGGGATTTTTCAAATTTCCCAGGGACTGAGATTCTGCTAGTCCAATTTGGGAACACCTGGACTAGCCCAGCTTCCTCTGTGTGCAGAAGAGGCCATTTCCCAGAGAGGGAAAGTGACTTGCCCAGGGTCACTGCCCATCCCAGGAGAGGACTGACACTCTTGACTTTATGGATTGAGGATTTCTGCCCCTACTAAGAAAACAAAAACAGTAGCAACAATATCAGTGTCATTTTGGGTGGAGAGTGGGAAGGGAGGAGGATCCTTTTATTTTTTCCTGCCTGTATCCTTCTTTAGAGTTTGAATTATGTTGGAGTATATAAAAATGCTAAAGACTGGCTAAGAGACAAATCATAATGAAAATTCAGGGCTCTAATAGTGGTGACCATTTTTGGTAAACCCACCATGTACCAGGAAACTTGTACACATTTTTTCATTTAATCCTCATTGTGTCTTGGCAGAGTGGGAGGTAATTGCCCCATTTTGCACATTTTTGTGTAACCTCTAGAGTCCTGTCGATTAGGCACTGGAACCTAGCAGACAGCTGACCCCTTGGATGACCCACAGTTAGCTCTTGGCTTGGCCCCTGTTACAAGGCAGGAGGTTTGGGTGTGCAGCAGCCCCCAAAGATCTTGTCCTAATTTCCTGTCTCAGGAAATTCTCCCAACTCATCTGTCGCGTGCTTTGTGGGTCACTGTTCTTTGACCATAAGCATCGGACCAGAAACAAGTTTCTGTGTGTCCCCTGCCCATCTCCTTTTTTTCTTTTCTTTTTCCTCTTGTCTGAGTGGAGGCATCAAGAAACCACCTACCTTTGCCTTTATTAATTTGGTTCCCAAATAGCCTCATGGCACAACCATACATTACAGAGGAAACACTTGGAAATCTTAATTATTGTTATTATTAACTTTCTGAAGTTCACACCCAGTGCATATCATTTACCTGCTTTACTGGGTTAGTCATGAGGATGATAATAATGGTAACAATAAATAGCTAACACTTAGTGAGGTTTACTCCTTGCCAAGTTCTGTTCTTTACCTGTTTAAGCTCATTTAAATCTCACAAGCCTGGGAGACAGTACAATCATAGCCCCATTTTACAGATGAGAATATCAAGGCTCAGACGAAATGGGCTGATGCTTGGAAATGGCCCAGTCCGTGGCCACAGGCAAGTGTGCAGTCATGGGTTTCCCCTCCCTCTCCCTCCCCTTCTCTCTCTTTCAGTCTCTCTCTCTGTCTCTCTCATTCTCTCTCTCTCCCTGACAGCTGTCTGGTCAAATCCCAGAGCTTCCTCAGAGGACACCCTGCAAGTCCTCCTTGGCTGAGGGTCCTTACTCTGGGAGACATCAGCCCACTCTCTTCACCTCAGTTTCTCCTCCTAGGCTCTGCCTTTCTCTCCGAGGTGCTGGGAGGATTCTGTAAATAGTTCCTTTGAGGTGCTGGAAGCACTGAGTGGAGAAACTCACTATAAATACCCGGCATTTATAATTAGTCTTTGTGGCGGCACAGTTCTGCATGTGGGGGAGGCAAGCACCTGCAGGGGCAGAAAGTCAAAATGCAGGGCCTGGGGGCTCTTGAGAGCTGGCTCCATAGTGCTACCTGTGCTGGAGAGAACCTATGGGAGTGAAGCCTCCCAGACAAGAGCACAGTGGCAGGGCCCCCATGCAGCCTCAGACAAGAGCAGTGGGGGGCTGCTAAGGGCTCCCAGCTCCATTGCTCCCTGTCTGTGAGACCTCCTGCAAATTATTTTGCTCACTTGAGCCTCAGTTTCTACATCCATAAGATGGGAATTATCATTCCTGTTGTGAAGAGTTAAAGATAATGGGTATAAAGCTCCCAGTACTGGTGCATGCAGTAGGTGCTTAATACATGTCAGATTCTTCTTGTTCCTTTGTGTGCACAGCTAGGCAGGCACCATCTCACTTGCATATCAGATGGGTTTCTCCTGCTTAAAGACTTTCTGAGACTCTCTATTGGCGGTAAAGGTCCCCCGTGCCTGCATCTTATCCCCATGGTCCTCCTCTGAGCTGAGACTCACTTGCTCACAGCTGTCCACCTGAAGACTGTGTCCAGCATCTTCTGCTTTCTTCCCTGGAGCCTTTTCAGATGTTGCCAGAACCTGCTCAATCTGTGCAAAAGTGCAGAAGTGCAGAGAAAAGAGCCAAGGGAACAACCATCAACCAACGGGGAAGGGAGCTGGTGGATAAATATGCTACCCTCCCTCCTTTAGGAGGAAATTTCTGGGAGGCTCCCTGCTTGCCTCTCAGAAGTCCTGGCAGCATCAAGGAACCCCAGCAGTCATCTTGATGGTGAACATGTATATGGCTTTCCCTACCAAATCTTTCCACAACCTCATTCCTACTTCTTGAAATCATCTCCCATTAAACCACCTGCACTAAACCCTTGTCTCAAGCTCTGCTTTTGGAGAACCCAACTTATGACGTCATCACACCTTTGGAATAAGATCCAAACTCCTCACTGTGACTGCAGGGTCCAGCATTTTCATCATTCCTTCCTCATCTCCCATCTCTCTCTCTGCTTCCCACTGCCTTCCAGTCATGCCAGCCTTCCATCATCTTCCTTTAACTTACCAAGCATTCCCTCCTTAGGGTCTTTGCAGATGCTGTTCCCTCCGACTGGAATGCCCTTCCCCTCACTCTTCGTCTGTGTCAGTCCTTCAGGTTTCAGCTTAAACATCAGTCCCTTAGAGAGTGTCACTCCCTCTTGGCCTCATCTCCTGCAGGTTCTAACCCCCTTTATTCTCTGTCACAACAGCCTGGATTTGAAATTGTATATTTGTTTGAATATTGTTACCTGTCTCCCCTACTAGACTGTAAGTCCCACGTAAATATGGATGGGCTCTGCCTAGTCCCATGGACTCTACAGCATCTGGCACAGCCCTTGACACAGGGGGCACAGTTAATAAATATTTATTGAATGAAGATGGAATGCAGGTTGGTCGGTTCCCCCTCCAACCCAAGCTTTCTCTATCTGTCGGACTATGGGATGTTGACAGAGGGCTTTTATGGGGAGTGGTAAGGAGGCAGGAAAATACAGTCTCCATCCTCACCTCCCTCACTCCCACTTTGCCAGGATCAGGGTCAGAGGTTACTGAAAGAGACTCTCCAGTCTGGACTCAGGCTTCAGGAGGACATATCTAAGTGCTTCCTCCATGAACAGGAGATTTCATACACAACTGGCCCTGTTCTCATCTGGAGCATGGCTGGGTGTGACTTCAGGGGGCCAGAAGGTTGATCTTCACTGTCAGCCTTTGTAAGGATAGGGCCAACTTGCAGCTGGTCTGTGTAACTCTGTGCTTATCTCCAGAGACACTGGAACCATGGACTTGGCCAAGAAGGGATGGGATGTATTAATCAGTGATTTATAGTGTGCTGTCCGAAGTCCAAAACCGCCTGGAAGTGCCGTGTACGAACTTGCTGCACAGTTTGTTAGAAAAACGTAGATGAATGGTGTGCACCTGGTTTCAGTTTATTATGCCAGTTACTCAGCCCAGTTTTGTCTTTGTGACCAGAGGGAGGCAAAACGAACAAATGTCTCATGGGAACTTATGCCTTGGCATCCCTGAGGCTGAGATCTCCCACATACTGTTAGGTGGTTCGTGGTCCCGAGACCAGGCTAGTTCTGTGTGACCAAGAGGGGCATTATGGGTCTTCCTAAAGTGGCTCTGAGTTTCCTTTCTCTTATTTTCTGCATCCTTTGCTTGTAACGAAGTCTTTCATGACTCTTGCTTTGCTGGAGTCTTGTGAGTCCTTTCAGTGATCTGACCCAGCATAGTTGCTGCAGCCTCTCTGGTATGCTGGGCCTTAGTTCTTGGTAATTTCCTCTCTTGACACTGAAATTGGAGAGTCCTGGGATGTTTCATCTGGGAGGGCTCTCAGGGTTTTGGGACTGGCATCTGTTTCTTATGGATGAGAAGATGGAGCCGTGGAGACCCAACCTACATCTCATGGAGGAGAAGAGAGAGCAGCAGAAACCCAACCTGAAGGTGTGAATTGCCCATAATCACCAAGCAAGTTATACTCAGAGGAAAGGAATGTTACCTATAATCCCATCATCCAGAGACAACAATAGCTAACATTTTAATACATTACCTTTTAGTCTTTTTTCCTTTCATATATATAATTAAACATAATTGACATATACTGAAAAAGCCATTTTACCCTTTGCCTCAGTATTACATTATGAGCATTAGTTGACGATCTTATAAAGACTCAATTTCTTCATTTGTAAAATGGGAATAACAATAATAATGATAATAATACCTGTACCTATATTATAGGGTTGTTGTGGGGATTAAATGAGAAAATGCATGTAAAAGCTTTTAGCCCAGTGTGTGGTATATACTAAGTGCTCAGTAAAAATTATTATTATAATGAAATATTTAAAATCACAAATGGCTACAGAGTAGTCTATTGAGTATGTCATTATTCACGTAACTATTCCTTTATTGAATCCACAGGTAATAGTTAAGAATCAGGTAATCAAGTTAATTCTCAACTTTGTTTTTTCTACGCAGCACTGTTACCTTCTAGAAAAGCAAAATGTCAGTGCAGAGGCCACTGGAGCCCATGTGTTGTTGATAACGATGATCACAGCTGCAAAAAAATAAGGGGTGCCTTGAGCCACTAGACCCCTCTGATGATGGGGAGACTGTCTCAGTTGGAAGTATCTTGGAGCTTAATGCAGAGCAAGTTCACAAAATCACTGTGACAGTGGGATGGGATAGGATTGACCGTGCAGATGCCCCACAGGTGTTGGACAGAGCAGGAGACCTAGGATCAAGTGGCCTGGGGGAGAGGTCAGCAAGGGTGTCTTGGAGCAGGTACAGCGGTGATGTCACTGTAGATTTATGTACGTTGAAGCTCCTCTGAAAGCTCAACCTGAGACAAGGACATGGGTGCTGGTGTTTTATTTGGGAGAGGACCCCAGGAGGGAGAGAGTAGGGGGTGTGTCCTGAGAGGGAGGAAGCCAATAAAAGGTGTGTTATTGAACTATGGACACCTGGTCCTTGGGGCCTTTGGGACCCTTTGAGGAGCCACTAGAATGTACTTCAGAATTGTCCCTCCAGAGCACGGGATCCTGGGCATTTATCCATGATGGTTGATGGTTGCCTCCGGGTGTAACTCCTCTGCAATTCCAGGCTGCTCTGTGCATGGAGACACAAGGGGGTGAATGTCTGTAGTTCTGCAAAAATACCTGAGACAGAAACATGGAGGGACACGGGAGCCTAGGAGGGATGGTGTCAGGTGCATGGATCCAGACACGCAGCTGCCACTGAAGCTGGTGGGTCAAGAGGAGTTAGAGGGACGAGGGATTTGCTTCAGAAATGAGGATGACAGCGGTGCTTCACTGCCCTCGCCCTGCAATTCCATGCCTTCCACTGTTGTCAGGAAATTCTCCCTTGTGTCCACCATGGATCTCTCTTGCTGTGGTTTCTTCCTCTTTCCCTTTGTTTTAGCCTAAAAGGAGATGCAGAGCAGCTGGCTGTGGTCAGATGGAAATGCTAGAAAAGCTACAGATTCTTGGCAGCCCACCCCTCCAGGTTCACTTCGGGCTAGACCAGTGCTCCCAGAGGACCCCTCTCTCCTTTCCTGTTCTCTTTCTTAATCCACTTACACAGGATGTGAACACTGAATGTGGCCTGTTTGATCCATTGGGTGGTCCAGATGCTAACGTCTCCCCTTTAATGATAGCTACAGCTGACATTAGTTATTTACTGTAAACCAGGCCCTGTGCTAGGTGCTTCCCATCTCAACTCTGAACGGCCTCTGTGCTAGGTTCTGTTAGTACCCCACGGTATGGGTGAGGAGGTTGAGGCTCAGAGAGGTAGACATTTCAAGCATGAGGTGGGACAGGGCTTCAAGCCACAGCCACGTCACCTGCTCCCCTCCCTTTGAGCAGGTGTTTATTCACCTCTTTGTAACATGCTGTGTGCTCAGATGCTCAAGGCGGCACCTTGGGGTTCACAAGATGTTGTTCCTTGGGGGCCCTTTGCGTACCTGCCTAGTCTTGAGTAGGAAACAACTCTTAGCACTTGGGAAAGTGATAATTGAAGTAACATTTAATACTTACTGTACATTGAGTAACATATAACTGTTACCTCTGCACCTGGCCAACCCCCATTGGACATATGAGGAAACTGAGGCTCTGGGAAGTGGGGATTTACCCTGGGGATACCCAAAGCCACACAGGTGGTAAGCGTGGGAACCAGGTATCAAACTCAGCCTGTTTGATTGCAAAGCCCATGAGGTTCCCCACTAGCATTTGCAGGGTGCCTTCCATAGGGTGGCCATAAAGACCACAAACGAAGGTGAGAATGCATAATGAATGATTTATTGATATTAAAACACACACCCAAATAACTTCTGGTGCCGGTCCTTATGGCCTCCTTGTAAGTGCCTGGTGGGGGAGAGGTTGAAACTGACTAATGGCCGTATGTAACTGACATAAGCACTGGGTGGTGAAAATGATGTTGAGGGGCAGAGGAAGTCTGTACCAAAGTGCCAGCTGGATCCAAGCTGAGAGCGAGGGTGGGGGTGGATGGAGGATGATGCAAACTTGTTTCCTTTACAACAAGAAATGTGCCAGTTAGAGAACATTTGGCTCAGAGGACCTGAGATGATCTAGCTCCTCTGGCACTTTCAGGATGGGGCAAAGGAGGCCGGGATAGAGGAAATGAACGCCTGAGGCCCCACTGCTTCTCAGGGCCACGCCCACTGAATCCCGGCTCTCAGGGCGCAAGCTCGCCACGCTGCCTGTGTGCCCCGCCTCCCGGATCAACTGAGGGTGCGAGAGGATCCCTGGTGACCTGTGGGTCCTTCACTCCGTGGCTTCCTTGCCCCACTCCAGGGCTGCAGCCTCTTCCTGCTCCTCCCTCCCTCTCTCTGACTAAGAGAAGCCCTGAGGCCCCCCCTTCTGCCAACCCCCAACCGCCCCCTCTCCTCCGGAGCCCCCAGGCCGTGAGCGGTGGCTCCATGGAGAAGCAGGGCCGTGGGCGGGGCGAGCGGGATAATTATAATCTTGGAAGGTTTGAATCTCAGGCGTAGAAGCAGGGAGGCAGTTCTTCCTGCCCGGTTTGGGAGCTGGGTCTGAGTCAGAAACTGTCTCCCACAGCCCAGCCCCCTCAGAGGCTGATCTCACCTTGCCCTCCACCTTGGAGCCAGACCTTGAGTCAGTTCATTCATTTACAAAATGCTGGTTGTGTACTTATCACATGCCCCGCACTGCATGGAGCCTTGAGATACAGATTGGAAGGGGGCCAGGGGCATGTCGCCTGGTGGTTACCAGTATGTTGTCCGTCAAACTCCACAGTTTGCAATCCTGCCTCCACCATTTAGTAGCAGTATAATTTTTTATGCATTGTTTAAGCTCTCTGTGCCTTACTTTTCTCATCCGAGAAATGGGTATTATAAATATCTCCCTTGTAAGGATTAAAGGAGAGAATACACATAAACCACTGAGTACAGTGCCTGAAGCATGTTAAAAGCATACAAAATGTTAGTTATTGTTGTCGATATTATTTTTAAAATTTTTATTGAAGTGTTGAATAACGTAAAGTTCCTATTCTGGAAAGTCTAGAGTAGAGATGGCAAAAAGGCTCACATGTCAACTTTGATAGATTGATAGAGGGTGCTTGGAATACTGTATTAAGAAAGATTATGAGGATCAGTTAAGACCCATCAGAAAAAAGAGCGTGATTGATTACCAATGCCCGCAACAGGTTTTAGATAAGGGCACATATGCCTAGTATCAGCTGTCTCTGTTACTGAGTTAGTCCTGGAGAGGAGAAGGGAAGGGAATGGCAGGGGTAGTAAGAAATTTAGAGGAGTATACAGTCAGACCGTACCAGGTATTTGAAGCAAATGTTGGAGGGGCCAAGGCTGCCTAAGAGCTGTTCCTATGTGGATATTCCTGAGCGTCCACAAGGATGTGGATTCTTCCTGCTGCAGTGTGCCGAGAACTTTTTGTCACAATATCCAGGTTTGAATCCTGGCACTGGTACTCACAGGCTGTGTGGCCTTGGGCAAGCATTGGATCTATCCTGTGTCTCAACTTCCCCATCTGGAAGATGGGGAGAATGACCCACCTCTCACCACCTTCCTTGGATTTTGGTGAGGATTAAATGAGATAATACATGTTAAGAATTTAGAACAGTGCCTGACACATAGTAGATACTCAAAACCCTCGTGGTTAGCCATTGATATTTTGTGTGCCTTAAAGAACTGGGGGGGTAGGGAGGAGCTTTCTTTCCTTTATAATCCATTATCAGTCAAATAGTTCTACTCTAAGTGCTGGAAACGAGGATTAGTTGGAACAGTCAAGTTATTTAAAAATAGAGGATTACTAGGAAAAAGCTGAACATGTCAAACAACTGGTGAGTTGTTCAAATAAATTATGGTAGGTTATACAGCGTTATATAAAATATGATTCCACTTTTTTGAAAAAGTATTAATTCATATATGACCAGGAAAAGATTTGGAAATTTGAACACCACAGAGTTAATAATGACTAGTGTTGAGTAGGTGGATTGTGGGTGTTGACGAAAAAATTAATCAATAGTCGATCTAAAGAAGAAATAGAGAATTTTATTCAAGCCAACCTGAGGATTATAACCTGGGAGAGAGTCTTTCAGAAAATTCTGAAGACTGTTTCACTTGTTAGAAGTCGTTATATACGTTTACACAGTTATTATCAAGACTGTGTAAGGATCAGAATGGCACACTGATATTTGACATAAAGGATCAGAATGGCACACTGATATTTGACATAAAGTTCACCAAAGATACGTAGTCCAGATAAGCATGTATGAAGCGAACAACTGGTCACCACGACCCCTTACAGGATTGGGAAAGGAATGTTAACTTCTAAGGAGTTATGTTGCTGGCATATGAAGAAGGGTAATGTTGATCTTTACAGTTGAGCAGGCATTCCTGCCTTGAAGAGGTCTGGTTAATGTATAATTCAGATGCACAATGCACGTTAGGGAGGGCCCAATATGGGCAGGGAGTATGTTATGCTTAAATTTTCTTGTCTTGCCTCAAAACATAAATTTTATTCCATCATAGGTTACCATAGGTACCCATTGGAGTTCTTAACAGAAGCCAACCTGGGCTAAATAAGCAGAAAAGGAAATTGGTAAAAGTGTGTTGGGAGCCCCAATCCTCAGGTGAATGTCTCAGCTTTCAGGGGCATGACCTGAACTTGTCTGGTTGGCTTGCCCAGACCCCTGTGTGGATACCAGGAACTTGACCCTGCAACCACTATGATTCCTGAATGTAATTAACTCAACTCTGAACCCTAGGGGTGGCCAGAAATAATAATCTTTAAGACTAAATGGTCATTAGCTCAGAAGAATGTACAAAGTCCTTCTCTTCAACTCTGAGTCTTATGTTCCAACTCATGGAGTCCTCAGGTGGGCAGTTCCTCAATCTAGTTCACTTGGTCTCTGCTCCCTGGTGGGCAGGTACTTCCAGTTGAATTTCTGAGGCTTCCCAGTATAGTCAAGTCTCTTCATAGTCATGAAGGAGTAAAGTCCCCCAGCCCTTGATCACCCCTTTGTACCCTTTCTCTCTTCTCCTTGGAATAGGCCATTTGTCTTTTTTTTTTTTTTTTTTGCGGTACGCAGGCCTCTTTTGTGGCCACTCCCGTTGCGGAGCACAGGCTCCGGACACGCAGGCTCAACGGCCATGGCTCACGGGCCTAGCCGCTCCGCGGCATGTGGGATCTTCCCGGACTGGGGCACGAACCCGTGTCCCCTGCATCAGCAGGCAGACTCTCAACCACTGCGCCACCAGGGAAGCCCAGGCCATTTGTCTTTGAAGCCCAATGAGTATCAAGACCATCAGACCCTTCTTCTACATTGTAGCACTTTTCAGTATGAAAGGATTTTGGGGAAAGGGTTTATGGGAGAGATGGCCGTTGGTCAGGAAGGATCTAGACATCCTCATGGAGGAGGAGGCTTCTGAAATGAACCTCAGGGGATAGCTGTGATATTCCAGGCAGGGATAGGATGGAGAGAGGGCAGTGCAGGCTAGAAGAGGGAAGCATGTGATTTGGGAAAAAGTGATTTTTTTGAAAACAGCTCGGTCGACACAGTCATTGGTCCTGTGTTCTGTTCTGTCAATAATGCCCAAGTGTATTGCTTGACACTCAGTAGGCATTTCATGAATATTAGATAAAGTAATGAATGAATGAATCAATCAATGACTAGTCACAGGTATGGGGGAGGGGGAGATCTAAAGCCCAGCTGGGTGGTCATGGTTTAAATTCCTAAGGTGGGTTGTCATTGACTTTGGACAACAACATGGTTGTAATTCCCCAATTGAGTCCTAAGTGATGCCAGCTCCTAGCAGTGGGGGGAAGGAGAGGAAGGAGAGATCCCTTCTGTTGCCCCACCCAGGGTTGGAGTGAGAGACCTCCAACCAGCTAGTCCTTGTCTCTTTAACAGCCTCCTAGAGGCCAGGTTCTAAGGCACAAGCCCTTAGGCAACTGGCTCTTGCCTCCCTCTCCAGGTTTATACCTTCCTCTGTTCTTCACCTTGAACATTTCTGAGAAGGAGAAAAGGAGCCCCTGATAGCTGGGAGGTGGCCTGGTATTTTCCTATGGAACAGAAATGATTTCACAGATCACCAGCAGCAGACACGGTCACCCTTGGCTGTGATGGGTTGAGACCACTCTGCAGTTATGTCCGAACCACAAAAGTGACCAAACTGCCCCCATCCTGGCTAATATGAGTGACCGTTGCATCTTCTTCAGTTACTGTTGTAGCCTTCCTTTCCTGCTTTCTAGATAACATTAAGATACCCAGTTATAGACACAATATTCAATCGGTTAGTAGCAAGTCACCAACCCTGGTGGCACTCAAGAGAGGGTATTATACAGGGCGAAACACCAAGGGGTGGAGATCACGGGGGACATCTGAGAATTCTGCCTGCTGTGGCAAATCATTAAACCTTCATTTTAATGAGCCTACTTCCACTGTGCCCCCAATGATTCAGGCAGGTGGAAGGGGAAGACCTATAAGGAGACAGTGTAATGGGGTGGAAACCTTTACATATGGGTCCAAGTCCTCCATATGGGACTTGGGGCAAGTTACTTAAACTTTAAAAGTTTTAATATCCCCATTTAAAAAATAGGAGTCATCATAATAAATGATAACAGTAAAAACTACTTCATAGGGCTGTTTTGAAGGCTGAGAAAACACGTAAGGACTAGCTGGAGCAGAGTAAGCAATCAGTACATGTTAGGTATCATCCTGTTGTGCAATACTTCCCCCCCCGCCCCCCGCTCCCCGCCCCAGACTGGAAGGAAGGTTTTCAGTCCTTCCTGGCTAGATCGGGTGTCCCTGTTTGGGACTTCCACGGCCCCTTTGCCCTCTACCAACACAGCTCTTCTCTGTTCATCATGTCTTCCCCATTGGACCCAGAGTGTATTAAGGCAAGGTCCTGTGTCAGTTTTCCATAAGCTAGGTTTTGCTGCAGTAACAAACGACCCCCAAAGCTCAGTAGCTTCCAACTGAAAAAGTTTGTTTCCTTCTCACATTGCATGTCCATCGCGGGTTGGCAGTGGCTCTGCTCCATGTCATCTTCACACTGGGACCTGGCAGATGGAAGAAACTCTATGTGGAACAGTGCCAGTCTCATGGCAGAGGAAAAGAAAAGACATAGTGAATAATGTGTCGGCTGTTAAATCTGCTGGGAAGTGACACGTGTCAATTCCATCTGCACATGTGTGGCCAAAGTCACATAGTCATTACTGAGTTTGATAGGATGGGGATGTAAAAATCTTCTTGTGGGAGGTAATCTCAAATCTTTGGCAAATAGTGTTAAAATCCACCATGTAAATCTTATAAAATTCATTTTATGAACAATAACAATACTAATAGCAGCAAAGTACTGGGTGCGTTTCCAAGTTCTTTACATAAATTAACCCACTGAACCCTCATAACAACCCTGTGAGGAAAGGGCTATTGTTATTCCCATTTTATGGATGGGGAAACTGAGGCACCGAGCAGTTAAAGTCCCACGCCCAAGGTTGCAGAGTTAGGTGGAACACCCAGAGTTGGGTGGGGAGAACCTCCAGGGTTCCCTCCAGGCTGGGAACCAAGTGGAGGTCCAGGAAGGAGCCATAAGGCAGAATTCCCAGATCCAGCTGGGGAAATGTGAGGCTCCTTCCTCCTCTGGCTGCTTCTCAGTGACCTCCCTTTGCACCAGGCTACATGGGGCCCCATCCCTTCCAGTAGCTTACATGCAGCTCCCTAGATGAAATTCTGTGTTTAGGGCCTGCTGAACACTGTAAAAATGTCAATTAACTTGATTTTAAAATGCTCCCAGTCTCATTAACAACAAACTGTTAGTGTCGGTGCAGGCAGTCAGGGCTAAGAATAAATAATATAAATATTAAAAGGTTTCTGGTGTCATTAATTATCAATAATAAATTATACCCCACCCCCACCCTCTCGCTGGCTGCCAGGGATCCCAGGAAGAGTTATTACTAGAAGTCTGACATTTGGCTTATTCATCTGCTGTAGAGAAGGCATGCAGGCATTGAAGACTCAGGCCCCAGGAATCACCGCTTTCGTGACCTCTAGTCTGATGAATTTAAGTTGTTAGCAGTCTTGCAGTAGACCGTAATCACAGTGTGGGCCATAAGCCAGCTCTGACCCCGGGCAGGTGCCCTATCAATGTCTGGTGAATGAATAAATGAATGAAATTAAAGTTTTGAGCTTATAGTTGTACCTCTGAGCATGCATTTGGGCTCTGCTCCTTCCTAGCTGTGTGACCCTGAATGAGTCACTTCACTTCTCTGTGTCAGTTTCTTCTGCTGTGAAATAGAGTTGATAGTACTAGCAGCTACTTCACAGGTTGCAAAGATGAAAACAGAATATGCGTGTTAAAGCTTCAGGCACATAATAAGTGCTCAATGAATATTAGCCACCATCATTATCTTCATCTTCATCATCATCATTATTTTAATTATAATTGCAGCTCTGTGCTGGAGGAACTTAAAAGTTTTCTGGTTCATCCCCTCAGAGGAACATTCTGTAGCCATTAAAAATGATGTTTGCAGGGACTTCCCTGTTGATCCAGTGGTTAAGGATCCAAGCTCTCAATGCAGGGGGCACAGCTTCGATCCCTGGTTGGGGAACGAAGATCCTGAATGCCTCATGGCACGGCCAAAAAAAAAAAAAAGATATTTGCAAAGACATTTTAATGACAAGGAAATAATGCTTACTTTAAGTTTAAAAAAGCAGACTGCAGAATTTCATATGCTTTGTGGTTGTGGTGATGTTAAACAGACAAAAACAGGATGGAGATACATCAAAACATTATTGGTGATGTTTTTCTAGGTAGCGAGTCTGGGTAGTTATTTTATTTTTTTCAGTATATTTTATGTAGGTTTTAATTTTTACAATAAGCATATTTTGTTTATTATGAAAATTTCCCAACTCACACAAAAATAGACTAGTATTATGAACACCCATAAACCCGTCACTTAGATTTAGTGATAGTTAACATTTTGCCATATTTGCTTAATCTTTTTTTTTGGATGAAATATTTTAAAGATACTGACATCATGTTATTTTATCCCTAAATATTTCAGTGTGTATCTCTAAAAAAATTTTTAAAAATTTTCCTACCTAACCACAATACCATGACCACATTTGGCAAACTTAGGAATAATTCTTTCATGTTATCTAATACAGGCTTACCTTGTTTCATTGCACTTCACTTTATTGTGATTCACAGATATTGCATATTTTACAAATTGAAGGTTTGTGGCCACCTTACATCAAGCAAGTCTATTGGCACCATTTCCCCAACAGCTTATGCTCACTTCATGTCTCTGTGTCACATTATGGTAATTCTTGCAGTATTTCAAACTTTTTCATTATTATTATATTTATTATGGTGATCTATGATCTGTGATCTTTGATGTTACTACTATGACTCGCTGAAGGCTCAGATAATGATTAGCATATTTTAGCAATAAAGTATTTTTTAATGTATGACATTGTTTTTTTAGACATAATGCTATTGCACACTTAATAGACTACATTATAGTGTAAACGTAACTTTTTTTTTTTTTTTTTTTCTGTTTTTGCGGTACGCGGGCCTCTCACTGTTGTGGCCTCTCCCGTTGCGGAGCACAGGCCCTGGACGCGCAGGCTCAGCCGCTGGCCCAGCCGCTCCGTGGCATGTGGGATCTTCCTGGACTGGGGCACGAACCTGTGTCCCCTACATCGGCAGGTGGACTCTCAACCACTGCGCCACCAGGGAAGCCCCAAAACTTAACTTTTATATGCATCGGGAAACCAAGAAATTAGTGTGACTTACTTTATTGCAATATTTGCTTTATTTCAATGGAACCAAACCAGCAATATCTCCTTGGTCTGCCTGTACATAATCCATATGCAAATTTCCCCAATTGTCCTTCAAAAAAAATTTTTTTTAACAATAGATTTGTTTGAATCAGGATCCAGTTAAGGGCCATACATTACATTTGGTTGTCACGTCTCTAATTCTCTGTAAATGGAGCATAACATAGCCCTGCCTTTGTATCCATCACATTGACCCATACCGTTATTCTGTTGAAGGTTCCAACTTCTGTATTTACCTTTTCTTTGTGGTTGCATTGCTTTTGTAATATGAAAAACAATGTGATTAAAAAAAAAAAATGCTCCCCTCTGTAGTTTCTAGCCATGCTCCCAACTGTGTAGGCAATAGTAATAACTACATTTTCCTTGTGCCAGGCATGGTAGTCAGCACTTTATACTATACTATTTATACTATCTTATTTAATTCTCATAATAAACTTGTGACGTAAATACTCTTTTTATCAATCCTATTATATAAATGATGAAAATGAGGCACACAAGTAAGATTACTTGCCAAGGCCCAATTGTCAAGCAGATCAGCTCTCAAGCCAGCAAGCTTAACCGCCATGCGGTATTAAAAGAACTGAAAGAGGGACTCCCCTGGTGGTCCAGTGATTAAGACTCCACGCTCCCAATGCAGGGGGCCTGGGTTCGATCCCTGGTCAGGGAACTAGATCCCACACGCATGCCGCAACGTAGATCATACGTGCCGCAACTAAAGATCCGGTGCAGCCAAATAAATAAATATTAATAAAAAAGAAAAGAACTGGAAGAGTTGCTGCAAACTAAGAAGGAAGGCAGGGAAACCAACTCTGCCTCCCCTGGGGATGCTACATGACGACCAGGAAGCAGATTCCCCGTGATGCTCAGGGACAGGTCTGCAGGGAGGCGATGGAGTAGTGTCTGCAATGATTAAACCTGTTCTTCTGTCAGAACTTGGAGCTGCTCTGGGCATCTCTAGGGTTTCCTTCTGCTTCCTTTTCGTCCATTCTTAGCAGATTGGAAGGGTCCTAGGAAGTTGTGCTATTCCTTTTCTGGGCTTGAGAGTCCCTGGGTCTGTTTTTTATAGGCAAGGAGACATCAGACCCAGAAAGCAGCTCTCAAAAGGGACGCTCCACAGCTACCAGGGTAAAGGACCTGTGGATTCACCAACTATTCCATTCCTGGGTCTTCATTCATGAATATTCTGGAAAATCAGGCAGTACATAGTGTGTTTTAGGAAAGAACACTGGAAGGGGACATTCAAGCACCTGGGTCCTTAGGAAGATTTGCCTCTTCCATGGACAGGCTGTGTGTCTTTGTCTATGGCACCCAGATTCCCTGAGCCCAAGTGTCCTGTATTATATCTGATTTAAAGCTGTCAGTTCGATTTCCATTGTGAGGTTGGTATAAGGACTGTGTGAGGATAAGAGTGGGAGTAACGACAGAGATATAAGAGCTCCTCTCCAGGGTGTACTGCAGGAGTTGCAAATTCAGATGTGCACACTGTCTAGGTAGGTAGCATGTGGTTCCCAGGAAAGTTGTCATGTTCCAACAGGACCCCAAAGCCATGGTTGACTGATAGATCAAGGCCTTCGCAATGGACCTAGGTTACCCTGGGATATTTGGACTTGGTGAAAGAGGGTGGTGAGTCATTCTTTCCTGTGGGTTTAGGTCCAAACTAGGAATAGGGGGCATTGATATGAATGCTCTCTCACTATGAGGAAGACAGTTTGGTGAGGAAGGTGAATACAGTGAGCAAGTGAGAGGGAGAGAGACACGGGAGACCCAGCTTCCAGTTGTCCTTGGGATCTGACTGCATCCCTGAGGTTTGACCGTTCAGCCATTTCTGGCTTCTCTGAGCCAACCACTCCTCCTTTTCTAGGTTTAATGGTTTTGAGATTGTTTCAGAGGAGAAAGCTAGAATGTACAGAAGCTTGGAGACCATCTCCTGGTCCCTCTACCTCATTTCACAGCTAATGCTTTGTTAACCACCTTGCTTCAGGTATCTGAGCAAGTGAGCAGCAAAACCAATACAAGAATCCAGGTCTCCTGACTTCCATCTGAGGGCCTCCCCCACCTCTCCACTCTGCCTCTTTTCTATCTGGGCAGCACATCATAATGACACATGTTAAAACACAGTAAGTCTTACTATTTACTGAGTATATACTAAATTCTTCCCTGTGCTCGGTGATTCTCATGCATTATCTTAATAGCAACCCAGCAAAGAAGCTATTATTTTTCTCATTTTGCATAGTGGAACACTGAAGTTCGGAAAAGTTAAGCAACTTGCCCAAAGACACAGGTAGTAAGTCACAGAGCCAGAATTCAAACTCAAGTTCTCGTGCTTAATCATGGTGCCCTGCCCTGTCTGTAGCTTCCTGCTCTACTGAGAGTGGCAGTGGCCACACACTCCTTAGAGCCGGTTCCCTTGCTGAGTCTATGACTGTGCCTGAGCAGCCCCAAGAGATCTGTCATTTCCTGTATCCTGTAGCCACTGGCATGGGAGTTCTTGGACTTGTATTATTTACCTAAGAATTTTCAAGGCTGCTTACTGCTTAGGTAACAAATACATCTGAAAATATGGATGGAAAATTGGCTTTGCTTACCCAAAAGTGGGGAGAGCTCTAGGCATTCTTGGGAAATGTTGGTGCAAACATGTGTGTGTGCAAAAGAGGCCTAGGTTTTTCTCATCATCCCCATGGTAGAGGACGGAATTCTTGATGTCTCCCTGCTAAGGTGGCTTTGGTGCAGATCAACAGAAGTATGCCCTGTGGCGGACAGGGATGGCTCACTAAGGTCCTTTCCAAGTTCACAGAGATGACAGAGGGTATTCTATCCCGAAGTTTCAACTTCTGATCATTAAGAACCACCTGGGAGGGACTTCCCTGGTAGTATAGTGGTTGAGACTTCGCCTTCCAATGCAGGGGGTGTGGGTTTGATCCCTGGTCGGAAAGCTAAGATCCCACATGCCTCGTGGCCAAAAAACCAAACATGAAAAAGAAGCAATATTGTAACAAATTCAATAAAGACTTACAAAGAAAAAAAGAACCACTTGGGAGGCTTGTCAAAAATGCAGTGTATCAGTTGTGTGTTGCTGTGTAACACACTGCCCCTAATCTTAGTGGCTTAAAACAACAACAGTTAGTTTGCTGAGGAATCTGTAACTAGGGCAGGGTTCAGCAGTCATGGCTTGTCTTTGCTGGGGCAGCTCAGCTGGGGACTGGAGGATCCACTTTTTTTTTTTGAATTTTAGAGCTTTACTACAGAAAACAGTGGCATCAGCATGACATGAGTGTGGTGCTCCAAGGACAATTATGCTTCAAGGACAGAGAATGACCCTGCCTGAGAAAGTTGCAGTGTTACACCCCCTACTGGACTCTTAATCGTCCTCCCCACCATGTTGAGATGGTTACGAAATTCCTGAGCCCACCTGGGCAACACCCACCTGGGCAACGGGACCTGTCTCAAATAAGGAAAGGCATCTGGGCTGTCCCACTCGTACCCTATAGAAGGAAGGTGTATGTGCCTCAGCCAATCAGTAAACAAAATTTTCACCTCGGACCATTATTTTGTTTTCTGGCTATAAAAACTGATCAATAGCATATGTTTGGGCTTGACTCTCCCAGACTGCTAGGAAGTTGGCCCGCTGTTCTGGCAGCGACCCTTCCCTCTAATAAATTCTGTCTTCTTTACATTCTGCCTTGTGTCTGGAAATTCTTTTCCAACCCACGTTCAGACCACAACATTTGGTGGCCCGTACGGGGCTCTCCAGGGGCATCTCTTTCCCCACCTCCTCTCCTCATTCCTTGGGACCCTCTGTGAACAGGCAAGTTGCTGTGGAAGCAACGGAGGAACTCTGGCCAGGGCCACACCTTGTGTGTTCCGAAGGCTCCACGGTTCACTTTGCCCCAGTAACTGCCGCCCAGAGCAGGTGAGGATCCCTCTGTCTTCCTTCCAACTGAGGACTAGGCTGAAGGGTATCATGCGGGCACGGGTAAGGCATTTAAAAGCCATTAGGGTGCCTGCTGCTTGAAGACTCCCATGAAAGGATAAGGGGGTCCTGGAACGGACCAGGCTATTAGAGCGCCTGCCCCCAGCAAGACAACTTCCATGCAACGCGAGGCACATTGTGGATGAAGCAAAATACACAGCTCCCAGTCTCTTGGCCACTGCCTCCTCGGTAGGGATAGAAGGCGGAATCCTTAGTCCTCTTTTCTGTCGCTTCTGCTGCTTTCTCCTCAGCTCGGACTGACTCCAAAGGACCTCGCCGCCTCTAGGTCTTCCCGGGAGCTCCTTCCCATCCCTGAGAGTCTAATAACTGTGAGTCAATTCCCGGCTGGCTTCCGGGGATTCCTCTCTCTGGTCGCGGATGCCCTGGCCGCACGGTTTCTCACTGCTCTGGCCACCTCAGTCGGACGCGACCGCTGAGACAGTCGGCATTTTTGTGCCTAAGTCGCACGGAGCCGTCACTGGAAGAGCTCAGCAGCCTGAAGCGTGGCGGGGAGAGCAGGATCCACTTTTAAGATGACTCATGCACCTGGCTGGCAGGTTGGTGTGCTTGTTGGCAGGAAACCCTGCCAGGGTCGTGGGCTGTGGGCCTTGGTTTCTCTCTGTGTCAGGCTCTCCCTTGGTTGCTTGGGCATGGTGACTGGGTTCCCAGAGTGAATGTCCCAAGAGAACAAGATGGAATTACACTGCATTTTTATCTAGCCTCAGAAGTCACTTAGCAACACCTCTGCTGTTCTGTATTGGTGAAGGGAGTAAAAAAAGCCACCTAGTTTCAAGGGTTCATAAACTCAACCCTTGATGGGGAAGTGGCAATAGTGGTTGCCTCCAGGGAGGGAAGCTAGGTGGCTGCGGGGAGAGAAGAGAGGGAGGAGGGAAGGGGACAGTAGAGAGAGACAGATGAGAGAAGGGGGATTATGTCCCACTGCAGGGTTTTGGCATGCACATATATTACCTTTTGTTTACAACATGAATAAAAGGGCTAAGGTGGCAGGGAGTAGTGGGTGGTTATGTTGATGTGTGAGCATGTGTGTTTCTGTGCTCAGTCTGGGCAGGTATGGGTGACACAGTTAGAGCAACAGCTCCAGTGGGAAGCAAAGGAGAGGATTCCTTCCTGGCCAAAGCAGGGCCCCAGGCTCCAGGGTGCCAGTACCCTTAGTCCCAGAGATACACTAGGCTTGACCTGGTCCATCTCTTCAAATGGAAAGAGATCCAGCTGTCCCCCAGGGGCTGTGGGTCCCCCTCTCCCGCCCCAGTGACAGCAGAAACACATCCATAGGCAGAAATCACAAAAATCCTTTACCTTTTCACTAAGAGCAAAACAAAACAAAACTCCAAACAGACAAACAAAACAAAACAAAACCTCCAAACCTCACAAATAACTTCGTTCAAGAAAGAAAGCTGGGAAGTATAATACCCACCGTTTATTAAAGACCCCACACGTGCCAGATGCTTTACCTAATTTAATTCTCACACAACCGTGGTTTTGCAGAAGAGGAAAGAAACTGAGGCTCAGACCGGCAGAATGACTTGCCCACGCTCGCACAACTAGAGGCAGGTGCAGAAGTGTGGTTCCTGCCAGGTCCCTTGGCGCCTGGGTCTGGTTGGTGAACGTCAGTCTTTCCTCCTCTCCCTGTAGCCCAGACCCTTGGCTTTGCCTAATGAAGAGAAATGTTCTTGATGCAATTTGGATCTGACCACTGGACTTGGCGACAATTTATTTTGTGACTTCCCAGTAAAAATGGAGTTCTTTTTTAGGAACAGTGACTCTCGGAGGGCAGAGCCAGGAAGTTTAATTGGGTGAGAGGCAGCAGCGAGTGTTGGAGCAGGGAGTCGGGAAACACCTATTCCAGTCCTGCCTGTGTGACCTTGGGCAACAGTGCTAATGCTCATTAATAGTAATAATACCCTCTACTTATTGATCTTTTCTTATGTACCAGGTGCTGTGCTGAGCAACTCAATGTCACCTGATTTAATCTTCGCAGCAGTCCTGACAGGGAGGGGGGTACAAATATCATCCCCATTTCGTAGGTGAGGAAACTGAGGCTTCAGGCATTGAGCAGCTTGCCCAAGGCCACCCAAATAGAAGGGTTACATCCGAGATTTGGGTCTGGGCAGAGGGCTTCCGGAGTCTGTGCTTTTACCATTGTGCTATCGTATTGATACACATAGGAATGCAATACAGACACGGATAGTGGCTAACATCATTGAACATTTCCATGTGGCCACACACTATTCCAGTCACTGAATACAATATATCATTTTAACCCCCAAAATGACTCTGTGAAGTCGAAATTATTATCATCTCCCTTTTTTCAGATGAAGAAACTGACTTCTCACGTGTTCAGTGAGGGGTTGGTTTTTCTCCTTCCGCCGCATGGTTGTCGTCTAAGAGCTGTCACTTTCAGACAAAGGGTTAAGCTAGGCATGGACTTGGGTCATGTGGAGTGGATGCTGGCCTCTGATGAAGCCCCTCCCTCTTCCTGTCAGAGAGAAGCTGGGGTGGGGGTTTGCAGAGGAGGTTGGGCGGGTGCTGCTGGACAAATGGCTCACCTGTACCTTCTCTGGAGGCTGGAGGCACAGGCCGCTCCTGGGGCTCACCTGGGCCTGGCTTCCACCAGTCCGGGATGGGCAGCCAGCCTCCTTGGCAGAGCGGGCTACAGCCCGAGGCTCCTGGGCCCCACGTGGCTTGGTGAAGTGTGCAAGGAAGGGAGGATCTGCCAGCGCGTCACCAGCCAGCTCCCTGCCGGGCACCATCTGGGACGCACTGAGCTGGAGAACAGGGCGGCCAATGGCTGCCTCCTCTACCCTGCGGGCCTCACCTCCCCAGCACACAGCCCAGGGAAGGTTTCAGGATGTCAGGAGACAGAACATCCCAGGGGAACTTCTTGTTTAGTCCCAGAGGGCCCTATCTGACACGTTAAATGAACATTTGTCAAACCTTTCCTGTGGCCGGCACTATGCTAAGTGCTTTGTGTGCATTGTCTCATTTAATGTACTCTACGCACCCCCATATTTATGTACTATTATTAGCCACATTTTATAGGTGAGGAAGCTAAGGCACAGAAAGGCTGAGGGACTTAGCCAGGGTCATGCAGCTGGTAAGTTTCAGAGCCAGGGTTCAGAGTCCATTTTTTAAAGCCTGGCTGGCTCCTGAGTCTTGGATTCTAATCTTTGCTCAGTCTCTTACTGTTGAGTAATGCTGTTCAGTCCCCTGCTCTTTGTGGGTCTTCAGTTTCTTCTTCTGTGTGTTGCAGGGTTGGACCACATTTTCACAATGTGTTCATCAGCCGGGTTCCAGAGTTCTGTCAGGAGCTGTGGTGTGGGTGTGAGTGGGGTTGGGGAGGGGATGAGGAGAAGCTGAGGATGAGCATCAGACCCCCAACATCTTCCCGCTTTTCACCTGAGAGCAAACGCCACTTTCTGCTGCTCCCTCGGTCAGGATTGTGTGTGAGAGGTGGCTTACAGAAGGGGCTGTGATAAGTTAGAATACTAGCAATTGCTGATCTGACGTTCTTGTACCCCAAGAGAGGAGGAAAATAAACCGCAGAGAGGGTAAAAGACCTATATCTAAAGAGGACCAGCAAGCTAGTGACTTGGGCCGATAATGTATTTGCTGAAAGTGCAGGTTCTGGAGCCAGACACAAATGGTTCAAGTCCTAGCTCTGCCTATTACTAGTGGTGTCCTTGGGCAGAGTCGGTTCTCGACTGCTAGACAATCCTGTTTTACTACCACGAACTGCTCCAAGTGGGATCGTTAAAGGCCCTGAGTTATTCCACTGATGGAAGAACTCAGCAACTGGGTCATCTTTCTTTTAGCTCTTCACCCCCAACCCCAACTGCCAGCTCAAAGGGCCCAGGGCACCCAGACACGCCTTTGGACCTGACCAGTTTATGATGCAGATAGTGGGGGTCCCCAAGGACTGTCCCCCCACCCTCCACAAAGGAATAATTTGTAGTGACTTTATATCTGGCAACCTCTACTGGAATTCACGCCCAACAGAGTTCACGGGTAGGGAAAGGGCTGGGCTTGGGAGAAGAAGACATAATAAGAGGCTGTGTGTGACCCTTACTATTGATAATCCTTTAACCAATGAAGGATGAGGAGGTGGATGAGTCCCCTGATTCCTTGCCACCAAGTGGGATAATTAGGGGGCATAGTCTTCACAGTCTCTTAGCTGGTCTTCAGCTAGATTGGGACTTAGTTGAGCCCAGGTGCCACCCTCCCGTTAACACACCCTTGATTGGCTTCTTCTTTTCCCACTTCCTCCTGGGCTTCCTGGATCACCTCCCAAATAAATCACGGTTCTTAGCTCCTATTTCAGGGTCTGCTTGTGATATTGTGATTTATAACAAGACATATATATTTGGTCTTTGTTGTTTTAGGCACAGAGCTCCTAAAACCCTTGGAATTTCCTAAGTGAAGAGATTGGAAAGGTGTCTTTTGTTGGGTTAATGAGGCGTCTTTTGGAAAGCACCTAAGGATGGGCTGGTTACATGCCAGTGGAGCCAACCACGTGATTAGAGGGTTGGCTGTCAGGGGAGGGCAGAGAGTCTGGAGATTGAATTCAATCACCAATGGCCAGTGATTTAATCTCTCATGCCTACGTAAGGAAGCTTCCATAAAACCCAAAGGCACAGCTACTAGGTTGGTGAACACGGTGGAGTTGTGGGGAGAGCGGTGTGCCTGGAGAGGGCATGGAAACTCCTCGCCCTTTCCCTATACCTTGTCTTATGTATCTCTTCATCTGACTATTGATTCATATCCTTTAATATTCTTTGTAACTAACGGGTAAATATAGTGAGTAAACTGGTTTCCTGAGTTTTGTGAGACACTCTAGCAAATTAACCAAACCCAAGGAGAGGGTCATGAGAACCTCGGTTGGTCTGAAGCACAGATAACAACCTGAACTTGCCATTGGCATCTGCAGTAGAGGGCAGTCTTGGGGTTCAGAGACCTTAACCTGTGGAATCTGATGCTGTCTCCAGGTAGACAGTGCCAGAATTGATTTGAATTGTAGGACACCCAGCTGGTGTCTGAGAATTTCTTGGTAGTGTGGGAACTACCCCCTCTTCCCTGGCACTGGAATTGGTGCAGAACCTTTACTGCTCTTGGAGGGATCCACATTAAGACATAGCCTTTCAGGAACTTCACTGCAGTGCTGGGGGAGGTAGGGTGATTTTACTCCCATTTTACTGATGAGGAAACTGAAGCCTGGAGAGGTTAATGACTTTTCCCAAAATGGTAGATTATAGGACTCCTGACTCCTAAGTCAGTATCCTTTTCTCAGTGGTATACCTTGGTGCCTCCTAGCCACCTCTGATATAAGGGAGGACACTGGGTTGCTTTGCGTAAAGATCAACAAGGAATGCAATCTTTTGCTGCTGTCTTCATTTTAGTTCTCAAGACTAGCAGTAGATTTGTTTAGAAAAAGCCTTGCCCTTTGATTAGAACTATTTTCCTTAATGGGTTATGGGAGCAGAGAGGGAAGTTCAGCCTTTTGGTTAAGATATTATGGAAGGGTTAACTAGTGCCTTGGTTGATCTCAGGTTAAAGACCTTCGAGAAGAGACACAGAATCATAGAATGTCAAATGTGGAAGGCAGCTTTGAGGTCATCCTGGCTAGTCTATGCCTTTCTTTTATAAATGGGAGAACTGAGGTCTAAAGAGGAGAAAGTCCTTAGGGTCAGCAGGTAACATGGAGATTAGGATCTGAGAGAAAGTAAAGGAAATACAGGGAATCAGAGTCAGGTTGTGCTGAAATCAGGACTCTCTGGGAACTTGCTAAGTTAGAAATGGCAAATTGAAGTCAACTTTATTGAGTGGATGGGGCTACCCAGAACACCTTGAACTGAGCAAGCTTGTGAAGGTCAGTCTAAACTTTGAGAGAACCACTTGAAGAATTGGTTAGTGTTGTCTGCCTTGGCACGGGACATCTGCCACTACTAAAAAGACAAGGTCAAGAAGGCCGGGACCGTGGTTAGCTCAAGTTTTGGTGCCCATAGGCTGGAATTTGGAGGGACGGTGAAGGTAGATCACCAGTGGCAAAACAATGCCTAAAGGTGGTGGCTAGTCTGGAGTTTAGGTTACTCCACTCCCCCACCCCCCAAATATTTTTTTGCTCTATCCTTCTCTCTCATACTGCCTTGATCCCAATAACCTTGTAGAATGCAAACACACACACACACACACACACACACACACATATTTTATTTTACACAGCAGACAATTAAAGCAAAAATTCTGGATCCTGCTCCAAATTTTGTCTTTAGCATTTTGTCTCTCCTAGTACTAAAGTCCCACTTGAGTCTCACTTTCCCCATATGCAAAATAAAGGTGTTGGGCCAGCTCACTGATTCTCAAAAAGTATTCAAAGAAATAGTATTCCCGCGGATGGTAGCAGCTATTATGTGTAATAGTTTTCCATGATTAATTTCTTTTAGAATATTGCCAGACTAATAAAAACATTTTTTTAAACTGCAAAACATCTCCGATCTTTGATAAGAATTCACCTTAAAGTTACTCAGGTAGGCAGATTTCCCCAGACTTACTTGAGAACAGAAAATACACCATACACAATAGTCTCTAAAGGTCTTTAGCTTCAAAATGCTATAATTCTTTACCGAGTTCCTCTGAGATGCATAATCAATGATTGGCTTGTTTTAGTTCTCTCCCATAGATATGATATGGTGGTTGATTTTTAAAAAAAATTTTTATTAAAAAATTTTTTTTAACATCTTTATTGGAGTATAATTGCTTTACAATGGTGTGTTATGGTGGTTGATTTTTAACCACAGTGTTTAAGTGGCTCAAAGCAAATGGCAACCCTGGGGGTCATTTCTTTAGTTGAGCGTTTGAAGATAAATCAATTGAATTGAGAACAACTAAAATAATTTGTTCCTTAAGACCAGACTAGGTTAGTTCAGTTACTTTAATGATGTAAATAATGTGATAAAAGCAAATGGCAAAATGGACTGCAGAATATTGTTGACTAGGGGGCCTTTTTTGGGGACATAGCCTTTGCCAGCATAGCTGCTATGAAGGTTTTCCATCTCAAAGTCTCAAGTAGCAAAATCCTACTCAACATCCTAAGCTGTGTAGTGGGTTTAGCTTTTCATCACAGCACAGGATAAAGTGGTCATGATGACATACACTGTTACAGTCTCCATCCACAATGTGATGGAGTTCTAGGTACCTGATCCTAAGTGGTTCTCCACACTGGGGAGATGTCCAGCCTGGGGTGACTCCAGTTGCCTGTTCCTTAGACTGTTCCTTCAAATGAAGGGCTGGGTTCTTTCTCTATTCAAAAGAGGTCACACCTGTTTGATCTACCTTTCTGCAAGTCTGGTCACGAATAACTTCAAACTTTCCATCTCAATAGTTTTCATCAAAGACTATTTTAGAGTCAGCACTGATATACAAGGATGGAAAGCACGGTGGTTAATAACCGGGGCATCATCAGAATCATCTATGGAATTAAAACAAACATGCTTGGCCCCACCTGTGGAGATTGTGATGGAGAAGTTCTGAAGTGGGTGCAGGCATCAGTGTTTTAAAAAGCTCCACATATACCAACCCACATGTCCATCAATAGGAGACTGGATATGCAAAGTGTGCTGTATTCATACAATGGAAAGCTACTCAGCAAGAAAAAGGAAAATGCTGCTGTTACGTGCAGCAACATGGATGGATCTCCCAGACATTAGGTTAAGTGAAAAAAGTCACCAAAAAATATACAATGTAGAATTCTGTTTATATGAAGCTTGAAAATAAGCAAAGCTAGTACATGGTGTAAGAAATCATATTGGTGGTTTCTGCTGGGAGGAAGTGGAATTAACAACACAGGGACACAAGGGCACTTTCTGGGGGTAATGAAAATATTCTATACCTTGTTTTTGGTGATGGTCTACACAGATGCATACAACTTCAAAATTTGAACTGAATCCTTAAGAGATATGCATTTTATTGTGTATAATTTATACCTCATTTAAATAGAAAAAGCCTAACTTCCCTGTAAGTCCCCAAATTAGGGTCCTGTACCTGTGCCAAAGTCCAAGAAATGATCATCTCCACCCAAGGGATGGGCCTAACCCAGCTCAGCCCAGTTACAGCCTCAAGAAATGGAACACTTTCCTATTCTTTGTCTTATATCACACAACTCCCCATTCTAATTTACCCTCCAGTATTTCTCCCATCCTTTCTCTGTCTTTTGGATGATAAAACTCTGGAGAACTCAACATACAACCACCAGCTTAGTAATAAACACATAGGTCTCCAGGAACTGTGCTTCTTTGCTATTTCCATTTCAGTAGCCACATCTGCATTCCTGGAAGGAGTCCCTTCCGTCTCAGGCCACCTTGTAGTTTATTGAGCACCTACTATGTGCTGGACCTTGGTGGCTCCTTTACCAAGAGCTACTTCATTTTCTTTTCAAAATAACCCTGAGAAGTTGATCTTTTTTACTGTCCTCCCCATTTTCCGGATTAGCAATCAGGCTGATTAAGTGGAGGATGCAGGGTTAGAACAGTGATTGCAAAACCCCGTACAATTTAAGACCTCTTTCCCTCCAGGGCCTGAGGGGAGAAAAGCAGAGTGTTGGAAGGAGAGATACAATTGAGTTTAAAAGGGATAAAGGTCCTTATTTGGCATTGCTTTTCATACCCAGTTACCAGAATTCAAGCCAGCCAGGCCCCACGCACCCAGGCAGCCCTGTGCTCTCTGGCTTGCCCCCGCTGGTAGCTTAAAAGTGACAGCCTCAGGGCGACTTTGGTTTGGTATAACTTAGAAAACAAGAAAGAAGCAAGTGGAGGATATAGAGCTGTCTTTAGTTTTAGGATTCTGGCTCCCTGAGATCAGAGGAGTGGGTTCCTGTTCGGGGGTGGCGAGGCACAGGGAGAAGCATTGGAGCAGATTCTGTGGTGTGTGTGTGTCGGCGCGCCTGTGCGTGGAGGGGGATTGCTGCACCCAGCGCGAGGCACTGGGGGAGGAGGAAGCGGTAACGAAGATCTGAATAATTGATTCCTCAGCCGCACCAGACACCCGGGAGCGGGCGGAGAGCGTGGTTTCAGCACGAAGGACAGCGGCGCGCGCCTCCGCAGGCGCCCCCGCCTCCAGCCAGCCGCCTATCCTGGCCTTAACGCCGCCGTGCGCTCCGGAAGCCGGTGGCCGCTCTCTGCGCCGCTGCGGCTGCGGGGGGACTGCGAGGTCTGCCTCCACCGGCCTCCGCGGGGGGCGGCTGCTGACGGGAGACTCTTTGGCCCGCCTGAGCTCCAAGCCTGTCGGGCTTTCGCGGGGGCTGCTGCGTCTCGCCGACTGAGAACAAGTCCCCAAGTTGGCGTGGGGGCGCCCCTGCCTTCCTCCTCCTCTTCCTCTGAGGCGACCGCAGCAGAAGCACGCCTCGGGAGCCCGGTTTTGCCAGTCCTGTGAACCAGGGTGATCAGGAGCTCTCCGGACTCCCGCCGGGGAGTCGGAAGCTGAACGAACGCCTGGCGCGGAGCTGGCCTCGCAGCTAAGGGCTAGAGAGAGCTGCCTTCCCCCGCGCGCACCTCTCTCAGCCGGGGACCGCGGGGATCCCCGGCCACACGCGCGCGCGCGCGCTCCCACATCCACTCACACACACACACACACACTCGCCCTCACACACGCACCAGCCCGGAGCCTGGGCTGCGGAGAGGGCTCTCGGGCGCGCTCAGAGGATCGGGCAGCTACTGTCCGGAGTGGGGCAGGAAGCCGAGCTCAGGCTCTTGGAGGGAGGCGCCGAGGGCTTAGCCGGAGCATGGGGTCGGGTGAGCGCTGAGAGTCGCGGCCGCAGCCATCAGCCCTGGAGATGACCAGGGGCGGCCACTGCTGAGAACTATGTGGAGAGAGGCTGCGGTGAGTGCCGGTGCGGGACGCGGGGCCTGGGCGGCCCCTTTGGGAAGAGGACGGTGGGAGGCCTTGATAGGAGGGGGCGGCAGGACCGCAAGAGGGTCGTTGCGTGGGAAAGATCGCACCTCCCTCGGGGATCCGGTACCGCGGGAGCCGGAGTCCTTCCCTCCCCCTCTCCCCCTGCCGGCACATCGCAAACTCAGCCAGCCCCCCCACTCAACCCCCATTCCCTCCTCTTTCTTTCCCTACCACCCCTTGCTGAGCAGCTCCTGGCCGCACAACTCCCAGCAGCCGGCGCCGGGGAGGTGGCAGGGGGTGAGGGTAGAGGTGCTGTGTTAGCTTCTCGAGGGTGGCCAACCTGGGGCTCGGGTTCTCCTGTGCGCCCCAGAGTGGAGCTCTCCATTTCGGCCACAGGGTCTTAGGATCCGCACTGGGGGCGTCTCGGGCACGGAGCTTCAGCTTCACATCTCCGGTCGAGACTCCTGTGCGCACAGAGGGGCTGTGAGCATTGCAGACTGCAGCCTGTCCCCCCATCCTTCTCCCCCGGCCCGTGGGCTGACCCTGCCTCTCCGTCTCTTCTCTGCCCTGGTAGAGCCCTGATGCAGAGCCTCCGGCTGGGATAGCCGCCCCCCGTGGGGGCGATGCGGACAGCGCGGGACAGCCAGTGGAGCGCGCGGGGGCCGCAGCATGCGGTAACCCGCTAAACCCGGTGGCTGCTGAGGCAGCCGAGATGCTCGTGCGCGCAGCGCGCCCCACTGCATCCTCGACCTTCTCCGGCTACAGGTACGTCCCAGCGGGAGACCTAGGCTCGGTGGGCCAGGGAGAAGGAAGACTCGACCGGAGGAAGAGCGGGAGAAAAGATCTGGGGAAAGAGGGAGAGAGAAAGCGGGAGAGGGAGCACCGGTAGCAAGGCGCGGGAGGAGCACCAGGGGGCGCTGCGGCTCCGCGCTCGCGGTGCTTCAGCCGAAGAACGCCGAGGCCGGTGCGAGTTCGCCCTAACTTCCCCTGGTTTCAGCAGCACCCGGCTCGAGGGGCGCGTGCCAGTGCTCGGGTGCACGACTGTGCTGGTATTTGCAGACAGGCGCGGCTGTGCACCTGGCGCGGTACACGTATGTGCACTGGCTGAGGACATGTGCGGACTCCGGATGGCCGTGGGCTCCCCTATTGCGGCGTGCGGATGTGCGCAGAAATACGCGCGTGCCTGTAAAGGTGTGCAGCCCACTGCCCACGTGCACCTAAGACTTGGTAACAGAACCTGAAGTGGAAAGCCTGGGGTGGTGAGTGGGGGAGCGCTGTACAGTTCACGTCCGTCGGAGAGCTTCTTGGGAGCCAAGCTTCCCCCGCCCCTCCGCCCCCCCCACCACGCACGTTCTTTGCCAGCTCCCACGCGTCGGTCTGCTGGGGGAACGTGCCTGGTCTCCAGAATTCTGCATTGCACATGGCGCGCGTGAGAGAGAGAGTGTGTGTGTGTACATATGCGCGCGCGTGTGCACGCGTGCGTGTAGGGGGCTGGTCCTAGGGCTGCTTGCACTGGAGTGAAAATCGCTTCATGGCCCCTCTGCGCAAGGTGGGGCAGACCCTAAGTTTCCCCCAGGCACGCGGGATTCTCGGGCACACAAGCGAGCGTCCTCACTTCCATGTGCTTAGGGTGTACCCTGAAGGAGAGGTGCGGGGTCTGCTGCGGGTGTCCAGTGGAGCAGGTGGGTGCTGAACCCCGCGGGTTCGCAGGGGGCGGGGTCAGCCAACTAGCTTAGAGCAGGAGCAGGGTTGCGGAGTCGCTCTGTAGCCTCCGCATGCCGGGGCTGGCTTGTAGTTTGCTCCCAGTGAGCAGGGGGCGGGGTGTGAGCTTACTTTCAGGGGCAGTGATCCAAGTGGTCCCACTTGGCGGGTGCGGTGGGAGACGTGGGTAGAGTCGGAGATGGAGAGGAGGCTGAATGCGAAGATGGATTTAGGGACAGATACGGAGAATTAGCTCGGATTGGAGTTGTGGATAGAGTTGGAGATGGGTCAAGGGACGTGGATGGCTTCGAGGATGGGGAATGGATTCAGTGACTCCAACAGCTCTCGCTGGGGTGCTTTCTATACCTGGCTCCTAGAGCAAGGGGCTGGGTCGGTAAATCCTTCCGTCTAGAACCCTCGCACACCGCGGCCCTCACTCTTGCTCTCCACCTTGCAGGGACCGTAAGTGGCGACTATGGGCAGACTGGGTTATTGGACCCTGCTGGTGCTGCCGGCCCTTCTGGTCTGGCGCGGTCCGGCGCAGGGCGCGGCGGCGGAGAAGGGTCCCCCGGCGCTGAACATCGCAGTGCTGCTGGGTCACAGCCACGACGTGACGGAGCGTGAACTGCGAAACCTCTGGGGCCCTGAGCAGGCAGCAGGGCTGCCCCTGGACCTGAACGTCGTAGCACTGCTGATGAACCGCACGGACCCGAAGAGCCTCATCACGCACGTGTGTGACCTCATGTCAGGGGCGCGCATCCACGGCCTGGTGTTTGGAGACGATACCGACCAGGAGGCTGTGGCCCAGATGCTGGATTTTATCTCCTCGCAGACTTTCATCCCCATCCTGGGCATCCACGGGGGCTCATCTATGATCATGGCTGACAAGGTAAGGCTGGGAGGTGATGGGCTGCCAGGACTGGAGCATGTGCCAATCATATGGTGGCCACCGCAGGTCTTCGGGAGCTCCTGATCTCTGTCTTAATCTGAAAGGGGGTTGTGACCACTGACCCTGGTGAGAACCAGGTCCTGCCTCTTTAACCTGGAATTGAATGGAAATGCTTATTACCTTGCTTCTGAAAGTTGGGTACTCAGAGACACCGTGGGTGTGCCAGGAAGAACTCAGGAAATGCAAAAGTATGGTGGGGTGGTGGAATGCTTGGAGATTTCCAAATAGTGCACAGAGATGAGCTCGGGAGCACGTGAAGCAATAAGGCTTATATTCCTATAATATCAGTTTTACCTGTTTGTGTTGTGGAAAATGTCTATTTTTTCCCCCTATGGTGGTAAGCAGCTAAAACTATTTTTAAAGGATCAAACATGGGAATGTTGTAGAATAAAATGCAAAGTTTTTAGGTAAAGCAGAAAAAGGCAGAGAAATGTCATGTTTCCATAGATCTCTACAATTAGGGGAAATAGGGTGGAAAGTTTGAGAAGCCCTGGGCTAAAGGCACACAGGACCGTGTCTCTCCAGGGGAGTGGCCGTGAGTGGGAGAACTGACTGCAGACCCAGAGCATGGAGGGTCTGGTGTTTTCCTACATGTTCCTTGCGAGGGACTGACAGGGGCTCCAAGGCCCTCAGATGGAGGGGTTGGCTCCCAAGGATGGGTTTTGATAAGGTAGTCGGAGGGTGTCAGAATGAAGGAAGGTGTGTCCAGATCTCTTGGCTTAGAGTGAGAGGGAGGGTCTTTCTGTGGACCAGCTGGGAGTGTTTCTGTGGAGAAGAGGGGAGAGAGGTTTGAAGATTTGACTGAGATGTTTTGAGGGCCCAGTTTGAGAATTGTACAGAAGTGCAGGTGGGAAAGGTGAAGCAAGGTGAAGAATGAGAAAAAAGGGAAGGGTTGGTGTTGTGGGTGCTCTGTGCCTCTATCTAAGCCCCGGGAAAGAAATGGAGGGGATCAGGAAGAGAAGGGTGAGTGTACTTGTGTGCCGTGGTCCCCAGACCTGAGACCTTCTTGTAGCATGTTCCTTAGATAGCAGGAGACATCCTAATGGAGCAAGCAGACATTTGTCATAGCACTTTTCTTCTGACACTCTCAAAGCACTTTTACATTCATCAAATCAGATTCTGCTTCTGCCTTAGCAATTCCCACCAGCTCCTTTGGGAACCGTATTAATTCTTTCAGGTCTCCTGGGCTGCAGCACATTCAGCCGAAGTACACAACTGATGCAGTATCTTATTAAACATTCATTTTAAATGGTTTGCAGCCTAGCAGGATTCCTATGTGTGGTTGAGTATTTTCCCAGCCATCTCTCAGTTTTGGGGGCTCCATTCTGGGATTAAAAAAATAGGGAACAGCCATGTCCTGCCACTGATATATGACCATTTCAGAACTGGCAAGGCCATTAGCGCATCCTGTAACTTTCAGATGAAGAGACTGAGGCATAGAGCAATTAAAGGCGTAGCTAAGACCACCTGGTGTGTGATGGAACTAGATCTCTGGTTTTCTGGCCCTCTGGTTTCTGATGAAGGCCTGAAGAAGGAGAAGAATAGCATTGTCCAGCAGTGTTTTGGAGTGTGATTTTGGGATTTAAATATTGCCACCAATTCGTCTCCCTTCTGAAGTTTTGACGGAAGGAGCAACAGCCTCCAAAAAACAGTAGCCAAATTTGAAAGTGAAATTTCTGGATAGACTAGGGCCCAGCACAATCATTGGAGAAATATGGTAAAAAATGAATTGGAGAAGTGACTTGAGGCTTAGGCTGGGCTGGCAGGTGTGGGGCTCGGCTCTTACCTGACTTAGCCATCCAACTGTAGGCAAAGAAGTAGGAAAAGAAGTGGACTTATAGTTGAGCATCCCCTTCATATGCAGTGACCCTGTCCATGTCAGGCTCTGACTTACTAGACCAGCAGTTGCTTTTCCCTTGAAGGGGGTACTAGGAAGGGAGTTTTGAGAAGTCCAGGGAGTATGGGTGGAAGCATCTTCCCCTCCTGTAGAATGAAACTGCCTTATGGGGATTGGACAAGAGTGTGACCCCACTTAAGAGTAAAGAAGAAAAAGGGAATCAGGAAGGGGCAAGAGGAAGATGAGAGGTCATTTTCAGAGAGGTCAAGATTAGAGAGGGATTTAAGAGGGATGGAGAGGAGAGGAATGAAAGGGTCCATTGGCTCAAAAATGGTGAAAGGAACTGGATATTCCTCATTATTGTTGGGGCTTTCCAAGTTGGTCTTGATGGCAGGGAATCAGGGAAGTCAGTGGGATAACATTGGGTGTATGTTGGGTCCCATGTGTGGGATGTACAGGTGATGTTGAGAGGAGTTGAGTTAAAGAGTGGTATTTTGAGAAACCTGGTTGTGTTAAAAAAAGGAAAGAGATTGTCTGAGATATGAACAGCCCTTCCTTCCATTAGTAACACATTGAGTTGGCTTGTGCCTTTGCCACCTGTTTCTTGCGGAGCTGAATGCTGAGTGCAGTTTATTTGGCTCTGAAGGAGCATCGTGGGCATTGCCTAAAACTCCATCTTGTTTGGTTGGGTGTGCCAGTGGTGTTATGGCCACAGAATCTGAATCTCCCCAAACCGATAAGACCTCTCTGTCCCCTCTTAAGATGATGCTCATTCGGTAAAGCCCAGAACATACCTGTGTTGTTTGCACATCTAAATTGGTAACATGATAGTGTCCCTGTGGATTACAATGACAGTTAATTTGATTATCAGTTAAAGTGAGCCTCTCCCCACAGTTTTTACCTTTTCCTCAGTCTTCTTGACCCTTGAAAAAAAGAACAAAGCTTTGTAATAATAGAAAATGTGCTAAGTGGCAGATTTCTATGGTTAATTTACAACGGAGATGTTAATTTTTGCTTTTATCACTGGGTGGTCTTGAAATATAATTAATTTAGAGGCGAGAATAATGCTTAATGTAGATAAAGTTCTAATGTTATCTTGGTTTGGCCATTTTGATCCCGTTCACATGAAATACACTCTGGTTGTAGTACCAGCCCCTGGTAGATCAGGCGCAGATGCTAGACCTGTACATTTCTGCTGAGCGTCCTCCCCTCCTCCTCCCCTTCCCCCTTATTCCTAACTGCTTCATGGGGGAGAAGGTAAGGCTTACATTTTAGCTGCATCCATCCATGTCAGTTACTGTGTGGGTTTTGCTTTATATATTATTTCTATACATACCTCATCTCCTCTACTGGAGTGTAAGTTCCTTGAGGACAGATTTTTTAAAAAGTGAATATGTATATTTGAAATAATGATATTCCTCCAACACAGACAGCTTACAAAAATAATTCTTTTCATTATAGAGCACTTAGAAAGTATATTAAAGCTTAAAGAAGAAAATAAAAATCTCCCTTTAAATCTTATCACCACGGGTAACCACTGTGGACACTTGGGTCTGTTTCCTTTTAAGCTCTATGTATTTAGTTTTAAATTCAGGATTGTATTGTATGTACATATTGTTTTGTTTATTGTACATTGAATCCTTTGGGCTTTCTTAGAAGATCCAGATTTTTCTTGAATTCTGGAAGAATCTCAGCCATTATCTGTTGGATGTTTCCTCTCTAACATTCTTTCTTTTCTCTGTCTGTGTAGTTTCTCAGTCAATTCTCCATGTATCTTAAACATTTTTTTAAGTTCTCTCTCTGTGATATGTTTGTGCTATGTTTCCTCAATTCTATATTCCAGTTAGCCAGCTCTTTTCATTTGTGTCTGGTTTATTATTTTGCCTATCTGTGGAGTTTTAAATTTCAACAATGGTTCGCTTTATTTCTAAGATACATAATGGTCCCTTTTCATACCTTCCTGCTTTTGATTAGTTTTGTTTTATGAAAAACTCTTTTCACTTTGTGTTGTAAATCCCTTCTCTGTGCCTTTGAGGATTTAAAAAATACTTATTATGAAGTCCTTCTCTGATTGCTCTAGCATCTTCTCTTCTTCCGGTGTGAAGTCTTCCATTTTGTAGAGTCTGATCATTGGATATCCTCATATGTTCTCTAATTTTTGTTTGTGAACTTATTTTCAAGGCAGTTTTATGGCTTCTTCTGCCCTATATCTGTAAGCGTGTGTGCTTGTAAACCAGAGCTCCTGTCAACAGCTCAGCTCAGAGCTCTCTTTCTGCTCTATATACTCTGTGATGCAGGCTTAGGTCCTCGTCTCACGTAGGTGATTTTATTTTGGCCCCGTGCTTACAGGGGCATCCTTGTGGCTGTGACTTGTGGTGGATGCTGCAGACGTTCCATCCTTATTCACAGCTAGCAGCATGGTTCTCTGTCCAGTTCTGCCCCTTCTCCCCTGGGTGGATGTTGGGACCTCTGCTCCCATGGCTCATATCAGACCCATTCCCCCACAGACTTTGATTCCTCCTGAAATTGTAGAGCCTCATCTTCTGATTCATTTATTTTTAGAGAGTCCCCTCCATTTTCGATCTGTGATTCCTTTATTTTCAAGCAGCACTATATAAATTGTGAAATATCTAAAGATTTATCTATAAATTCTATGCCTTAGGAGCGGAAGAGGGGGGTTACTGAATGTGTTCACTCTGATTTTGACCCAGTTATACTTCACAACCTGCTTTTATTTTTTTTCAAACTTGATTATGTATTCTTGGAATTTTCCCTTATCATTAAATAAACTTCTAAAACATGATTTTAAATGGCTGCAGAATGTTCTGTTTATACCACAGTTATTTGAACTGTTCTGTTTTTTTCTACCTTTAGTAAGGTTGATTTATGGTCCACATGTATGTTCTTTTTGGCACCTTGCACTGATCTTGCTTTTTGCATTTGTTTCTTGGTAAATATTTGGTGGTTGAATGAGTCAAGTCATTGGTTTCAATGCCAGCTTACTGCAGTTTCTGGAAGAACTTTTACCATGCTGTGGGTTAGGGCTTTCCATGCAGTGTTTGTTCCCAAATGCTGACTGATTTCATAGGTGTGTGCCAAGTCTCCTCTTCTCTCTAGTGGGCAGATAATCACTAGCCATCCTGGGGATTAACAGAAATTGGGGGCTTCCATATGAAAGGCCTGTGTAGCATTGCTGGGTAACAGCTCATCTGCAGGAGGTTGGTGCTCTTGTAACCTGGCAGCTCTGAGTTTGGATGTGAGTGACGGGCCTTCCCATTAAACACACAAAGATCATGGAAAGGGGAGACCTGCACATCAGAATGTTGGTGGAGCCCGCTCAGCTCCTGCTCTAAAGGCATCGGGTAGTTCCTGGGAGAGTGGGGAGGCGTGTCAGATGCAGTCATCCACTCCTCCTCACAGAAGGCATTGGAGAGCAACAGGCATCACCCTGAGAGGCATGATTACCTTCCCACATGATTACCTTCCCACGTGATTACCTTTGGGGGTCACTGGCAATCACTTGGACCCTTGATAGATGTGGTCTGGTGGGGTTGGAGGGTTCATCTTCTCTTTGGTAGCCTCAGATGGAAAGTGCTTCTCTAGGTAGAGCGAGGGGGAGAAAGAGAGAGAAAATGAGAGAGAGAGGGTCTCAGGTTTGTAATAGGGTGTTGGTGGCTTCTGATAAGGCCATCATGAAAAGGAACAGTTATAATGTTGTTAACTAATGTGTTTGGTTTGTTCTGCACTCCCCCTTAATTATTTAAATTTGAATTAGTTGCCAGCATTTTAAAGTTAGGTGATATCACATTTTAAAAAAAATCCAAATTTCATGCCTCTTTGGAAAAATCAGAAGGCCTGGTAACATTGGGCTTACTTCTCCCCACGGTGATAGTTTGCTGGAGATGAATAGCGTCCCTCCCTCCTTAGATGGGGCTGGCGCTCATCCTTTCTTTAGGCTCCAACTTGCCCACTTCACTCATTTATGTTACGGACTTGGTCCTGAAGGCACTGGGGTTTGAGACCCCTGATGTTGGTGAAGAAAGTAGGTGGTCTTTGTTAAGAGGGCCTTTCCCGATCATTCTTCTTCTCTCCCAGGACTGCTCCTTGGGAGGTGGCAAATTTGGGGTGTGCACACGGCCGTGCCGCTACTTTCATGGCCACCATCACTGACCTACTGTAGCATTTTGTCCTTTTCGGCCACAGGCCTTAAATCCTTCTCAACACGGTCCTCTAGGAAGCCACTATCAACCAACTCAAGTCAGAAGACCCCAGAATACCTTGGACAACAAATCTGACGACCTAAATTCCGTTTCCAAACAGCAGTGTGACCTTGAGAAAGGCTCTTCAGCTTTCTCTACCTCAACTTCTCCTTCTGTGAAATGAGAGTTTAGGGAGATATTATCTCTAAGCCTCTTTCTAGCTCTGAAAATTTTATCACCTTCAAGAAAAGACTGGGAAGAAACACACCAAAATGTGAGCCGTAGTTATCTTTGAGGGGTAGATTCATGGCTGTTTTCATCTTTTAAAAAATGGCATTATAGCACGGTTAATATTATAAGTTGGACCTTGAGTTAGAATGTCTGGGTTTAAATTCAGGTGCCGGGTGCTCATGGGGAAGTTCCTTAATGTCTCTGAGCCTCAGTGTCTTCATCTTTAAAATGGGGACAATAATAGTACTTGCTTCTTAGAGTTGTGAGATTTAAATGAGATACTGGATATAGAATATGTAGCTTAGTGCTTGACTCATAATAAATACTTACTATAGGAATGCTACTGTTACTGTGTGGTTTTTGTTTTTCTCCAAAGTACATGTACTTTTTAATAACCAGAAGGGTTATTATAATAAAATGATAATATTATCATATTATCATATATTATATATTATAATAATATTATAACAGCCTGAAGGGTGATGTGGTGATGTGAGGGTATTCCCTGCAAGAAACTGGGAATGACTCTCATAGAGCTCTTAGAAGTGGAGAGTCCAACATGAAATGATTCATATTTTCTTAACTGGGACAACCAGAAGCTTTTTTTGAGTTCTTAAGACTTGCTTGAGCTTTATCCTGGCAAACGGAAGACTAAGTGTGGCCAGTGTGAAAGTGACTGTGAGAGGAGACCGTCTCAGTGACCTTTACCGTAAGTAACTACACCAATTGGAACACATGTTTGCACTGGGCTTAGGGCTTTAGGGTGTGGACATATATAGTTTCTCATTCTCTTTCTGCCAAGGATTAAGTGGCTCTGAGATAGCCTGAGGACCCTGGCAGCCCCAAAGATATTTGATTAAAGAAGCCTTGTGATCTTATTCTTTTGCTCTTATTTTGTTATCCTTTCAAGGTAATGATTGCAAATCCAGTTGGTTTAGGGAAGGGGCTTAGATTCAAGAGGGCAATAGATTTTGATGTTAATAATCTGATTGCCTTAATTGAAATGATTAAGATGTTGGATGATGGAATTAAAATGCAAAACTGTCTTTCCAGAACGAAATGGTGAACCCATACTATAGACTGCACTGAAGGGTTTAAGAAGGATGTACATTCTTACAGGAAGGGGGAGATGTGACTTTCCAACTCACTTGAGATTGATTTTTGTAAGGGTCATGAACCGGTGGACTGCCTGCTGAATGTGGCTCATAGATGCATTAGTATTTTATTTCACCAGCATAGTACTTTAAAATGCTTGAATTTTAATGTCTTTGGGAGAGGTATGCATTTTCAAGTTCCCTACAGCCCTCCTTGCTCCCTGTTATCTCACATCTAGCCAGATTCACATATTTATGTTAACTGCATCGTCTCTGCAAGCATTTGAAACTGTGATCCTCAGTTACAGGGTTTTTGTTTAGTTGCTCATTTGTTTTGCATTGACCAGGTGCTCAGGAGATCCCAAGGAGTGATAGGGCTCTTAAAAAAGTAAAGGCCACATCTCCAGAAATATAATGTTCAAATCCAAAGAGGTAATATTTCCATTATACCTTTTCTGTTGTTAGGAGTACCTTCTGTTCCAAGTCGCAGAATATTTGACCAATGCTGGCTTAAACTATTAAGACATTTAGTTTTATTGTTTAACAAGGAGCCCCAGGTCTAGTTTAGTATCGCAATAACCCATCAAGGGCTCTGGTCCTTTCCATTCTTCTACTTTGCGTTGCTCAGCTGCTGGTTCATCTTGGTCACAAGATGGCTGCTTCTGTTCCAGCCATCACATCTTCACATACCAGCATTCATAAAAGGAAGAAAAGAGAGAGAAAAGAAGCTTTCTTCTAGGCCCTCTATCCTTTCAGCAGAGCAGACTTCCTCTTATATTTCATTGGCCAGAACTGGGTCATGTGCCACCCCTTGAACATCACTGATAGAGATTAATAATAAAGATTCTTCTCTAAGAATGGATAATTGTCACTGGAGCAAAATTTGCTTCTGTTAGCAGAGGTGTAGGAGCAGTGGCTAACCTGGTACACCAGATGCTGTCTCCAGCAACACTAACACCATTATCTGTAGACTTGACTTAGTTCTTGGGGGTAATATTTGATGATGAATGTTGAAAAACTTCAGTGTGCCCAGAGGAAGAGCCTCCAGGTTTTGTAGTATCTAAATAACATATGATAAGAGTCTCAGAAGAAATATTTAGGAAAGTTCAGCCTGGAGAAGAGAAATCTCAGAGAGGACGTGAGAGATGCGCTCAAATACCCCATGGGCTGTTACAAGGGGTATTACAACCCCTTTACAAATTAAGAAGGTTAAGTCTTAATGTTTTTGAATTTTTTTGTTCTGGGGAAAGAACTGATTCCAGAGGATGAAATTATAAGGTTGTTATGAAGAATAAGCTTTGGCAATTAGGTCTCTAATAGAAGACTGTGATGTTTCATAGAATAATGTATCTGTTGGACCTGACTGAGCCGAGAATGACTGCCAGGAGCAGGATAGAGAGTCAGACTCACGTTGGCGAGATTGGATTGGGCCACCTCTTAAAAACCCCAAATCCTGGTACTTCAGGGCCTTGGATTTGGCTGAAAACCAACATCTTCACTTTCTGTAAGTGTGAGTAATTCAGTATAAATGTGCCCGGCATGGGGGAGGAATTTATGATCCCTGCATCATCACCTCAAATCCCCAAAGGACTTTACATCATCCTGAAGGGTAGACCATATTTGAAAAGCAGAAAACCTATGTATATATCAACACACACACATATATAAATATAAACGTAAGTAGGTCAGCCGGCGTCGTATTTACTAGTGGAAATGTGTTTGGCTAAGAAGCACATCTCAGAAGACGATGTTTAGAATAATTGCCAATGATCTTGAAAAGGGAAGTTTTCGCAGTTGCATTCAGTTAGTCATAATTATTTATTAAAGTATATTCATGTTTTTGCACCTGTTACTGTGGTAATACTTTTGTACCCTAAAGAGATAGCCAGACCTCTCTCTGATTTTTCAGTTGGGTAATTATCCTTTGTCTGTTGTACTCCCCTGTGTTTTGAACATTTGCTTATGGCTGAAATTGCTCTGGGTACTATTCCATTGTTTATCCGCTTTTTCTGTTTTCCCCTCACATCTCCCAAGGAAGAAACACAACCCCAAATTCTTTCCAAACGCTTTGCCTTTCTGTTCAAATTTTACAACTTTCCATGAGATGGAAATGGATATGTTTTCTTTCTAATTATTCATTTATTAGAAACAGGTACTCACGTGAAGAGTAAAAAAAAATTCCAAATAATACAATGCATCATTCAGAGAAAGAATATTTGCTTAATGAATGCACGGCAGATCCTCAGTTGCCCTATTCTCTCCATGGAGGTGACCATGTTACCAATTCAAAGAGGAAAAATGTTAATTGGAATGGTAGTTTGTTTCCCTTTGTACTTTTTTGCTGAAGTTGGTATGGTACAAGGATCCTTTCCTCTTTTAAATCTCACTGACTTGAAAGAGGTTAGTCACTTTAAATTGGTCCCCAACTGTGCCTATTTTTCCCAAGCAAAATAAAAACTCACGCTCAAAGCTAGGCCTGCCTACTCACCCAAGGAATTTAAGATAATATGGAGTGATTTTGGTGGTGGTGGGGTGTCACGATCACTTTATAGGCTAATGAGAGTTATGGGCCCTCCTCAGAGGAATGCATATTCAAGAGCATGCGTTCAATATTATGTGCAATTTCAGGGGCACACAGACCCTCAGAAACCCATTCATAAGCTCCTTGGAATTGATTTACTTACTGGTTTATGAACACGTTCATGCTTCAAACATTTTTTGAGCCTGTTAACCTGGGCCCGAATGTTCTGTAGATAATATCTGTGATCACGTTATTTGCTTCGATGTATTAATAACTCAGAATCTAGTTGGAGGAGACTTGCAGTTAAATCCCAGAGTGATGCACTGATGATTGGGACAGTTCGGCAGCTGTGAGAATATATAGAAGAGAACCTCGTTCAGAGGTCTGAGGGTGGGGGGTTTGTCAGGGAAGATGCCCTAGAGGACTGTGATCTAGAGTCAAAGTCAACAACTGTTGATCCAGGAGAGGCCGTGACCCACGTGCCTGCCCTGCAGGTCATCCTCCAGCGTGGCAGAGGATGAGCCATGGAGTGGAGGAGGCCGCTTCCCTCCTCTTAACGTGTCTTTCAAGGCTGCCAGGCTCCAGTGATGCTTTGACAACTCCTGAATTCTCTTCTGGACCGCAGTTCTCACAATCAAAACATTGAGCTTTTTGCCGATTTCTATTCTGTTGTCACAAACAGCGGAATGTCTCCTGCTTTATCTTGTCTCTTCCACATTAGGAAATTCTGGCCAGGAAGAGTGAGTGGCATTTGAAATCCATATTGTTTTGTATGTCTATAGTCTTAGGGCTGAAGGAAAAAAGACCCCTTATTTTCCAAGTGAATTGTTGTAAAGCTATTTGTGGGGCTGAGGAAATGTAGTGTTGGTTGATGAGTGAACAGAGCCAGAACTCTGGGAAGTCGGTGTGAGCTGTAGAAAATGATATGATTGGTGTGGCTCTAGTGCCAGCTGATGGGCATGGCTTCCACCAACAGGATTTTGAAAATGGCAGGCTTTGGTGAAGACCCAAGCTTTAAGGTCAAATTGCACTTTAGTTAATTGCTGTTGGTTTTCGCCTTGGGTAGTTGGTACTCGTTTTTTTTTTCTCCTTACTTACTCTTCTTCTTTTTTTCTTTTTTTAAATTGAAGCATAATTGACATAACATTATGTTAGTTTCAGGTGAACAATGTAATGATTTGATATTTGTATGTATTGCAAAATGAGCACCACAATAAGTCCAGTTAACATTCGTCCCCACACATGGTTACAAACTGTTTTTCTTTTTTTCTTGTAAAGCTGTTTGCCCGAGGTGTTGTTTTTAATAGCAAAAAATATGAAGAAATCTAAATTATCAAATAAATCACGATGTGTCCATAGAATAGAAAATGTAGCAGATAAAAATGCTTACAAATAATTTGTTATGCTAATTACATACTAATTACATGATACAATGTTAAGTAAATTAAAAGCTATGTATGAAGTTATATAATCAATATGTATATTTTATATGTGTGTTTGTATATAAAATATAGAAAAAAAGACCAGAAGGGTATATATGAAAGTATTAATAGTAGCTGTTTGTGGATGATGAGGATGTGGATGTGATGATCAAAGGTGAATTTTATTTTCTTTATACTTCTCTGAATCTCACAAATCCTATAACATGTGCATTTATTAGATTACTTTTATATTAGCTGTGGTTATTTTTTTAAACAGTCCTTTACTGCTAATTGGTTTCCAGAAAGATTGGACCACTGACATTTCCAGTAGCTATGGTAAAGTATCTCTGTCACCTAACTCTGGCCAGCACTTGAAACAAAAATTTTTCTAGTTGGCTCTGTGAAAATGTTATCACATTGTTTTAATTTGCATGTCTTTTATGACACCTTCTGTGAAATATATTTAATTTAGTCATGTCACATTTTTATACTCCCTAGGTGCTGCACATCTTAACCTCTTTGATGTTTCTCATTGTGTAAATGGAAAACCTCAGAAAATGATGGATTCCAATATAAAGTACAGTGAAATAATTTGAATTTCTAAAAAATAATAAATATTTTGAAGCCTGGCAGGGAGTTCTATGATTATTCATTCTTAGTCACCAGGCATTGCTCAACCGGTGTGTCTGTATCAATGTTGTTTCAAGAATTGCTTTAAAATGTAAAATTTCCCAGCAGAAAATCATTTTGTGGGACTTGACTGTTAAGATTTGCCAGGAGGTGAGGTACAGAACTATGTCCTAGTTGGCTGGAGATGTGCTCATGTCACAGGCTTTGTGGTGCACGGTGGGGATGTGAAGCCACGGTTTGTTCTTTCCTCTAGAAAAGTGAAGGCAGAGTAAGGATGTGACAGTAAGTGCCCTGCAATCTGAAAGGGATATTGCATGAGTGGCAGGGAATAGATGTTCTCTGTTTCCATGGCAGGGGTGGGTGCAGTGAAATGAATTTTAAATGAAAGTACGAGGGATTTAGGGTTGATATTATTAACAGGTGTGGAGGATCTTCAACGTACTTAACCACTAGTACAGCATGATCATTCTTGTGAACTGAATGTTTGCATCCCTCCAAAATTCCTATGTTGAAACCTAGCCCCCAGTGTATTAGGAGGTGCGGCCTTTGGGAGGTGATTAGGTCATAAGGGTGGAGCCCTCATGAATGGGATCAGCACCCTTATAAAAGACACCCCAGAGAAGCTCCCCAGAGAGCTTCTGCCATGTGAGGACACAATGAGAAGAGTTATGTCTGTGAATCAAGAAGCAGGTCCTCACTAGACTCTGAATCTGCTGGTGCCTTGATCTTGGACTTCCAGCCTCCAGAACTGTGAGAAAGAAGTATCTGTTTAGAAGCCACCCAGTCTCTGGTATTTTGTTATAGCAGCCTAAATGGATTAGGACAGTCAGTGACGAATCACAGCAGACTCCTCCTTCATAATATCCTGGAGCTCTTGTTGTGCCAGGCTTTAGTCCTCTAGTGACTGATTATGAGAAGGTTGGGGGGGGCGGTTCCTGAGGGAGGGGCTGAGTAGCAGAGGGACTTGAAGGCCCTGAAGGCTGTGGCAGTCAGAACCCAGGCATTTCAGTATGTTAATAACCATCTCGGTTGTACCCGTGTGTATCAGCTTGATATCACACTAGAGTAGTAGTGAGATCTCTTATGTCTTTTATGCCAAAGTGTGTGCAGTGGTTTTCCAGGACAGGAAAGAGGATGGCTGTCTCCTTTGCCATATGTCAAGCCATGCCCCGAAATGGGGAGGTGGGGCTGAAAACATTTCGAAGTTCCCTTTCTTGAAATATGGATAGAAATGTGCTTTCTTCTACTTCTACCTCTGAGCCCAGTGCTCTTCCCTTCTCTTCTGTGAGTTAATTGTCCACCTGTACTCCACAAGCATGCCTCCCTCCCATGGTTAAGAGGCAGGCATGGGAGCTGAAGCCAGCTTTGCGTCCGGCGCCCACCTCCCACCCCCTTGCTCCATGTCTTCCAGGGCAAGACCTTCCCAAGCAACTCCTGTTTTCATTGGCATTAAATGAAAGGATCTGTTTCAGTCTCTGGTTTTGGGGTGTGATGTGGTTGCTTGCAGAAACACAAAAATAAACTTGTAACCTACTGGAAATAATCCAAGCATAAATGAGCTTTGTTAAAGATCAACTTTCAAAAGATGGCCATGGATGTGCCTTAGTGGGATCGTGTACTTGATTCGTGTAGAGTCTGTGGCGTTCCTCCCTCCTCTAGAATGGGAAATTCTCCTTCCCCATCCTGATTCATAGAGGTTTTCAAATCCTAATGTTTTCCAGGGAAATGAGGCATGTCTCTGGCTTCATCTGAGGGTAGGAGGAACTTGGGATATTTTGGAGTTTATTTTGTGAGAGTGTTATGGGCTCAGTTCTGTCCCCCTAAAAACTATATGTTGAAGTCCTAACCCCCGGTACCTCAGAATGTGACTGTATTTGGAGATGGGGTGCTTAAAGAGGTAAGTAAGGTACAACGAGGTCATATTTAGGTTAAAATGGGTTCTAATATAATGTGACTCGTGTTGTTATAAGAAGAAGAGATTAGGACACAGACATGCACAGAGGAAAGACCGTATAAAGACACAGGGATAAGACGGCCATCTGCAAGGCAAGGAGAGAGGCCTCAGAAGAAACCAACCCTGCTGACACTTTGATCTCAGACTTGTAGCCTCCAGAACTGTGAGAAGATAAATTTCTCTTGTTTAAGCCACCTAGTCTATGGCACTTTGTTATGGCAGGCCTAGCAAACCAATACAGAGAGGTTGGGTGGTACTTCAAGCTTAATTCCAAGCCTCCTTAGTGCACTAATTCTACTCCTGTACTGGGAGGGAGTTAAGATGCTCCAGCTCAGAGCCCAGACCCCCATCTTCTCTAAGACTGACTTTGTTCTTCTCATTGTAAGGTTTCTGTCCTGGCAGCGGGGCTCGTACATTGAGGAACTAAGTCCTTGTCTTGGGATCCTTCCTAGAACACTTCTAGGACGTCAGTGCTTCCTAAATAGTTTTACTCCAATAGCCTTAGGGAGTATGGCACACAGAACAGCGGTCCCCCAAAGATGTCCTAATCTCTGGAAACTGTGAATACATTACCTTTTATGGCAAAAGGCACTTTGCAAATATGATTAAGTTAAGGATCCTCAAGTGGGGATATTCTTCTGGATTATCTGGTGGGTCCAGTGTAATTACAAGGATTCTTATACGGGGGAGACTTGGGTGAGAGTCAGATGAGATAGGATGACAGAAGCAGAGACTGGAGTGATTTCCTTTGAAGGCGGAGGCAGGGGCCATGAACCAAGGAATGCAGGCAGCCTTAAGCAGCTGGGAAAGGCCAGGGGACAGATCCTCCTCTAGAGCCTCTAGAAGGAACACAGTCCTAGTGACACCTTGATTTTATTTTTATGTTTTTTTCCTTTTTTTTTTTAACATCTTTATCGGAGTATAATTGCTTTACAATGGTGTGTTAGTTTCTGCTGTATAACAAAGTAAATCAGCTATACATATACGTATATCCCCATATCTCCTCCCTTTTGTGTCTCTCTCCCACCCTCCCTATCCCACCCCTCTAGGTAGTCACAAAGCACCGAGCTGATCTCCCTGTGCTATGCGGCTGCTTCCCACTAGCTATCTGTTTTACATTTGGTAGTGTGTATATGTCCATGCCACTCCCTCACTTCATCCCAGCTTACCCTTCCCCCTCCCCATGTCCTCAGGTCCATTCTCTACATCTGCGTCTCTATTCCTGTCCTGCCCCTAGGTTCTTCAGAACCATTTTTTTTTTTTTAGATTCCATATATACGTGTTAGCATACGGTATTTGTTTTTCTCTTTCTGACTTACTTCACTCTGTATGACAGACTCTAGGTGCATCCACCTCACTACAAATAACTCAATTTCGTTTCTTTTTATGGCTGAGTAATATTCCATCGTATATATGTGCCACATCTTCTTTATCCATTCATCTCTCGATGGACACTTAGGTTGCTTCCATGTCCTGGCTGTTGTAAATAGAGCTGCAATGAACATTGTGGTACGTGACTCTTTTTGAATTATGGTTTTCTCAGGGTATATGCCCAGTAGTGGGATTGCTGGGTCATATGGTAGTTCTATTTTTAGTTTTCTAAGGAACCTCCATACCATTCTCCATAGTGGCTATATCAGTTTACGTTCCCACCAACAGTGCAAGAGGGTTTCCTTTCCTCCACACCCTCTCCAGCATTTATTATTTGTAGATTTTTTGATGATGGCCATTCTGACTGACACCTTGATTTTAGTCCAGTGAGACCCATTTCAGGCTTTGGACCTCTAGAGCTGTAAGAGAACAAATTTGTGTTGCTTCAAGCCACTAAGTTTGTGGTAATTTTTTCCAGCAGCCTTAGGAAACCAATACAGGGGGAAAGTCTGGTAAACATACCCTGGAGGGCAGGCTGTGCCCCAAATGCCTTCTCTCTGTGCTTTATCGTAGAAATTCATGGGGATTTGCAGCCCATCTCATAATGTAACTATGATGGTATTAAAGCCAAAATAATTGTAAAGTGACTTGTCAGATAGATGTGTCAGTTTTTCCCTTCACCAAGGAGTCACGAGAAAGTGATGCTCTAGGAAGTTCTACTGTATTTATTCTCTCGGTGTGTGTACTGCTGGGCCATGCATCCCTCTGTTGGAAAATCCTGTGAGAGTATGTGCTTTGAATCCAGACAGCTCAAAACCTGGCTCCTCAGCTTACTAGCTCTGTGTCCTTGGGCAAGTCACTTAACTATCCTAAGCCTCAACTTCCTTATCTATAAAATACATGAATAGTAATACCAATCTTGCAAGGTTGTTGTAAAGATCAGTAATTACCTGTGAAAAGTGTATAGCACCTTGCTTGGCGCATAAAGTAGAACCTGCTATGCTAACAGTAATATATCCTACATATTAACACTTCACATCCTCACAACAGCACGATGAAGTAGGTTTCATTATCATCCCCATTTTACAGATGAAGAAATTGAGGCCCAGAGAACTTAAGGTGTGTGTCTGAACGCACACAGGTGGTAAGTGGTAGAGCCAGGATTTGAACCCAGTTCTAGTTTGGCTCTCGGGCAGAGTTTCTCAGCCTTGGCACTACTGATGTGGTGGCTGGAATGTGTGTGTGGGGGGCTGTTCTGTGCATTGTAGGCTGTTTAGCAGCATCCCTGCCCTCTCCCACTAGATTCTGGTAGTGGAATCCTGCAGCCCCAGTTGTGACAAACCAAAATGTCTCCAGACCTGCTAAATGTTCCCTGGATGAGAACCCTGGTTCTGGGTTTTGAGATCTGCTCACTGTGCAATACCATCTACACAGTAGGTGCTTAACAAGTGAAGTCTTCATTACACTTTGGGCCCCATGTTTCACAAAACCTTTGAAGCTCTAAGTAGACAAGTGTCAGTTGATGTTCCTGCCTCTTTATCTAGCCAGCATCCAGTGGGATCTGTTCTCCTATTTGGGGGTTGGTGTCAAGCCCCAGCAGAACTTTGTGTGCGAGGATGTTAATACTTTTCCATTGGCTTCACTGACAGCTGAGGAGTGCTGCGGCGGACTGAGTAAGGGCACTAAGCAGATTGCAAAAGGCACAGACGCTTGTGCACATAGGCGCTTAATACTCTTTTGAGAGGGATGATTCATGTAGCTCACACATGGCCTCACGGGGAGTTGTCTGAACAATTAATGTGCCTCTGCCAGATTCTTCACGAGCAGTTTCCCCATTGCTCTTGGACCTGGATGGGAAAAAAGAGGTAAGAAATTCAGGATACTTGGGGAAGAGAAGAGAGGAAGAACGAATTAATAATGAGCTCTCTGGTAATTTGAGCATTTCTCCAAAATACACTGAGGTCAACTTTTATCTCGTAAACGAATCTATTAAGTTTTATGGTTGATTTGGGTTAGGGTAATTGGTTGAAAGAATTCATTAGGGTAGCCAAAATCTATGGTTCAGTTGCATGTAGGAAAGGTTCTGTTCCCTGACCATACCTCTGCCTCTAAGTAGTGGTATCGAAAATACAAATTGTCAGCCACACAGCCATGACCTGAGATCTAGATCATCCATGTTGTAGCATGTATCAGTACTTTATTCCCTTTTATGTCTGAATAATATTCCACTGTGTATAAATACACTTTGTTTAGCTATTCATCGATTGATGGACATTTGTGGTGTTTTCACCTTTTGACTATTATGAATAATGCTGCTGTGAGCATTTGTGTACCATTTTATGTTGTTGAACACCTGTTTTCAATTCTTTCAACCTGTTTTATTGTTGAACACCTGTATATACCCAACAGATTGCTGGGTCACATGGTAATGCTACATTTAACTTATTGAAGATTGACCTTTTTTTTGTTTTTTACTTTTTTTCCTACAGTGCTTTTCTTTACATCTTAAAATAAATTTTAAAAGGAAATGCTATATCAATACAAAAAATAGAAACCAGTTTCCTCTGCCATAAATAGATGGCAACAGTAAACTAACAAACAAAATCTCTCTCTTACGCGCACACACACACACACAAATCTTAAAAGAAAAATAAAAAAGAGGAAACACAGAAGTGCTATTAAGTATAACTAGGTGCTATTTCCTACTAAGGCTTAACATTTCAAAAGGGCATTAGAAAGTGTTAGAAAGGTGTTGAAGATCTGTTAGCACCGAAATGAGACTTTCTCATCAACTAATTAGAACGACTGAAAGAGAATCAGTTTTATCCTATGTGCTTTAATGTTGTTTCGTGCCTTGTTTGTGTAAGACAAACCATCTCTGGTACCACATCTGGTCCTCTGGATCTGTCCATTCCTTAACTACCTGACTCTAGGTGACCACCTTCCTCTCTGTGTCACTGGGTCCCAATCACCTTTCACTTGGACTCTTGACTCCAGTCTTCCTGCCCATATGCTCACTATCAACCACCGCTCACACCACCAAAGGGGAGCTTTGAGCATATTAATCTCCACTCTTGAAGCTTTGGTGTGACACCACCATTATTTCCAGGGTAAAATTTAAACCCTTAGCCAGGCACCTAAGAATCAGCACAATCTGCTCCTCATCCCCTTCCCGCTCTTTCTGTCTCCCGTACTGTACTCATCAGGTGAACTCGAGAGTCTTGCTCTTCCTTCCACATTGCCCCTCGTTCTGACTCTGTCACTGAGTTCTTCCCTCCCTCCTCCACCCTCACCTGTGTTGATCTTCACCTTGGTGATGTACCTCTCAGTGTTCTTACAAAGATCAAACGTGATAAGCCTATGGAAACCCTGAAAACTCTAAAAAGAAATACAAATGCAAAACAGGTCATTGCTAGCCCTCCTTTGTCTTAGGTCCTTTGAATTTTGAATGTCAAGGTGTGTTTTCCACTTCTCAGTTTGGAAGCAATTGCCTTCCTCTGCCTCCTGTGCCCCACAGACAGAATGTCCTCCCATACGACTGAGCTTATTTCTCTCTTTATCCTTGCTGTAGCCATTTCCGTCTCCCCCCCGCCCCCACCCAGTGCCTGGTATATGTGGTTTGAAAAAGCAAAGCTGTGTCCGCCGGCCCGAGAGGCTGTGTTGCCAGCGTAGACCAGGAGCGGGAAAGCTGTAGCTGCACTGGCTCCAACAAATATACTTTCTTTCCTTATTTTTCTTCTCTTATTAGTTGCGTCTTTGAATATTCTTCGTCTAATAAGAAGTGACAGTTTAATCGTTTGGGTTTTTAAAATTTATATTCTGCTACACAGCTGACCACACGTGATAAGGCAGGCAGCTCAGCCTTGTGGCGTGATCCCCTCCCTCTTGCTCTTTGCATCAGAAGATTTGGGCGGAGCCATGAAACAGTTAATTCTGTGAGTGACAAGAGTGTTGAAAATTACTGTAAGGCACAGGAGCTTCCCTGAGGGGAAAGGAGACAGGTGTGTGTGTGCAGGAACAGAAAGCAGACAGTTCTCCCGGCCTCAAGGCTACACCATCCCTTTTATTGTTCAGGGTCCCTCTACCACTTACAACGGATTTTCTGCGTGATTATTCACTGTCTTCTGAAATTCTTTTGAGCCTTTGGAAAGATGGTACCTTAGACACCCAACATAATAATCGTTGACGGCATCAAAGTTGCATTATTGAACAAAATGATCGACAGAGACCATAGAAGGGATGTATTTAACTCAAGCCATTAAGCAGATGTGGAAGATGAGGCTCAGAGAGGTTCAAGGACTTGCTGAGGGCACCCTCCTTCCTGACTCCCTGTTAATGGGTCTCCTGGTCCATCAGATGGTGCTGTTGAAAGGACCAGCAAGGACATGCTTTTTCTGTGATGGGGGATCCTCAGTGCACACTTGCACACCACGTTGCCTTCAGATGAAATGTAAAACTACTGGCCATACAAACCCTCTTACCCTGACTTCTGATCTCTGGCCACCTCTGTAACCTCCAGCCTCCACTCGCTCCCCCCTTTACAATTTCCTCTAGTCCTGCATTTCCCAGAGAGAGTTCCAAGGAATATTAGTCCCAGGAGGTGTTCCCTCCAGAGAAGAGTTTGAGCCGAAACAAGTTTAGAAGATGTTGAACGTCAGGAAACCCTCGGATATTTACAACACATGTTATCCCATTCAAGGCTTTGAGAAGTCCTGCCCTATAGACCTCTTTTAAAATGTGTTTAAATTGTTTCCTAAATCAGTTCAATCACAAAACTCCCCTTTTGTTTTTTATACAATGCTTGTCCTTGTTGGCTTGATAAAATGTAATGATAATAGTGCTCCAGTTGTTTCAATACACCTGGCTTCTTGCCCGTGCTGCAGCCCTGCCTCTCTCTGGAACCCTTCAAAACTCATCTCATAAGTCATCCCTCTGGGAGAACTCGCACCCCTGCCCTCAATGGGATTAGGTGCCTTTCCTGTGCTTTTGCAGCTTCATTCTGAAGCTAAGGATATTTTTGTTGAGAATAGGAACGATTCTTACCTATTTCCGTTTGTGTGTTCGTTGAGTCATTCCATAAATATGTACTGCGCCTCCTGTGTCCTTTTGAAGGGGATCCTGGGTGAACAGAACAAGCCCTTGCCCTCAGAGAGCTTACATTCAAGAGGATGGGGACAAAATATGAACTTGTGACACATATGTAATGTTAGATTGTGGTAAGCGCTAAGATAAAAGCAGGGTAAAGAGGCTGAGAGTGACATGAGCTGCCCTTCAGCATAGGGTTTTCAGAAAAGCTGCATCAACTAGGATGGGTTAGGTTATGCTGCATCTTAATGGCTTATGACAATGGGGGCTTATTTCTCATTCATGCAACATACCCATCCAAGGGTCAACTCGGAGCTCTGTTCCACATCCCTCCACTTGGAGACCCAGATGGACAGGGCCTGTGACACATGGAGTGTGGCTGATGTCATGGGTGGGAGAGAAGGGGTGTGATGAGTCAGGTACTAGCTTGTAGAGGCTTCAGCACACATTTGATTGGCTACAAGTAACTCAAGGGGAGAGGAAGGTGCTCTCCTGCCTTGTGCCTGGAAAGAGGGGAACCGGAGTGGCTGATGGACAGCATTAATGAATACACAGAACCTCTCTCTGATACAAGAACATGTGAGCAGACACCTTAATGAGAGAGGAAAGGAGCCATGTGGATATGGGGGAGGGGCACTTGGGGTGGAGGAAACAGCACGTGCAAAGACCCTTCAGCACTCAGCACAGGGTTTCACATCCAGTAGGTAACCAGGCGGTGTTCGTTGAATGTACATCTTGAATTCCAGGACATCGTGCATTTGTGAGTTGCCCAAGTGGCAGATTTAGGCAAGTGCACCTTTGTAGGAACAGAACATATCTAACCAGCCCAAATAAGGGTTGTTTGATATTGGAGTCTCTCAATTAAAGGACTTAGCGTCAATTTACTGAACTTATCTCTGGCTACATGATTTATTTTGACCTGTCCTTTGATTGAGGGCTTTTCCCTCAAGGATCTTATGTTCCAGCCACAAAACAAGATAGAAACAAGTAAGTCACTCTAACCATATAATGTTTATAAAATTCATATGAAGAGGAAAACAAGTGTTTACCCCTGTGTCTACCTCATGGCTTTATCATACTTGAAATGACTTTATCGCTGTCCTGATTCCCTGGTACACTCCAAGAAGGCAGGGGCAGGTCTATCTGCTTTACTGAGTATCCCCAGCACCTAGAATAGTGCCTGACAAGTGATAGATGGCCAGTACATCCAATACTTGTGGACTGGTTGACCAAGGAAAGGGAAGGCTGCGCATCTTTTAGAGTTTGGCTGTGGAGAGAGTGCTGACTTCAGCGCAATTGCCTGCCAAGAAGATGAAATGGATTTAACTAGAGGAAGAGTGAGTTTATCTGAAAAAGGCAGTGGTGAACTGAACACCCAGCCAAGAAGGATGATACGGTAGAGAACAGTTTGCTGAGACCACAGGGAAATGAATCAGATCAGAGTGAGTGCTGGTGGGGAGGAAGAACAGGCTTGATGGATGAGAAAGATTTCAGTTGTGGAGCTGGGAGAAAGATTGCCACATGGGATCCATGGCGTTTAACCATAATTATGTCCATATTAAATGCTAACTTTGGCAAAAATAAGCAATTTGCCTGGGCTTATCCATCCAGAGAGAACAGCATGAATAAAGATGTAGGCGGCCAAGTACACGGTGTGTATGGGGAACCATATGTAGATGGTGTGGTTGAGGCGTCGGGTGTTTGCATTTTAACCCTAACTCTTCTTGACTTCGATGCTAATTTGGGGCAAATGGAAATGGCACCAGCCATGTTCTTGGATCTGCCAGGTGTCTTGATTTTCCGGTAACGGCTTGCTCAGTCCTGTGGTCTTCCCTGCTCAGACCACCATTGTACCAGCTTTCCTGGTGGCCACTGCCGGGGAGAAGATGTCTGAGATCGGCTGGCTCAGGCACGCCGTGACTCCTTCTCAGGATGAGTGACAAGTTGAGCATCTCTGTTGGCATGATGCTAAGTCAGCAGAAGGTTCTGAGTGTGCAGGCTCAGCATTTATCTTCCTGTTGGCTTGAATGAATGTCTCACCTGCAGCTGCCTCGATAAAAGCTGCAGTCTCTGATGAGGAGGGTTGGGGGTCAGTAGAAGCTGGGCTGCCTTGATGACTTTGAGGGTTTTTGTTTGTTTGTTTTTAACAGGTTGGTATTTCCACCTGAAGAACCTGTAATGCCTTGAACTCAGAGGCTTTGGAGGAGCATGTATATTAATGTTCCTTGAATAGCTGAAATTACTGGACAAACACAAGATGGTAATGGCTGTGATAGTAATTATGATAAAGGCAGGAGGAAGCTTTTAGTTGGCTGGCTTGATTTCATTTTAAGGAAGCAAAAATGGAGGCTGATGATGTTGGCCAGACATTGCTCTTGCACAAAATGCCCTGTTTTCCTGTAGGTAAGAGATGTTCTAGGAAAATAGCTCTCTGATTTTTGAATTGAGTCCCTAGGGAGTCCCAGAATTTTGGGGTAACATATGTGTACCTTGAAGGAACATTTGATTTTCATGCCCCATCATTTCCTTTTGTGTCATACTTCAGTGCCTTGGTACAAGTTGTTACCTGCATCTAGAAGGCCCCTCCCCACCCACTGGTAAAGTCAGGAACAGTTATTCACTTATAGGCACCAGACACGTTCTCTGGCCAGGAAAAGAGAGGGGAGCTCATAAGATTGAGAGGCTGAAGGGGCAGGGCCAAGGCAAGTCCTGGAGTTAGGGGAACAGAAACTACTCACAGTTCTTGGCAGGAGCATGCTGTTTGAAATTAAAAAGGCTGTCTCAGATCTTGACCAGGGGAAGCCATTTAATGGATTCACCAAGATGGTAGATGGCAACAAGGGCCTACTGTATAGCATAGGGAACTCTACTCAATACTCTGTAATAACCTATATAGGAAAAGAATCTGAAAAAGTAGATATATGAATATGTATAACTGAATCACTTTGCTGTACATATGAAACTAACGCAACATTGTAAATCAAATATATTTCAATATAAAAAATTTTAAAAAAAGATGGTGGATGGCAAGAGTAAGGATTCCCCAAAGGCATTTATGGTAGTGGTGGTTGCTATGCCACCAAAGAAATGAATATATGTACATTACATGCCTCCGCTCAATGGTCATCTCCTCTTGGGAGCTTCCTTTGACTTCTCTGTTCACTCAGCATATAACATTCAGCAAATATTTGAGCATCTACTGTGTGCCGGGCATGTTCAAGGCAACCAGGTGCAGTGATAAACAAGATTGATGATGAATTTACTTTCTCGTGGGGATGACAGATAATAAAAGAATGAATCACCATATAAGATAAATTCAGGTAGCCATCAGTGATAGGCAGGGAAGTAGAGCAGAGCAAGGTGAGGCTGGGGGTCGATGAACTGGCATATTTTCGACAGACTGACCGGGGAAGGCCTCTCTGAGTTAAGTAAGGTTAAGTTAAGTAAGTAAGCGAGTTGTGTGGAGGATGGGCAGAGGGTGACAGCAAGTGTGTGGACCCTGGGGTAGGGGTGGGCAGGCTTAGTATGTTTGGGGAACAGACCAGGGTGGCTTGAGCAGACAGATGAGATGGAAAGTGAGAGGAGACAGTTTCTGAGAGGTGGGCAGATGCAGCTCCCATAGGATCTGTGGGCTATGAAAAGAAGTTTGGATTTTATTCCAAAGTGTGATGGGAAATCATTGAAGGGGCTTAAACAAAGAAGTGATATGACCTTATTTATGTTTCAAAAAAATCACTGCAGCTGCTCTGTTGATAGAAGAAGGAAGTGAAGAGGGGAAAAGAGGGCACCTGGGAAGCCTTGTTGCAATAATCCAGGTGGGAGACAAGCCAGGAGAGCTTCTTGGGCTAGGAAGTGTTGGTGGAGGTGGTGAGAATGATCAGGTTTGGGATATGCTTGGAAGGTAGACCACTCTTACTTGCTGACTGATTGGATATGAGGAGTGAGAGAGAAGTCAAGAATGAGAGAGAAAGAGTGACTTCTAGGGTTTTTACTTACTAAACTTTTGAATTTGGGGATAATTTTAGATTTATAGAAAAGTTGCAGAGATAATACAGGGAATTTCAGTACATTCGTCACACAGTTTGCCCGAACAGGTAGAACCCTAGAGTTCTAATGTGGTTAACAAGGTGGATGGAAGTCGCTATTTGTTGAGATGGGGAAGACGTAGTGGGGCAGAGGATGCCTCTAGCTCTGCTTTGGCCACATTATCATTTCATTTTACATCCAAGTGAAGATAGATGTCGATTAAGTTGGCTGTATAAGTGAATCTGGAACTCGGGGGAGAGCCTGGGCTGGAGATGCTGTTCCCAGCATGTGCATGGCATTTAATGTCATAGAACTTTCTACTTTTGTATATTTGATCATTTCTACAACGAAAAGTCATTATACCTATGACTGATTCACTTTGCTGTACAGCCAGAAACAAATACAACATTGTAAAGCAACTGTACTCCAATAAAAATGAGTAAAAAAAATAGTCAATTAAACAAAAAGAATGATTAAATACAATAATAATTAGGTTAGGTGTCAGCATACTTTTCTGTAGGGACCAGTCAGAAAATATTTTAGGCTTTGTGGGCCATATGGTCTCTGTTTCAACAACTCAACTCTGCCATTGTAGAGAGAAAGCAGTCTAGATGATACGTAAATGAATGAGCATGACTGAGTTCTTTATTTACAAAAACTGGGCAGTGGGCTGGATCTGGCCCACAGGTTGCCAACTCCTGACACCTTTAGTGTGAGGTCAGGAGGATGAGGAAGAAGCAGCAAGGAGGCTGAGAGGGGGCCTCCAGGAGGGTAGCAGGAAAACCAGGGCAGCATGGTGCCTAGGAAGGCAAGGAAAGGAGGGACGTGCGGCGTCCAGTGTTGAGTAGGATGAGGACTGAGAATTGGCCAGCGGATCTGCCTAAGTGGAGAGACCTTCACAAAGCCCTTCAGCAGCGCAGCGGTGGCCACACCTGCCTGCAGCTGGTGAAGTAGAGGATGGTAAATGAAGAAGTGGAGGTGGCCATTATAGATGACTCGTGGATCATTTTTGCTATAAAAGGGAACAAAGAAATGGAGAATTATCTAGAGGGGTTATGGGGGTCAAATAAGGATTTTCATTTCTGCTTTTAAGGCAGGAGCTGTGTTTATATTTCAGAGTTGATCTCTTCCTTTTGCTGCAGTTGTACCTGCACACACTTCTATAATTACATCTTTCATACGGTCATTTGTTTAAAATCTGTTTCTTCTAGGAGAACAGGGTTTCTCAAGCTTGGTGCTTTTATATTTGGGGCTGGATAATTCTTTGCTGTGGAAGGCCATCCTGTGTACTGTAGAATGTTTAGAAGCATCCTTGGCCTCTACCCACTAGATGCCAACAGCACCCCTTCCCCTGGTTGTGATAACCACACAGGTCTCTAGACATGGCCATGTATCTTCTGGTAATATTATTGCTCCTAGATGACCACTGATTTACAATGTGAGCTCCTAGAGGGCAGGGACTAAATGGACTCTTCTCAGTCTCTCTGTTTCCTAATACTGTGTCTGGTGCATATTAAGGGCTTAATGAGTATTCTGTTGAGTGAGGGGTGTTTGATTATCTAATGACAAAGCCGCATCATACCTGGGTGACCCAATGGGGAGGGAAGGGAGGTGTCTAGGGAAGACTTCAGCATGCCTCATCTTTGTTGAGGGTCTAGGGTTTGCAGTTGCACTTGAGAGCGGCGTGTGGTTGTCATCATGAGTACGACCACATACAGCTGTCATTTCTCATGCAGTTTCTGGTGTCGAGGTCTCTCACCTCTTGCCTCTATCAGCAGCCTGGCAATGTCACTGTCATGTAGTGTCTCCACAAGCAGGTGGACACCAGCGATGGGGAAACTCTTTATCTCAAGTGTGGCTATGAACTGTGGATTCTGTGATTCAGGCTAGTGCCTAGAAACCCCTGGAATCACCTCCCCAGCTCCTCTCCTTCACCTCTAGACAGAAACCCAAAGGTGAGTGGACTTCCAGAGTCAGAACAATAATATGAATAACACTCACTTGGAAATAGCGCTACCAATTTACACTCTGTCGGGGAGCCTTCATTCTCCCATTGGCTCAGCACAACCGAGGGGTGTCTGTGTGTGAGCTGGTCTCAGCAGGAGCTGCAGATGACAAGGAATCACCATCCCCTGATGTGGGCTGACATGATGTCCTCCTCCTGAGGATCTTATAAAATGTTGTTGAATGAATGGAAGAGTGATAGGCTTCTCTGCTCCCGCCTCATCCTTGACTCCCTCGTTTCAGTGTCTCTGTTGGGTCTCTTATTATCCCAAAGGAGGGAATCTCAGGGTTCCAAGAGTTGAGTACTTCTCTCCCTCTTACAGACCTTCCTATATTGCCGTCTCATGGTCTTTGCCATATCAGTGTATTATCTACCTCAGGGGTCTACAAGCTATATAACCCATCCCCTGATTTTGTAAATAAAGTTTTACTGGAACATAACTGCACCCGTTCTTGTACAGACTGTCTGTGGCTGCTTTCTTGCTACATCAGCAGAATTGAGTAGTTGTCACAGAGACTGTAGGACCCCAAAGCCTAAAATACTTAGCATTTGGCCCTTTACAGAAAAGTGTGCTGACCCCAACCTATATTATTATTCAATCAAATATTTTAAATTAACTCAATTTAAAAATTATTATGATGAAAATGATCAAACATACAAGAGTAGAGTGAAAATATAATGAACCCTCATGGACCCTTAATTTAGCTTCAATTCACAGTCAGTCTTGTTTTCTTAATACTCTCCTCCTTTATACCCACCCCCTTGATTATTTTAAAATGCATTGCAGGGATTGTATCATTTTATGATAAAATTTCAGTAAGTATCTTAAAAGAGAAAGACTCCATTTATTGAACATAAACATAATTTTGCTATTACATTTAAAAAAGTAATAATTCTTTCATATCATCAATTGCCCATAAATTGACTCAATGTTTTTAAACATAAATACCTACTTAAGTTTCATTCCGGGTAACAATTTGTTTGAAATTATGGTTTGGAAATGCTACTTATATTTTTTCTCATGCACATTAGAATAACTACTGAATTATTAAAAGCTTTGAAGGAAAATGTGTCCGTGTACCCTTGCCTTGGAACACACCGTGTTAAGGAGGCCCTCGGCAGAAAGTTCTGACGACTTTCTTTTCTGTTCGTGTGAAGGGTCTTGGCATGTCCTCGTTTTACCATTTCGGCAGAGCCAGTCAGAGCCTGGAGCAAACACTGGGAACTCGCAAACCAACCACGAAACCTAAGGAACAGCCACTTTATAGTCACCTTCACCAGCTCAACACAATTTATAATACAATTAAGACCGACAGATATAATTGAATAAACAGAAAATAGAATTAAGGTAATGTATCCTAAGTGTACCAGATTCCTATAATGAGTTGCTTTCAGCAGTTGTGGAAACATGTAATTACCAAACAAATTACATGTTATTTTTATCCAAGAAGCTAATTAAGTGTTCTGTTTAAATGATTATGTGGTGGCACAAGGATCGAGATGTATTAAGTACCTAACTGGAAAAGGGACGGGACCTGAGAATTTTACATGGGAATACAATTGAGTGAGATCATAGCAAGGGTGCCTGATTCTGAGGCAGGGGTTGTGGGAAGTAGGGAGGGATCTGGAGAGGTTTGGACGCCTGCGGTTTGTTGAACTGATTGAACATGAGCCTGGGTGGCTGAAGTAAGTCAGGGCTGTTGCCTTGATGGAACCCTGGATCCTTGTTATTTGTTTGTTTTAAAAACTTACTCCCTTTTCTGAACTTGCGCAGTGGAGCTCCATTTGTTCCAGCTTGACTCTGACCCTGGGCTCTGCCTTCTTTGTAGCACTTTGCTGTCGTTTCCTTGAGACTCAGTAAATCTTCCGGTAGCTCCTTGTGGGGCTTGTGCCCTTTTGCTCTCTGGAATGTGAGGAAATGGGCATTTTGGGTTGTACACTTCTTCTTTCCCATATCTCAGAATAAGTAGCCTGGAAGAATTTTGCAGTGGAGCTTGGAGCTGGAGCCAGGCCCCCTGAACGCATCCCTGTTGTGTGTTATAGGAGAGAAGGACGCCTCTAGGTGGAGGAGGGGAGGAGCGGGTGGAAAGCCCTCTGAACCAGAGTCGTAAGACTAGATTTATTGTCCCTGTCCTGCCGTTGGTGAGCTGTGTGGCCTTCTGCAAGGCATCGCTCCCCTCTGAGCCCTGGTACCTCATCTGTAAAGTGTGGAAAATAGCCCGTGGCCTGCTTAACCTCATAGATGTGCTTTGAGGATGACACACTGTAATGCAAATGAACATTATATGTAAAGTCTAAATCTCAGCACAAAAGGAATCTGGTTTTGCAGCTATTATTAACCAATGACAGTTCTACCAAGTCAGACAAGGTGAGTGATATAACTGAAAACACCAGGAGTTGTCTGCGAGCCTGTGTAAATCCAGGATTCATGGGTCTCTCCCATATGTCAGCTTGGGTTTGCTCTGTATTAACTTCATTTTCAGGGGATATCCCCTCATCCCAATTCCCAGTGGGGCAAGATGGCCCCCAGGAGCTCTTGTCCTTCATTCTGCCAGTTAAATGACCCAGAGAAACTAGAATGAGTGCAGAGTTTCCTTCCTGGTAGCTCCATCAGAAGACCCAGGGCTAATCCTGACTGGACTCCGCTGGATCATGTGCCCATAACTGAGCCAATCACTGTGGCCAAGGGATGGAGTATACTGACTGGCTGTGGATGTCTGATTACAGGTCAGAGTTCCAGTTCTGCCAGGCTTTTGAAACATTCAACGGCAGCCACAGATCCCTATTTCTCATCTGCTGGACCCCAGGAAGTTACAAATGGTTGCCTGCAGATGTGTTTGTTTTGCTCTTGCAGGAGCCTTAAGAAACATGAAGGTAGTTCACTGAAAAGTCTGAATCTAGAGTTTCTGCTAAAAAATCAAAAGCTCTAGAAACATGCAGCCTGAATTGCCTCATGGCAACATCTCATTTGAGCAGAAAAGTAGCTGCCTCCTTTCGCTGAGGAGGGCCATTCCAAGTTTACTACAGTCCCCACTACATCCTTTTGTTACCTGGATAGTTTAGATCATTCATATCACCTGTCTTGGTTCTGGGGCATCTGAATTTGCTATACCTGACACAGACCAAATCAGTGTTTTCTAAATCTCCCTCATGTTAAAAATAACCAGGGATTGCTTTTTAAACATACAGCTTCTGGGGTATCCCTCTGACCTGCCATAACCACCACTCATTTTGACTCAGTGGGTTTGTACAAGGCTGAATATTTGCCTTTTTAACAAGGTACTCCCAGGTAATTCTCATAAAGGCAGTCTGGAAACACTGGACTAATGTCTAAGCCTTGGTATTCAAAGTGTGGCCATTGGATCAGCAGGGTCTCTATTTCCTGGGGTATCTTGTTTAAGTGGAAAATGTCAGTCCTGCCCCAGACAGACAATCAGAATCTGCACTTGAATAATATATCAGATTGGCTTTTGATTTGACCTCTCTTGTGTTTTCCTTTTAGTAAGTTTTCTCACCTACCCTCCTTTCCCCAGGCCTTTTCAGAAGAGCCAGTGTTCCCTGCCTCTCCCCACCTGGGAGAGCATTATAGAGACCTGTCCCATCCCTGGGGGATGCTCACCCCGACCTCCCATCACTGATAGATGACATGGAAAGATGCTCTGCGAATCTAAAGAGAAGTCTAAGCAGCTGGAGATCTTGCCTCTTGAGAGCAGGCGACCTGGACCCCCAGGTCCACTGGCCTCTGCAGATTCCAGGCCCCCAGGCCTGTCTCATGATCTCAGTTTGGACTCAGGCTGATCTGTGTTTTCTCCATCAAGTGTTCTGAGGTATCTCACACACGACTGGGCTTAGACAATTTAGCCAAGCCTATTCTATTTTCTTTCAGTTTTCTTAATTTTGAGGCTTTTTGTTTCCCCAGTGGAGAACTTCCATATGAAGAATTCTGAAATCCAGGCACTGCCAGGACTTAGCTGATGATGTTCTTTTCTCAGCATTCATTCATTCAGCAAACTGTCCTTAAGCACATCTATATTCAAAGCGTTCTGATAATGATGGCATATTAAATATAAAAATAGTTGGCATGTACTGCAAATTCATTACGTGCCAGGCATTGTGCCAAGTGCTTTAAATATCTCATTTAATCCTCACGCTAACTCTGTGATGCTTTGGGTATTCTTAGCCCCATTTGGCAGATGAGAAAACTGAGGCTCATTGAAGTGAAACAAAGTACTCAAACAGCTGGTAAGTGATTGGACCTGGATTCAAACCCAGCTCTCTCTGACTTCTGAATCTGCATTGTTAACCATGATAAGTCTAACTAACATGAGTTAGACTTGATGAAAGGAAGGTACTGTTCATGAAACGTTATCTACAGAGTTTTTAATTTTTATTACTGCCATGAGGAAGGGGCTGTGTCCACTTTGGTAATGACAGACCTGAGGTCTTGGAGTAGATTGGTCAAGCATTGACAGAGACCAGATATGGGCTCTGGCTTGTTGCTCTTAATCCAAGGCTCTTCCCACTACCTCAGGCTGTACAGGCCACAGTCTCAAGGAGCTGGCTCCTCAGAAGGGGGAGAAGTCCTGTCTAGTACCTGGGAGTTTGTGGCAAGTATTATGTGGCTCTGACAGGCAGATCCGAGGCTCTGAGGATGAAACAAATGACTTTTTTTTGGTTGAGCTGTGATTATAATACAAGTTCGCATTGATTCAGCAAGTACTTTGTGCCAAGCACAATACTCTCTCATTTAATCCTTTCAACAACCGTGTGATTATCCCCATTTCATAGAGGAGGAAACCAGAGGGTATGTAGTGTCTCACACAGAATAGACAAAAGGCTCTTCCATGGGTCTTTTCTAGATAATACTCTCTATCTCTGGCTTCTGCTTACCAGAGCCTGGGGGGTGGGGTGGAGAAAAAGGAGAGAGATTGATCTTTCAGTTATAAGATGAATAATTCTTGAGATCTAATGTACAGCAGGGTGACTGTAGTTAGTGTATTATATACTTGAAATTTGGTAAGAGAGTAACATCTCAAGTGTTCTCAACCACACACACACACACACACACACACACACACACACACTCAGATAGTAACTATGTGAGGTGATGGATAGATTTATTTGATTGAGGTAATCATTTCACAGTGTATACATTTACCAAAATATCACATTGTGTACCTTAAATGTGTATAACTTTTATTTGCCAAAAATAGACATCAATGGATGTAGAAAATGAACTTATGGTTACCAGGGGATAAGTGGGGGAGGGATAAATTAGGAGATGGGGATTGACATATACACACTACTATATATAAAATAGATAACTAATAAGAACCTGCTTTATAGCACAGGGAACTCTACTCAATGCTCTGTAATGGCCTATATGGGAAAAGAATCTAAAAAAAAAGAGAGTGGATATATGTATATGTATAACTGATTTACTTTGCTATACACTTGAAACTAACACAACATTGTAAATCAACTATACTCCAGTAAAAAATTTTTTAAAAATTGAGAAAAATAATAGACATCAAAAAAAGAAAAGAAATGCCCCATTTTCCCTTCTTCCCAGCCCCAGACAACCACTCCTCTACTCTTTGATTCTATGAGTTGGACTATTTTAGATTTCTCATGAAAGCGAAATCATGTAGTACTTGTCCTTCTGTGACTGGCTTATTTCACTTAATATAACATCCTCAAGATTCATTCATGTTGTCACATATAGCAGAATTTCCTTCTTTTGAAAGGCTGAATAGTATCCTGTTGCATGTATATACCACAGTTTCTTTCTTTATTCATCTATAGATAGACATTTAGGTTGTTTTCACATTTGGCTATTGTGAATAGTGCTTCAGAGAGCATAGTGCTAATATCTCTTTGAGATCCTAATTTCCATTCTTTTGGGTGAATACCCAGAAATGGGATTGCTAGATCATATGGTAGTTTTATTTTTAATTTTTAAAGAAACCCCTCCATTCTGTTCCATAGTGGCTGCACCATTCTGCATTCCCACGAACGGTGTGCAAGTGTTCCAGTGTCTTCATATCCTCACCAACACTTGTTGTCTTTTGTGTTTTAGATAATCACCATCTTGGCAAATGTGAGGTAATATCTCATTGTGGCTTAGATTTGCATCTCCCTGATGATAGTGACATTGAGCATTTTTCACATATCTGTCGGCAATTTGTATGTCTTCTTTGCAGATAGACCTGATTTTAATCCAGCTCCATCATTTCTGCAAGTTACTTTATCCTCTTTGAGCCTCATTTTTTTTCTAAAATGGGACTAATACAACCTACTTACTAGGTTGTGTAGCATGCGCTGCTGGTGCTTGCTTGCCCATATCCCCCCCAGTCCTCATGTCTGTATATCAAAGGCTGTTGACTATGAACACACGTGGCTATCTGTGAGGTCTTTTCTGACTCTAGAAGTAGGTTCAGCCCACCTTCAGGGTGAGTGAAGGTGCTGGAAGCAGCCAGTGATAGATGGGGAGTTGTGGATAACTACTCCAGTCCCTTGCCCCTTAGGTGCAACAAATATAATGTAAATATTTTATGCTAGGTTCCCAATGTCCCCAGGGATAATAAGGTTCAGTCGCCCACAGTTGTAACTTGCCTAAAAATGCACCATTTACTTTTTCCTTTTCCTTCCCTGTCTCATTTCTCTTTTTCCCTACCAGTGTTTCCTGCGATCATTTCTCAAATAGGTGACTGGAAATTCAAATCTTTGTCTCAGTGTCTCCTGCTGGGACAACTCAAAGTATGACAGGTTATCATCATGTTCAAATTAAATACTGTATGTAAAGTGTTCAGCGCAGTCACCTGGCACGAAGTAAGTCCCAATAAAGGGTAGCTGCTATCCTCATCATCATCGTCATCCTCATCATCATCACCACCATCACCACCATCATCACCATCATCATCATCACATCATCATCAGTCATCATCATTCTGAAGGTAGAATGAACTCATTCCTTCAAGGCATTTACTGACAGATTAAGTTTATCCAGTATTATGAAGAAAAATGTGAAACAAAAGGTCACCTGGAATGTGTGCAGCGAAAGTATTGAAATAGTTTCTTTTTTTAAGGAGATAGTTTATTAATTATTAATCAGTGTTTTTAACCTTCAGTCCTTGTCTAACAGCATGGGTAGGATAACAGGTCTACAGTTGGCCATGGTTAGTCAAGTGCCTCTTGCATCCTAATTTGGTGATTCTGAGTTATCCATTTTGCTTTTCTTGGAAGAAGAACTGGTTTCGTTAGAATCTAGTTGCAAGTGAACCTCACCTTTGAAGTTTTTTATTGATATGTGAGCTTGGTTTCCTAGTTGTGGGCTAGAGAGAGAATTATCCTTGGATTCTTATTATTTTAGCCTTCATCATCTGTTGGAGAGGCAGGATTATAGGGTCTGTGCTGTGGATTATTATGCTCCAGTGTTTACAATATTGTCTTCCCAAAGTGTTGATGATGGACTCACTGAAGGGAAGGACAACAGAGAGCCTTCAGAATCCGTGGGGTTGGGTGGTGGAGCAGGAGGGGCAGGGGAGGGAGATGAAAAGTAATGATGAAAGGATAAGCCCATTTACTTGTAAACTTACTCAGTTGACTTCCGTGTTCTTACTCTGGGTCTGGGACCTGGGACCTGGGGGAGGGGATATAGAAATGCATGAGAGACTGTCTTGAGTGTTAGGAATGTAGCCTGATTATGTATCGCACCTGTGTTGGTCAGTCTTATTCCTCAATTTAGTTAGGCTACATTTTCCAGTTATACAGTCAAACACTAATCCAGGTGTGGTTGTGAAGTTGTTTTGTAGCTGTGACTAAAGTCTGTAATCAGCTGGCTTTAAGGGAGATTGTCTTAGGTAGTCTGAGTGGGCTTGTCAATCGGATGAAGGCGTTAGGAGTGCAGCTTAAGAGGCTTCCCTAAAGAAGGAATTCCACCGGAGGCCAGAAGCTTTGGCTCATGCCCAAGAATTCCAGCCTGGCCTACAGATATCAGACATGTCTAGCTATTCCCCACAGTTATGTAAGCAAATTCCTTGTAATAAGTTTCTTAATATATATCTCCTACTGATGTGTTTCTCTGACTGAACCCTGACCTACACGGATTTTGGTGCCAGGAGTTGGGTGCTGCTGCAACAAATACCTGCAAGAGTGGAAGTGGCCTTGGAATTGGGCAGTGGGCAGAGGCTGGAAGAATTTTAAGACACATCATAGAAAAAGGCTCGATCTTCTTGAACACATTGTTAGTAGAAATATGAATGCTAACGCCTCTGCCACTGAGGACTCGGAGCAAGTGAGGAGCATCATGGAGAGAACATGTATCATCGTAGAGAACGCCTGAATCGTTAGCAACAGACTGCTGGTAGAAATAGAAATGTTAAAGGTGCTACCAGTGAGGGGTAGCTAAGATGGAAATGAGGAATATGTTATTAGGAACTGGAGAAAGGGAATCCTTATTATAATGTGGCAGAAAGTTTAGCTGAATTGTGTTCTACAGGCGTGTGGAAATCTGAAGTTGTAAGCGGTGAGCTTGGATAGTTAGCTGAGGAAATTTCCAAGCAAAGTGTGGAAGGTACAGCTTGGTTTCTTCTTTCTACCTTTAGTAAAATGCTGGAGGAAAGAGATAGATTGAGGGAAGGACTGTTAAGCAAAAAGGATGACTTGGGAAATTCCCAGCCTATCCAAATTGTAAAAGATACTAAAAGTAGGAGACAGAGTCAGGAAAGCTGCTCTGGAGAGAAAGCCAAGGATGTGACTGGATAACCTTTTATTAGTGCCTGGAAATGATCAAAATGTCGCAGTATTTGATCATACTGTGGGATCTTTAAACAGATTAGGTGTGTGACTCTCAGCCGTCTAAACAGAAGCCAGGGATAGAGTGGAATATTTAGAAAAGGTCTGTGGAAGAGCCTCTTGTCTAATGGAATGAATCCCTATGAAATACACAGGAGACCCACAAGGTTCTTGAAATTTCATACTAGTGAGAACATTGCCAATTTAGTCCGAAGGAAACAGAGAGAGGATGAAATGAAAGAAGACCACACTCCCAGAATTCTACAGGCAAGAAACATACTTCTAAACTACTAGGCTGCAAACACATGCTACCTCGCGTGAAAAAGGATGGATTACTCTGAAGGCAGTCTTGAAACACAGAGGATTATCTCCACACTTGAAACCGAATGTTTGTTTGCCTAGCTGGATTTCAAAATTACTTGGGTGTGGTAACTAGGTTTTTTCTTTCCATTGTTTGTTTCCCTTTTAGATCAGGAATGGCTATAACTGGTATCCTATGCCTGTCCCACAATTGTATTTTGAGAGCAGATAATTTGTTTCCTAGTTTTACAGGACCACAGATGGAGAGAACTTTTGCTCCAGGATGGATTATACCTGATTTAGATGATTGAGATGATAAGATTTGGGACTTTTGAGCTGATGAGGTTTAGATGAGATTTTTGGATTTTGAGTTGTTGCTATAACAGGTTGAAACTGTGGGAGATAGGGTGACGGTTCTTTGCCCGTGGGACAGATGTGAATCTTTGGGGGCCAGAGAGTGGACTATGGTAGGCAGAATAAAGGCCCATCAAAGATATCCACCTTCTGATCTCTGAAACCTGAGAATATGTTATCTTTGGGGGCAAAGGGACTTTGAAGATGCGATTAAGTTAAAACTCTTCCCACCTTGAGATGGGAAGCTTATCCTGGATTATTTGGGTGGGTCCAGTGTAACCACAAGGGTACTTAGAGGGAAGCAGGAGTGTGAGAGTCAAAGGAGACGTGATAGTGGAAACAGAGCTTAGGGTGTTGTGGCTATGAGCCAAGGAATGCAGGCAACCTCTAGAAGTTGGAAAGGCAAGATTCTCCCCTAGGGCTGGGAAGGAAGTTCTAGGAAGCCCTGCTGACCCATTTTAGACTTCTGATCTCCAGAACTCTAAGATAATAATACATTTACAGGGTTTTAAGCCACTATGTTTGTGGTAACTTGTTCCAGCAGCAATAGGAAACTAATACCATCTGCGGGCCAGCCTTCTGCTGCACTCTTTAAATATATTATGTTGTTTAATTTTTTAATCAGTCCTTCAGGATGTAGGTATTACTATCCCCATGTTGTGATTGTGACAACTGAGGCATTAAAAGTTCAGGTAGCTTGCCTAAAATGATAGAGCTAGTAAGTCTGGGATTTACCCATGTCCAGCTGGTTCCAATGTTTATGGACTCTTGAATGATAAATGCTGAAGGATGTGAAGTGGGCAGAAGGGTAGGTTGGAAAGCCATGAAGACACAGTTCAATGTGAAGCTTTGCTACATATGGTGCGTGTGATGACCTAGTGGAAAGTGGTGTACCAGATATTTAGGTGCACTGGGGTCATATTACCTGGGCTCAAATATTGGGGGGAGGAACACAGGATCCATGGCAGGTAAGGGGCACAAGCATATTACAAGCAAAGGGAAGAGCAGATTCTCCAAGCCTTTGCATACACCATGTTCCCCACGTGGACCTCTCTTCTCTGCCTCTTAAACTGGCTACCCTCTTACGATTCCTCATTTCCTGTTCAAAAGCCACTTCTCCTGGGAAGTCGTCCCTGATCTCGGCTGGAATGAATGCTCTTCCTCTGTGGGTTTATAACATGAGGTACTTTCCTATTCCAGTATGCTTGTTGCCCCCCTAGGGGCCTGGAAACTCCCTGAGGGTAGAGGTCCCCTCAGTCTTTCTCTTATTTATTGCTCTGTCCTGGGGATTTCTCTCTCTCTTTCTTTCTCTCTCTCTTTCTCTCTTTCTCTTTCTTTCTTTCTTTCTTTCTTTCTTTCTTCCTTCCTTCCTTCCTTCCTTCCTTCCTTCCTTCCTTCCTTCCTTCCTTCCTTCCTTCCTTCCTTCCTTTCTTCCTTTCTTTCTTCCTTTCTTCCTTTCTTCCTTTCTTTCTTTCTCTTTCTTTTTCTTTCTCTCTCTCTCTCTCTCTTCCTTTCTCTGTCTGTCTCTCTCTCTCTCCCTCTGTCCCTCTCCCTCTCTCTCTCCCTCCCTTCCCTCTCCTCCCTCCCTCCCTTCCTTCCTTTCCTTTTTTTTTTTTGATTGAATGAAGCACCATTCATGATGAGACTGGAGCAGTAGACCTGAGCCATGCCAGGGAGGGCTCCCTCAGGTTCCAACGTCCCCATGAATTTTCCCTTGAGTTGGTTTTCTTTCTTTCTTTTTTAAAATTAATTAATTTTTTATAAATTAATTTTAATTAATTTATAAATAAATTAATTTTTAATTAATTAATTTTACTTTTTGCTGTGTTGGGTCTTTGTTGCTGTGTGCGGGCTTTCTCTAGTTGTGCCGAGTGCATACTCCTTCGCTACTCTTTGCTGTGGTGCGTGGGCTTCTCATTGTGGTGGCCTCTCCTGTTGTGGAGCACTGGCTCTAGGCATGTGGGATTCAGTATCTGTGGCATGGGGGCTCTAGAGCGCAGGCTCAGTAGTTGTGGCTCACAGGCTTAGTTGCTCCACGGCATGTGGGATCTTCCCGGGCCAGGGCTTGAACCCGTGTCCCCTGCATTGGCAGGCGGATTCTTAACCACTGCACCAGCAGGGAAGCCCTGCTTTCTTTTTGTAACTGAGAACACCCCAGGGAGAGTCGAGGACACGGGACCTGCAGAGATGAGGCTGGTTGCCTAGCGTCTCCATGGCCCTTCACCATGGCAGCCCACTCTGTACGCTGTTTCTGGTCTCATTAAAACCTGTTCTCCACCAGGCTCTGTGTTTAATATTTATTGATCGCCTACAGCATGCAAGCTGCTCAGTAAGTGTATTCAGGAGCCTCACTGCATGCCTTCTTGATCGGCTCCTGCCATCATCCCAGCTCTTGCAGTCTCATAGACGTGACTTTTTTTTATCAGCACCTTTCTAACGAAGGTCTCAGCTTCGGAGATGCAGTAGCTGAAGTTCCATTTCATGTGCTTCTCCAGCCTCGAGGGCATTGGTTTTTATAAAGCTGCCTCCTTCCCTCTCATTCCTTAGTCCCCACACTTCTTGGGATTGCTGAAGGGGAGGAAGAGCCCACGATTGGCTCTGAGTTCCAGCTGCCTGGTAGCTATGCCAGTGTTAATAGCATCTCTATTAGCATAATCCTTTCAATTCCCCCAGCTGTTTGCTTTTTCGGGGATCTGCCTGAGCCACGCCAGCCGCTTCTGAACTTCCTTAATGAAGATATGACAGTGGGTGGCTGGAGACAGGAAGTTGGAGGAAAACGGAGAAGGGGAGAGTCCCCTGGGTTATCTCCTTGTTACTCAATATTGTTGAATTGGATCCTCAACATTCCGTCACGTCATGTTTGGATGCTGGGAGGGGAGTTAAATATAGAATTCCTCCTTTTGGCATTTCAGAAGGTTTATATAATGTCCTGTTTCTTTTGACAGTGGGGAGGAAGCGGAAAGGATGGTTTGGAAGATGGGTCTGTGTCCGGAGCTCCATTCAAAGCGAAGGCTACTCAGCAGCCCGACCCATTTGCTTACTCAGGGAACGTTCTGTGAATCATGTTTGCAAAGATGCAGGTGTCCTTTTGAGCCTAAGGATCTGTTTAGCTCAAAAATTCTATTAATTATATGATTCTACAAGTAGCCTTCACAGGAGTGGATGCTGAAAATAGATCAGCTGTGTGGCATGCCCTGAATTTTCCTGGGACTGATATGATTTTTCCTTCAACTCCTCTCTGAACCAGGCTTGGAAATTCAGCTTGCTTTGTCATTTTGAGTCCCAGGGACCAGCATTCAAACCTTGCCTCCACCATTGCCCGGCTGTGTGGCTTTTCTGAATTTCATTTTCTCACCTTTAGCGTGTCCCCAAATCTGTGCCTCCTTCTACCTTTCCTATCTTAGTAAATGACCCCACTTTCCATTTAGCTGTTCAAACTACAAACCTAGGAGTCATCTTTGATGTCTCTTTCTCTTAACTGCTATGTCCAAATCATCAGCAAGTGCCGCCAGCTCTACCTTCAAAACGTAGCCATAAAATATGTCTCCATCTCCACTGTGACTCCCTATGTGAACCACTGTCAGTGGCAGCAACAACTTCCAAAGTGGGCTCTGTTTCCAGCCTTGATATCCTACAATCAGTGCCTGACCTAGCTGCCTGAGTGATTAAGAACGACAACAAAACCCATAAATCTAATCACACTCATCCTTACTAAAACCTTCCTACAGCTTTCCATTTTACCAAGAATTAAAATCAGTTTTTTGCTATGGCCTAAAAGGCTTGCCCTGATCTCCTGATCACATCTCAGACCAAATCCTGTTCTCCTTTTCTTTGGTCCCTTCTTTCTCTTCCTGGAGCAATCCTGAGCACCACCTCTGTGTCCCCTCTGCCTGGGATTTTCTTCCCCCAGATCTTCCAATGGTTGGCTTCTTCTCATGATTCAAGTTTTATCTCCACGTTGCTGCCTTTCACTCAAGTTCAGGTGGCCTCCATGCTCAACATTACTATATTGTCAGCTCTATTTTCTTCTGTAGCGTAGGTCTATCTAAACGTTATTTTGTTTATGTTTTATCTGACTCCTTCCATTGGGACACATTGTGTGTCCATTCAGAGCAGGGAACTTAGTCTTGGTCACCCCTGTATCTTATATCCTAAGAAGAGAGTTGTTCACATAATGGGTGCTTAGTAAATATCTGTTAAATGAATGGATTAAGAGTGGCCATGGAGGGAACACATACACACACACTTATATATGCTTTGAAAATGACATGGTAAGAAATGCTACGTTACAAGCTGGGAGCCAGACTTTCCATAGCTCTCCAGTTGCCTTGGGCAGCCTTGATCATATTTATGCTCCCAAGAAACTTTTTCTGCCTCTCGTTGAATAAAAATTCTTTAACTTTTCAGCTACCTCATGGGCCTTTGCATCTGTTCTGCATCTGTTTCTTAACAGAGTAGCTTGGCACATGGTGCTTTTTAGAGACATTTAGCATGTAAAGATATTTATAGAGAAGGAATTCTCTTCTATTTTTGCCCAGTCATCTGTCGGAGAGAGGGGGAGCAGCAAGTATGCACTCATGATTCATTCTCCTGCCTGGAGAGTGCTGCCCATCTCCATCCAGGGGGGTGGGACAGTGGAGAGGAGCGTGCTGCGTTCCAAGGCTGCTTTTAATGAATGAGGCATCCACAGTGATGGCTTTGCCAGTCTTGACATTCCATACATCGGGCCTGTCCTTTATGGTTCACATTTTCCAGGTGAGTTCTTATTACAGCCACTGCCCTCAGAGTGTCTTTAAGAGAGAGGAACTGCGAGGTTGAGGGAGTACAGTCCACAAAACCACCTTCATGTCTGGTATCAGTCGCAAGTGTTGGGTTCTGCAAGACCACCCTCAGTGTCGATAATTCACTAGAAACTTACAGAACTCACTGGAAGCTGTAATATGGTTTATTACAGTGAAGGATGCAGACTAAAAGCGACCAAGGGAGGCACATAGGGCAGAGTCCGGGAAAGTTCCAGACATGGAGACTTCCAGTTGTCTTCTTCCCATGGAGTCATGGACGGTGCTACTTTCCCAGCAGGGATGTGTGACAACAGCATGCAGTACTGGCAACCAGGGAAGCTTGCCAGGCCTTGATGCTCCAACTATTGGGTCTATGGTTGACTGCCTACATGAGTGATTTCAGTCCCCAGTTGAGCTGATTTATGTAACTCAAAGCCCCCACCCTAAATCCCATTGTTAGATTATATCCAGTGTTATTCAAGTCCCCTGTGCAAACAAAAACATTCCGAGGGTTTACTGAGAAGCCAAAGGAAAGCCCAACCCTCTTTTGGGGAAAGGTTTAATTCTTCACTGTATAAGAGCTAAATACTCTTATACATACTCCTGGTATGGACCTCTGCAGATAGCGATGGGGCTAACCCTTTTTTTTTTTGCGCTATGCGGGCCTCCCACTGCTGCGGCCTCTCGCGTTGCGAGCACAGGCTCTGGACGCACAGGCTCAGCGGCCATGGCTCACAGGCCCAGCCGCTCCGCGGCACGTGGGATCTTCCTGGACCGGGGCACGAACCTGTGTCCCCTGCATCGACAGGCGGACTCCCAACCACTGCGCCACCAGGGAAGCCCCCCCCTTTTCTTATTCTAACACTTGAAATGATCCATTGATTCCACAAATATGTACTGATTGTGAGCCATGAGCCTGGCTCTGCGCTCACTGCTGGGGATACAGTGGTGAAAGACACAGTTCAAGCCTTCAAGGGCCGGGGAGACAGGTAAACAGGCAATTATACATAATTATACAATTGTGCTAGAAATGATCCTAAGGGTTCTTGGTGGAGGGGTGTCTGTTCCAGCCTGGCTGCTGGTGAAGAGGGGGTGATGGTTAAGCTGAGATTGGAAAGATGATTAGAAGTTGGCCAACCTGGGTGACGTATGGAAGTGGGGAGGTGTTGTTTAGGTAGAGGAAGATCACCTGCAAAGGTATGGGGGTGAGAAAGCATACGATGAGCATGAAGAGCTCCGTTTTTTCAGATGGCACAGCTCACAGGTGATTCACATAGAGCGTATAGTCAATAAACACCATCACGGATTCCTCCGTCTTGTACCAGTGGAGTCAGGTTTTGATATGAAGTTCCTGTGAGGGATGCTTGGCACCTGTTGCTGTCAGGGAGTCTTTTAGACTAAAAGGAATGGAGGTGAATGAAAGGGGTTGAGTGGGGCGGACGAGTGTGAACTTTGGTGTTTATAGTGACTGAGGGCATCTCCAAGCCATCAAGAGACTGTGCTTTGGTTACGGTGACCTCAGCATACTCAGACTCAGAAGTTTCCCAGATCTGGTCACGGCTTCTACACAGGCAGAAAAAGAGTAGATTGGTGCCAAAGGTTTGGTTTATAAATGGTGTGGTTTATAAAAGCAAAGGATTTCTGAGACATTTTTGGGCACGTGAGCAGATGATTCACGGAGATTCTAGAAACCCTATTTCAAAGGCAGAGAATATTTTTGGCAGAATTAGATGGCTGCTTTGTGGTCCTTTCAGAGAATTCAAGAAATGCCATAAAAATTGATAGAAACCAGCTAGTGGGAGGGGAAAAAGTTGGCAGTTTGTCAAAGGGTTAATATCGTTCATATAAAAAGATTACTTACAAATTAAGAAAAAGGCAAATGCACCAAAAGAAAAACTGACTAGGAAAATTAACAAGTGGTTAGAGGAGAAAAACACAAAGGTCAGTAAACCCCTGAGAAAATGTTGAAACCCACTAATAATACAAAATATTAAAATAAAATAACCAAGACAATCAGAGAACCCAGAAGTGTTAAGAGGGACTCCAAATTACTTTTATAATTAAGGAAAGCAAAATCACAGGTAAGGAAGTGAAACAGGGCACTTGGAAGGGGCTTTCTCAGAGGCGTCCTACTTCATTTTAGTGGGAATCATGGGGTGGCAGGGGGAAGGGAGGTCTGGGCCCCTCCCTTCTGCGATTTGGCTGCTTCCTTGTCTGTATTTTGTCTTCACCCCGGCTCCCCTGCAGGTGTGAATGTGTCAGACCTCCTCTGTTCTGAGTATGCGAGAACTCTCGCTGTTATCTAGTGAGCTGAGGACAGGGAAAGACTGGCCTCAAGCCTCCTCTTACCCCGTCTCCTGCCCCGTCCTGCATTATGCCTAGATTCCTGGCAGAGGAAGAAGGTACCCTCCCTCTCCTGTCCCTGGGTGCCTGAATCATCCCTGTAGTTGTTAAGGCGTCTCCTTTGCTCTTGGCCACTCAGCCTTGTGTAGACAGACTTAGCTAAGCAGTTGGGGACTGGGGTACGCGGGGAGCCCTGCTTCCTTCTGGCTGCTCGCGGCATGGGGATTATATTTTAGCTCTCTTGCTTTGCTCTCGGCTTTCAGCTTCACTGGAGGAGAATTTCTGCCTCTCCCTGTCATTTCTTGGATTTGTGTAATTGAGGGAGGCTGCCGGGGGCAATTTATGTCTGGGATTTACTTATTCCTTAGGAGTGCAGAGCCCGAGGTGGAGGGACAGGCTGGTCAATAGTGTGTTTACTCAGCACTGTCTCTGGAGGTTCTGACTTCTCCTAACAAGGGTTTGGGGTGTCTCTATCCAGTGCCTCCTGGTACTTCCAGGTAAAGCCGCATGTTCTTTGCTTCCCCTGCCGTTTTGGCAATGAATCCAAAAGGCTTTAAGAAATTCCACACTGGGGCGGAGGGGTGTCCCCAGGGTCAAAGACCTTCAATCTCTAGTAGGAAGCAGAAGGCTTTCAGAAGTCAAGTCCTGACCCCATGGTCTCAAGCCACCGTGGGGCTTGATTTGCTCAGTGTTCCATCTAGGGTTTGTAGGACAGATGTGTGGCATCCCCTGTTTATTGGCATCACATGGTCTTTGGAATGACATCCAGTGTCCTCACCGCCAGGCCCTGCGTGATGGGGCTGCTACCTGCTTTTTTTGCCTTCATTTTCTACCGTTCTCCTCCTTGTTTCTAACCCCAGAGCCTTTTCACTCACGGTTCCCTCTGCCTAGAATGCTCTTCCACTGCTCTGCACCTGATTGCCTTTTTCTTATCCTTCAAAACTCAGATTAAATATCTTTTTTCGGAGAGGCCTTCTGTGAGAATCCTGTTAACTGCTCTCTTAGGAGCCTGCCCTTCAGGAACCTTGCACAGCTCTAACTTTTATCTGTTCATTTATGTGATTGTATCTCCTCCATGAGGTGGGCACTCGTTGAGGGTGGGACCTCTGTCTGGGTCACCACTGAATGTCTAGTAGAGCAGCTGACACATGGCCAACTTCACAATACTGTGGGCCACGTGGAAAAGCCTCTTGCATCCAGTAACTTCAATCCCCTGTATCTAAGGCCGCGGAAAAGCTCTGCACCCAAGCACTGAGCAGTCTTGTCCTCATTTATCATCCATTTCAGGTTAGCAAATAGCTTTTGTTCTCCTGGATGAACAAAGCATTATACAGGCTAAGTTGCCAGTTTTGTTGGTTTCCTCTCCTGCTTGTCATTATGCAGATGGAATTTTGATGGTAACATAATAATAACAGCTTCCATTTATTGAGTGCCTACTGCACGTGGGGCAGGCACTTTGCATATATTATCCCTGATCCACACAGCATCCCTGTATGGTAGGTTTTATTATCCCCATTTATGGGTGAGTAAATAGAGGCTGTCAGAGACGAATTTGCACACTGGGTTGCCTGATTCCAAAACCCATATTCTTTTTCCACCATACAACATGGCCTGGCTTTTGGAAAACATGCATACACAGCCCTTCTCAAACTATGATGGTAGAATGAGCTGACAAGACCTTTCTTATTAAAAAGACTAAGCTGGTAGTTTGCATTGTGAGGGTTAGAAACTTTCAATTTCACATCCTCTGTCTCTGGGGACTCTCCTGGGTTTCCTCTGTCTGGGAGGGAGGTGGACCCAGGGGACCTGTGAGAGGAAACCAGAGCAGCAACAGCTCACATCTTGGCTGTTTATTATGTGCCATGTGCTGTGCTCAGAGCCTTACACCTACTGCTGCATTTAATCCTCATGGCAACTCTATTTTTGCTGTTATTTTGCGTACCATTCTGCAAATGAGGAAACTGAGGCACAAGGAAAGTTAGAAAGGGTAAATAGCAGAGACTGGCTATAAACCCAGGTAATATGACTTCAGAGCTTGAGGGCTCAACCACCACGTTATCTACTAGCTGGTTAAATAAGTAAAGCTTTCCCAGGCCCTCACTATTCAAGGTGTGGTCCAGGAACCAGCAGCTTCAGCATCCCCTGGGAGCTTTTTAGAAATACCAACGCTCAGGCCGCCGCCCCGGACTGACTGGGTCAGAATCTACATGTAACAAAGTCTCCCAGTGATTCGAGTCTGTGGTAAAGTTTGAGACATGCTGCTCCAGAAGCTGTGTGGTTGTGAACTAAGTATGATATTTCCGAAGTCAAAAGCTGGAGATTTAGGGCATGTGGATTCTCGGAGACAGCCTGCAATTTCAATATCTTACAAATTATGGCATTAATGAGCCGTTGCCTCCTTTGCTGGGGGGATGAGTGATGACTAATTTAGTACCTTCAACAAAAATAAAAGCAAAATGAGCTTACAGAGTTGATCCAGGGCTTTAAAAAAAATAATAAAAAGAGGCAGCTGCTGTCTGCAGGATACTATTGCTATAGTATTACATCTAAGTGACCAGGGAGCCCCTGAGCCAGCATGGCTGAAGGTGTCCAGATTGCAGGTGAAGCTTTGGCAAATAACGTCTCTACAAATGGGGAAGGTAATGACCGCATTAGGTCTGCCTGTGACTCACACATCTGCAAATATGGTGAGGACAAAAGGGGCCTTTGATCCAAGAGAAACTGGCTGCATCTTACTGTGTTGGGGGAAATACTTTGATTTCCTTCTTTGACTCGAAACACTGGCATTGTGAGCTATATATATGTTTAATCATTGTCACTCACTGGGCAGTTATCCAGCTCTGCTTCTTTATCTCACTGAGTCCTTGTAGACGTTCCCTTAGACAGCTGAATCCTTACAGACAAGGAGAGGTGGTTTTTTGTTGTTTTTGTTTTAACCTTTCAGGATCTATAAATGCCCCAAGGGCCACAGGAAGCTTACATGGGGTTTACCAATGATGTATGTGGTTGTGTTCCAGTCAAAAGATGAGTGGTGGTGTAGAAGATGATTGATGTCGTGTACCTCTGAGGCGCCTCATTTTCGGGGAGGGGATATGCTGACCATGCATCGTCCATCTAGCAGCAGACCCCAGGAAGGCCAGCACCATTTTCATCTTTGCTGTTTCCTTTCATCTTGCCAAGCTACATTTAGCAGGTTATTCATCTAATTCCTTTAAAAAAATTTTAATGCTCCTCATTTTTTTCTTTTGAGGGACAAAAAGAGCCTTTTAGGAAATAAGCATCAGGAAACTAATCAAAGCATAAACTTTCTGGGAGGAATCTGATAGCAGCATGTCTTCAATGACCTTCAAGAAGATCACATGCTCCAGGCAATTACAGGATTTGGGAGAAAATAGCTCTTTCTGAATAGCCTAACCTGCTGCAGTGTTCCTGCACTTTGCAGCCGTCCCCTCCCACCCCCGTCTTATAGCTTCCTTACTAAGAGTCTCCTGAAAGAGATTTCACTTGGATTAATACTCCTCCAGCTTTAACAAACTGCCAAGGGGGCAGCTGATGCTAAAAAGGGACCTTTTGCAGGGTGCCAAGGTTTCTTCTGAGCTTTTTGGCCCTGGCTACAGGAAGTGTATAATGCATTCTGACTTGGGGCCAAATATTATTAGAGGATTTTGCTGCTTAAGCTCTTGAGTGTGGGTGCAGTTGGAAAAATAACATATTTGTCAATAGTTTACCCATTTCACAGCTGGTAGCGTCCAAAAGAAAAGGCATTGAATGAACTCCAGCTGGACTGGACTGAGGCTCGTCTAACATGAAGTTTTTCTGAAAAGGGTTTCCAGGAGCCTAGAAGCAACCTTTTACTTTATTTTAATTAAACCATGTTTCCCTCTTGTTTTTAGGGTTATGTGAGATGTTATGCACATTCTGCTTTTTTCACCTCTCTTTTTGACTGACAGTGTTCCCATTATTTGAAATCTTTCATATTGAGTAAAATTCGCCAAGGCTGGTGTTATATTAAAGTGTCGAAAGTTTCAGCATTTGCTCTCCCTCCTCTCCCAGGGAGAACAGGTTTCTTGTCATGTTTGCCTGTGCGCTTTGCTATGAGCCATAGTTTAGAGAGACCCCCACATTCCTGTGCAATGAAAGAAACAGCATAATGATTTCAACTCAGTCAGGGTGGCCTGGAAACCCCGCCAAGTGCGGCTGGACCCAGCGGTGACTGCGCTTGCATTGGAAGCCTCTTGCATTGGTGTTATAGCAATGGATGAGCTTCTGCCTTTGTGTTCCAGGGTTTCTTGAGAGCTACCTGATTTCCACAGTCACAGGGATCCGGAACGAGACATGTGGGCCCTAGCCTATGGTGGATGCTGTTGTTGTGAGCGATTCCAGGGGAGGAAGCTATCTGTGGGGTAATCTAAATGTTATTCTGAAAAGCCCCATCTCCTTCCCCTTCGCAGCTGCTGAGACTGAGGACCAAGAGTTGGGATCCTCTAAAAAAGTATTCCCAGACAAGGTGGGCGACCGTCCCTCAGCAGGGATGCAAGCCCATACAAGGGGCAAAATGATTAGGTGACCTCTTGGGCCTGGGAGGTAGGTTCGTCCTGCTGGTAGCTCAGTTTAACTCCGTGGTTGTCATCACTTGGGACGAAGGGTAGGAGCATGTGAGAGAGACAGTGTACCAGGGAGGCCAGTTGTCATGGTTGCCAGCTCATAGCACCTGCTTCCTGAGGCTTCGTCCCTTCTTCCTTTGCAGGGCTGGTTTGACCAGGGTTTTGCACTAATTGAAGTGCAGTCAATCCACAGACTGTCTGATGACTGATGACTTTTGTGGCTGGGCTTGAAAAGAACTTGACTGTGGGGTTTTGTGTTAGAAATCGGACAGGATTTTCCAGTTAGCCTAGTTGATATGGGAGCTGAAGGGATGCGGCCAGAAGCTGATCAAGGGAAATCTGTGGGTGGGGACAGTGGGGTGAAGACTCCAGAGGGAGGCAGAAAAAGAGAACATGGAGAGGGGGAGACAGAGACAGAGAGAGGATAAGAATACAGAGGTTTTCCAGTGGCAGGCTGCATGTGTCCTTACAAATAAACAGGGTTTTTTTTTCCTTGAACTAACTGGGATGGGTCTCTTTTTTTGGCAACCCAAAACACCTGCATAGGAAGAGGGAGGGGGGAAAAAAAGAGATCATGAGTGTATTTCAGACAGGAGATCTGTTTTCCCATGTGTTTAAATGTGGAGTCTTTCTGGTCTGCTCACCTCCCACCCATCCACCCACCTACATACACACTCTCTCTCTCTCTCACTTAATGAATTAAAAAAGAGAGAACTTTTATCAGGAGGCAAAATTCTAAGACACATCCAGAAAATTAATGTTTCATGAATTAGGAAGCTGAGAAAAGTGTCCACTGGCATCAGGACCCAGCAGAGTTCAGTAAGAGAAGGAGGCCTGAAAAAGCGATGCAGTGATTAATTGATCAAGTTGGGGAGGTGACCTCAGGTTACACCAGGGCTTTTCACCCTCAGTACTATGGCCATTTTGAGCAGGAAATTCTTCATTGTGGGGGCTGTACTGTGTATCGTAGGAGGTTTTCCAGCATCTCTAGCCTCCACCCTCTAGACGCCAGTAATAATCCCCGGTTGTGACACCAAAAATGTGTCCAGGCATTGCCAAATGTCCTCTGTGGTGAAATGGCCCCTAGCACTGGGTTAGACAAAAAGAAAGCCTTCCTTCCTTCCTTGAACAGGTTATTTCCTTTCCTGTTAAATCTGCTATTTGTGAAATGTGTGGAAGCTATAGAAATGAATAAGGCACAGACTCTGACTTGTAGGCACTAACAGATTCCTGGAAAATACGAATGAGAACAGCTGATCAAATAAAGCTGGAACATCCCTTCCTCTTGGTTTTGAAGAACAGCAAAGATATCCATTTGTGAGGAATGGGTGAAACACATTCTAATTCAAAGTACGTAAAGATAATGGTAGAGGCTGTAATAAAAAATACCCAGAATTTCAGTGGTTTAACACAGTAGAAGTTTGTTTCTTGTTCATGTAACAGTCTTCCTGACTGGTGAACGGCTTTCCTCCACATGGTGATGCGGGGACCCAGGCTTCTGCCACATTGTGGCTCTTCCAATCCCCAAGATCTCACTGTCCTCTGTTTCCAATCAGCAGAAGGAAGAATAAGGAGAAGGCATGCCCTCTTCTTAAGAGCCTCGGCCTGGATATCACTTTATTTATGCTCACTTCCCATTGAAAATTAGACTCTTGATGGTTTCTGATCAGACAGAATGAATCGGTATTGAATTGCTCATCTTGACTCAAACTCTGTGATACTCTCTGGTCAGGAAAATTCCCTAGGAGCCTGTTGATGTAGAGTGCTTTCTTCAACATGGGGGGAGTCTTGCATAGAGTCCCTCTCTATGTGCTGTTAGAGTGGGAGCTGGGGTAAGAAGCCAGGTCTCTGTGTTCAGCAGTCTGTCTCTCTTTGCATTTCTTCTCTCCTTTACCAGGATTGGAGACATGGATGGTACATAGTTAATTTCTCTATCCCCAATACCTAGCACAGGGTTGGGCACATATAAAGCATTCAGTAAATGTCTGCAGAGGGCATGAAAGAATGAGCAATATTGTTCACACCTTTAGAAGCACACATTCAAACAAGGTTTTACTTGTTAACCTGAAAATTACAACGTATGTGCTTGTAGAACTGTACCCCCAGCTCTACGCCGATGTCAGGCCAGGACGAACTCCAAGTACTGCATTGGGGGTGATCATACTTTATTAGCCAGGGATCTAAGTGTCAGAAGTACAGCTCAGAGAGCTTTAAGATAAAAAGGGATATTTATTTGATCATATAACTAAAAAGTTCAGGGTATTTGGTCTCCAGCAGGGCTGAGTACAGATGCTCGACAATGTGATCAGAACCTCTTTTTCTCTGTTTCTTGGTTCCGCCTTCCTCTATGTCAGACATTCTTTGGCGGACTCTCTTCAAGTGATGGCAAAGATGTCACCGGCAGGGGCAGACATTCATCATTCAGCTGAGCCACCTCAGGGGGAAGGGCTCCAGAGAATGTCACAGGGTTGAGTTTCATTGGCCAGTCTGGTGTCATGTGCACATCCTTGCACCAGTCACCAATAGCTTCCCTCTCATTGGCTGGACCAGGTCACATGTGCACTGCTGGAACGAGGGGTTCCCAATGCACATGGATTGAGAGGTAGAGAGGGACAGTTCTTTAGGGAAAACCTGGAAAGCTGTTGCAAAAAGCTTTGTAATGCCTGGAAGGTGGTGCCGGATGGGCAGAGATACCCGATGTCCACTCTATTTCCAGTCCTCTTATACAGTGGAACCCTATATTTTGCACCTCACACTCATGAGCATTCTTCTGGCAATTGTATCTGATTAACCTCTTTTAAGTCCCTTCCCTGCTGTGGCCCCTGAGCTTCTTGTGGAGATTTCCCCCAGTTCAGAAGTGGAGCATATGGCTCAGGCCTGGGCCACTGGGGTGATTATATTCCCCTGGTCACAGTGAATAGTTCAGGGATGGTTAAGTGGCCCAGGAGTAGCCGATGAAATGAAATCAAACGTTAGCTCAAACTTGAGCGAAAGAGATCCTTTTTTCAAAATTAACTTTTATTTATTTATTTATTTATTTATTGCGATACACGGGCCTCTCACCGCTGTGACCTCTCCCGTCGTGGAGCACAGGCTCCGGACGTGCAGGCTCAGCGGCCATGGCTCACGGGCCCAGCCGCTCCGCGGCATGTGGGATCCTCCCAGACTGGGGCACGAACCCGTGTCCCTTGCATCGTCAGGCGGACTCTCAACCACTGCGCCACCAGGGAAGCCCCCCAAATTAACTTTTTACTATTAAAACTTTCCAGCATACACAAAAATAGAGGTAACAGTATAATAATACACAGAGGAAACTCATGTATCCACCACCCAGCTTCAGCATTTATTAACTTATGGACAGTCTTGATTCATTATATCACCAACCACAGTGGATTATTTTGGAGCAAATTCTCAACATTGTATCATTACATCTATATATTTTTCAGTATGTATCTCTAAAGGTAAGAGCTCTTGGGGGAAAAGATGGTATTTCCAGTTAATAAGGGAATCTAAAAAGGTGTAGGGAATAAAGTTACTGCCGCCATCTTCCTTCCACTTGGAGGCAGTGACTGGAGCCAACCAGAAGATGGCAGAGTAGAAAGAAGGAGAGTACCTAAGTCCTGATGACAGATTTTGGGCCCTGAATTCAGCTGTGCATGAAGTCAGCTTTACCACTGTTTTTTTTAAGTTGGGTGAGCCAGCATATCCCTTTTAGCTATGTTGTTGGTGTCCTGCCCATAACGTCTTGGACCACCCTGAGGGTCATATGAAGCTTAGGTGGACAGTTCCCAAAACAGTGATGGCTCCTTACCCTGAGCATGGGTACCTCTGTGCCTAACGGCTTTCTCTGGCCATAGGATTGTGCTTGGCTCCTGCATATGGCAGACCAGAAGTGGAAGGGACTAAATGCTCCCCAGAGCCACCCTCAACCATGGGGAGCAGAAGTTGGTGTATAGATATCTTGGCTTCCTCGTGGCTCAAGGAGACAGTACTGAGGCATGTTCTCCACTGAGTGTCAGAAGGTCCCCTGTGGAATTGAGTCCCAGTTGCCGCAGCAGCAACCCTCCCATTAATGCACCTGTGTTGGCTTCCTTCCCCTTCCTGTCTTACTTTCCTACTACATCACCTGTGGTCACCTCCCAACTAAACCACATTCCCATGATTTCTCATCTCAGGGTCTGCTTTAGAGAAAGCCTAAACGGAGACATTCCCTTTTCCTCCAGTCACTCTCAAAAAAAGCAAAAAAGAGTACTAAGTATTTTGCCCCATATTTCCCACCCTCAATATTTGCTTGGAATATGAAATAATGGATACTTTTGGGAAACTGTGTCTCCCCTCAATGCCTGTGACCCAATATTAACACAAGACGTTTCCAGTCTTAGGATCCAGTTGCAGAAGTCAGGCCTCAGGAATACCAGGTATGCAGTGAATTTCACCTGCAGCATAATAAGATCAAGGTGCTGTTGACCTGGGCACAACTGCCAGACTGTGGTAACTAATATGGATACCCCAGCAGCTTTGCCTGATGGTTCAGATGATGATTTGCAGGGGGAGCCGCCCCTGGGTGTGCACATGGCAGGATGCTCTGTTTATCCTCCTTAAGATAGATTTCTGGCATTTTTGATGGGGGAACACAAAGAAGAGCTACTGTCTCTGTGAGACATTTTCAAGTGTCTTTCCTACTACCTACAAATTAAAACACATATGCAAACAAATACTAAATTGGTGATAAAACAAGTAGCTTCAATAAAGAGACTTGGCAGTGTTTCTGGAGACCAGTTGTCCGGCATCTTGAACCTATAAGGAAATCACAAAGTAAGCTGAGAGAAAAAAAATCTTAGATCATGCAAACAACAGTCTCAAAGTCTGTGTGCTTTATTCAAAGGAAAATCCTCTTAGACTCTCACTCAGGGCTAGGTTACTCTTCCTCTGCACACAATTCCAACAGGATTGGAAGCCCCACATTTGAAGCAGAAGGGAACATCAGTAGTAGGGGCTTCAAACTCAAAAAATTAAAGGAACCAGCTGAGAATTATAAACAAGTGAAAAAAGGCAAGTGAACTGATTAACGCTACCTGGAAATGTGTGGGTCCATTGTTGTCAGCTTGTCCAATTTTTCAGGGAAAACTGGAAATTGGGATTTTTCAAGTAAAAAAAAAAACCCTTACTTTTATATAAGAAATATTTAAACAAAAAAGTTTTAAAAACAATGTGCAGGTTTGATGCCTGGGCGGGGTGGGGGCTGACTTTGCCCCATCAAATGAAGCATGAATTCTCCATTTTGCCACTGTTGCTTCTTCTTGGCTCCTGTAGGACACTTTAGTTTGTGATTCCTGGGTGAGATCACTACAGCTTTGAGCACAGGGTCTGGATTAGGCTTTGGAAATACTTGTTGGAGGAATCAGTGGATGCATAACTGTTTGCAGAGGTCATTCTTATTTTGGTTGAGTGGGCAGTGTTCTTAACTCCCCAAAACAAACTAGCTGTGGACATCCTGGGATCCATGTGGCAGGTGCCTGGGGACTGCTGGGGACACATGATACATCTTCCACCTCCCTCTCCCACGTTTACACAATCGGCTTTCAAAGGTCATGATTACTCTGTGGGCGATGGGCCGGCAGCCTCCGCTCTCTGCTTGTCTTGATTTGGTTCATTTCATCCAGACTGGAACCTCCACGTCTGGAGTTTTCTCGGCTTTGCACAGCCATACCCCATTGGGCAAATGGAAAACAACCCCTTCAACTCTCTCTCAAGTAGCCAAGCGGTTCCCCTGTGGGGCTTTCCTGAGACCGTATTTCAGCATCGGCATTGCAGAGCACAGTCCCATGAAGTCCTGGGGTGTAGTTTGATGATTGAACCAATTCTCCTTCTTAAGGTGTTCTTCATTCTTCAAGACCCTACTCTTCAAGGTCATGAGATGGGCTTTTAAAAATTTAAAAATAGGGACTTCCCTGGTGGCGCAGTGGTTAAGAATCCGCCTGCCAATGCAGGGGATATGGGTTCGAGCCATGGTCCGGGAAGATCCCACATGCCACGGAGCAACTAAGCCCGTGCGCCACAACTACTGAGCCTGCACTCTAGAGCCCGTGAACCACAACTACTGAAGCCTGTGCACCTAGAGCCCGTGCTCTGCAACGAGAAGCCACAGCAAGGAGAAGCCCGCGCACTGCAACGAAGAGTAGCCCCTGCTCACCACAGCTAGAGAAAGGCCGCGTGCACAGCAAAGAAGACCCAACACAGCCAAAAATAAATAAATAAAAACGAATCTTCTTTTAAAAAAAAAACTGAAAATAATCTTTGTTGTATTTATTTTTATCTGATCCCAATGTTATATGCCCATTGTTTGGGGAATATAGAATAAAATTAAAATTATCAATAATCTTGTCACGTGTATTAAACACAAAAGTATTTTTCCTTCAGTTTTCTTCTATGTACGTGTACATTGGTGTGTGTATATATGTGCTTTAGTCTCTTCAACCTGCTGTGACAGAAATACCATAAATTGCCTGACTTATAAACAAAAAACATTTATTTCTCATAGTTCTGGAGGCTGGGAAGTCCAAGATCATAGCACTGGTAGATCTGGTGTCTTGTGAGGTCAAGCCTTCTTATTCATGGCGCTGTATTCCGTGTGTCCTCACAAGGCAGAACCAGGAAGGCTCTCTCTGGGATCCCTTGTATACGGGCACTAATCCCATTCATGAGGGCTCCACCCTTATGACCTAATCACCTGCCAAAGGCCCCACCTCCTAATATCATCACCTTGTGTGTTAGGTTTTCAACATATGAATTCTGGGGGGACAGGACATTCAGTCCATAGCAGTGTGTATATGTATGTATGTGTGTGTGTGTGTTTATGTACACACATACAGAAACATATAAATATATATCAATAAATGATAATTGAGAAAAATTTAAACATGGAGTTCGTGTCTGCATTTTTTTTTTTTTTTTTTACTTATTATCAAATTCTCTGCAAGCATCATTTTTAATGCCTTAATAAGATCATATCATCATGGTGCTTATTTAACCACTTATCCAATGTTGGATATTTTGGTTGTTTTCATGGAAAGTTTTACTAATATAAATAACATGGTGATAAACATCTTTGTGCATAAATTTTTATATTTCTCATGATTTTCTCAGCATAGGTTCCTCTTTTTTTTTTTTTTTTTTTTTTTGCGGTACGCGGCCCTCTCACTCTCCGGATGCACAGGCTCAGCGGCCATGGCTCACGGGCCTAGCCGCTCCGCGGCATGTGAGATCCTCCTGGACCGGGGCACGAACCCGTGTCCCCTGCATCGGCAGGTGGACTCTCAACCACTGCGCCACCAGGGAAGCCCCTGTTCACGATTTTGACATGAATGGCATGGGATCATCTGAAACATTGCTGCTAAGAGCTTATGACTGAGGGCGCCCGGCTGAGCACCCAGAACATGCCAACTTGATGTGCATTGGGGATCTCATGTGATTCCCCTGACAAGCCACAGCTATTTACTCCCAGCTTACAGAATGCTGATGCCAAGGATTCCATGCTACGATGAGGGTCACAAGTATCGTGAATCACAAAATCCTCTCTCAAATGAATGCTGATTCGTTTAGAGATGAGGGCTGTGCATGCAGTGGCTAAGAGTCCCAGCTCTGTGATCTGGAGGCCTGGGTTTGATTTCTGGCTCTCCCACTTGGCAACTCTGTGACAGTGGATGGCTTGGATGAGGCATGCATGAGAAGGACCTAGCCCAGGGTCTGTCTGTTGCAGGTGGAGTGCTCCCTGAAACTCTAGTATTATCCCCAAGAACATCAGCTCTTCCCACCAGAAGGATGTTACCATGGGAGGCACTTTGCATGTTTTGTTCACCTGTATCCTCACCACCTAGACCAGTGTGGTCAGATAGCAGGCAGTTCAAAATACTTGTGAAATTGATTCTTCTTCTTCTTCTTCTTTTTTTTTTTTTACGGTACACGGGCCTCTCACTGTTGTGGCCTCTCCCGTTGCGGAGCACAGGCTCCGGACGCGCAGGCTCAGCGGCCATGGCTCACGGGCCCAGCCGCTCTGCGGCATGTGGGATCTTCCCGGACCGGGGCACGAACCCGCGTTCCCTGCATTGGCAGGCGGACTCTCAACCACTGTGCCACCAGGGAAGCCCCGATTCTTCTTCTTCTTGTTTATTAAATCTGTGCCTCTGACTTCGGTACTCTGAAGCTCAGCAGCAAAACAATATCCTCAATAATCTAGGCCTTGGTTATCTCAGCTGGCACCTGCTCATCTCAGATGAGCTGCTAATTTTCGTCTCAGGAATCTTCTGGACTGCCAGGATCCCCTGGGAGGGACAGGACTTTCAGGGATCTTCTGAACTCCGGAAAAAATAACAGTTCTTGTTCACAGACGCGTGTCCCCCTTCCTTTGGCTCTGGTTTGCAAATTCCAGAGATGGTGCTGGGCTGCTGGCTAAGCTGGGCTGGCAGGAGTGTGGGCATTTAGTCAAAGGCTACAGGACACAGGCAGACTCAGCAGGACCCCATGAGTACTCCCCGTGCAACACCCTGCAGTGAATTTAAAGTTGGCTCATGGTAGTTTCCATACGAGAGTTGCAGGAAAGAGGTTGTATGTATCATGTTCTCTGGGGGCTGCTGTCGTTGTTTATACCCCTTGGTTTCCTTTGGTGCAAGCAGATCCACCTTTCTTTTCTTTTCCATCTTCTGACATGAACTTATTCTGTTATGTAGTGATGAAGCAGGGGATAGTCAAGGCCATAGGCTCGTGCTGAGATTTCCTGCCTGGCTCTTCCCAGTACAGAGGGAACTTCCCTCTGTGTGGTTAGGATTGAAGTACACAGGCTTGTACTTCAACATCCCTTCAATAAGAAAGTCTGGTCCCCCCGCTCCTGCCACCCCACACCATGCTCGCTAGCTTCTCAAAGTCCCTTTAGGGGTAGACTTCTCTGAGTTCGAAGCCAACTGACCTGTTTTCAGATCTCCACATGTCCATTTGTGAATGTTATGTTTTTAGTCCAGTTCCTTTGTCTTAATTTCTTTACCTGAAAATGGAAATGAAGGCAGTGTCTACCTTGGGAGGTTCTGAGGAGGAAAGAGTGATGCATAGGTTTAGCTTTCTATACACGGCCCATCTTTCCTACCTTCTTCCTGTCCCTTCAGGAGTGCCCCCATCTCCCACTCTGCCCGTTGCATTGCTGTTCACAAGAGTATTTTGCATTCCTGCTTCATTCTCCTTCTTTCTCCGGAAGTGAAGGAGCTAACTTCCCAACATTTCTTGGAATGCCCTTTTACTTTGTTAAAAAATTCCATTTCTTCCTGTGCCTTCACATTTGTTCATCTAACAAACATCATCTGAGCACCTTTTTTTTTTACATTTTATTCATTATTTTTGGCTGTGTTGGGTCTTCCTTGCTGCACGCGGTCTTTCTCTAGTTGTGGTGAGCGGGGGCTACTCTTCAGTGCAGTACGTGGGCTTCTCATTGCGATGGCTTCTTTTGTTGCAGAGCCTGGTCTCTAGGCGTGCAGCCTTCAGTAGTTGCAGCACGCGGGCTTCAGTAGTTGTGGCACGTGGGCTCAGTAGTTGTGGCACATGGGCTTAGTTGCTCGGCAGCATGTGGGATCTTCCCGGACCAGGGATGAAACCCAAGTCCCCTGCATTGGCAGGGGGATTCTTAACCACTGTGCCACCATCTGAGTACCTTTTCGGTTTCAGGCTGCTTCCAGGCACCGGGAATTCAGAGACAGACTAGTCATGCTCCTTACCCTCAAGGAACTTAGCATCAGCCACAGAGCAGGAGGCTATAGCAATGCCATGTGTGATGGTAGGGTCAGCATGGTGGTGTTAAGGTGTTGGTGTTCGGAGCGTTTTTCTTATTTTTAAATAAAAATTATTTTAACCGGAAAAAAATTTTTTTAATTAAAAAATTTAAAAAAAAGTTTAAAAAAGGCCCCAAATCAAAATACCTCTTCCACTAATTTCTTTCCCTACAATGTTCATCATCTTGCATATTTCAGGTGGGGATTTATGCATGCCTCATTTTATCTATGCTGTCTAGAGAGCTTGGGGGTACGAGTCTTTTTCCTTACATGGTTCCATATATAATATGTGCCAAAAATTTTAACATAGTGGCTGGTTATTTTGCTTTATTTATTTAGAATGTCATAAGGAATTCCTATGTCCTTAAAATTATTTATGTTTATAATGGCTGCCAGATACTCTATCATATAACTTTTTTCACATGCATCTAAACCCTCCCATTGTGATTTTCAAATGTGGTTTCCTTATGTTTGTATATTTTTAATATCTCTATTGATGTTGGGTCAGCTGGTCTTAGTGCCCAGGATTGAAAGCTCTCCTGGCCCTGATATGACCTTTAGATTTCCCCTCTCATTTTTCTGTGTCTGCAGAAAGACACAGTATAAGCTGTTAACTTTGGAGGGTTTTGGCAGCTTCACTAAAGGGCAAGGCTTTTTTTCTCTGGGGAACTGGCTTCAAGCTTTAACTGCCCCGGTCAGCATCGTTGGGTAAAGACCCTTAGGCCTTTTGTCAGCGTTTCAAAACCTTCTCACTTCCACTAAACTCTTTGTCTGAGCTTCCATCCATGGAAAAGATTCAGGATGAACTCTGGCTCCTCTGGGACCACGACTACAGGCACCAGACCTAGAGCAGCACTGCCTTAATCTTGGCAGAGAAGACCAAAGACTTTTTTGGCAACTAATTAAAAGTTTACTTTAGGCTTCTTTTATTTTATGCCTCTTCTGTGCCCCGTTGACACTTAGCAGGTGCCTCTGTTATATCGTTTATCACATTGTATTGTCTTTTTATTTTATCTTATTTTAGCTTGCTCCTCAGTCTTACTTATAGACTCTGATCTCATGAAGGATGTGGAAATCTGATCCGTTTCTCTTCCTGGCACCTAGTGGAGTACCTGAATATACAGTGGTGTCTAAAATGTTGACTTGATTGGAACCCAGGGATCATTGTATTGATTTTTAAGGCTGGGCATTTATTTATTTATGGATATTCCTTGCACTTTTCCACGAGGGAATCAGGACTCAGTGTAGAAACTTGGCATTGTCATGTGGGTGCCCCAAAGAATCCAGTAATTGGAAAAAAGTATATATGATACCATTCCTCCTTACAGCTTGGTAAAATCACTCATGTATGCTCCCCAAACAAAGGAATGCGTTTAACCAAATGAAAAGCCAGTGGCAGAGCAGAATTAATATAACTTCCATATTTATTATTTAATTACTTCATCAAATCATTTATTCCGGTAGTTTTTTATTGGATTCCCACGAACTTTGGGGATAAAAAGTTGAAAAGACTTTGTTCTCATCCTTATGCAGTGCTCACATCTGAAATCATTCTTTTAGCAAATATTTATTGAGTATCTATTGCTGTTTGAGGTGCTGGAGATACATCAGTAAACAAAACAGACAAAACTATTGAGTCTCGTCCACAGCGGGAGTACAGAATGATGAAGGCATGAGCGGTACTGTCATGCAAGGTACTTGGCAAATGAACAAAACAAAACAGAAGTCCAAGCAAACATCGTGTTGTGGGTTCTCTTCCCACTTTGCCCTTCCTTGTATTTTCCTTCTTACCCATCTCTTATTCTCTTTCTTTCTGGAGATTGGAAGAGGATGGGGAAAGAGAATTTCTTTAGGAGCTCTGAAAAATGGACGTTATATTTGGTGAGATTCCTTTGAGAGTCTAAAGTTGAAATATAAATAGTTCACACCATGTCTGAATCACTAATCAAGGCTGTGTCTGTCTATATACCTAAGCTGGTTAAAAGGAAAAGTTTAAACTCAAACTTCCTTACCCAGTTTTTGTACTCCACAGAACCATTTTTTTCCTTCCAGTTTTAGTGAGATATAATTGAGATATACAGCATTATGTAAGTTTAAGGTGTTCAGAATAATGATATGATTTACATACATTTTGAAGTGATTATCACAGTAAGTTGAGTGAACATCCATCATTTCATATAGATACAAAATTAAAGAAATAGGAAGTTTTTTCTTGTGATGAGAACTCTTAGCATTTACTCTCTTAATAACTTTTATATATAACATACAGCAGTGTTAATTATTTATCATGTGCATTACATCCCTAGTAGTTATTTATAAGTGGAAGTTTGTACCTTTTCCAGAAGAACCATTTTTTTTTTTTTTTTTAAATGGCGGACTCTTTTTTTGTTTGTTTGTTTTTACCATATATTACTTTGGGGGTTTGGTTGTTGTCCTGAGGCCCTAACTCTTTTTTTTTTTTTAATAAATTTATTTATTTATTTTTGGCTGTGTTGGGTCTTCGTTTCTGTGCGAGGGCTTTCTCTAGTTGCGGCAAGCGGGGGCCACTCTTCATCGCGGTGCACGGGCCTCTCCCATTGCGGAGCACAGGCCTCTCCCATTGCGGAGCACAGGCTCCAGATGCGCAGGCTCAGTAGTTGTGGCTCACGGGCCCAGTTGCTCCGCGGCATGTGGGACCTTCCCAGACCAGGGCTCGAACCCGTGTCCCCTGCACTGGCAGGGAGATTCTCAACCACTGCACCACCAGGGAAGCCCGGAGAAGAACCATTTTTGATGGAATTCAATCACACTTCTTTTCCTTGTCAACATCTGCCATGTATGGCTGTCAAAATACAGCCATATCTGTATTTTCTGACTTTGCACCCCAAGTTATCCTTTTATTGGTCACCTGTTTTGTACAGTGCAAGGTGCTAGCAATGAGGGATGTGTAGGAATGCAAGACAGGTATAGTCTCAGGCTTTATTAAGCTTACAGTCTCATTGGACAAAAACACCAAATAATGAATGAGGCATCAAATTATATAATTATAATTGCCAAAATTGCAATGACTGCTAATTACAGGCTGCTATCAGAGGGGCCCTCAGGGTGGGGGCAGTGCTCAAGGAAGGCTTCTTTAAGATAGTAATTGTTTCTGAAGCGTAATGAGGAGTTAGCTAGGTGAAGACAGACAGGGGTTGCAGGAGGGAGTAGCAGAGGAGCAGAGCATTCTAGCATGTGCAAAGGCCCTGTGGTTGGAAGGACTATGGGCTCTTTAAAGAACTGGAGGAAGGCCAGAATGATTATACACTAAAGATCCAGGAATGGGAGTAGAGGAATGGAATGATAGTGGTGGTGTTAGAAGAGGTGGTGTCAGAAGAGGCCATGCAGGGGAAAATAGGCTACTTTGGGGAGATCCATGAAGGGCTTTATTTAGGTAGTAAATAGACATGAACAGGTTTTTGTTTTTTTAAGAGAACTCTCTGGCTGCTGGATGGGGAATGAATTACAGGAGGCAACAATGGAAGCAGGAAGAAAAGCTAAGACGTTATTGAACTTGTCCAGGTAAGAGATTACAGGGAGTTAGGCCAGAAGAGAAAACAGAATAGTAGATGGATGGATATAAATAATGTATCGGAGGTAGAGTGACCAGGCATAGGGTGTGAGGGCAAGGAAGGTGGCAAGAATTCCAGAGTTTCAGCTTAGACGTCTCAGAGGGTAGTGGTGCCATGCACCGAAGGGGAGCGTGAGTCTGAAGAGGGAAAAGTAATGAGTTTTTTTAAAACACGTTGGGTTGGAGGAGGCTGCAAGTCCTCCTGATGGAAATGTCAGGGAAGCAATCTAGAGCTGGGTAGCAGGTGAGTATTTGGGAAGCTTCAGCCTTGAAGATAAGATCACCCTGGGAGAGAGAAAATTGTGGGAAGAGAAGAGGGCCATGGACTGAGCCTTGACTGATTGCTAAAGGGTAAGAATTGAGTTTATTTACCATTATATGCCCAGCCCTTCTCTTAGGCCATAGTTTTAGAATCAGCACAGATCTGTGAAATGAATGAACAAATGAATGAATGATGAATTTAATAGTTTTTTCAAACTAGTTAGTGTTAAGAGAACTGTAGTTTATAATTTTGCTTGGTTCCAGAGAGGGGGAAAAATTCCTTTGCTTCTGCCTAACATATTATGGTTTTTAAAGCCATCTCACAAATATTTTTATCATTGGCTATGCTCACGTCTGGGTTCCATATTTTAAGAAGGATGTTGATAAACTGGGCTTGTTAAGAGGAAGATGACTAGGGGAGGTGCAGGCTGCTGGAAATGGTTCACTAAGAATATCAGTGGAAGGATAAGTGTGTGTGTTTCTGGGAATAGAGAAAAATGGGGAAGGGAGAGGATTTGGTAGCTTGCTGGATACAGTTATTTGAAGGGCTTCCATGTTGAACATGGAGCAGATATGTTCTGTGTTGCTCTAGAATCTAAAGACGTAGAGTCCAGAGGAGACAGAATCTGTCTCCAGAAAGAATAAGGAAGAGCAATGGGTAGACTCATTAGGTTTGAGTCCTTTGTCATTGGAGGGTCATCAGGCAGGTTAAGCATATGTCACAGAGAATCCAGCAGGGATGCTTGCACTAGGCTTGATGGGTGTGTATGAACTTTCTTGTCCTTCAGGTTCTGTGAGGTTACTAGGACTTCTGGCAACAGTCCCATGATATAGATAGGTATCTCTTCAGCTGCCTAAACTAGCATCTCCTTATACCCTCTCCCAATTCTAGAACCATGGCCATTGAAAATTTTTAAAATTAATTAATTTATTTTTGGCTGCGTTGGGTCTTTGTTACCGTGCGTGGGCTTTTTTCTCAAGTTGTGGTGAGCAGGGCTACTCTTTGTTGCAGTGCGTGGGCTTCTCATTGCGGTGGCTTCTCTCCTTGCGGAACACAGGCTCTAGGTGCTCAGGCTTCAGTAGTTGCAGGTCTCAGGCTCAGTAGTTGTGGCTTGTGGGCTCTAGAGCTCAGGTTCAGTAGTAGCGCACGGGCTTAGTTGCTCCACGGCATGTGGGATCTTCCAGGACCAGTGATCGAACCCGTGTCTCCTGCACTGGCAGGTGGATTCTTAACCACTGTACCACAAGGGAAGTTCCTTGGCCATCGGATTTTAAGAAGAAATATTCTGGAGGTTAGTTAACATCCTGTTAGAATTGGCTGTTAGAATTCTCTGCGGCTGTGATTCTCTTTGTATCTATTCTGGTCTCATGATGGCTGAAATGATTGATCACTGCCCTTCAGATACATTTTCTGTATGCATTTTCTGTATGCATTTTCTCATACATTTTCTGCTCTGAAAAATGTCTGCAACTTGCATCCTGATTGGTGCAGTGTGTATTTTCTTGTCTCCATTTGATTTCTTTTAGCTTGAGACCCACACTGATTTTCAAGGCAAGGAGCAGTAAAGTGGACTGACATCCCTGGGTTTTCCTTGCTGGAAGATTAGGCTCTTGTCCTGGGTTTATAATTGGTATCCAAAATAATGGATTGAGAGATGCTGGCCAGAAGGAGAGGAGAACAGGCTAAATCACAGGCCCGAATGACCCCTGGGATTCCGGCCAAAACCAGGGAGCAATCTTTCTTGGAACCCCAACATCTGCTCTTATTCAGAAAGCTTCCTGGTAATTTGAGCCACCGTAATTAGACCATTCTCTTTCATAGCTCTTGGAGTTTTTAATCCTTTGAGATAGCAAACAGCTCTGAGTTGCTTAACTTATCTCTGTTTCTTTTATATGCTGCTTCAGGTAGTAGCTTTTAGTTCCTCTTCTCTCCAAGGTGTGCCCGTTGGACCCTCCAGGAAGCAGAGGGACTCAGGAGTGCAAGAGGTTTTAGGGAGCAGGGAGAGGGAGTGTAAATGCCTGTGGAAAATAAAATGAGGGAGGGAGGAAGCAGGATCGGGCAAGTGACAGTCTCAGACCACAACGCACAGATAGTGAAGCCCCACATTGGGCAGAAACGGCCAGGCCCCGGTACCTCCACCATGCTCAGTCACTGGCTGGGCATCACTTGGGAAGAGTGTGGCCTCAGCTCCAAAGCTGAACCCGATCCTGAAGGCTATAGTTAGAAGCTGTCAGTGACGTGTGTTCTTAGTGGCTGAACAATACGTTCGTTCTTGAAGGAAGATTCCACGGAATGGTACCTCCTGGAGACCAGCACGTCTGTGATGGATACAAACTCAAATGATTAGGGAGCCTAGCTGAGTGCCATCAGCTGGGCCGTTCAAGTCGGTTCTGTCCACAAATATTTATTTACACTTTCTGGATGCTGGTCACCCTGCTCAGCAATCTACTTTGCAATGTGGTGAATCCAGCAGGGACCATCCCTTCAAGGAACAGAAGGCCTTGCAGATGCAATGAGAAGTGTGGACAAACAACCATTTCAAAAGATAAAAATGGACAAGGGTCTTAGGAGAGGTGCAGAGAAGATCATCATTATAACAATAGCTGTCATTTATCGAATCCTCATGATGGGCCAGGTGCTTTCCATGTGTCCTCTCATTTCATTAAGAGGTGTGGGCATTATTATTCCCATTTCACAGATGAGGAAGTGGAGGTTCAGAGAGTGGAAGTGACTTGGCCGACATCATACAACCAGTAGAAATCCTTCTCTCCATCTCCACTGTCACCTCTGTGCCCAGCACTCAGCATCTCTCGCCAGGACAACCGCAGGTCCTCAGGCTGCCCTCCTGCATGCATCTCAGCTCCTCTCTCAAACCTGTTCTCTCCACTGAAGCAAGCCCATGGGATCTTTCCAAATACAATCTGTGTCTCTCCCCTGCTTAAACCCCTTTGCTGGCTTCCTTTGCTATGGTGGTTAGAATAAAAATTGTCTCTATGATCATCGAGGCTCTGCTTGGCTGACCTCAGCTACTTCTCCACCTGCCTTTCTTACCTGCCCCCCACTCACTGCACAAGTCCCGTGGGCCTTCTTGCAGTTCCCCACGTGCTCGTCTGCTTCTTTCTGATGCAGGCCCTTTGCACCTGCTGTTCCTTCCACTATCACTCCTGACTAGTAAATTCTTTTCCTGTGATTGAATAACACTTGCTACAATTTGTGTCTATTTGCGTCTGTGATAATTAAGTATCTTTTATACGGAATATCGTCTCAAAATAGGTAGTTGACTTTCATAATGGTTTTGCAATTACCCTTAACGACGCCCTTTATAAGGCTTTAAGGTCAAGGAGGAAATCTTTGGTCAGATGCGCAAGGAATTTTAGAAATCTCTTTGCTTTGATCCAAATTCCTGTGGATGGGGGAGTTTAAGAAGGAAAGTACAGCTTAAGGATCTAACCATGTTTATCAGCCATCTCCTGTCTCCACTGCTGCCCGTGTCTGGCTCCACAGAATCCAGGGTCTTCCCACAGTGGCAGACTTGGTCAGGGTCCCTTTCTAGCCCCTGAGTTTCAGAAAGATTTCATGGACCAGAAGGAAGGGAGAAAGCTGGTTCTACTGGCCCCTCTATTGGGCCTAGTGTTCCAGTTTGGCTGGAGGCTCTGTTCCTTCCCGGATGCCTCATAGATTTGATCATGGAGGATGCAGTCTCCAAGACGCCAAGATGATATGTGTGATGTGAAAATTTCACAGGGAAGAGGCCCGAGTCCTCCTCCTCTAAGATTTCCAACTTTAAACATCTCCTCTACGATTATTTGTTTAATGTGTGTTTTAAATCACTCCCTTTTAAATTTAAGTACATTTCTTTTAAAAAAGCAACTTGGCATCAGAACCATAAATGGAAAACCAGTATCACTTCCCACAAATAGAAAGTAAGTGCAAAAATAAATACAACGAAGACCAAACAGTGCTTTTTATTTCTAGCTGGAGACTGCTGCCTGCCTAAGGCTCTGAGCCCCAGGCCTGATCTCTTAAAAAGGGAGATTAGCAAGTGTTGTATGGTGTTTGGGACATTTTCCTTGACGTTTTCAGGAGGGTTGAAACAGACTTGAAAGGGAGCCGCTTTCTCACTATGTGATTTGATGTTATTTAATTCTGTATCCTTGTACCAACCACCTAAAAATCATCACAGTTAGTACCACTATTACAGCCTCACACTTGGGAAAGAGTTTCAGCCTTTTTCTAGCAGATGCCCTTGAATTAGTTAATTTTGTAGATTGGTTATTTCTTTCCAGGCTCCGGGGACCTGGCATGAGAGTGATGTAGGAGAGAGGGGTTAGTTCAGTGAGTTAGCGGTGGCAGTAGGGCTGTGCATGTGGTGCTAACCTGCAGGAGAAGTAAAAGAGACGGGGTGTCTGGCAAGGATAGAGGATATCGGGCGTGGCTTGGAAGAGTGGAGGTAAAATCCACAATTTCACTGTTGTTCCTGGACTTTGTCCTTTAGGGACATTTAGGGAAGGTGATCTGGGGCTTGATGTCTACACCGATTTAAAACTTTTCTGAGTTCCTTTCTCTCTTCTCATTGGGTCTAGACCTTTGCTATTCAAAGTGTGGTCTGCAGACCAGCAGCATCAGCATCACTTTGGAGCCTGTTAGAAATGCAGAATCTGGGAGGTCCCTACCCATACTGTGTATTTTAACACTATTCATAGGTGATTTGTGTACATACTAAAACTGAAGTTGCTTACTCAGGATCCTGGCAGCATTACTCACAGTAGCCAAGAGGTGGAAACAACCCAGGTGTCCATTCATGGATGAATGGATAAACAAAATGTGGTATATACAGACAGTAGAATATTATTCAGCCTTAAAAAAGGAAGGAAATCCTGTCACATGCTACGACATGGATAAACCTTGAGGACATTATGCTAAGTGAAATAATCCAATCACAAAAAGGCAAATACTGTATGATCACACATGTATGAGGTCATCGAGTTCATAGAAACAGAAAGTACAGTGGTGGTTGCCAGGGGCTGCAGGGAGGGGGAGATGGGCAGTTGTTTAATGGGTATAGAGTTTCCATTTTGCAAGGTGAAAATGGAGGTCTATTGTAACAACAATGTAAATATACTTAACACTACTGAATTGTACATTTAAAAATGGTTAAGATAATAAATTTTGTTACTTTTTTTTTTACCACAATTAAAAATAAACTAATAATGAAAAGAGGAACACTATTAGTCACTTGCAAATAATTGAGAAGCAGTGTAGACTGTGGGTCTCAAACTTTAGTGGGCATAACAGCCCACTTGAAAGCTTGTTAAAACACAGTTGCTGGCCTTTCACCAGAGAGTCTGATTCATTTTGTCTGATGAGGCCCAAGGGTTTCCATTTCTAACAACTTCCCGGGTGATGCTGCTGCTGGTTGGGGATGTGTTGTGAGCTGTACTGCACTAGACTATTCACCCTGGTGCTCACCAGTTCAGAGAATGTCAGAATATAATTTTCTTCTAAGACCCATGGGAGTTCTCAACCCAAGAAGCATGTTAGAATAACCTGAGGGGCTTAAACAACAAAAATAAAAACAAATACATGAGTGCCTGGGCTCCACACCTAGTGAATCTGATTTTATTAGTCTGAGATGGGACCTGCCATATACTTTTTTTTTTATGTTGGGGGTAGGAATTAATTAATTAATTAATTTTTTGCTGTGTTGGGTCTTCGTTTCTGTGTGAGGGCTTACTCTAGTTGTGGCAAGCGGGAGCCACTCTTCATCGCGGTGTGTGGGCCTCTCACTATCACGGCCTCTCTTGTTGTGGAGCACAGGCTCCAGACACGCAGGCTCAGTAGTTGTGGCTCACGGGCCTGGTTGCTCCGCAGCATGTGGGATCCTCCCAGACCAGGGCTCGAACTCGTGTCCCCTGCATTAGCAGGCCACTGCGCCTCTCAACCACTGCGCCACCAGGGAAGCCCTGCCGTATACTTTTTTAAACTGTATATTTTGATGTAGGTCAGGTTTATAGAAAGTCACATACCAGGTGAGTGACGGAACTGAGCCTACAGCCCTTACCTCCTGACTCCAAGTCCTGTGCTTTTTAAGACCTAAACCCTGCTCTCCCCTGTTTCACGTGTAAGTGTCTCGTCGTTTCAGGATTCTGACTCATTCACCCCATCACAGGTTAATGTGGCAAGGGCTGTGGGGGAGATGCCAATCAAGGGCATGACTGGGTCCCCGATTATAATGTGCCCCCTGCATCACACTTGTCACAGTGCTGAGCAGAGGGTAACTTCTTGTTATGGGCTGAATTGCCCCATCCAAATTCGTGTGTTGAAATCCTAATCCCCAGGACTTCAGAATGTGACTGTATTTGGAGATAGGGTCTTTAAAGAGGTAATTAAGTTCAAATGAAGTCCTCAGGGTTGGCCCTCATCTAATCTGACTGGTATCCTCAGAAGAGAGGATTAGGACACAGAGGTGTACGGAGAGAAGAGCATGTGAAGACACAGCAAGCAGGCAGCCATCTGCAAGGCAAGGAGAGAGGCCTCAGAATACACCAACCTGGCTGACTCCTTGATCTTGGACTTTGAGCCCCCAGGACTGTGAGAAAAGAAATTTCTATTGTTTAAGCCTCCCAGGCTGTGGTACTTTGTTAGGGCAGCTCAAGCAAACTAATACACTATTCAGTAAGATCTTGACTTTTCAGATTATTTGACTGACATCTGGGCCTCAGATCTTGGGACTCTGGGCTAGGAAGACAGGAGATTTAGGTTTCCACCACACCTCTAGCACTCACTCACTGGGCAACACATCCGTCCTCCTTTTTAGGCCACATTTCTCATTTATAGAAGGAGAGAAGCCAAAATACATGAGCTCTGTGGTCAGAGGGCCCCAGGACCATCCCCTCTCTGGAGTCTTGGGCCCCCTAGGCAAAAGCCACATTGTAACAAAGTGTATCAGTTAACTATTGCTGTGTAACAAACCACCCTAAAATTCAGAGGCTAAAAACAATAATGATCTGTTATCACTCACACACCTGTGGGTTGGCAGGAGCTGGCAGATCTTGGCTGGGCAAGCTCCTTGACATTTCAAGTATGCGGATGGCTGGCTTAGCTCCTCCTTGAGCTTTGGGCTCAGGTCTGCTCTGGTGTGTTTGTTCTGTGACTTCGGCTGAAAAGGCAGCAGCTATCAGGGGAGGTTGCTCTTGTGATAATAATCGTGGCTTAAGAGAACAAGCAGAAACATACGAGGCCTCTCTTGAGGCCTAGGCTCTGAACCCGTCCACTGTCACTCCTGCCTCACTTTATTTATCAAACCAAGTCATGTGACCAAACCAAAGGAAAGAAGAGGGGAAATATGACCTGTTTGCTCCTTCCATGGAAGGGACCCCAGAATCGCATGATAAGGGATACAGTAAGGAGTGAAGAATTGGGACGGGGCTGCAATCTCCCACAGAAGACTCCCCCCATTATTTTGGTTGTTAGGGTATCCCCTAAAATAGCCAGAGACTGTAGATCTTTAAATATAAAGCCCGTTGATGCCTCTTGATTGTATTATAGTCCCTTGAGCTCAGGTGTCAGTGCTGTATGGCAAAAGGAGGAATGACATTGAATTTTAGCTGTGTGCCCGGCCCCTCCCACAAGTCAGGACTGAACTCAGTGGTCCAGTAGATGGGGAGGCCTGATGAGAAACAGGAGACACATCTGCAACATGCCTCTGATACTTGAGATCTTCTGACAGAGAGGCTGTTCTTTTCAGGACCAGGCAAGAAGAAAGGATACAGTTTCCTTTGGGACCTGCAGGCTGCTAGAACAACTGTATCCCACCGCCATCTGCCATTATGACACAGATACTGCCTGCGGTGGAAAGAAACTGTAACCCTTAGCTCCTTGCTTTTCTTCCTCTCAGGGTCTCAGAAGAGTGGGAGATGGCATTAAAATTTACTTCTCTTTTCCCCAAACCTTGCTATTTGGTGCCTTTGAGTACAAGAGGAAGAGGGCTTAAAAGAAGGGACTCTAAAGTTATCTGAAAAAAAAAAAAAGGAAAAGTTATCTGCTTTATTTGAATCCTAACTCCATTATACTAACTTGCTGTGGGATCTTGGGCAAGTCACTTAACCTCTCTGTGCTCGTTTCCTCATCTCTAAAAGGGGAATAAAAAAGAACTGACCTCATAGGATTGTTATGAGCATTAAATTAGTTAAGACACAAGTGCTTAGAACGGTACCTGGCACATGGTAAGCAGTTCCTAACAGTTAGTTATTATTGAAGGCCAAATTATTGAGAGAAAAAATTGCCCATTTCTACTTTTCCCTTTGGTGCTGGGAAGCTATTATTTTATCAGACAAAGCAGCGTTCCTTCTGTTCTGACGTTGGAGAGAAGTGAAGACACGACAGTCTCCATCTACTGCTGCCTCATTTGCCTGGAGGCGCAGGAGGCGCTGCTGTCCCCGGGTGGCCTAACTGCTTACGTAGGAAGGTCTCACAGGACAGTTCCTTTCTGCTGAGATGCAAATTTATTATTCAGCATAAAGACCGATTTTCCCTGGACTGTAAAGACTCCCGTTCTAAAATTGAAGAGATTAAAAATATATGCCTGTAGATATTGTACTGACACTATCGTGCTGTTTGTGTCACTTTATGTTTTTTTTTAACTCTTCCTAAATATTGCTTGGGCAGGATTATTCAGAGAGAAAGAGGTTAGAACCTCTCCAACTTCAAACACCACGCCTCTGACCAAACTCTTCTACCTCTTGTTGAAAGCACCAGGTTGGTGGTACAGTGTTTGTATGTGACTAGACTATCGGGTGGGCTGGTGGGGGCATAATTACTTTATTTTGACAGTTTTATTGATCCATAATTTACAAATCATAAAATTTACTTATAAATTCAGTTATTTTTTAGTAAGTATGCAGATTTGCAACCAGCACCACAAGACAGTTTTAGAACGTTTTTTTATCACTCCTACAAAATTCTCTCAAGCCTGTTTGTAGTCAGTCATCTCTCCACTCCCAGCCCCAGGCAACAACTGATCTGCTTTCTCTGTAGATTGGCCTTTTCTGGACATTTCACATAAATGGGTCATACAATATATGGTCTCTCGAGTCTGGCTTCATTCACGTAGCATAATGTTTTTGAGGTTAACCCATGTTGGAGCATGTATCAACGTTTCATACCTTCCTATTGCTAAATAGTATTCCATTGTATGGATATACATCATTTTGTTTACCGTTCACCAGCTGATGGGCATTTGAGTTGCTTCCACTTTTTGTCTGTCATAAGTAATGCTCCTGTGAACATTCATGTACAAGAATTTGTGTGGACATAACGTTTTAATTTCTCTTGGGTAGAAACCTAAGAGTAGGAGCTGCCAATCTGTCTTCCAAAGTGGCTGTTACCATTTCACATTTCCATCACAGCAATGTATGAGAGTTTCCGTTTTTCTATATCCTTGCCAATACTTGCTTTTTTAAAATTTTTATTTTTTTTATTTTTGGCTGCGTTGGGTCTTCATTGCTGCATGCGGGCTTTCTCTAGTTGCGGTGAGCGGGGGCTACTGTTCGTTGCAGTGCGCAGGCTTCTCATTGCAGTGGCTTCTCTTGTTGCGGAACATGGGCTCTAGGCGCACGGGCTTCAGCAGTTGTGGCATGCGGGCTCAGTAGTTGTGGCTCGCAGGCTCTAGAGCACAGGCTCGGTAGTTGTGGCGCGTGGGCTTAGTTGCTCCGTGGCATGTGGGATCTTCCTGGACCAGGGCTCGAACCCCATTGGCAGGTGGATTCTTAACCACTGTGCCACCAGGGAAGCCCTACTTGTCCTTTTAGTAAGCCATTCTACTAAGTATATAAGTGATATCTCATTGTTTTAATTTTCATTTCTTTAATGACTAATGATGTTGCACCTTGTCATGTACTTAGCCATTTGTAGGTCATCTTTGGTGAAATATCTATTAAGCCTTTTAACCATATTTTAATTGAGTTGTTTGTTTTCTTATCATAGAATTGTAAGAGTTCTTTATGTATTTCTTAATATATATGTCCTTTATCATATAAATGATTTGAAAATATTTTCTTCCAGTCTGTGGCTTGTCTTTTCATTTTCTTCTTGTGTATTTTGGAATGCAAAAGCTTTTAATTTTAATAAAGTCTTATTTACCCATTTCCCCTTTTATGCTCATAAAAAAATGGTGCTGTGTCTACGAACTCTTTGCCTAACCCAAGGTCGTGAAGATTTTCTCTAATCTTTTTTTTTTTTAAAGATTTATAGTTTCAGCACTTAACGTTTTGAGTTAATATTTGTGCGTGATTTGAAATAAGAATTTATATTCACTTCTTTACCTATGGATTTAAAGTTTTCCCAGCATCATTTGTTGAAAAGATTAACCTTTCCCTATTGAACTGTCTTGTTATCTTTGTCAGAAATTAATTGACCTAATATAAGGGTTTATTTCTGAACCTTTAGTTATGTTCCATCGATCTATATGTCTGTCCTTACTTTAATATCTCACTCTCTTGATTACTGCAGCTTTATAAAAAGTTTGAAATTGGGTAGTGTAAGTCCTCCAACATTGTTATTCTATTTCAAAATTATTTTGGCTCTTTCATATCCTTTGTATCTGCATACAACTTTTAGAATCAGGTTGTCAAATTTTACAAGAAACCCTGCTGCTGGAATATTGATGGAGATTGTATTGAATCTAATGGTCTTCCAATCCATGAACATAGAATGTCTCTCATTTTATTCAGATTTTCTCTGATAATTTTGGAGAATGTTTTGTAGTTGTCAGGGTACAAATCTTCTGCTTCTTTTGTTACATTTATTCCTAAGTATTTTATTCCTTTTGATGCTAATGTGAATGGACTTTTCTAAATATAGTTTATAGTATTTGTTCATTAGTTCAATTAGTGTTTTATGGATTCTTTAGGATTTTCTACATATAGGATTATGTCACCTATGAATAAAGAAAATTTTACTTCCTTTCCCACCTGGATTGGATGGCTTTAGTTAATAAACTAATTCATCAAGTCATTTATGTTTATTTACTAAATCTCACTGACTAGAATCTCTAGCACAGTATTGAATAGAAATGGTAAAAGTGAACACCCTTGCTCTGTTCTTGGTCTTAGGGGGAAAGCAGTGTCTTTTACCATTGAGTGTGATGTTAGCTGTGGGTTTTCAGTAGAAGCCTTATATCAGGTTGAGGATGTTTCCATCTCTTCAAAATTCCAATGGCATTTTTCACAGACATAGAAAAAACAATCCTAAAATTCTTACAGAACCACTAATCCAATCTGAGCCCCAAAGTTCTGCTACAGAGAAAAAGTGAGTTTCTGGTGCTACAGGGCCTCTTCCATCGCATCGAGAGCATGGTGTTCCCTACTAAACTGCCTTTATTTTTACTTGAATGCTTCCCCTGCTGTTTACTTTAATCTTATTTGTTGCAGCTATTGGAGACCATTGCCCCCAGTGTCTGTTGAGGGTTTGGGGTGGGTGTGGATAGAGTACAGTGACATTTGATGTGACCCCAGAGAGTCTATGGTGGCAGTTTCTATGCTGAAGCTTAGGGAACCTACTTCAGGATAGTAAGATGAGTTTCTCAACCTGGGCACCTCTGCCAGGGGCTGTGAGCGTCGGATGTGTGAACCACCTGTGGGTGGATGCATAGTTGTGTCTGTGTGTGCATTTCTCAAGGGAGAGGGTAAAAGCGTTCATTAGCTTCTCAACGAGGTACGTGATGTCTCCAAACAGGGTGAGAGCCAGTGATGATGATATTGATATTAGTAATAATAAATAAACTTTACTGAATGCTTAGGAAATGCTAGATATGTGTTAGTGTATTATACAGATGATCTCATCTAATCCTGGTATCAGTTGGTGTTTAAGCTTTTTTATGTTGCAGTAACAAACAACCCCCAAATCTCAGTGGCTTGCAGAACAAAGGTTTATTTCTTGCTCATAGTTCATGTTAGGTTAGTTGTGGCTCTGCTTTATCTCTTAGAGCCAGGACTCAGGCTGAAGCAGCAGCCTCTATCTGCGTCATTGCTAGTCTCATGGCAGAGATAAAAGAGAAGGGTGTAGACCATGAGATGGGTCTTAAGGTTCTTCTTGGAAGTGGCACACCTCACATTCCACTGACTCTGAGCCTGGCACCAATGGGGACTCCAGTTGCCCAATGGGGGGGGGATCCTGCAGAGAGGGGCAGTGAATATTTGAACAATAATGTAATCTACTAAATTTTTTATGAAAGTCGATGAGGTAGATAGATGGTGGTGATTATTATTAATGTTCCCTTTGCACAGATGAGGAAACTGAGGCTCAGAGAGATTAAATTTCCCCCTAGTGCTACATAATTATTAAGTAATGGATCCAGGATTTAAGTGGACTCAGTCTGGCTCCAGAGCCTGTGGCTTTAACCCCTGCATGATCCTGACCTCCAGGGCTATAGTAGCAGCAGGCTTCTTCTCTCCTCTCTCCCCACCCCTCAATCCCTGGCAAGCCAAACACACCAATCTCTTAAAGCTTCATCACTCTCTGACAATGCTCAAGAGAAAACCACTTCCCTAGCTGGGTTCCCCGTTTCCCTAGGCCCCAGCCTTGGGACTCAATCTGGAGTGTCCAGTTAGGCATTTGTTTGGCAGGATTCCTGTCCGCTAAGAGCTTACCACTCATGCCATGTTGGGAATGTGCTGAGTATTTTTAGAGCTCAGCAGCCTTGCAGTGCTGCTTGCTCTTCCCCGCGGCCCGTGGATTAACCCAGGAGTGGCATATGCCCACGCTTTGCCTGCCTGGTCCTGGTACACAGTCCTCTGTTGCTGTTGAGAAAACAGATTGTCCCAGGTAGATACGCAGCCAGGATTTTTTTCTCTGCTTCCCTCCTCTTCTGAGCCGCTCCTCCCCTTTGCATGGTGTGGCTTCTCTTGGGGACCCACCATGATCTGGCAGCTGCTTCTGAGCCACCGAGGATGCTGGGATTTGCTCACTTGCAGTTAAGTCTGGCCAGGAAGCTGCTGGTTCTTGCCACAGATGTCTTATGTGTTTGTAGCTTTGCCTCCTCTCCTGGGCAGCGTAATAGAATTCAGAGGGCTCAAGAAGCAGTGATTTCTTTTGGCATCACTGCTCCTCCAAACTCATTATCCACATGTACCAAACACTCATGGCCCAGAAACTGGTGGTAGTGCCACCGTGAGGCATGGTGGCTTTGAATTGCTTACTGTCAAAAGCTCCCAGTAAGTGTCAGCAATGTTGCAATTTGTTACAGAGCTGTAGTGAATCTCCTTGGGAAGGAAAACTGGGGATTTGCATGAAACGGTACTTAGAGTATCCGGAAACATTAACTCAGGTGTGATTCAATTCAAGAAATACTTCCTAAGCACCTACTGTGTGCAAGGCATAGGATTTTGCTTCATGTAGAGGTTACAACGTTCCAGGACATACATGGGCAGCAGATGCGCATACCCCCCAGTATAACCCTAGACTTTACATTGACAGGAAATTAACATTTTTCATTCATTCATTCATTCGTTTGTTCATTCTAGTGTTGTGGTTAAAAGCATAAACTTTGGAGCCTGACTGCCTGAGTTTGAACCCTTGCTCTGTAGCTCACTGGCTGCATGACAGGACAAGTAACTGATATGCTCCATACGTCAGCTTCTTCCTTTCTAATATAGGTCTAATGACAGTACCTAACTCACAGCGTTGGTGTATGGATTGAATGAGTTACCATACGTAAGGCACTCAGAACGGGTCTCGGTGCATAGGAAGTGCTATCAAAGCATTGGTTACTTCACCTCTCATTCATTCAACAGATATTTATTGAGTGTCTACTATATGCCAAGTACTGACTTAGGCCCTAGTTACAGAGCAATGAGCCAAACCCAAATCCTTGCCCTTGTGGAGCTTATGTTTCAGAGGATGGAGACATAAAACAAACAAATAAATATATCAGGCATCAGCTGGTGATGAAGTCTTGGAAGAAAAGTGCACAAGAGTCAGATTCTAGAGAAGTCAGATGAGGAGAGGTTAATTCCTAATGATCAGAGATTATGAAAACTTCCCCAGAGGAGATGACATCTGCTGAGATGAAGATGTGGTCGTGTGAAGCATGCACACAACATCCAATTCCAAAACAAGATTTTGCCGGGACATTGAAATATTCTCCTCAGGAGGCGTGTTTGTCACATCTCCCTTTTTCTTGCTTCCTTTAAATAGGGATTCCAAGTGAGGTCAGAAGCCAGGGCTTATTTCTGGTCTTAATGATCTGGGTGTTAGGTTCAGGGTTCCAGGAAGGCTTTTGTCCCACCGACAGATTCCAGGAGAGGACTGATGTCCTTGCTAGACTGACATGAAAAGGGGCTTGCCCTATAGGAGGAACTGTACCAAGCCCCCACTCTTAAGGCGCTGGGGAAAAGGTCAGGGACTGTGCCTGTTTTGCACTCTATCTGTCCACATGACTTTCAGTACTGAGTAGGTGCTCAGCAAACAACAGAAATATTCACTGGGTTCTTGTTATGTGCCAATGACATGTTGCCAGGTTCTAAAGCACTTGATGTATGTTAACTTATTTAATTTTTACAACCAAAGTTCTGTTTTTATCCCCGTTGATCAGATAAAGAGACTGAGCTCAGGCTCTCCTGGGATATCTAACACACCATAGGAAGAGTCAGAGAAGGCTGCCTGGAGGCAGTGACTTTGAAGCATATCTTGAAAGACAAACAGTAGCTGTCCAGGTAGGAAAGGGGGTGCAGAGAAGCAGCTTAAAGAGAGAGATTGGTGAGTCAGCAGTACAGAATAGAGGTTGGGGAATCGTGAAAGATGAGGGTGGAGAGGAGGGCACGTTGGACAGCATAAGGGGCTATGTACACCTTGTTCAGTAATTTAGATTTTTATCTTAATGGCATTGGGTAACCATGCAAGTAATTTCTGAAAGGGAAGGGTCCCATGATCAAACTGGCTTTACATAAAGTTTACCACTTAAACCCAGTAACCAACAGTTTAACACTTAATTAAATACTGTCTTGTAACGTTTAATCCCATCTCGCAGCAGCCAGGCATGTCTTCTCATTCTCATGTGCACTAGCACCTGTTTGGGGTCTGGGATGGTGGGAATTAACACAAGGATTGTTGTGCCCTGCACACCTGTCAAGAGATTTGCACACCCAGAACTAATTCCCTTTTGCATCATCTCTCCTCCAGCTCCTGCAAATGCCGAATAGTGGGAGTTTCTCCTTGGCTGAAGTTGTTGTTTTTTTAGGTTTGAGACTCAAACGTCTCCTTTGAAAAGATGGTTGTTTTTTTTTTTTTCTCATAGAGCAACTTGTTCCTCCTATGCCGGCAGAGTCCTCTTTTCCTTAGCACTTGGAAGCTTATCTAATCATGGTGTGATCACGTCAGCCCAGGGTGCCCATGGAGGCCTTTAACTTTCAAAAAGTGAATGACAGGCAAAGGAAATGGGCCAGTTAGGTTTTGAAGTCTTTTCTGGTTTATTATTATTAAAGGAGGCCCACATGGTAGAATGTCTAGTGCTAGTTCCTCATTTAGCTACCACTGACATCACCCCCACCGTGACCTCTTTAGGAATTGTTGTTTCTTGGCTGTATATTAGCTGTGTAATGAATTACCCACAGATTAGTGACTAACACCTACTTCTTATTTCCCAGATTTTGTGGGTCAGGATTCCGAGTGTGGCTTAGCTGCATTCTCTACTCAGGGTCTCACAAGGCTGCCATCCAGGTGTCAGCTGGGGCTGGGGTCTCATCTGCCCTCAGGGGCTCTTCCAAGGTCTCGTGGTTGTTGACAGGATGCATGTCCTCGAGGCTGTAGAACTCACAGAGCCTTCCTTGTTCAAAACCAGCAATGGAGGGAGGGATGGGGGAGAGAGAGCGAGAAAGAGACTGACTTTCTCACTGCTTCCAGTCCCCGAGCACAGGGAAAGTCTCAGCCCACTTTTAAAGCTCTCAACTGATGAGGTCAGACCCACCCAGGATAATCTCCCTTTTGATTAACTCAGCGTCAACTGATTAGGGACCTCAGTGACACCTGAAAACCTCTTTGCTGTTATTGCATAGTGTAATATCACAGGAGTGATGTCCCATATATTCACAGATTCCACCCATACTCAAGGGGAGGAGATCATATAAGGGTATGGGTCATTGTTGGTCATCTTAGAATTCTGCCTACCGTGGCTGGTGACCCAAATCCAAGTGAGAGACTCTATACTGTTCTTCCTGATCTTTGGATTCAGCTTATGGGCTTGGAGAACAGCTGTTTTCCAAAGCCCTCTTATAATTTCATTTAAGAGGAGGTGGGTGTGACCATATGACATTTTGGATGTTTCAAGTCTGGGTGAAGTGGAACCACTGGATACAGGAGAAGCATCCCTTGTTTGCAGAGGCAGGTAAAAGCCACCTGTTTCTAGGTGGGCTTTGTCAGAACTGATTTCTCTGCTGGATAAAATAGACTAGCAGATTCGTAGCTCTGTGGAAAAATAAGGTTTCTGGACGTTGACAAGTTCTGGAAGTGACGCTAACCTTAGACCTTCGGATTCCAGGTCCTCTTCTTTCATTTTCTTTCTTTTTTTTCCCCTTTCAGTTTTACTGAGATAATTGACATACAGCAATGTATAAGTTTAAGGTGTACGGCATAGTGATTTGACTTACATATGTTGCAAAGTGATTACCACAATTACTTAACATTTGTCATCTCATAGGTACAAAAAAAAAAAAAGAAAGAAGGAAAAAATGTTCTTTTCCTTGTGATGAGAGCTTTTAGGATTTCCTGTCTTAGCAACTTTCAAATATACCACCCAGCAGTGTATACCCCCCAGTACCTCTTTATCTCATAACTGGAAGTTTGTACCTTTTACCACCTTCCTCCAATTTCCCCCCACCCCTGGTAACCACAAATCTTACCCCTTTTTCTATGACTTCGAGTTGTTTCTTTTTTAAGATTCCACATATAAGTGAGATCATATAGTATTTGTCTTTCTCTGACCTATGTCACTGGGCATAATGCCCTCAAGGTCCATCCATGTTGTTGCAAGCTATTTTCTGTCCATAGGTCTTAGCTTCCCAATCTGAAAAATGAGGGAGTAGGGTCAGAGAGTCTCTGAGGTTCCCACTTGTCTTAGTATCAGTTCCACAGTATGACTCAGATCCAGGGAACATCACATTTGGAGTATGCACCGTTTAAGAAACAGGCAGGTGTGGGGAGAGGTTCCTTAGCACGTCTGAAGTATGTTCCCCTTCCAAAATAACCAGTTCTGGCTAGACGCTGTGTCTTCTTCTGCCTTCTGGGCAGAGAGAAGTTCTATTTGTATTTATAACTGTCCTCAGTTGTATTTGAAAATGGAAGAATGTGGGGCTTAAGGGCCCCCTGGGTTCACGGTGCTTGCTTTCTTAATGCCTCGATCGTACTTTTAATCAGAACAAATTTTGAGCATTAATCTTCAGTGCTTGTGCCTGCCATTTCCAGCCACTCGACACTTTTTCATAAATGAAGTGACAGTTTGATTGAATATGGTTTTTAATTAACTTGCCTTCACTTGGAGCAACTTTCTGGGAGCATATGTAAGGAGCAGAACTTCAGAAAGTGTGAGCTGAGGCTGACTTCTGAGAAACATCTCCAGGCAGTTCGGGAAGAACAAAGGAAGCCAGGCGAGCGGAATTAACCAGGTGCCAGGAATGCGGGGCGACAGCTCCCACTCCATCCCCACTCGCTGTCCCTTGTAATAAGTGTGCAAAGGCTCAGCAGTGGGTCCCGTTGCCTCATGGTGAACTCAGAGCGTGTGAAATCTGAGGAAATTGCCCCACAGCGGCTATTTATATTATTGGCGTTTAAACTGTTTATGGCATGTCACTCTCTTTCACAGTTGGGACTTTGCAAAAACAAAATGAAATAAGACCTCTGTAATTCTGCCTTCAGGCACAGCTCAAGTTTTATGAGAAAGGGTGAATTCTGTAATACAAGATCTTCCAAGATCTTAGATGTAATAGAGACAAAGAAATTCTTGGGGACGGGATACACAAGATAAGAATTGATGAATGGGCTGCCCAAGCTTGGAGGGTGGAGAGGGGTCTGGGAACCACTTTACAAGCTCTTCCAAGGGCTGTTCAAACATGACAGGGGACAGTATGTCAAGGGACAGTGTTTGACCTCCTTGAAGTGGGAGTTTGCATGGTGAGAGGGTCCCAGCGTTATCATCTGGTTACGATGCAAGGATGCAGGTGGGGGTGATAATGTTTTAAGTAGCATCAAGTCAGAAGCCCATCCCTCCTTTCACGTTCTGTGTTCTGTGGTCTAGAGATGTACCCTGATAAATAGCTGCCACCGTGGAGAAATCCATCAAGCCTTCACCCTCTGCATGACTCATCTCCCTGTGGCAGGCATGGCGCTCAGCTTCCAAGAATAGCCTAGCCTGAGGGATCCAAGCTCGGAATCCCTTCCAACTTTCAGGGCTCTGAAATTCGGCGCCCACAGAGGTCTGTGCTTAGGTAACGGGGTGCAGATGGCTTGGTGTTTGCAGAGACAGTGGTTAATAGTCATCTCCCTTCCACCTTTCTTTTCTGCAGAATTCCAGGAACATAAAATTCCAGGCCAGATCACATTGCTTATAAAGGAAACCTAATCCTAAGGAGGCCTGACAGTGCATTTCAGTGGCTCAGAGATAAGGGAACCAGGAAGCCCACTCATTCATTTATTTGTTCATTCAACAAATATTTGCTGACTGCCTTGTGAGTGAGAACCCCAGTAAGAAACGCAACGTGGGATCTTGCAGAGGCGAATCTGATCTAAATGCTCAGCCCTGAATGTACTCTTCGCTGCTGAATCCTGGTAGCCAGGCAGGGAGATGATTAAAAATAATAGCTGACATTTATTGAGCACTTACTATATGCTGTGTCTTAAGCACTTCACGTGAATCAACTAGATTAATCTTCCCAATCATTCCATGAGTTAGATTCCATTATCACCCTTGTTTGTGAGCATTATGGCACAGAGAGCAGCTTTCTCAAGCTCATACAACCCGGTAGGTAGCTGTGTCAGGAGTTGAACCTGATATGAACACACTTAAAAATCACAGTGCTACCCAGTGACCTTCTGTCACCTCCCAGAACGTGCCAAGCTCTTTCCTCCCTGTGGGCTTTGCACTTCCCTCTGCCTGAAACATGATTGCCTTGGCTCTCATCCTTCAGGTCTCAGCTTAACGGCCAGCTCTTTAAGAGGCTTTTGCTGTCCACCCAGTAAGTTCTCTCCTCTTATTCTCTAGCCCAACACTTCATTTCCTTCACGGTCCTTATCATATTGTGACATTACCATGACTGTCTGCTTTTATCCATATGCCCCTCCCCACGGATCCCCTCTAGAATTTAAGCTCCCAAAGCCATGAAACTTGTATGTCTTATTTGCCTCCGTGTCTGCAGCCCTAAGACAGAGCCTGGCACCCGGCAAGTCCTCCGTAGATATTCGCTGGGCGGTCAGAGGAGGCACATAGGTGCGGAATATCCCTGATGCCTCCTTGTTAGAATGGATGAAGCCATGAGTGCAAGGCTGTGTGGTTATTGTTATTACTGTCATTACCGTGGCTGGTGAAGGGGAAAGACACCGGAGATGCAGAACGCACAACTTAACACTTGTGGTTGCAACGCACCCTCGACCTGAGAGTCGCTCAACGCCGGCCCCTTTCAGGGGCTCTGTTTCGGGAGGTTTCTGCACAGATAACAGAGGCATCAGCTCCTGGACAGCTCCCCTCGCCCACCCCAGCCACCTCTGTCGACTGGAGGGGGCTGTGCCCTTTGTTCCCCGCAGCTGCTGCAGGCACAGAAAGGGAGCAGATCCGGACCTGGGGTGGTGCCTCTGCAGGGCAGTAGTGACTGAGCAGAGAGTTGAGGATGCAGGCTGCGTCCTCCTCGGGCACATCACTGTGGCCCAACGTCCCCTCCTCCCAGGAGCTCAGAGAATTCCCTCATGCTGTCGGCTGTCTCCCTCTCAGGGCCTCCTTTTGCCTCCCCTTCGATTTGCTTTCTTCTCCTCTGCCTGGCTTCACCTGCCACTAGTGCATGCTTGTTCTAGAACATTCTACCTATGTGGACTCTGAGTCTCACTTTGTTCCTGTGTGAAGTTGGGATTACACTGACTGATGGGGTGGTCATGAGGATTAGATGGGGCTGTCATTTCCCCGGCACAGTTCCCAGCACTTAACAGGTGAAACTCTGCTGTGCTGGCCCCATCCCACTAATGACAATAAACCAAAAATATCTTACATTTAATGAAGATGTTTCAGGCGTTAGACTAAGCACTTTATAATTATTATTGCCATTATTATTGTTACTAAAATGTGCATTTTTACAGCTTTATTGAGACCTAATTGACATTGCAATAAACCGCACTTAAGTATTGACATATGCATAAACTGATGAAGCCATCACCACAGTTTTATTCAGTTCCTACCACATCCCCATTTTACAGATGAGGAGACAGAGGCTTAGAGACATAAATACCTTATCCTGGATCCCAAGGACAGCCAGAGGCAGAGCTGTCTGATCTGGGCCTGAGCTCCTAGCCTGTGTTCCACTGCAGCGGACGTTTCCCTGCTCAGGGATGTTGGAGGAGGCCTGACTGCTCACACTTTGGAGGTTTGCAGAGCTAAGGAGCCAGACATCCTGAGTTGTGTTAACTGGTCAGCTCACCCACAGCGAAACTCTTGCCCTGCCCCCTCCATGTGTGAAACCATATCACGGAGCTCACTTGACGACGGGATGGGCAGCTCTGTGAGAATAGAAGGTAGCTCACCAAGATGGACAGCACCCAGTCTTCCAGAGGGTGATCCACGTGCTGGATGCATTCACAACCCAGAGACCAAAGCCAGTCCCCTCAACTCAGGGCCACGTGGGAACGTTTCGGAAAATCTCATGGATGTTATTAGATACAGTGTCCCAGTCCTCAGAGACTCGGAATGCTGGACATGGGCGGGGGTCCTGGAAGCTGCAAAAGCATGAGACCTGGGCCCCGTCCACGGTTAGCTCCCCCCTCCCCAAAATCTCCTGACTGTACTTCGGCTCCTTCAAACTTTGCTGGTTTTTGGAGGCTTTCCTTAGACTCCATGTGTTTGCTTAGATTGTTCTCTTCTCCACAGTATCTTTTCTCCGTCTCCTCGACCTGTTTCATCCATGGAGTCAAGCTGCCTGGTTTAATTCCCTGCCTGCTGCTTACCAGCTGCATGATCTTGAACAAGTTACCTAATCTCTGGGCTCTGCATTTCATCCATCATGTGTGTGTGTTACATGCATTAAATGAGGCAGCACATGACAAATGCCCAGCAAGATGCCAAGGCCAGAGCAAAGCACCCAGGAGATAGTGATGCTGTCACTGTTGCTATTGGTGGTTGTTTTTCTTATTAACACCACACTTTGCCTAGCTGGTCCCTTTTCTTAGACCTGTCCTTTCGTCCTCTCTTTCTCCTCCTTCTCTACCATATGACTATCTTATTGCTTGCCCTTCAAGGTATTGCCTTCTCCAAAAGCCATCTCTGATATTGTTGCAGGAAGGGGGACCCCTTCCAGGGCCTGAGAGTGGGCTCTTGTCTAACACTCGGAAATGAATTGTTGGAGGAGATAACATGTGCTGACAAAACAAGAGACTTTATTGGGAAGGGGCGCCCAGGTGGTGAGCTGTGGAGTCTTAACCCAGGAGAACTGCTCTGCCTCGTGGCTCGCAGTCTTGGGTTTTATGGTGATGGGGTTAGTTTCCGGGTTGTCTCTGGCCAATCATTCTGACTCAGGGTCCTTACTGGTGGCACACACATCGCTCAGCCAAGATGGATTCCAGTGAGAAGGATTCTGGGAGGTTGGTAGGACATATGGACTGGTGTCTCCTCTCTCCTTTTGACCTTTCCCGAATTATTCCAGTTGGTGGTAGCTTGTTAGTTCTGCGTTCCTTACCAGGACCTCCTGTTGTGAGATAACTCACGCAAGTGGTTACTATCGGGCCTGGCCAGGGCAGGTGGTTTCGGTCAGTGGTTCCCCTAGCAACGTGACCAACCCTTTGGGTTAAGACTTCCTCTTCTGAGGCCCATTTATTCCTTCCTCCAACACGTATTTATTGAACAACTACTGTGTGCTGGGGAGTTGAACAAAATGGACAGAAATCCCTGCTGTTATGAGTAGGAGGAGGGGAAGAGGCAGATGATAAATAAGATGTATGAGTAAAATATGTAGTTTAAAAGTAGCAGGTGCTATGGAGAAAAATAAATCAGGGAGGGAGGGTTTGGGGTCTGTCCCAGTTTAAATCTGCTATTTCAGGGTAATTACTGATAGTTTCAAAACCATCTCAGTTTGGACAATAATATGTTCACCTTGGAGACAAGGAAAGTCAAGGATGAGACTGTAGCCTTAAATACGATGTCAAGGAAGGCCTCACTGAAGAGATGATATCTGAATAAAGGCCCAAAACAGGCAAGGGGATGGACCATTCATGTGCAAAGGCCCTGAGGTAGGGGCATTTGGGGTGTGTTTGAGGAACACTAAAGAGACAAAGACGGCTGGGGAAGGAAAGGAGCTGATGGCAGAAAGGTGACTGGAGGCTGGCTGGACTGTGAAGGGCCTTGCAGGACAGAGTAAGGTCTTGCCTGGGAAATCATTGCAGGGTTTTGGGTAAAATAAGGGAGGCGAACTAACAGGGTTGCTGTGCTGGCCTCTGTGTTGATACTGAAGTGTAAGGAGGCACAAGTGGAACCGGGGACAGTCATCCAGGGGAGAGGGGACGGTGGCATGGACAGGCTGCTGGTGGCGGTGGTGAGAGTGGGGTGGATGGATGGGATTCCAGGCGTGAGCGGGAGAGAGGAGTCAGAGGTACCTCCGAAGTGCCTGGGCTGAGCACCTGGAACTGCTATTGACCGAGACAGATGGTAGATTTGAGATGCTCGTCAGATGTTGTGTTAGTTTTCTACTGCTGCCCTAACAAATATCCACAAACTTAGTGGCCTGAAACATTTCATTTCTTATCTCCCAGTTTTGGAGGCCAGAAGTCTGACCCAGGTCTCGCTGGGCTAAAGTTGAGGTGTCATCAGGGCTGTGTTCCTTCTGGATGCTCTGGGGAGAGCCTTTTCCAGCTTCTGAAGTCTGCCTGCTTCCCTTGGCTCGTGGCCCCTTCCTCCACTTCCAAAGCCAGCAACATCGCATCTCTCTGTGCCTTTCTCCTGCAGTCACGTCTCCCTCACACCAAAGCTGGGAGAGGTCTTCTACTTGTAGGAACCCTTTGCTTGTGATTATATTGGGCCCATCAGGATCATCCAGGATAATCTTCCCATCATAAGAGCTTTAACTTAATTGCAGCTGCAACTTCCTCTTTGCCACGTAAGGTAACAAACTCACAGGTTCCAGGGATTAGGGCCTGTCTGGGAGGCTTTCCTCTGCCATCTGGCACATACATCCAGCTGGAGGCGCTAAGAGGCAGTTGGATGTTTACATCTGGATTTAGCGGGGAGCCCACAGTCCTCTGGACTCTTCCAGACTCACACTTTGTGTTTGTTCAGTCCCACGGCTCTTTCTCCTCCCGCCTCTGAGCCCTGGGAGGCCAGAGCCTTTTTCCTCTTTGTGTTTCTCAGAGCCACACCCCAAACAGTTCTGGATAGTCTGTGACATGAATATAGTTTGAAACCAAATTTAAACCAAACTCATCTCTTACGCAAGGACCATGACATAGGTCCTTGCTCTCAGGATGTCCACTGACCCCTGTTCTCCGCCCTGCCTTGCGTTCGCCGGCCTCATAATAGCTGACGGCAGACCCCCTCCACCCCCGCCCCAAACTCCTGTTGCAGCTTCCAGGTCCCCACCTCCGTCACTCTGGGTGTGAACTTGGTACGTGGTTTGGGGTTCTGTGGGCTGGAGGCAGCAGATCTTGCTGCGTAGAACATTCTCCTGTGGATGGTTTTTGGGTCAAGGCCCAGTTCCACAGCCCCCTGGATCCCAGAGTGAGTCAATTTGCAAAGCTTAGCAGTGCCTAATGCAGCAGAGAGGGGAAGCAAACCCAGGCAGCAAGGAGAAACTTCCTGCCGGTGACTCAGAGGAAGGCCTGTGGGGTGGGATCCTCCACCCACTTTGCTTACTCACATCCCAGGTGTGGGGCTGGGGGAAAGGTCTGGTCAGTTCTGTGTCTGAACACGGGGAACGTTCCCGTTTTTCTGTGCCTTCTCATGGGCAGCTCAACGGGCACATTTCTTACTTTTGCAGATGGGTCTCAGAATGAACTCTGTCGGAACAAATGGGGAAAAAGGGGATGGCTTGAATTTCCTCACTGTCCTTTTAGGAGCCTAGAGACTTTGTCTGGTTCATAGCCCAGCTACAGGACCTTAGACAGCTCGTCTCTCTGGGTCTCAGTTTCCTAATCTGATTGTGTGTGATTGTGAAAATAACAATAGTCAACATCCTAGGTACTTACTATGTGCCAGGCACAAGGTACGATTATTTTCCCCAATATATGGAAAAGGATACTGAGGTGCAGAGACATGAAGTGACCAAGGTAAAGCCCCCCAGCCAGCAAGGTCAGGGCTGAGATTTTTTTTTTTTTGCCCAGTTTTTTGTTGTGGTAAAATGCGCATAACATAAAATTTACCATCTTAACTGCTTTTTAAGTGTATAATTCAGTGTTATTAAGTACATTCATTTTGCTGTGCAACCGTCGACACCATCCATACACAACTCTTTTGTTCTTGCAAAATGGAAACTCTGTACCCATTAAACACCAACTTCCCATGACCCCCTCCCTCTAACCCCTGGCAACTAACATTTTTTTCTTTCTTCTTTTTAAACAATCTTCCCTTTCCCCTCACACCCTTGCCTCTGGTAACGACCATTCTGCTCTCTATTCCTATAAGTTTGGCTTTTGTTATTATTATTTAGATGCCTGTAAGTGAGATAATGAAATATTTGTCCCTCTCTGTCTGGCGTATTTCACTCAGCATAGTGTCTTCCAAGTTCATCTGTGTTGTCACGAATGGCAGGATTTCGTTCTTGTTTAGGCTGAATAATATTCCATTTTTAAATCCATTGATCCATCGATAGACATTTAGGTTGTTTCCATATCTTGGCTCTGGGGAATAGTGCTGAAGTGAACATGGGGTTGCAGATATCTCTTCAAGATGCTGATTTTATGAGATTTTAACCCAGGCGGTCTGGCTCCAGAGCAGTCTCTCAGCAATAGTACTTCAGAGGATTCTTTTAAGAGTGAAACACGATATTTGATATATGTATAAAACTTAGCTCAGATATCTAGTATTTTTTTAATGTTTTAAAAACTTTTCTTAAAAATCTTTAATCAAGATGTAATTCCCATAACATAAAGTATACAATTTTAAACTTTTTCATCTCCAGTGGTTTTTTATTATATTCACCATATTGTACAACTGTTACTGCTGTCTAATTCCAGAACGTTTCCAAAAACTCCCAAAGAAACTTTGTACCTATTAGCACTCACTCCCTGTTCCTCCTCGTACACCTCTGCCCCAGCCCCTGGAACTCACTAATCTACTGTCTGTCTCTTGGATTTTTCTGTTCTGGAAATTTCGTATAAACGGAATCATAAAATATATGGACTTCTTTCACACAGCATGTTTTCAAGGTTCATCTACCTTATAGCATGTATCAGCACTTCATTCTTTTTTATAGACTAATAATACTCCATTGTTTGCACATAACCCATTCTGTTTATTCATTCATAATCCATTCATGAGTTGATGGACATTTGGGTTGCTTTCACCTTTTGGCTATTGTGAATAATTCTGCTATAAGCCATTCACGTGCAAGTTTTTGTGTGGACACGTGTTTTCAGTTTTTTCGGTTGTATACCTAGGAGTGGGATTGCTAGGTCGTATACTAATTCCATGTTTAGATTTTGAGGAGCTGCCGGACTATTTTGCACACCAGCTGCACCGTTTTATATTTCTGCCAGCAGTGCACAAGGGTTCCTTTTTCTCCACATCCTCATCAACGTGTATTATTTTCCATTCTGCTAACCTTACCTGTTTGCAGAGAAGTGCGGGTGAAGTTGCATCTTGCTGTGGTTTTGATCTGCATTGCCCTAATCCCCAGTGATGCTGAGCGTCTTTTCATGTGCTTAATGGCTATTATTTATATATCATCTTTTAAGAAACGTCTATTGAAGTCCTTTGCCTATTATTTAATTGCCTTATTTGTCTTTTCATTGTTGAGTTGTAAGAGTTCTTTATATGTTCTGGATAGTAGACCCTTATCAGATATGGTTTTCAAACATGTTCTTCCATTCTGTGCGTTATCTTTTCACTTTCTGAGAGTGTTTTTTAATGCGGAAAGTTTTTAATTCTGATGAAGCATGCCTAGCATTATTGTTTATGATCCATTTCCCCCTCTAGCCCACATTTTTATCCTCAGCCATCACAGTGGTTTAGGAATTTGTTAGTGCCATGCTGGTTCTGGGGGTGGGGAAGAACAGACCAGCCCTCTGTGCTTTGTCAGACCCCTGACTTGGGGTGAGAGGGGAGGAGGGACAAGGACCGTCAAGCGGTCAGTCGAGGCTGGTGATCACTCTGGTGGTCACCATCACTGCCCCTGGCTTCAGGGTCCCTTTCCCGGACCACCCCTACCTGACCTCAGTGTGTGATGAAACAGCCCATTTGAATCTTTAGAGGCAACAGTCTATAAATTTTTTTTTGTCTCCCCTGGGCCTTGCCTACAAGAACCTTCCATCTCTCTCTAGGTGTCAGGAATGCTCAAGAATTATGGGGTCTTGTCCCCGAGTTCCCTGAGCCTGCCTCTGCCTCTATCTTAGCTCATTTTTCCTCCTGCTTCTCCACAGCTGCCTTGATAAAAACCAGCTTCAGGCTCTGACGACACCCAATTCTGGAAGGTCCCAAACTTCAGAGTGTCTCAGAACCACCCAGGAAGCGTGCTATCAAACATGAGGATTCCTGGGCCATTCCCCAGTGACACCGAATCTGAATTTCTGGGGGTAGGACCCAGGGATGTGCATTTTTTAACCAGATCTCCAGATTATTCAGTTGTTGGGGGTCCACAGACCACATCTTGAGAGGCACTGCCCTAGCCTAGAAGCCTTCCCACCCAAATCTGAGATCCCAGCAGTTCTCAAACTTGACTGCATATTAGAATCACCTGGGGAAACTTAAAACCTCTCCCCATCCAGGCCATACCGTGGACCAGTCAAATCAGAATCTCTGAGCCTGGGACCCAGGCATCAGTCGGTAGTATTTAAAGCTCCCCAGGTGGTTCCAAGGTGCAGCTAAGGCTGGAGCGAGAGGTTATATAACCACCTGGGACTGGAGGCCATCGCACTGCACGTGCTGTTTCCCTTTGCTGAGCCCTCTAACCCACTCAGGTCAGCTGGATTTGGTAGTTCACTCCCTTCTCTTTCCCCCGTGCTGCAATTATTTTTATATTCTCTTGCTGCACACTGAGGGCACAGAATTGCAAGAGTGGAAATGTGCACACGTCTCCAAGTTCGCTGCAGCGGGGGTTGGCTGATCACACAGGACACAGACTGAGGCATCTTTGCTCACTCTCATGATGATGCTGGATTGACCTGGACTTATTAAGGGAGCCATTGATGTCACAGGCCCCCCAGATAGAGGGACTGTCACCTTCTGATCATGAACCTGTAGCACCAGGGTCTTTCTGGAAAAGGTTGTCCTACAAAGTGGTCAAGAGTGTGGGCTTTGGATCAGGTGGCCTGGTTTGAATTTTAGCTCTACCACTTGGGTGGGTGAGCTACTGGCCCTCCCTGAGCTTCCCTTCTGATCAATACCACCCATTGCTGGCCAGGGAAGTGTTGGATAGATGACAGTGGTTACTCTGGGAGGGTGCAGAGTCCTGTGATCTCCAGGGCAGGGCTCCCAAGTAGTTGCCATGTGGATGCTAGCTGCTCTCCCAAACACAGAGACGTGGGGAGAGGAGGAGAAAAAAGGAAACCAGAACAGACAAAGGGAGCTGACTCCTTGGAGGGGAAAGGGCCCCGGAGAAAAGCAGACAAGGGAGAGGGGGCACTTGGAACACGTCTCTCCTATAAACCATCGGGTCCAGATGACCTGTGTATGAGGTGGCCTGCAGAGCTGGCTAACCCCGCTGCCGAATGATTTACAGCCAGTTCACAAAATCTAAACGAGGAGCCACAGAGGTCCAGACAGGAGTAGAGGGAAAAGAAGCGCCTACCTAAAATTTGCTACCCAGAAAATCTGATGATCGGTGATCACGGAGCACGAAGGGGAAACGTTCATAAATATCTCAGTGCCGCCAGGATCTCGGGCGCCAGGTGGTGCTTGAGGTTTAGGAACAAGTCATCTCAGGCCATGCCGGTAGCATTTTTTTTTTTTTTTACTGTAATTACAAAAAATTACCATACGGGAGTGTTATGGCTGGCTGCCTTCTGAGCTGTAGACCATTGTTTCTCAGACTTTCCTGTGCACATGAATCACCTGGGATATGGTTCAAATGTAGATTCTGGTTCAGCAGAGTGGAGGGGCAGCCTGAGCCTCTGCATTTCTAAGAAGCTCCCAGGAGATGCAGATGCTGCTGGTTATGGACCACACTGTGAGTGGTGGGGCTAGAGGAATGCTTGGTAAACAGATGTAGGGAGGCCTGAGTGGAGGTGCCTCCTGGTGGCGTGGAAGCTGCTGGGGTGTCGAGAAAGCACTGCCGGCATCTCTGGGGCCTGTGTCAAGGGGAGGGCTTGGGGGTCCCCCTAGGTGACAGCCTTTCTGTCTGTGTCTCAGGTAGAGAGGAGAAAGATTGCAGTTACGAACCTTGTCATTGAGCTTTGAGAAAGGGAGGAGGCAGGGTGGGGAGTGGACAGGCAGGAGGGAACCCACAGGTATTGAGTGTTTCTTGACTGTTTTTCCTCTGCTTCCTGCCCCCAACTGTCTCCTCCCAAGTCTTTCTCTCCTTAATAATTGCACCCACCAGCCACCCAACTGCTTAAGCCTGGGAGCTGGGAGCTGTCCTTAGATTTTCCCTGTTGGGAAAGGCAGTTGTGTGCAGCTTGCGTAACCCCTGCATGGCTGCTTAAGAGCAGCCTTGGGCCTCGAGTGTTTTCCTGCAAAGAGAAAACAAGACCTCGCAGCCTGTGCTGGACATACGTACTCGCTTGGGCATATCTTTCCCAGCTCTGAGCTTGACGTGCACTTCCTTGTTTTGCCTAGGCGTGTGTGTTGTGTTGGCACCTGGCCAGCCCCCGCCGCTGTATCTGTTCCCGCGGGGAGGGATTGGGATCTTTCCACTGCAGCACAAAGTGGGGTTCATGCGGCCACACCACTGCATGGACTTCGGGGTGGACCCCGGACCATGGGGCACCAACCTATTGCGAGGGATTGTATCTTGTGTGTTCTCACTCCTCTTCTGCAAGTAAGCGCTGGACCACACGAGCCCAGTGTGTGTGTTGCCTGTTCCCAGTGACCTCAAATCATGCACTGATCTCTTCCCTGAGTGTCACTTATCTGTCTTTCAACCTTGACTGCACAGCCTGACCCTAATGGAGCAGTAGACCATTCCCTTCTCTCTAACCACATACCCAGCCTAGTGCAATTTATAATCATTCTCCTTCAAATGCTTCCCCACCTCCACTGCCACCACCATCTCCCGCCTGACCTCTGGAACAGCCTTCTAACTGGTCTTCCTGCTTCCACCTTCATCCCTCTCCAATCCATCCTTCCCACTGTGGCTGGGTCACTTCTCTCCTTAATAGCCGTCAAGGAGACATCTCATGACATCTCGGCTAGAACCCAGGTACCTTCTCAGGATCTGCAAGGCCCTGCCTTTCTCATCCCTCTCCCCGCTGCCAGCTGAGTGCCACCAAGCTGCCTGTTCTGACACACCCCATGTATTCTGAGTCTTTGCATATTCTGTTCCCTCTTCCTGGCACCACCCCTCCCCCACCCCCAAATAAACCCTCCTTTTTCATTGCTTCCATGAGGGCAGGGATCCTGCCTTTCTTCTGTACTGCTGAATACCCAGTGCCCAGGTCCAGGCTCATAGTACACATTCAATGCATATTAGTTCAAGAATGAGTGAATTAAAGAATAAATAAGCTTCAGGAAAGCAGAGGGCAGAGAGGAGTGCGTAAAAGAGGCTAACATTCACTGAAGCACGTGCTGTGTTCATTGCACACCTATCCTCTCATTTACTCCATCCCACTGATTGTTACAAGATTCATCTTGCAGCTCAGAGATTTGGATTCACCTGCTGCAGCTACACAGCCACTGAGTAGCTGGCTTGCACCCTGCTCGAGCTTAGCCTAGGGTTTCTTGACCTTGGCATTATGATGTTTGGGTCAAATAATCTTTTGTTGTGTAATGGGGGGGGCTGTCTTGTGTACTGTAGGGCAGTTAGCAGTATCTCTGGCCTCTACCCTCTCAATGCTAGTAGCACCCTCCCCAACGTCTGGCAACCAGAATGTGTCCAGACACTGCCAAATGTTCCTTGGGGACCAAGCCAGCCTCCAGTTAAGAACCGCTGGCTTGGCCTGTGGATAACTTCAGCCTCCCCTGTGCTCCTCTACTTCGATCTTCGCCATCTCAATCCTCTCGGAGAGCTGCTGTTTTTCTCGTGGACTCTCCCTCACCCCATCATTTCCCACAGTCCTCCTTGTGCATCACTCTGGCAATGAAGCAAACGGATGGTGAAGTTCCAAGTGTTGCAACAAACATTTGCTTTTCTGGTTTATTTAGTGTCAGCCCCGTGTTTCAGATGCTTGTGTCACTGGCATGGATGCTCACAGGCTGTCTAGAAAATGTGCAATATATTTTTTCCGAGATAGCACATCTGAATGTTTAGCATGAGATAAACTAGTATGTTTATGAGGAGATAACTTGTCACAACAGACTTGTGGCTCCACCGCTGGAACAGCCTGGCCTCCTAGCCTTTCTTCATTGAGAGACAGAGTGTGAATTTTTCTTGGGTGTTTTATGTGGATTTAAAGTAAAAATTTACTTCCCACCTTTTTTTTGACAGAGAAAAAGCCCTAAATGCAAGTGTCTTTTTAAGCACAAGGGATGAAGAGAGAGAAAGGAATAGAAAAGAGGCATGTGTACATTAGAGAAAAAAAATCCGGGTGAGTTCCTAGCCAGGAGATCCACCTAGAGGTAGGGCTCCCTTTTTGGCTTATTCATCCACCCACCCATTCCCTCCATCCATCCTCCCATCCACTCATCCATTCACCCACTTATCCATCCACTCATCTCCCCACTCACCCATGACCCCATCCACTCATCCATCCATCCATCTGTCCATGCACCCATTTATCCATCCACCCATCCATCTACCCATCCACCCATCCTCTCATCCACCCACCTATCCACCCACCCATCCATCTGTCCATCTGCTCATCCAGCTGTCTTTCCATCCAGAATATTATGAGCTAGGATGTGTGCTGGTGCTGGGGGCTGGGCACAGATTTGTCCCCACTCTCTAGGTGTTTTTGTGGAAGACACACAAATCAACAATCATTACATTACAACACGGGGTGTCACGTGCTGGCACAGAGGGAAACACAGGGGCTAGAGTAGCCAGAGGAAGACCCCTTGGCCCAGTGTTGTGGAGGGGTGGTAATCAGGGAAAACTTCCTGGAAGGAGTGAGCCAGGGATTCCATAGCAATCCTCATCCTTCCTTCTAGCCACAGCAAATGCATTTGAGTGGAGAGTTGTTCACTTCCAGCAGGCAACTTAGAAGAGGGCAGAGGCTGAGTTGTGTGTGCTTACTGCGACCATTGCTAGTTTCTTTAGAGCTACCTGTGTGCTCTGCATGCTCGTGGGTAGTCTCACTCAGCCCTTACAGCTGCCCTGTGAGGTCAGCACTATTCAGAGGACGCTGAGGCCCAGGGAGGTGGGGGATGGCTGCACCTACCTTTTAATATTGTTATAGCAATTCGGGGTAATGTATTTGAGGTTTCTGGTACCCGGCACCTGCTCCATATCATTGTTACCCACGCGGATCTCTCCTGCTAACGTAGCGACAGTTCCTTGGTTTGGGGCAAAGCCGGTTTCGGCCTCCATCCTCCTCTTCCTCCTCTGAAGAGGGAAGTGCCTCTCCTTACGCCCTTCATGAATCAGCCTGAGGATCCCTAGGCTAGAGTTTGGGGTTGTAATTGATTTGCTTGGGTGGGGCCTGAGCCATCCTAGTAAGCATTCAGTGGTGGTCATCAGTTTCAGAATACACTGCCTCTCCAGCTTTGACTGTGGTCTGCATCCCCCAATCATGACCTTAGGTATCTGCATCTTTTCTGGTTTTCTGAGTGAGTATTTTGGTGAGGGCCACGTTCCCATTGCTTTAGAGCTCAAAGTGGACGATGAGGAGAGAGCCCTGATGCTTCCCCTGTCCCTCAGTTCCCTGCCAACGTCTAGGGGTTGTCTCAGACTCCTTGGACTTCCCCCGCTTTTTAACCATTTAAATATCTTTTAAGTGCACTACTCAGTGGCGTTAAGTACAGTCACATCATTCTGCAGCCTTTAGCATCACCCATCTTCAGAACTTTTTCATCTCACAGAACAAAACTCCATATCCATTAAACTGCAACTCCCCATTCCCCGCTCCCCGAGCCCCCCGGGGACCTCCATTCTACTTTCTGTCTCTGTGAATCTGACTCTGTTAGGTACCTCCACTAAGTGAAACCATAAGTATTTATCCTTTTGTGACTGGTTTACTTCACTTTGTGTGATGCCCACCAGGTTCATCCATGTTGTAGCATGTGGCCAGATTTCCTTCCTTTTTAAGGCTGAATAATACTCCATTGTATGGATGGTCCACATTTTGTGTATCCATTCACCTGTTGATGGACATTTGGGTTGTTTCCACCTTTTGACTATTGTGGATAGTGCTGCTGTGATGGGCTGGCCTTGTAAATCGGTATGAAAGCCAAGAGCTACTAAGTGCCTACTGTGTGGCCAGGACTGCGGTGGACGCGGCACACACATTCTCTCGTGTAATTGTCTCAATCCCGTGTGAGGTTGGCCTTCTGATCACGTGTAACAGACATTGGGAAGGGGGGCTTAACGCGGTTCAGTCACTTGTCCCAGGGTCTCCGAGTGATAGATCCTGGGTGAGGACACCTGTCCCTTGGAGGCTCATCATTCTATAAACAGAGTCAGTGATTGTGAGTGAGGTCTTATTCAGTGAGGAAAATGAGAAGGCCCATAGTTTGTCTCTGCTGTGCTACCCCCTGTATTTGCGTGGCACTCCTTCAGCACAGCTACCTTCAGCAGGCCGTTTGTACTGCACAAACATTGGCTAACCTTGAGACTCTGCTGCTCCTTCCCTCTCTCCTTTTCATGACAGAGAGATAAGTAAGTAGGTGATCTCTCCAGAAGAAGGACATAATGAGACAGACAGGATCCAAGTCTGGGAAAGACCCTGGGGGCTGCTTCGTGAGCCAGTGCACAGCTAGCCCTCCCTAGAAGTGCAGTGCAGCAGAAGTAAAGACCCCCGAGAGGCAGAGAGGGAGACACATCCCAAACTTCAAAGGCTGTCAGGCTTCTGCTTTGATGCCGGGAGAGATGAAGTCCTGTGTCAGGACAGAGCAGCGTCTGCTTTCTAAAGCCTGAAGGAGGCTTCCACTTAGCTCCTAATATGGGGCTGCAGTGTGAGTGGCTGGGGTGTGAGGTGTCAGGAGGACAAGGAGGAATGATTTCTGCTTCTTGAAGCTGTGATGTCTAAATCCATTTCCCAAAGCTCTCTCTCAAGGAAGAAACTTTAAGGTGTGGGCAGGTAACTTAACAGCATGCTATTAGTTTAGTCTTGGTGTGGGATGGGGCTTGAGTAAATGATGTAGCCATCGTTCTTCCAGCTTAGCATTCTACCTGGTGGCCATTGAGATCTTCCACAATTATTAGCACTACTGAAGACCTGCTGCATTCCAAGCTCCATGCAGGGTGTTTTATATCCATGATCTCACTGAATCCTTTTAAAAGCCCACTGAGGTAGGAGCTATTATTAGCCCTGTTTTACAGATGAGGAAACTGAGGTTGAGTAACTTGTGCAAAGTCACACAGGGAGCAGATGACAGCAATCTAAACATACATTAAATGCCCTTTGGGGGTGGGTGGCTCCTCGAGGCACCTTGGAGAGATGGATAGTGATTAGCCTGAAGTAGAGAGACCTCTGTGACATTCGTATTAAATCCTCATAGATGGGGAAAGAAAACTCTGGTTTTAACAAGGAGCCCTAAATAGAAAGTCATAAGGGTAGACACTCTGAGTTTCAGGCTCATTATTGTGCTAACAAGTTGTTTCTCATGTGGGTACCTCCACACAGTGGGCTCCTAGGTGGGTGGCAGAAGGGACATGTTTATATAATGACGGTTAATAATTCTCCAAACTAATGCCAGGCAGGTGGGTTACAGTACAGTAAAGCACAGAACTCATTGGCATCCGTGAATCACAGCAGCACCGGAGATTTATTAAATTCCTACTTTGTATGAGATGCAAAATATGAGATGCTGTGTGGAGAGCCTTCTTATATGTTATCACCAGACTTTGATGAATTTACATGTAATTTTTTGCATGGTCTTCACCCTTCTCTTTCATTTAAATTATTATGGAATTTCCCATTTATGTTACCTTCTGGTCTCTGTAGGTAAGTGATATTCAAAAAGTTTAACAATTGGTCAGGTGTAGGTGCTGGTCAGTCTGGATGGATGCACTGGCCAACTGAATGGATGCCAGCCATCAGCTACTGGCTGGATATCAATCCTGCTGTGAGGTATTGGAGGTTGCCCCCTGGTTTAGTCCAAGGGATCAAATAGTAATTTGTGTTTCACCAAAGTGTGTGGAGTCCAAACAGAGACTGAGCCAGCAAGAGTCAGAGATTAGCATGTGAAGCAAAGATTTTCTTTTGAGACATATGTGTATAATATTCCTGGAGCGGTGATAGCAGGGCCTGCTGAACAATGACATGACTTGATATGTTTTAGCTGCAATATTAATTCATCTCAAAATTTGAAATACCATTAGAGGAAAAGGCAAGTTTAAAAATATGTATCAAGCTAAATGGGTAATGGAAAGGCAGTATATACATACAGTGGAATATTATTCAGCCCTAAAAATGAAGTCTTGTCATTTGTGATGACATAGATGAACCTGGAGGACATTAGGCTCAGTGAAGTAAGCCAGTCGTAGAGGGACAAATATTGCATGGCGAATTTTTTGCAAGACAAATTTTATGCAAGGCACCTAAAATTGTCAAACTTATAGAAGCAGAGAATAGAGCTGTGGTTGCCAGGGGCCAAGAGGAGGGGGAAATGGGACTTGTTCAATTGGTATGGGTTTCAGTTGTGTAAGATGACTTCATTTAGAAGTCTGCTGTATAGGGTAGTGCCTCTAGTCAACAATTCTGTATTGTGCTAAACATTTAAGAGGGTAGATCTTAGTTTAAGCGTTCTTACTATGAACAAAACGAAACAACACACACACGAAACCTCAGAGTGACACAAGGAAACTTTTGGAGGTGACAGACATGTATGTTCCCTTGATATTGTGGTGATGGCATCATGAGTGTATGCATGTTTCCAAACTTATCAAATTGTATACATTCAGTATGTGCAGTTTATTGTATATTACTTATATCTCAGTAAAGCTGATTAAAAAATGTTTATCAAGGAGGCACGGGTTATAAAAGCTTGAGAAAGACTAATGTGAAGGCATGAGCAGAAGTAAGCATTGGTTCAGTGTTGCTTTTGGGATATTATGGAGCAAAACCGTTCATCTTTCTCTGGTTGATAAATAAGGTCCTCACTGAAGCTGTTTGAGGATCTCTGTTTCTGGGCTTTGGGAATCAGGCCAGGTCTCAGTCCCCAGAAAGTGAGAATGAGGAGGGGCCAGGGTTGATACTGTTCCTGATGCATCAACATGGGCAGAGATGGGGAAGTGCCTGGGACACACTAACCAGTATTCATGGAGTGTCTGCAGGTGCAGGGCTCCTGCACGGTGTTGGGGCTAGTGGGGGGTTGTTTGAAAAATAGAAAAGTCAGCCCCAGCTTCTCAAGACATTTCTGTTCTAGCAGGAGAAAAAGACACTCACCAGTGAAGTGAGTTCAATTCCACAGGTATTGATTGAGAGCCTACCATGGGTAAGAAAAACACTCTGCTTGAGAAGTAACTTGAGAAACATTGCAAGATGACACATCAGTGTGAATCGAATGAAACAGGACAGAACAATCCTATACATTTCGCTGTGAGATGCAAACCCCCAGAACGCTAGGCCTGCTCTGATTAGGAAAGGCTTCGAGGAAGAGGTGACTGTGGGTCATGGATATGGTGGCTGCCTCCTGGGGGAGCCTGAGAAGTGGGCTTTTGCTCCATTACCAGCTAGGCTTTGGGCAATGTGAGAAATGAAGGCTACCGTATGTATAGAAGTTTCTAATGTTTTCACCACCTAATGTGGTTCTTTTTATTATTTTGGCCCCTACGGACACTGTGTTTGGAAGAATTGTTTCTACTAGTCAAATCTACCTGTAACTTGAGACCCAGATCTTATTTGCTTGCAACTGAGGTATTCATTCAAAAAATATTCACTGGACGCTGGACCAGTTGATTTAGGTTTGGTACTTTATGGCAGAAAACTCAAATTAACAAATGGCTTAAGTGAGACAGAATTTTATTTCACTCTCATATGAAAGAAGCCTGGCAGAGGACAGCTCAATGCCTGTAAGGTGGCTACACAATGAAAGGACACAATTTTCTTCTCTCCTGTTCCTTACTGGATGGCTTCTGTGCCCCCACCCCGGTCACCTCATGGTTCAATATGGTTGCTGGAGCTCCAGCCATTATGCCTACATTTTGGACAGCTGGACAGAGAAAAGGGGAGAAAGAGGCAATAGGTGTATATAAGCTGTCTTTTAATGGAGGTCCCCAGGAGCTGCCACATATACTTATCTTACATCTCACTTACATCTCAAAATTTAGTTACATGGCTAAACTTAACTGCAAGTGTGCCTGAGAAGTGTAGAATGTAGGCTTTGTTCTGGGTAGCCATAAGTCCAGCTGAGACTGGGGATTGTATAAGGAAGTAGAAGAGAACAGATTTTGGGGTGGGAAGCTAGTAGTTGCTGTCAAAGGTGACTACTAGGAACCACACGCCAGACCATGTACTAGAAGTGGTATGTGAGACAGTGATTTGCTCTGCTTCTACCTCAATGGTTTTTGAACTTTAGTGTGTGTCAGAATCACCTGGAGGGTTTGTGAAAATAGGTTTCTAGATATCACCCCTGAGATTTCTGATTCATTAGGTTTGGAGGTGAGAGACTGAGAATTTGCATTTCTAGCAAGTTCTAGATGCTGCTGATGTTGCTGGTCTGGGGATCACGTGGATACAATGCCTTAGGTAAGGGGGTAGCAACCCATGGCCCCCGGGTCAAATCCAGCTGAGTAGTTTCGAAAGAGACTCTGTAGCCTGCAAACCCAAGGTATTTATTATCTGACCCTTTATGGAAAAGTTTACCAACCCCTGCCTTAGATAAAATCTGATTCTAAACAATCCCTAAGGAAGTGTGTATGGGACCCAGCATCCCATCCCATCCCGGCCACTAATTTTCTGTGTGCCTTTGGGAATCAACTTCCATTACCCTGTCTGAGACTCAAGCGCCTCACTTTGTACTGGGGGCAGTGGGAAAATGATGTCAAAAGCTCCTTCCAGCACTTCTCTGATGCTGCAGAGAAGCTGATTCTACAGCTTTGCAAAATGGCAGGCACTAGCTGAATACACTCCATTTTGCTGCCGAGCTGGAGTTATCTTTGTGTTGTTTGTAAAGGTGTCCCCTTCACTACTTTTGGAGGAAACATATTCCTTTCTTTTTTTTTTTTTTTGGCGATACGCGGGCCTCTCACTGCTGTGGCCTCTCCCATTGCACAGCACAGGCTCCGGACGCGCAGGCGCAGCGGCCATGGCTCACGGGCCCAGCCGCTCCGCGGCATGTGGGATCTTCCCGGACCGGGGCACAAACCCGTGTCCCCTGCATCGGCAGGCGGACTCTCAACCACTGCGCCACCACGGAAGCCCCCCTTTCTTCACTTTTGATTGACAGTTGACATTTGTCGGAGCCGACATTCATTAGTTCCTACTTTCCTCAGCCAGCTTCCAACATGTTCTGTTCATCACCGTGACTTTTTGGTGCCTTTGCCACTACTAGCCTTCTCAGAGTCAGAAAAGAGGCACTTAGAGTTTATAATGACATATAATATCACACCACCTCTCTGCTCCAGAGTTATTTCACTGGATTTGAGAGTCTTTTTCAGAAACAACAAGGGAGAAAAGTCTCCTTTTGATGGCACCTAGGTCAACCAAAGTGAGACACACAGTCGACTGTATTTAAACGGGAGTGAATGAGTGGAAATGAGTATATAGAGGAATCTATATTCATTTGGATTTTAGTAAGCATTGTGGACCAGTTTCTGCATTGTTTAGGAATTGTGTTTGCCAGTAGACAGGTCTGGAAATGAGTTGCTAAAGCAAAATAGAAGTTTATTTCCTCCTGGGTTAAAGCAGTCTGGGGGTGTGTGGTTCAGGCTGGCAGAGTGGCTTCACGGTGTCATCATACATCTAGACTCCTCTGTACACGCTTTTGTTCCTAAACGCACGGTTTGCATCCTCAAAGTTGCTTCATGGTCCAAAGGAGCTGCTGGAGCCCCACAGCCTTTTGTCAGGACAGTGTATAAAGTTTTATTTAATTCTGTGACTCTTTATTAGCTACAGGAGAAAGTCAAAAGTCCTTCCTCTGTTATTCATACCCTCCACAGTCTGTTGTGTAAGCTCCTTCCTAAAATTATTACTCACTACTGAACTTTAGGCAGTCTTAGAATACATTTTTTTCTGTCTTGCCCATTATCTCCAAAAGATATCTTCAAACTGCCCACCACCACTGCAAGCTGGGGAGTGAGTGTTTCCTTAATTTTTGTACCCTAGATACCTCACCCTAACCCAGCCCTGACCCAAGTCACCATTGCCTCTCACTTGGGTGAATGCTCTGGCCTCTAAGCTGGTTGCTTCTGCCAACGATCTTTTCCTCTACAATCCATTCTCCACTCAGCATCCAAGGAAATCTTTTAAAACAAGGTAATCAGATCCTGTTATTCCACTGCTTAAGCTGCCTCAGTACTGCCCCCTGGACTTAAAGTGCGACCCCAGTGACCCAGGGTCTATGAGGTCCAGCATAACCTGGCAGCTGCCCCATCTTTGCTTTCATCTTCTACCTCTGCAAGCTCCTCTCTGGTCATAGGGCCTTTGTGTTCTGAATTTTCTGCATTGTGGTTCCCCAGGCTCTTGCGTGGCTTGCTTCCCATGGATTGTCATGCCAAGGGTACCTCTCCTCTCCCAACCACGTTTATTTATTTCTTTCTTTATTTTTGGCTGTGTTGGGTCTTCGTTGCTGCATGCAGGCTTTTGTCTAGTTGCGGCGAGCAGGGGCTACTCTTCATTGCAGTGCCTCGGCTTCTCACTGCAGTGGCTTCTCTTGTTGCAGAGCACAGGCTCTAGGCACACGGGCTTCAGTAGTTGTGGCATGCGGGCTCTAGAGTGCAGGCTCAGTAGTTGTGGCGCACAGGCTTAGTTGCTCCACGGCATGTGGGATCTTGCCAGACCAGGGATGGAAGCTGGGCCCTCTGCATTGGCAGGCAGACTCTCAACCACTGCGCCATCAGGGGAGTCCCCTCACCATGGTTTATCTCTACCATATAGCCCTGTGGACTCCCTTCCTGGCAGTTATCTCAGTCTGTAACTGTCTTGTTTATTTACCTGCTTCTTGACTATTCCTGCCCACTAGAATATAAACTCACGAGGGCAGAGACCACATCTATCTTTTTGCCCAGTGTGTTCCTAGCACTTACCACATTGTCAAGTGTGTCATAAGCACTCAGGATTTGGGGAACTAATGAGGGAATAAATGAATGAATCAGTGTATAAAGACTTAAGCAGATAAATTAGGAGTTCTTATCCTGGGGTTCATGGGCCCTCAAAGGGTCTGTGGAAAGAATTCAGTGGTCTGTAAACTTGAAAGTGGGAAAATTACCTATTTTTACTCACCCATAACTGAAAATTTTATTTCCTTTGATTTTGAATGGTAGCAACGAACCACACTAATTTGAGCAGTTCTCTGATTTTTTTTACCAAGAGAAATCACTTATATTTTCATATCACATTACCATGGTTGCAGATATCTTAGAATTATTGTTTACTTTCATCAAATTACTTTGAAATGACAGTAGTTAGTAAACATAGTATAGATCTTGTTATCTAACATTTCAATGGGAGCTTATATACATATCACAAGTTTGTTTAAAAATATTGTTATGACAGTATTTTGATATAATTGGTTTCCTTTGTAATTCGGCAGATTTTCAGTCATCTAACAGCTTTGTTCTGGGAAGGAATCTGAAGGCTTCACCAGCCTGCCAAAGCGGTCCTTGGCACAAAAATGTCAAGATCTCTTGGAATGAATGAATGACCTCTGTACTTTTGTTTATTGAGAACCATTCTAAATGTAGACCCCTACCCCCCTTCCCTCGCCAAGCACCAATTACTTAAATCCCAATTATCCAATAAGCCTTTGAAGCCTGCACTGGGCTCCTACTGCTCTGAGAGTGTCTAGTGTTTACTCATTTATTTGGCAAACCCAGTAAATCCCTTATCCTGCATTAAGCCCCTTTGGGAGGTGATGTTTCACTTCTATGAGCCTTCCCAACCATAATTAGTGCCTTGGCCCCTGCAGTGTTATAGTCTTCTTCATAGAACTGAGTTTTATCCTTCGTGGAATTTAGCACAACTTATAAATACATATTTATTTGTATGATTATTTGTTTAATGTCCATATGTACATTGGGGAAGAGACTGCTTATCACCTAGTGGAGGCTTCAGAGCTTCTATATTGAAAGGGCCTAAGTGCCACTAATATGTTGTGGGTGGCAGGGATGGCTTGGGAACTTGCCTTGAAGCTCAATTTTCTCAGCAAGCCCATTGTGTTTATTTAGATTATATTTATACTTGGAGTCTGGTGATATTAATGGGGATATTAGCATGCATAGGAGGCAAAACCCATGACATTTTGCTACTGCCATTGTTACCATTGTATACCTAGCACTCAGAGCCATGCCTGGCACGTAGGCTCTAAATAAACCATGGATGGATGGAATGAATGGTTGATGAGGTGGATTCTTTGGGGGTTGGTTAGTTGGTAGGTTTACCCGTTGGGGCTTGGAGAGGTGGAGAGGGGTGGCTGGTGGGAAGAGTTTCGTAGGGCTGCCAAAACAAAGTACTGCAAATGTGGTGGCTTAAGACAACAGAAATTTGTTTTACCAGAGTTCTGGAGGTAGGAAGTCCAAAATCAAGGTATCGGTAGGGCTGTATTCTTTCTGAGGCCTCTAGGGAAGGATCCTTCCTTGCCTCTTCTAGCTCCTGGTGGTTGCCAGCAATTCTTAGCCTTCCTTGACTTGTAGATGCATCATTCTAATCTCTGACATCATTAGATGACATTCTGCTGTGTATGTGTGTCTCTGTTTTCTCCTCTTATAAGGGCACCAGTCATTGAAATAAGGCCCACTCTCATTCAGTATGACCTCATCTTAACTTAGCTAATTACATCTGCAAAGATCCTGTTTCCAAATAAATAGGTCATATTCTGAGGTTCTGGGTGGACATGACTTTTGGGGGGAACACTATTCAATCCAGTACAGGTGGTTAGAGAGTTGACGAGATGGATGTGTGGAGCAGTAGAAGGTAGTTGAGTAGGTGAATGGAGATGGAAGGGAGGATCAAGGTCGTTGGAAGTGTGGAAGAGTGGATGGGTGAAGGGTTGTTGTATGGATGCGTGGAAAGATGTAGGATTGAAGGGATAGAGGGTGGAAAGTTGGATGGGAGGAAAGGTGAGTGGAGGGATGGATGATTGGCTGGTTGGATAAATGTAGAGGTGAATTGATTGGATTATAGACATCATAGTAGAATTCGTGGCATATATGTTTCTCTTCTCTTTATTACCTAGTATGGCAGCTTGCATTTAGGAAGTGCTTGTTAAATATTTGTTATCTGGTTTTCTCTGCACAATTTCTATTCATTGGAATGACTACTGACAGCTCTCTTAGGCTGTGAACTTCCAGGGGAGAAGGGTATATGTGTGAATTTACTTGATGCACCGTCCACTCTGGGTCTATGTCCAGCCTACAATGTGCTTCTGGTGCCTAAAACAACTCTAAGAAAGAAATACCGTGTTGGGTATAATTCCCGCTGTTCAGGAATAAAAAATATACAAACACCACTATTTCATATCTCAGTATATTTTAAAATCTTAAACATGATGTTAGATAAATATGCCTTAGGCATGTACAATTGCTTTCATTTTTTCAGATTGGACAGGGGTAATGTTATAGTGTTGGTGATTCTAAAGTTTGGGTATTGTTTTCTGTTGAAGGTTTTATTTTGTCTAGGGAAGAGCTTAGTTGAATTGCAAGGCAATGATTCTGGTTTTGTCTATGTAAGTGATTGAGTTTGCCAATGCTCTTTTAATAAGAGGTTTGCATGTTGGTGCCAGATGGATTCACTTCATCAGATGCCACAGATCTTCTCAGATGCTTTGTCTGCTCAGAGCATTCATTAGTGTTGGTCCAGATATCTCTGATGAACTCAGAAGTCTCAGAGGAGTCATATCATTGTGGTTGAAAACTTTTCTTTGTCCTTTAAAAGAAAAGATCTATAAATGCTAGAATATTTCAGACGTACAGAGAAGCAAAGAAAATAAAATAACAAACACCCGCGTACCAAACATTCAGATTTAACAAATGTTAACACTTTTATCACGTGTATTTCAGATTTTTAAAATGTAAATAAAGGTGTTGTCAAATCCTGCTACCTTGGTTCCATTCCCTTCTCTCTCTCATCAGACGAAACCACTAACCCGAAGCTGACAAGCATGTTTTTCCATATGCTCATGCAAACCTAAAGAGTATATTGTATTCGTATTTTCAAGCCCTTTATAAACCGTACTACATTGTATATATTCTTCTGCAATTATTTTTTTATTTAATTGTATCTTATCGAGATTCATCTATATTTAAAAATATAGCTCTAGTTTATAGCATACATTGTACAGATGTATACAGTTTTTACTTACCCTTAAACTGAATGTTGGGTACCTTTTTTCTTTTTTTTTTTTTTAACAAGAAACAGTGAAGCAGTGAACATCCTTACACATATGAGAGGTTTTCTTAAGAATATATCCCTGTGGGCTTCCCTGGTGGCGCAGTGGTTGAGAGTCCGCTTGCCGATGCAGGGAACACGCGTTCCTGCCCTGGTCGGGGAAGATCCCACATGCCGCGGAGCGGCTCGGCCCGTGAGCCATGGCCGCTGAGCCTGCGCGTCCGGAGCCTGTGCTCCGCAACGGGAGGGGCCGCAACAGTGAGAGACCCGTGTACCGCAAAAAAAAAAAAAAAAAAAAAAAAAAGAATATATCCCTGTAAGTAGAGTTTCTGAGTCATAGGATGTGGGCATCTTCAGTATCACTAGAGATTGCCAATATGTTCTGCAAAATGACTGAGCTAGTTTATGCTCCCACAGCCAAGAAGGAAAGACCCAACTTTCTCATATTTTTTTCAAATCTTGGTATTATTAATCTTGTCCATTTTCGCTTATATGATAGGTGTGAAATGGAATCTTATTATTGTTTTCAATTTGCATTTATCTAATTACTTGGGAAGTTGAGCATATTTTCATGTCTGTTGGCCATTTAGGTCTTCGTTTCTATTGGGGTGATCATTTTTTTCTTATTGATTTGAATGTATTTTTTTATATGTCATGGATACTAATTTTTGAATCTATTAAAAGTATTGCAGAATTTCTTTACAATCTGAGCTTTCAGTTTGTCTTCCAATTTTATGTATTGGGTCTCATAATTTAAAAAATTAAAAATTTTAACAAATACAAATTTATTGAACTTTTTCTTAATAGATTTTGCTTTTTACATCTTAAAAAATATATTCCCTACCCCAGTGACATAAAGATAGATACTTCAGAATGTAAAGTTTTGCCTTTTACGTTTAGATATTTATTCCACCTGGAATATATTTTGTATGTGTTGTGAAATAAGGATTTAATTTTATTTACTTTTCATGTGGAGAGCCAATGACTTCAGCACTATTTGTGGAATATCTCACCATTTTCTCCCAATTTTCAACAACTCCTCAGTGATATAATTCTTTCTGGATTCTCTGCTTTGTTCCATTGGATTATTTGTTTATCCTCATACCTTTTTCATACTGGTTGGGTTTTTTTGCATTAATGTAGCTCTATAATAAGATGATTTCTGAGAGGGTAAGTGCTTCTGTCTTGTTTGTTTTAATCATAATTTCCTTTTCTCTTCATAGGCCTTTATCCTTAGCTATAAATTTTGCACTCAGTTTGTCGTAGTCTATAAAAAATTCTATTGATTACCTTCATTAATTAATGTGGTATTGAATTTATAGATTAATATAGAGCAAATCAGCATTTGATAGGAAATCTTCCTATTCATGGACATGGTGTACAGCCTTTTCACTTGTTTGGGACATATCTTAAGTCATTTAGTGAAGTTTTAAAACTTCATAACTGTCTCACATATTTTTGACATTCCTGAGTGCTTTATAATTTTTTAAAAAGTATTTTCAGTGGGATAGATAGCTCTAGCCATAGATAAAACATTTTCTATTTGATAGTTACTGGTGTGTAGGCACATTATTGTTTTCTGTGTATGGAGGTTATTTTGAAAATATTCTGAATTTATTATTAGTTCTCATTATTTACCTGTAAATTATCCTAGATATTTCCATGTAGGCAATCATATTGTCTGTGAATGTTAATATTTTCTTATCTTTCTAATGTTCTTATTTCTTAAATAATCTTTCTTGACTGATTACACAGACAAGGACTGCCAGTTCAGTGTTAAGTAGAAGTAAAATATAAGGACTTTATATGCATCATCTGATTTAATCCTCACTATTGTCCTATGAGATGTGTCCATTTTACAGATGGGATAAATGAGACTTGGACTGATTATGTGAATAGCCTAAGGTTACCCAAATAGTAGGTAGGCTTATGGCAGCCTGGCTCCAGAGCCTTGGTTCCTAACTACTATGTAACACTGCTTAAAAAAAAAAAAAAAGCTGTATGGGGAACTTCCCTGGGTCCAGTGGTTAAGACTTCACCTTCCAATGCAGGGGGTGCAGGCTCGATCCCTGGTCTGGGAGCTAAGATCTCACATGCCTCGTGGCCAAAAAAAACAAAAACAAAAAAAACCCCAAACATAAAACAGAAGCAATATTGTAACAAATTCAATAAAGACTTTTTTTTTTTAAGGGATTTTTTTTTTTTTTTTAATTTTTATTTATTTATTTATGGCTGTGTAGGCTCTTCGTTTCTGTGTGAGGGCTCTCTCTAGCTGTGGTGTGCAGGCCTCTCACTATTGCGGCCTCTCTTGTTGCAGAGCACAGGCTCCAGACACGCAGGCTCAGTAATCGTGGCTCACGGGGCAGGCTGCTCCGCGGCATGTGGGCTCTTCCCAGACCAGGGCCCGAACCCGTGTCCCCTGCATTGGCAGGCAGACTCTCAACCACTGCGCCACCAGGGAAGCCCCAATAAAGACTTTTAAAACAGTCCACATCAAAGAAATCTTAAAAAAAGCTTTATTTAAGTGTAATTTATATGTAAAAACTGTACATATTTAATGTACACAATTTGATGAGTTTGGAAATATGCATACAACTGTGAAACCACTAACACAATCAAGGTAATAAACATATCCATCACCTTCAAGAGTTTCCTTGTTCTCCCCTTTTTGCGTGCAACACTGCCTTTATAGTCTTCTCCTTTGTACCCCTAACCCTATGCAGCATGCTCACCCCACAGTAAGAGCTCAGTCCACCATGGCTGAGTCAGGAGATCTGTCATTTAGCTAAGTACCTTTTGTCATTTGACCACTTGTGACTCAGTTTCCTCCTCAGTTACCAAATGTGCAAGAAAATCCTTGCCCTTTCAACTTGACGGTCTCAGTTCTACCTACAGAATTAGTCCATGTCTCTTCATCCCCACTGCCGGCTGCCCTACACTGGGCTACCCATCATCTCTTACCTGGACTACTGCCACAGGGACTAACCGATTTCCTTGTGTTCTCTCTGCTCATCCCAAATTCATCCTCCACCCCAGCTGAAGGGAACACGAAGCTTTTCTCAGACAGCTGCACCCAGGGACTCTGTACATCAGGCCCCTCACCTCTCTATCCCTGTTCTCAGATGTTGCTGCATAAGCAATTATGTTCTCTTTAGAATTCTAGGTGATGCAAAGACTAGCATAGCATACAGGCAAACAGGTGACCTGGCTCAGAGCTTAGATTAAAACACCCTTTGTCTTTTAAGGGCATGAGGTTGAGGTTTTTACCTAGAACTCTTTGAGGAGACCTCTGGCTCCACTCCTTCCTGGCCCTGATCAGCACTACAGGAGGTACGATTTAGATGAGGTCAAGGGGTCTAGTCTTGGCTCCATTCTCTCCCCAGGCCAATCCAACTTAACGCAAGTTTTGGTCTCTTAAAATTCCCTGTGAACTTGTTGCTTTGCCTGCTCCAAAGACATCAGTGACTCTACTCGGCTTGTGGCTTAGAGTCCATAGGAGAGATGGGATATAGCAGGAAAAACACAGGCTTTAGAGGTACAAACATTCAGACTCTGATCCCAGTTCTTCTCTTATTAGCTGTCTGTCTCTGGGCAAATTAAATTAAAATGGGACATCCTTGTAGGATTTTTGTGAATATTAAAGCGATATATGCAAAATGCCTAGAGAATCTGATATGCAGCAGATGCTCAATAAATATACATTACCTTCGTTTTAGCCTGACATGTAAAAGTCCTCTAAGTCAAATGAGCCCTTCAATGGTATCCTCTGCTACTCACCTATGGAAACCACCTGTCCCAGTCCATCTGATTTTCTTGAATTTGGAAAGTTCCAGGTGAAATGCCTCTACCCCACCTGTCCCCATCTACTCTTTCTGCAAGCGTGGCCCTGAGCTGTATCAGAATCACCTGTGGGGCTTGTTCAATGTGCAGATTCTCAGGTTTCACCCAGACCCACTGTCTGATTTTACTGGTAATGGGACCCAGTGTCTGCATTTAGTAGAAGCTCCCAGGTGGAGACTTGCTGCCTTAACAAACCCTTCTTTACATCTAGCACGTGGCCCACGTCTTCCAGGAGGTCCTTCCCACCAGCCAGCCCTGGGTGACCTTGCCCTCCCCTCCAACTGTGAGACAGGTTGTGTCTTTGCCCACTCCTCTCCCGGGCAAGCCAGTGTCATTCCTGTCCCCTCAGGCAGATGGTGAGCCAGCTGGGCTGGTGTCTTGTTTCCAACTTGACTCTTCCTGTTGGACGATAAGTAGAACTTAGCAAGAGCGTGGCAGGGAGCACAGGCTTCGTACTTATCCAGGTTCAAATTCCAGCTCTGATCTGATACACCTGGCTCAACCTCCGCAGTCTATTTTATATATATATATATATATATATATATATATATATTTTTTTTTTTTTTTTTTTTTTTTTTGCGGTAGGCAGGCCTCTCACTGCCATGGCCTCTCCCATCGCGGAGCACAGGCTCCGACCGCACAGGCTCAGTGGCCATGGCTCACGGGACCAGCCGCTCCGCGGCATGTGGGATCTTCCCGGACCAGGGCACGAACCCGTGTCCCCTGCATCGGCAGGTGGACTCTCAACCACTGCGCCACCAGGGAAGCCCTATATTTTTAAGTTTATTTTTATTGAGAAATAATTAACATATAACTTTGTGTAAGTTTAAAGTATACAACATGTTCATTTGCTACCTTTATATATTGCAATATTGATTATCACCGTAGTGTGAGCTGACACCTCTGTCACCTCATATAATTATCATTTCTTTTCTGTGGTGGGAACAATAAGACCTAGTCTGTTAGCAACTTAGAAGTTTATAATACAGCATTGTTGTCTATAATCCTATGCTGTGTGTTATATCTCCAGGACTTATTTATGTACTGGTTCCAAGTTTGTGTCCTTAAACAACATCTCCCCAGTCCCTCACCCCCACTTCTGGTAACCACCATAGTACTCTCTGTTTTTATGAGTTTGGCTTTCTTAGGTTCCGCATGTAAGTGATATCATACAGTGTTTGTCTTTCACTGTCTGACTTACCTCACTTATAATGTCCTCAAGGTTCATCAGTGTTGTAGCAAATGGCAGGATTTCCCTTTTTTCCACGGCTGAATAAGAGTCCACTGTATGGATAAACTACATTCTGTGTATCCATTCATCTGTTGGTGGACACTTAGGTTGTTTCCACATCTTGCCTATTGTGAATAATGCTACAATAAGCACGGGAGAGCATGTATCTCTTCAGTACACTGTTTTCATTTCCTTTGGATAAATATCCAGAAGTGGGATTGCTGGATGCTGTGGTAGTTCTGCTTTTAATTTTCTGAGGAGCCTCCACACTGTTTTCCATAGTGGATCCTCAGGCTTAACTTTAAAGTGGTGTTAGCTTTGTCCACCTCGCAGGTCTTGAGGGGAAGACTAAATGTAATAGGTTCTTTGAAAAGTAGTTTCCTTTTCTCTCCTATTCCATATGCGGAATAGCTTAGATCATCACGGGAATACATCTATCATTAGGATTATATTTGTGTTATTTTCCTCCACAGTAAGATTTAATAGCCTCACAAATTTCCTGACAACATGTTTTCGGTGTGCGTGATATCTTCTGGCCTCAATTCTTGTCCTTTAGGGACTTATCTTTTCAGTCCATTATGATTCTGCAGTTTTCCTACTGAAGTCATCAGTAAAACAAGTAGCTTGGGATCTCAGCACAAATGAAAGAGGTTTTGTTTTGTTTTGTTTTTAACATTTGATGGTGATCTGAGAAATGAAAATGCATTGTTATGAGGTCCACATTGCTGCAAGTGCAGTCTTTATAAGATACCCATCTAACTATGTCACCCCTCTGCAATGTAGACAGGTTTTGGGAAACAAAAACCCTACAAGGTTGAAGTGGAGAGAGGAAGTGAGGAGAGAAAGTCTTTATGGATTGAGATATTTTGGGCCACTTAGAGCACCAGCCCAAGGGGGTATGGACTATTGCTTGCCCATTCCATAACCTGGGGAACGCTCGTGTCTGCAGGGCACAGTGCTGGGGTATATCAGCATTTGGGACACTGATGTCTCAGTCTGTTTCCCAGGACGGAGGGACTATTCAGCAGGTACGGATCTATCCAGGTATAGTTTTTGAGTACTAATTCAAGTTCAGAAATCCAGGCAGTTTGCAAGCAACACATCCCCACATATGTCTTCACCAATGAAGGCTGGGCTTGTGCTTGGGGCAAGTGGGAGAAGCCTCCTTCTTGCTGTTGTTGACTGTGTTTGGAAATTGGTGGGTGACTGAAACTTATTCCTGCAGGAAAGTTCTAGGAATCAATGCAAAATACATGCCTGAGAATTATCCCTACTGAGGAATGAGGTAGCTGGGCTATTTATACTCCCGTGTCCATTAGGCATCAGTTAAAGACTGTTCCAGGGTGGAGTATGCATGGTGGATCAGAAGTGTCCAGGCAAAGAGGGGCCTAACATCTGCAGAGTTGCTCTCTAACAAAGATGCAGGTGTTGGTTCTTGGAAGTCAAGCTGGCCTTGCTGAAATGGTAAGAAGATCTGAGGGCATTTCAGTGGAGAACCAACAGCATCTGCATCAGGTGTGGGACTCAAGTCTGTATAACAGTGGAACAAAGTGAGGAAGGCTAACAGGAGCTAAGGTCCTAATTCCTAAAGCCAGATAATAATCTTTGAACCAGGAGCACAATTATAAGCAAAGCTAACATGTATTAAGTACTGATGGTATGCCACGCATTTTGTTAGGCTTTTTGCACTCATTATCTTATTTAAGTCTGAAGATGCTCCAGAGAGGTAGGCTTTCTCATCCCCATTTTCTGGATGAGGAAGCTGAGACTGAGACAGTAATGCCCCAGGCAAGTAGAGAGGGGAACCTACATTTGAATCTAAATCTGTGATCTATCTGCTACCTAATAATGGTTGTGATAGTTTTACAGTTTTAAAAAAAAAGATTGTTTATGTAAGAATGTAAATTCCTTCAAGTCATGGAATAAATCTTTTCGTTTGTATGTCCCCATTGTCTACACCGGTGTTTTTCAATGAGGGGCAATTTTGTCCTTCAGGGATGAATGTCCCCCCTTTGGCAGTGTCTGGAGACATTTCTGGTTGTCATGAATGGCCGGGCATGCTGCTAAATATCTTACAGTGCACAGGATAGACCCCGCAACACGGAACTGCCCAGCACAGAATGTCAGGAGTGCTGAGGTTGGGAACCTGATCTACACACGCTTAATATTTATTGTCCATCTTAGTGGAATGTCTGACTGTTGGGTGGTGACTGTAGATGTGCCGCTCTTCAAAGGGTGGAAGGGGCTGAAAACGAAATGGTACTCGTGAAGACTTTAGAGTTCACCAGGCATTTTCATATGCACTATCTCATTTGATCATCATAAAATCCCAAAGGCGTGCAGAATTGATGGGATTACAGTTGTAAAGATGAGGGAAATTAAGTGACTTCTGAAGACGCCAGAGCTGTGTGTGTGGAGCTGCTGCTTGAACTTAGCGCTGTCTGACTCCGAATCCAGGGCTCTTTATCCCACACAGCTTCTCAGTGCATTTAAGGGTGATGTTTTGATCTACTTACGAGTGAGAGAGGCAAAGTGGGTGGTTATGGAGAAGACAGAAAGATGTATCAGTTAGGATGATTGTGGCTGCAAGTAATGAAATCCCAACTCAGATATGTTTTGTTAATAAGGACATTGTTATCTCATGTAACAAAAAGTCTTGCGGTATGGCGGCCCTTGGGTTGGTTAAGTCACATTGGGGAGCCATGACTTAAAAAAATTTTTTTTTCATCTTCTTCATCCCTTTTGTTGGCTGGCATCCTCAGGGTGTTTATAAGATGTGTGCTACAGTACCAGGTGTCAGATCTAGACATGTCAGCAACCAGAAAAAGAAGAGGGGCCTTCTATTTCATAGCTTCTTAAGAGTGAAAAAACATTTCTTAGAAGCCCTCAAGGTGCCTTTCCCTGGGTCTCATTGGTTTAAACCAACCAATCACTGGCTAAGGCAATGGGGCTACCATGTTGGTTTAGAGCAGTGGTTCTCCATGGGGGCAGTTTTGTCTCCCTCTACCCTAAGGACAATGTCTGGAGATATTTTTGGTTGTCACAAAAATGGATGTTGCTACTAGTATCTAGCATGCAAGGGCCAGGGATACTGCAAAATATCCTACAATGCACAGGAGAGTCCCCACAGGAAAGAATTATCTGGTTCAAAATATCAGTGGTGCAGAGGTGGAGAAACCCTAGTGTAAGGCAAAAAGGATTTCTTCCCGAGCTTCATGGAGGAGAGGTAGACATCTGAACAAAATGGAAGCTCCATCAACGTGGAAGATGGAGGGGCATAGAAGTTGGAAGGACCACTAAGATGATCTGCTGCAGAAGGACTTTTTGCACATTTTTTGTGACTAATGTCATAGGAGACATGTGCAGCTCTTTTCTACAAAACATCTCTGGATGCCTCTGCCAGACAGTGCCATGGCCTGAACAGGCCATTGGTCTGACCCAGTCTGGCATTTCTTATCTCCATCAGGCTTGCTGCCAAACCCTGAGGATAGGATGTTACCTCTGGCAGGAGATCAGTCAGGATTAATTGATGGTGAAGCTGTGCCCCACTTTGAACCTCTCTCTTCTGCAGCCTGAGCTGTGCAGACCAGTTTTCAAGAGGCCTGAGATGAAGCCTGTGATGCAAAACGATGTGAACTAGCCAGAGACCCCTGGTGAACATAAGGGAAGGAAGAACGGTTTTAACTTGCTTCTTTTGGGTGGAAAGAAATAATTTCCTAGGAGAGGATATCTTTATTATTATTACTATTACTGGTGTCTGTATTTTTAAAAATGCCCCTTTGTCATATTGAACTCCTGGGATACATTTTCATAGGCCAAACCTTATCAGAAACCCTGAGTCAGGTCTGCAAACTTGCAATGCAAGGCACCAAGGGAAGCTTTGGCCAATTGGCAAGGAGCTGTTGCCAACTTGAAGAAGACTATGACATCAGCTAATGGTGCCCAAAAAATGTTTCTCAAAAGAGTAATTTTTGTACCATTTTCTGCCAGGTGATTATGTATAGTAAATGTTTAATTCAAGACCAGTTTCTTTGCATTACTCAGTAATTCCATTGGCCGTTGATTGGGGAATGGGTAACCTGTTTAATGCTTAACTGAACATAACAGTTGTCACACATTTATGTACAAATATTTAAATGCTTGCCTTGAGGTTAGAGACACAATGGTGAAGAGAATCCATTCCTTGCTCTTGGAAACTCACAGTCCAAAAGAGAAGACAATTTCAAACATACTATTGCAATGTAGTGGGCTGAGACCTGTGATAACTGTTACAGAAACACAGCAGACATTGGGTATCATTTGAACCATAAATGTACTCATCCATTTCATCAAGATTTATTTGGAGAACAGTATAGAGGTTCCTTAAAAAAACTAAAAATAGAATTACCATATGACCCAGCAATCCCACTACCTGGCATATACCGAGAGAAAACCATAATTCAAAAAGACACATGCACCCCAGAGTTCATAGCTATTTACAATAGCCAGGTCATGGAAGCAACCTAAATGCTCATCGACAGACGAATGGATAAAGAAGATGTGATACATGTATACAATGGAATATTACTCAGCCATAAAAAGGAACGAAATTGGGTCATTTGTAGAGACGTGGATGGACCTAGAGACTGTCATACAGAGTGAAGTAAGTCAGAAAGAGAAAATCAAATATCATATATTAACACATATATATGGAATCTGGAAAAATAGTACAGATGAACCAGTTTGCAAGGCAGAAATAGACACAGATGTAGAGAACAAACGTATGGATACCAAGGGGGGAAAGCGGGGCAAGGGTGGAGGTGGGATGAATTGGGAGATTGGGATTGACATATATACACTAATATGTATAAAATAGATAAGTAATAAAAACCTGCTGTATAGCACAGGGAACTCCATTTCACTGTACAGTAGAAACTAACACAACATTGTAAAACAACTATACCTCAAAAAAAAAAGATTTACTACTAATCTAATTAGATTTACTAATTTACTACTAATACTACTAAAAAAGATTTACTACTACTAATACAAACTGTTGGTACTTGGGGACTTGAAAGTATGTGATTTTTTACATAGCTGATTTCCCAAGGGCTTTTCAAGAGCAGTTAATCATAAAGCAGTTAAGTTTCTTGTTTTATTAAAGATATATACAGAACACAACGATAGTCTAAAAGCAGAGTGACTTAATTTGGGGGTTTTGAGATGTTGTTAAGAAAGACTTCACAAAGATTGAGCAAAAGCATGAAGGAAAGAAGAGGTATAAAAGCGGGCAGGCAGGTCAAACTTGCCAATGCAGCAAAAAGCCATATCGACATGATTTCAAAAATAATATTGCAGCCCCTGCCTGTTGATCAGACAAGATGAAACTGTATATTAGGCACCCACATTATGCCTAATACTTTGAGCTGAGCAAGAGAAGAATTTGGCACAGGGATTTGATCTTAAGAAGCAGACAGCTGGGCTGATGGGGGCAGGTTAGGATGCTTGAAACAATTTGAAAACCCTTTAGCATTAAACTGTATGGTTCCGGTTATCAGTGCAATAGGGGTTCAGAGCAGGGAGCCTACACCATGGGCTAGAATGATTGCAGAAGTGTTCCCAGCTGAGATAATTGAAGGTTGGTGGTGCCTTTGTAGGATATTGAGAAATAATACCTTATACAGTGAGAAGTGGCAAATCACATCAAGACCTGTCCAGCCTTGGGAGGCTACATGGCAGAAGGCGATGTATGGCTCTATGCAAAGCTAAGGAGTTAGCATTTAAGGTTTGGACTTGCTGCTGATGTAGTCCTGGCTGTCTTCCTGAGTGAATCTTGGGGCGCTATCTCAGCATGACATTTTCGTTGTCAGCGTGGTGTGTTGGAAAGAATGTGGACTTAGAGTTCAACAGGCATGTACTGAATCCAATCTCTCACTAGCTATGTGACCTGAGACAAGTTATTCAACTGCTTTGAGCTTCAATTTCCTCATTTTTAAAATAGGGATGAGAATACCCAAATTGTTGGATCCTGGAGAGATTAGAAATCATCTGCAGGAAGTGTCATAGATAGTGCTTAATGTAAAATGCAGGTAGCCCATTAAATGTAACTCTTTGAATGAGTTGGGATGTGTTTACCTACAAGTAAGAGAATGTGTGTATAAGTTTATTATCGCACATGACCAGAAACTCTGAAGTAGATCAGGCTTTGGAATTGGTAGATTCAGTGGTTCAGTGTCATCATCAAGAACACAGCTGCTTACTTTCTCTACCCTACCGTCCTTGCTGTTGGCTTCACTCATAGGCTGGTACCAAAATGATTTCTGAGGTTTGGGGCATCACATCCAGCCACAAATGTCTGGTAGCACAAGAGAGACTTTGTCTTCCTCTGGCCCCCTTAGGAGTGAGTAAGTAAGCCTTCCCTAGAACCCACCTTTCCCTTAGCAGCTTCCTCGCACTGTACAGCTTTCCAGGATTGGACGAAATTCCTGAACCATGTACCAATGGAGTGTATTAGTTAACTATTGGTGTATAACAAATTATCCCGAAACTTAGCATTTTGAAACAAGCACCTTTATCTCACAGATTTGGTGGGTCAGGAATTCAAGAGCAACTCAGTTGGGGGATTCTGGTTTGGGGTCTTTCACAAGGTTGCAGTTATATAAAGGCTGGACTGAGACTGGAAGATCTGTGGCCAAGATGGCTCAGTCCAGTGGCAGTGGGCAGGAGGCCTCATTTATTCACTCTCTCCATGGGTCTACTTGAGTGTCCTCATGTTCATGGCAGCTGGATTCCTCCAGAGTGAGTGATCCAAGAGAGACAGATGGAGGCCACAGTGCTTTTGTTGATTTCATCTCAGAAACCACCTACTTTCACTTCTGCCACATTCCATTCATTAGAAATGAATCACTGAGTGCACAGGAGGGGATCAGGCTCCACCTTTTGAAGGGGGAGGAGTGTAAAAAATTTGTGGACATATTTAAAAACTACCAAATGAGTAGTGCAACAGAAATTCCATATTGTCTGAGAACAATTTTCTCAGGTCAGGGGTAGAATGCATGTTGGGGAACCAACCACAGGTCTGCCATGCTGTCACTGTTACTCACATAAACAACCCACTGGAGTGCCCACTGTGTTCCTCTCATTGTTCTGGGTGCCGAGGAGCACACAGGGATGAGTTAGACATGGACCCTGGTAATTACGGTACAGGGGGAGTATCAGGTGTGCTGGAGATGACATTACAATACAGAAGCTAAGTGGGCCCCAGGAGAGGGACAGATAAAGTGCCAGAAGGTGGGTGTAGATCACAGGTGGAAATGGTTTACTTCCAATGAGCACATTCACGGAGAGACTTCATGGAGGAAGTGGGATCTGAACTGAGCTCCACGGAAAAGGTCAGAGTTACACATGGAGAGATGGGGATTGACATTGGGGAAGAGCATGATCATACCAAAGGTGTCAACTAGCATTTATTGAGCACCTAATAGGTACCACATTCTGTGTATGTGTGTGTGTGTATCTTTTAATCCTTATAACACTCCTGGGAGGCAGGCAGTATTATCCCCATCTTGCAGATGAAGAAACAAGCTCAGAGATGTTAAAAGTGATCCCCCAGAGGACCTGTAGGTAGTAAGAGGCCCCACTCAGGTGCTTGCCTAAGGGATAATTGTGTTTCAGAGAACTTGGGGGACAATGTCTTGCCTTAAGAAACTTGGCTATCTTGTTCAAAGTCAGGCTTTTATATGATAATTTAGCTTTAGGGAGTAGGTACAGCAGAGTGAGTAATCTCTTTACAAAAGATTTTGTCATTTTATTGAAACTTTACTGAATATTCTCCCTAATTATCAGGCCCACACCCCACTCAGTGCTTTGAAAATATGATTCAAAATTTATTAAGATTAACTTTGCATACCTCTCCCCCTGGAATTCCTACTCTGCATTATACCTCTTGTAGGCTGGGTTGTTGGAACAATTAGCTTGTAAAAATTCACTTGTAAAACTGGAACAGTCTCGTGAAAGAAGTGAGGTCTTTAAATTTGCTTTTTGTTTATTATAAAAGTGATGTTTTATTGAAGTAAAAATTAATTGTTGTTAATTAACACCTGGAACTCCTCCCACTCAGATAAGTACTGTGTACAGGAAGTGCGCATTGGAGGGAGAGGGGAGTGAGTCAGCCATGGTTACTTTGTCAGGATGGTTTGGTGTCAGGTAGAGGCTGGGAAGGGCTTACAGGAAGCAGAGAGAAAACTCCCCTCCCCAAACCTGAGACACAAGGGAACGTTTCAGCCTGAGATTGCTCCTGCCAAACAGTCAGGATGCTTCACCAGGGGCACTGTGGGACCTCCCAGTCTCTCCCCCATCCACAGCTGTATCCTCCCCACAGCTGCATCCTTCCCACAGCTGCATTCTCCCCACAGCTGCATCCTTCCCACAGCTGCATCCTCCCCACAGCTGCATCTCCCCCACAGCTGCATCCTTCCCACAGCTGCATCCTTCCCACAGCTGCATCCCCCCACAGCTGTATCCCCCCACAGCTGCATCCTCCCCACAGCTGCATCTTAGTCTCCAGAATGGCTTTTTGAGGAACAGAGGCAGATGTAAAGAGAATTAGAGGCACAGATGTATGAGTGTGTTGTATGTGTGTGTATCTATGTGAGTGTGTGTGCAAAAATGTGTCGTGTTTTGCCTGTGATATGTGTGTTTATGTATGCGTAGTGTGTGTGGTGTGAATGTGTGTGAGTGTGTGTGTATTTGTGAGTCTGTGAGTTTGTATATACGCTGTAGGTAGGGTTGTGTGTGTGTGTGAGGGTGTAAAAGCACCTATTTGTGTGTGTGTTTGTGTGTGTGGGGAGTGCATATGGTTTGCCTATGGTGTATGTGTTTGTGTATGTGTAGTGGGTGTGTGGGTGGTGTGAATGTATGTGAGTCTGTATGTGTGCTGTGAGTGTGCGGCCCGTGGAGAAAGGACTTCTTTCTCCTTCAGCCCAGCTCCTTCGCAGCTGAGAGAAGGGACCGATTTCTGTCTGGCGCCGGTTTCTCAGAGCTCTTGGCAGAGACATTCTCCTCCCACTGGCCAAGGAGCCAGGAGCTGGGCCCTTGCGCTGACCCCTGGCCCTTCTTCTGGAGGTGCCCCTCCCCTGCCCCTCCAGCCTCTTCCCTCTGCTGCACTCAGCTTTAGGTGCCCCACTGCTCTGTAGGTGGCAGCGTTGGTAAGCCTGGCTCCCATCCTTGCTTCTGGGACGATTAGCTTTAGTAAACGTCTTTAAGACTTAAGCTTTCCAGCTGCATAGCACAGGGAGATCAGCTCGGTGGTTTGTGACCACCTAGAGGGGTGGGGTAGGGAGGGTGGGAGGGAGGGAGGCGCAAGAGGGAAGAGATATGGGGGTATATGTATATGTATAACTGATTCACTTCGTTATAAAGCAGAAACTAACACACCATTGTAAAGCAATTATACTCCAATAAAGATGTTAAAAAAGAAAAAAAGACTTAAGCTTTCTTGCCTTAAAAAAAAAAAAGTCTATCTTTTAAGGTTTAAAAAAGAAACCTAGAGAGTGTGGTTTTAACAAAACAACATCTGAGACCCCGGGGATGGAGAGCGGATTTGGTGCCAGGCTGGAGTGTGAGTCATATATGCTCCTTCTGTGTTTGTACATTCTTATTCATATTCACCTTTGAGTGGTGAGTGTGAGAACAACTGAGAAAACATGCTGGATTCAGGGAAACCTCTTTATGTCCTGGCACCAGGGGGCAGGACCACCCTCTTCCTCTCTCTTTTCCACTCACTTGCTTTTTCATTTACTTGATCCACAAACAGAATGGGAGGCCCCCTCCCAGGCAGGCCCTGTGCTAGCACCAGAGGCACATAATAGAAGCAGACGTGGTCCAGGCTAATTTGGGGGAGACCCAGAGTAAACGCACAGTGAATTTGCACTGTGAGCGATGTGGTGAAATGTGGACGTTGCACCATGCAACCTGGAGGAGGGGCCAGAGAGCCTCCTGGAAGCTCTGCCCTGAGTTTTAAAGGATCAGTTGGAATTATCTAGGCCAGGGGACATTTGACAATGTCTAGGGACATTTTTGGTTGTCAAAACTGGAGGTGGGGAGGAATTTCTACTAACATCTAGTGGGTAGAGGCCAGGGAGGCATCTACCCACTGCACCCTGCTACCTACCACTCTGACCACCCTGCAGTGCACAGACAGCCCTGCACAAGGCAGGATTATCCCAACCCCAAATGATAGCGGTGCCCTGGTCCAGGCAGAGCAGGAGGGAAAGGCATTCCAGGGAGTGTGATGGGGACTGAGAAAAGCTGCAGGATGCTGGGCTTGCCTGGGAGGACGGCTAGGTGGCGGGTGAACTAAGAAATGGGAATCGAGACATTGTTATATGCAGAATAATGAAGACCCTTGAATGCCCTGCTAAGGAGTTTGGACAAGGGGGAGCATTAAAGTGTTTTAAGCGGGGGAGTGCCATGGTCAGATAAGCTTTTTAGAAAGACCAGGCTGCAGACTGAGAGGCAGGTGAGATGGAGCCGGGCAGGGCTGGGCCTGTGCGGAGGCAGAGTGGAGGCTGTTAATGCAGCAAGTGGAGAGGCCATCACTGTGTTTCCACAGAAGGGCTTCAAATCCATTAGTTAACTCAGTGCGGTGGAATGTGGTTATATAACAGGGTTGTTTTTATATTTCATGAAGCAAGCTACGGGAAGAAAAGCCTTGGTGAGATGTGTATCCAACGTTTCTCATGGCTACCAGTGCCCTTTCATTTAAATTACCTGCTAGGTCAGCACATTGCATAATGACATGAGCCATTCACTTTTGCTCACCAGAGCAGAATTCTCCAGTAGCCTAAATTCTGATGCTTGGATTGGTGACGAGGGACATCTATGAGATGATGTGTCATCAAGGCAAGTGAGTTGTTTTTCTCCACAGTATGGATCCTCCAGGGATCAGAGGTTACCTGACAGGGTGTCAGGAGTTGCACTGTGTCCCCCTCCCAAATATATGTAGAAGTCCTTAACCCCCAGGACCTCAGAATGTGACCTCATATGTAGATAGTGTCTCTACAGAGGTGATCAAGTTAAAATAGGGTCATCAGGATGGACCCTAATCCAAAATGAATGGTGTCCTTATAAAAAGGGGAAACTTGGACACAGAGTCAGACACATACACAGAGAAGATGATGTGGAGACACATATAATTTTTTAAATATAGTAAGTACTAATGTTTTTATTATGGCACAAACGGGAGAGTGCTATCTGCAAGCCAAGGGACACTTGAGGCTACCAGAAGCTGGGAGAGAGGTATGGAAGAGCTTTTTCCTCATAGCTCTCAGAAGGAACCAACCCTGCCGACACTGTGATTTTGGACTTTTCACCTCCAGAGCTATGAGAGAATAAAATTCTTTTGTTTAAACCACTCAGTTTGTGGTTCTTTGCCACATCAGTCTTAGGAACTGTTTACAATCAGAGTAAGCAGAGTGATTAAAAAGGGGGAGGGCCTCGTGTATTGCAGAGAGACCTCTTGCTCTCAGTAACACAAGGGAGGGGTTATTCGTGGGGAACCTAACAACCATTCAGTCACCACTTTCACCTGAAGCAGGAGGCAGAAAGGAAATTAAATTCCACAGAAATCTGTTGATTGCCTAATGCAGTCGTCCTCAAAGTGTGGTCCCCAGACCAGCAGCATCAGCATCATCTGGCAGGTGGCGCTGATGGACACTCAAATTTGAGAGTCACTGGCTTAGGTGTGGGAGACCCTGGAGAAGGCAGGGGGTGCTTCATGGGGGAGGCGACACCTGAGATGTGCCTTGAAGGATGGGTAGGGCTTTGGGAGGAGCCGGGGAAGGACATTTCAGATGGAGCAGAGGCAGGGAGGTGTGGAAGCATGAGGCTTATTTAGGGGAAATGGAGCAATCTGGTTTGCCCAGGGGTAGAGTACATATACGAAGAGCAGTGTGAGAAGAAGTAAGTACAGACACACAGTGGGAAGTGAGGAGGAAGCCAAAGATGTTATGTTGTATGGGATATGAAAGCCAGGATGAGTTTATGCCTAATGGGGAGACCTGGCAGGAGTTTCAGGACAGTTACTAGGATGCTGCATCCGTGTGTGATTTGTATGTGTGACACTCAAATCCTTGTTAGGATGCTCCCAGCCAGCAAATCACTGAATACTCGACCAGTGTTTCGCAAAGTGTGGGCTGCACACTGGTGCTTCTTGAGATGAATGGAGGGGTCACACCAACACCAAGTTAAATGGACTGAATCACAGACCCCCTTTTTAGTTCTCTTCCAGTTTTCCAGGTTATGTCAAGGGGAAAGTCTTAGCTGGAGGTATCATTTCTCCAGCACCAGCTTTTCTCCCTTCTTAACAAAATCTCTAAGTAAGTCTCTGGCTAAAGGTTTTCTTCAGGCTCCTGTTTCCGCTAGAATTCACCAGCATTATTTTGTAATTCATTGTATTTATTTTTGTAGCTGCCTTTATGTCACGATGAATGACACTGGTTTTACGCTTATGGTGCTACAAATAAAGTTATATTTCAAAATAAATTAAGTGAAAACGAACTTAATTTGTAAAATATTAAGTTACTAATAACATAGGTGGCTCGCAGATAAGGCAAAAATCACAAAGATGGTTTTGGAATGATGGAAGCTGGGAAAACACCAGTGTAGAATATGAAAAGAAAAGTGTAAGTGGTAAAGAAGGGCATGGTTGTATGTAAGGAGGGTGAGGTCAAATTATAGGGGTTTTAGGGTTAGGATAAGTTTATTCTTCATGCAGAACCACTGAAGATTTTTTTAGAGTGAATGTGATGTGATATCAGCAGTACATACGTGCATCTCTGTGTACATACATGTGTGTCTCTCTACACATATATATGTGAATGTGTCTCTCTCTGTGTCTATACATCTGTATATCTCTATATTTACATGTTACATATGTGTCTATGTATGTCTCTATTATATATGTATACATGCATATATACATACATGTTTGTGTCTATATGCATGTCTGTATGTGTAACTATATGTGTGTAAGTATATACATATATATGTGCCTATATATGTATATAAAATATATGTGTGTATGCATATGGTGCGGATACCTCGAACTTGGGGCTCTTTAAGAATGCCAAGGGGCTTCCCTGGTGGCGCAGTGGTTGAGAGTCCGCCTGCTGATGCAGGGGACACGGGTTCATGCCCCGGTCCGAGAGGATCCCACATGCCGCGGAGCGGCTGGGCCCGTGAGCCATGGCCGCTGAGCCTGCGCGTCCGGAGCCTGTGCCCCGCAACGGGAGAGGCCACAACAGTGAGAGGCCCGCAAAAAAAAAAAAAAAAAGAATGCCAAGGGCCAACAAATCTCCTGAACAGATATTTCAGTTTTCTCTCACCTGGGGCTGTTAAAAGACAAGTGACTCCTTTATCTCTTGACCTTGCCCATTAGCCAGCAAGTCATGCTTCTTCTCCCCAGTGCCTGGTTCCGTCATCTCTGAGCCAGTTTTGACCCAAGTTGCTAAGCTCCCCTGATTACCAACCCAGCCTGAAGGCAGAGAATGATGGGCCGTTGTCTCTGGGAGCAGTAGGATTTGGTCAGATAGCATGTAGAACTGTCTGCCCTTTACTCCACTAATCTCGGCTCTCATGGCAGCCTGGCTTCGGGAAGCCATCCATCTATGCCAGGGTTCTGGCCCATCCTGCAAGCTCTTCCAGCCAGTGTTTCTTGTTTCTTACGTGCCTGGGGCAATAGGAAAAAATAAAAAAGAGGCAGAAAGTGGGCCCATCTGCCTCTGTCTCCTCTTTGCTCAGTGACCCGGCAAGGTGGGAGGAGGAAGATGCCTCCTGTCTGCCTTTCTCACGGTTGGCCGCTGGGCTGGACAGGGCTGCAGGATGTGCCTGTCTTGGTGGGCAGTGAACAAGCATGGACTCAGCGCACAGAAGGCTGCATCAGGAGGAATGGGGCGGATTGCACACGATGTCTTGTTTACATTTGAATACCTAGCACCTGGCTTAACAAAAGCAGAGCTTTCATTTCTGAGCATTTTACATATGGAGTAGATATGACCATCCGCATTCATGGATTTGAAAACTGTAGCTTGGAGGGGTTAGGAGACTTGCCCAAAGGCATGAAACTTGTCAGGGGCAGATCACGGCCCTGGTTTAAAGGCCTCTCCAACCCTCTACTCTCAGTTTTATCCTACCACATCTCCCTATTTATTTTCGTCATTGAATGTGTAGCACAATTGCCAATTTTCTTACGTGTTTAGTGTCTTGGTGTCTGTCTGTCCCACCAGGCTCTGAGTGCCCCTGTCTCTTGGGTTCACCTTGTATCCCGAGTGCATGAGCAGCCCCATCACAGAGCCAGGGCTCCACAATATTTGTTAACAGAATGAATGAATGAGTGAATGAATGAATGAGTACGTGAATGATTTGAACCCAGGCCTGTCTGACTAAAGCTTCACTCTGTAACCTCTGCTCTCTGCAGAGTTCCATGTGGTAGAATCTTGGTAAATGCTGATGGAATTGACTTACAGCCCAAAGTTGGCATGTCAGGTTAAGGGCACCAGGTATATGCACCTGAGAAGGTCGCCAGAACTCATCCATTACAGGTATAAACATATGCCCAGGAGTGTAGGGCAAACTGCACCCCTAGGTACAGCCCAGCTGGGGCTTCGTGTGTCCTGGGAGCCTGGTGTGCTGGAGGACATGACGTGATGATGGGTTCAAGGGACTCCTCACTGGGCAAGGACACTGGATATTGGTCTCTTTCATGCAAGTGGAGGCCTGGTGTTCAGAGTTTCAGCTGGGAGTCAGCAGAACATGTGACGAAATCTTTCTAGGCCTCAGTTTCCTCATTTGTCATTTGTGTGTGACTTTACCGCTGCTGCAGGATGGTTCAGAGCATGGACTGGAGTTAGAATGCCTGGGTTCACACTCGGAGTTCACCACTTTCTAGTTGTGTGTCTACTGGGAAGTTCTCTTTCTCCTCCATGCCTCAATTTCCCCATCTCTACAATGGGGAGATTGATAGGTTGCCAGGGAGGAATGTGTTAATTTATATAAAGCACTTAAAATACATAGTAAATGCCCAACTTGCTGATTTGATGAGAAGATCCTGTGAGATACTAACTTTTCTTTTGAATTTTATTTTATTTTTTTATACAGCAGGTTCTTATTAGTTATCCATTTTATGCATATTAGTGTACATATGTCAATCCCAATCTCCCGAGATACTGACTTTTAATAGTGCAAAGGCTACTAAAGAAAGTCAGCAGATGTGGTATCTGGATTAAAATGTCTGTGGAAGGTTTCGAATTCAGTGGATCAGATGAGAGACCTAGAGGTGGGCAGGCCCAAGTACTTAAACAACCGCTTAGTTTGTACAGATTGTGCGCATTTCTATTTACGAAGCATCATCCTAATTTATCTCATGGAGGCCTTCCATCCCTATGGTGTAGCTATCATTGCCCGAGGCTCAGAAAGCTTTAAGTAGCTTATTTGAAAGTCATGTTCATTTAGTTATTTGTTCACGTATTTCTTGAAAACCTAACTGTGTGCTAGGCTCTGAGAGTAAAAATAGGAGTAAAAAGTATGCTTTCTCTGCTCACCTGGAGCGTATAGTCTAGAGGGGGAGGGGCAGATATGAAAAATGTGTCACCCGCATAAATATCCAGTACCCTGTATTCAGTACTGTAGAAGCACGAGGACTATGAGAGCACAGGCTGGGGGTTTGACCCACTCAGGGAGGCCAGAGAGATTGCCTGAGGATGTGGACTGAAACTTAGATATGAAGACTCAGAGAGGGTGACTGGGAGAGAGAAGAGTGTTCCAGAAGGTGGGAACAACCTGAGCAAAGGCTCTGTGGCAGGAAGGACTGGACCAAATGAAGGTCTGAGCAAATGCTGGCGATTCTGGAGATTGGAGGGTGAGGATGAAGGTGGGCAGGTGTGAGAGCATGCAGGGATTTGCAGGCCATGTTGGGGAGTTGCATCGTTATCTTAAGATCAGAGAGAAAGCAATGAAGATTTCCAAACCATGGTGGGAGGCGGTGGTAAGCATCTGATTTACCTTCCAGAAGCCTCCTCTGACAGCCACATGGAAAACTGACTGGAGGGGAGCAGAGTGGGTGCAGTAAGTTACAGCTGCTAGGTGGCATTCATCATTCAGCCTGAGATAGCTGGTGCCCTAGTGGAGGAAGGCAGACGGCAGAGACAATCAGATGCATAGAGACTGTGTCACGGAGCAGTGTGGGCTGAGAAGAAACACTGAAAGCAGGTGTCTTAGTCTGTTCAGGCTGCTCTGACAAATGGACTGGGTGGCCTAAACAACAAACATTTATTTCTTACAGCTCTGGAGGCTGGGAAGTCCAAGATCAAAGTGTCAGCAGATTCAGTTCCTGGAGGACCCTCTTCTTGGCTTCCAGATGCCTGTTTTCTTGCTGTGTCCTCACATGGGGGAGAGAGCAAGAGAGAGAGAGCAGGAGAAAGCTCTCTAATGCCTTTTTATAAGGGCACTAATCTCATTAATGAGGGCTCCACCCTCATGACCTAATTACCTCCCCAAAGCCCCACCTCTTAATATCATCACATTGGGGGTTGGGACTTTAACATATGACTGTCCCCCAGGACACGCAGTCTATAGCATCAGGGCAAAGAATAGAAAGTATTGGCTGCCGTTTAGATAGGAAAGACCTCTTGAAGTGAGGGCGGCAGCCATGTGAATGTCTAGGGGAAGAGCAATCAGGTGGAGGGCACAGCAAGTTCAAAGGCCCTGAGGTGAGAACAGACTCTGTGTCTTTGAAGAACAGCAGAGAAGCCAATGGGCCGGAGAGAAGGAATAGAGGATGTATTCAGCGAAGTAGCAGAAGCAGCTCATGTGGGGTCTTGAAGGCCACGTTGAGAATTTGGATTTTATTCAGGGAGTGACGAGATGCCATTGGAAGCTGGAGAGCTGGGAAATGATGTGAACTGAGTGACAGAAGAAATCTTTTCCTCTAATTCCAGGGACCCAAACCACCTTCCCAAGTTCAGATGTCTCCCTGGCCTCATGAATGTTAGCATATTTTTATGTCAGCAGCCACTGTTGTAGAGCCCCCGCAGAACAGTGGATGAGACATAAAACCAAATAGGCTTTACTTAAAAAAAATCTTTGGAGACAAATTATAAACTTGTTTATTGTCTTTCCTACTAGAATGTAGGTACCTTGATGGCATCGACTGTGTTTTGCTCACTGCTAACTCCCTTGAGGCTTAAACAGTATCTGAGATTGTAGATGTCAATAACTGCTTGCTGAGTTAATAGATGATCACCCTGCACTTAAGTTTCTAAATAATGTCTCTTGGCCTGAGAGCAGAGAATCAGTGAAGAGGAGGGGGAAGGCTAGAAAGAAGAGAAAGATGGGAGAGGCCCTTCTGTAATTCACCAGTATAAAAGGCCAAAAGGAAAAACGCCTGATGCTGAAGGCAGAATGCAAGTAGGAAGTATCCATGACAGAAACCTTTCCGTCTGAAAATGCCAGGTCCTGTGCAGGACCTTCCCAGGACGTGTGGATTTCCAGGTGCCAGCTCAATTACCCACGGTAAGAGAAAGTGCAGGCAGGAGACCACAACTAATACCCTCTGGGTTTCACCCCCCCACCCCCACCCCATCCGCATGGCAATGGCGAGGCCTGAGCACATGGCTGGAGAGAGCTGTGGCCACACCACTTCAGTGCCTCCCAAAAGGGCAGCATGTCAGTTGTAAGGATGCTGCTAATGCAGTCACATCACTGTCTGGTGCAGAGAAGGGGGAAGGAAACCCAGAATGTATCTATTATATTTACTGCCGGAACTGACAGTAATATTGAGTGACAAGAGAAATGCCATTGTATAATATTTAATGGTTAAAAAAATTCACCCAAGAACGTGAAGATGACTTGGAAAGTGTCTGAAATGGTTTCCTCTTGTCCGGCATAGCACCTTGCCCACGATCCGTTTCCACGACCAACAGTAAACTCCTAGAACCCAGCAGCCTCTGTGGAATTTCTACTTTGACTGGCTGCATTATGCAAACAATGAAAAAAGCCATTGCATGAATAAGGCAGGGAACCTTTTAATCACAGATGAGGTGAGACATATGCTTCATCCCCAAAATAAATGTTGGGGCATTAACTTTTAAGTGCTGCATTGGGTTTTTCTATTTAATGTTTTATTCAGCATTTCTGTCCTCCTTTTAAAATGCTGTTTTTCATTTGAATCTACATGACTGCAGCCTTTGGGAAGATGCGTGATTAGGCTAGGAAATGTCCTCTTCAGGACTCCCCCTTCTGATTTTACACAGGCAGTGAAGACTGTGGCCTGGATTCATGGCCCGCTCAGGCTTTGGGAAGAGAAGATGGGGTTGGGACCGGGAGATCCCTTCCTGTGTGTATGGTCATGGATGATTGGGGGACCAATGAGGACTGTTTATCATCGTTCCACTCTTCTCCCCCATGTTACTTGATTAACATTAGCTACAATGACAGATACTCAGCCACCCCCAATTTCAGTGGGTTTACCAGACTACAGCCCAGGGCCAAGTCTGGTTGTCTGTCTGTTCTATTTGTAAATAAAGTTTTGTTGGAACACAGCTACATTTGTTTGTTTACAGATTGCCTAAGGAAGCTTTCATGCTACAAGGGCAGAGCTGGGTCATTGTGACAGAGACTATATGAACCGAACCGTAAAGCTGAACATATTTGCTGTCTAGCCCTTTATACAAAAAGTTGGCTGACCTCTGACTTGGCAGTAAAGCTTATTTCTCACTCATCCAATGGTCCAATGCAGATCAGCAAGCAGTTTTTCACTGTGGGGCAATGAAAGACCCAGTCCCTACCATCTGGGGCTCTGCCATCCTCTAGACTGTTCTACCGCCAGCCAGTGGAGGCAGAGGCGGGAAGGAGAGAAGACTTTTCACCTCTTAAAAATGCTGGCTCACATCGTATTGGTTAGAACTAGTCACATGGCCACACCCAGCAAGGGGTGCTGGGAAATGTAGTCCCTGGCTGGGCAGCTGCCTCCCAGTGATAGCACCACACTATTTATGTAAAGGGGAGAGCACACATTTATTTTGGACAGATAGCTGTCATCTCTTATCCTTCTATGCTGGATGCCTAGCTTTGAATCATCACTCTGACACTTGTTTACTGTGAAACTTTGGAGAATTTAATGAAACATCCTGCCTCAATTTCCTCATCTCTGAGGTGGGTATGACACTAGTGCCTGCCTCATAAAGTTGTTGCGAGGAGTGAGTGGTACTACATGCTGTCCATAGCACACGTGTGGCGTGGGGCATACAGAGGACAAATGCCAGTTGCCAGCTCTGATGATGGCTTTCCAGTGACTCCACAGACAAACAGAAAATCAGCAAGATCCTTTAGTAATAGTTCCCAACCACCTGCGCTTCTCTGGGGGAAGCTGAGTGGATGTGAAAGGGGATGCCTCCTGGAGAGATTTGTCCAGGCCAAGGCCGTGGGGACAGACAGAGGGTGGAAAAGGTCCTCTGTTCAAGGCACAATGCCTAGGAGGAGGGAGGAGAGAACAAGCAGACAGAGTGCTTTGTTTATGGGTGCAGCAGCATCTCTGGTTCTGTTCTTTACTAAGAGATGGCATCCTTTGCTTGTGACTCGTGGTGATGAGTGTCTGAATGGGAAGGCACGGAGGCACTGGGTCAGCCCCCACTGGAACTTTAGCACTTCCAGTAACACACCACAAGGGCCCCTCCTGTCTCACGAGGTACGCCTTTCACCATGGAAGCCAAATATTCTACTGATGCTCAGAGCAGCTCTGGTTGGTGGTAAGGGCAGGATTTATTGTTCCATTTTAGAGGTGGCAAGGTGGAATCACTGAGAGACAGGCCAACCTCACACAGCTAATCAACGCAGACCCAGGACTGGAAGCCATGCTCCTACCCTGCTGTTGTGATTATGGAGGTTGTTTCCGAGACAAGGCAAGATAGAACATTCCTTGGAGAGGAAATTCATTATATTCTAACATTGATATTCTAACACACATTGATATTCTTGCCGGCTGAACTGCTAAACTTTGCTGAGAAATCTTGGACAAGTCCCTTCTCTCTGGGTCTCAGTTTTCTCATCTGTAATATGGATGACTTCTTTTTAATATCCCTTACACCTTCATGCATATGCCAGGGGTTGGGGACAGATATGAGCAACTCATTCTTTCATGTAACAAATACTATTTGAGAGACTTCTATAGGCTGTGATGCTGTGAATACAGCAGTCAACAAAACAGGCAAAACCTTCTGTCTTCTTTGTGGCTACAATCTAGGGTGTGAAGCGGGGAGACAAAGTATCGATACGTAATATGTCAGCTGGTGATAAGCCCTAGGAAAAAACAGAGCAGGGAAGGGCAAAATAGAGGGTTAGGGTAGTGGTGCAATGAGGCTTCAATTTTAAATAGAGTCATTAGAGGGTTTCACTAAGAAGGAGCCATTTGAGAACAGACCAGTCACATAGGAGAGGGTTTGATCCCCGCCAGGAGCCTGAGGAAGAGCATCATAAGTGAGGGAACAGCATGTGCAAAGGTCTGGAGATTCCTCCAGCTGATATGAAGAACCTGAAATGACCTGCTTTCACAGTTCTGCAGTTTTTTTGGTGGGAGGAGGGAAGAGAGAGAAGAATAGATGTGGTTATTTTTCAACATGTCTCTAATTGAGTGGAGTTGGTGGTTTTTCCTGGGATCATTGTTAAGAGCTGTCATGGCCCGTGTCTGCTGGGGGTGCTCTGCTTTCTGTGTTCTCTGTAGTCCCTCCTGGCTTGACCATGTGCCGAGTGGAGCATCACCAGTTCTTCAGTTGATAGCAAGGGAGAGTCAGAGACTGGTCCTATGCTCTTCTTGGATCAGGGGACAAAGTGATCTGAAGATTGAATTTAGGAAGGTTTTTTTTTTTTCTCCCCCCAAACCGTCTAGAAAAATCCTTCTGGCTGTGTTGGGTACATTGCACAGATCACATTCAAATGCAGAGAAAAAAGATAGAATCCACTCAAATAACAATAATAAATAATAGCAATAGCTTCCTGTACATGGTAGACAGTGCATCAAGGATTTTGTTTTATTTTTTCACATTTTGTTACTTCTGTCATGCTGATGAGGTTCAGGAAGGTGAAGTGACTTGCCCTAAATCATTCAGGTAGTGAGAACCTACGTCTGGATTTGAACCCTGCTCTCAATCACCAAGCAGTCCTTTGTCCTAGTGGCTGCCATTGGGTGGGGGATTCTGGAAGTCTTCTTTGCATCCTTCTGCCTTTGCATATTTTTTCTGTGGTGGGTGTACAGAGCTTCTATAACCAGGAAGAAGGTTGGACTGAGAACAGTGATGATGTGGAACCAGACAGGGTTGTGTGAGGCGGAGAGGCTGCTGAGGGTTGACTCCAGGACTCTGGCAGCCAAGCTTGCTTTGCCAGACTTGCTTAAGCCACTTGCCTCCCTTTTTCCTTTGGAGGAAACTTCCACTGCCTTGGATACACAACATCATTGCAACTCTGTCCAAAGCCCTAGTCTGGAAGCCTCCAGGGTTTGCAGCAAGATTTCTCTGAAGCAAGGCTGTATCTCCGCCTGTGAGCCTGTGCATTCCCTAGCCGGCCTCTCACTGCAGGGTGACACGCTGGGGGGATGGCTCTTGTCAGTACTCTTGGGTGGACCTTTCCCAAGAGGCTTGCGTGTTTATTTTCACCCCTGGCGCAAATTGTTTTCCTGGAGTCAAATAAGAAGGCACACTGGCCTCCCTGCTTTAACACATTCCAGGAGTCCTGCTGCTTCCCCAGTCTGGCAGGTTTGAGACGTAACACCTTTTGTTAAACCCTAGAGCCATGAGTTTCCTATAGACATGAAAGTTTTATGATTCAGCTGTACCACTAATAATTACCTTTCCTTCTTAGCCCCTCTAATTCTCTGCATATCTCTCAATTTCCTCCTCCACTCTCTCTCCCTGGCCTCCTCCCTTCTCTCCATAACCTCCCATTTCTCTTTCTACCCCTCTCCCCTCCTCATTCCCTCTCCTCTTCCTCCTCTCACTTTCTCCCCCTAGCCATATCTCTTGGCTTCCTCAGCCTCTGTCCACTTCAACTGTCAACTCCTGAAACTCATGGCTCATTCACTCTTGGATTATTTTGTGGGAGACTGTGTTTGAATTAAAAGCTCATTTCATTTCTTCAAAAAATGAGCAACCAACCAACCAAATAGCTCTTCTGTGTCTACAGGTGGTCTCTCATGCCACTCAGTGACACCTACTTGACATAAAATCATTGCTAAGCAGGGGGAGAGCTATTGTGCCTGCCTTCAGTGAGTGAGGAGTGGGGGGTTATGCTTCAACGAGGGTCTTTCCACTGTTGTTTAGTGTCCTCATGTTGATATCACTCTAACTCTGTGATATCACTCTAACTCTGTGACTTGGATTGCAAAATGAGAGTCTGAAAACCATAGCATATTATGTGCTTTCCAACAGGAAATAGGCAAAGAGGCAGTGAGGACATAGGCTATCTGAGTCTGAAGCACATCTTTGCTTTGAACTGTGTATGGCATCAGCAAAGTCTTCACAAGAGTCTATAATGAGTGACAAGTCCAAATGAATGGACAGGTATCTGATGGGAATCTGATGGGCTTAGTGTGAGCCCTTGTCTGTCCTGGGGAGAAGCTGGATGCCATGGTGGTTGAGAGCAGGCCCTTGGGTTCGATTATGGCTCTGATGACCTGCCATATGACCTTGGGTAAGTCATTTAACCTCCCTGAGCCCCAACCTGCTCTTCTGAACAGTGAGCACCATGACAGCTTCACACGAGTGGATTAAATGGTGTAATGTGCAAAGTGCCTGGCATCAGGCCTGTGCTTAATAAATATGTCATCACTGTTTTGGGATCTCATTTGCTTTGTATGTAAAATTACACCAGTGCTCACTCCCAGGGCCATTGGGGGATTAACTGGGATGCCATATGTTGATGACCTCTTTGGAAGGCCTATGGAAATGAGTGGATCCGTTGCCACTTGTATTATTTCTGTCTGCAGGTTTAACTAGCAAGACAAGAATGCCCATTTATATCAACATACACTGAAAACTTTCATCTCATGAGAGATCATTGAACCAGGGCAAGAGGAAGTACCAGAAGGCTCTTTTGGGACCTTTAATTCCACCATACCTATTTCTTTTATCAATAGTAATTGAGGACTTTTCAGTTCTCACCATCAGTGGTAATAGTAGAAAATGGGCTCATGTTGGTGTTCCGATCCTGGTAAGCCCCCTTACTGGTTTAAGATCTGTGTCAGATTTCTAAGTAAATCTCAGCCTTAGTTTCTCATCTATAAAGTTGTAATCATAATACTGACTTGGAAGAGTCATCATGAAAACCATACTTACATGGACCCAGATAAACACAGACACAAGTACCATAGAAAATTGCCAGTAGACAATGTGACATCTGTCCAATATATTCTGCTTGGCTTCTCGTGGTGTTTATGGAGCCAATGCCTTAGTTGGCTGAATTACTCCTGATTTGGAAATACCTCATTCTGTAGCTTTGGAATGCAACTGGAATACCAGGAGCATCTGGCAATCATCATTTTGTTTGTTTACACTGTGGTATAAGGTTAGCTTGGGAGAACTCAGTTGGAATCTACCATCTCAGTGTCTAGTGGTTGTTCTTTCTGCAGCAGATTGCTGAGGTGAGAATCCTGGCTTCTCCTCTTACCAACTGCTGGGATTTTGGGCCAACTTTTTGGACCTCATTTTCCTCTTCTCTAAAATGGGGATAATAATAGATCTTACCTTATAGGATCATCCAGAAGGGCTTCTAGGAGGGCAGAGCCTGACATACAATAGGTGCTCCATAAATGTTGACCATTGTTTTGAGTGCACTCACTTGCCTTTTGTTGTACCTCTCCCACAAGATTAAGCTCAATGAGGGCTATCTCCAGCACCTAGGACAGTGCTTGAAATATAGTAGGTGTTCAATAAATATGTGTTGAATGGATCCATGCTTGGTCAGTCTGTTCATGTAATCCGTCTTTCAATGCCTGCATACCTTAGAGCTGGGAAGGCACAGGTTTCTTAGAGGACCCGACTCTAGTCTCCCTTCCCCCACCCACTTAGTGGCTGGTCCCCATAGGCTGTGGATATGCTTCTGTGAGGATTCTGGCAGCCACCTGCCCCTTGGTGGACTTCTTCCAGAGCCTAGGCTGTTGAATCACAGCCAATTAGGACTGATTAGATGTTAATGAGTCTGAAGCCCTGGTAGGCTGTTCAGCACATACTCAGAGGTAAGAGGGAGAAGTTTATGGGATGTAGTGGCATCATGCACAGGCTACAGAAGTGCAGGGGCCTGACCGAGACCCACTGTAGCTCAGTGACGTGTCTGGACTCTGCAGCTGTGGTCCTCTCTGCTGAGGCTGACACAGGTATGATTCCTGCTGTACCTGGCATGAGAGTAGCAAGGATAATAATGATGATGATTATGAAAGGAAAATAATGCTATTTACTGAACATTTAATAGAGGTCAGGCACTATGCATGGTGCTTTATATGTACTTAATTTTATTTCATTCTTACAACATCGTGGGTTACACTGTAATTATTTACCCTCATTTTGCAACTGAGTATTGGAATACTTAATTAATTGGCCTTATATAAAATAGCTAGTAAGCACATTTGATCTCTTGGCTCCAGAGTCCATGTTCTCCTTGGCTATTCAAGAACTCAATACGGAAAACTCTAATCTTATATTATTGAGCATCTACTCTGTGCCTACACATTAAACTCCTACTTTGTACTGAAATCATAATATGCAGACCTTCAATTTTATATTTATTGGTCACGTACACCGTGAAAGGTGTTTTCTACATAATTGATTTCTGGACTTCCTGGAAAAATAATGCAGGGCAGGTATGAGGATTCCCATTTTCTGGACGAGGAAACTGAGCCCAGAGAGCTTCAGTGAGCATGGAAGTGCATGCAGTGAATGAAGGATAGAGCCTGGGTTTCAGTGGAGGGCCACCTGACTTCAAGGTTGGTCCTGCTTCACTACACCAGTGCTTCTAAAACAGCAGCAGTGGTGGGATACACGTCTAAAAAACCTATTAATCCTTTATTGTCAGGTGCTTTTGTAAAATACAATAAAAATATTTATTAGAAAAAAATGATCTTATAATACTTGGACATTGCAGCAATGCCAGATTGCTATAAACATGTCTAGACAGTTAACTCTCAATTCCTGTTCCTCTTGTCATGGACCCATAATAACAGGTCCACTCTGAGTAGCTAGCACTTCTTGAGACACACACACTGCTTCTCCACTACATCCTCTTTCTCTTGCCCTGCGGTTGCCACCCCTACACACACATCGCATCCCCAGAAAGTTCTCTGAATTAATTGTTCTGGGGTGGGGCCTATGCATCTGAATTTTTTAAAAGTACTGTACGTGGTACTAACATGTAGCCAGGGTTGAGGTGGCCTTTGAGTGTCTATGTCCATTATTTCACTTGAAACCTTCTTTTAAAGGACGCACGTGGGGATGATTCCCTATTTTTTCCATTTCTTACTGACCGAGAGCTGAGGGCCAGAGAGATTGGGTTCACGAGCCAGATCTAGTACTAGTGTCTCGAGTCCCAGCTCAGGGCTCTTGCTGTTCTTCTGGTACCCCAGAGAAAGCCCCCTTCTTCCTACAAGACCCTGGAAGCCCATCTGCTTAAGGCCTGATTCAATGGGAGTCCTCATGCACTCCCAAGACCCCTGGCTGGATGGTGGGAAAGGGAAAAGAATGAGGAAGTCGGTGCCCGGGCAGGAAGAAAATGTCTGAGCAGCTCCTTGAGGCCGAAGCTGCATCTGGAATTGTAGGGAAGTTTGTATACATCGTGAGTGACTGGCAGGGAAGCAGGGCTTGGACCAGCCAGCCTGTGGAGGGTTTTGTGATTACAACATCACGGAGCTCAGCAGCCTGGCTGACGTGAGCCTGCTTCTCTCTCTTCTCCTCTTTGCTTACACACTACTGCAAACATGTAGAAAAATACAGAGAACTGTTTTACAACACTGACCGGCCTGTCTCCTAGACTGAGCATTTACCCTTTTCTGGCCCAAAGGAGAGTCTATTAAAAAGTTTCCTTTAAGATCGGAGACTAAATGTTCTGAACCAGCCACCCATGGGGGAAAAGTACAATTTGTGGTTTCAGATTGTGAGCCCAGAGCTAGAGAGGCTTTTAATTTCTGCAAGGTAATTTCCAGCTCGGCCTGGAAGTCAGTGCGAGGTAGATCCAGGAGCCGCTACTCCTGATGCCTGTAGTTCTGAGTCCTTTCTGGCCTGGGCTGAAGCTGACCTGGCTGCAATCTCAGAAGAAAACATTTGCCAAGCAGATGTGTAGCAAGAAGGGAATTGGGGCATGGGGTAGGGGTGGTTTCATCCACTTGAGAGCAAATTCTTTTCTTGCCTTGGGTAGATAAATTGTTTATATGCAAATAATGCTGATTAGAAATGTGTTTTATCTTTACATTAAAGTGTGCCCACGGATTTCTGCTTAGAAATACTATTTTAGCTTTCCTCTTTGAAATGCCTCGCAGATTTTAGCATTTCCTCTAGGCCGTCTTTATGACAATACCTACCACTTACTGTGCTCCTGCCGCGTGCCAGACTGTGATGGACGCTTTACGTGCGTGATCTGATTCTAATCCTTACAACCAAATAATAACAATAATAATGACAGCAATGATTATAAAATGATAACAAACAATAGCTCTCATATGTTGAATACTTGTCATATGCCAGGCATTGTGCTGAATGCTTGCTTTGCCTACACTGTCTCGTTTTATTCTCATACCTGCTACACAGGAAAGGACTGTTAGTCTCCCTGTTTTACCAATAAGGTATCAGCAGTGGGGTGATTCCCCTCTTTTTATTGTTGGGGCAACTGAGACACATGATCTGGCAATTTGTTGAAGATCACAAGCTTAAATTGGGGTCCAGGTCTTTCTCAGAGATCCATACTTCCTTGGCCTTATCGGAGAATGGACCATCCCATCTCATTGGATCTTGTTAAAAACATGTTTTCTTAAAAATGGAATTTTTTTGTCAGGGCTTGGAGGGACTTGGGAGAAAAAGTGGGGTCCGAGCCTTGGTATAGTCCACAATCACTGAATGCAGGCCCCAGCCAGTGCCCAGACCAAGCGTTTGGAGCTGTAGCTCTGAATGTATTCTCATTTGTGACAATCAGGGTTTCCAAAGCGTCTGTGCTTATGAATCTGGGACCTGGACAGTCAGAGCAGCCCAGAGATGAGAGGCGAGTTTCTTTCCTGCTCATCTTCACGGTGCAGCACAGAGCTGGGCACGCTGCTTACGGGCGAATGCAGTGACAGGTGGGCCGAGCGGAGTGCCGCAGTGCCAGGACAGCCACCTCCCTGACTGAGTTCCCCTCATGCAGCCTCAGCACTAGCGGGCCCGGAGGCTCCCCACTCCCTCTGTGAAAGTATGCCCCAGGTGAACAGCCTGAACAGCCTCCAGGATCCTCTCACCTGTCTGTAAGCAGGTCTGGCTGCAGAGTGGAGCTGAGACCTGGACCACCACAGTGTACAAGCGCTGGCTGTCCCTTCCACATTTAGGTGAGCTGTTCTCCAGGGGCTGGAAGGCATGTCAGCTATGATGGGATTGATGTGTGCCTTCTGGTGCTACCTCCCAAACCCCACCTCCTTCTCTTCTGACTCTTTCTAGAAAACACCAGCCTTCCTTTCTCTCCCCTTGATCAGAATTCTTACAACATCCACCGATGTTTCACTTAGCAGGTACTTTATCGTGTGCTGTTTTATGGTTTTGTGATTGAAATGGCCCACATGTTTTGCTTTGCCTCCCAAGCTGATTGAAGTGACTCCTGCTCAAGTCTCCTTTTAACAATTCATCTCTTTAAAATTGTCATCTTACCGTTTTTTCTAATTATAAATGTGACGTATGTTCATAGTATAATAGAAAAATTTGAAAGAAATGCATCAGGGTCAGGACTGGGTGAGCCGGTGAGGCACTCGCCTCGGGTACAGAATTCAAGGGGGCGCCAAAAACTTATCAAAATAAATGCTATTTTAATGCAGTACTTAAAAGGACAGAAATTAATGTAAAGAATTCTATGATGAGCTATATATTGAATTTTTAAATAAAAAGAGGATCCAACAGGACCAGGACTCAGTGCCAGCCAGGCGGGTCAGGCAAGTGCAGGGCCAGATTCTGTCTTTATTTCAAATTCTGATATTTCTTTCACCATGGATTTTCCTGCATTTATTTTGATTTGTAAAAATGTGGCATTAAACTCTTATCTTTAGTGCTGAGTCTTTTGACACCTTAAATTTTGTATCCAAAGCAAGAATCTCATTCACTTTGCCCTGGTCCCAGCCCTGGTAATAATTAATGGCCAGTGTTTACCGAGCACCCACGGGGTCCCGAGCTTGTTCTCATGCCTTTTATGGCACAGTCCACACAACAACCCCATGAACTAGGAGTTGATACCGTTCACGTTTCTCAGAGTAATCGTAGTAACTTGCTACTAACGCAGTTTGAAAGAGGCAGAACCAAGATGCTAACCTAGGCTGTTTGGCTCTAGACCATTCACTTGGGTGATCATACCCTGCGCAGAAGTAATTTCCAGTCCTGCCGTCAGGCATTGTCTCCCCCAGGTAGCTTCTGTGACCCCCAGACTCATCAGATGCCTTGTGATGGTGCCATCCCAGCACTTCCAACAGCATGTGATCATTATCTATTTACTTGTCTGTCTTCCTCATGGAGCCTCTTAAAGATGTCCATTTCTTCATCTTGCCCTGGTTACTTTGTGGCCAAAAGAGGAGAAGTTCATGGCATGCTTCGGGCTTGCGTACGTGGTCATGATTGGCTCTGGACACAGCCTCGTTTGCCCCCATAGAAACACCTCTGCGAGGACAGAAAGAGGCATCTTCCTGCATTTGTGTTCATCCATCATGGTCCATTAACCAACAGTGGGCTGGGGCCATTTTCCAGTATGACTGATGATATTTGAAGACTCAGCAGAGGAGGTGTGGAAGGCTCGTCTGGCAGACCAGCTCCATCCTGCCGCCTTGTGTAAGGGACGCTGGTGGGGTCAGGGGTGGTTCTGGTTGAGTCAGAGATGCATAAGCCTACGTTGCCCTAATGTGGCGGAGAGCAACATAATCACTCAAAGGGGGAGAGAAATTATTGCAAAACTGCAGCTCAGCTAAACTCCCAGCCTCTTGGTTATCCATTCATCTCATAGTCGCTATGCCAGACGCTCTGGCCCCAGCAGTGACCAAGGAGGAGAGGGCTCCCTGCCTTCATAAGGTGCATGATTTGTTGACTGCCATCTGCATTGTGCACTGAAATGGGTTTGTGATTGGCGCACAGCTGTAGCCCCTTACAAATACTAGATGCAGCGCATCCATGGAGCAAGAGTCCTTTGCTTTCCCAAGCATGTGTGGAAACACAGTGTGCAGGAAGTAGAGGTCTGAACCTGTCCCGTCAAGCCGTATGTTGAGCATCGCCTGGGGTGATTGGAGGGAACACTCACCATGAGAAGCCCACTGTCCAGTTGAGAAGCTGAACAACTCTCAAATATCCAAAGTGTCTTTCCTGACTGTCCCCTACCCTATCATAGGCTGGGTTAGGTACCCCTGTGACCCCCTGGGCTTCCTTTTCCCAGGGCATGCCCACCATGTTATTGAGTGACGGTCTGCATGGGTGCTCATTTCCTACATCAACCACAAGCTTCCTCAGAGCAGTGACAGAGTTGTTTTACCTCCCCGTCCCCTGCAGTTACGAGGGCCTGGTAAATAGTATGTGCTCAGTAAATGTTTGTTGAAGGAATATAGTGAATGGATGATTGAGCAGGTGAAAACACTTGAGAGTAAGCTTATGCTGCAATGTTAAATGCATACAAATTAATCTAGTGCAAACTGCGTACACAGGGCAAAGCAACTTCCCAAATGTAAGTATACTCGAAATTTGAAGTACTTTCAGAATCAGCAGGGAGTCCGTTTTTTTTTTTCTTAAGTAAGCTAGTCATTAATAATTTGTCACTACTAATTTGAAGTAAGTCACCTGGAAGCAGGTCTCTGGTGGCATGCCACAGGTCTCTATACTTGGGTCTGTTTTATAAAACATTGTGGATCTTTCAAGTCTATGGCTCTCTCTCTATCGTCCCTCCTATCCTTTATAAGACTCCAATTATTTCTCATTTGGCTGTTATAACACCCTTTGAAATGCCCTCTTACCTTTCTATCCGTGCATCTTCCCATAGACACTAGAATTTTTTTCTGAAATGCAAATGTCATGCTCCTATTAATAATCCATTACTTGTGGATAAAGTCTGTGTCACTTAATCTGCTGCCCAACTCCCTCCATTCATAGCCTTCTAGGCTTGTCTCTCTTCACTTTCACCTATGTTTCAACCACTTAAAATACTTGTCACTTCTTGAGATACCTCCAGGCCTTTGTAATGCTTTTCCATTTGTCTGGGGCTCCTGTCCCATTCTCACCAGTTAAACCCTGCTATTCCCACAAAACCCAGCTTTCTTTAATAATAGCACTTAACACGGTTACACGGGTTACACGGTCATCTATTTATGTCTCTGTCTCTCTTACTAGATTGTGAGTGTTTTAAGGGCAGGGGTCATGCTTTATTCACTTGCTTATCTTCAGCTGCCCTGTGGGCTTGGCTCATAGTAGCCACTCAGGCTGTGTTTGTTGACTGAATGAAGACCCAAGGTTTTCTTAACAGATTAGTAAATGCCAAAGCCAGGAGGAAAGAACATATAAAGGCCAGTGAAACCAAGCTTCAAATATAGGTCACCGACCTAGAATGTGGAATGAAGTTATCATTCAAGTGACATAAGTACTGAAGTCTTGCATATCATTTACAAAATTTATTCCACAAGTGCTAGGTTGAAAAGGTGGTGGTATTCATCCATGAAAAAATGACCAAATGACATTAGTAGGCCGAAACTTCCATTTCTGTTAATAATAAGGCAGAATATTGACAAGTTAGATTCTCCCACACATTCACCCGCCCACCCATTTATTAGCTGGACTAGGCACCAGGGAGGATGATGAGCAAACATAGGTTTAGACCCTACCCCCCCCGCCCCGAATTTATAATCTAGTGGGGGTCACAGACATTAAACGGCTAGCCATAGTAACTGTGCATACTTACGGAGAGAGTGTTCTAAAGGAAGAGGGCATTCAGCAGAAGAGTTTGACCCAGATTTGTAGCTGGTCAGGGAGGGCTTCTTTGAGGAAGTGGTGCTTGAGCAAGATTCGAGGGATGAGTAGAAGTTGACTCAAGAGCTTGATAATTTCCAGGAGGAGAAAGGAGGCTGGAGGGGGTGGTATGCCAAACCACACAGCGGTCACTTTGAGTGATTTTCTCTTTGCTGGACAAGATGTCTTTATCTAGGAAAAGATTGAAAAATTTGAAGCATAGTTTATATTATCTGCATTTGAGAAGATACAGAAGAGAGGCTGCCATGGTTTTGAGTCCTTGGTCCTGATGCAGGGGGATGCTGGTTGGTACTGGTCACTTCATTTTAGAAGGGCATGAGAAAACTCGGAATGTGAGCAGAGAGAACTGTGATTCCAGGAAGGGTCTCAAGAAGAATGGCAGAGGCCACGTGAAAGCAGTCTTCAGACATCTAAAGGACTATTCTGTGGGAGAGAGACCGCAGATCCTTCGAAAGATCAAAGCTCTTGGGCGTTGGGATGATGCTTACGAAAGCGGTCAGCTCCCATCATGTGACATGTCTAGGCAGAAGCAGGATGACCATTCTCCATGATCACACAAGGAGAATGCTTTCACGGGAGTAGAGAAGAGGTTGAGAGGCAGCCTGTGAGCTGAATCTAGCCCACAGATATTCTCTGGGGCTCAGAGTGTTAAAAAGTCAAATTAGTTTTCATTAAACTATCTAGGTTTGAGTTGCTTTTTAAAAACTAGAAGAACTGGCAAATTGGATCAGCATTCCAGAACTGCAGCAGTTGTTTGAAGCTGATACTTGGGTGTATTAGTTTCCTATTTCTCTAACAAATTACCATCCACTTAGTGGCTTGAAACAACACAAGTTTGTTATCTTACATTCTATAGGTCAGAAGTCTGAAATGAGTCTTACTGGGCTATAATGAAGGTGTCAGCAGGGCTGTGTTCCTTCTGGAGGCTCTAGGGGTGAATCTGTTCTATTGCCTTTCCCAGCTTTTAGAGGCTGCCTGCATTCCTTGGCTCGTGGCCCCCTTTCTCCATATTCAAAGCCAGCAACATAGCATCTTCAAATCTCTTTCTCTGACTCCATTCTTCATTTTACTCCTTTCTGATTCTTTTAAGGACCCTTGTGATTACATTGGATCCACCCAGAAGATCCAGGACCATCTTCCCATTTCAGGATCCTTACTTTAATCACATCTGCAAAGTCCCCTTTGCCATGTAAGGTAACATATTCACAGGTTCCAAGGACTAGGATGTGGACCTCATTATTTGGGGACCAATATTCTGCCTACCCACATGGCCACCCTCTTAGACTCTACTGAATGGGCTTTATGTGGTTTCTTTAACTGTCTCTCCACTGCATTTGTGATCCCTGAGTTAAAAGCCTTGGCTAGATGACTAGTCTTCTTACAATTATTCTGTAAATAGAAATGAGTTTAGCATATGAATGAGGGTTATCTGTATTAATAAAAGCTTTCTTTCTTGGGGGACTGGAACCAGGAGAAAAGGAGGTGAGGGAGAATTTTAAACGTTTTTTAGAAATATGATTTTATTGCTTGCAAGATGTCACGTAATCAATTCAGGTCAACATATTACTGAGCACGTGCTCTGTTCTTTACAGGATTAGAAAATATGGAAGACAAAGCATAAAATAGAAGTCTTTTTCATTTCTTTCCCACTCAAGAAAACATCTCAGAACACAGGTGCACAAGAATGATGTGATTATAGAAATGACTTTGAATGTGCTATAATTTACAAAAAAGCCAAAATCACAAATGCCACTGTTTGAACTGGAATTCTAACAAATTAGTGGTGTCACACCTCATAGCTGACCACTATCCATTGGGATGGAAGATCTCTCAGTATGATATGGTCTCTGGCCTTCAGGAAGATTGTTGTCTGTCTGCAGAGATAAGTGTTACGGTGAAAGTCAGAGCAATATAGCATTGTGTGTGGTTAAGTACTTACATGCGTGGTCCAGACAGTAGGTGCTAAGTGGCTTTGGAGGGCATGATGGTGAGCCAGCCCTGAAGGACGTTTGGTGAATACCACCCCATCACAAAGCAGATACCTGCTTTCTGGTTCTGCAATAGGAGAGCAGGGAGAAAAAACCAACTCTGGGTACCTTGGATTGAAAAATACTTCAATGGTAGGTTTCAGGGATGCTCTGGAAAAGCATGTCTCTGCAAGAACAGGAAGGACAGTCTCTCTGGGGACCTAGGAAGCAGGATCTGATGGGCAGTTATTTCAGCACAGAGCCAGGGTGAATCAGCTCTGACCATGGGCTGATTGCAATGAAGGGAATGAGTCTGATTGGTTTATCTCGGTCCCACCTTGACCTGGGGAGGGCACCTGCCTTGATTAATGCCCTCACCAATGTGACTGGGGAGAGTTAGTGATTCCCGAAAGGAAGTAGAATGTTGCTACCAGCAGGAGAAGGATTGGATACTGATGTCAGCAGTACCTTTTTACTTGAAATGATTGTTAGAATCGAGGCCCAGGCAATCGTAGGTCCCCTGGCATCTTGCTAAGTACTTAAGGGTGGACTGGAGATATTGATAGCAAAGAGCTGCTTATGAGCTGAACAAACTTGGTGGAGTCCATTTTCGTTTCTGAGACTCAAATTCTCTTAAAACAAATGACGGAAGCCTAGAGCATCTCTAAGTTCCCTCTCACCTCCAAACCTAGAATTCTATCTAGCATAAGGCCCTGGGCAGATAACTTTAGCACTGAAAAAGTTAGTTTAACATTTACCTACAATTAATGATAAGAACCATCTTCAAAGTAAAGGCACAAATATTTCCCTATAATTTCAAATTGATTCATGAATCAGAAAAAGTGGGGAGTGGTAGGTGGGCATCTCCCTAGTTTCTTGTGGGGGTGGCAGTTGCCAAGGAAGAGTGTGGCATTAATGGCTGGGTGTACTGGCCATGAAGAGGTGGGGTGGGATACCATGGAAACAATGCTACAGTGATTACCCAGCAAACCTGAAACTTTAGCACAGGGGAGCTGCCATGTTGCTCAACTCCAGATGCCAGTGGGAGACTATGCTTATGGAATACAATATGAATACTACCCCCTGTAGTTATGCAAAGTGGCAGTCCTGGCTGAGAGATTAGCTCAGTGTTAATACATGTCATCCCTGGGGACCAAGGTAAGAGCTCTAAACAGACAAGGTAAGACCCTTTACCACCTGGGGTTCAAGGTCTGCCCTTTCATTTAGTCATCACTTATTAATGCTGTATATCCATGGTCCTCATGGATGGATGATAATGATGGGAAGCATTTGTTGAGAACCTACTATGTGCTAGGAACTGTCTTAAACACATGATCTCATTTAATTTTACAATAATTTTCAGAGGTAGGCACTCAATCTTCTTAAGACTAAACACTCTTGTCTCTGGAACAAACTCTGATCTTGAAAGTTCTGGAGGACTCAGAAAAATAAGCATATGGGAATTCCCCTAGGTGGGCTTATTCTTGCATAAGCCTACAGGGTAATATAAAAAGCTAGACATATATACCAAAATGAACAGCTAGATAATTAATAATAAAATAAGGACACTAGCCAGGTAGGCCTTATTTTATCTGCCTGGAGGATGGAGGCTCAGAGATATTGATCAGTGTGCCCCAGGGCACAAAGCTAGGACGTAGAGAGCAGGAATTCGAGCTGAGTTCAAAGTTATACGTGCCTGCTCAGAGGGGACACTCAGAGAGAGCAGAGGGGCCTGTGTCTGGCCCAAAATAAGTGGCCACTCCATGCCAGGCCGACATCTTTAGGAAACTCAGTTCCAGTCTTTATGTGTTTGGCTGCCTCTTGGTTATCTCTGTCCCGTATGATCTCTTCCTGCTGGGTTTGCCTCTGGCCACGTGACCTAGCTTCTCTGTTCTGTGCTGGAATGATACACTGGCATTCATTTCCTTCAGGAAAGATCAGGTTGGCAGGTTTTGCTCATTTAGGGGAGACTCTGAGAACATGGAGGGTGGTGATGGGAAGTGGCCTTTTGTAATCCGTGCTTGTGTCGGTGAATTGAGTGCAGATAAGAAAGACCCACGAGGATCACCTGGGGCAGGTATGCTGGTAAGTCCAGGTATGGATTCCACTGCATCTCGTCCCATCCAGGTCTCTCCCCGGTTTCCACTAGCTTCTCCTGATCTGTGTCTAGGAATTGTGCTATCCTTAGGGACTGAGTTGAATCAAAATAAATGGCCACTTATGGCTTCGAACTGAGCAAACCCTTCTATGGTATGTCACCTGCCTACTGTCACCTGGTTACTTTTGCATTAAAAAAAAAAAATCTGCCTCCTCTTAGCTCTTAATCCTCACTCCATCCTTATCTACCTTTTGCCTCTCTCTGTGTGCCGACTTTATTGTGCTCTTACGGTTATATATTTAAAAATATTTATTTGTTTTGAATAAGCAGTACATGCATGTGATAAAAAAAATTAGTCAACCCACCATGGATAGAGCAAGCATTTCCCTTCCTTCATCTGCCTTCCTGGAGGAACCACTGTCCGTTTCTTTTACATCATTTTGTCTGTGTATGTATTAAGTTAGACCTTATGAAATTACCTTGTTATAGGTCAAAGTGGTCGCATATTGGCGATTTCACGTGGTTCAGCGAAATTCAAGCATTACTATGGGACCTGTATCTTACTGCAACCTGGTATGTAGCCTTTTGTCATGTGTATTATCTGTGTTTCTCCATCAGATTGTAAACACCATGGAACCAGGACTTGTTTTGTTCACTGCTGTGTCCCTTGTGCCTGGCACCTTAAGTTTTCTCAATCAGTAAATGAATATACCACTCACTCACACGTGGTGGTCATCTCTATACACTGTTCTGCAACTTGCCTTCCTCATTTGACAATTTGTGTTTCAAATTGTTCGTTGTCAGTACAGTTGACCTTCGGACAATGCCAGGGTTAGGGGCGCTGACCCCCACGCAGTCAAAAAACTGAGTACTGCTCTCTCTGCCTCAAAAAAAAAAGGCATTGATAAATGACTCACCCAAGGGCAGGAAGCTGAAACAGACTGGATAGAATCAGGACCCAAACCCTAGTTCTTGTTTTTTTTGTTTGTTTGTTTTGGTTTTTTTTGCGGTATGCGGGCCTCTCACTATTGTGGCCTCTCCCGTTGCGGAGCAACAGGCCATGGCTCACGGGCGCAGCTGCTCCACGGCATGTGGGATCCTCCCGGACCAGGGCACGAACCCGTGTCCCCTGCATCGGCAGGTGGACTCTCAACCACTGCGCCACCAGGGAAGCCCAACCCTAGTTCTTTTGATTCCACATATCATGATCTCTAATTGAGGCTGTGTTGCTTTTTTTTTTCCAAAAAAAAATTCTTTTCTTTTTGCATCTTTATTGTAGTATAATTGCTTTACAATGGTGTGTTAGTTCCTGCTGTATGACACAGTGAATCAGCTACACATATACATATATCACCATATCTCCTCCCTCTGGTGTCTCCCTCCCACCCTCCCTATCCCACCCCTCTAGGTGGACACAAAGCACCGAGCTGATCTCCCTGTGCTATGCGGCTGCTTCCCACTAGCTATCTATTTTACATTTGGTAGTGTATATATGTCCATGTCACTCTCTCACTTCGTCCCAGCTTACCCTTCCCCCTCCCTGTGTCCTCAAGTCCATTCTCTACATCTGCATCTTTATTCTTTTTTTTTAATATTATTTATTTATTTACTTATTTTTTTATTTTTGACTGTGTTGGGTCTTCGATTCTGTGCGAGGGCTTTCTCTAGTTGTGGCAAGCGGGGGCCACTCTTCATTGCGGTGCGCAGGCCTCTCACTATTGCGGCCTCTCTTGTTGAGGAGCCCAGGCTCCAGACGCGCAGGCTCACTAGTTGTGGCTCACGGGCCCAGTCGCTCCGCGGCATGTGGGATCCTCCCAGACCAGGGCTCGAACCCGTGTCCCCTGCATTAGCAGGCAGATTCTCAACCACTGCGCCACCAGGGAAGCCCTGCATCTTTATTCTTGTCCTGCCCCCAGGTTCTTCAGAACCTTTTTTTTTTTTTTCTTTTTTTTTAGATTCCACATATATATATGTGTTAACATACAGTATTTGTTTTTCTCTTTTTGACTTACTTCACTCTGTATGACAGACTCTGGGTCCATCCACCTCACTACAAATAACTCAGTTTCGTTTCTTTTTATGGCTGAGTAATATTCCATTGTATATATGTGCCATATCTTCTTTATCCATTCATCTGTCGATGAACACTTAGGTTGCTTCCATGTCCTGGCTATTGTAAATAGAGCTGCAGTGGACATTGTGGTACATGACTCTTTTTGAATTATGGTTTTCTCAGCGTATGTGCCCAGTAGTGGGATTGCTGGGTCATATGGTAGTTCTATTTGTAGTTTTTTAAGGAACCTCTATACTGTTCTCCATAGTGGCTGTATCAATTTACATTCCCACCAACAGTGCAAGAGGGTTCCCTTTTCTCCACACCCTCTCCAGCATTTAGTGTTTGTAGATGTTTTGATGATAGCCATTCTGACCGGTGTGAGGTGATACCTCATTGTAGTTTTGATTTGCATTTCTCTAATGATTAGTGATGTTGAGCATTCTTTCATGTGTTTGTTGGCAATCTGTATATCTTCTTTGGAGAAATGTCTGTTTAGGTCTTCTGCCCGTTTTTGAGTCGTTTGTTTTTTTGATATTGAGCTGCATGAGCTGCTTGTAAATTTTGGAGGTTAATCCTTTGTCAGTTGCTTCATTTGCAAATATTTTCTCCCATTCTGAGGGTTGTCTTTTCGTCTTGTTTATGGTTTCATTTGCTGTGCAAAAGCGTTTAAGTTTCATTAGGTCCCATTTATTTATTTTTGTTTTTATTTCCATTTCTCTGGGAGGTGGGTCAGAAAGGATCTTGCTGTGATGTATGTCATAGAGTGTTCTGCCTACGTTTTCCTCTAAGAGTTTTATAGTGTCTGGCTTTACGTTTATGTCTTTAGTCCATTTTGAGTTTATTTTTGTGTAGGGTGTTAGGGAGTGTTCTAATTTCATTCTTTTACATGTAACTGTCCAGTTTTCCCAGCACCACTTATTGAAGAGGCTGTCTTTTCTCCATTGTATATTGTTGCCTCCTTTATCAAAGATAAGGTGATCATATGTGTGTGGGTTTATCTCTGGGCTTTCTATCCTGTTCCATTGATCTATATTTCTGTTTTTGTGCCAGTACCATACTCTCTTGATTACTGTAGCTTTGTAGTATTGTCTGAAGTCTGGGAGCCTGATTCCTCCAGCTCTGTTTTCTTTCTCAAGATTGCTTTGGCTATTCAGGGTTTTTTGTGTTTCCATACAAATTGTGCAACTTTTTCTTCTAGTTCTGTGAAAAATGCCATTGGTAGTTTGATAGGGATTGCCTTGAATCTGTAGATTGCTTGGGTAGTATAGTCATTTTCACAATGCTGATTCTTCCAACCCAAGCACATGGTATATCTCTCTATCTGTTTGTATCATCTTTAATTTCTTTCATCAGTTATATGATAGTTTTCTACCATATAGTTTTCTGAATACAGGTCTTTTGTCTCCTTAGGTAGGTTTATTCCTAGGTATTTTATTCTTTTTGTTGCAGTGATAAATGGGAGTGTTTCCTTAATTTCTCTTTCAGATATTTCATCATTAGTGTGTAGGAATGCAAGAGATTTCTGTGCATTAATTTTCTATCCTGCAACTTTACCCAATTCATTGATTAGCTCTGGTAGTTTTCTGGTGATATCTTTAGGATTCTCTATGTATAGTACCATGTCATCTGCAAACAGTGACAGTTTTACTTCTTCTTTTCTGGTTTGGATTCCTTTTATTTCTTTTTCTTCTCTGATTTCTATGGCTAAAACTCCCAGAACTATGTTGGATAAGAGTGGTGAGAGTGGGCAACCTTGTCTTGTTCCTGATCTTAGTGGAAATGGTTTCAGTTTTTCACCATTGAGGACGATGTTGGCTGTGTGTTTGTCATATATGGCCTTTATTATGTTGAGGTAAGTTCCCTCTATGCCTACTTTCTGGAGGGATTTTATTATAAATTGGTGTTGAATTTTGTCAGAAACTTTTTCTACATCTATTGAGATAATCATATGGTTTTTCTCCTTCAATTTGTTAATATGGTGTATCACATTGATTGATTTGCATACATTGAAGAATCCTTGCATCCCTGGGATAAACCCCACTTGATCATGGAGTATGATTCTTTTAATGTGCTGTTGAATTCTGTTTGCTAGTACTTTGTTGAGGATTTTTGCATCTGTGTTCGTCAGTGATATTGGCCTGTTGTTTTCTTTTTTTGTGACATCTTTGTCTGGTTTTGGTATCAGGGTGATGGTGGCCTTGTAGAATGAGTTTGGGAGTGTTCCTCTCTCTGCTATATTTGGGAAGAGTTTGAGAAGGATAGGTGTTAGCTCTTCTCTAAATGTTTGATAGAATTTGCCTGTGAATCCATCTGGTCCTGAGCTTTTCTTTGTTGGAAGATTTTTAATCACAGTTTCAATTACAGTGCTTGTGATCGGTCAGTTTATATTTTCTGTTTCTTTCCAGTTTAGTCTCAGAAGATTGTGCTTTTCTAAGTATTTGTCCATTTCTTCCAGGTTGTCGATTTTATTGGCATATAGTTGCTTGTAGTAATCTCTCATGATCCTTTGTATTTCTGCAGTGTCATTTGTTACTAATCCGTTTTCATTTCTAATTCTATTGATATGAGTCTTCTTCCTTTTCTTCTTGATGAGTCTGGATAATGGTTTATCAATTTTGTTTATCTTCTCAAAGAACCAACTTGTAGTTTTATTGATCTTTGCTATCTTTTCCTTCATTTTCACTTATGTCTGATCTGATCTTTATGATTTCTTTCCTTCTGCTAACTTTGGGATTTATTTGTTCTTCTTTCTCTAATTGCTTTAGGTGTAAGTTTAGGTTGTTTATTTTGAGATGTTTCTTGTTTCTTGAGGTAGGATTGTATTGCTATAAACTTCCCTCTTAGAACGGCTTTTGCTGCATCCCATAGGTTTTGGGTCATTGTGTTTTCACTGTCATTTGATTCTGTTTTATTTTTTGTTTTTATTTTATTTTATTTTTTTGTTTTTTTTGCGGTTTTTGGGGGGTTTTTTTGTTTATTTTATTTTTATTTTGTTTTGTTTTTTTTTGTTATTTATTTCTAACTGTTGTGGCCTCTCCTGTTGCGGAGCACAGGCTCCGGATGTGCAGGCTCAGCGGCCATGGCTTACGGGCCCAGCCGCTCCGCGTCATGTGGGATCTTCCCGGACCGGGGCACGAACCCGTGTCCCCTGCATCGGCAGGTGGACTCTCAACCACTGCGCCACCAGGGAAGCCCTGTTTCTAGTTTTTTTGGTTTCCTGTTTGAGTTCTTCAGTGATCTCTTGGTTATTTAGTAATGTATTGTTTAGCCTCCATGTGTTTGTAGTTTTTACAGATTTTTTTCCTGTAATTGATATCTAGGCTCATAGCGTTGTGGTCGGGAAAGATACTTTATACGATTTTAATTTTCTTAAATTTACCAACGCTTGATTTGTGACCTGAGATATGATCTATCCTGGAGAATGTTCCATGAGCACTTGAGGAGAAAGTATTCTGCTGTTTTTGGATGGAATGTCCTATAAATACCAATTAAATCCATCTTGTTTAATGTATCATTTAAAGCTTGTGTTTCCTTATTTATTGTCATTTTGGATGATCTGTCCATTGGTGAAAGTGGGGTGTTAAAAGTCCCCTACTATTATTGTGTTACTATCAATTTCCCCTTTTATGGCTGTTAGCATTTGCTTTATGTACTGTGGTGCTCATATGTTGGGTGCATAAATATTTACAATTGTTATAGCTTCTTCTTGGATTGATCTCTTGATCATTATGTAGTGTCCTTCTTTGTCTCTTGTAATAGTCTTTATTTTAAAGTCTATTTTGTCTGATATGAAAATTGCTACTCCAACTTTCTTTTGATTTCCATTTGCATGGAATATCTTTTTCCATCCCCTCACTTTCAGTCTGTATGTGTCCCTAGGTCTAAAGTTGGTCTCTTGTAGACAGCATATATATGGGTCTTGTTTTTGTATCCAGTCAGCTAGTCTATGTCTTTCAGTTGGAGCATTTAATCCATTTACATTTAAGGTAGTTATCAATATGTGTGTTCCTTTTACTCTTTTCTTATTTGTTTTGGGTTCATTATTGTAGATCTTTTCCTTCTCTTGTGTTTCCTGCCTAAGGAAATTCCTTTAGCATTTGTTGTAAAGCTGGTTTAGTGGTGCTGAATTTTCTTAGCTTTTGCTTGTCTGTAAAGGTTTTAATTTCTCCGTCGAATCTGAATGAGATCCTTGCTGGATAGAGTAATCTTGATTGTAAGTTTTTCCCTTTCATCACTTTAAATATGTCCTGCCAGTCCCTTCTGGCTTGCAGAGTTTCTGCTGAAATATCAGCTGTTAACCTCATGGGGATTCCCTTGTATGTTATTTGTTGCTTTTCCCTTGCTGCTTTTAATATTTTTTCTTTGTATTTAATTTTTGATAGTTTGAGTAATGTGTGTCTTGGCGTGTTTCTCCTTGTATGTATCCTGTATGGTACTCTCCGTGCTTCCTGGACTTGATCGACTATTTCCTTTCCCATATTAGGGAAGTTTTCAACTATAACCTCTTCAAATATTTTCTCAGTCCCTTGTTTTTCTCTTCTTCTTCTGGGACCCCTATAATTTGAATGTTGGTGCATTTAATGTTGTCCCAGAGGTCTCTGAGACTGTCATCAATTCTTTTCATTCTTTTTTCTTTATCCTGCTCTGTTGTAGTTATTTCCACTATTTTATCTTCCAGGTCACTTATCCATTCTATTGCCTCAGTTATTCTGCTATTGATTCCTTCTAGAGAATTTTAAATTTCATTTATTGTGTAGTTCATCATTGTTTGTTTCCTCTTTAGTTCTTCTAGGTTCTTGTTAAATGTTTGTTGTATTTTCTCTATTCTATTTCCAAGATTTTGGATCATCTTTACTATCATTACTCTGAATTCTTTTTCAGGTAGACTGCCTATTTCCTCTTCATTTGTTTGCTCTGGTGGGTTTTTACCTTGCTCCTTCATCTGCTGTGTATTTCTCTGTCTTCTCATTTTGCTCAACTTACTGTGTTTGGAGTCTCCTTTTTGCAGCCTGCAGGTTCGTAGTTCCCGTTGTTTTTGATGTCTTCTCCCAGTGGGTAAGGTTGGTTCAGTGGGTTGTGTAGGCTTCCTGGTGGAGGGGACTGGTGCCTGTGTTCTGGTGGGCAGGACCACGTCCAGTGGTGTGTTTTGGGGTGTCTGTGAACTTATTATGATTTTAGACTGCCTCTCTGCTAATGGGTGGGGTTGTGTTCCTGTTCTGATAGTTGTTTGACATAGGGTCTCCAGCACTGTAGATTGCTGGTCATTGAGTGGAGCTGGGTCTTAGAGTTGCGATGGAGATCTCTGGGAGAGCCTTCACCATTTGATATTACATGGGGCTGGGAGGTCTCTGGTGGACCAATGTCCTGAACTTGGCTCTCCCACCTCAGAGGCTCAGGCCTGACACCTGGTCAGAGCACCAAGACCCTGAAAACTGGGTTTACCTCTTGGTGGGTGTTGAGCCAGTAGACATAATCAAGCCAAAGAGCTGGAGGAGGAAAGATTCATTACTTGCAGCAAGTGATCTCTTTTGCTATTTTGAGTAGATATTGCCTAGTTGTTTCAATGGATGCCCAGAGAGGAATCCTCATTCTCATGGGGTGGGTATTTGATGTTTCGGTTGTTACTGCTGGAAACAGCCCACCCACTTTCTTGGCTCTACAGAACACAGGGAGGGGGATGTTATTGCACACGCTTCAAGCTTCTAGAAGTCTATCTTGGTAACCCCTGGGGTCACTGGCAGTCCGTTCCTTGTGTGCTAACCTGCTACGTTTGTATTAGAAGATGGATTTCTCAGCATGATACATCCAAATTAGTTCTCCCGTTGGAAGCCAGCATAGGATGCTAGTTGGGGCACAGCTGCAGCATAGGCAGGAGACATCAAAACGTGGGAGGGGGGAGATACGGCCATGAAATCAGTTTCTCTTAGGAGCGGGAGCCGTCAGGGCTCAAGTGACCCGTTTTCCTCCATTACCTGCAGCCCCTGCCTTCTCTCGTAGAGTTCTTACAATCCCGCTCCCCAACCTGTTCAGGTTCAGCTCCCTTTCACGGAGTGCTTACTGTATGTCAGATGCTTCTCCCCAGGATCAAGTTGAACTTTCTGAAGAGTCCAAGAACATTAGCTGCATCTCGGAGAGAGTGCAACAGAGGCTCAAAGAGGTGGAATGACTTTCAGAGTAAGCTTTTTAAAAATGTAAATAAGACTAAGTCACTTCCAGCTTAAGACCTGCCAATGTAAAGCCTTCCGATGTTCTCACCTGGCCTCTGCCCATAGCTCCAGTTTAATCCTAATCCCTGTCTCTTCCTCTCATCTCAATACAGGAACCATAGCCTTCTTTCTGCCTCTTAAGTACACAGGCTCATTGCTAACCCTGGGCCTTTGCATTTCTACTTCCCTCAGTCAAGAACATTTAGCCCCTAAGTGATAGGCAGTTGGTTTCTTCTGGCCACGGCACAGATGTCACCTCCTCAGGGGTGCCACATCTTTCTTGCCTCTCCCTTGCATCACACTCCCTCTCATTGCCCTGTTTTTTCCTGCAGACAGCTCTTCCCACAATCTGAAAACATTGTTTTTGTTGCTCACATGTTTTATTTGTTGATGTGGACTTTGGGGTTGCTTTTTTAAAAACTGTGTTTTAAAATCTGGGTAAACTGTTTATTTGTAGTTCCATGCAAGCCTTGACCTTAGCCTGGGAGGATGTGACCAGTGACCTCTCTGGTTGCAATTGGGATGGTGTCCCAGGTTCCTGGGACCTTTTTGCTTAGATTGTCCACCGAGGCTGGTTACACTGCATTTGGACGGCTTGTCTTCTCTCACAGGAAGTAGGTAATTATTGCAACAACCTGCAGCCCTACATAGATCTTCACTGAAGGGAAAACAGTTTGGTGCTGGCCAAAGCTGTAAGATGAGGTTAAAAGCTATCCTTTAAGAACTTATGGTTTCAAAAATAATTCATTCACACAATCATAGGTTTGTGTAGGTGTGTATATGTAGGTGCGCACACGAGATAAACATTCAATACAGATACAACCATATCGTGCCGCCACTGAGTGAAACCTTCCCCCTTTTGTTCTCAGGTTGTAAAGTCAAAAGTACTTAACAACTTATAATGGAGTTTGCAAGGTGTCAAGTCACAGGTTTCATGAGCTTTATTTGGCCTGCACAGTGTCCTGATTTAGCCCCCAACATTCTAAAATCTGGAAATACTACATGAAATTCTGGGTTTTTGGCTTCTCTTAAAAATTAAAGTTCTGGTGATACTGCATTTTGAAACAGCAGTAATGAGAGAGATGTGAGTAGTGGCTTCTTTATCTAGGAAGGGTCCGTACCCTTCAGGTTGCCACTTTTCCCATCTGAACCACTTCAGTCACTTATGTCACAGGATGGGAAATAGCAGGTAATGTGACTAATAAAAAAGGATATATCCATGTTCGTTAATTCATGTAATTGCCCAAGTTTACCAGTACAAATCTCTCTCTGAGAGAGAGAGAGAAGGTGAGGAATCAACATTTGAGATTACATTGGCTCAGAATAGTAGTAGCTTTTGATATCTAAATATTTCCTGCTACTTTATGCATCAAGACTTACTTAAAATAAGTGCTTGCACAGAAGTAATTACTTGATGATTACTTTAAGTGATGCATGTTGCTGGCTGTGATTTTTTTCAAATGATTATTTTCATTGATTAGTGCTTATAACCTACATACTGGCCAATGTCCCTTGTGGTCCAGCCTCAGAACCGTGTCAAATTCAGAGACACACAGTTAACAATTATTAAAAAGAAATTTTCCTCTTATTTGTATCTTTCCAACAACATTAATGGGGATCTAGTTTATAATGCACTTTAAGTAACAATTCTTAAAATTGACTTTCTTCTCCACTTTTGCTCTCTTGCCCCATGTTGTAAGCTGGATAATAACTCACTAAGATATCCATGTCATGATCTCTGGACTCTGTAAATATGTTAATATATTACCTTATATGGAAAAAAGGACTTTGCAGATTGACTAAACTAAGGATCTTTAGATAGGAAGATTATCCTGGATTATTCAGAGGGTCCCAATGATATAATCACAAATATCCTTATGGGGATAACAGAGGGAGAAGGAGAAGATGAAGGCATTTGATGGCTGAAGGAAAATGCTATGCTTCTTGATTTGAAGACAGAGGAAGAAGCCATGAGCCAAGGGATGCATTGATTACAGCTCTAGGAGCTAGAGATGGATTTAGGGAATGGATTTCCCCCCAGAGCCTCCCTTACCCACCTGATCTGTAAATGTCTCTTTTCTGTGTCTTGATACTGGTTATTTGGTCTCCAGAGATGAAGTGTTCATTGCCCTCCCACATAACTATTCCTTCTGTAATCAGTTCTCCCTGGAAGAAAATTCTTCCACAGATTGAAGTAATGTTTTCATTTCTTACGTCGTCCCACCCCTTGGTTGGAGTTATACTTGTGGGGCATCTATTTGGATTATTCTACTCCTCCCAAACTTGATATCCACCGAATTCCCAAGGGCTTGGACCTACTAAGGGCTGTCAGTTCAGCATTTGTACAGTGCTCCTTGTAAAGCAGCAAGAACCCTGATCCCTCCTCATCCTATAACATTCTTGATCTGGTTATTTGATGCCATTTGTAAGCTCATCTGATATGTGAGGCCATCTGAGAGATTTCTCAAGGCTCACTTCGGAAGACCCAAAGGAAGATATGTTAATTTTATAGTGATAATAATATTGATAACAATGTTGATAATAGTAGCTACCTTTTATTGGAAAACGGCTGCCAGGGAAAACCATATGCCAGGAAAAATGATTAATAAGCATCATTGTATCTAATCTTAATTAAAGGTAGGTGTTATCCTAGTTTATAGATGAGTAAACTGAGGCTCAGAGAGGTTAAATATATTCTCAAAGGCCACAGTGTTTGTCTCCCCCAGATTCTTCCTCTGTCTTTTGGTAATTGCCATAATTTTCCTTTGGGTTTCCACCCCTACCCCATGCAGTTCGTGTCCTTTGGAACAGGCAGGCCGTGTAACTCAGGCTTAAACCAATCAGAACAATTCCCATTCACTGGCCACAGCAAATGGTTTATTGATTAGTATGAGTCACGGTTAAGAACAATGAGATTGGAGAATATTTGGTTGGGGGAGCTTCTGAGAACCTTCTGAATAGACCCTCTTCTTATTACTGAGGACAAAGAAGAGCATGCATGTTGCTCTTGGAATGATTGACATGTTCCTATCTTGTGTCCATAGTGTCGTTTTAACAGGGAATGCAGAACGGAGTGTTGGAAAGGACAAAATCTTGATGGCATCATTGGTCCAACGACTCAAAATAATCCTGAAGCCATCTTTGTCACCAGTCATTCTAGTTACATTAGCTGATAATATCTCTTCTGAAAATTAAAAAAAAAATTTACTTTTTACTTTTTCAATTTATTTTATTGAAGTATAGTCGGTTTACAATGTTTTGTTAATTTCTGCTGTACAGCAAAGTGATTCATTTATACGTAGATTTGCCTTCTTTTTCATGTCCCTTTCCACTATGGTTTATCACAGGATATTGAATACAGTTCCCTGTGCTATACAGTAGGACCTTGTTGTTTACCCGTTCTATATATAATAGTTTGCATCTGCTAATCCCAGATAAAATCTTCTCCATTGTTTAAGATAGTTTGAATTTTCTGTCATTTGCAACCAGGTGAATCCTAACTGGTAGATACACTCAGCTAGTAAGTAATGAGGCCATGATTCAAACCCAGGACTGTCTGGTTCCAAAGTCTATGCCATTTCTGCTCTTCTACGCTTGATTTAGATAGACCTTCTTTTGATAGAATCACAATCTCAGAGCTGGAAGAGACCCATGAGATCATAACACTCAGCCTCTGATCTTACAGACAAGGAAATTGAAGCCAAAAAAGGAAAAGTAACTTGTCCAAGTAAAGTGAGGTTCAAGTCTAAGGTGGGCTGAACCCAGTGCACTGCTCTTCGCATCACAGCAACTTTATTCCTTTTTCTGTTAAATGGATTTTTCTCAGGGATTCAGATCCCTTGCCTGCAGATCATGGATACAGCAAGTGATGGGACAAACTTCTGGGGCCAACAGGAGTTTGGAGGTCACTTGTGAAGTCTGCCTTTTGTGTTGCAACTAAGACTAGGATCAAAGCCATTGGGATGAAAAGCTGAAGATACCCAGTATTGTATCCATTTTTGGAGAAAGAGAGAGAAGGGAGTGAGCAAGGGCAGCAGGGAAGGGAAAGAGTAGAAAAAGGAGAGAGAAAGAGGAAAAAAGTGCTCATGAGATGCTGTCCAAAACAAAGGAAGCATGATAAAGGAGAATAATCTTTGCCTTTCTCCTCGACAAAATGAAATCTGTGTAGATAAGATTGTCCAACGTATCCAGAATGCTGCTTCTCTCTTCCCTGTTTCTCTCAATATTCCATGCCAAAGTACCTTCAAGGACTTTAGGGTCACTTAATAGAGATTTAGGAACATAACTCAGTGCTTGATACTTCAAACAAGTGGCCCATTGGTGAAAAAGGAAAGAGATGTTGTATCAAGTAATTTTAGAGGAATTCTCATGAAAGGATATTGGATTTTTACCTTCTCTCTTGATAGCTGAGCCATGAATGCTTCTCATTTTCCTTTTAGGAGGACAAGAAATTTTCTTCTTCTGTACTAGTAGGAGTAGAAAAGAAGCAGCAGCAACTAATACATGAATTTTACCACATGTGGTCGGCAGAATAATGGCTTCCCAAAGATGTACATGTCCTAATCCTCAGAATCTGTGCATGTGTTATTGCATGTGGCAAAAGGGACTTGGAAGGTGTGATTCAGTTAAGGATCTTGAGATGGAGAGATTATCCTGGATTCCTCAGGGGAGCCCAATGTCATCACAAGGGTCCTCAGAAGTGAAGGAAGGAGGCATCAGGGTCAGAGACAGAGGAGGAGATGTGATGACAGAGGCAGAAGGAGCAGAGTCGGAGTAATGAGATTGCTGGGAGGAGACGTGTCCCAAAGGATGTGGTAAATCCTAGAAGCTGGAGAAAATCAAGGAAATGGATTCTCCCCTAGAGCATCCAGAGGAACACAGCCCTGTGGACACTTTGATTTTAGCCCAGTGAAGCCCATTTAGAACCTATGACCTCCAGAATTGCAGGATAACGTGTGTTGTCTCAAGCCACTAAAGTTATGGTAATTTGTTACAGCAGCAAATGGAAAGTAATACGTCTTGTGACAGGACCTGTGCTCATTGTATTGCATATATTGTTGCTTAATTTTGATCAATCCTTCATTGTAAAGACGACAAAATACTGCTCAGAGAGGTAAGTTAATACACGTAGGGTCACTTCATTAGTTAAGTGGTTGAGTCAGGATCTGAACCTAGGCAGTCGGATACCTGAACCTGGTCCCTTAACCACTGCTCTCTGCTACCTCCCTAACACGGCTGGGAAGTAGTAGACATAAAAACGTCCTTCCTGGACCATCAGGTGCCTGGGAGGCTGCCTTAAGTGTAAAGTTCTGTGCTGTTCTGAGGGAGGTACTCAACTCGTATCATAGGAATTGTGATACATTGGAATCGCTAACTTAACTTTGGTTGTTCTGTGGATGTCGTGCTTCCATTGGCTCTGACCTGACTGCAGGGATAAGGATTCCAGGCATCCTTACACTCAGACCGCCCACCCCGTCCACCTCCAGTATGTTTGTGTTCCTCAGGTAGCCATCTAGGAATTCATCCCTGGGCAGCAGGAAGGGGAAAGCCATGCATGTCATTGGAACAGATACAACACCTGAATGGGGGGGGGGCAATTGCGGAAGTATTGGTGACTATCATCAGAACCATTCGTGGAGTTGGAGAGGAAGGTCGGAAGGGGTTCCCCACAATCCTGAAAAGGAAATAGAGCCTCGAGAGGACAGGGTGGGAGCAAGGGAGAGAGGAGGAGGAGAGAGAAAGAGGAGGGAGAAGGGCCGAGAGAGGGAGGAAGAGGGAGAGACGGATACTGAAATAAATTGAGGATGAGACATAGAAAGGCATATACTACAAACACAGAGAAAAGAAGTAAGGTTTTGCAGGGCAATTTGCTGTTCTTTATTAAAATCAAAAGAGCATCTACTCTGCAATTCAGCAGGTCTGCATTTGTTTTATTTCAGTAAAATGCCCATAATGTAAAGTTTACTACTGTAACTACTTTTAAAGTGTGTACACTTCTGTGGCACTAAGCACATTCACCATGTTGTGCAGCCATCACCATTATCTAGTTCCAGAACTTTTTTTTTATCACCCAAATGGAAACCCCAACTTATTAAGCAGGCATTCAACGTTCCCCCCTCCCCCAGCCCCTAGCAACCGGCAGTCTGCATTCCCTCTATATGGATCTACCTATTCTGGCCATTTCACAAATGGAATCATTCAATATTGTGTAAGGATTCTTTCATTTAGCATGTTTTTGAGGTTCATCCGTGGTGTGGCGTGTAGCAATGGCAACAAAAATAACCAGACATGTAGGTCAGTAACTCACCTGTACCATGAGAAAAAAGAACTTGATAGAACGAAATAGGGTCTTACACTGATATGGAGCGGTCTCTAAGACGTTGTTTTGGGTGAAAACAGCTAGTTATAGAACAAAAAGCATATCTGGTTATTTATGTAAAAAGTTATGAAACAGGGTGTTATAATTCTCTATATAAATATAGGCTCATAAATGCACAGGCAGAGGTTTGGATGGGAACACAACAAACTTATAACACTGCAGCAGTTGCTCTGGGATTAGGGGTGATGGTCAAGGGATCAAGAAGTCAAGGTCAAGAGATCAGTGTTTGGATTTGCCACAGGAGAATATGTTCATATATTGAATGTGTACGTATAAATGGATGGAATTGAAAGAAAACAAGAAAAAGAGTGAAAGAGAGAAAGAGACCAACAATGCTGAGAAAAAGTCACAGGGAGAAGGCCACAGTGGGGCAGAGAGGCCCTGGGGTGGAATTTGGGTGAAATTGTTCATCACAACATTAACTCTACTCTTGGAGCGTTCTGAACAGCATGTGTGGGGAGTGTTGAAGAGTGAGGGCTTTCAGACTCCATCTTCTCCCCATTGTGATAAACCGAATTTAACCATAACATCTCAAACGCTGGTGATTATTGGTTTGTTCCAGTGTTAGGACGTCTTAGAGGCCAGTTCAGGATGAAGCTACTGTGTTGAGTCTTACTCGGCAATCAGTGTTTCGATTTTAGAGAAAGTTTTTCAAGCTTAATCAAGTTGTTCTTTCTTTGTTGTCAGTATGATAAATTTTGAAGATGGTGGTGATTAAAAAAAAAATTGTGATTTGCTTAAAAGAATGGAAGAGCATAGCTTAAGGAATTGTGTAAAGATTGGTGTCTTTTGCTTGAAACTTCATAGCAGTTAACTATTCAATGCATGAGAAATAATTTTATGATTAAGAAAAAAAACCTGGTGGAGGAATTAGACCAGAAAAATGAGCAGTATTTTTTTCCTTGTTAAGAACTGTGAATTCTGGTTTGGGATCCTCACTCCCCCAATTCATTTACCCATTCTTCAGGATTATGATTATTTTTTATTGACGTATACTTGATTTACAATGTTGTGTTAATTTCTCCTGTACAGCAAAGTGATTCAGTTATATATATATATATATATATTTCAGATTATTTTCCACTATAGGTTATTATAAGATATTGAATATAATTCCCTGTATTACAATAAATCCTTGTTGCTTATCTATTTTATGCATAGTAGTTTGTATCTGTTAATTCCATACTTCTAATTTATCCCTGCCCCCCATCCCTTTCCCCTTTGGTAACAATAAGTTTTTTTTCTATGTCTGTGAGTCTGTTTCTGTTTTGTATATAGATTCATTTCTATTAATCTTTAGACTCCACATGTAAGTGATATCATATAATATTTGTCTTTCTTTGCTTGACTTACTTTACTTACTATGATATTCTCTAGGTCCATCCATCAGCATTATTTAATGAGTGGTTATTATGCACCAAATGCTAGGGAATTAAAAAATAGGCATGGCCTGTTTCCATGGATGGAGTTTATAGTGCACTGGGGGAGACAGATGTTCAACAACAACTAAAACAATTATGTATACGTGATGACAAATCCTGACAAAGGAAATTCTGTGTAGACAAATGAATTTGGAAAATTACTTACAGGTGTGCCCACCAAAATCCACTCAGGGACTGATCACTTGGGAGAAGATGTCTAGTTGGATTTCTACACTATGGCCTCAGGCAATTAATTTTCTCTCTTATTGATTATGGTAATGGGTAGTAGCAGGTCTTCTGAAGTTCAGTTTGCATTTAGTTGAACTCAATTTCCTTGTGTGCCTCAGTCTGAAAGAATCTCTGTTTGGGAGAGCACAGGGAGTGTGCATCCTAGCAGTGGGAGCAGAAGTGCGTTCACACAGTGCAACATCGTGGAAGAGACTGAGGCTAGCTCCTTCTGCAGCTGAGTCATCAAGGCAGAAAGAAGCAAATGATGATGCAGTTGAATGTAATTGTTGGAGAGGACCTTCCACCTTGCATCACTCTGCCATTTTCTTGGTTGTCTTGCTTCTTTCCTTTCTGGCATCCTTTTCTTCCATCCTTTTATTACTTTATTCCCACACTTGTGTCTCCTTTCTTTCCTTTCTAAGCCCTTCTTTCTCATTCTGTTGCCTTCTGTTCTCTTCCTTCCTCGTCTCAACCCTCTTACTCCTTGCTCTCTCTTGGTCCCTCCTGTTAGTCTGTTATTTTAGCTCCTTAGTCGATTATTTTACCTCTTTGCTTGCTCTTCACTGTACTTCCAACTCTCCTTGTTTCTTTTATTTCTCTACCTCCCTACAAGCCCCTCCCCCATTATATCTTAGATCCATTGAAGGTGCCACGAGAATTCTACACACATCACTCCCTTATCCCTCTGTAAATGGCAGTTAGGGTCATAGGGACCACTTACCCCTTGCACTGAAAAGGCATTCTGAGGATATAGGATTGGGGGAACCACTCAAAGGAAATTGACTGGGAGATGTAGAATGCAAGAATCATTAACTTTATAGGCACAGTGTATGGTGTGTGTGTGTGTGTGTGTGCGTGTGTGTGTGTGTGTGTCTGTGTGTGTGTGTGTTGGAGGTGGGGAGAAGACAAGGAAGTGGGAAGTGTTGATATCAGATGACCAGGACCTTGGGTGTGTTTATCTGTTTGGGAGATTTCATTCTGGGTCAGACTGGTTTGAAGCCCTTCTTCATTTGCTCACATAATTTCAAGCTTTCCCCCCCCACCCTTGTATCGGTGCCAGTGTGTTTGGAAAGAGTGAGACTTCCTCACGATATCTCAGCAAAACAACGACAACAAAATTCTAGTCTTTATTGAACCTCCTGAGGGGTGAACACCTAGAAAGTCTTTAAATAATCCTAGTTCCTCATTTTCCCTTCCGTGAACCTGCTTCAAAATCTCTCGTCTTGGGCTCCCCTGGTGGCGCAGTGGTTGAGAGTCCGCCTGCCGATGCAGGGGACACAGGTTCGTGCTCCAGTCCGGGAAGATCCCACATGCCGCGGAGCGGCTGGGCCCGTGAGCCATGGCCGCTGAGCCTGCGCGTCCGGAGCCTGTGCTCCGCAACGGGAGAAGCCACAACAGTGAGAGGCCCGCGTACCGCAAAAAAACAAACAAACAAGCAAAAAAAACCTCTCATCTTTTATTTGTTCCTCAAATTCTCTGGACTGTTTCTTTATCACCTACATCAGCTTAGCCTTACTTTCCCTTGTCCCTTCCCCAACCCTCCCCAAGTCTTCACATGCCCAGTTTCTTCTTATCATTTGGGTCCTCAGAGTGGCCTTGTCATGATTCTCCCTTGAAGTTACTTCTAACCTTTTGTAAGGTGGAAAAGATACCTTGGAGCATTTGTTGAAAACCAAGGACTCTCTTCACAGGAACATGCACATACATATAATAGTTTTCATTTTCTCTAATCTCAGGAGATTTTTCAGCTCCTTGAAACCCATCTCTCTGGACCTTTTGGGCATCTGTACTGCCAGCTCAGTCCCGGTGGTGTCCCTCCTTTGTCACACACTGTCATGTCAGCTTACATTTATCTGCTTCTTATAAAACTAGCTGAAATGAGGTTGCTTGTTTGCTTATCTGTTGTCATCAAGATCTTGGCCAAGATCACCTCCATTACCAGCAGCTGGAGGCAATAGGAAACATTTTCAGGATAAAGACAGTCCAATGACATGCAGATGTTGAGCCTAGAATGTTGCTTAATTTTTTTGTGTGTGCGGTGATGTAGGTGCCCCTGGCCTGAAACTTCATCCAGAAACTCTCGATGTTATACATGGTGGTTTCCATTTGTATTCAAATCCTCCCCTGTCTGTGGTCTTCTCTTCTATTTGCTCTCTGTCTATTTTGATAGAAGTCAATAGTCCCCTCTTCTTGCCCCTGCATTTAGAAAAGCGAATCAACTTTCTAGTCTCCCCACTCCTTTGACACACAAAGGCTAGCCTTTTGGGGACGTCAATCCTTGGGACAGAACTTAGTTAAGACAGTGTTTTCTTCCTAATTGATTGGATCCCGTTGCTGAGACCCTCTCATTCCACCTCTCACCTGGGATTGTGGAGGGCTCCACCATCCCCCAAACAATGACATTTTGCTTTATTGCCTCGGAGAGAAGGAGATAGAAAGCATGGGCACAGGCGAGATGAGACAGGTAACTGAAGTTACCTCCTCAAATAACAGAAAGAAACTCTCCAGGAGCTGATAAATGGGTTTTGTATTCTGACAGGGACAAGGCTCTCTTCAGCAGTTTGCCTTGGGAATTGGAAAAAAATGAATCTCGTCATTGAAGAGCGAGAGTTTTCTTTTTTTATTTTAATTAATTAATTTATTTATTTTTGGCTGCATTAGGTCCTCATTGCTGCATGCAGGCTTTCTCTAGTTGCAGTGAGCAGGTGCTACTCCTCATTGTGGTGCGCGGGCTTCTCATTACAGTGGCTTCTCTTGTTGCGGAGCACGGGCTCTAGGCACATGGGCTTCAGTAGTTGTGGCATGCAGGCTTCAGCAGCTGTGGCTCGCGGCTCTAGAGCTCAGGCTCAGTAGTTGTGGCGCACGGGCTTAGTTGCTCCGTGGCATGTGGGATCTTCCCGGGCCAGGGACCAGGGCTCGAACCCGTGTCCCCAGCATTTGCAGACGGATTCTTAACCACTGCACCACTAGGGAAGTCCCTTCATTTTGTTTATTTAAGTGGGGTATTGCTGAGTATTTGTGCCAAAGATGTGAGATGATAGCACCCAGGATCATATTCCGTATAGTGAATTTCTTCTTCCCTTGCTCCAGAATGTTCAAGAATAAGTATCCATCTGCAATTCCTGTAAGGTAGCAAATGGCTCTTTGCAAGTGAGTCGACATGAGCATGCAGCAGAACCAAGAGACTGCAATGATGCTTCTGAAATCTGGGACAGTAGTGAGAACAACTGCTGAACCCTTTCCTTCCACAAGCATCTACACTGACTCATGATGTACCTTGAGGTTTCTTGCCCCTGTTGACCTGGTACCTGGGGTCTTTACCGGGGGGTGGGAGTGGAGATGGGGCAGATTTAGGTTTTGGCCTTAGTTCTCCATTTTGACAGAGTGATTGGGTGCCTTAGAGGAGGTCACCCAGTTCCTCTGTGTCTTTGGTTCCCCACCTTCAATACAGGATGGAGACACATCCCACGCACAGGAGAGGTTTGAAATGGAAGAGTCTCAATTCTTAGGGAAAACAAAACAATTTTTTTAAAACTATGAGAGTTTATCATCATTACTTACTGAAGGAAAATATAGTGTTGGAAGCAAGATTGAAAGGAGTTGTATTAGGGCTCGAGAATAGCTCCTGTTGTATTTCCTATTATGTACTGTCACTCAGTCGAGCATTGCCTGTCTCAGATTTGTTCAGTATCAACATTTCCCTGTGAACTGCATTTCACGTGGTTGCTTTGATTCCTCTTTGGCCTGATTTATTAGCCTTGGTTGATGCAAAGCTAACCTCTGTATGAAATCAAGAACAATTTATAACCTTCCCCATCAGCAAATATCCAGAACATCATTCACAATAAATGAGTTAGTTGGTCCTTTTCTTTGCCTCTGGTTGAAGAGGCTAAAACAGGGTGGGTTATTTTAGCCATAGATACCTTCTCCCTAACTTCAGGCACTGAGAAATATATTGACCTGCTTCTTACCTTTTTTTTTTTTGCGGTACACATGCCTCTCACTGTTGTGGCCTCTCCCATTGCGGAGCACAGGCTCCAGACGCGCAGGCTCAGCGGCCATGGCTCACGGGCCCAGCCGCTCCGCGGCATATGGGATCTTCCTGGACCGGGGCATGAACCCATGTCCCCTGCATCGGCAGGCGGACTCTCAACCACTGCGCCACCAGGGAAGCCCTGTTTCTTACCTTTGATGGCTCAAAGAAATGGGACATAAACAGTTTGCAGTGAACTAGCAGAGTGCAGCTGGCCCTTTTTCTGCTGAGCAAATAGAATATCTCATTCCTATTCCATCTTCACATGGGAACATAAACTCCCAGAGCTTCTAGATAGATTTATCCCTCTCTTCATTCTTCCAGATTTCTTTATAAGCTGTCTTATCATCTGAGAGGCCTTTACATTAAGAACCATGATTACAACTTGAAATCACATCATTTATTTTACCAATTGGATCATTTAGTAATTCAGAGCTAGACTTTGGGGTTAGATGACCAAGATTAAATTGTTTCTCCACCTTGGGGACGTCATTTCCTCTTTGGGAAGTATTTTCCTAATCTGCAAACTGAGTTAATAGTACCTGATACTACATTATTGGGAGCGTTAAATCTGATAACTCTTGTAATGTGCTGAGTGCAGTGCCTCATTAAGAAATGCCAGATATCTGCTTTTTTTCCGTTTTGTTTTTAATGAGGACATTGGCATCTTATAAGCGTCAGGTCATTTGTTAAAACAAGAAAACTGTATTATCCAAAAACTACCTTACAAGCTCTGTTAGCCAAAATTTCCCTTACACTTGACCTTTATGAGAAAGAGACAGGTAAAAGAAATACCAATAGAAAGAACATTTTCAAAATTCTACCGCTAGGCAGAATCTACAATCAGCATTCATCTTTACCTCAACCCTATAATATTGATCTTTGGGCAAGGATTATTGATGTTCAGGGTGATGGTACCAAAACCCTGCCAAGGTCAGCATCACACATCAAGATTCAACACGCATCAAGATATCATCTCCTTATTAAGCAGAGAAATGGACCAACGGATTAAGTTTTCAACATTGACTTGAAGGGAAAATATTGGTTAGTTATAGGATGAAAACTGTTAGCTAGATAGGTCTATTGATTATACCTTTCTTCCTTCTCATCTTTCTGGTTGACAATATTGGATTCTTATTGATCTTGGGCTACATTATATAAAAAGTGGGAGTACTGTGGGGCTCTGTGGTATTGTGTAAAGTGTTCTTTATTCTTTGTCCTTGTTTAAAATGTGTGTGTGTGTGTGTGTGTGTGTGAGAGAGAGAGAGAGAGAGAGAGAGAGAATGGGAGAGGAGATAGAAGATAACCATTAGGGGGAATAGACTTGGAGGGAGGTTTCTGGTGATGTCCTGTACCTTGATTTGGTAAGTGGTTACATGGGTATGTTCAAATTGTAAAAGATTAATTGAGTGGTAATCCATAATGATTTGTCCACTGTTCTTATGTATTAAAATTTTACTAAAAATGTATCTGTGAGACATGCATACACACAAATACATATTTACAACAAGGGCCTCTATTTTTCCATGTCCAGTGGAGACACAGTCCCAAAACATCTTGGCATCTCCTTCCTTCCATGTTGATTCTTGCTGCCGACAGGCCCACGTTTCTCTTTGCACCTGGTATTCTTCCATTGCCTCCGTCAGGTGGTGCAGTGGGAGACATGCAGACTTCAGAAGCAGAGAAACCAGTGTCTGCATCTTGGGTGTATTTTTTTTATAAGCCTCAGATTTCTTGTCTGCAAAATGGTTGCTGTGAGAATTAGAGATGATTCAGGTAAACCGTTCTTAGTATTAGCCTTGCACTTTTTGGATTCATCTCTTGGGCAGACACAACTCCTTGCCCCCAGTCTGAAAAGACATTGACTTTTGTAGAGCAACCTTTTGATAGTTAGGAAATCGGTTCCATGCTTGGGAATTACCCCTTCTAGAATGGATGTGTCTACCCAACCTAGATCTGAGTTCACCAGGATCCTCCTAGAACTATTTAAGACCATTATCTCTGAACTGGGTAAGTAGAGTAAACAGATATCATGTAAGTGAGAACTTCTCTTTCTTTGCCTTTATTTAAGCCAAATGTGTGCAACTTGACTGTCTAGTCATTTGCTTCTGTTTGGGGTCACTGGTTTTATTTTCTCAGCGTAGCTCAAGGTGGAGGTGACTAGGTATTTTTAGTATGCTGCTTTTTAAATATGTGTGGGCACGTTTGTTTACTTTCATATGCCCTCATTTATTTTTGCTGCATTTGGCCAAGGTATAAAGTAGCCATTATCAGGTAGATACTACTCTTAGTGAATAGGCGGAATTCCACAGGAGTGCCTAACGGTATACAAAGAAAATGACATTATTCTAGTTGCTTTTTTTCTTCTGAATTACAGATGGAAGTGAGTAGACTATGATATGCAACCACATAACAGATATTTTTAAAAAAGGAAGAGGTAGCATGTGTTTGGGTCATCTTTATCGTTCTTTCACCAGTAAAGTTTTGAGAGCTCTGGGACAAGCCATGGCTGTTTTTTCCATAATTAGTAACCTGGTGGCAGGCACCAAATTATGTGCCCAGTGAAAAGTCAAGTCCCTAAAACAATGTCTCCGAGTGGGGTCCGTGGAACAACTGCACCAATAACACCAGACATGCGGGTTCAAAATACAGATTCCCGGGCACCATATCCAGAGAATCTGAGTTGGGCTGGAGTGGAACTCAGGTATATGCCTTTAAAAAGCTCATTTAGGTGATTCTGATGCTCACCAAATTATCAAATTACTGCCTCCCGCACTCTAAAAGTTTGGAGCACGGAAAATCCCTATGTGAGATTGTAGGGATTCTGGAAGAGGAAGAGTGATATCTAGATCTTGCAGGATAAACTGACAAAACTAGCATATTGAGGGATGGACTGGGAGTTTAGGATTAGCAGTTGCAAACTGGTATATATAGAATGGAAAAACAGTAAGGTCCTGCTGTATAGCACAGGGAACTATACTCAATATCCTGTGATAAACCAGAAAGGAAAAGAATATGAAAAAGAATGTATATATATGTATAACCGAGTCACTTTGCTGCACAGAAGAAATTAACACAACATTGTAAATCAACTATACTTCAATTAAAAAAACTAGCACATTTTATTTCTTTAAAAAATCTTTTGGTTGTTTAAAATAGAAAATACTATGAAATATAATAGAAAAAGATCACTTGTAATCCCATCACTACCATAATATTTTGTTTTTCAATGTATAGTTTTTCAACTTTTTTTTTTCCTCATGAGTATCTTTGACGGTCGTCTTTTGCGTGTTCGTGTCCTGCTTTTATTCACCCAATGTCTAAACTTAAACATTTCCCATGTTATTATAACCTCTCCATAAGCACTCTTTTCTTGGTTGTAGAATATTCTTTCTTATCAGTGTATCTTGGTACTCAGGTAGAACAGTGGTGTTGATGATTTCTGTTTCCAAAGAAAGATGAATGCTATTTCTCCTTCAAAGTTGTTACTCCGGCCAAATGATTAAGAACCCTCCATTTGCCAGAATCTAGATGATGGTGATTACCTATGGTTTTAGCCAGATAATGACCTCATTTCAATGTATTTTCACTTCTGATGATGAAGACAGATAAGAACCAGAAGGATAAATTGAAGTTTCTTCCCTTTCCATATGGAGAACCATATAGAAATGAACACGTAAATTATTTGGCCCCATAGCTGGATGTTGTAATAACACCATTTGGTTTATTCTTATTGATGGCAAGGGAATCTAGCTAGCCCACTTACCGGAGGAACATACTCAGAATCGGGCAAATCAGGCAACTTTTGCCAATAATTTAGTTTCTGGCAGAACCTCATGGAGAGTCAGGTTACTCTTTAGAGTGTGTGTGTGTGTGTGTGTGTGAACACATGAGTGTACATGTGAGGGAAGGCACACATACTGGTGTGTGTGCATTTGTAGCTGAAAGAATGTCTCATCAAGAATAAGCCTATCAGGGAAATCCTGGTGCTTCTTGGCTTGTGGAAGCATCACCCTGAGCTGTCTCTTCCTTCATCTTCACACGGTGTTCTCCCTGTGTGTGTCTGTTTCCAAACTCCCTCTTTTCATAAGGACAGCAGCCACCCTAACGACTTCACTTTAAACTTGATTTCCTCTGTAAAGACTCTGTCTCCAAATACGGCCACATTCTGAGGTAAGAGGGGTTAGGACTAAACATGGATTCTGGGGGTGTGGTGGGGGATACAGTTCAACCTATAAGAGGCATATTATTTAACAGTAACCCTCAAAATATAAAGATAAATCGTCCTACGTATGAAAATGTACACTGAATAATGATACTGAAAAAATAAGAGAATTACATAGTGAAAGAGTCTTTGCCTGCCTATTTATCTATCGATCTGTCTACACATACACACACACATTGTATATGTATGTATAATATAGTGGCTGCCTATGAAAGAAGGAGGAAATAGGATACAGTGGAGTAGAAGCTAGACTTCTTTGAACGTATGCTATTTTTATAGATTTGATTTTAGAAATATTTAAATATTTATCTAATTATGAGAAATGAAATAAAAAGCAATTCCTAAGTACTAAAAGTAAAGTAAAACAAGTAAATCTAATTTTTGCAATAACCACGCAGAAAAGAACTATTCCAAATGACCTTAAAACAGAACTTTGTATATACGAGGTGGAATAATGCATCCTAAGGACAAAAGGAATAGCAAAAAATCTTGTTTTCAGTATTTTCAGGGATAGTAATAATAATATTGTTTTTCTGAGCCTTGTATGCGTATAGTGTGGGATAAAGAAAATTAGTAATTATGTTGATGACATGGAGAATGAGCCTTTTGTCGTAAGAGAAAGAAGAGATCTGTGAGATTGAATCCTGAACTTGAATAAAAGGTATCAGGATGAACTTATGATGTATTTTAACTTAAAATACATATACTCTGGAATACTAGTCAACCTCGTAACAATAAGCGCCTCTAGAATCAGATTTTGGTTTCAAATACTATTTTGCATTGAGAGAAACCACTGGGAAAGTAGCTCTTTCAAGGTGTGGGGACTGATCCTTCCTGGAGCATCATTTCAGAGCAGAGAGCAAAGCAGTTAGACTGAAGGTCAAAAGAACCCAGAAGCCAACCCGAAGTCCCCAATGGCCAGAGATGGAACAATTTGGGCATTAATAAGGATACTAAGAGCAATATCATCAGATTTCACTTTCTATGTGGGTGGGTGTGTGTGTGTGTGTGTGTGTGTGTGTGTGTGTATTCGTATACATACATATATATATCAGATGTCTCCTCTATGTATACAGAACTTTATAGTTCCCAAGTGTGTTTGAATACATTCATTCATTCAGTGACTATTTATTGACTGCTTAGATGCCTGATACTGCACCAGATGATGAGGATACAGTATGAAAAGACCCCAGCTTCAGACACCGATATACAGGAGAAAAAACTAATCATAGATTTTAAAAAGTGCTATGGAGGAAGAAAAAAAGCAGGGAGCCATGGTAAAGACTAATGGGCAAAGACCCTTCTCTAGAAAAGGAAGATGTCTCAGTGCAGATGACACTTAAGATGAAAGATGAAAAGGAGCCACTAAAGATGGGAAGAGTCAGGGGAAAAGCATTCCAGGCTGACGGAACAGCAAGTACAAAGACGCTGAGGCCAGAGAAAGCTGATCGCAGTCTGGAAACTGTCGAGGTCTGTTGTGGTTAGGGAACAGTGAGTGAGAGGGAGAGTGGCCCAAGGAATTCGATCTAATTTGGCTTTCAGAATAACCATGTCGTCTGTCCTTATTGCTCCTCTCATTTCATAGATGGGAGAACCAAGGCAGCCCTCTTGTGTCATTGCTAGTAAGTCACGGAACAGAAGCTCGGATTCCTTTCATCGGACTGCAGAACTGGTGTTCCTCCAAGCAGATAAACTAAAACCTGTTACAGTCAAATGAGAGTGGTGAGAGTGGACATCCTTGTCTTGTTCCTGATCTTAGTGGAAATGCTTTCAGTTTTTCACCATTGAGTATGATGTTTGCTGTGGGTTTGTCATATGTGGCCTTTATTATGTTGAGGTAGGTTCCCTCTATGCCCATTTTCTGGAGAGTTTTTATAAATGGGTGTTGAATTTTGTCAAAAGCTTTTTCTGCATCTATTGAGATGATCATATGGTTTTTATTCTTCAATTTGTTAATATGGTGTATCACATTGATTGATTTGCGTATATTGAACAATCCTTGCATCCCTGGGATAATCCCACTTGATCATGGTGTATGATCCTTTTAATATGTTGTTGGATTCTGTTTGCTAGTATTTTGTTCAGGGTTTTTGCATCTATGTTCATCAGTGATATTGGTCTGTAATTTTCTTTTTTCGTGATATCTTTGTCTGGTTTTGGTATCAGGGTGATGGTGGTCTCATAGAATGAATTTGGGAGTGTTCCTTCCTCTGCAATTTTTTGGAAGAGTTTGAGAAGGATGCGTGTTAGCTCTTGTCTAAATGTTTGATAGAATTCGCCTGTGAGGCCATCTGGTCCTGGACTTTTGTTTGTTGGAAGATTTTTAATTACAGTTTTCAATTTCATTACTTGTGATAGGTCTGTTTATATTTTCTAATTCTTCCTGGTTGAGTCTTGGAAAATTGTACCTTGCCAAGAATTTGTCCATTTCTTCGTGGTTGTCCATTTTATTGGCATAGAGTTGTTTGTAGTAGTCTCTTATAAACCTTTGTATTTAAACCTGTCAATAGTCTTAGTCTCCTCTTGCCTCACTCCTCTTACAACCAGAGAGGTCAGTTTACGCTGTGCATGGCACGACCAGCAGGAGGGACTTGTGTTGAAAAAAGAAGTGAGATTCCATCTGCTTCTCAAACCGATGTCAGCATTACTTCACAGGTTTTGCTGTAGGAGTAGGAAATGTGGGTACAACTTTTTTAATGTCTTACAAGTGTCTGTGGGTACATAGCAGAATCTACTGTCACATCCATCTGCTGCTCTCCCTCTGTCTCACTGAGTAACCTGCCATTTGAGATGGAGAACCAGAGCCACATCATGTCATCAGAACAGAGATTAAGACATCACTGGTTCCGGTGGAGCTTGGCAGCTCAGAATATGAAGCGAGTTGCTTTCATCTTCCGAGAGACGCCTACTCTTGATTCCCTGTTTTCTCGTCTCCAAAGAGAAAAGTAATGAAAAGCCTTCTGGAGGAGTGTTCTACTGGCACAGTTGTTTTCATGGTGAACTTGACCCAGGTCACAGAGTGGGAGAAATTTGATGTTGTCATTGAGGATAGATCTTTTCTTGAGGAAGAGGGGGAGGGGGAGAAGACCTATGGAGCGCTCTGCATACTCATGATAATCCTTACAAAAGCCCAGCCAGTCTAGGAATTGCCAGGCTAGGAATTATAATCACCTTTCTACAAATAAGCACACTGAGGCTAAGTGAGGTTAGAAGACCTGCCCAAGTTCACACAGACAAGAAGCTGAACCAGGCCTGTGCAGCCCCATTCCCTGAATCACACAGCTTCTCCATGGATGCTTTGACATGTGAGTGGTTGGTGCTTTGCAGTGTTCTAGAAATGTAGCATCCAAAAAATGTAGCATCCAATTGTTTCACATTGCACAGAAGAGGCTCAAAGGTGAAGAATGTGTCCAAGCTCACGCAGCTAATAAGCAGCAGAGCCAGGATCCAAATTCTAACTCCAAGTCCACTGCCTTCTCAAACCATTGCTGCCTTGTTTTTGCCAAAGCTCTTTTTTCTTCGATACCTCTGTGGTCAAGGTCCAGGATCAACATAATTGAGAACCTCCTTCTTTTGTGAATTAGAAAGGATTTTCAGTTTGCTTATAGTTGGAACTGAGATTATAAGAGGTATATATTCACCAAAGTCTGCTTCCCTGGGGAAAGTCAACAGACTGAAGTGTGTGTGTGTGTGTGTGTGTGTGTGTGTGTGTATGTGTGCGCGCGCGCGCACGCACATGCGTGTGATGAGGGATAGAGGTAGCACTGAGAACATTTACATATGTGCTAGTGTTGGGGAAGGAAAAATTCTCCTCTGCTCTTTCTAGGTTCTTCGGGCTGGTCTAAGAATTAAATTGACATGAGACCCATTAACAAGAGAAAACCAGATTTAATTGCATGTGTACGGGGGCTCCATAAGAATAAAGGACCCAAGGACTAGTCAGGCAGTTGACCTTATATGTTATCTGAGAGGAGAGAGGATCGGGGTTTGGGAGGAAGGCAATTTACAGGAAGATGCAAATGAGCAAATGTTTGGTAAACAAATGTTTGCTGGGCCACCTACAGACAGAGCGAGGACTTTGATCAAACCAGCCTTGCTAGGTTCCTTCCTGTCTAGTACACTGAGTTCATATGCTACCATACACCGAGTTCATAATTATCTGTGTGACAGTTCTTTCTGGAATAGGTCCTCTATCTAAATCCTTTTAGGCAGTTAGGAGGAAGGTCAAAGGTTCTTCCCGAATCTTTGGGCCTTGATTGCTTTAGCTTGAAGCAATTCGCATGCCAAAGAGGCACGTGTGGGGGTGGCAAATTTTGCTCTGCTACAATAGTTAAAATTCAGTGGCAGAGTTGCCCAAACATGTGCTTGAGCTCTGCCTTCAACTCTCAACCCTGGAGTGGGTGGTACTCTATACACTGAGCAGCTAGACGTGCACACAGCTCTTCTTTACAGCCTACATACCTGCTCCAGGACACATAAAGGGCTTTACGCAACACCTGGCAGATGGCATGCCGTGAATGCTATTAATTTTTATTATAATTTGCTCACTTAGAATGAGGTAAATAATATTTCCTCAGTTTTACAGATTAAAAAATTATTTAGAGATTTAACTAACTTCCTAAAATCAATCAATTAGCAAATACCCAAGGACTCAAATCCAGATCTGTTTAAGGTTTGAAACTGGGGTCTTGCAGGCCAGCTTCACGTTGAATGGGCGCCATGTAACACACTGGTCGATTAGGGATTAATCACTGTGCTCAGTTAGGGAATGCAGAGAGTTAACTTCTTCTTTGTTGTTGCAAGCAGAGGCAAAATTGGACGAAGTTCATTTACAGCAATGAGCGGAGCCTAGGCAGGATAAACTATTTTGTAGTCCATTAATGTGGCAGCCTTTCCCTGATAACACATGGCTTTCGAGATCTTATTCCTCACCCAGTGTGCTGCCAGGCCAGCCACCTGATGGATAGTGGCTTCCCTCCAAGGGATGAATTAGCAAGTCGTACCAGCTGAACAGCTTCAGAGGACCTGCATCCTTTGTGAGACTCCTATGAGGTGGGGGGGTGGGTGTGTAGGGGCACCTGCCTGAGATTCCATTACTGGAATTAGAGTACTCCCTCCCAGTTTTCTGTAAATCTGCTGATGACATCAGTCGTGTTGGACAAACAAACGTGGCTCTGAGTATTCCTGGATGCTAACTGCTCTGAGCACACTGGTCTGGGTCTGGGTCTTAATTTATGAAGATGACTGATGGATGACATGGGAATGCCAGTGCCATTGAAAGAAAACTTTCATGTTATTCATGGTTCTCCTGAAACGAGAGACACAGCACGTCCAAGGGAGGAGAGCACCTGGTTTTGGTCGGGAAGCGGAAGCTGGGAGGAGTGAAAATTTTAGGGCAGACCTTTTATTGGGGTTTCCAAGGGAAAGGCAAGACAGTGTAAAACAGCTTGGGACTAGCTACTTTGAATAATTTTGGCGGGCTCTACACTATGGGGGTGGTGTGTAGTTGCTCAGCACCTGGTCCTGGGATGATTAAGGCAATATTGCCTCCTGGAATTTATGGGCCAGATAGAGGCTGTGTGGCTCCAGATTGGTTTTGTTTGCATCAAGGGTGTGCTCCTGAGTCCTTGCCATATCTGAGAATTGGATGCCCCAGAAGGTGCAGTTTCTCCCGTTAAAAAGTCAGAAAAGCTTTTAAGGATGTCAAAACATGATAATATATAGAGAATTAAAAATATGTATAATATACACATGTAACTCTGTGAGTTGGTTCAGGATTTTGGATTTGGGTTTTCTGTTGGGTTCTAGCAAAGGATCAGAAGACGGGGCGTCTGATAGTCCCTTGTTTTGTGACACGAGACCAGTTAATCTCCCTTGCACATATGAGAGAGTTGGGTTGCATCAGTGTTTCCCAGAATGTGGGATGCGTCAGGTGAATAAGATGCTTTTAGGTGGTATAGCCCCAGCATGAAAGAACGTGGACTCACAGAGTGGGCATGCACTAATGCTGGGATATAAGAATATGGTTTGTTTTATTTTTAAGGTGATAACTTATGTAAGTGACAGAGTTTCTTATTTATGCTAGCTATAAAATTTCCCTTAAAATAGCTTAATTACACTTCAAAAGTTGAGTTGATTTATAGACAAATAATAAGTAATCCCAAATATCTGTGATTGAAGGGAAACTGCGATTATGGAGTTGTCTGTTTTCTCCTTTTCGTACTTCATATGTTTGGGGATTCTATTATTAAGTGTATAAGCATTTATGAATATTCTATCTTCCTGATGAATTGACCCTTTTATCATTATGAAATGTCCCTGTGGTAAACACTCTGTGTCTTGAAGTCTCCAGCCTTGTAACGCTTACTGGCTGTGTGGTATCTTTCTCCATTAATTTACTTTCAATTTGCCTGTCTTTATATTTAAAGTACATCTCTTAAAGATAGCAAATAGTTGGTCTTGCTTTTTCTAACCTATTCTGATAATCTCTGCCCCTTAGTCCAGTACCACTAAATGTGACTGTGGATGTGTATGGATTAGGTATACCATTTTATTACTTTGTCTTCTGTATTTCTCCCATTTTTTATTCTTCTCTTCTCTCTTCTGTATTGGCTTTCTATTGTTGCTGTAACAAATGACCACAGACGTAAGGGTTGCAGGACTGAGGTTTGCATTTCCTTGCTGTCTGTGGGTTGGGGGCTGGTCTTTGCTCCCAGAGGCACCCACTTTCCTTCTCAGGCTTCCTATATGTCCCCCTCCAGCAATGGCTGGTCTTGTCCCTCTCACCCTTTGACTCAGTGAGTCTGACTCCTCTGCCACATCTCTCTGATTTCAGCTGGAGAAAGTTCTCTGCTTTTAAGGATATGTGATACATTGGGCTCAGTGGGCTAATCTCCTTTTTTTAATGTCCTTAACTACTTCTGCAATCTTTTTTTTTTTCATGTAATGATATATTCATAGGATCTAGAGATTAGAGCATGGGCATCTTTGGGGACTATTCTGCCGGCCACACCTACCTTAAACATTTTTTTTAGGATATTTTAGAATTCCATCTTAATTTACTTATTGGTTTTAGCTATGTTTCTTGCCTTTTTAAAGCGATTGCCCTGGGGATTACCTGAAACATTCTTAGCTTTTCACAGGCTACGTCAGTTTATATTGTACCACTTCAGGTAAAATGCAGAAATCTTTTACTGGATGTACCCATTTACCACCCCTCAACATCCTTTAGGCTGTGGTGTGATGTCCACGGAATCTATATACATTAAAACTTGCAATGTAAGAATTTTTGCTTTAAACAGGCATATGCATATGTATTTTTTAAATTAAGAAGAAAAATAATCTACACTTACCCAGATATTTACTGTTTCTAATGCTCTTCATTTGTTCCTGAAAGAATCTGGGTTTCCCTCTGGTATTATTTCCCCTCAGCATGAAGAACTTCCTTCAGCATTTCTTGAAGTATTGGTCTATTGGCAGTGAATTCTCTTAGTTTTCTTTTATTTAAAAAGTCTTTAACTTGTTTTCTTTCTTTTTTATTTTTCAAAACCTAAGACTCATTTTATTTTATTTATTTTAAATTTTTATTAGTGTATAGTTGATTTACAGTGTTGCATTAGTTTCTGCTGTACAGCAAAGTTTATCAGTTATACATATATCCACTCTTTTTACTTATTTCATTCTTGAGAGGCGTTTTCACCCAATACAGAATTGAGGAGTTTTCTTTCAGTGCTTTAAAGATGTTATTCCACTGTGTCCTGGACTCTATAGTTTCTGTTAAACCTGTGAAACTTTTGAATCATCGTTTTCTGTATATAATATGTCATTTTTTTCTTCCTAATTTCAAGATTTTATTTTTCTTCTGATTTTCATTAGTTTGACTATGATGTGCATGGTTTTCTTCACATATATTCTGTTTGGGGTTCACAGAGCTTTTTGAATTTAGGTTTTTCCCCAAATTTGGGAAGCTTTTAGCTGTCATTCTCCAATATTTTTTTCTATCCCATTTTCTCTCTTTCAGAGACCTTGCTCTGCTAATTTTTTAAAGTGTCTCTCGTTCATATTGAGTCATTTCTACTGATCTATCTTGAAGTTCTCTGATTCTTTCTAACGTCATCTCCATTTTCATATTAAGTCCACCCAGTGAATTCTTTATTTCAGATACTTTCTATTGGCCACACAGTCATGAGACCAACTAGATTCAAGAGGAGGAGAAAGGACCCATCTGCCATTGGCGGGCGGGGGGGGCGGCTAGCAAGAAATGTGCGGCCACCTTTAATTCACCCCACTTGACCCTGCCTGCCCCTCTGTCCTTGCCACCATGTCGTTTGTTCATGCCCTCATCATCTCCTTACAGGACCTCTGAAATAGCTTCTAACTTGTCCCCTCCTTCCTCCAGTGTCCCTCCAGTCTTGCTTCTCTCAAAGGTCTATCTGCACAACTCCGTGCCTTCTTGAGAAAGCCTTCCTCTGTCTCCCAGAGGGAATGACCTTTCCATCTCCATACTTTAGTATTTACCACATCGTCCTGCAATTGTAAGATGTGTTTGTCTTCCTCATCACCTAGTCTGAGTTTCTCAGGGGAAGGAACCATATTTGATACATCCAGTGCTTCTCCCATTGAGAGTTCACTGGCTGTGACCTCCTTAAGGTTGGAGACATTGACTGCTTTGTTTACTATATCCCCAGAGCCTAGCCTCGTGCCTGGCTCATCAGGGATGCTTAATGTATATTCCTGAGCTATAATGATTTTTTTTTTTAATTTCACACAGTTAAGGCAGAACCAGAACTGGATTCCAGATTTGTTTTCCCTCTAGGTTAATTCTTTCTAGGACTCGCCAGCAGCTGAGTGAAATTCAGCAATCCTCAAAGCCTCTCTTCCTTAGTATATCCAGCTTATATCTTTATCCACATATCTCGAGATCACTTTCTTTCATGTTTCAAAATATAAACTGAGTTTAACAGGGTGAAAAGGGTTGAGGATTGTCCTGCATTGGTCTCTGCTCCAGTCTCTCTAATGGGCAATGCAGCAAGCACTGCTCTGTTTCTTAGTTTCAAACTTGAAGAAATCCACTCTGAACTCCAGGAATAAGAAGCATACTGTGTATCGTATACTTGTTGCTTTGGACCATGAACTTTATAGGTTAATTTCTTCTGGAATAGTGTAATAAAGGGAGAAAAGAGTTCAATGATTCACCTGGGGGCCTAGGAGGTTGGATCCTGAAGGCTGAAGTCATGTGCTCACTCAAACTTTGAATTTGAACTTCTTTTTCTGTATCAACTATTCTGTTGCTTACACAGAACAAGAACTCAATGGACGTCTTTGGCATTAAAGTTGTCTCTACCTAGAGCAATGATTCTCAAACTTTAATGTACGTAACAATCACCTGGAGAGCTTGTTAAAACACTGATTCTGGGCCCCACTTTAGAGATTCTACTTCAGTAGGTCTGGGTCCAAGAAGATGCATGTTTATTAGGTTCCCATACGATGCTGATGCAGCTGGTCCATGGCTACTCTTTGAGTGGAAAGGCTTTAAAGCAGTGTTTCTCAACAGTGGAACTCGACATTTTGGACTGGGTAATTCTTTTTTTGTTGTTATCATGGTAAGAACACTTAACAAGAGATCTAGCCTCTTAACAAAATTTTAAGTCTGCAATACAGTATTATTAACTATAGGCGTTATCTTGTAGGCAGATCTTTAGAACTTATTGATCTTGCATAACTGAATATACCCATTGAACAGCGACTCCCCATTTCCCCTCTCCCAACTCCTGAAAACCACTGTTCTACCCTCTGCTTCTGTGAGTTTGACTATTTTAGAGTTCTCATTTAAGTGGTATATCATGTAGTATTGGTCCTGTTATGTAGCTTATTTCACTTAGTGTAACGTCCTCCAGGTTCATCCATGTTGTCACAAATGGCAGCATTTCCTTTTTCAAGGCTGAATAGTATTCCGCTGTATGTATATGCCATATTTTCTCTACCCATTTATCTGGTAATGGACATTTGGGTTGTCAACATATCATGGATATTGTGAATAAATGCTGCAGTGAACATGGGAGTGCAGATATCTCTTTGAGATCCTGATTTCAGTAACTTTGTTCAGTTTCCAAGAAGTGGGATTGCTAGATCGTATGGTAATTCTATGTTTTATTTTTTTGCAAAACCTGCATACTGTTTTCTGTAGTGGCTGCCTCAATTTACATTCCCATCAACAGTGCACCAGAGTTTCCTTTTCTCTACATCCTTGTCAACACTTGCTATCCTTTGTTTTTTTGATGACAGACATCCTAACAGGTATGAGGTGATACCTCATTGTGGGGCTTTTTGTGGGTTTTTTTTTGCGGTACGCGGGCCTCTCACTGTTGTGGCCTCTCCCGTTGCGGAGCACAGGCTCCGGACGCGCAGGCTCAGCGGCCATGGCTCACGGGCCCAGCCGCTCTGCGGCGTGTGTGATCTTCCCGGACCGGGGCACAAACCCGTGTCCCTTGCATCGGCAGGCGGACTCTCAACCACTGCGCCACCAGGGAAGCCCTCATTGTGGTTTTGATTTGCATTTCCCTGATGACTAGTGATGTTGAGCATCTTTTCTTGCTCCTGTTGGCCTTTGGAGAGATGTCTTCTTTGGAGAAATGTCCGTTGAAGTCCTTTGCCCATTTTTAGATCAGGTTATTTAGGATTGTAGGATTTTCTTACATACTTTGGAAATTAACCATTTATCAGATATAGGGTTGGCAAATATTTTCTCCCATTCTGGAGGTCGCCTTTTCACTCTGTTGATTTTTTCCTTTGCTATGCACAGGCTTTTTAGGCTGCTGTAGTCCTATCTATGTTTGTTTTCATTGCCTGTGCTTTGGTGTCATATCCAAGAAATCACTGCCAAGACCAGTGTCATGAAGCTTTCCCTCTATGTCTTCTTCTAGGAGTTTTACAGTTTGGGGTCTTACATTTAAGCCTTTTATTCCACTTTAAGTTGATTTTTGTGAATGGTATAAGATAAAGATCCAATTTCACTGGATAATTCTTTGTTGTGGGAGTTTTCTTGTGCACTGTAGGATGTTTAATAGTATCTCTGGTCTTTACCCATTAGATGTCAGTAGCATTCTCTCCTCTGAAGCTGTGACAACTAAATATGTCTTCAGACATTGCCAAATGTCCCCCCGAGGGGGGAATCCCCCCCTGTTTAGAACCGTTGCTCTAGGGTTTTTGGTCTGGATGGCCCATAGATTAATGTACATTCACTGAGCAGGTTCAGGTGGTGGATTATAAGCCCAGTTTTAGAGTCTGTTGAACTCAGGTGGCTTATACGGTACCTTGAATGCCCAGTCATTTGTATACAGAAGCCAAATGGAATGATCAGGCCTAGAAATATGGATTTGAGATCCATCAGCATATAGTTAAAATCATAAGGAATGTATAAAATGCACTGAGAGAGGATAGAAAACAGAACCTTCGGGAACACCAACTCTTGAAGAGTTAAGTGAAGGAAGAGGTGCCCATGAGAAGGAATGATCAGGAATGTAGGAGAAGTACAAGGAGAAGAAAGTGTCTCGGAAAACAGTGGAGGAGAGTGGGCAAGGAGGAAAAAAGAGGTAACAGTCGGCAGAAGAAAGATTCACTAACACCAGGTCTGAAAGACTGGTGGGCTATGTCTACCAGACATAGACTCCTGGGCTGTGTCTACCAGAAGGTCATCTTGAACACAGAGCCCTATGCTGTCACTGACCACAGGTGGCTACTGAGCAGAGTAAATGCAGCTAGACCGAGCTGAGGTGTGCTGTGAATGTAAAATTCACACTGGATTTCAGCTTTACTATGAAAAAGAAAGAATGTAAAATACCTCATTAATCGTTTTTATAGTGATGGCACCTTGAAATGATAATATTTTGGATCTGTTGGGTTAAATAAGATACATTATTAGAATTGATTCCGCCTGTTTGTACAATAAAATGTGAAATTACCTATGTGGCTTGCATTGTATTTTATCGGACAGTGCTACACCGAGCAGAGTTTCCGTGGAGGAGGAAGGACTAGGAACAGCTGGTAGTTGAGGAGTGAGTGGAAGCTGAGGAGGCACAGTGGGAGAGCGGACTGCTCTTTGGGCAAAAGGGAGGACAAGTGGTCCCACTGGAGAGTGTGGATTGCTTGCCCTTGGGCAGAAAAAGGGAAGATGAGTGATGGCATTGTTATCTAGGAGAAGACACAGTGCCTCAAAGGGTGTATTTTTAGGAAGGGAGAGACTTGGACAGGTTTGAGGCCAAGTGTAAGAGAGTCAATAGAGGGGAAGAGGTGGTAGATAAGGAGAGAAAAGAAAGAACAAAGCAGGACGGGACTTAGAGAGATTGTCCTTGAACAGGTGAGTGCAGTGGAGGGAGGAGGAACTTATCTCTGTTTTTAACCCTCTGAGCCTCATTCTTCTAAAAAATGGGGGCGAGGATTATGTCATAATAATGCCTCCCCACAGGGGTGTTCTGGGGTCTAAATGAGATAGTAGATGAGGAATCAACTTCGTAGGTGATAAAACACCATAGAAAGTATTTCAGCCACAGTCACCAATGCCACAGTCACAGTGCCTTTCTCTCTGACAGCTTGCTTCCTTGGCCTCCTAATGCATTCACAGTTCATATTCTTTATTGCCACAGCATTGCAGGAAGAATTCATTCCAAATTTCCAAATGTTGGACATACTCAACCCAGAATCTACTGCTAACATGTGGAACACGAGTGACTTCTTCTTCTTTTTTTTTTTTTTCACGAGTGACTTCTAAACAGTGATGGGCATTGGGTAACCCTTGTGCAGTGGTTCTCAAAGTGTGTTCCTTGGACCAGCAGCACAGCATCACTTGGGGATGTGCCTAGAAAGTGGACATGCTCAGTCCCCTACAAGCCCTACTGAATCAGAAACTCTGGGGGCAGGGCCTGACAATCTGTGTCTTTAACCAACTTTTTGGGTGATTCTGGTTCAATCTAAACATTTAGAACACTGCCCTAGTGAAATCAAGTCACTACCCTTTTAGTGCAAGGATTCTCAACCTTTGGGAAACTAGTTGAAATTCAGATCCTGGGCCTAGGAAGCTGCATATAAAAGATCCCAGGATTATTCTGATGAGCTACCATATATATTGTAAAGCAGGGGTCAGTAAACATTTTCTGTAAAAGGCCAGTTAGTAAATATTTTAGGTTTGGCAGGCAAGGAGGCCACATGCTCTGCTCTTGTAGTAGAAAAACAGCCACAGACAATAAATACTTTAAGGAATGAGTGTGGCTGTGTTTCTGGGGCCATATAAAATGGTCTGCTTGGTGGATTTGGCCAGTGGGCCATAGATTGTCAACCCCTGCTTTAGAATCTAAATATCACCCTTGGTTGTGACACTGGTTTGCTCATCTTCCCATCAGTCATTCTCTTTCCATTCAGTCACTCATTCATTCATTCATTCATTCTTTAACACTTCTTATTGGATCCCGACTATGTGCCAGACACTTAACTAGGCACGGGAGAGTGACAACTGATTTCCTTGCTCTCATGGAGCGTGCAGTCTCACCTACTGTGGGGGGATGTTAAACAGTGTCAAAATCTATGCCATGTCTGGTTAAAATGGGGGAGAAAGTTTACTAGCCATCCAAAGAACTTCTATTCCATAGCTCCAGTCCAATATACTTTATGTTTAGTTTTCTGGCTTTCTAGCTGCCCAACTTTTAATAAAGTTGAGGCAACCTTTGGGATCATTTTTGGTTCCACCCCACCAGTTTCCAGGAGTTCTTTGCAAATGATTTACAGAACACTGATCACCCACCACCAGGTGATAGCCGTTTATGAGCCAGACTAGACCCCTGGTTGATACGACACAGAGGGTTAGGAGAGGAATCTGTTCTAGCTGTTGGTATGGAAATGCTGAAACATCACGCAGTGTTTGTTCTGCCAGCATACGAGCATGCAACAGATAGTGTTTAGTGAGAAAGTTTTTATTAGAAACTTCTGCCCAAATGGGAACTCTAGATTTGTGTATCTTTTGGAGCAGTTCCTTAAGACCTGAGCATTCTCAGGATTTACAACTGATTTGGTTCAGACTTGCATGCCTCCTGACCCCAGAGGCTCTGGCATTTTCTTCTCATATTCCTTTGAATCTGCCGTAATAATAACAACAGTAATATCATAGTAAGTAACCATTCCGAGGCACGTACTGTAAGCCAGGCATTGTGCCAAGTAATGATGTGTGTGTGGACAGAAAACCAGCTCCCCAAAGATGTCCACATCCTAACATCTGTGCATATGTTACTTTAATGGCAAAAGGGACTTGGCCATTGTGAGTGAGGTTAAGGACCTTGAGGTGGAGAGATTATTCTGGATGATCCAGACGGTCTCAATTTAATCACATGAATCTTTAAAAGTGGGGAAGCTTTCCAGGCTGTGGCCAGATGTGAAGACGGAAGAATGGTCAGAGAGATGCTACCCTACTGGCTTTGAAGGTGGAGGAAGGAGGAGCCACGAGCCAAGGAACGCAGTGGCCTCTGGAAGCTTAGAAGCTGGAAAAGGGCGCGGATTTCCTCCTAGAGCCTCCAGAAAGGAATGCAACCCTGCTGGCACTTTGATTTCAGCTCAGAGAGACCCCCTTTTTTGGACTCTGACCTCCAAAACTCTAACATAATACACTTGTATTATTTAAGCCACCAAGTTTGTGGTAATTCGTTACAGCAGCAAAAGGAAGTTAATACACCATGATCTCATTAAATCCTCAAAACTATTTAGTTAACTACTGAGGATTAGTCACATTTTGGGGAGGAAGAGGACTCCAAGGCTGAGTAGTTGCACAAAGTCACATATTTATGGAGTGGTAGACCCAGGACTGGACCGTTGGCTCTAGAGCCACAGACTTCACGTCAGCTCCACAGTATCAAACCCTACGTGGATCTCGGAGCATCCCCTGACATTTCATTCAGCTCTACTTTTGCACCCATGCCTTTGAGGGTGCTCTCGCCTCCTCCCAAGATCCACCGGGGAGCTCTGCCATGTCCTTCAACTCTCAGGCTGTGTATGTCTCTAAATTCACAGTCATGCCCCAGGGCCCCTTCCTCCTGTGCATCAACAGCACCAGAGAAGTCCACACACCTCATCTCAGCACTTACCACACAGCATGGTACCGACTGCATCCGTCTTCCCACCAGACTGTGAGTTTTCTCAGTTCCTGCATCACACTACCTCTCTTTTGTTGCAGGAAGGGGAATCCCTTCTAAGACCCGAGAGTGGGCTCTTGTCTAACACTTGGAAATGAATTGTCTGAGGAGACACACGTGCTGACAAAGCAAGAGACTTTATTGGGAAGGGGCGCCTGGGAGGAGAGCAGCGGGGTAAGGGAACCCAGGAGACCTGCTCTGCCACGTGGCTCGTAGTCTCGGGTTTTATGGTGATGGTGTTAGTTCCCAGGTTGTCTCTGGCCAGTCATCTTGCTTGGCCCATAGTTGGTGACTCAGGGTCCTTCCTGGTGGCACATACATCTCTCAACCAAGATGGATTCCAGCGAGAAGGGCTCTGGGAGGTTGGTCATCTCTTCCCTCTTTTGGCCCCTCCCGAATTCTCCCAGCTAGTTTTCGGTGGCCGCACCACATTTCTTATCGGGTCCTTCTGTTGTGAGACAACTCAGGCAAGCGGTTATCGCCATGCCTGGCCAAGGTGGGTCGTTTCGGTCAGTGGTTCTCTAACACTTTCACCAGGATGTAACACTGTGTCTGGCCCGTAGCCTACTGAAATGCAAGCCCCATGAAAGCAGGGAGATTTGTCCATGATTGCTGTGTTCCAGTGCCTAACACAGTGCCTGGCACATAGTAGTTACACAATAAATATCTGTTAAATGGATGAATTAGTGAATAGCAGGTGCCCAATAAACATATAGAGACTGAGAGTTAATAAACCTGCAGTAATTGTTTGAGTCTTTTATTTTTTCCACCAGTACTTTATGGAGGTATATATGGCGGTATAATTTACATATAATATAATGCACAAATCTTACATGTATGACTCACTGAATTTTTACATGTGTTTCCAACTGTGAAATCACCACACAGATCAAGGTGTAGAACATTTCCAGTGCCCCAGAAAGTCCTCTTTTGCTCCCTTCCCATCAACCCCCAAATGACTACCTTTTTGAATTCCATCAGTGTAGATTAGCTTTGACTGCTCTTGAACTTTATATAAAATTTCTGTTCTGTTACGTTGTTGTAAGAGGGATTGTATAGTATGCCTTCTTCTGTGGCTGGCTTTTTTCACTTAGCATAATGTTTCTGAAGTTCATCCATAATGTTGAGTGTAGAATGCTCTTTACCGCTGCATTTCACCTGTGACTCCCATACCATTAGATGAGTTCCCAGCCTGGCGGGTGGGCCTCCAATGGAGGATGGTTCCTTGTTGACATCTGAATGGTATCTGGTGATTCAGGCTTGGAATGCCTTCCTCATGGTGTACAGCTTCAGTGAGAAAGTGGTTCTTTGTACATAGTAGAGAATTAATGAAGGACTATTAAGTAAATGAGTTCATGACAAGTGCTACTCCACCTACATATGTTGGGGGTTTACTATATAGCAGGCACTACAGAGCTGAGCATTTTGCATTCATTATCTTATGTAAATGAAAACAACAACAGCAGCAACTCACTTGAATGGTAGATATTATTATCTCTAGTATATAAATCAGGAAATTGAGACCCAGAGACTTACATATTGGGTCCAAGTCATATGTCATATGATCAAAAAGTGATAGGTTAGTTGATTCCAACAAATACATTCCCCTCACTTGTCTGGGCTATATTTAAAGTTAATTGATTTTTCCTTTAAAAAATAAACACAGAAGTTAATTATAGAAAATTTGAGAAATACAGAAAAGCCGAAAGAAGAAAACATAAAGGCATCCACGTGCCACCACCCCAGGACAATCACTATTAATATTTTTAGATATATTATCTTCTTGTATTATTTTCTATGTATAGTGTATTATTTGTTTAATATAGTTATGATCACGGTACACCTGCAAAATTATATCTTACTTTTTCATGTAACTTCTTTTTCCGGCTTGTTATAAACTCAGTGGTTGTGATGATTTCATTCAGTATTCATGCAACTGATGTTTATGAATTACTTGCTGTATGACATTGTTTGTTGAGCCTCGCTTGTGTTCCTTATCCTTAGGGTCTACTGTCTCCTACCTGAGCCAGGTTAGTTGGGTCCCAACCAGAAAGCCACACTGTTGCCCCCTTAACACTGCTGGGTTATGTGCCTTTAATAAATTCCTAGGTTTGCTGCTTTGTGCTACTTTTCTAATTAATAAAAGAAGAAAATCACAAGAACACCATCCACAATTCCCTGCAGATTCCCTGGGCTCCTTGCTTTAGTACAGCAGGAATCCTGGGTAACAGATTGGAGCAGCAACCACTGGAATACACATCACAGGAGAGAAGTTTGGATATCACATACCGAGAGCTCTGGTTGCATATTAAAATACTAAGGAGGCTTCCTCCGCAAATAGATTGAAGGGATTCCAAAACCAGAGTGCCATAACTTGATTTTCAGAATCAGGTGGAACCTGCAAGCCTGTTAAGAGCTCTTATTGGGGGAGGTGCAGGGCGTGAGGAATTGAAATAGGAAGAGGAGATGCAATGTCAGGTAATTTCACCCCAGGTTCAGAGATGAGAGCTGGGGGGTGGGTCAGGGATGGGCAAATGAAGCCAGATTGTATATCTCTTGGGAGGTTGGACAAGAGATTGTATATCTCTTGGGATGTTTTCTAGAAGGCTGTGAATTATTTGAGGCAGATTTCAGAGCGCTGCAACAGATGAATGCAAATCCACCCTGTTCCTCTGGTCCAGATGTTTACTCATCCTTGTGATGCTCAAAATCAAACATTTGAATGGAAACAGTGCTTATGGGGCAGTATAGAGCCAGACCACACTGCTCCTAGCAGTGTTTCAGCGGCTTGATGGAAAGATAATTAAAAAAATGCGTGCTGTGGGGCATAGGTTGAACATTTGTCTGTATGAACATAAATCAGCACTGATTCTTTTCTTATTGTGCCTTTTCAGTACCAACTCCTCTATGTTCATTCATTCATTCAGCAAAATTTTTCGATCGCCTCCTGTACGTCTATGCAGGTGATACAACAGTGGGCAAAGCCATGCCTATATGGACTTTATAGTCTGTTGGGGGAGTTTATGCTTTAGATATTTACTGAGAACCTACTCTATGCGGCTTGGGAAGAGGTGGTACTATGAGCTATTCAAGTTCTAAGTTCTGCCCTCACGTAGCTTGTAATCTGAAATGAAAGTTAAGATATGCAACAGATACCTATTACATAGCAAATATTCTTCCCCCAACTCACTGTAATTCTTGGTAGTTCATTTTGGCAAAATACTTCCATTCCTTGGGTCTGTGCTAGGGCCAATTTGAGGACCAGGTGACTCAGAATCTGCTTTAAAAAATACAGATTCCTGTACCACACCTCAGGCAGTGCACCAGATAAAATCTCTGGGAATAGGGACCTAGATGACCATGGGTAAAAGCATGGAGCTGGGCGGGGAGGAGGCGTGGAATTGAACTTATATGTGTGTGTGCACATGTGCGTGTGTGCACGTGTTTGCATGTGAGTGTGTGTGTGGTCATTGATAGGTGTGAGGGGCCATCGATAATAAGTTTGGCAACTTACAGTCTGGTTTGCCAGTAAATATGGATTTAGAAGCTCAGCATTGCCCAGTTTGGCAAGGGGGAGCCATAGTCCTGTGGCAAGCCAACTTTCAAGGAGGGTGTGTTTGGTAGTAAGTTCAAGGTGGGCTGGATGATACATAATGGCAATTTCAGTAACAACTAAATGTATTGGGAGCTCGTTGCTTGCCAGCTGCTTTCACATCATCACCACCTGTAATACTTGTAGCCTCTTACACAGAAGGTACAGTTGTCATCTTTAACAGAGGAGGAATCCAAGACACAGAGAGGCTAAGCAACTTGCCCAAAGTGGCCCAGCTTGGAGATAGCAGAGCTGGAATCCTAATGTAGTTTATCACTGCTCTTCCTTCCCGGTGTAACTGAGAGGAAAGACTAGACAGGAAGCACACACTATCAATACGAAAATTGAGCTGACCTGGCCTTCGGGGAGGATCTTCATCTCCTTGGCAGATGTTGCTCATGAGGGTGACCCATGTCACACTCTGGAGCATAAGAGTGTGGTTGCTGGATCCTCCAGTAAGAGGTTCAGGTGATGTTCTCCTGCCCAGGTCTACAGACAGTTCTCAGATGAGGTTCAAAGAGGTCCAGGGACTACCTCTCTGAGCCACCTAGCCCTTCAGAGTTGTCACTGGTCATCTTTGGGTTGTTAAATCATTCAGTTAAGGAGTTGGGATTGCCCCATCCCTTTGCCCCCTTTCCTGTGCTTGAGAATTCTGGCTGCATCTCTAGGTATTATGTGATTGTATCATTCTAGTAATGTCCTTCGGTCTAGGAACTGCTCTCAGGGTATTTATTTGCTTCATTTCTGCTATTCCGGCTGCCCAGTGTAAGCAGAGTACAGTTGTGGATTGCAATTTTGTTCCTGATAATGCCTTACAAGGTGAAGTGGAGTTTCACGAGGGGAGGCATGGAAAAGAAGGTTCCTTGAAGGAAACCACAGTGTCTGAACCCAAACGCTGAGGAGTGCTTTTAGAAGTGAAAGACCTTGTTTCTCTTTGGGTGACCCATGGGGCAAGCAGTGGCCGCATGGTACAGCAAAAGCAGCCCTGGGTTTGCAGTTCAATCCTGGATACACCATTTATGAGTTGACCCTGCGCAGTTTTTTTAACTCATCTTCCCTATGAATAAAATGAGAGTCTGGTGGCAGGTAGTCCTGGTCCCCTGTGCTGAGAACAGGCCAAGGCAAGGAGCACACAGGGCCAGAGTGACAGGCAAATGGTATTCCCAGGTTAGAGGAAGTTAAGAGCATTTTGTGATCACAGAGAAGCAGAGGAGTGCTAATAAGGTAATTAGCACCTTTCCTCTGATTAGCAGCCAGGGAATTATTGAAAGAAATTAAATAGAAACTGTGAAAAGATTCCTGGGCAACTGAGAGGTAAGAGAAAGGTAGTAGCCTGTTATATGTATAAAGGGATAAAAATATGTTTTATAAGCAGGGAAGGGGTCTTTCCCACCCTCACCCTGATGTCTTCCATTGAGACCATCACAGTTGCTTCCTACCACAGGGCCTTTGCACATGAAGCTCCCTCTTCACGAGAGGCACTCTTCCTTCTCCTCTTTGCTTAGGTCACTCCTACTCCAGCATCCCTTCCTCAGGGAAATCTCTGACCATCTAGATTGTTCAGTTTCCTTCATTGTGGGTTCTTAAAGCACCATAAACTTTTCCTTCAAAACCTGAATGTCAGTAGTAGCAATTTTACATTCATGTAACAGTTTGATTTATGCTTGTCTCCTGTCTGGACCATAAGCTCTGTAGGTGCAGGTCCCATGGCTGTTTTTATTCACCATTGGATCCCCAGCCTTCGGCACAGTGCTTGATACAGAGATGAATTAATAGTAGGATGAATGAACAAATGAATTAAAGAAAGACACAGTTAAGTGATACTTGGCATCTGGTCCTTTGTAAAGTTCTAGGAAGTTGGTAAAGCTGGCACTATTTGTTATTCCCATGAAGAAACTGAGGCTCTGAGGACCAGTGAACTGAAGTGACTTTCCCAAGACACACACCCCAGAAACCAGGATTTATATAGAGTCCTTGAGAATCCAGAATTTTATTCATCTTTGCTTTAAATGTGGGCATTATGTTGCATATTGGTAAAAGTAGTTTAAAAAATTTAGAAATTAAAATGAGCAAAAATCAACAACAAAAACAAAAATGAAAGACAACAAAGCCCATAGGACAATGGATTCTGTTCCAACTCCTCATTCCAGCATCAGGTGATGTTGGAAAAGCCCTAGTTCTGCATCCTGATCACCACTTGGAGCAAGAAAACCTTCAGAAAAACTTTCCCAGGATGACACAGACGTTAAGGAAATATGTGGAAGTGTTGGTAGGAACAGACTCAGTGCCTGTATGAGAGTTGTCAGTGTGATACACAAGCTGCCCAGCATTTCTGCGCAAAGGTCGTGCAGGCTACTAAGCTTCCTGGCTTGTTGAAGTTGGAGGTGGAGATAGAATCTGAATCAGCAATGTCTTCCTCGGTGCTGTGTGACTCAAGGACCTAATTCACGTGGACACACCTGGGCAAGACTCCTGACCTCATTCAAAAGAAGCCAGTAGGGCTTCCCTGGTGGCACAGTGGTTGGAGTCCGCCTGCCAATGCAGGGGACACGGGTTCGTGCCCCGGTCCAGGAAGATCCCACGTGCCGCTCCGCGGCTGGGCCCGTGAGCCATGGCCGCTGAGCCTGCGCGTCCAGAGCCTGTGCTCCGCAATGGGAGAGGCCACAACAGTGAGAGGCCTGCGTACCGCAAAAAAAAAAGAAGCCAGTAAACCAAAACAAAACCAAAAATTGAATCAGGCTTCTCTGTGTGCTAGGGATACAGTGATTAGTAAAACAAAGCAGAAAAAAAAAAAACAAAATAAAATATCACACATAGTTCCTGCCTTTATGGAGCGAATGTTGCAGTGGGGGACACACACACTCAAAAAAGCCTATGAATACATATTGCAACCATATTAGTGCTATGAAAATGCAAGAAAGAGCACAGAAGAGAGGAAATTTACCTAACCAAGGTGATCAGGGAAAGCATCCCTTGAAAAATGATGATCTGGCAGTGAAATGAAGGATGAGGGAGAGATTGAGAAGGAGGGAGCATCCCAAGGGAGATGGACCAGCACAAGCAAAGGCCCTGTGGTGAGCATAACGGGGCTGAGAAGTCACTGAAGAGGGAGGGGAGGAAGCAAGCCCACGTGTGGCCTGATTTGAGCCTGCAGAGGCAACAGGGCCCAGACTCTTCTGGAATCTACAGGCCACGCTGTGGTCTGTGTCGTTTGTCCTAGGAGCCATTTGACACTGAGTGGTCAGTGCCAGAGTGGAGATAAACTCCGGGTATTGAGAGGGTGAAACCATCTTCTGACTCAGGCAATTGGCTGTAAGGATTTATTGAGTGCTCACAGGGATGACACCAAACTCATCCCCAATCCCAACCAGACAGACTGCAGAGTGAGTGCATTGTGATCCCGGGTGAGGGAAACCACATTGTCACAGTCACTATTTGCATAATAACCATGGAGCAAATCTACTACCACTTGCTACAAAGTTACCACTCATTGCCAAGATGAGCAGACAGGACACTGGCCTGGAAGAAGGAGGGCTTGGACTATTAGCGACTCCTGGGGCTCGTCTCACAGTCTATCCTGCTTCATGGATGCATCTCACCTGAGTGTGGAGAGAATTTGCGTGTTGGGCAGATAGATTCATTTAGAGGCAGAAGGCTCATTCAAATCCCAACTTTTTTGTACCTGCAGTGCCTCTGTTTTTCTAATTTGTCCCCTGAAAGTCTTGCTTGGCAAGGGATTTTTAAAAATGAAGAGAGTTGGCATTTTTATGCCAGGACTGGCCGATCACTGTTGTCATATGAACTTAAGAAAAAGAAGCACCTTTGTGGGTTGTTAATGAGCTGAGTATTCAGTAGGCCCTCGGTACTCTTGTTCTCTCTGTCCCGTTCAAAGGAGAGGGTGTTGGAATAACCCCCCAGAAGAAGGCAGCAGAAAGGCATGCGGAGTGTGTGAGTTGCAAAGAGCAGCCTTCTCGACTCCGGAGAGTGTCCGCGTGGCTGTCTGTCTCAATCTGCTGACTGTGCTCAACCTTCACTTCCTTTATGTTCTTGGGGGGAGGACATAGCTTTATGCGTTCTCTGCAAAGAAGGGACACCCAGAGTGAAGAACTGAGGGACCCCATTCTTCAATATTGGAGGTCTATCACAAGCATGCATTTCGGAATTATACACAAAGGAAAACATTCAGTTCATCATTCTTTAGCACGCAGGAAGTTATTTTGGGACTTCCTGTGTTGTCCTGTGTTTCTTTGTCCCACACGGGAGGAAAGGTGTGGAGGACCTGGTGGATGGGAAAAGAGAAGAAGGCAGGGGGAAGGGCCCCCTGACCCCACGTTGAATTCCAGCATCAAAGGGATTCTCCTCTTGGCCTCAAAATACCTTTGTGCTGAAAAGAAGCATCGTTTGCTTAGAAAGTGCTGTGCTTCTTCCACTGTGTCCTTCACTCCTGTGGATGGCTCTGAGGTCTGGCTTCTACTCCCTCCATTCGCTCTGGAGCCCCCAGTGACCCTCTCCGGGCCCTGTGCAGCCATCCTGTTCAGTCTGTGTCCTCCTGGACACTTCAGAGGCCTCCCATCCCTCCCGCCATCATCAAGCTCTCTACCCTCTTGGCTTCTAAGACTTCAAACTCCCCTGCTTTCTCCTTGTACCTCACCTGCATGCCCACTCGGTCTCCTTTCCATGTGTCTCTCTTTCTGCTAGCTCAGGCTTTCTGATGTTTTCCTTAAGTCTTCAAGGCTCTTCTCTTTCTGCATATGTTAGGAGATGTCAACACAGCTGTCAACCCCCTGCAGGTGGACGATTCCTGAATCTCACACCCCAGCCCTAACCTCTTTCCTGATCTGCCTGCGTATCCGGCTGCCTGCTAGGCTTTCCGACATGGAAGTCTCACACTCATCCAGTCCCTAGCTGCATTCCGTGTATATTTCCCCCTTCTCCTCCCAGTACCTGCTTGTCCACCTTGCTCACTTGTTCATTCAACAAACGTTTACTGAGCCACTACTCTATGTCAGGCATGGTGCTAGGTGGCAGGGGTACAACTGAGAGGAAGAAAGCAAGGTCCCGCACCAGTTCCCCACCTGGCCATCCTCCTCAAGTCCTCCCTCTTCTCCACACCCCTGACCCCACCAGTCCCATCAGTTTGTTGCCAAAGCCAATAGGATCTGTCTCCTAAGCATCTCCCGAATCTTCCTCCTCCTTTTAATCTCCACTGCCGCTATCCAAGTTCACATCTTTCCCTCCTTTTCTGGGATTGCTTCTGTGGCTTCTTGACCTGCTCTTCCTGCCTCTATTCTCTCCTCCCTCCAAGGCGTTCTTCATGCTGTAGCCAGGGTGGTCCTTTCAGAAGACAAAAATCTGATCATGTCACATTTCTGCTTAAGATTCTTCAATAGATTCTTCTCATCAACCACAAAAAACCTTAGCTCCTCATCTCTTTTTTTCACTCCATTTCTGTGTCGCTCCATCCTCCCTTCCTCCCTCCCTCCCTCCCTCAATCTGCTGACCATTACTTCCTTTATGTTCTTAGGAGCAGGCCACAATTAAATTTTATGTGTTCTCTGTAAAGAAAAAGGGATGTCCAGGGTGAAGAACTGAGGATCCCCATTCTTCAGCATTGGAGGTCTATCACAGGCATGGCTCTCTCTCCCTCTGGGTGAGTCTAGGAGGTCAGTGAGCCTCCCCCACCCCAAGCCTCAATTTTCTCATATATAAAATGGGAAGAAAGAACTGTCTTCTGATTTCTCATCGTTTCCACGAAGGTTGCAGAAAGTATGAAATACATGGGGGTGAAGGGCTGGACGGTCAGTGGGCGAAGTGTGTCAGGGCTCCCCTTGCCTTTGAGACCCTGAAACAGGAGTCTCTTTTGTGTTCAGTGATGTTGGAGAGGACAGACTTCCCTGAGCTTGAAGAGCTGACTTGGGGTCCCGTGGAACCTGCACTGGTTGTAGCTGGGAGGCGCCAGGGCTGAGCAGGAACACAAATGGACCATCATCAATTGTGTTTTTCTTCTTTCAAATAGTAATTTGGAACCCTTTTCGGAAGCTGACATTCAATTTTCCCTTTTATGTCACTTCTCCAGAGAACACTCAACCCATCAATTTTTCTGTTAAAATATCTCCCTTCTCAGCCCTTGTTTCCGTTCCTAATTCCTTTTGTGCTTGGAGTTCAACTGTGATGATGAACTCTGGTCGCATTAATTCATACTCTTTTTTTGAGCTTCAAATAGGTCTTCACTTAGCCCTTGTCAGGAGGGAACAAACAAATGTTACCTTTTTGTCGTGTGCCTGTACATAACGGTGCACAGGAGAATTTAGCATTGCCCCGTTAAAGAGGCCTCTGGTATTCTGTGTTTGGTCTGCTGGTCTCCAAGGGTATGAGAGATGAATAAGCCCGATGCTCTTAAGATGCCTGGGTCTACATACGGTCCAGGAAACTCTGTATTCTGTTAGCTTCACAGGGAAGTGATTAGTAAGCAGGATATTATACCCAAGTAAAATGGGGTAGATAGGGTTGCTAAATAACTTGGCGTTAGTTCAGGGCTCATACATCTGCTGTGGAAACATTACTTCCAGAGGAAGAAGACTGCAGTGACCAGCACTGTGCTGAGAAGGGGTGATCTTTAGGCAATATCTGAATGTATGCACAGGAAAGAAGGCAAACATTGATGAAGAGGAGGGTGCACATTGCCGGCGGTGGAGAGCAAGGGCTTTGGAATCCAACAGAATTGAAATTAACTCACTTCGACATTAATACCGCCAACTCCATGGGCTTGTGCTAATGATTAAATCAGTTGATGTGGAGAAAGGGAATAGCATGGAATAAATTAACCAGTAGATAGCGGCCACTGTGGGGCAGGTGCTGTGCCGACAGGTCTGCGTACAGGACCTCATCTAATCCGCCAGGGAGGTGGCAATTGCTTTTCCCGTCTCACAGTAGAGGAGATGGAGACTTAATGATGCAGAGTCTGTTTCTCAAGGCCACAGAGCTGGTCTGCTGCAGAATAGAGGTTTGAACGCGGGTGTGTCTCATGCCCCAAACCTTGTGTGCTGTCCACTGCAGCAGGTCACCTCCTGCAATTCTACTTGGTCTGTACTCTTGCAAAACAATTATACCATCCTGCTTGAGTGTGTTAAAGAACCGGAAGAACCAAGCCTGCTTGCTAGCCCTGTCTAGAGAAGGCTGTTGTCACAGCCACTGAAGTGTATGTTCCATGAAGTCGGGGGTGACTGATGACCACAGGGCTGCTGGGGGATTTCGGATACCCGGGAAGGGCAGGAACACGTGGAGGGGCGCCTGCACCCTACTAGACTCCCAGGAGGCCCTTGCTTCCAGCTGGGCCAGTGCCTCAAGCGACCGTGAGGTCCGAGGGCTCCCTAGGGGACCCCCTCACACCAGCTGCAAGATTGAAGGGACCTAGGAGAAGCATCCAGCCTCAGCTGCAGGCCCTGCTTGCTTGCTTTATTTATTTGTCTTGGTATTTTTAAAAATGATGGTAAAAATACACATAACAAGATTTACCACTGTAATTCTGTTAAAGTGTGCAATTCCGTGGCACAGCTGCCTGCAGTGTCATACAACCACTGTCTATTTCCAGAGCTGTTCATCACCCCAGACGGAAACCCCATGCACATTAGCAGTCCCTCCCCATTCTTCTCTGTCCCCAGCTCCTGGCAGCCCCTCACCTGCTTTCTGTCTCTGTGGATTTGCCTGCTGTGGACGTGCCATGTAAATGGAGTCAGACAGTAGGTTGTCTTTGGTATCTGGCTTCTTTTGCTGAAGGTCTGTGATGGTGGAGAGGGCAGAAAAGGGGGCTTGGGAGTGAGGTGGGGATTGGGAAGGGAAACAGTGCGTTCCTGGGTTTGTATAGAGAGGGTTATCATTTTGTCTGAATCTGTTTGGTTCCTGAGTTCTGGAGAGCAAGTAGCAGGAGTTCAGACAACATGAATACCAGCCCAGTTCCCCACCGCCAATTTGTGTTCTGCTTCAGATCATGAGAGTTCGGGTAGCAAAGGATCCCTGTACTTCAGACACTCAGATTTGCCTCCCAGTTCCCTCATCTCACCCCCCATTCCAGCAGGACCCACTTAAACCCTGCCTCCCAACTCCATGGCCACGCCCATGAGTCAGCCACTCTTTCTCACTGAATATTCCTTCCTTCCTTCCTTCCCTCTCTCTTACCCACAACCCCCCTTCCTTCCTCCCTTCCTTCCGTCCTTCCTTCCCTCCTTCCCACCCCCTGCTGACTTACACCTGCAGCCAACGTGTTGTGTTCTTTTTTTTTTGCGATACGCGGGCCTTTCACTGCTATGGCCCCCCCAGCCGCGGAGCACAGGCTCCGGACGTGCAGGCTCAACGGCCACGGCTCACGGGCCCAGCTGCTCCGCGGCATGTGGGATCCTCCCGGACCAGGGCACGAACCCGTGTCCCCATCATCGGCAGGCGGACTCCCAACCATTGCGCCACCAGGGAAGCCCACGTGTTGTGTTCTGAGCCCCACTGTGTACAGGAGCTGGCCTGGTGCTGTTCCTAAAGAAAGGAATTGGCATTAATCGAGTTGCGTGGAGACAGATATTTAAGTAGACACTCTGAATGCCTGGTGACGAGATCAACAATTGAGGCCTGGACAGTGTGCTCTGGGAGCACCCTGGGGGTGAAGGGGGCGGAGGGGAGGGCGGAGGCAGCAAGGGCTCGCTCTCCGCCCACGGGTGGCACACCTGTCCCCACCCTGCAGTTCACAGAGCTCTTTTGAGTCACCATGTCACGGATGGCCGGGCACCCCTCCAGGAAACCAGAGTCCCACTAGGTCCATTTTATAGGTGGAAACACGGAGGCTCAGAGGGACTCAGCCACTCACTCTAGTGTGAGAGCAGCAGGGCCAGCGTGCAGGAGGGGGCGGCTGCATCCCAGGGGAGTTGGTTCCCACCAGTAGGTGGGCGTGGGCAGCGCCTGAATGACAGCGATCTCTCTGTGCTCGCCTGGGACTCGCCTGGGAGCGGCGCGGCTCTCCCGGCGCCTCCCCTCTTCCTCCTTCCTGCACAGAAGCTGTGGCTCACAGCCTCTCCCTGAAAGTGCTTTGTCGGATAAGATGATGGGACGGACAGGCTGTGACATGTGGCTGTCTCAGCCGGCAAGGCCGATGGAAACACACAGGGGTGAGGATGGCAGACAACAGACACCGTCTTGCATCCCTCCCCACTGTTCCCTGGAAGACAGAGGCCGCCTGGCATCATGGCTGCAGCCTGCTGTGAGGTCAGACCTGTAGGTCTGAACCTCTGTTCTGCCAGACCCTGGGGGACCTTGGACATGTGACCGACCGCTGCAGCATTGCTACTCAAAGCTTAGTCCATGGACCAGCAGCATCAGTGTCACCTGGAGCTTGTTAGCAATGCTCCAGTCTGTAACCACTGAGTCCAAGTCTGCAGCGGAACAAGAGCCCGCAGTGGTTCCTACGCTCGTTAAAGTAAAGAAGCATCTCTCTATATCCTCAACTTCCTCAACTGTAAAATGGGAATAGAAATATTAATACCTTTCCTGAAAGGTTAGTGTGAGGATTAAATGCACTAAAAGCTCTCTGCTTGGCCGAGGAGTCATCCTGATGTGCCCAGGACCTAAGGGCCTCCAGGGATGTGGGACTTTCAGTTTTAACACTGGGATGAGTTGTCACCTGCTCTCAGCTCATGCCTGGCACACAGTAAGAGCTCCTTTGAAGGGGTGGTGTCATTATTAGGACGTTTAGGAAACGGGGGAAAGAGCCACAGGGGAATGTTTGTATTCTCATTAATGCTATGCTCGTGGGTTGTAGTGTCTTGGGGCTTGGGTTTCATTGTCGTCATTGTGGTTGATTTTTTCCTGATGACAACAGCCACAGTAATCCCAGCTCTCATTAATCAAGCTCTTGGTATGTGCTGAGAGCTATACACGCATTATCTCAATCACAACAACCTCTTTAAAGTAGGGACTAAAATTCCCTCCATTTTGAAAATGAGAAAATGGAGGCTCGAAGATAGGACACGTTTTGCCCAAGATCCTGACATTAGCAAGAAGAGCCAAGACTTGAACACTTGGTCTATTTGGCGTCAGTGTCTGTGCGTTTAATAACATGCACATCCAGATCCCCAAAGGAAGAAGCAATTTCCTCTCGAAGCTCAGCTTTCAGAGTTGTTTGTAGGCATTTCTTAGGGAACAGTGGGGCATTCTGAAGAGGACGTTTCTACTATAATGTTTACCTCCAGGGTCTGCCCCTACCAAGTGTTATGGGAAAACCTGAGATTCTCCTTTTTCCAAAAATAAAGCTGCCTCGTTCAGTCCCCTCTGTGTGTGACAGCCAGAGACGGGAAGTTAATGAAAGGGACCTGTTTGCTTTTTCTCCTCGCTGGAACGGCTTAATGACAAGCGATTATTATTGGTGGCAACTTGTCATGTCTTTCATCTGGGTCATGGCAGCGTGGCTGTCAGACTCTCTGAGAGGAAACCAATCTCAGCAGCATACGAAAGAAAAATGAAACAAAACAAAACACCCCCAAAATAAAGGAATGATGAATAGCTCATGCAAGGAAGGGAGAGATATGTGGAGAGAGGCGGCTGCCCTGGGGGAAAAACAGGATCAGAAAAGAGAAGGGTGGTGAAGGGAAACGCTCCACTCTGTAGCTTGGATTCTTCTGATTTAAGTTCAGAAGATGAGTGAAGAATGAATCACGTTATTCTCCATTTTTTTCCCTAGCTAAAGTGACGTCAGAAATCTTTGGTTGCCAGTGACAGAAAAGCTAATTCAAATTGGCTTAAGTAAAATCAGGTAGTTAATTGGCAATTAATTGGGACATACAGTGACAACAAGGGTATTGCCTTCAGGTATGGCTTGAACAAGGTGCTCAACAACGATGTCAGGACTTCGTAACTCTCCATCTTTCACCTTTGCCTTTGGCTCTGATGACTTCCTTCTCAGGATGGTGTATGGTGGCAGGATGGCTGCCAGAAACTCTGGCTGAACATCCTTCTAGGTTCAAATCTAACAATAAAAGAAACTGTCTTTTCCTAGTCACTTTTTGCACAAATCCTAAGAATCACTCTGATTGTACCATTTAGGACATGTTCCTACCCCTGAACTAATTGATGGCACTACGAGAATTGGATGGGCCAATTGGTTTGACTGAGAAAGGGGAAAGGATGCCTCCCCGTGGAAATTCACTATGACCAGTAAAGGAAGGACAGATGCTCAGTGGCCAGAATGACACATTACCCATGATGTGGCTCAGGGAGGCTGCTTGTGCTTCTTTAAGAAAAGGAATCTGGAAAAAAATAGCTTCAGGTGCACAGAGAAAGTTCAGTAGCCCAGTTACAGTTGGGACCTCCAAAAAACGATGCTCTCATGTACTTGGGTTTATCAGCTCCTTGGATACCTGACTCAATGATCTGATCAGGTAGAATTTCCCCCTGGCTTTCTCTGTGAGGATGGCTGGACCTAGCCTCAGACAATCCATAATCGCTAATGACCCTGTTTAGAAGCCCTGAGTCAGATGCTCACCGGCAGTTTGACAGAACCCCAGGTGACGCCAGCTTGGGCCTTTGCTGTGTGCTTGCGTAGAAATAAGGGCCTGAATCTCAGCAGGTGTCTCTTCTTGGCCTGCCCTGCTAATGATCTAGGAAGCAGGACTGGGTCCAAGAGCAGCAATCGCCAAGTGGTTCTGATGAGTGTAGAGGATGTTGGGCTGTCCTAAGCTAGTTGCAGCTGGAATCAAGGACTACATCTCTCCGCGCATGTGTGTATTCTCTCCTCCAGCATTACGATGTATGTTAGAGGGAGGGCTTGACTCTGGATGATGAACTGGGACAAGCTCTGGAAGGCCCAGGCAGACGTGGGAGTCCTAGCCACACTATTCAAGGTGAGGGTACCAGTTGACTAAACAATATAGCAAGCATTTATGTGCCTTACTGCATCTTCAAGGGAGGCTCCCCACTTGGCACAGATCAGAATTCCAAAGGGAAGAACAGGGCTAGCTCACGTGAAATTCCAACGTCCCCAGAGTCCCAGATCCTCTCCCAGCTGCCCTGCTGGGAGATACTAATGGTGCATTTAGCAGAGGAATTGTTTGGAATAATATTACTCAGCCATAAGAAAACGAAATTGAGTTATTTGTAGTGAGGTGGATGGACCTAGAGTCTGTCATACAGAGTGAAGTAAGTCAGAAAGAGAAAAACAAATACCGTATGCTAACACATATATGTGGAATCTAAAAAAAAAAAAGGTCATGAAGAACCTAAGGGTAAGACGGGAATAAAGACACAGACCTACTAGAGAATGGACTTGAGGATATGGGGAGAGGGAAGGGTAAGCTGGGATGAAGTGAGAGAGTAGCATGGACATATATACACTACCAAACGTAAAACAGAGAGCTAGTGGGAAGCAGCCGCATAGCACAGGGAGATCAGCTCGGTGCTTTGTGTCCACCCAGAGGGGTGGGATAGGGAGGGTGGGAGGGAGGGAGATGCAAGAGGGAAGAGATATGGGGATATATGTATATGTATAGCTGATTCACTTCGTTATAAAGCAGAAACTAACGCACCATTGTAAAGCAGTTATACTCCAAAAAGATGTTAAAAAAAAATTGATCTAGGAATTAAATCCAGACCCCTTGCCATGATCTTCAGAGCTCTCACTGTGTGCTATGGCCTCTGCTTCCTGTCCTAACTCATCTTACCACCCTCTCCTTTGCTGATTAAACTGCAGCTGTTCTGATCTTCCTCCTGTTCCCTTTCCTCCCTTTGTACATGAGGTTGCTTCTGCTTGGATGGCTCTCCTTACCCCCACCTCACCCCTCAGCTTTGTCTGGCTGACAGCTCCTCCTTCACATTCTGTTGATCAGCTCTGACGTATCAGACCAGATGATCGGAAGGGGTGCTCCTCTCCACTCCACCCCTGAACTGCTGCATCATCTGATTTCCTTGAAATCATCCTACTGATTTCCTTCTTCCTTGTCTGTCTCCTCCCGTAAGAATGTAAACTTTGTAAAAGTGGGAATCTTCACTTTGGTCGCCTCCTTCCCTAGATTCCCTTCCCTAGAACAATGCCTGGCACATAGTAGGAGTTTGTTATAGTGACCAAATGAGTGAAAGGCAATTAATAGATGAATGTCTCTTCCTAGAGCAGAAGTTCTGGCAAGTCAAATACTTAAATACTTAAAGTACCAGTCTCACTTTCTGCCCACTGGCAGCCTTGAAGGCTCCAAATGCTACTCCCAGTTTCATTCCCAGAGCTGTGGCTTAGTGCCATGCAAGGTGTTGAGGAGGACTCAGAAGGGCGTGGGGTCCTGCCCTCAAGAATTCTAGTCTGAAGGGCAGGCGAGATGCATGCTTCTTAGCAACTAGGCAACCACACACAGTCAGGGCTGAGGGCTGGGCTGTAAAGATCGAGGTGCTGGAAACTCAGAAGGTTAGGAATATGTAGGAAGTGGGGTAATAAGGAACCCGTAGTGGATGTGAGACTTGGGGCTTGACATTCAAGGCTGCCATCTCCACCACTAACACCAACTCAACTTGACTGAGCCCCTCCTATGTGCCAAGTGCTTTATGTACATTACCTCTCAAAATACGCACAGCAACCCTTTAAGGTGGTGACCGTTATTATCATTCCCGTTTTTCAGATGGGGAAATAGAGGCTTAGGTTAAAATACCCACTTCCAGTAAGAAGCAGATCCCAGGCAAGCTGTCAGCAAAGCCATGTTCCTCCTGCACATGCCCCATCCCTTGTGGGTTCACTTTGCAGAAAACACTTCACACACGATGGCATCATGACACAGCAAAGAGAGCACCAAATTAGGAGGTGAGAGACCCACCATGTCTGTTACTGCTGTCCCGCTGATTTATGTGAAATTTGGAACAAGTCATCCAAGATTCTGGAGCCTCAGTTTCCTCACCTTGAAAATAGGGGAGTTGGACTTGGCAGCACCAAGTCTTGCTGTTCATCAGCACTTTCAGGGGCAAATACATAACCTCAGGCTCCTCAACGGAGATTCTGATTCAGTGGAGATGGCTTGGAGCCTGGAAATCTAAAGGTACAAAAAATTCCCCAGGTGAACTGATACATAGCTACAGGGTTGGATACTGAAGGCTTGCATTAGTGTTTTCAATCCTGGCACATTAGACTTAACCCAGGGAATTAGAAATATCCTGGATTCCATCTCAGACCAACTGGATTGGCATCTTTAGGGGTAGGCCTGGTAGGGGTGGGAGAGCATCAGCTTTAAAGTTTAAAGACTTTTGGGCTCTTAAAATGTGGTTAGTGGGCTTCCCTGGTGGCGCAGTGGTTGAGAGTCCGCCTGCCGATGCAGGGGACACGGGTTTGTGCCCCGGTCCGGGAAGATCCCACACGCCGCGGAGCGGCTGGGCCCGTGAGCCATGGCTGCTGAGCCTGCGCGTCCGGAGCCTGTGCTCCGCAACGGGAGAGGCCACAACAGTGAGAGGCCTGCGTACTGAAAAAAAAAAAAAAAAAAAATGTGGTTAGTGTCACTGAGAAGCCAAATATTTAATTGTATTTCATATTTTAAATTTCAGTGTAAATAGTCATATGTGACCAGTAGGTGCTGTATTGGAAACCCAGGATAGAATGAGGTTGAAGGCTTGGTAGCTCTATGTGGTTCATTCCTTGCTCCACCCCAATCATAGTACTCTTCTTTGTAATTGTCTTGCCTAATACCCATCCTTCCCACTCTAGTCTAAGAGACTATTGCACGGACTCTGAGTTCCTGGTCTCTGAATCAAAGCACTTCAGCTACCTTGGACAGCTCCCCTACCTGGGAACCCAATAGTCACCAGAAACCTAAGATTAAACTTCTCATTTGAAGAGAGAGGAGGATAGAGCGGAGAAAGATGTTGTTAGGTTATTTCAGACAAATGCCAGTGGATTTGCTCCTGAGAGAAGCAAAATGGGAAGTAGAACACAAATCATAAAATGGTCCAATGAGTGGAGGTTGCTTGGAGTGGAATTTTGTGTTTGTGGGTGATGGAACTGATGTGCTTTTGGGGAATGGCACCTGGGTATGACTTCCTCACTCTGTTCCAGTCTCCTGATTGACAGTTGATGTGAGATCATTGCTGCCGGTTGCCCATTTCTGAGGGATTTTCTTTTCTAGTTGGGTGCCTCAAGAAAGATTAAGTGGTGATATTCATCACACACACACACACACACACACACACACACACACACACACACACACACACACACACACACACACACACACACACACACTTCTTCCTGATCTGCATACCTGGAATCAGTATTTCCCAGTAGCTAAGTAACCAGATTTTGGATTTGGATCACCTGGTCTGGGATCCTCCCTCTGCCATGTACTATGTGGGTTAGGCAAGTTACATTCTCTGAGCCTGTGTTTTTAATCTGTAATACAGGGGTCATAATAATACTTCCTACTGTATGCCACATTGTACTACATATAGAATAGACCAAATTAATATTAATTTTGATAGTGACCATGATGATGGTGATGATGATGAGGAGGAGGAGGATGGGTGGATTTGATGGCTGTGATGATCATGGATGATGACGATGATGATGATGATGATGATGATGATGATGATGATGGAGGGGGTGGAGGATGGCTGATGAGGGGATAAAGATCCTCTAGTGAAACAGATCCAGCTTATATGTATGTGAGAATGCTATTCATCTGAATCCTCAGGCTCATCAAGTTTGACACTTTTACTTTTCCTCTCATCCATGGAAAATGAAATCAAATATGTTTAAAAGCTCAGTTAGTACACAATAAGAGTAGCAGAAGGTACATCGGGGCTTAGCAAGGCAAAAAGCAAATTCCCAAGGAGTCCTGCAAGACCTTTGTTGGGTCCCTTGTGAGATTATCCTCTTTTTGGTGCTCACCCTGACAGGCAGAGGAAAATAAGCTAAAATAAGGGTGCAGGGTTGATAGCAGCAGCCAGTTCTGTCTTGCTTCCTAGGGATGAGTTTCCTGCTCATTTATTTTCTCACCAAATATTTCCTGGGCCCCTACTGTGTGTCAGACATGGTGCTAGGCTTTGAAGATGCTAACTTGAATAACGCTCATCCTGCTGTTGAGAGGAGACAGAGAAAAACAAATAAATCAGCTTTGGAGTTCATGTACTCAGGTCACAGAAATTCAGTTTCAGTTGGACTGGCATGGGGCACGAGCATTGGTGTTGTTTTTATAACTCTCCAAGTGATTCTGTTGTGCAGCCAGGAGTGAAAGCCACTGGTGTGTGCAAAGGAACATTGGATGACATCTTGCAGTAACTGAGCTGTTGTCGCATGGGGCCATGTGGATTTTAAGGAAATCATTTAGCTTCTCTTCCTGTGTCTTTATGAGAAATGCCGTCCATAAGGGTTATAACCACCGGCAACACCTCATCTCTTAGGTAGTTGGAATTAAAGGGATAATGAGTGTGGGTGTCCTTTATAGCCTTATAAATGGGTAAGTGAAATTAAAGTTGGTTTTAGACTCTATTAAACATCAGACCTTGATACCCATGGAGTCAGGTCTCACCCTGGGGACTCAGCAAGATCTGGAAAATTCTAGAACCTTACTTATCCCAGGACTGGAACACAGAGTTGAAAGCAGACACCCAGAATCCCACACCTGCCTTCCTCCCTGACTCTGTGTTTAAAACAGTTTGTTCTGCTTCTGCAGAGCAGTGAGCTTGGGGAGGGCACTGCTTTTGCTTCAGAACCAAAGTGGGTGTCTGAAATCTGTTCCTCTCCCCCGGCTGCACACTGCCAAGGAAGCTGGTGCCAGAGGTGGTCAGACTGATCTGACCACGAAAGGGCAGGCTGTCATGGCAGGAGGAGGTAAGTGCAGGAGGGTCAGCCTCTGCTATCCAGCTAGGAACCGGGAAGAACGTGCAGGACCTTGAAACAAAGGGCCATTTGGCATGTCAGATGCCAGGTCCTGGGAGTGTGGCCAAACTCCCCCATCACCTCCTGCCAGTCCCTAAAGCCACCTTAGAAAATCCCAAAGCTAAACGTGAGCCTCTTCAGTGCCTCGCTGTGCAATTATGTTTTGCAAATAACTACTTGCTTTCATCCCTCCGAGGGGTATACAGTATACACCACAGTGGTTTTGGAAGCTTAAGTTTCAGATGCCAATGGAAATGAAAGTGGCGTAGGGTAACTGCATGAGGTCCATAAAGGACATTGGCGATGTTTTCTCTCCAAAGCGTGACTCATCACTTCCTTCTCATGCAGCTCCCTTGGGCTCAGAATGAATGGGCTGGTTTGAGGAGGGAGGAGGGAATGTGAAATTAGCATGTCAGTAGATCTGGAGATACCATTTTTTACAAAGGATAAGGATCCGATCCCCTTAGGTTTGTGGCAGTGTCCATGTGGTCTAGAGGACAGAGAATGAGGAGAGGGGTCCCCAAACTGTTGGAGTCAGACATGGATAAATGAGCCTTTTACTCCTTCTAGTTCATCCTGTCGTCACAGCAACCCTATGGGATGGTGCTCACGATTCCCATTCCATAAGCAAAGAAACTCATGTCCAGAAGGTTTAGGTAATTACCCATGGTCACATGGCTAGTTAATGCAGAACCAGGACGTGAGCTCAGGTCTTATAGACCCCAGAGCCCATGTTATTCCAACTATGAAGTTTGACTGGTGTGCATGGAGGGGTGAACTAGAGAGTCTGAACTGAATGTGATAGGCCTAGGGGAGCCACTGGTGACTGTAGAGGAGAGGAGTGGTGTGATTAAAGCTGTGCTTTAGGGATTTCAATCGGGCAGCCGTGAACAAGGCAAGTTGTTGAGATGCTCAAGTCAGGAGTGAACTACGTCTTTTAGAGGGACAGGTATCATAAACCCCTGATGTGAGACACCAGAACTCCTGACCCAGGGGGAAAATATTGAATAATAGTGGGTGAAAATAATAGTGACGTACACTTGTAGAGCACATGATATTTGATGGGTACTGCACTGGGTGATTTTATACAGAGAAATCATTTAATTCTTACAACTTAATGAGGAAGTGCTATCATTGGCAATAGGGTAGTGAGGGGTGAAAAGCTTGGAATCTTTCAGGCAGGCAAACCTGATTCGCTACCTGTGTGATTCTGAAAAAATCATTCTACCTCAGAGTCTACTTATTCATTTGTAAAATGGGGATAATACTAGTACCAGTTTGGCAAGATTGTTGGGGGTGGGATTAAATGAGCTACAACCTAGAAAGTGTTGAGCCACATGACTCTTACAAAGTACTCCTGGCATGTTAGTTGGTATAATTATTACCATTGCTATACCCATTGTACAGATGTGGAAACTGAGGCCTGGAAAGATGAAGTGATTCTTCCCAAGGCTACACAATTTGGATCGGTACCTGGGCAGTCTGATCCCGGAAGTTACACTGCTATCCATTCTGGGGGAAGAGATTAATGGGGATCAGAGGAGGGTAACAGGAGAGATTCAGCTTGGGCAGGACAGTAGGGATGGCACAGGGCAAGGGGTTTGTACATACTCTTTCACAGGGGGCTTGTGCCAAGCCAGCTCTTGGCTACTGAATGGCTATCCCTATAATTACCTTTCTCCTTTCTGAAGTTTAATGTGTAGCCATGCCCTCCTTTCTCTACGTAGAGAGCCAGATAAGGCTGCATTTGCTTACAGTTCTGCTCTGTGCTCATGGGTACACGTACATGGATATAATAATGTCCAACTCATAGTACATAGAGCAGAGGTGTTGGAGCATCCCAAACACCACCAACTCCCACATCTAGCATGTTTGACCTCCACCTCTTCACCAATACCAGTTATCCCAAAGAAGTGGGATAACTGGTAGTAGGTTGTCTCAGAGGTCCTTTTTATTGGGTTCCAACTGTGCCCTTAGCATACGTCCACCTGAGAACTTTCTCCGTTCCTCATGTGCTCAGGGCAAGATGCTGATTCCATTGCCTTTTGCAGTCATAATGTAAGTCTAGTGACCGGCTTCCTCAGAGGCATCTTTGCTCCATGGGAATGATTACATTTCTTTTGTAAGTAAGGTTGGAACTTTTCAGTCCCATCCCAAGAGACACCTGACAGTGCTTTAGGTTGATGACTGTAATTGTCTTGAGACTTCACTTCTGTGCCGCCTTCTGCTCGTGGATTCTTTATATTGTTGCCTTTCGGGGTATTTAATGAGGCTCTATGGGCAGCTGTTGAGGCTCACAGGACTTATATATTCTCCTTCTTATCAATAAAGGACACACTAAATATATCTGGGCCTTGGATGGTGACGTGGTTCCTCAGGATAGGGGGATGATAATGTTGAACGTTTTTATTTTTTGGACATGACATTCGAGAGCCATATAAAAAAAATACAGCCTTGGATACTGAATCTCCCCTTTCACTTTGTGTTTACACCAAGGACATTTCTCTTGAGCTTCACTCACACATTCATTCACTCATGCACTCCCTCACCCTCCTTCTCCAGACGGGTCGTGTGCCAAGACTCCTGCCAGATTTTGGGGACAGAGAGATGAGGCCAGCAAAATCTCTGCCCTTAAGCAGTTCGCCACCTTGTTGAGGCGTGATAGAAAGTGATTAATCAATCCAAGAATATTGGATTTCTCCAAAAGCTACTGTGGGGGAAAAGATAATTATCCCAAGTCTTTAAATGTTACCCCATTTAATTGATTTAATGATAGGTAAAATTCATAGAACTGTAACGTTGGAAGCGGCCCAGAAGGCATTTATTCCTGTTTCTTCTCTCTGCCTTCAGGCCGTGCTGCACTCAGATTACCCCCCAACCTCCATGCACTTTAGAAAAGGGGGTTGTTTCTAGGAACGATAGCTTTTAGCCCTTTCAGATAAAACTTCCTAGTCAGTGAGCATCCACAGGGAAGACTATGCAGACTTGTTGAAAGACTTGACATGCACAGCTACTAAGTGTTGTTCTGAAAGACATGAATGGAATCACCCCCTCTTCATGCACACACGCACACACACACGAAATGGAATCCTCGTATTTGTACACTTGAGGGTGTATTAAATGCACATGGTACATACAGAATGCAACATGCAAGCATGGCTGCAATATGATAAGGACCCTTGGAGAATTCTTTCAGTTCCCAGAAAAAAATACATCTCTGCATTTGTCAAATCCTGTTTTGCTGTAATACAGAGCCATACTTTCTGTTTAGTTGGCATTTTTGCACCATGCCAGTGGGTCCACAACATGGTTTAAGCGCCTACTCTATGCAGATCTTCAGTGATCCCAGGAAGGCTGTGGTGGTATGTTGGGAAAGGGGCTGGAAGTGGAACCGGAACCTGAGTTTGGACTCTGACTTAGCCATGGACCATTCTGAGCCTCATTTTCCCCAACCAACAATACCAACTTCATAGGATCATCACGGGATTTGACGAGTTAAGGAGTGTGAAGGTAGTTTGGAAATGGTGCCACTGTGGGCACCACCCACTTTTTTTTCTAAATGGAAGTTTGTTCTCATGATCAGATCATGACTTGGTGAGATGTTAGGACTATTAGAGACCCTTTAACCCAACACAAGTAACCGTGTCACTTCCCAGTGTAAGAGCATTCGGCATCTTGCCCTTATGCTCAGAATAAGGTCTAACATAGCCTCTGAGGCTGTACGTGATGGGGTTTTCGCCAAGCTCTTCAACATCATCTCACCCCCCCCTACATCACAGACCATCATGCATTTATCTCCAGTTCCTGGAATAGTCAAGATGTATTCTCAGGGCTTCTCTGACTATACTGTCCACTGGCTTCCCCTCTTCTGTACCTGGATATTCCTTCAACACCCCCTTATGCCTCTCTCAGCCCCCAGTCCATAGACGTTGCTCTTCTTCACTTTCCTTCCAGGTCTATGAAGGCAGAGGCCATGTCTGTCTGTCTTATAAATCATCATTTCTGCAAGCTCTAACATGTTGTTGCCATGTAATTAGGCGTTCAACAAATATTTATTGACTGAACAGAGAGATGTCCACCTAGCATTTATCATACTCTATATTACACAGGAATCTAGAGTTCAAGTGAATCTAGAGTTCAAGACTTTAGAAACACTCCTAAAATTGGCTTAAGTGAACATGGAACTTGTGGCTTACATAACCAACAGGTCCAGAGTAAATGGCTCCAGGCACGACTGACTCCAGATGCCCCAAGTATGTCATCAGGAACCTCCTTCTATTTCCTGTTGTTGTTTTATTTCTGTCGGCTTCATTTTCCAGTCATGAGCTTGGGGGCCAGATAGAGTTCATTCTGTTGGACCCATCTGAACCCAGAGGGGTGGTGGTGAGATGAACTAGAGGAAAAATGAAGCTGGCAAAATAACAGATGTCCTTCACTCTTCCGGGCTGTGGGCTTCAAGTTCAGGGACCTCTCTCATCCCTGTGTTTCCAGTATCTGTTCCAGAGTCTGGCATACGGTAGGTGCTCCGGAATGTTTGTGAATGAACAGATGTGGGATTTATTTTCCCTCACTTCTAGGAAGGAGCTTCTTTAAGCCAACAAAGGCAGATTGTTGTGCATAAACTGGCTTCGGCCTCATCCTCTGTTTTGCTTTCTTTTTACCTGTTGGCAGGATCCAACGTCTACCTTCTTCCAGTTTGGAGCGTCCATCCAGCAGCAAGTCACCGTCATGCTGAAGATCATGCAGGATTATGACTGGCATGTTTTCTCCCTGGTGACCACCATCTTCCCTGGCTACAGGGACTTCATCAGCTTCATCAAGACCACGGTGGACAACAGCTTTGTGGGCTGGGACATGCAGAACGTGATCACACTGGACACGTCCTTCGAGGATGCAAAGACACAAGTCCAGTTGAAGAAGATCCACTCCTCCGTCATCTTGCTCTACTGTTCCAAAGACGAGGCCGTCCTCATCCTGAGTGAGGCCCGCTCCCTCGGCCTCACTGGGTACGATTTCTTCTGGATCGTCCCCAGCTTGGTCTCGGGGAATACGGAGCTCATCCCCAAAGAGTTTCCATCGGGACTTATTTCTGTCTCCTACGATGACTGGGACTACAGCCTGGAGGAAAGGGTGAGGGACGGCCTGGGCATCCTGACCACTGCTGCATCTTCCATGTTGGACAAGTTCTCCTACATCCCCGAGGCCAAGGCCAGCTGCTACGGGCAGATGGAGAAGCCAGAGGTCCCACTGCACACGCTGCACCAGTAAGAGGGGCTCTTTGCTTGTCCGCCAAAGTGGAATCAGAGTTTTGTTGTTGTTTGTTTAAATACTAAAAACGATATGTACTCATTGCTGAAAATGTGCACTGAAAATAGAGAATGTTGTGTGTGTGCCTGTGGGATTTGTTGGTTTGTTCTCTCCCCTCTTCCTCTCGTCTCATCTCCTTTTGTTTTTAAGTAACATCATCCTTGGTTTTCTGCAACTTACTTTTTTTACTCAACGTATACCCTGGAAACCTGCACCTGAGATCTGTTTGTCTGTCTATCTATCTATCTATCCGTCCTCTATCTATAGCTATATCTTAAGTATGTGTGTATATATAGATATATGTATGTATATACATGCCTATCTATATACACATGTATGAATATATGTAGATGTATGTATACATACATGTGCATGTGAATATGCACAGATATATGTAGATATACATATGTATGTGTATATAGAGATATGTATGTATGAATATCTACGTTCTTTGTAAACTGCACATTGCATTCCTCAATAGGGATATACCATGATTTATTTATCCAATCTTCATAATAATAGAAATTTATGTTGTTTCAGCTTTTTTTCCATTAGAAACTAAACTGCAGTGATAATCATCCTTACCTGTCTCTTCGTGCACATGTGCAAATGTTTTTCTAGGGTTGATTCTAAGAAGTAGAGTTTTGTGGTCATGGAACAAGTGCATTTTAAAATTTAAGTGTCTATTGCCAAATTGTCCCACAAAGTGACTATATATTTTATGTTCACACTAGCATTTTGTGAAATCACTCGACTTCCCACATCCTCACCAACACGTTACATGTTGGGGAAAGTGCCCACACTGGTGCTCCTAGTCTCAGAGTTTGTATCTGAATTTCCTCCCTTCATATGGCCTAAGTGTTTGTTTTTTTGTTTTTTTTTTTTTTGCGGTACATGGGCCTCTCCCGTTGCGGAGCACAGGCTCCGGACGCGCAGGCCCAGCGGCCATGGCTCACGGGCCCAGCCGCTCCGCGCCATGTGGGATCTTCCCGGACCGGGGCACGAACCCGTGTCCCCTGCATCGGCAGGTGGACTCTCAACCACTGTGCCACCAGGGAAGCCCATGGCCTAAGTGTTTTTGTAGGCTGTTGGAAATCTTGGCAGACATCACTTTTAAATCTGCATTGTATTCCATCATATGGCTGTATCATAATTTAGTTAACTACTCCCATCTTGGTGGACATTTAAGTTAAATTTGATGTTTCCGAGAAGTGTCATTGTTCTTTGTGGGCCATCATTATGGCTCAGCTGTTGAGATTTAGAATGATCACTCCTACACCCATTCTGCGTGTGTTTGCCTGATGTTCGTTGATTTAATCCATGCTCATTCTTCAGATAAGCAGTGTAGCACCATGATTAAGGGACTGGGCTGTGGAGTTGGACTTGTTAGGGTTCAAATCTTGTCTTGTCCACTTTCCATGTGACTTGGACAATCATTTTACCTTTCTGGGCCTCAGTTGTTCATTGCAAAATGATGGGGTGTTTTTTGTTTTCGTTTCTTCTTTTTTTTGTAATTTTTATTTATTTTTGGCTGCTTTGGGTCTTCGTTGCTGTGCGCAGGCTTTCTCTAGTTGCGGCCAGCGGGGACTACTCTTTGTTGCGGTGCGCGGGCTTCTCATTGCGGTGGCTTCTCCCGTTGTGGAGCACGGGCTCTAGGCACGTGGGCTCAGTAGTTGTGGCACATGGGCTCAGTAGTTGTGGCTTACGGGCTTAGTTGCTCTGCGGCATGTGGGATCTTCCTGGACCAGGGATTGCCTAGATGGTGGTTCTTTCACTTCAACATGCATGAGAGTCACTGGGAGGGCTTGATAAAACAAGACTGCTGGGCCCCATGCTCAGAGTTTCTAATTCAGTAGCTCTGGAGTGGGCTCTAAGAATTTGCAATTCTAGCAAGTTCCTGGGTGATGACGATGTTGCTGGTCTGGGGAACATGCATTGAGAACCAATGTTCTAGGGGTTGTCCTGAGTATGAAATGAGGTGATGCATGAAGAGTGCCCCTTAGCATGGGTGCCTCGCACCTGGCAATTATTTAATGACTGTCGGAGTGAGCAGTGAAGTTGCTTTGGTCATCAGAAAGTATAGTCAGCAGACCAGGTGAGTTTATTATCAGTAGAATAACGTGTCACTCTAAAATGTCTCTGGAAGGTTTTAGGACTCTGAATCTGCTACAGTTCAGGGATAATCTCTGGTCTGCAGCTAGTGGGGTGTCTGTGTGTGTGTGTGTGTGTGCGCGTGCGTACGTGTGTGTGTGTGTGTGTGTGTGTGTGTGTGTGTGAGATGGAGGAGGCTTAAAGATTTTACCTGAAACTGACATTTATCCGAAAAATGAACTCTTAGGTTAGGAAATCATGGTCCTTTGAAATTTTCCCTTCCTCTCTCCTCTTTCCCTCTTTAATGATCTTGTTTCTACGTTGCTACTTTCAGCATTTTTAATAATTGTCCAGGTATCAGGAAGGAACTAGGATAAATTGGTATGAGTCACGGGAGTGTCTTACAGAGGCAGGATTGCTGCCAGCCCAAATGAATTCTCACTTCCCATAATAAGTGCCTTGCAGCTGGAATATTCGTATAATTCTGATGGAAACATAACTCAATTGTAGGGCAATTGAAATATAATATATACAGGAAGAGGAACTTGAGAAGGATAATTGGCAAGACATTCAGATCTCTTTCTAGTGACCACCCTGAATTCCACTCCTTAAAAAAAAAAAATTCTACTCCTGTGAAATCCTGGTGTGCTCTTTCCAGGAGTTATGCTTTGAATGCAGCAATGTTGTAGGTGGTATTTCAGCCGCAGAGAAGTAATGCATTAAGTGTGGTAAGCCGTCATCCACCGCCTGTTTTTTTTTTTGTTTTTTGTTTTGCGGCATGCTGGCCTCTCACTGTTGTGGCCTCTCCTGTTGCAGAGCACAGGCTCCGGACGCTCAGGCTCAGCGGCCATGGCTCACAGGCCCAGCCGCTCCGCGGCATGTGGGATCTTCCCGGACTGGGACAGCGGCCATGGCTCACGGGCCCAGCCGCTCCACGGCATGTGGGATATTCCCGGACTGGGGCATGAACCCGTGTCCCCTGCATCGGCAGGCGGACTCTCAACCACTGCGCCACCAGGGAAGCCCCCACCGCCTGGTTTTAATGAAACATTTCTCCACCCTTGGAGCACTGGTGGCGCTCAGCCACAGTGTGTAGGGCTCAACCAGTATGTGGGTTCTTCGCCACACTTCCCCACTAGCACAGTGTTCCTTAAGCCCACCCAGGAAAGAGTGGGACCTTGCGAAGCAAGACAAGGACCAGGAGCTGGAGAAAGCCCCAAGACGCAGTTTTTAAGAAAACGATTAAGGGCACTATATCTCTATCCTCCATCCATCACTCCTTCTATCCAGCAAACCCTGTGCTAGCCTCTGGAATCATACATGAATTAACATATAACTTCTCAAAGAATGTACAGTCTGATGAAGATGGGGGAAATTCGTCTAAAGACAAACTCAGGTAACAAGGGCTTTTTTTTTTTTTTTTTTTTGCGGTACGCGGGCCTCTCACTGTTGTGGCCTCTCCCGTTGCGGAGCACAGGCTCCGGACGCGCAGGCTCAGCGGCTACGGCTCATGGGCCCAGCCGCTCCGCGGCATGTGGGATCTTCCCGGACCGGGGCACGAACCCATGTCCCCTGCATCGGCAGGCGGACTCTCAACCACTGCACCACCAGGGAAGCGCAACAAGGACTTTTTTTAACATAGAAAAGAAAAGAATAGTAAAAAAAGTAGAGTCTAGCAAGAGGGAGAAGATATGGGAACATATGTATATGTATAGCTGATTCACTTTGTTATAAAGCAGAAACCAGCACACCATTGTAAAGCCATTATACTCCAATAAAGATGTTAAAAAAAAAAGTACAGAGTCTGATGAAACACCCACCCCCATACTCACCCCAGAGAACAAAGTGAACATGTCATATTTGTTTCAAATTTTTAAAAGAAATAAAACATTTCTGATAATGTAGAAAGTCCTGATTATACCTCTCCCCAGCCCCACTCTTCTCCCTTTCTCTCCATGAGAGAGAAAAACACCACAGTGAATTTGGTATGTGTCTAAATCCATGTGCATGTTCTGTACTTTTGACACAGATACAGTGCGACCTTAGACCCAATGGGTAGTTCTTTTCAATATCATAAGTGGTATCTAATGTGCTGGAGTTTCCTTTACCTCAACCTACGGCTCAAGCATGATCTATGAGGACACATATAAAACTAGTGTATTCATCTTAGTTGCTTTTTTGTATTCTGTTGTATGTGTTCTATCTTTTATTTAATCAGCCCCCTTTGATGGACATTTAGGTTGTTGACAGTAAGGAATCTTCAGTCTGGGTAGCTCAGGGCAGAGAACACATGTGTCTGCAACCTGATTCGGACCCATCAGCTTGAGTTAGGAGTTCTCACTTAAAGCTTTAAAAAGTTACATTTTCAGCTGGTTTAAAAAGTCTCATTGTGCAAAGCATCTGTAAACAAATAGCTCTCATCACTCCCACTCTGCAGTAGGGAGGATGCAAATAGCTTCAGAAGAGGTTCAGGTGAAGTCACGCCTGATGGTTTCATGGTGAGTTGCTGAGGGATCGGGGGTCCTGCTTTGACTGGTTGAGTTCTACATCTTGGGGCTAACTAGGTGTGTCCCTCAGTGGCCTTCACGGACGTTGCTTGTAATCTTATACACAGAGTTTGTACAGTTAAAATATTGTCACAATGGTTTACTGCTCACAGTGATGGACCAGGTACAAAGGGTCTGCTTGCTGGGTTAATGATCCTACCATGGGCCTGTGTCTGTTCTTGTTTCAGAAAAAAAAAAGTGGGGAAAAGGGGAAATGTTCTTTATGTTTAATATTCTGGTTTTACAGAAGGCACTTTGAAAAGAGCAGTCAGCGTTTTCCAAAGTTCAAAAATAGCTCAGCCATGTTATGTAACCGCCTCCTTGCTACTGCAGAGTTATTAAACATCTGTTCCTTCACCAAGCACAGAGCACATCGCTGGCAACTCCTGGATCTGTGAAGGTAAACCATTACCTGTTTTGTTGGCATGGAACTTAGGCTGCTCTGTCCAGTTCTGTCCCAAGAACATCTCCGGTTCACTAGCGGATGGGGCCCCTCCAGAGGCAGCACGACATCATGGTCAAGAGTGTGGGTACTTGGGAGTTCCCTGGCCGTCCAGTGGTTAGCACTCCGTGCTGTCACTGCTGAGGGCCCGGGTTTGATCCCTGGTCAGGGAACTAAGATGCCACAAGCCGTGGGGTGCAGCCAGAAAAATTTGATGAAAAAAAAGTGTGGGCACTGGAGACAGGCTGCCTTGTTTGAATCCCTGATCTGAACTCTCCTAGTTTCAAGACTTCGGCCAAGTCACTTGATTCCTCCAAGTCTGCTCCCTCGGATGTAACCTGGGGATAAGAAAACTGTTGTCCTGTAGGCTAGAGCCTGGCATATGGAAAGCAATCTGTAGATGGTTACCATTGTTGGTAAAATGTGTGTGCACATCTGTGTGTTTCCTCTTCCACTTTTACATTTATGAAGGAGGAGGTCATAGAAGGGAGAAGGTGGATGCTTTTAAGACTTAAACGCTCTTGCCAAAGGATTAGCTTGGGAGGAGCGTGGCCAGTGGGAAGAAGGGTAGAGAAAAAAGTGGAGAAAAGTTCACGGGCTGAGTGCCAGCTTGGTTTTGAATTAGCCACATACTTACCAAGTATAAGTTACTAACCACTCCGAACTCAGGCTTTTTTCCTAAAATGCCCATGTGTCTGTGTGTCTGTGTCTGTGTGTCTGTGTGTCTGTGTGTGTGTGTGTGAGAGAGAGAGAGAGAGAGAGAGAGAGAGGGAGGGAGGGAGGGAGGGAGGGAGGGAGGGGGAGAGAGGGGGGGGAGAGAGAGAGTCATTTCTTCATACTGTAGGAGAATTAAATGAAAGCATATATGTAAAACAGTTATCATTGTGCCTGGCATGTAGTAGGCATTACACAAACAACTGTGAAGTCATTATTCTTATGATGATGATTATCATCATTATTATTACTTTAATTTATACCTGTTATACTGCAAGCTGTACAGAGACAGGGAAGTGAGAGATGGAGGTATATTTCAATCTTGTTTGTTACCGATTGAGTTGTGACTCTGTGTCCTGTAGCTCGGCTCCCCTTTCAGTTGTGGAGGAGGATGTGGCAGTCGCTGCACTGGAAGTCAAATAGAAGCGCTCAGGTAGATCTACAGCCCCAACCAGGGGAAAAAGAACAACTTCTTCGGGAGAGCTATGAATTACTATTAAAGGGAAGTTATTTGGTTTTAATTGATGGTACCTGGCTTGACCATTTATGTGTTTTACATTAACTTCCTGATTTATAAAGTCCAGCTTCTGCTTTAAGAAGCAACAGCATTGTAAATTATCACCCTGACAGGAAGGGAAATGGAAGGAAGATAAATACGGGAGAGTAAATTTAATTCATATCCAATTTACATTGATACTTTTTTCAATCTTCCTTTCTGAAATATCCATAGGAAAACTTCCTGGTTTAATGACCCGTTAAGAGACTGATCTGAACCTGGTTGGCATATTTGTATTTGATAATCAGAATTATCACTGTTGGTTTTTTTTTTTTTTTTTTTTTTTTGCGGTACACAGGCCTCTCACTGTTGTGGCCTCTCCCGTTGCGGAGCACAGGCTCCGGGCGCGCAGGCTCAGCGGCCATGGCTCACGGGCCCAGCCGCTCCGCGGCATGTGGGATCCTCCCAGACCAGGGCACAAACCCACGTCCCCTGCATCGGCAGGCGGACTCTCAACCACTGTGCCACCAGGGAAGCCCTGGTTTCTTTTTTAATGCCAAGAAAGAGGCCTGCGCAGTTATAATTCTCTGCGTTATAACGTCCCTGGGTGAATGTAATAACTCTGCAAATATTTATCTGTGAGATCAGCATATGCTCAACAAACATTTCTGGCGATGACACCAGGTACCCAGGAGACCAAGCCATCCTCTGGGCCTGTGCTGTAAATCTGATTGGGAGTCTGGACTCGGGAAAGGGGGAAAAGACTGAGTCTCAAAGAGATATGTAGTGAGAGAATCCAGCAGCCTGTACCACATTAAGAACCCAAAGCGTATTCCACGAGGCTGTGTGACTTTGTGGAATGTGGTTTTGGATAGTGCTTTGTTCAAACCCTCTCATTATCTAGGCTATCCTGGTCAAGTTACTTAACTTCTTTGAGCCTCCATTTCCTTGATTATATACAGAGATAATTCCAACCGTACAGGATTATGGTGACACTTAAATGCACATAATTTACCTAGCCAAGCATCTAGGATGTAGTTGGCCCCCTGCAGATGTTAATTCTCCCCCTTCGCTCGGCCAGATGCACAGCTTGATCTGACACCTCTTGTGTCCTGATGGACCCACGAGAGGTGGGCTGTGCTCCCTGGGTGTTCAGCCTGAGAGTGAAGTCAGCAGCCTCTCCTCAGCCTCATCTCTGTTTGTGGCACCTCTCCTGGAACACCGCCCTCTCTTTTTTGGCTGGAAGTCAAGAGCACCGTATGCCAACCCAGCGATGCAAGTCAATCATTTCCAATTGGCATCCAATGAATAGCTCGACAAATGGTGGAAACCCAGTGCTGGCAACTTGAAAGGGTCAGAAATTGTCCGTGCCTTTACCTTGAAGGAAAGGTGGTTTGGGTTGTTTTGGGGTCACACATAAAGCATAAATATTGTTCAAATTTGCCTTAGGCCAGATTCAAATCTTTGGATTTTGGAACCAGCATGCCAACAAAAATACGTATTGATCTTTTTCCTACGTATTTCCTTTTATCCTTTTTTGAATACTAGGGAAGCTTTCATTTTGAAACTTGTTAATTTGGTGACATATACTAATGATTTGCTACAGCTTCCTTCTGTGAAAGGATTATGCGAAGAAAAGCACCATTTTCACTACTCTGGTGCCTGCTAACAGAGAGTATATTGGGAGCAAGGGGTTTTAATGTGTAAGCACAGGGACCAGTTAGGAGATTAAGACCTAAATCTGTGTAATGCTATAGATTCAGAGGGAAGTGGGTGGCCTTATGCATGTTTCGGAAGTAAAATTAACAAAACGTGATGGATGGATATGAAATGATAGAAGAGATTCAATAATACTTCTTCACTTGTACAGCTGAATAGATGGCGGTACCTTGCACAAAATTGGAGAAGAAACAAATTGGGGGAGAGTGAGACAGGAACAGCATCTAATTTCAGACATGTTCAGTTGAACGTACTTTGTAGACATCCAAGTGGAAATCTCAAGTAGGCAATTGGAGAAAAGAGTCTGAGTTCAGGCTGAAAATCTAACACACAGGTTTTGAGCTTACTGATGCCAGTTAAAACCTCAGGATTGGGTGAGATCATCTAGGGGAGAATGAAGACTCAGAAGAGTGATCAGGTTCCAACCTTAAGGAACTTCAGCATTAATTGGTAAATAATCCCTGAGGGGAAGGAGAATACTGGAGGAAACGAGTTGGGCTGTGAATTTCGGCTGCCTTTTCCGCCTTGGAGACTCTCTATTCTCAGCCTTGATTTTGTTGTGGAGCCTAGTGGGTGTCTGTACAATGTCTGTTATATGCTAGACATCATGATGGAGGCTATGGACCTTCCAAAGATCTATAATCCACAAGCATTGTTAATCTATCTGGGCTTAGTGCAACCTAGGAGAGTTAAATAATCTGACCAGAAGTTTTAACCAATATGTGGAAGAAGTAAAATTTTATCACATGATGAACTGCCAAGCAAATCATCAGAGCAGTGAATGCTTTGAGTTAAAGGAAACCAATACCATACTGGGCTGGATCCATGACATAGGTGGCGAGCCAAGCTTTGGGTCTGAAGAGACGAGGAGGTCATACTCAGGAAGGGGGAAAAAACCTCTGCTTTTGTTTCATTCTTGACATGATCTGGAAAACATCTGATGCCGCACAAAACAAGTTAAAAATCCTTTCCACCACAAGAGAGGAGCATATGGCAAGGTGTGAAGGGCCAGTTCATTTATAAGCTGTCCTTTGCTTTCCTGGAAGGGTGTCTGTCTATACCCCTCCTCCTCGTATGTAGGACAGAAGCCCTCCTTGTCATTCCTTCCAGGTGGGAGCTAGACAGCCAGAACGGGCCTCTCCACCTGTTCTTTGCCTTTGTCCTCTTGCTTTCCTGCTCCCCGCTTCTCCTGCCTCCGTGTAGATGCTGCCTGCCTGCAGGTGTGACTGAGCCCCTGTGCAGGCTCCTGGTGCCTCAAAGCCTGGCATGGATCGCAGGGACAGAGGAGTCACTGTCAGCTTGGTGATGCTAACTGGGTTCTGCGTGGGCAGGGGAGGCCAGCCACATTGCTACACAGACCTCAAAGTGTGGTGAATGAACTGGCTGATCTGCTGATGTCTGGTATACTCTTGTCCAAATCCCCATAGCCAGTTCCTGAGGGTTTGCATCATTTGATTAAATCCTATCCAAACACAAGGAATAAACATATATCACTGTTTCCTACACAGTGGAGGACAGCTGTCCTGAGACACATGCTCATTTCCTTTTCATTTCCATCCCTGTTAATAAAAGGAAGTTTCAACAATTTAATTAATACATCATTATGTGTTGGGGGGGAAGGGAAACTTCAAGTTTTGTAAGTTACATTATGGAAGCATAGATAGATAGATAGAAGTATAGTTGATTCACGATGTGTTATTTTTTGGTGTACAGCAAAGTGATTAAGTTTTATATATATAATATATATATAAAATACATATATTCTTTTTCAGATTCTTTTCCATTATAGCTTATTACAAGATATTGAATATAGTTCCCTGTGCTATACAGTGGACCTTGTTGTTTAATTTGCAGCAACATTGGATGGACCTAGAGATTATTATAGTAAGTGAAGTAAGTCAGACAGAGAAAGACAAATATCATATGATATCACTTACATGTGGAATCTAAAAAAGTGATACAAATGAAACTATTTACAAAATAGAAATAGACCCACAGACATAGAAAACAAACTTATGGTTACCAAAGGGGAAAAGGGAGGAGGTATAAGTTGGAATCATATATATTTTAAAATCGGATGTAATGGAAATGTTAAAATACTCTAATGATACAACCTACCATGTATTAAGTCCCTCCTATGTGCCAGTCACTTTAAATACATTATCTTTTATCCTTAGGTATGAGTTAGGATGTTTTTGCTGCAGGTAATAATCAACTAAATTCAGTTATGTGATTGAGTTATTTGATTGGAAATCTAGACACAGGGTGGACTTCAGATGCAGTATGCTCAAGGTTCTGGTTCTTTCCCCTGTGATCTCTTGACTCTGCTCTTTTTTTTTCAAGATAAATTAATGTCATAATAAGTTATTTAAAATCCATATGCAGTCACACAACTAAACTTCATAATTATCTCTTCTTGGATAATAATAAAGAATTTGTCCTGTTAAACTCTTCCCTTTGGTTGTTTAGAATCTAACATCCTCTTATTGGATGCTTAGGTAATTAAATGACAGCTTCAAGTATAAGATCTTATCATAAACATATATTAAATTTAGTTTCAATTTAGTGAAATGCAAACATTTGTAATTTGGGATTTAGGACAATTCAACTCACGGAAATATTTTTTAAAAACTTCACACTCCGGGGCTTCCCTGGTGGCGCAGTGGTTGAGAGTCCGCCTGCCGATGCAGGGGACGCAGGTTCGTGCCCCGGTCCGGGAGGATCCCACTTGCCGTGAAGCGGCTGGGCCCATGAGCCATGGCCGCTGAGCCTGCGCGTCTGGAGCCTGTGCCCCGCAACAGGAGAGGCCACAGCAGTGAGAGGCCCGCGTACCGCAAAAAAAAAAAAAAATAATAATAATAATAAAAACTTCACACTCTGTATTTTATTATGTGAAAATTAAACACAATTTATCACAACATACAATACTTTAACTGTAAAAGTGTCTCATGCCTACAGAATACTAGAGGTTAGTAAGAATCCTCTTCCTACACGAAGAGACCTCTAAATGGCTTTATATTTTTCTACTTAGGATATGGATTGACTCTGCCCTTTGAGGAGTATAGGCCTTGTTCTCAAACTGCTTTCTTCATGACCTTAAGCTTGCTGTCAGCAACATCTCAGATGACTTCTTTGTTCGTGGCCAAATTAGGTCATGTGCCCATCTTTGGGCCAGTAATAACCATTTTGAAGATGCCATGTACTGACCGGCTTAATTTCAGACAGCTAACCCAATCCCTGAGAAGGCAAATAGGATTAAGTTACACCAAACCAGACCTACTCTTAGAACTGAGATGGGGTAAGCTTCCATTCCTCCAAGTCCCATGGATTCTTATAGGACACATGAAGTCTCAACAAATGTGATTTCTATTAAGAGTGAGGAAGAGGGAAATGGATGCTGGATAGATTACCAGCAGGTCAATTATAAATCATAACTCATATTACAGGTGAGGAAATCAGGGACTAGAGAAGTTACATAACTTGGCCAAAGCCATACAGCTAATACAAAATAAAGCCAGACTTCAAATCCAGTTTTGTTTGGATCTAAACTCCACTACACTACTTGAAAAGCTTGCAAGTTGACTTGAAGTTGCGGTATGTCTTTTTTGACTTCAATGTTTTTACTGTTTTCAAAAATTGAATAAATTCCAACATGTAAAACTTGTAAGATTTCACAAAAAATTATATGTTTAGCTAATCTTGAAAAATATGAAAAGCTGCTAATGATAATCCGACATTCCTATCTGGAAGTCTTAAAAGTTGGGACTCTAGATGTTGGGTCCAAACCTTCACTCTTCAGGGAGAAGCTGGAAGTTGTAAGTTCCCTCCTGATTGTATATTGCTGTGCTGGGGGTAGAGTATATGGTGAGAATGTGTCTCAGCCTTTCCTACACATTGGATGTGGGTATTTTGTTGTTCACTTGATGTGTAGTTCGCTCAGCTAGTTTCTGGATTTCTTTCAGAAAGAATTGCTTCATAGCTGTAGATTCAGTGTACCCGTAGGAGGAAGTGAGTTTGGGAGCCTCCTATGCTGCCATCTTGTACCAGAACCTTCCTCCTACCTGGAGACGGTCAACTGGACATGGGAAATGACCTTTAGATCAAGAAGGGCCTTCCCAGTTCACTTTAGTCCCCACCTGGACTACTTATTCATATTACCTCCATAGCCTCTTTCAGTGTTTGTTTTATCATAAGATGTGTATTTATTACTTTTATCATAATCATCATTATTTATAAGCATTGCCAAAACAAGACCTTGATGAACCTTAAGACTGGTAGATGTTCAAATGAGTGATGACAGGAAGTTTCGATATCTCACTTACAAGGATCACCTTTGGGACTAAGTGGTCTTTTTTTATGGCCCTAGATCATAAATCTACTTCTCTGTTCAACTTACAGGTGAGAATTTGAGTTGTTTGTGCCAAGTGGCTTGCCCAAAGGCAAGAACTTATTGAATTACCTAAAGAGAGTTCCCACTCATCAGATTGGATTAATTTGTAGATGTTCCTCTAAAACTGGAAGAAAACATTTGTTCTGGTAGGGGGTGGGGATAGGTGTCCAGCTTTTCTACAATATCCTGAAATTTGTCAAATAAACAGCAAACGAGGGAGTCTGATGGAACCCACGCTACTTGTGAAGGATTGTTGCTGAAAATGTCAGTGTATCATCTAAACCTCGTGAAGTCTATGGTTCAAATCTGATTTTTCTTTTTTATGGCTCAGATTCATAAAATATATTATTAGTTGTAACAAATTATTTTCAACTGGTGTTATAACATTAAAATGTAAATTCTCTATGCTTTATTACAGATGAGGAAAGTGAGGCCTGGAAGACACAGGGCTCATTTTTCATTAATGAGAGACTGGCTAATGGCAAAGACATGCTAAGCCTAAGTTTTCTTTGCCCCAGACCCAGATGTGTTGCTCTACTGAATCAGTCCTCTTTCCTTTTAGGTCCTTTGTGATTAATGATAATAATGTGGTGATGAGGATGATGATGATGGTGGTGGTGGTGGTGATGATGATGGTGGTGGTGGTGGTGATAATGATGGTGGTGATGATGATCGTGAAAATGAACTCCAGGGACTTTGTCCATTTTACTGGTACACCAGTACCCAGAATAGTGTAGACACTTAAATATGTGTTGAATGAGTGAATCATATAATTGCTAACACAGCGCTTGCTCTGATCTAAGAATTTTTACACACATTATCTTGTATTCTCACAACTCCATTTTTGCTAGAGAAAAATAATCTCAGAGAGAAGATTGACTTTTCCAGTGTCACTTCATGGTAGAATCAGGATCAAGATTGCCTTGACTTTAGCGTCTGATCCTCTGATTCTCTGGCCTCTCAGGGAAAGAGGACATCCTAGGTGTGCTTTCATGAGACCTTAGAGGTCTTACATTGTCGTAAAGTGCGTACAAAGATCCTTCCGTTGTGGGCGGGAGTCATTTTGCTTTTCTTAGAAATTAATTTATCACAAAAATGTGATGCATGGGATTTCATTTTATAAACCACAAAACCTTCCTGAAAATGTTAATAATATCCTCACCATCAGTATCAGTTATTATTATTGTCATTATCATAGAGATTGATATTTGGCATTGCCAAGAATAAAGCAAGTGGAGAACAAAGGGGAGAAGCTGATCTTTCTTGGGAGAATTTTTATAAGAATAGTCAAAAGCTCAATTGCAGAGTCATCAACTCTCTTTAAATTAGTTCTAGAATGAGTCCCTTCAGATTTTGTGCCTCCCTGAGGAATGCCAGTAAATATTAATTGGATGCAAAGAATTGAGCAAAAATGTCAGCAAGGGAATCTCAGTAATTCTGACTAGGCAGAAGGAAGGAAGTAAAAGGTAGAAAGGAAGAGGGAAGCCAATATTTAATTTTGACACTGGGTGCATGCCAGGTCATAATGGGGTTATCTGCCTTGATTTTTCTTTTTTAAATAATCTTATTTGTAATAGGATCCAATTTTTTAAAATGAATTTATTTATTTTTGGCTGCGTTGGGTCTTTGTTGCTGGGCACGGGCTTTCTCTAGTTGCATCGAGTGGGCGCTACTCTTAGTTGAGGTGTGTGGGCTTCTCATTGCGGAGCACAGGCTCTAGGTGCATGGGCTCAGTAGTTGTGGCTTGTGGGTTCTAGAGCGCAGGCTCAGTAGTTGTGGTGCACCAGCTTAGTAGCTCTGCGGCATGTGGGATCTTCCTGGATGACCAGGGATTGAACCCATGGCCCCTGCGTTGGCAGGCAGATTCTTTTTTTTTTTTGTTTTGGAAAGCAAAAGAGTTTTTCTTAACGTCTTTATTGGAGTATAATTGCTTTACAACGGTGTGTTAGTTTCTGCTTTATAACAAAGTGAATCAGCTATACATATACATATACCCCCATATCTCCTCCCTCTTGCATCTCCCTCCCTATCCCACCCCTCTAGGTGGACACAAAGCGCCGAGCTGATCTCCCTGTGCTATGCGGCTGCTTCCCACTAGCTATCTATTTTACGTTTGGTAGTGTGTATAAGTCCATGCCACTCTCTCACTTCGTCCCAGCTTACCCTTCCCCCTCCCCGTGTCCTCAAGTCCATTCTCTACGTCTGTGTCTTTATTCCTGTCCTGCCCCTAGGTTCTTCAGAACCATTTTTTTATTTTTAGATTCCATATATATGTGTTAGCATATGGTATTTGTTTTTCTCTTTCTGACTTACTTCACTCTGTGCGGCAGACTCTAGGTCCATCCACCTCACTACAAATAACTCAATTTCGTTTCTTTTTATGGCTGAGTAATATTCCATTGTGTATATGTGCCACCTCTTCTTTATTCATCTGTCGATGGACACTTAGGTTGCTTCCATGTCCTGACTATTGTAAATAGAGCTGCAATGAACATTTTGGTACATGACTCTTTTTGAATTTTGGTTTTCTCAGGTATATGCCCAGGAGTGGGATTGCTGGGTCGTATGGTAGTTCTATTTTTAGTGTTTTAAGGAACCTCCATACTGTTCTCCACAGTGGCTGTATCAATTTACATTCCCACCAACAGTGCAAGAGGGTTCCCTTTTCTCCACACCCTCTCTAGCATTTATTGTTTCTATATTTTTGATTATGGCCATTCTGACTGGTGTGAGGTGATACCTCATTGTAGTTTTGATTTGCATTTCTCTAATGATAGTGATGTTGAGCACCCTTTCATGTGTTTGTTGGCCATCTGTATATCTTCTTTGGAGAAATGTCTATTTAGGTCTTCTGCCCATTTTTGGATTGGGTTGTTTGTTTTTTTAATATTGAGCTGCATGAGCTGGCAGGCGGATTCTTAACCACTTCGCCACCAGGGAAGCCCTGCCTTGATTTTTTTAAAGTGTTCTTATCACATATATGCAGGAAGGCTAAACCATTGGCAAACATCTTCCACTCAGTATAGGAGATGGGGAGGAAGCCATCATGCATGCCTCTAAACCATAGTTCTTGAGTTTAATAAATCTTCTGCCTTCAAAACAGAGCATTTCTTAAATAGACTCTGAGCACTGAACACAGGACTGGGAGAAAGTGTTTGTCTTCAGCCAACTAGGTGAAAACAAAACAAAACAAAACAAAACAAAACAAAAAGAATAAAAACAATCCCCTGGCATCAGTTACCCATGTTCATCTACTGATTGCCTGGATCTCATTCTTTCATTTGTTCATTCATTCACTCATGCATACATGCATTTGTTTTCATTCATTTACCCTTTCATGTATGCAACACTTAATATCTGTCTCAGTCCCACAGTATGTGTGTCATACAGCGTCATACAGTGATGGACCAAACAGACAAAGGCTCCCCACCTAAATCTCCTGTTCTAGAGGGGAGACCAAAAATGAGTGAATAAACACATAATATCGAGTTGGTATTGACATGAGATGGGAGGAAAAATAGGGTAGGGTAAGGAGATAGAGGTAGACCAAGTTCTGTAAGATCTTAGGCCATGGTGAAGGTTTCAGGTTTTGTTTCAAGTGTTATGGGAAGCCACTGGAGAGTTTTAGCAGGGGAGTGAGGTAGACAGCTGCAGTGACCCCTGAGCTTGCACAGGTTGTATCTGGAGCCTCATTTGCTTTTTCTTTGCCCTGTGCCATTTCATTTCCTATTACTAACAGGCTTTGCTTAGTGTGGAGCGTAGGTGATTTCTCAGATTCCATTCCTCTCTTCTCCCGTTATGAAGGCTGTGGTGGGTGAGTCCTATTTGGCCACAGCCAATTTAAAAAAAAATCCCATCCATCTCATTATAGCAGTTGGTTCAGGAATGGACATGTGATCTAAGTTGGTCTAACAGAGAGAACTTTAGGACTATTTGTTGTATGGTCATTGTTCAGATGTGAGGCCAGGAATTTCTGCTGCCGGTTTTTTACCATGGAAGAAATCAGGCTGAGAATAATGGTGACTCATACCTGGGCCTGAACTAGAGAAGTATGGTATGGAGAACAAGCCAGAGCCATGATCAAACCATACCTGAAGTCCACCCTATCACTGATCTTTTCAGATATTAACCACCAGACTTCCTTAATGGTTTAAGTTGGTTCACGTTGGCTTCTGCTAATTACAACCAAAAGAACTTTGATGAATATGCATATTTGGCAGCTAATCCGTAATATTATGCTAAATAGTTGAGGCATTGTACCCTTTAATGTGGTTGCCTTTCTAAAGCTGAGTTTGACCAACAAGGGGATATTATAAATAAAAATCTTAGATTGTTTTACCCAGACAACCATGACTCTTTACTTCCATACAGAAGACTCCTTGATGGGCATAATTTGTGCTTGGTTTATGTTTGTAGTCTTTGGAGGATTCCAGTCTGATAAATCCCACAGAATTTGGAATCAAATTCTAGATTTTTCTGCCACTTATTAGCTGTGGGACACTGAACAAGTAACTAAGTCCATCTAGACCTCATTTCGTCATCTGTAAAATGGAGATAATGCTGGTTCTCAGAGTGGGGAGTCTGTGAAAATTAAATAAAGCATGGAAAGCATTTGGCTCAATGTATGATACGTTTTAGTTCTTGTAGAATAATATAATTCTCAGAATGACCAAGAAAGTGGAACAAAAATGCCACCTAGATGGCAGGATTGCTCTGCATATAATAATGAAGTTTCATTATTCTAACTCCCTAGGGCTTTTGAAAGAAAAACAGATTTTTAAAAATTTAGGAAGGCGTTCTCATTAACTAATAGACTGGGGAGGAACAGTCCTTAGAGAGGAAATGAGAGGGAGGCAATGGTGCAATTGTGGAATAGAATGCATTAGTATTGATGCTGACTTGCTCCTATACAGTAAATAGACACAGAGAGCCACATAACCATGTCTTTCTAGAGGATTTTTTTTTTAATATAAGAAGACCTTGAGTCCTACATAAGAGTGAGATGTTACCATATTTTGTATAATCTAAGACTCCAACGATTATAAAATGATCTTTATTTTAAAAAGGATAAAATGCAAAAGTTGGGCATCTTAAAACTGATGTGGAAGAGTAGCAGTGCCTGCCAGTTCCAGTGCTCTTAACTGCTTATAAGGCAGGTGAGACCCTCATGTTATGTATGAGAAAAATGGGACTCAGGACAGTTAGATGGCATTTCAGAGTCCTATCACTAATGGGCAAGAGTCACAGTTGCATTTGTCCGTCCATTTGAAGCATTTATCTAGTGTTCAGTGTCAATCCCTGCAGGGGATACACCAGTAAATACAAGAGTATGGTCCCAGTCTTCATGAGGTTGCAGTCTAATAGGGAGTGTAGAGAAAATTGAGACAAAATGCTGTTATTGTAGACAAAAATATTTATAAATGATTATGAATAAAATGATTACACTATATTATGTCTGCTGAGAAGGAAAGATAGTAGACACTGAGATGGAAAACATCAAGGCGTGCAGAGAGCATGAATCTCGTGGAGGTTGAAGAACTAGACATGCAAAGAGCCAGGGGAAGTCATGCCAGGCAAAGACATGAACAGAGTGTGCCAAGTGCCTGAGATGGGAAAGACTTTGAAGTTTCTATGGAAATGAGAAAAAAATGGTATCCTGGTGGACTCAGTTTCAGATCTTTCTGACCACTAGGTCACACCGCCCTTGAAGAACAGGCCATTGAGGATTCGAAGGGCAAGAAAGACCACGGAGCAGTGGCTGTCCAAGGGATGCTGATCACCTCCTCACATCAACGACTTAATCCTCCAGAAGAGAATCATGTCGAACATTATCTCACCAACCCCATCCCTGTCCTGTTAAAGCTGGAGGAGATATTTGAAGAGCTTCCATACGAGACATGTGGGGGAGGGAGAACCACCTTCATGATATTGCGGAAGGGACGCTGATGGAAGAAGAGCTGGGGGTAGACAATGCTTCTTGACTTGAGCCATCCCCTGGTCAGAGTTGTGTCACGGGCCGGCTCTCCCTGGAACACTAGGTGTCTCTGTTAATCCACATGGCGGAAGGCACATTGCTCTTGTCCTGCTATGGCAGCAGCTCTTAAAGTTGCGCCTTTTTGTCCTGAATGGCTTCACCTTAGAACCTTCCTTTCCACCAGGAGGTGATGAAAATAAGGGAAGAATGAGAGAAACCTCCATTTATAAACGCCTGCAAATTTAGGGTGTATGAAGGGCTCCTAGTCTCAGCCTCTTTGTCCCCGTGAGAAGCTGGGTGACACTTCAATGTAACATTCCATTTTTCTTTTTCCAAGGACTTGCCATGAAGCTTTGGTCTCTGTGGGAGGATCTGTGGCTAATAGGACCATCATTTTGCTTGGTTCCCCTTCAACATGGACATAATGAATAGTTACTACAATAGTATTGTATAGACCTTTTTAGATTCAAATACAAAATGTCCTTTAATCTTCATAACAATCCTGTGAGTCACATGAGATTATTCTCATTTAACAGATAAGGATAATAAAGCTCATAGAGGTGATGTGATATAATCAGATCACACAAAGCCATTGACCTAATTCTTTTGCCTCCCAGATCCAGAAGATAAAGGTAGCTGAGGATTGGAAGATGTGATGCTCTTCTACCTCTCTCAGCAGTCTCAGGGGGGAAGTGGAGATGTTGATTAATAACTAGTTCTCCGACACTGTGCTAGGTTCTTTCTGTTTATCAACCAATTTAACCCTCACAACAACTTCATGAAGTAGGTGCTGTTATTATCTCCATTTAGCAGATGAGGAAGTTGAGGCTCAAAGAGGTGAAGTAACCACTTACTCCAGTTTACCTAACCAGAAAGTTGCAGGGAGAGTCCACAAACCCTAACAGTTTAACTCCAAATCCAGTACTTGTCATCACCACTTAAGTTGCGTCTAGTGATGACATACTTCTGTTTTATAGGAGTCACACAAATTTGTCGCATTGAGCACACTTCTGCTGTGACTCCTGGTAAAAAAAAGAAAAAAGTAAAAGTTTTAGGATGCTGTCTCTTACCACATAGGCAAAGACAAGCAAGTAATTGGAGCAGTTGCCTTGAAAAATAATCAGACTGTAAAGCTGCCATCATAGAAAAATTTGTTCATGTGTATTTTCTACTTTAATCAGAATGTTTAGATGGTTGCCTGGGTCCGTGCTATTCTTCCTAAGGAAGGGTGTTGCTGTTATTAAGGATAGTAGACTCCGTTCCAGCTTCCCAATTTTGATATGTTTCTTAACCAGTTGATTCCTATTTTCCTGACTCGTGTTTTGCTGTCAGTTTCAGCTTCTTCCACTGGCCTTCTTAAGAATTCTGCATAGTCAATAGGATGCAAATAAATGGAAACATATGCACTCCCTGCATGTGGGAAATGCCGCTGTTGGCTGTCCTGCTGCTTAGCTGCCTTTGCAGTGGGATGCTTCAGCTTCCAATTGAGGCTTTGCATCTTTGGGGGCTGATCTGACTGCTACTGACAGATCCAGGTGATGGAGCTAATACGGCATTCACGGCAAGTTCAGTTCACAGGCTCCTCCCTCAGCTTTGGATCTGAAAGCCCCTTAGGCTCCAGCTCCTTTCGCTCTGGGCCCGTTTATACGTCTTCAGTGAACCTAACTTCTGTGCCACAGCTGATCGCATGCGCTGGAGCTTGTTGCTGAGATTGTAGGTGGGGAAGAGGTTCTACTGGGGTTTACCATGGTGGGGACTGGGTTAGACTGCTGCTCAGAAGCCAGATCTGATGTTGAACGCAGGTGCAGACCTGTCAGCCACACAGCTAGGTGAGTTAGCTCTACTAGACAGTGTTGGACAATTCTGTTGTCTGAAATAGAAACCAGTATGGTGGCAGGCTGTCCATGTGCCACGTGGTGCCCCTGCTGTGCTGGTTTAGGTCTGCCTTTCTTGTCGGTGCATCCGCTGGGCTTGGCTGCCAGCATGTTGGAAACTGGCAGTTCTGTAAAGTTTTATTTTCTTTCTAGGTGTTTCTGTCAAGGAGAGAAATACTAAAATTTGCCATTTTTAAATGATGATTTGGCATTTTTGATTCCTGGCTCTACTTCAACTGGAAGAAATTAGTCTCTGTTATTACGTTAATATTGGAAGTGCATTATCTTTTGGACTAAGAACGATTTTCTACTTTTCTTATAAATCATAGATTCTCAGGAGCCTCTGTTCTGAATTGTTTCCACACACTTGGTTCCAGTGCCCCCACAGAATGGATTTTTGTAATTTTTTTCCTTTCTTTTGAAAATCAGCTGCAAGTAGAAAGGACCCCAGTGGATGAAATACAGTAGCCCTCCCAGAGAGGAGATGGAGAAAATGTTTTCTCAAACTTCAAGCCCACACGGATGTGATCTGCCTTCTACAGGTTCAGCAGGCTTTGAGGACTGAGATGGGAAATGCAAATGTAACCTCTTAGTTAAAGGCAAAGCTAAAACAAAGGAACCTTGTACATCAAATAGTTCTTACCAAAGAGCGTTTTTATGAGTGAAGTGCAAATGAAGCGTAGAACAGAGCTCCTTTAAGGGATATGAGACCCAGTTTCTGAAACGTGTGAACACTCTCTTGACTGACTGTATTAGCTGCTTCGTTGGGGTGTGAAATGCAGTGACTTACGTTCAGCACGCAGCACTGGGCCTGGCACATGTTGAACTCCCAATTTCATACCATCGTTAATAATTCCCAGGTAGAGAATAATTCCCAGAAACATAAAGAAACTGGTTTCGATTACTTCTTTGACTTGAAATACAGGATTGCCTACCTCATTGTAGTGAATGCCTATCAATCTTTACACAAAGCTTCCTGAGATAGGATCTCCTTCTGAACATATTCCGAAAATCCCACATTCTGTCTGGAGAAAAGAGAGAAGAATCTACAGGTGTGCTTTTGAATGGAAAGGAGTCTTTGTGTCTAATATACATGAGCAATGGCTGAAGAATCCCCGGAAGGGACTTTCAAGGGGGACACAATAATACTTGTCTTCAGAGTTTTAAAGTTTTTTTAGTCTCCTTTGCTTACAGTGGAGAATTAGAGCCAGCAGGTTGAAGTTCCAAGGAAATAATTCTGGTTCAGTGGAAGGAAGTCTTTGCTAAACACTTATTTGGAGCTGTCGGTGAAAGGGACCCTCCTAGGAAGTGGGGAGGTAGCACTCAGACACTGGGACCCGCCCAACAGTTGGGCAGCTGTCTGTCAGGAAGGGGTTCGGCAGTGTGCTGGGGTCAAGTGTGAAGGCAGGCCGTTCTGTCAGTTTAGATAAATAACCTTAAAACCCTTCTACGTGGAGACCATTTGGTCCATTGATTTCTTTGCCTTAGAATGTTCTACCCACTTGTGCTGAATGTTCCACCCACAGCCATTGCTGCCCTGTAGGTGTGGAATTCAGTAGACTTTGTCCCTTGGCTCAGATCCCCCCTTTCATTGTGCCTGTTAATACCGGTGATAACTAATGTTTATTCTTCAGTTACTATGTTTCAGGATCTGTACTAAGTGCTTTCTGTGCATTGCTCTTTAAGACTCCGTATGAGATGAGTATTATTTTAATTAAGGTGTAATTGACATATTACATTGTGTTAGTTTCAGGTGTACAACGAAAGGATCCGATGTTTGTATATATTGCAAAATGATCACCATAATAAGTCTAGTTAATGTCTGCCACCATACATAGTTATGAAATTTTTCTTCTTGTGATGAGAATGTTTAGGATTTACCTCTTAGCAACTTTCAAATATGCACTACAGTATTGTTAGCTATAGTCATTGTGCTGCACGTTATATCCTCATAACTTATTTATCTTATAACTGGAAATTTGTACCTTTTGACCCCTTCACCCATTTTGGCCACTCCCCACCACATGCCTCTGACAACTACCAATCTGTTCTCTGTATCTATGGGCTTGGTTTTCTTTAGGTTACACGTGTAAGTGATATCATAACGATATTTGTCTTTCTCTGTCTGGCTTAATTCACTTAGCATAATACCCCAAGGGCCATCCATATTGTCACAAATGGTAGAATTTCCTTCTTCTTTATGACTGAATAATATTCCATTGTGCGTGCGTTTTGTGTGTGTGTTTAAATTTCACATTAAAAAAAATCCACTCATCTGTAGATGGACACTTAGTTTGTTTCCATGTCTTGGCTATTGTGAATAATGCTGCAAAGAAGATGGGAGTGCAGATACCTCTTCCAGATGCTTTTTCCTTAGGATTTAATCCAGAAGTGGGATTGTTGTACCAATTTACATTCCCATCAACAGTGCACCAGTGTTCCCTTTCTCCACATCATTGCCAACACTTGTTATCTCTTGTCTTTTTTGTCTTTTTGATAATAGCCATTCTAACAGGTGTGAGGTGATATCTCTTTGTGGTTTTGATTTGCATTTCCCTGATGATTAGTGATGTTGAGCATCTTTTCATGTACCTGTTGACCATTTGTCTTCTTTGGAAAAACATCTATTCAAGTCCTTTGCCCATTTACAAATCAGATTATTAGTCTTTTTGCTATTGAGCTGTGTGAGTTTCTTATTTTTTTTGATATTAACCCCTTATCTGGTATATAGTTTTCAAAGATTTTTCTCCCATTCCATAGGTTGCCTCTTCATTTTATTGATCTTTTTTTTTTTTTTGCTGTGAAGAAGCTTTTTGTTTGATGCAGTCCCACTTATTTATTCTTGTGCTTTTGGTGTCTAGGCTGACCTTTTTGCCAGAGTGGTTGTAGAAATGATTCTTGGATAGAAGCTTAGATCTAAAAAACTCTGGGATCTCTGATAAACCTCATATCCCAATTCAGACTACTTATTGTATCTTTTGAATTAGCTCAGTCTTTTTTCAGCCAACTACTTATTTTCTTTGTTACTTTTTTAAAACCAGTTTTTTATCATGTTAAAATACATATAACATAAGATTGATCATTTTAAACTGTACAATTCAGTGGTAATAAGTACATTCACAGTGTTGTTCAAACATCACTACTGTCTAGTTCCAGATAGTGGTTCCACAGATAACTAGTTCCTCTATCTTTTTCATTACCCCAAACAATTCCTCTCGTAGTTATATACCCCAAAGAATTAAAAACGATATTCAAACAAAAACTCGTACGTGAATGTCGATAGCACCACTACTCACGATAACCAAAAGGTGTAAACAAATGTCCCTCAATAGATGAATGGATAAGCTTAATCTGTATATCCATAGAATGGAATAATATTCAGCCATAAAGGAATGAAGTGCCGATACATGCTCCAACATGGATGAACCTTGAAGACATGATGCTAAGTGAAAAAAGCCAGACCCAAAAGGCCACACACCATATGATTCCACTTATATGAATATGTTTATTACTTTTTTCATAACTCTAAACCCACTGTGATATTTTTCACATAGTACTTTTTATTTACATTGATTTACATTTTTAGAGATAAAATTTCACTATAGTTTCTTTCTAAGCAATGATATCTATGAAATAATGTGTCTGATATGCTAGTTCCACTTTCAAATATATATTAAAATAAACAAATTTAATCCTACAAATAAAGTTAACCCATGCACCATCGAAACGAATCTGTGTGCCACCTGAAACGTACACTTATGACATTTCACAAAACAGCCTTTTGGTTCCTCTTGGCAATCAGTTCCTTCTTGAATGTGATCCACACGGCTTTCAGACTCGAGCTGTCCAACATGGCAGCCAGTAGCCATATGTGGCTATTTAAATTTAAATTCATTAAAATAAAATAAAATGGAAAATTCAGTTCCTCAGTCACACTCTCCACATTTCAAGAGCTCAGTAGCCCTAGGTGACGAGCTGCTACCGTAACGGACATCACAGATGTATGAATTTCTATCCTTGGGAAAAGTCTATTGGATGGTGCTGTCTAGAATTGGCTTTCATTCTTCCCGTTGCACTAGGGAGGTGCCCCATCTACCAGGTCCTGTGCGTAGGTCAACCTCTCACTCAGCATCCGCACTTCCCACCACTGTTCCTGGCTGACCATTCATTCCCCAGCCAGCTCTGAAACTGACCTACTTTTCCAGTGTCACCAGGGAGGGCTCGGTGCCAGACCACAACATGGGACCTCTTCCCGCTGGTCCCCTTCCTGCTTGCTGCGCGACCAGCTCTGGACGCCCTCCATCTTGCCTCTCTCTCTTTCCCCCTCTCTTGCTCATCCTACTGCTGTGAGGATCTCCTCCCACAGAGTGCTTTCCAGCTTTCCTGAAGGGCCCTGCTCTGCTTCAGACTCCATTTTGTTTTATTTTTCAAGTGGGAGAAAATATCATCCCTCCTTTTCCCAGGCTTCTCTCTCCACTCCTTTCCCTGTCTACCTTTCTCTCCCTTCCCCCCCACTGTTCCTTCTTTCTAACTTCTCTTCCTTCTTTTTCTCTTTACTACTCTTTTGTTTCATCTTTTTCTTCTTCCTACTCTCCCCACAATTATTTCCCCATAGTTGTAAAATTAATCCTTTAAAGCGATGTGGTAAACAAATAGGAAGAGGAGTTATTAAAAAAAAGAGCTTTATTCTTTCTATTATTTATTTTAAAAACCCAGCCATCATTGATATAGCAGTTTTCTTTGCTCTTTAGGAAATAATTACATTATTTTCTTTCCCATCAAGAAAGCAATCTAGCAGTTATGGGAGAAGATAGGACTATCAGGGCAGGGCAGGATTATGGAGCTGAGTCTTCTGGGGGGCAGATTTCCACACCAGAAATCCATGGCAGGATGTGAAACATTATTACTGCTGAATTTACACAGGGCCTTCAAGTTTCATTATGAGACTGGGAAGCATTTAGACTGCTGTTTAGACCAGGACATACTTAACTCTGTCCTGATGGTTCTGAGGTGTCATCCAGCACCCCAGAACATTCTCTGTGCTGCTGAGGCCTCCAGCTCTGGCCAGATGAAAATCTGATCGTGTTCATTCAGCAAATGGTCACTGATCACCTCCCATACGCTGGACGCTGTGCTCAGGGTGCAGGGCGTGTGGCACCAACTCAGACAGGGCCCATGATCCCTGGGGGAGTTTACCCTCCAGCAAAGGAGATGATTTGTAAGTGTGTGAAAAACTCTGCAACAAGGTAGAAAGGGAGCTGCAGAGGAAGTGATGAGAGTTCCAAGGAGGGAGCTGAGGCTGGAAGCTCAGTGAACATTTTGGAAAGAGGTGAACTCTATGCTCAGTTTTGGGGAGTCTGAGTATATGAATATTCAGGGGAGGAGAATCTTTGTATTCATTGAGACTTTTATGATATTAAATTATGGAAAACCAATTCTCTAAGTTAAAAAAACAAAACAAAAACAAAAGGATGTATTGGTCTTTTCTACTGGAAAGGCATATATGGGGTGTACGTCTTATCTGCCATATCTTGATCCAGGTGCAAATGATGTCTTCAAACCCCTCTCTCTCTCTCTTTCACTCTTTTTCCCTTTCTCTCTCATGTTTCTCTCTGTTATGGCTCACTGTTTCATCCCATTGAGATGGGAAAGAGCACATTTAAATAGGTGTGGGTTCACATACTTTTGTCACGGTATTTCCTTAAGTCAAGAGAGGCAGTATTCTCTCTAGCGGCAACAGAATATTCCCAGAGAAGGATTCTGATTGGATGAGGTTGAGTCATGTGCCCATCCCTGAACCAATCACTGTGGCCAGTGATACTCCTATTGGCCAGGTAGGGGAAAATCTATCATCAAGAAATGGTCATAGCAAGAAACATCACCTTTAACTGTTTTCCCAGTGGAAGAAAATGTAGGAACAAATAGCCAAGAAGTGGGAAATCACAAGGACACCATAAGTGTTTGGGTCTGCTCCAATGTAAGGTATGTAAAGAGCAGTTTTAGAAAGTAAGGTTGAAAGTTAAAGTTGGCTAAGGAGCATGGATTTTAGCTCTGGACATTAGGGAGCCATTTCAAGCTTTGGAGCAGAGGTGTATATAATCAGAACTGAGGTTTAGGAACATTTACCTGGCAGGCAGGCTTCAAATGAGTGTAAGGGATGCTATACAGCGAGTCTAGAGACCGGGTAAGATCTTTTAACAGCCCAGGTAAAATGTATTATTTAAAGTATTTAGGTAGTAAGTAACAAATTAACTCTGACTAGCTCAATTAAACAAAAGGAGGTAATGAACGAGGAATGATAGAAAACACATTGGGACTTTAATGGGGTATCTTGAAAAATCGAAGTAAATATTAAGCAGCCAAGGTTTGGAAAGGTCAGAAGGTGAGGCAACATTTACTGATGAAGGAAATTTACTATCACCTTTGTCCCGATCAAATAATTTCTGGTCTCTGTCTCAACCATCACGTTTCAAATTCCAGAAAAGAGAATCTGATGGTTGCAGCTTGGGAGAGGTGCACTTCCCTCTCCCACCGGATCTATTTTTTATGGCCAAAGGAGAGGAGAAGAATAGATGTTCTGGGGTATATAGTGGGCGGGGGAGGGGGGGAGTTGCTGCTTTTCCAAATAAGGGAACTTATTGTGTGTCAGTAAGCCACCTACAAAGGATGCAATCTTTTTTTTTATTGGAGTGTAGTTGCTTTACAATGTTGTGTTAGTTTCTGCTGTACAGCAAAGTGAATCAGCCACACGTATACATATATCCCTTCTTCCTTGATTTCCTTCCCATTTAGGTCACCAAAGAGCAATGAGTAGAGTTCCCTGTGCTATACAGTCTGTTCTCAATAGTTATCTATTTTATACATAGTAGTGTATATATGTCAATCCCAATCTTCCAATCCATCCCACCCCTCCTTCCCCCCTTAGTATCCATACGTCTGTTCTCTATGTCTCTATTTCTGCTTTGCAAATAAGTTCATCTGTACCATTTTTTAAATTCCACATATATGTGTTAATATACGATACCTGTTTTTCTCTTTCTGACTTACTTCACTCTGTATGACAGTCTCTAGGTCCATCCACGTGTCTACAAATTACCCAATTACATTCCTTTTATGGCTGAGTAATATTCCATTGTATATATGTACCACATCTTCTTTATCCATTCCTCCGTTGATGGACATTTAGGTTGCTTCCATGTCCTGGCTATTGTAAATAGTGCTGCTATGAACATAGGGGTGCATGTATCTTTTCGAATTATAGTTTTGTCTGAGTATATGCCCAGGAGAGGGATTTTTGGGTCATATGGTAGTTCTATTTTTAGTTTCTTAAGGAATCTCCATACTGTTCTCCACAGTGGCTGTATCAATTTACATTCCCACCAACAGTGTAAGAGGGTTCCCTTTTCTCCACATCCTCTCCAGCATTTATTGTTTGTAGATGTTTTAATGATGGTCATTCTAACTGGTGTGAGGTGATACCTCATTGTAGTTTTGATTTGCATTTCTCTAATGATTAGTGATGTTGAGCATCTTTTCATGCGTTTGTTGGCCACCTGTATGTCTTCTCTGGAGAAATGTCTATTTAGGTCTTATGTGCATCTTTTGATTGGGTTGTTTATTTTTTTGTTATTGAGCTGCATGAGCTGTTTGTATATTTTGGAGATTAATCCCTTGTCAGTTGCTTCATTTGCAAATATTTGCTCCCATTCTGAGGGTTGTCTTTTCATCTTGTTTATGGTTTCCTTTGCTGTGCAAAAGCTTTTAAGTTCCATTAGGTCCAAGGGATGCAATCTTGTGAGCTATATGGGCATAGAAGGAAGCAGGGTTTTTGCTGGAGGAAGGAATATGAATATTCCTAAGTTTGAATTTAGAACAGAGAGTTCAAATGAGTGGTTAGTAGATATGCTACATTTCATTTACAGTATTATTTTAAAATTAATTTACTGAATGCCTTTAGCTGGGGTTTTCATCATTCTCTATAATCTTGTATCTGGTCCGTTTCAGCCCTTGATGTTATCTGTCCTGTCTCATACCTGGAAAGATGAGAGTTTTTGATTCCTTCCAAGAGCTCAACTTGGTGTTTGCCCAGAAAAAAAGCAAGTAGAAATGGAGCAATGGAAGACTAATCAGTATTCTGATAGATTAGGTCCCCCTGCTAATGTTCCTATCGCATCAGGGAATTTAGTTGCAAATATATTACCATTTATTGGAATTATTGTATAAAACCTGCTTTCTCCCTAAACTGTAAGTGACTTCAAGGGAAGGACCACAAGTTTTTTACTTACCATTTTATCTCCTGCATGTTGCTGGCATATAGTATAGGTACTCAATTAATATTTATTTGAATTGAGGATGTGTTTGATAAGAAATTAATTGGAGGCCTTTCGATAGATGTGCTTTTGAGGTGTTGCTTACTGGACCAAACTCTTAATTTATGGTCCATAACTTATGATCTTGGTTTTAGCACTGAATGTTCCATGCCCCGGGAAATCCCTCAGTTCTGGGAAAACTGAGATAGTTGTTCATACTACTTACAGATGTCAATCCTACCTCTTAGCCCTAGCACCGTAAAACTTCTCATTAGTGCTGTGTGGTTGTTACGTACTGAATGTTTGCATTCTCCCAAAATTCACATGCTAAAGCTCTAATTCCCAGTGTGATGTTATTTGGAGGTGAGGTCTTCAGGAAGTTGTTATGGTTAGATGAGGTCGTGAGGGTGGGGCCCTCATGATGGAATTAGTGTCCTTAAAAAAGAGGAAGAGACTAGAGATCTGACTCTTTGGCCATGTGAGAACAGAGCAAGATAGTGTGTAAACCAGGAAGAGAATCCTCACCAGGATTCAAATCTGCCCAGGCGTGACCTAGGACTTCCAGTCTCCAGAACTGTGACAAATAAGTGCCTGTTGTTTAAGTCACCCAATCTATGGTGTTTTGTAACAGCAGCCTGAGCAGACTAAGACAGTGGTGTTTTACCCCATTGACATAGGAGGGAGGTGAGACTCAGAGGAGTTGGATGATTTGCTTAAAGGCACAGCGCCAATAATGGAGGGTTTAAAACTCAACTCTAGCTTGCAAATCCCTAATCTGCTCTTCTGTCTACCTGACAATGTTCCTAGAGTTCAAAGTACTGAGTTATGTACTCTTGTCCTGAAGTACTTTGTAACCCGGCAGAGGTGATACAGTTGTGCAGGTTATGAATAACCAGGGGGGACCCCTTTGCATCGTATTCACTGCAGATTTGTGTTTTATTTTCACAGTTCCTCTGGCAGATGGTAGTATCAGGTTGTATTAGTCAGGGTTCTCCAGAGAAACAGAAGTAGTAAGATATTTATATAGAGAAAGACATTTACTACAAAAGATTGGCTCACATGATTATGGAGGCTGAGAAGCCCCACGATCTGCCATTTCCTGGGCCCCAGCCTTTCTCCTCTGCCTTAGTTACCTCTAAGGGTCCCCAGAGACCCACCGAGCACAGGTGAACACGCTCTGAACAGATAGAGAAAGTGGGGCTCATTGTCAGAGGGCTAGAGAATACGATAGAGACCTGAGACTTTTCCTTCCCTCAGTAAATATGTACTGAACAGCTTCTCTCTGCCAGGCACTGTTCCAGGTTCTGGAAAGGGGGAACAGCCGAGAACAAGACAGACAAATCCCCTCTTCTCATGGGGCCTAAGGTTCCAGGAAGGGGGGATACCCAGTGATTCTTGGATAAAGTTGCACTTTGAATTGATTCACACCATCTAATTCTGCACATTTGGGGAAGGTGAGGAGTCAACATCAATGTACATCTGCCTGTTTGAGATCCTGAATAATTTGATAGCATAGACACAGGTGATCCAGGGAGTTCATAGAAACTGCTTGTCATGTTGCCTACTTTTTTCCAGCTCTCTTGGAATAGATGCTCATTGCAGGGGATGAATCCATTGACCCCTGTGCCAGCCAGTTCCAAATGGTTAGGTGAGGCAGAGCCATTAGAGGTTCATGGTGATATGTTCAGTACTATTTTGATAGTGTTACAAAATACTATCCAGAATTTCAAGAATTTCCACATCCCCCATCATGTTCCTGAAAAAACCACACATATAAGGAGCAAGAGATCCTGAGAACTGCTTTACTAATGGACACTCAGGCTGCCAATAATTCCTGATAAAGTGGAATTAGGGCATGCATCTTAGATCCTACTATAGATCCTGTTCCCACTGCAGACCTTTGGCCAAATGGGTCAAGCATGTTGTCTAGTGATGGGGTAGATAGAATGGTCACACTTACAGAGAAAGCTTTGCCCTAACTTACTCCATGTTTTAAACTTAGAAATTGTATTACAAAAGATAGTTGGTGGGGCATGTCCTCAGAAAGTCACCTTTGGCTCAGGTGTGCTCACCAAGCAGAGATGGGAAGCCCAGGAGTCATGAAGGGCAGGCTGGCACCTGGGTCAGCACTCTTGCACCATAGCCTGGTCCAGGGGTACCTGGGGCTCTGAGTAATCAGATTAGCTTGGGGTAGGGGCCTACAGGGTTCATTGCCTCCCTTGGAAAACTGGGATTAGCAGTCAAAATGATCCTCGAGCATCTAAGAGAAAGCCTTTTAATTTCAAATTTTAGAAGGAAAAAAGATAAATATGTGAAACCGCGACACCTACTACTACCCCCACTGTCATCATTTACCAGACACCATTATGTGCCAACACTCTGCTGGTCACATTACATACCTCTCTCATTAAATGTCATCTAATGTGATCCCTATAATTACACAGAGATGTGGCTATCATAACTTGACTTTTACAGAAGAGGAAATGGATGCCCTGAGAATTTAGGAGACTTACTTGGGACTGGGAGCCGCAGAACTGCATGCTAACCCAGGCTTTCTGATTCCTAAACTAAACAGTCGTCTTGCAGAATTGCTTCTCTACAGTTGTTGCACAGGAAATAAACGTTGAATGAGCAAGTTCCCAGCAACCTATGCCTGCTCATTCATTTGTTCGGTTATTCAACAAATACTTTTAAGCTTGTACTGCAGGACACTCTTTTAGGTGTTTTAGAATCGCAGTGATCAAAAGAAAGATCTCTGCCTTTTTGGAGCTTACCACTCCTGTTCTAATTTTTTTTAATTAGTATTGCTTAGCCAAGACAACTAACATTATTATTATCATTTTTTAATTGGCCACAATGGAATTTGAGAAAGAGTAAATACTCCCCTCTCTTTTTTTAACCCAGTTTTGTTTCTTTGTTTTGGGTTTTTTTTTCTTCTTCTTCTTTTTCATTATGCTGCAGTTTCTGAGTCCGTTTTGAATTATGCTGGCCTGGATTATGCAGATCTATGTGTTGGAGTTATTACATTTCTGTCCTGACATTTAAGTCTCAGCTCTTCGGTCATGCCTTTGGTAATCATTCAGGGGAAATGAGAAACCACCAATGAGTATATGAAGTTAAGAACCGGGGCAAAGAGGAAAGTACACTCATTAAGAGACTTGCTGAAAAGAAATGGTGTGAGGGCGTATTCGGGGAAGGTGTGGTGCAGGAGTTGGGAGTCGAAAAACCATGAGTTTGCTCTAAAGAGAGGATTTGTGCCCAAAAGGGAATGGTTAATGGAGGATGAGAGGGTGCTGAGAAACACATCAAAGTGGAAGGGATTTCAAACCACCAAGAGGAAGACGGAAAGCGCCAAACTATTTTGTAAAAATGAGAGTGTCTTGAGAACTGAAAAAGGGTAAAGAAAACAGTGACTCTGTTTCCAAAAACATGTAAATTAAATGACAAATGAAAAAAATGGTGACACTAAAGCAGTTTGAGGAGGCATTTAAGGGCTAGTGCGATTCAGGAAAAGGCCTGGGGAACATGAGAAATAGCAAAGCAGATGGAAAATTAACTGAAAATTGAGACACACTGAATGGATTCTGGTGGCATTTATGAAACAGTAAGAGAATTATAGTCTGAAGGGAAATAGTGAATAATAATATGTCTAGAGAACATTGTGAATAATCAGATTTGGAAAGTTAAAGGAGACTTACGAGGCAAAAGAGAGAAAATAGAAATCTGGAGGAATGAGACACTTTAAGTAACAGTTGAAAGAGCTTATGCAGCCCATATATGGTTGGCCTTTGACAAAAAGAAAGAAGGATCCTGGCAATGAGTACCCAGAATGGCCGCAATAAGCCCGGCTTTAAAAGGATGAGGTTGCATTTGGGGTGGGATGTTAGGAAATATGACAGGGTGGAAAAAAAAAATACATGGAAACTTTATGTAAAGGTTAACTACTATTTAAGCAACAGCTGTGTACCAGGCCTTGGGCCGGACATTTTATGTGCAGTATTGCTAATTCCACCCACACCCCTGGGAGTGCGGGATCTGTTAGGTTAAACCACATGAAACCATCATGGTTACTTCATACGGTTTAACCTGATCTGTTTTTACAAAGAAGGAAGTGGAAGCTCAGAGAATTTTAAATATATGACCCCAAGTGGCACAGCTGGGGAATAGCAGAGGCAGGCTTTGATCCCAACAATTGCTAGCAATAGCAATTCATTCTTTAATTCACTCTGCGCCTATCTATTTTAGCACCAGCCATGTGCCAGGCACTCTGTTCGGCACTAAAAATACAATAGAAAACAAGGCATAAGAGGTCCCTGCCTTCATGATGCACACCGTCCATCTGCTGGTTAAAAAACAAGATGAAACACCAAAGATGGTCCAGGACAGCTGTCCAGTAGAAACATAATGTAGTCACTTATCATCTCAAATTATCTGGCCACACAGTGAACGAGTAAAAAGAAGATGAAATTAATTTTAATAATGTATCCTACTGTGACCACAGTGTCTAAATTTTTTCAACATTAAATGAATATAAAATTGTTTATGAGATCTTTTACACTATTTTTTCATACAAAGTCTTCCAAATCCAGTATGTCGTGCCCTTACGGCACATTTCTATTCAGACTAACCACACTTCAAGTACTCCATAGCCACCGGTTGGTGGTGGCTACCATGTTAGAGCAGATCTAGAAAGACCTTGATAATTCTGGCCCAGTTTCTTTGCAGTCATAATATAGGGAAAACAGTCCACCTGTTTTTCCATGTTATTTCTGATCCCCGTACACCAGCATTTCACAGGGCACAAAATGCAAGCCGTAGAGAAATGTTTCTTTCACCTGGACTTCAGCTTCGTACACGCGAGGCTGTAGATACCAAAGGAAATTTGTAGGCATGTGCATCACATAATTTACATGTTTTCTGTTACGTATTTCACTGATTAAAAAAACAACAACAACTTGGCACTTTACCATCAATGGACGGTAATAACACAGAAGTGGACCCTCTGCAAACCATCAGAGCCTCCGCCATGTCCACGTTTTGCCAGCATGTCTTCATGTGTTTATTGCTCCTGGTGGAAACATCGAAGATGTAATTCGAAGCTTAGCAGCAGCCAGAATTTCTGATATTTCATCTGGTCACTAAAAGTTTTGTAATCAATTTTCAAGAGATAAACAAAACAGTGATAAGATTTTACTGTTTAATACAAGTGCCCAGCAGGTGTTAATGGGGACCAAGCAGTGGGGTGTATAATGGTTTTTCCCTGGGTAAAGAATTCTGCTCTGGAGTAAGTTTAAGTGGGAAGAAAGCCTGTGGAAATACGGATCATCCTTCCTAGAAATTAGATGGGGGAATTGAAGGTAATGGGTACTTGCTCCCTGCCAACTTCATAATGAAATTACTGTTCAGCAAATATTCTTGTTAGAGGTTTTTTTTTTTTTCTCCTTCCCAGGGGACTGAAGACTTTTAATGGGAAGGGAGGGAGTGAGGGAGGGAGGGAGGGAGGAAGGAAGGAAGGAAGGAAGGAAAGGAAGGAAGAAAGAAGGAAAGAAGAAAGGAAGGAAGAAAGAAGGAAAGAAAAGAAAGAAAGAAGGAAGGAAGAAGAGAAGGAGGGAGGGAAGGAAGGAAGGAAGGAAGAAAATAGACAATATTAACATAGAGTGTGTAGACTCATTGGTCCAGAATACTGATTTTTAAAGGAACACAGAACAATGTGGAGTGTGAGAATTTCCATATAGTCGTTTCCATATAATCTGAAGAAGATGGATTGCATCTAAATAATGTCCCTGCTAACTCCATCTGATTTCACTACAAAATGGGAGAAAAGGAAATGAGCAGGGGAAACAGAGATGGGGAATTAAAGAAGAGGGAGATTTAAGTAGATTCAGCTGGCATATCAGAAGAAGACTGGGTGCTCAACAGGGCATGCTAGCTCCTAGATTAAAATGGTGACCGTGACATCGGTTCACACCACATAACCCTGTGAATGGCTCTCCCCGGGCCAGGGGTCCAAGTCAAACCCAAAGCGTTCGTCCTCTGGTCTGCCGTTTCCAAACACATATCAAATTGGATATTTTCAAACCTCTTGCTAATGGACTAAATTTTTCAGTTTCACCCACATTTGGGGTGTTAGATTGACCCAATGTGAACTCTATTCACTTCAAATTATTGTATAATCAAAACTTGGCTTGAGAGCTTTTATTGGATTCAGTAAAAAACAACAAACAAACAAACTAAAACCCTCGATGAATCAGCAGGCCTAACTATGAGTCTTGGACTGCAGAGACAGAATGACTTGGTTACAGATTTCCTGCCAGCCCAGGTAAAGTCCACTGGTGGGCTTCGTCTGCAATTTTTATGCTGAAATTCCATGGACAGTGTTCCATCATGACATTTCATGGGTCTTTGCCCTTGGCCTTGAAGTTTCCTCCATGCGGTGAATCACTCCTCTACTTAAAACCTTTTGTGATCCTCATGGCCATCTGCACAAAATCCAGACCTTTAGGTCCCTTATGATCTAGCTTAAGGGATGCTCTCCAGCCAAATCCCCCTGCCTGTCAGCTGTACTAAGCTATTTCCCCTAGCGTGTCACTTCCTTTGCTGCCTCTTCCTTGTTTAAGATGACTCCTCTGCTCTGAATGCTCTTCTCCACCTCTCCTCAACCCCTTTACTCTTGAAGATTCCCAGGAAGTCCTCCCTACGTTGCAGAGATTGCGTTAGGGACGCTTCCTCTACATTCTCATGACTTACACTTACTGTGGCCTTCTATGTACTGTCATCGTTTATGTGTCTATGTCACTGAATTGTGAGGATGTAAGAGGGGCCACAGGCACTGTGTTTTTTATTTCTGTGTTTATGGGACTCACCATAAGGCCTGACACACAATAGACATTCAGTAAATCGTTGTTGAATCGGCAAATTATCTTCCTAGGAAATGATCAGCGATGCCTCAGATGTGCCAAATAGAATCGTGATTACCCTTTGCTTCTTCTAGAATAGCAGTGTTTGATTTTTCTGTTTTTAAACAGTATTTTGTTAAAAATGAAAACTATCTGCAGAAAATTTGGAGAATACAAAGATACACAAAAGAAAATGGAAAGTACCTGGGATCCTTCCATGCATAGACAAACCCTATTTTTATCCTCTTTTCTGCTTGTTTAACATTAAATAGCAAGCATTATCTTCATGCCATTAACTTGTCTCAAAAACATGATTTTTTAAGGACTCAAAACAGTCCATTGAATGGATACACAAAAATGTTCTTTGCCTTTTCCCCAATTTCTTAACCTTGTCCTTGGAGACCTGATTCTTCCCCCATAGGACACAGTCAGGTCTTCTGCACTGTGGCTGTCCAGGGGCAGACATGTGATCAGTTAGGCCAATCTCTCTTTTTGGAATTATTTTTGTAATCTAGTCCTCTTCCTTAATATTTTACTTCTTTAGCTACTTTTGTTGTTAAAGGAATATAATGCAAAAAAATGCTATGACTTTGAGGTACCCTGTCTTTCTGGGGAGGTCTCTGAATGCTTCTAACCACCATACTGTATTTACTGAGTGTCTGCTAAGTGGTGTGTTTTCTTGGACGTCTTTAACATCATATTTTTCTCATGCTGCAAGGAGATGTGAACCCCTGAGAAGCCTCCCTCCCAAATCCTGGGAAATGAGCTCTGTCTTGCTCTGCATCAGAGCCGAGTGTGACTACAGGCGAGGTGGTTTGAGGCGGGGGTGTGGGAGGTAGAGATAAGAGTATTGTAAAGAGACAGACATCACTTGTGACAAAGACAACCGCACAGTTGTTGTATAGGGCAGACATCGAGGAGCCATCCTTGACGCCCCTCTCTCCACCACCCTCATGTCTAACCCATCACTGAATACCTGCTCAGTATTTCTCCACTTGTGTTGCTGCTCCTACTCTTCCTTCTCCTCCTCTTTTGGGGCCACAACGGGACCAAAGCCAACACCATCTCTCACCTGAATAATAAGAGCACTGTGACCAGCCCCCCTCTACCTACTGTGGTCCCCTGCAAACCTATTCTGTACATAACATTTAAGTCATATTATACTGATACAAGAAAAGTCTGATTATATCACCTCCTTGATTAAAGTCTTCAATGTCTTTCTATTGTTTTAAAATGAAGATAAAACTCCTTAACATGGCCTGAAAAGCTTTGCACTGTCTGCCCCTATTTACCTTCTCACTCACACCACACCCCCCATTTCCCTGTCTCTCTCTGCTTTGGCCTCACTGGTTTGCACTCAGCCCTTCATAAACACTACCACAGGACCTTTGTACATGCTGTCCCCTTTGCCTGGAATGTGCTTACATCTTTTCTGATCTAGTTAATGCTGAGTCATCCTTCAGGTCAAGCTGCACTTCCTTATAGAAGCCTTGCCTGACCCCTGTTTGACTTTCACATAGCACACCCTGCCCCCTCTATTGTAGCACTTTTCATAGTTCAGTGATTAACCAATTAATACCTGTCCTCTCCCTTAGACTATAAGCTTTAAGAGGACAGAGATCATGTCTGTTTCTTCTTTATTGTCAACCAACTAGCTGAGTCCTGACATGTAGCAAATATTTGATAAATATTAGTTGAATGAATAATGAATGAATGGGATATCATTTCTTTGACGTTGTATACCATGTGGTTTATGAGCAAGCAGTTTCCTTTAGGGAAGCTTGTTAAAACATGCTTTCAGATCCTCCTGTAAGAAGATCATTTGAACAGAAGTTCAATGTTCTATAGTCTGGCAGGACAAATATGTTCTATCCCCTGTGCTTTCTGCAATAAATTACTAATGCCTGTACAGGATTGGGGATTCTGGGATTGATTACAGGCTCATGAAAAAGAATGCATGGAAGTTAGCAGAGCCTGTGTGGGTACTGATGCTTCCACAGATAAGAGGCTCCTTCTGATGAGTTTACACCTTCTCAGTTTTATGCTGATGGTGGCATCCACTTATTTGTTTGAAACCTCTTTAATTCTTCCCTAAACATTTGTTTTTCTCTTCCTCTCTCTAGATTTATGGTCAATGTGACATGGGATGGCAAAGACTTGTCCTTCACTGAGGAAGGCTATCAGGTGCACCCCAGGCTGGTGGTCATCGTGCTGAACAAGGACCGCGAATGGGAAAAGGTGAGCATCCTCCTGTGTGCCGAATACAGGGGAGGCAGGACAGGTGTGGGCAGCAAGGGAGCTCAAAGTACTCCTTTTCCCAAAGTATTTCCCTCTGAGCAGCTCCACATGTCATTCCATGACCCTTGATGGAACAAGGCAGACAGATACTGTAAAGTGGAGGTGCTTTCCCTGGGTGAACTGTGGCAGTTGTGTGCTGTTCGTTGTGTTGGGTTCTCAAATCTGAGTAGGTAGTGTCCTTGAAAGACTTAAGGTAATTTAAAAGCAGTGAAGTTTGGTTCACATCATTGCAGTAGCAAGTGTTCACTCTCTGGCAATGATCACACCAGTTTGCCTAAACCTCATAATGGGGTACGATATTCACACATTTTGCCCTACGAATGAACCCCTTGTATTTTCATGTACTTAGTCTTTTGCTTTGAATCAACTCATTTCCAAAACTTAAATGTATCGCTTCTGCAAATCATGGATTGGAGAGGGTTGTATTTCTTGTAAAGCACATTTTCTAGAACGTATATAATAACTATAAAAAATCAATATTCAGGAAAAGCTCATCTGAGGTACGGCACAGGGGACTTTCTAGAGTTATGGCAATATTCCTTGTCTTGAACATTTGTCAAAATGCATCAGACTATCACACAAGATTTGTTTCATTGCATGCCATTGTATCTAAATTAAAAGATATATTTTGAAACTGTTCCAATTGAGATTCCCTGCACAATTAATTACCAGTGTTTACTGAGTTTTCATACTTAACTCCCTGACATGAGTACTAGTTATGACAACAGTAGCCATTGTTTATTGAACGCTTACTTGATTTTTGCTTTAGGCGGTACACCCAAGCTCTGAGTGACGACTTGGTTTATTCATTCATTCCACAAATGTTTATTCAGTGCCTGCGATGTGCCAGGCACTATTCTTGATGCTTGGAATCTACCAGTGAACAGGAGAGACAAAACAACAATTTCTGATTCATGGAACTTAGACGCTGGCGTGTGTGTGGAGAGGGATGGGTTGGGATTTTGTGCACTTTTGTGATGCTTGAGGAAAGCACTGGATTCTGTCCCCGGGTGTTACCTCTGCTCTTCCCTCTGGTAAACCCTGCAGCCCACTGTCCTAAGTGGCTCACGTCTCCATGTCTGAGCTGGTTCCTTTATGTATCTGGGACTTTGAACATGCTTTTTTTTTTTTTTTCTTTCCTGTAATGCTTCCCTGTATCCTTACTTTCTTTTATTCATCCTTCAAATTCTGGCTTCTCTCTCCTCTTGCAAATGGAAAGTCAAAATGCAAGTTATTTTTTTCTTGTCCATAATAAGAGGTAGAGAACTTGAGCCTTTCTGCCTTTTGTTATTACATTTTGGAGTTATTTTTCAACCTTTTGAAGTTACACAGTCTGAGGATCACTTTTGGAACTGTAAAATCATTCTCGTTGGTTGGATTTAACCAGTCCTGGGTCAGGCTTGGCTCACACCTGTGGATTCTCTGTGCTGCCTTTGGACGTACCTCATTTGCCAGGGAGCCTGTTTACAGGGAGGCCACTGTAGTGCAGGTGATAACATTGCATAAAAGAAGGTGGCCCTTGATAGGCTTCATTTCCACATACAGAAAATACCCTTTTAATATATTGTGTGTCCTCCTCCAAATTTCTGTTGAAATATAGCAATTTCCCAAAAAGGCAGCTCCGGGAATTGCTGCGGAGTTGAGCTCAGAATGTACAAATGCTTCCTGTAGTTGGTCTATTCTCCAGCGCTCAGGGGAACCAGTGCTTCAGAAATAACTCCTTGTGCTTCTGTCTCAAAGAAAGAGGAAGCCAATGGAGCAGGTAAATACCAGTCATGTTATCCTTAAAGCCGTCCCCCAGCAGCACATGCTGGTACAGCCGGTCAGCAGAGGGGAAGGTCTGCAGAAGGAGGGAGCTGTTATTCTGGGACTCGGGAGATTTCTTTTCATCTCTGAGGTCACTCAGTGGAGTCACTAGAAGCAGCATGTACTGAGGGTGTCTTGGAAAACATGACAAGCCCTTAGAGGGACATTTGCTTTCTGCTGGGCCTTTGTGTGCAGCTGGCGTGGATCAGTCCGGTGCTGTGCACAGTGCCTGCTTGTGTTCAGCAGACATAGAACTCAGGTCTGAGCAGACTTTCCTCTTGTAAATTGGGACTTCCATGCCCTCTGCCTCTCCTTTTTTTTTCGATGGCTTTGCTCTGCATTAGAGCTTAGTGGGTCCAAGCCTTCCCAGAGATGCTTGGAAATAATACCCTGGTTACAAGCCAATTGGCAGCCCAGGCCGATACAATAAACACCCTCTGTGGGCCAACTCTATGGCCAACATTCCATCTGCACCAGAGTGACGCAAGGATGAATGGGATACCACCCCTCTCCTCAAGCAGCTCATGACTGAGCCTTGTCTGGGGAGAGAGGGGTGGACTTGCCTTGGTCAAGTGGGTAAGTCTTCACGAGGGTGGGGACATTGAGTGAAAGATTGGATCTCTCCATGGTGAATCATCTTAGTAACTACTTGAAAAAATGCTTTGGGAATAATTCTATTTACCATTTTAGGGTCACACCAGTCTAAAATGAAAAAATATGTGTGTATATGCACATGCATATAACATACATACAGACTAGTTTTAAAAAGCATATATATTTAGAGAGAAAGAAAGAGGGAGAAAGAGAGAGGGGGAGGGAGAGAGATTTAAAGAAAGGTTTTTAAAGCAGTTTTGACTTCAAGCATGAATGGGACAAAAATCATAAATATTAAAGTAAAACAACCCTCTTCTCTTCTAGAGAAGCTCTAATTAAAGATGGTAGAGATGCCCCAGAAGACAAAAGGGAGACCCATCATTACGTCTTCCTGAATGAAGGGCCCCATTCCCGTCTCTCTGATGTGTCTGCTTCCCTCTTTATTCTCACCACTCTGTTTGCATTCTCTTTGGTGCCCTTGATCTCAGTTGCTTTCCACACTGTGATGACTCCCAGATCCTCTCTCCAGCCCAGATCTCCTGATCTCCAGACTTGGCACCAGGACTCCCTTACACGGACAGCCCACAGACCTCCACTTCATCTTGTCCAAAGCCAAAGTCACCATCTTCTTCTCTCAAATATGGTTATTCTCCTGTGTCCCAGCAAAGAAAGCTTCATTCTTATCCTCCCAATATCCTCCAAGCCCTCATAGTCACTTGTCATCTGCTCATTCTCTGTCTCAGTTCCTGTCTCTTTGAACACTTTCCTCTTTTTGCCAAGGGCACCCCTTCCATTGATTCTACATGTGGATAATCCAAATCAGGCCATGTCCTTACCACTTTGTACAAACCTGTATACTAACTCCTAAGAGTGTTAGCAGCATGTGTTATAATAATTTGCTTGCATGTTCATCTTCACTTGGACTGTGAGCCCCATCAGAGAAAGGTCTGTTCCTTCCACATGTTTCTTTGGCTGTACCACAAGGTGCTATTTCTTTTTTCTTTTTTTTTTTTTTTGGCGGTACGCGGGCCTCTCACTGCTGCGGCCTCTCCCGTTGCAGAGCACAGGCTCCGGACGCGCAGGCTCAGCGGCCATGGCTCACGGACCCAGCCGCTCCGCGGCATGTGGGATCCTCCCGGACCGGGGCACGAACCCGTGTCCCCTGCATCGGCAGGCGGACTCTCAACCACTGCGCCACCAGGGAAGCCCACAAGGTGCTATTTCTAATGCCTAAAAGGGCCTCTATACAATCTGCTGGTAATGCTGACTTCAATCACCATTTACTAAGAGCTACTCTATACCAAGAACTATGCTGAGAGTTTTATGTCCATGAGCTCATTTAGGCATTTCAACAACTCATCTACAGTAGGTATTCTTATCCTTGCCTCATAAATGGAAATTCCAGTTCAGAGAAGCCAGGGACCTGCTTCAGATCCTGCATGTGGTAGAAGCAGGATGTGAATGGAGGACTGCCTGACCGCAGGCTGCATTCCTAATTCCTACATCGTACTGAATTACAGCTGGTGGGAAAGGAATATTTTAGAGGAGAAATTAAGGGAGTTCCTCCTATCCTTAGAGTGACACCCACCTCCTTATTCTCACTGGATGCAGCAGATTTCACTCAAACCCAACCAGTTGGAACTTGGGGTATAAGCATTTATCTCGTCGCACAGGCCGTCTCTTTTGTTCTATAGAAGTTCCACCTTCCAGTCTGGCTCACTGAAGAAGGGGTTGTACCCTGTTCCTGTGTCTTGTGCATAATGAAGCAGATGCCAGTTAAAGAATTCCTAGTACAGATACGATAAAGGAGATCTTAGAAAAAGCTAAGATTGATCCCCAGTTCTGGCTGTGGCATATCAGTGTGTTACCAGATCTATCGAGGCTTTCACCCACAATGGTGTATGCATGGGGTGCAGTTTTCCCATGGTGGGGTCTCTAATTAGAGAATGTCACAACTCCCTCCCTTCTAAATCATTGTATTTTAACTACCCCTCCATCACTTTCCCACCACATTTAACCTAGATGGCTTGGTGAGTCTCAGGAACTCATGTGCAGAAGATTTCTAGTGTGTGTGTTTGCTTGTGTGTATGTGTGTGTGTATGGTATCAGTTATCTGCCAAAAGGTTCATCCTGCTGAAAGATGGAAATATTTATGCAAACATTATACTTGGCATCTGCGTACACATACTCCAATGATTATGTTAAAGAAAATCACGGAGGAAAATTATAATGGAGAGGACACCAGTAAGTTACAGTTGATAGAACAATTGTGCGAATTGCTAAAACTGAAGTGCATTGTTTATACGTCCTACAAGCAGCCAGAAATACATTATGGCTTCTACTATGTGCTTGCTTTGCTTAGAAAAACGATGGCAGTGCATTGATGAAGCCATGAATTCTGGCTATGACTAGCACTGAGAGAATACTGTCTGTTTTCAGGTTTTCACTTTTTCCTTTACCACTATATCTCTGGTGCTCAATAGCTGTGACTCAATAAATATTTATAGAATGGATACGAGAATGAAAGGATTTTTTTTCACGAACTTCCCCAAATGAGGAACAGCTGTTATTGTGGTCATTTTACATGTGTGGTCCTGTGGGCTACCCATATCAGAGTAACCGTGGGAAAGATGTAAAGATGCTAAGGCTTTTGCGGTACTAGCACTACCTCAAACCTACAGAATAATCATTTCTGATTCTGCTTTTTCTTAAGCTCCCCTAGCAATGCCCATTAAAGATATAGAACTACTGCTTTAGGACATGGATTTACTCTTTGTTATCTTGAAAAAATGGTTTCATCTAGGTCATCCTGGCTATCAAGATTTCCTGCTTCCTGTCTTTGTCCCTCTTTCTTCCTTTGGAATACACAGCTTAGTAGCAATGCTAACGAGCAGTGGTATGGGAGAAAAGGAAATAAGGAAATTGGAGTCCTGTAGCACCTAGAGTAATCTCTGCTGAATGAGACAGTAACAGTGCCAAGTGAAATGTTTATGGATGTAGTATAGTTCCTATCACCTGGTGTGTCCTCAACAAATATTGAGTTATTAAATAACTGGTATTTTAGTTAAATCTGTCCCCCTTAAGCAGAGATGGTTGAATTTGGGATATATAACCCTTATTTATTCACACTTTTATTCTGTCAAGCAAAATTTCCTGAGTACCTACTATGTGCAAGCCATTGTTGAGGGTTGCAATGAGACATGTACCTGCCTTAGAGTGTCATAGGGCATGAGGAGATGCTCGTAATTGCAAGACAGTATGAAATGTGCCACAGAAGATGCTCTGATAAAAGTCTATGATGTTTGGAGAAGGAATATATTACATGTAGGCTGGCTGATCAAGGGCATCTATACAGAGGACTTCTAATTTGAGCAGGGTCTCAGATGAGACCTTCTGAACATGTGTGGGGAGGCCATTCCATGCAGAAGGACCATTGAAAGCCAAAGTCCATAGGCAAGCATGCTCAAGGCTCATTTGAGAAAGAGTTCAATGTGTTTGAAACACAGCTTGTATGGTAGGCAGGATTCTAAGAATGATCCCCAATGACCCTCACTCTTCTATAATCCTCTCTTCTAGGAGGATGACCTGTGAATATGACGAGATATGCCTTCTGTGATTGTTACGTTAGATAGCAAAAGGAGTTTTTCAGTGGACTTTGAGTTAATCAAAAGGAGTGTTGTCAGGCTGGGCCTAACCTAATCACATGGGCCTTTTTTTGGCGGGGGGTGTATAGTTGTTTTACAGTATTGTGTTCGTTTCTACAGTACAACAAAGTGAAGTAGAGTTCCCTGTGCTGTATAGCAGGTTCTCATTAGTTATCTATTTTATACATATTAGCTAGTGTATATACGTCAATCCCAATCTCCCAATTCATCCCACCCCCTCTTTCCCCCCTTGATGTCCATAGGTTTGTTCTCTACACGTGGGCCTTTTAAAAGTAGAGAGTTTTCTGAAACTAATAGCAGAAGAGGAAGTCAGAGAGATTTGAGCATAAGCAGGAATTGTCTGACCGCTGGATTTGAGGATTGAGAGGGCCACATGACAAGGAAGCAGGTGGCCACTAGGAGATGAGTTTAGTCTCTGGCCAACAGCCAGCAAGGAAACAAGGGCTTCAGTCCTACAACCTCCAGGAACTGAACTCTGCCAACAACCCGAATGAGTCTGCAAGTGGATTCTTCCCAGATCCTGCAGCTATGAGCCCAGCTGAGTGACAGCTTGGTTTTGGCCTCATGTGACCCTGAGCAGAGAACCCAGCTGAGCCCCGCTGGACTTCTGACCTACAGAACTGTGAGGTCATAAGGGAGCATTGTTTCAAGTGGCTATGTTTGAGGCCATTTGTTACATGGCAATAGAAGACAAAAGCAGATTGTTTAAAGGGAAAATATGGGAATGAAGGACCATACTGGAGTTTGAATTATACACTGTGGGATTTTATTCAGTCACCTTTGGGGTACTGTTGAAGACCTTGAGATGGGAGAACAACATAAAAATAATAATAGTAATAGCTAATACTCGTTTAGTATTGATGATACACCATGCAGGGTGCTAAGCGTTCAAATATATAAACTTATCTAATGCTCACATGAACACTGTGATGCAGATGGTACTATTACCCTCTTTTACATATGAAAGGGATAAATAAGGCCCAGAGAAATTCAATAAATTGCTCAAGATGACAGAGCTAATAAGTTGCAAAGCCAGGATAAGAACCCCATAGCCTGTTCTCTTAGATAAAAACTAAACTACTTCTTCAAAAATAAAATGGTGATTGGCATGGATCTTGGGGAAATTTTCTAAGGGACTATTTAAGTAGCTCAGGTTGAAGGGAATGTAGGTGTGAACAAGAACAGTGGCAATGGCATCTGAGAAATTTCAGCAACAGAACTGAAAGCACATGGCACTGACTGTATGATTTGCTGAGAGATTTGTGAAAGAGAGAAGTCAGAAAGATTTAAAAAAAAATTTTTTTAGGTATGGGTTTGTGTTTAGGCATTTCTGGACTGAGCACTTCCAGAAGAAATTTGTCATGCCTGTAAATGACATGGTTCATCTCTCATCCCTTCCTCTCCCCCTCTTTCCCTTTCTCTGTTTCCTTTATTCTCCAAAACCCACAGCTAAAATCAAGTGGCCTTTTGTAAAATGGGTTTGGTAATATCACCACCTTAGCAGAAGCTGTGTGAAATTTAATTTGTTTCCTTATATAATGATCATTAAGTTTCTCAAATGATGTAAGCCACAGAGAGGGAAAATTAAGCCATTACAAAAGATTTAAAATTATCCTCTGACTTCCCTAGAGTCATGCGTGGTGACTGTTTTAAATACCTACACAGTACAATTTGTTAGGTCACAGTGGGGAAAGTACAATAGGTCTATAGCAAATGAACACATCAAACTGAAATGAGTAATGCCACCTCCGTGTGTGTGTGTGTGTGGGTGTGTGTGTGTGTGTGTATCTGTTTCTGTCTTGCATGGTTCTCTTTCTTTCTTTCCTTCCTTCTTTCCTTCCTTCTTTCCTTCCTTCCTTCTTTCTTTCCTTCCTTCCTTCCTTCCTTCCTTCCTCCCTCCCTCCCTCCCTCCCTCCTCCCTCCCTCCCTCCCTCCTTTCTTCCTCCCTCCCTCCCTTCCTTCCTTCCTTCGTTCCTTTCTTTCTTGCAGTTGTAATATAAGCCTAACTCCAAAAAGAACAGCAATTGAACCATGCTTTTCTGCAAGGCAATAGTCTGCTAATAGTTTTCTAGATTTCTGAAATTTAAAAAAGAGCAGTTCATAGAAAAGACATCTCTATGGGAACATGCCTTGATGGGAATGTTGATGACAAAGATGATTGATGGCAATGATGATGATGGTTCTGTTGATTGACGGGGGATCATGATGGCAGCAGCTGTCATTTGTTACGCTCCTGTTATATGCCAGACACCAAGCAGCGTGTTTTCAATACATTATCTCACTTAAATATCACAATATTCTCTGCACTTTCTCATATATAAAAGGGAGGTAATAATAGTACTTACCTCATAGGGTTGTTGGGAAAATTAAACAAAATATTATGTCAAGTGCTTAGAACACTGACTGGCACATAGTAGATGATCAGTAAATGCCAGCTCCAGGTATCATTAGAGCTCCATATTATGGGAGAGACCTTGAAAGCTGCATGGAATGAATGACTTGCCCAAGGTCATATAATGGTGAAGGCAGAATTTGAACATAAACAGTATTACAATAGAACCAGAATCAACCAGTATGTCATCTGGAGTATCCATCTCTACCCAACTCACAAACCCAGTTTGATAAGGAAGCTGTCTGAGAGTGAAGGGGCATAATTAAGCTGACAGATGATATAAATGTAAGACAAAAGCTGTACCCTTGACAGCTTGCCTTGCCATCAATTATGAAAATGAGTGAATAGATTATTGAAATGATCTCAGATGAGTAAATTATTCAAAGAGCCTCTCAGTTGGAAGTATTTCTAGAAACTCCTGAACAGACAGATGAAAACCATTTTTTTTTTTCTGACTGGGTCATCAACTCTTCTGTGTTGTAAGTGAATGCAAAGCCCTGAGCTCCTGTGATAGAGGGGAAAGAGAGGGAGGGAGGAAGGGAGGAAAGGAGAGAATGAGAGGATGAACACCAGGCTTTAGTCTCAATGCTGCAGAACGTAGAATAGACTTCCTCCATTATCTAGGAGAAAGTTTTTTTTTCTAACTATGTTCCCTGGAATGCTAGCTTCTTTCACAGTGCCACAGGGGTCTCTGACTGGATAGGGGTTAATGAGACAAGATCCAGCTATAGCCAGAGATGGTAAAGCTTTATCTGATTGGTATATTGGTGCTCCAAGCAAGCTTTACTTTCGGGGAAAAGATACAAAATTTCTAAAATAATTTTGAAAGGGAGTAGAATAAGGGGATTGAATTTAGACATCCTCTGAATATAAGGCAAATAAATGGTAAGCATTTGTTGAGCACCTACTATAAGCCAAACCTTACAACATTGGCTTTAAATTTATTATTTCACTTCAGCTACAGTGATAACCCTATGATGTAGGTGGTATTCTCTGAATGTTGAGTAGGGAAGACCTGGAGATATTCAGTGACATTTTTTCAATAGCTGAGAAAATATTCAAATTTAGGTCTTGTGAGTCTCCCAGTCTGGTGCTCATTCCGCCACTTGACACAGTTTCTAGGATGAATGATGGGAATTTTCATAAAGGACCTAGAGATTCTTGTGAATATTATCTTCCTTGGAGGTTGAGTGGAGGGAATGAATGACAATACCTAGCCCTTTTTGTAGACTTAAATCTTACTCTTTAGGATACATTAATTATTAACAACGAATGTCCCATGTGATTGATCTATATGTTTATTTATCTGTCCACCCAGCCAATCATCCAGTGATCAGTCATCTACGTAATAAACCATCCGTCCGTCTATCCATCCGTCAACCCATCTGACCAACCAACTTTCATCCATCCACCTGGTCAGCCACTCTTGACGCCCCCCGCAATTACCCACTGCTGATCTGTTTGCCATGTACCTACTCTGTACCAGGCTGGGGGTAGGTGTGGGTGAAGCCAAAATGAATAATACAGTGTCCCTCAGGAAGGTCACAGTCTAGTGGGAGAGACAGAGAAATGAACTTTCAGTTGCAACCTAGATGGGTGTTAATAGTAGAGGTAAGCCCAGGGCACTGCAGGACACCTACCCAGCCGGGTATTAGGAAAGGGATGAGAAAAGGCTTCCTCGAAAGAGCTAACATATGTCCTGAGTCCTAAAGGATGAAGAAGAGTTATCTAAAGGGTGCAGATCATTTGGCCCATTTTATTAACTGAATCACAAACATTTGAAGCCCCTTATTATTTGTTCCTCATTTCACAATTTATCCAGTTAGCTAGCTGTAGCTGGATTGCTTCCCACCCACCTACAACCACCAGACCTCCATGATTTGCTGTCTGGACCTGCTCTCTACTTTCTTAGCATTGTGTCTGTCATGTTTGCTATTTCCCTCATTTACATGCTGATGGTGCGGACAGGAATGACATTTGTCTGTAAGGAAAGAGGCAGAACAGTGAAGAGTACTCTACCCCAGCAGTCTGCTTCTGGCTACAAGTGGCTGTGTCAGGCTGCCTTCTGCAGCTGCAGCTTGGTTTTCTCACCTGTGCTATTGGCAGCAGAAGCTGCACTTCCCACTACGCTGTTTTTCTTGGCTTTGGCGCCTGGGTTGGGCCAGAGAGAAAGGCAGATAGAAAAAGATTGAATATTCTGAGTGTTGATCTCTAAACTGTGAAAGACTTACTGTGCTTTCTAGATGCTGAAGACGAGAAAATTGGCTATCTGACACCTTGATATATTTCCCCACATTTTAAAAATAATTAATAATAAAACATAATAATTTCTGCGTCCTAGTTATAGCCTAGGGGCTTTATATTCATTACTTTGACCCCTTTTAAACAGATATTGACATGAGTACTATCATGCCTTCCCCAGTTTATATATAAAGAAAATGAGGCTCTGAGAAGATTGATGACTGGCCCAAGGTTACAGAAGCAAGTAAGTGGCAACTTCTAGATTCCAGCTCAGGTCTGTCAGATGATAAAGTTAATTTTATTTTGACAACACCATATGGTAGAGTTGGGGGTTCTTTGTATATTGATAGTGAAGGTTGTGATTGCTTTAATTATGAAAACCTACCTTGGAGCCCCCATCCCTGCATGGTGGACATGCTCTCAGTATTTGCAAGATGGGCTGTTAGAGGTACAAGATTCTCCACTGAACCAGGCATCTCTTCCTGATCTTAGCCCAAAACATTCTACTGAGTTGCCTGAAAGTCTGCCGTATAATCAGCCTCTCGCATCTTTGTGCAAAACCAGTCAGCATTCCTCCGCCAACTTAAAGCTGTCAGTTGCCCTCCACTCCTACAATATGCTGTGTGTTCATTCCTCATTACTCCATCATACGTTCATTATCTGTAGCCGTTGTCTTTTGAAAATGTGTTTTAAAACTCATTGCAATCATATCTATAGAGTTCTTGGAGTCTATTTTCCTTCCATTTGAATTATAATTCTGCAAATTAGAAAGATGGAATGGACCTGTTTGAGAAGGAAGGAGGTAGGGGCTGAATCATCTTGATTTCTCTCAGTGTGCAAATAAAGACTCCATTGGAAATGCATGTAAGGGAAAAAATCCTGAAGTTGGGAAAAGACAAGAGAATCAATTCTCATTCCCTTGAAGGGAGTTGTAAAATGACTTGAAGAAAACAATGTCTCCTTGATTATGCTGTTTTTAACTTTAAAGTTGAAACAGACAATCTGAGTTGGAAGAATCCTGATTTCTTCATATCATTCCCCACCGTACTGGCCTCTATGTGCACAGCAGATTATAGTTGACGGCATATTTTTTCTTTCCATGATTAAAGTGTGTTTGAAGAAAACAGGACAGGCAGATACGAGGTAGAAAAGGAGAGCAAGAGTTGGATTTGGGTAAGAGATCCTGACAACCACCCTTCCTAGAGGAAAAGCAGGAACATTTACCTTGTTTTAACAAGTGAGGAGCTGAGATTCAGACAGAGTAAGAAACTTGACCAGGGTTCCTTGGCAGGGACTGTACACATCTCTCTCCACAGATGGTTTCGAGTTGGTGCCTTGAATCAACACAGAAGGAGTTGAGTTTCATTACCAAAATGACACCCTGACCTTTGCATTCAGAAATTGTCACCTCGTTGAAAATGGATGAGGATTCAAAAATGTGGGACACCCATCCAGTTATACTATAAATCAATCAGGACAGAAGTTGGAGACAAAGATGTGTCTAATCCAGAGCCCAACTCCCAAATCAGTGTCCAAAGATAAGAGAGTGGTACATGCAGGCAAAGCCAGGTCAGCACCATTGTCAGCAGAAATGGGCTGATTCCCTCGTTCCCGCTTCATTGAGCCTGGCACTGGTTAGTAGCTGAGACAGTTAGGAGAGAGGGGTATCTGATCAATTTCATAGGAGTTGATAGTTCTGAGACCCAGGTCAACCCTGAAAAGTTGCCATTCTTTGTATTTCTCAGATAATCAGTGTCTCCATCAGTAAAACGGAGCCAATGGTAATACCTACCCCATGGGGTTTCTGTAAGGGTATTAATCCTAGCATTTATTAAATGCTTCCTGTATGTCAGAAAGAGCTTTAGATACATGATCTCTCTTAATTCATACAAAATCTTATGAGATTGGTACCATTAATATCCCCATTCTATAAATGAGAAAACTAAAGAATACAAAGAACTGGTTAATTTCCAAGAATCTGAACCGAGTTTTGAACCCCCATTTTTCTGATTCTGAAACCCATGCTTTGACCACTAAGTTCTGTTATATTCCTCAATCAAATTCTAAAATGCAGGGGACATCACCCAGTGCTGTGGGAGGTAGAGGATGCAAGTGGGAAAAGCACGCAGTTTGTTTTTCTGATATATAATAATTCCAAATAGTGAAAACAAAGAGCCTAACAATTGCTTTTTTTTTTTTTAACATCTTTATTGGGGTATAATTGCTTTACAATGGTGTGTTAGTTTCTGCTTTATAACAAAGTGAATCAGTTATATATATACATATGTTCCCATATCTCTTCCCTCTTGCGTCTCCCTCCCTCCCACCCTCCCTATCCCACCCCTCCAGGCGGTCTCAAAGCCCCAAGCCGATATCCCTGTGCCAAGCGGCTGCTTCCCACTAGCTATCTACCTTACGTTTGGTAGTGTATATATGTCCATGCCTCTCTCTCGCCCTGTCACAGCTCACCCTTACCCCTCCCCATATCCTCAAGTCCGTTCTCCAGTAGGTCTGTGTCTTTATTCCTGTGTTACCCCTAGGTTCTTCATGACATTTTTTTTTCTTAAATTCCATATATATGTGTTAGCATACGGTATTTGTCTTTTTCTTTCTGACTTACTTCACTCTGTATGACAGACTCTAGGTCTATCCACCTCATTACAGATAGCTCAATTTCGTTTCTTTTCATGGCAGAGTAATATTCCATTGTATATATGTGCCACATCTTCTTTATCCATTCATCCGATGATGGGCACTTAGGTTGCTTCCATCTCCTGGCTATTGTAAATAGAGCTGCAGTGAACGTTTTGGTACATGACTCTTTTTGAATTTTGGTTTTCTCAGGGTATATGCCCAGTAGTGGGATTGCTGGGTCATATGGTAGTTCTATTTGTAGTTTTTTAAGGAAGCTCCATACTGTTCTCCATAGTGGCTGAACCAATTCACATTCCCACCAGCAGTGCAAGAGTGTTCCCTTTTCTCCACACCCTCTCCAGCATTTATTGTTTCTAGATTTTTTGATGATGGCCATTCTGACTGGTGTAGTTTTGATTTGCATTTCTCTAATGATTAATGATGTTGAGTATTCTTTCATGTGTTTGTTGGCAGTCTGTATATCTTCTTTGGAGAAATGTCTATTTAGGTCTTCTGCCCATTTTTGGATTGTTTTTTTTTTGTTATTGAGCTGCATGAGCTGCTTGTAAATTTTGGAGATTAATCCTTTGTCAGTTGCTTCATTTGCAAATATTTTCTCCCATTCTAAGGGTTGTCTTTTGGTCTTGTTTATGGTTTCTTTTGCTGTGCAAAAGCTTTGAAGTTTTATTAGGTCCCATTTGTTTATTTTTGTTTTTATTTCCATTACTCTAGGAGGTGGGTCAGAAAGGATCTTGCTGTGATTTATGTCATAGAGTGTTCTGCCTATGTTTTCCTCTAAGAGTTTGATAGTTTCTGGTCTTACATTTAGGTCTTTAATCCATTTTGAGCTTATTTTTGTGTATGGTGTTAGGGAGTGATCTAATCTCATACTTTGACATGTACCTGTCCAGTTTTCCCAGCACCACTTATTGAAGAGGCTGTCCTTTCTCCACTGTACATTCCTGCCACCTTTATCAAAGATAAGGTGTCCATATGTGCGTGGGTTTATCTCTGGGCTTTCTATCCTGTTCCATTGATCTATCTTTCTGTTTTTGTGCCAGTACCATACTGTCTTGATTACTGTAGCTTCGTAGTATAGTCTGAAGTCAGGGAGCCTGATTCCTCCAGCTCCGTTTTTCGTTCTCAAGATTGCTTTGGCTATTCGGGGTCTTTGGTGTTTCCATACAAATTGTGAAATTTTTTGTTCTAGTTCTGTGAAAAATGCCATTGGTAGTTTGATAGGGATTGCATTGATTCTGTAGATTGCTTTGGTTAGTAGAGTCATTTTCACAATGTTGATTCTTCCAATCCAAGAACATGGTATATCTCTCCATCTATTTGTATCATCTTTAATTTCTTTCATCAGTGTCTTATAATTTTCTGCATACAGGTCTTTTGTCTCCTTAGGTAGGTTTATTCCTAGATATTTTATTCTTTTTGTTGCAATGGTAAATGGGAGTGTTTTCTTGATTTCACTTTCAGAGTTTTCATCATTAGTGTATAGGAGTGCCAGAGATTTCTGTGCATTAATTTTGTATCCTGCTACTTTACCAAATTCATTGATTAGCTCTAGTAGTTTTCTGGTAGCATCTTTAGGATTCTCTATGTATAGTATCATGTCATCTGCAAACAGTGACAGCTTTACTTCTTCTTTTCCAATGTGGATTCCTTTTATTTCCTTTTCTTCTCTGATTGCTGTGGCTAAAACTTCCAAAACTATGTTGAATAAGAGTGGTGAGAGTGGGCAACCTTGTCTTGTTCCTGATCTTAGTGGAAAAGCTTTCAGTTTTTCACCATTGAGGATGACGTTGAGCCTAACAATTTCTGAGCGTTGACTGTGCCACAGGCCCTGAGCCAAATATATTACATACATTATCACGTTTTATGTTCACCAGAACCCTAAATGGTAGATTTCATAATTAGTTTTATTTTACAGATGAGAAAACTGAGGCTGGAGAAGTGAATTAATTGCAACACGGTCACCCAGCCACTTCATAACTTGAGGGATTATAAATAACATATGTGAAATATCCAGCAAAGGGCCTAGTACGTAGTAGAAAAAGTTTAACAAATGGGAGCCATTATGCAAAGTACAGTGTGGATTTTTTAATGACAATTATCAAGCGTTTTTTGTTGTTTTTGTTGTTTGTTTGTTTTTGCATTTTGAGTGGGTTTCTGGAAGCCTACTGCTGGCATTCTCTTTTCTCAGAGGAGTTGGGCTTCAAGTTTAAAGATGAACATACTAAAGAATCATTGTATTTGTTTTCTCTTTGAGTCCCGTGTAAGGAGTTGAATACTGAAACATAGGCAATTAAGCAAGTCCTGGGCCAGCAGACAGAAAACTGTCTCTAGTTCTTTCACCTATTTGCTGTCCTTATCTGGTCCACGTTACTTGAATGAACATTAGTTTACTGCTCTGAAAAGTTGTAATAATATCTCCACCTTTGTGTGACTCTCTGCAATGAAGGCCAAATGAAATGAGATAATAAATAGCAACTTGTAACCCACAAAGGGCTATATAAATTCTGGGGATTTTATATTATTAACCTCATAATGACATTTAGCACTCTGGCCAGGATGATTCTTCCAAATGTGTCTTGGAAATTTTTCTGAAGTTTCCTTTTTCTACTTCTTTTCTTTTTTCCCACAATACAGCTTCTTAACCAGTTGAGAACTCAAAAGTACATTCATAAGGTTTCATTTTGGGGCATAAGGATCCAAGAAAGCTTGGGTTACATTTATAGTTATGAAATTAATAGTGTGTATTAATTGTGCATAACCTCAAGCCAGCAAATGGAATTAAAAATAATTGTCAGGCCTTTGGATTTATTGATAGAGCTAAAGTAACACCAGGCTGCTTTTGGCAAGACCTTCTCTGTGTGCAGAATTATATTAATAGGCAATATCAGTTCTATCTAAAATAGAGAGAGTAAGTGAAGAACTTATCTGTCTCCCTTTGGGGGAAAAAAGCAAGTGCATTTCCTAAATGACATCTTGGTATATAAGACCTGGGCTTGGAGTTTTAATAAAATTAATGAAAAAATTGAAGGTAAGATGATGAGTTCTGCTCTGAGCCTGTTGAGTTTGAGGTTTCCTGGAGGCAGTAGAGAGGAGCTGGTGAAAGACAGCCATGTCTGAGAATGGTCAATATAGAGATGATAACAGAAGGGTGAGTAGTAGATGCCTGAGCATGGAGGTCTGAGGACAGGAGGGAGGGTCAGGACATGTAAAACGTGTGCAAAAAAAAGAGAAGCTTGTATTTTGGCGGAGCTGGAGAAGTCAAAGAGGTAGGAACTAGCCTGGAAAGGGTAGGATCATGACTGTCTAGGGCAGGGAGACTCAAGGAAGATGGGAGTGGGTCTCAGTGTCAAATAGATGCACCTGTTAGCTTTAGTAATGAGAGGGCCACTGGTGATCTTGTTGAAGCCAGTTTTAGAGGAGAGGTTGGTGCAGAAGAGGACTGTGTCCTGCTCACAGATGATGGGATTAGTAGGAGAGAGGCCTCTGTCATCAGTGAAGGAGGGGAGAAGGAAGACGTGTGCCAAGGCGGGTAAGTTTGTAGGGTATGCAGGTTGTCCATAGACTGTGAAGTCAGAGGCAGATTCATCAGCTGGAAGTGAGGATGGAGCTGTCAGAGTTGCAGTTTCTCATGGGCAGGTGTGAAGGTTTGAAATACTTCCTAGGGAATGTAAGATGGCCAGTCAGGAAAAAGGAAAAGAATTTTTGGTCAGAGACGGGGTCCTTACATTCAAAAGAGTATTCAGCTATGCGGTTACGTGATGTTTTCCACCTATACTCGGTGGTTTTCAGGTGAGGAAGTGTTTGGATTGACTGAGTTGGCAGAAGGTGGTACCAGGGAGGTATGACAGGAAGACAAAGTGGGGGCAGGGTAGTTACGGATATGGAAGAACATGTACTGATGTGGTAGATGAAGAGGCCTGGGTTGGAATGGGGAGGAGGTGAAGACATGAATGAGTAGATCAACTGGGAGGAAAGAGAGGGCCCTGGGACCATGGCCAAAATGATGTTGGAGAAGAGACATGAGAATAGCAGTGTGAGAGCACTGTGGGGTTTTCTAAATTGAGAATCATTGAATCAAGCAATTCTATGTGAATTACCCCTCATGGGAATGAGTGGCTAAAGTGGGCTGGAGGTGGCCTGTGGAGAGGAGGTCAATAAACTGACCTCTAACTTTATCCAGATAGTCTGGCAAATATGAATGTATTTATGAAGGATATGATACAGTCATTTGAAAACAGGACAATTCCAAAAGATGTGGGAGCTGACAAATACCAACCATACATGTATGAAATCACCAATATTATCCCCAAGTGCTAAGTCATCAAGGGATCCCAAGGCCAATTGCCAGTTTGAACTCAAATGCAACCAAATTGCAATGTGCACATAGCAATTTCAGCTTACTATCCAGGGGCTGCTAGAATCTTGTCCCACTGTATCCCTTTATTCCTCTTTCTCTCTCATCCTCTTTGTACATTGTGTATTTCATCCAATTCGGGCAAATTCCTAGTCCACAAACATGTCCCTTAAGCTCAACTGCTATGCTTTTGTCCACACTGTCTGTTCAACTTAGAAGTCTCTTCTCTCCACACTGATTTTCCAGCTCCTCTGCCTGTTCTACAACTTCCCTCAATTGCCGTTCCTCTCATAAGGTCTCCCCTCTCTCACCAGATCTCCTCTTCCACTTCTGATGCTCCTTTGCATCTACTTCACCTTTCCTTTTTCGGCACTTGTCATTTTCTGTTTTATTTTATAACATTCTGAGAGCATTGTATTTTATTTTCCCTATTAGTAGGGGGGTTGCTTACACACAGAGACTTAGATCAGGGCTTGGTAAACATTTTATACAAAAAACAGCTAGTAAATATTTCAGGCTTGGCGGGCCATACTGTCTTTATGGCAAGTACTCAAACTCTGCTGTTTTAGTGTGAAAGCAACCATAAACAGCATATAAGGAAATGAGCATGGCTGTGTTCCAATCAAACTTTATTTATGGACATGGAAATTCAAATATCGTATCATTTTCACATGTCACAAAATATTATTCTTTCCATTGTTTTCAACCATTTAGAAATATAAGATCCACCCTTTGCTCATGGGCTGTATAAAAACCACTGGCCCTTGGGACAAAGTTTGCCAGTCCCCAGCTTAGAGCCCTTTTGCTGCTGTATCACCAGTGCTAGGACAATGTATGGCACATAGTAAGCACTCAATAAACATTTGTTGAGTAGATTAACCAAAGAGTCAATGTAATCCAACCTTAACTGACCGAAAGCCTAGAGAATAGCTTCGCTTATTGGTTGTTAACACTCAGAATCAACAGGGATCTTGGGCTTCTACCTTTGGCTATACTTTGTGTGAACCTGAAAAGTTTTGATTTAACTAAGGTGACGTAGCTCACAGGCATCACACGGAACTTGAATTTGAGTCTTCTGACTCCAAGTCTAGGGTTCTTTTGAACTATGAGTTTGCCAGTATGATTCAATAAGAAATGCCAAGTAGCTCCCTGGATGGTCACCAAGATTTTCATTTCATCCGAGTAACTCTGTGGGGCTCTGGCATTGTTAATTAGTGTCCAAGATGAGGATAATCAGTTTGAATGAAATTGGTTTGACAGTGGAGGGCTACTTAGGCTCAGTTTTCTGAAATAGCAAGTCTTATCTGGCCCATCCCAAGGGGATCCTTGTCTCCTACACCGCCTTCTAATAATCATGTTTTTAACAGTGGGCAAAGCTGTGGTTAAGCTTATTACTGTTCCCTCACCATTAAATCTTCTGTTGGCTTTAGTGTTTCAAAGGATCCTCTCACTGGAATACTTTAGGACTCAGACAAGCCTGGAGCAAAGTAGTTTGGGGCCCGAGCTGAGCAAAGAAAAACGACTGTCAAAATACCATCTTATTTAAGGAGAATTGAAATTCTGATCCGGGTGCATTTCATCACAGGGATGGATTTCACCCATGCACAAGCGTTTTGTTAGCATCTTTGTAATAACCAACAAGGCCTCAGGCACCAACCCCTGGCTCGCCCTTTCATTTAGAAGGAGGAAAACGTCCATCTCAAAGACTTAAATGTATTATTTTGCCCCAGATGTGAAAGAACGAATGCCCATCAGAGACCTGACAGCAAGTGTTCCAAACCCTTCAACTTTCACAACCCAATAACTTTTCACGGGTGAGAGAATTAAATACTTTGCAACTGATCAATACCCCCAGGTCTTAAAACCTTATTTTAAAACTCTGCAGACACTGTCAATGAGGTTAACTTTGAAAGTTCAGGCTGAGATCCAAAGGAACTGGCTTTTTTACATAACACTGAGTGAGGAAATCAACAAGCCTTTGGCCCGTTCTATCCCCTGTCAGGTTTGATGCATTGAAGTCTCCTGTTCCCTTAGTCTCCAATTTAATTACCTGGAACTTATCTCCTTTTATAAACTGTTACACACTCAGCCCCCAGTTTTTTTTTTTTTTTTTTTTTTTTACCACTTTGCAAGGTTTTCATGGGAAAAAAAAAGCTGCCCAAGAGTAAGAGGAGGAGTCACACCTGTATTCATATCCAGCCTCGTCATGATTTTCGGGCTGGTAAGAATGACTTGACAATCCCAATGAATGAAGGGCCCTCTCAGCTATCAGCCCAGCTCTGGAGGGCTCCTGACCACCTCCTAACTCTTACCAACTCTGCCAAGGGAGCAAAGAGCTGCTAAATATCCTTCAAGTAAATATTCAAAAAAGAGCTATTTACTCTGCCGGATCGCAAATGGTATTTCATTTATCTTACAAGTAGAAACTACACCGATCTTTGAAATTTACTCAGAAAAGTACATTAGAAGGTCAAAAGAAAAACCTTTTCCGTATTTCTAAATTGTCTTTGCAAAGGTGTTAAAAAAATAACCCTGGTTATCACTACTATTATCATAGAGGACTGTCCTTAGGTCAAGTTCTCGTTCAATATTAGGTGCTTATCCCCCCCCTCACTCCAGGTCCTGTGTTTATCCCATTTTCCTTCACATCTCCTCCTGAAGTGTTTTTGCAGACCTATAGGCTTCCTGGTTTTCTTCGCCAAGGCAACAGCCTTTTCAGGAGTTCAACCAAGTTTAAGTCCAAATTTTAATGATAACAGATGCAGCAATGTAAACAGAGTCACATCGTCTTGGCCGTCAGCATCTCAGGTACAATGTGTGACAGAGGCAAGATGGAATCCTCCCTTCTAAGGCCCCTTACGTAATGGATGGAGATTACCACAGAGGCGAAGAAAAAGTCTAATCAGCTGTTAGAGCCCTAAATTACATTCCTCTTGGTTGAAATCCCCAAATTACCTAATTGTCACACAGTTCACATTTGAGCGGCTGATTTTTTCCCTGATCTATTATTCTAATCGCCTTTTGGATGTCGATGTTAGCAACCTCAAGCCTGCAAGTGCTCACTGCAGCGCTGCTGTCAGAGACATGACCCAGGGTGGAATTCAAGGTCCTTAGAAGAATCAAGTCACAGGCGCACTGAGGAAACAACTGGAAAACATGAAAGAAAACCACAAGATAGCCACCTCTGGCTGTTCTCTCTCCTCCTCCTGTATTTCACAGGGAGAGAGCACCTTGCCCCTCTCCAAAGGGGACAGGCCGTGCATCTGGGGAGGCTGAGCTCAGGTATCCCAGCTCCTCAGGGCATCGCTACTCGCACCAGGGTCTTTCCAGTTGATCCGTAGAATGTTCCCTCATTTCCCTTGTTTGCCTTAATATTTCCCAGACCAAATCTGATGGCAACCTTGGGAATATCAAACAGTGGTGATGACCCCAGTCTCTCAAGTCAGATGGCCTGAGCTCAGCCTCCAGATGCTCTCTCTTGCTTTTTTGATCTTGGGCAAGTCACATCAGCTCCCAGTTTCCCAATCTATAAAATGAGGGTAATGATGACCTTTTCCCTACAGGGATGTGAGGGTAAAATGAGGAAGTGCATGTTGGGGTGATCACAGTGTCTCAAGACATGCCAGTTATTATACTTATTCATTATTTAATAATTATTAAAGTCCATTGGAGGGCTGACTGATACTGACACAGAAGTTACATAATGAAGGACTCCCAGGAGAGGGTTCAAAAATTAATTAGTAATTGTGAGAGGGATCCTTTTTATTTTTTGCTGATTTTTCAAGTCTCTAATGTTAAATGATTCCAACATGGAGCCAAAGGAGAGAAAGAAAACACTATTAACTGTTTAGCTAATGACCAGGACACATCACTTTTTAAGATCACATAAATAATTAAAAGTAAACCAAAGAAGTAGAGCTTCTCTCCATCCCCAGGGACCTGGGAACAGAGGAACTTTGTAGAACTGAAGATAATAAGTGAACTTCTGAAGAAAATGGAGGCTCATTGTTCCAGAGACTTGCACTTTTAAATCTGAGCTTGAACGAGCATTGAGCTCTTCTCGTGTTGAATGAACCTCAAGAGGAGAATGGAAGCAATAGGCAGGTTGTTCGAGGAAATAACGGTGATCAAAACACGTCTCCATGAATTACCAGATCAGTGCTGAGTCCTAAGACAGCCGATGTCACTATCCATAAAGATATTAGATTATCCTGAGAGCAGTTATTATAGGAGAAAAAAAATCAACTGCTCCAATGTGAGCTGTATAACAATCAGGCAATTCTGAAATTTCAGCTGAGAGGAATTTAATTAAGGCTCTAACAGCTGATTCAACTCATTTAGATCTGCTGGCAATTGCTCCTGGTTACATAAGAAACCCAAGAAGAAAGATTCCCATCTTTTCCTTATGCTGTGTTTAATCCTGCTGGTAGCCATACATAGGATCCTTTAGGTGCGTCTCTTAGATCACCCAGAACAGAATGAGCTGGGATCCTGCTTAAAAAGATAGGTTCCCAAGCCTCATCCCACATTTACTGATGCATACACTCCGGCGATCTAGGAGTCTGCATTCATTCACTCATTCATTTATTTTAATTGAAGTATAGTTGATTTACAATATTGTGTTAGTTTCAGGTGTATAGCAAAGTGATTCAGTTATTTATATATGTGTATTTTCAGATTCTTTCCCATTATAGGTTATTACAAAATATTGACCTATATAGTACCCTGTGCTGTACAGTGAATCACTGTTGTTTATCTATTTTATGTATAATGGTGTGTATCTGTTAATCCCATACTCCTAATTTATCCCTCCCCCCTCTTTCCCCTTGGAGTCTGCATTCTTAATCAGCCCCCAAGGAGAGGTTCTTATTCCTGCTAAAGTCTCATAATCCCACTACCTTCAGTAACCGCATTTAAGACAGTGCGTTCAAAGGAAGCAGGTGCTTTACTTTAACACCTGAAAAGCAATTCTTAGTTTCACTCTGCCAGTGGCCATCTGAGACCCCATGGCACTGAAGATAAAGTAGGTTTGGTCCACACCTGCTTTTCAGCAGTTTTATTGTAGAAGCTTGTTTGAATATACCATGCAGGGGAAATCTGGGGTGCAGTGTGACATCTGGTTTCAGCAGACTCTAGCTGTCTTGAACGAACTTTAGATCGGGTTTTGGTTCACAAAAAAGTCACGACTCAACTGCAAACTACTCCAGATAGAGCACATTTCAACTTAATATCAAGTCAGGGTTGTGGCTCAGACACCTTTGTTGTAGTTTCCAGGTCAATCAAATTCAGATCTACTTTTGGCTTCGAGCAGCAACTGAAGACACAAAATTACTCATGTGTAAGCCTGCTATCAGCTCTGCATTTGCATGCAGAGGCATGGAAGTGATGCTAACCGGTGATGCTATTTAAGCTAAATACGGACTTTAAGTCATTTTAAATTTCCTTCATGGACATTTATCTTATGTCCTTTAGAAGACTTTATATTTCAGGTGGAGAGAAATTGGCCTCCTGTTTGCTTTGTTTTTCTCCTGAAATTCATCTTCCTGAAGAGTTAATTACTCCCATTTTCTCCACCTAGGGAGTAAATCCCTGCTTATTATCTGGAATGTTTTCCGGTGTTTTGCACATGTGAAGTGTTTGTTTTAGGACCTGTTTCCCCCTTGGTTATAAAATCACTCAAAGAGCTAACCAGGGCCAGTCAAGCTGGAGCACAGGCAGCGTGAACTCTGCTCTCATTGTCGGTTTTGATAAATTTCATCTCTGATTTTTAATTTTACAATCCCTATTGTCTAGTCTCCAAGGAGAGGATCTGAGTAAACAGGCAACTCTCCTCTTTTAACTTTGAATTCTAAGTAAAAATTGATGCCAGTGCTGTCTTCTGAATTGAGTTCAGTTCAGCAGATACTTATTGAACTGGAATGTGGTGAACACTGTACTACAGCCGATGTGGGTCATGTTGTGTGAAAGGCTGGCCAGGCCAGAGATTCTATAATACAGGGCAAACTGAGCCCTTAATCCCCACCCCCAAACAGATACACAATCGGTCTCTAAGTTGTATTGATTCCACCACTTTGGGATCCTGTGAGTTCATGCCCCCTCCCCATGCGGCCCTATGCCAGACTCATCCAGGTTAATGCAGCTGCCTCCTGACCCATCACTCTGCCTTCAGAATCTTTTAGGCACAAACCCTTTCTCTGCATTGCACTGGGAAGAAGTGTCTTAATACGTCAGACTGATTGTATCCCTCCCCTGATTAAAAATCTTCAATAATCCCCATCTCCATCTGCCATGCTGGTATGGCTCATGGTTGGAAGTCAATTCCTTTAGAAGCATCTTTGGTTTCCTTGCAGAGCAGGAAGCTCTCTGCTCCAGTAGTATCCTGTGCCCACCCCAGCATGGCAGTTACCGCATTTATTATCTCATGTTATCTCATGGCCAGTGTGCTTTAACTCCTCTTCTCTAACCAGACTAGAAAGTCTGAGCACTGGGACCAGCCTGCACTGTTCACAGTTGTAGCCCCAGAGCCTCCTGCAGTGCCTGGCACAATGTAAAGCCCTGGACGCATGTGTATTGAGCTCATGAATGAACAAGCGAGAGAATTCAAGGGAAAAAGAGAATGCTCAAAACCGCGTTCCAGGGCTTCCCTGGTGGCGCAGTAGTTGAGAGTCCGCCTGCCGATGCAGGGGACACGGGTTCATGCCCTGGTCCGGGAAGATCCCACATGCCGCGGAGCGGCTAGGCCCGTGAGTCATGGCCACTGAGCCTGCGCGTCTGGAGCCTGTGCTCCGCAACGGGAGAGGCTGCAACAGTGAGAGGCCCGCGTACCGCAAAAAAACAAAACAAAACAAAATGCATTCCAGCTGGAGTATTAAGCTGCAGGGGAGAGACGGTATTTGAGCTGTACCTGGAAAGAGTGGGTAGGATTTCAGTCAGTGGAGATGATGAGGAGAGGAATTTCACGTAGAAGTAGTGCAGGCAAAGGCGGGGAAATGGGTGTCATTCAGGGTATGTGTGGTGAGAGTGAAAAGCATCATTGTGGCTTAGTATTGTGCATGTTTGTAGAGGTGTGAGTGTAGGTGTGTGTTAGGCATGTGTGTGTGTGTAGTTGTACGTGTGTGGAGGTGAGTGTATATATGTGTGTATTGTGAATTCAGGTAGGTACGAGTGTAGCTGTGTGTTCATGTATAGATGTATAAATATATGATATATATATGTGTGCATGTGTACGGGTTTGAATCCACTTATATATGGATTTTTTTCAGTAGTAAATACTGCAGTACTACGTGATCCCCAGTGGGTTGAATCCGCAGCTATGGAGGAACCATGGTTATGGAGGACCAACTATATCTTATACACAAATTTTTGACTGCGCGAAGGGTCAGTGCTCCTAAACCCCACGTTGCTCAAGGGTTAACTGTATACACATATGCACATACATATATATGTACATACATGTGTGAGTGTGTGTAGGTGTAAGCGTATGTGTGTTTGAAGGTGTAGATGTATATGTTTTAGTGTGAGGGTGTGTATAGGGTGTGCAAAAGAGAAATCAACAAAGTGATAGAAAGAGAGAGGACAGTGTATTGAGGTTGATGGGACCTATACTCTAGAGTCCATTAATGTAAGAGGAGTCTGACTGATTTTGTGGGCAGTATGAGTCATGGAAGGATTTGAGTAGAGGTAGATCTATGATTTTGGTGTTTAGATATACGTTTTTAGGGAGTGGCTTGGGAGAGAACAGTTGTGAGGTGATTTTAACTGTCTCTTGTAAGCATTTCATGAATAGATGAAATACAGTCAAGCACTCATACCTCTTTGAAAGGAGAGTCACAAACATCTATTAACCTCGTTTCTTCCAGCCTCTCGCAGCCTCTGTGACATCGCTATGGATTTAACCAGACCTTAAGGGATGAATATTAACTTATGACAGTTTCTGGAGATGAAATTATCTTTTCCTCTGAGAAAATATTGGCTGAACGTTTTGATAAGTAATCACTGCTCTGTCACAAAACACTTCCTAGGAGCTGAAGAGGAATTAGATTTCTAAAAGCACAGCATTTAAATTTTATTAGTAAGAACAGATTAAAAAATCATTACAAAGTTAATTTCCCCTTTCTCCACTTCTTTTAACAAAATCACTTTTCTCCATTAGAGGTCAATTATTTTTCTTTGTCCTCAAAACTTCAGTTTATTTGCTGAAAACATTTAAAGGTTTATCACCAAAATCCAGTTTATTTTGAAGATAAAGATTTTTTTTCTTCTCCCACACAGCCTAGTTGGGGGAATTTGGGACTGTTTTCAAGTCCAGAATTCATGATAGAGATAAAAATCATCTGCCCACACCTTCTTCTTGTGTATAGGGTGTTTATAAGAATGAAAATAGTGCTAAGAATAGTGCCTAATAATCTCTGGACCTAGAGGTTATCGTACTAAATGAAGTCAAGTCAGACAGAGAAAGACAGATGTCATATGATGTCACTTATATGTGGAATCTAAAAAAAAATGATACAAATGACTTAGTTACAAGACAGAAATAGACTCACAGACATAGAAAAGAAATTTATGGTTACCCAAAGGGAAAGAGAGGGAGGGATAAATTAGGAGTTTGGGATTAGCAGACACAAACCACTGTCATCGAATGTTACAGACTCTGCTAAGTGTGTTGTGTTCATTCATTCCATCAACACCTATCCAGCTGTGCCAGGCCCTGAGCTAGAAGCTGTGGACGTAGAAACCAACTAATATACATATATATTAATATATATAATATAATATAATATATATATCCCTGCTAGACTGAGGAATCACAATCTAATGAGTGAAACATATACACAAACACATAGGTTGTTGAGGTATAATATTGTTAAGCAAATGAAAATTAGGTATTTAAATCAAATCAAGGATTTGTGAATGAAATGTTATGATGTCTGAGATTTCCTTCAATATAATATGGGAGGAGTGGTTGGGAGTATAAATGAAGCAAGATTGACCATGAGTTAGTCATTAATGAAGCTCGATAACGGGAAGATGGAGATACATTCTAGTATTTTACTTTTGTATGAGTTAAAGTTTTTCCATAATAAAAAAAAGAAAAAAAAGAATGGAGGGGGCAAGAAGCTTCCACTTTTGGGAAAGTTACATATGGACCCATGTTCATGATGATTTCTTCATTTCTTTTTCCATTCTGGATAACAGACTAGATTAACTCTTACGGCAAATCTCAACTCCTTAACTGGACCTGCGAGGCTTTGCGTCATCTGGCCCCTGCCAGCCTGGAGGGCTCTTCCTGCCTCTGCTCCCTCTACCCCCTCATCCTCTCATCTTGGATTTCCAGTCTCAGCTTAAGTACCACCTCTTGGGGAAGACTTACGTGATTTCTTTCCCCCTTTTTCCAGTCTTAGACCCATATTTTATTTCTTCCTCCCAGTTTGTACGATGTATATTTTTATGTGGTTATTTGACTCATGTTTGTCTTTCCAATTAGCATAAAAATTCCTTGCAAGTAAAAATTGTGCTGCTTGCACTACAGTACCCTTAGTGCCTAGCGCAGTGCTTGCACCTAGTAGCCACTCAGTAAACATTTATGGAGTAAACGAATCTCTATTAAGCCTGTCTACAGACTCCAGACTCAGTTATGTAGTCCTTTGTAAATAGGAACATAGGAGGGGAAAGCGAAGGATGTCTGTTTCTCCCCTATCTGGTATATAAAATCCTGGAGTTGAGATTTTTGGCGTTTGGAACAGGAGCCTGTCAGACTCAGAGAAGGAGGTAAGAGCTCTCAGGATCTAGGGCAATGTTTACACAGCAGCTTCAGCTCCTAATCAAGTTTTCCCACCACCACTCGCTTTCACCCTCCTTGGCTGACCCATAGGTGCTTACTTAGATGTGTTGGGAAGGGAGAGAGGAACTCAGAGGAGATTCAGGAAGTTATTGCACTCTGGGAACTCATAAACCTTTGCAGCCTCTCTCTCCATGAGTCAGCCTTGGGCTGGAAGCTTTGCCTGCCTCCCATGGTGTAGGGTATGTGACATGGTCAGTGACATCACCAAAGATTCTGCTGGCTAAACGGGCTTTGCCTCTATTTATGTTACCTTGGGACTTAAGGAGCTGTCTCCGAAAGGAAGAAAGGGTCTTGGAGCAATAACATGATTACTGCAGATCAATTAATAGAAACACTAGTGGGAAAGCACCTTTGGATTCACATAGTTCCATGGTATAGCTCTGGATCCACCACTTACTAGCTGTGCAAGTTTGGGCAGTTTACATAACCTCTCTGTGCTTCAGTTTGCTGAAGTGTGACGCTGGAATAATGATCCTTACCACGTGGAATTTGTAGGATTAAACTAAGTGGTAATATTGGCACATTTCCCGACTACACAGACATGCCCAAAAGTGACATTATTATAAGTATAACATCAAATGCTGTGGTGGAGATGCGAGCAAAGTTCTCTGTTACCAGGGAAGACAGGAATGCTTTTACAGATTAGGTGCTATTCGAGCTGTATCTTAAATGCCACCTACAGTAATAAAATAATAGCGGCTGCCACGATGTTACAGGTTAAGTTCTGTGCTCAATGCTTCAAGGACATGTTTGGCTCATTCAAATCTCACTACAGTTCTGAAAGCATATCCTGTTGCAATCCACATTTTACAGATAGAGAAAGCAAAACTCAGAGAGGTTAAGCAACTTTCCCAAGGCTACTCAGCTAATGGATGAAGCCAGGATTAGCACTTAGTTCTGTGTGACTCCAAAAGCCATTGTCTTACCCACTGAACTGCCCAGGCTCTTTTGAAGGCTATGTTTGAGTTTTCTAAGGGAGATGAAAAAGAAAGAGATGGGTATAACATGTTCCAAAAGGAAGAGCTTGGATATCTCTTTATCTATTTGCATGTTTATTATTATTGGCTTGGTCTTTGTCCAGCAGCTGACTGATGGTTCCAACAAGGCAGGAATCGTTCTGTTTTATCCCTCATTGTTCCCGGGCTGGTGTCAGCACACACATAGCTGGTGTTCAGTAAATCTGTGTTGAATGAATTAAGAATTTGATGGGCTCCACATTCTCTCCAGCCTATGTTACATCACAGCCTGAGGAGATGAACGTGTTTGCTTGACCAAATTACTCTACTGCCCTTCCTAACTTAAAAAGGAAGGTATCAGTGAAGCTGGACAGTTTTGTAATTGGCCACACGGCATGTTTCTCTACAAGCAGCAAACATTTTCCAGTCCAAATGATGATGTCATCTTCCAGAGCACTGATTGCCTTCTCTCCTGCCACCTATCACCTCTCCTGGTGTCCAGCGTGTCTGAGTTCTCTTTAAGGGCCTGAGATTCATTTCTGGTGACACATTACAGGAGGAGAGGTGAGTGGGTCATGTGAACACAGACAAGGCTGGACTTGGCACTTTGCTCTTCAGACGAGTTATTTTCCTTGAGGTTTGTGTTACAAATAAAGCGCTGCTCTGTGGTGTCGAGCAGTTGCACTTGGGAACGGGAGGAGGAAGCACAAAGTGCGGTGCTGGGGGCAGCTTTCTCCCAGTGTGTGTGCGAGAGTGCCAAGAAGCTGTCAAATAAAATTAAGGTTCAAAACATACAGCCTTCACTTTGATTTCACTAAGATGCCGACAGCTGCTCAGAGGGAACACAATCGATTCTGTTTTGACAGGTCTTGATGTACAGTAAGCAGTAAAAGTCTCCACTCTGTGCTGGATTAAGAAAAATTCACCTTAATTTCAACTTAAATAGAACCGTATCTGAGCTTGAAGGGAGGCTTCTCGTCTGCTCACCTGCTCTACCCCCTTGTTTCTCCTGCCAGTCCTCCCTCTTTTTTGCCCTTGGACTTCATCTTCCTCTCCCCTTTCCTCTTTCTTTTTCTTAGCACTTTTAAAATCTCTCTCCCTCTCACTGACTCTCTTCTATACTTAAGAGGGAGAGTTTGGAGTCCTTACTACGTGCTGAGCACTGCCCTATATGCTTTTCTCGAATTGCCTTATTTAATTCCCACGACATCCTTATAAAGTAGGTGGAATTGTGTCTATTTACAGATGAGAAAACAGATGTTCATAGTGATTAAAAGCCTGCCTGGGGTTGTACAGCTAGTAAGTGGCAGATCTGGGGATTCAAGCCTAGACCTCTGATTCTAAAAGTCCTTGCTCTTTTCATGACATTAGTGGGCCTGAGCTCTGGCAGGACATCACAATCACTTGGGGATCTCCAGCGGCATCAGTGCTTTGTCACCACCCCCGTATTTATTAGTCTGGGGAGAGTCCAGGGCATGGGAGCGGCCCAGTATTCTGCTTTCCCTTTGTCCTCATCTTTCTTAGCATATAAACAGAAGTGTACGTTGAGGTAGGTAGCAGAAAAGCCCTGAAGATGATGGGGTTCTTCTCCCATACCTCTTACGGGGGAGGACTCACCTTTCTGGAAGCCAGTGGTGCCGGAAAGCACAGGTGTGTCTTTCTCTTTATACCAGGTGGGCAAGTGGGAGAACCACACCCTGAGCCTGAGGCACGCCGTGTGGCCCAGGTACAAGTCCTTTTCGGACTGTGAGCCAGACGACAACCATCTGAGCATCGTTACACTGGAGGAGGCCCCCTTTGTCATCGTGGAAGACATAGACCCGCTGACTGAGACGTGTGTGAGGAACACTGTGCCATGTCGGAAGTTCATCAGAATCAAGTGAGTCCAGGGATGCTGTCGGTTGAATGTGCCCAATCCTTTACAATAGCCTGTATCACTGATAACAGTGGTATCTCTACAATAATAATAGAATGTAATATAAAATATACTCTATTATAATAGGTGGGTATAAAAATAGATTTTTTTAAAAGACCTGGAACTACACCAGGTGGTTTGCATTCATTTGATTCCAACAACGGCAATACGAGGTGCATGGTTTTGCCCATTTAAAACATGATAAAAACTGAGTTATGAGAAGATTAAGAAGCACGTTCAAAGCCACTTAGCTAGTAGATGGAAGAAGCAAGACTCAAGCACTTGTCCATCTGACTCCACCACCATATTCTTAACCAGTATGGTAAGTCAACCCTCCCCTTCAATATTTCCTAGAATAATTATTTCTTTTGTATTTTTCTGGTTGCTCCCTCCCCCAAACCATATCTACCACTTCCTTCCACCTCTCTTTTATTTCCCAGATCCAAACTTTTCAGAATTTTCAAAGCTTCTCTCCATTTTGGGGTCAACATCCACCTTACAAGTGACTTTCTGATGTGCTTAAGGTGGAGCTGATCTCCTGGGGATCTCCTAGGTCACCAGCAACAAACCAGCATTGCATCTAAGTCATTTCCTCTTTTATTACGATTGAAGAGGAACTGACATTTTTTATCAGATCCCCTGGTGAAGGGTTCTCCCTAATCTATAAACCCTTTGGAGATACATAAAGCTTCATGGCCAAGTCCAAGGCCCTGAATTTTGTCTTTGTAATGCAAACATAAACACAAATACCACCCTTGTGGAGGATTCACAAAAGGAAAAAGCCTACCGCTAGGTGGAAATCTTTTTTTTTTTTTTCTGAATATTTTCTGATTGCCTCCTTTCACCTGGACAATTTTTGCTTGCCCTTTAAGTCTTAAGCACTCCCTCCACAAGCTAGGTTAGTTCTCCCTACTTCCACAGTACCCTGGCTATGTCTCTATGTCTTAATCAGTTCAGGCTGCTATAACAAATTACCATGAGTGGGTGGCTTAAACAACAGACATTTATTCCTCACAGTTCTGGAGGCTGGGAAGTCCACGATCAAGGTGCTGGCAGATCTGGTGTCTGGTGGAGACCCTCTGGTTTGCAGATGGCTGTCTTCTCCTCACCTGGTAGAGAGCAGAGGGAGAGGAAGCAAGCTGTCCTGCTCCTTCTTATAAGGGCACTACTTCCGTTTAGGAGGGTTCCACCCTCGTGACCTAATTACCTCTCCAAATACCATCACATTGGGGATTAGGGTTTCAACATATGAATTTGAGGGGAACATAAACATTCAGTCCATAGCACTCTCTAGCTGTCTTTCTCACTTGTTTTTATGGCTTACAGTTTGTCTGTATTTCCCCCAGAGTATTATCGGCCTAAATATAGGGAATGTGGCTTATTAATATTTGTGTCTTCAGTGACAAGCATAGAATATGACACCCCAATGTTGATGAAACTTGAACGGAGGGTGAATGGATACTTTTCCTCCCACATTCCAAATTCCAGCCTAAGTTCTTATTATACAAGATGCAAATCGCCGTGGCTCAGTGCTTTGGATAAAGATAATTTTTTTTTTCCGGTACGCAGGCCTCTCACTGTTATGGCCTCTCCCGTTGCGGAGCACAGGCTCCGGACGCGCAGGCTCAGCGGCCATGGCTCACGGGCCCAGACGCTCCGCGGCATGTGGGATCTTCCCGGACCGGGGCACAAACCCGTGTCCCCTGCATTGGCAGGCGGACTCTCAACCACTGCGCCACCAGGGAAGCCCAAAGATAATTTTTTAAGAATATGATTGCTAAGTGTATTATGAAGGTGCATTTTGGTTTGGAGAAATTTTTTTATCAATAAGCAGCATTTTTGGAGTTGAAATTCTTATGGATTATTCAGTAAATAATCATCAGCTTTTTTTGGAGTCATCAGCCTCTTTGGGGTTGAAATTCTGAATAGATTAGTCAATAAATAAATACGCATGAAACATAGTTTCTGTGTTAGTCACAGTGCTGGGCATGGGGGATGCGTCAATGAACCGGGAAGGATCTTGCAGTCAAGGGGTGCACACGGTTAAAAAAACTGCTCAACTAATAAGGGAACAGGGCAGCTCCACATTAGGATAAACCCTGTGAAGGATCTGAATAAGGTGGTGTGATAAGGGAGTCACTTGAGGTATGTGGGGCTCCTGCAGCTCACACAGGTAAGATTTAAGGTGACATGTAAAGGAGGAGAAGGAGCCAAACATGTGAAGAACTAGGGAAGAGCCACCCAGCTAGAGGAGCAGGTGCAAAGGCCCTGAGGGAGGAAAGAGATTGGCGAGTTTGGGAAACAGAAGGAAGCCTAGTGCAGTACTTGGAAGTGATGAACTGGGGGAATGACAGAAGGGGTAATGTGGAAAAGTTGTCAAAGGAGGTTTTGACTTGGGTGGGTGTTCTTTGAGCAGAACTTGGTCAAATTAAGAAAGCAGAGTGGCTGGCACAAAGCAAAGAGTATAACCCCACTGGGGCACCTCTTTTATGATAACAATATCTTCTCTGATTCAACAGGGCCAATCAAGTAGGGCATCTTATGCTTCACACTCAGTCATTGGAGATTAAAGTCTTTAAAATCAGAAGACTTGGAGCCGAAAACAATAGATCACCAAGTGCTGAGTCACACTGGTCTGGAGGAAATGAACCTCCAAATAAGTTACTGTCTTTAAAAGAATTGACTTTTCAACTGAAGAATAGAAACAGATTAACAAGTTCAGATTCACAATTTGGGTTCCTGTGGGAGGGGGTGGCTTGCAATTTTCCTTTTCCCACTTGGTGACATGAGAATTGTACTGTGCTTCTAGGTGAAATTAAAGTCTTTGATTTACCTGAAAGCAATAGAAAATTACTAGGATCCAGTCATCCCAACATTAACACAGTTTAGATCAACTGCATTTCCTAAAGGTAACATCTTTGAGGCAGGCTGATTGGTTCCAAAAAGGATTCCTGTTGGACAACATGATTGTGTTTGTTTTCTTGGTGATATTCTTTCAGGGAAAACCCTTTGTCTCTCACTTCTGGCAAATGGTGGGGTCTTGAGGGCACACATCATTCTTCTAAAAAATCAGGTAGTAGGAAATGGGCTGAGAAATCAGACTTTTCTTCTTACCTGTTAGTTGAGTGTTAAGACGTGAAGAGAAAATTGAGGAAAACTTACCTGTTTTGATCTGTAAGGATAAATGGCTGTCCTGCCAGTTAATCCCCTAAACTGTCAAATCATTGGTGAAAAGAGAGGAAATATATTTTTAAGCACCTATGTGAGAGGTGCTTTAGATACCTTATTTAATATTTCCAACTCTCCTGAAAGGTAAGTATCAGCCTTCTCAATGCACGAATAAGTAAACTGAGGTCTGTGAATGAAGAGACCCGTCCGAGTTTCCATGCTTGTCAAGGGCAGACCCAGGATTTGAAAGCAGCTCTGTCTGACTCGCAAGGCACATCCACTGGCCACACTGGGAAATTATACAGCCAGAGAATTGATGACTTATTGGATCCCTTTCCCCATATTTGTTTTTATGAGTCTCCCTTTCTTTTGGGTGATGGTGGAGAGCAGAGAGATGACATGGGCACCATTTCTCAGATGTCTGGGTAGTCGTCATACCCCCTCCTCCACACACACACACACACACACACACACACACACACACACGCACGCACACAAGGTTTGTGTTAACAACCAACAAAAGTTCCCAATATGGTCTGTGTTTCCAGATGTGGAAACACAGACCAAATGATGTTAGATAAACATCATTTTAGTGCTTAGATAACAATTCAGTATGTAGATGTGTCAACAATGGAATATTGAGGCAGCACATAGCCTATGAAATACGTGACTCAGCATCTGACCATGGTACTAGTGGATGCCCCAGGGCAAGGTGGAACCAAGTGCGATGCCCAGAGAGGTCTTGATCTTCCTGTAGCAGTGGTTTAAATAGTTTTCGTTATCACTTGGGAAGACCCCTGTTTCCTTCCCTTTTAAAAGCACTTCTGGTTTTTCTGAGTGTCCTTTGAGTATGACTTTGTCAAGTAAATAAAGGAGAGTGGCTGACACAAAGCAACAAATGTAACCTTGGTAGATTATGATAGGTTTTACGACAGCAATGCCCTCTGTATTTTAATAGGGCTTTTTCCTGATCAAGGACATTGCTATTTAGTAGTGTCACCTCTTACACTGCCTCCACATAGGTAGGGAGGGAAAATGTTATGAATGAGCCTTCATTTGCAAGACGACTCGATCAAGAGACATTAAGTTCACAGACTCAGACACAGAGTAGACCCCAGGTCTCCTGATTCTTAGCTGATAATTCTTAGTTCTCCTCAGCAAGGAGAGTATCTTTCCTAAGTAAGTAAGGCATCCTTTCTTCTTCCCTTTGGTTGCCAACCTCTATTTTCAGTGAAAGGATAAAGCAAAACTCTCCTTGCTCTGAGAATTTCACATCTTCCTCTCCTCCATTTGCCAATAAGTTTTTATAATTCAGTTTAGATTAGATGACTAAACTCTGATCTAAAGAGGTTGTATGTGTTATAAGCTTTAAAAAAATAAGACTTAGTAACTCTCATCTGTATAATGGGGATCTGAATACTAACTAATTAAGAAAAATGTTGTGAAGATTAATCCAACAATTAGTATAAAGCATTTATCACAGTGCATAGCAAATAGTAATTACTCAAGAAATGTTACCTGTTGTCATGCTTATTGTCATAATTAAGAACACTTTCTACTGTTGCTGTCATAAACTCACTGAACATCCTTGTAGAAGCCGCTTCCTCATTTTGGGCCTCTATTTCCCATGTGAAAAATAGTAGAAGAGTGTAGATAATGACTGAACACATTTTCCAGTACTAATACTCTACCATCTTGGGATTTTCTCTACAGCAATTCAACCAATGAGGGCATGAATGTTAAAAAATGCTGCAAGGGGTTCTGCATCGATATCCTAAAGAAGCTTTCGAGAACAGTGAAGTTTACCTATGACCTTTACCTGGTGACTAATGGGAAGCATGGCAAGAAAGTTAACAATGTGTGGAATGGAATGATTGGTGAAGTAAGTTATCTTTTCATCCCAAGGGCCCTCATTCAGACTTAGGGCCCAAGGTCCTCAGGGATGGTGGGAAGGATAAGTAAAGGGATGGTTCTTTTTTTTGCCTTGTGTCCAGGTGGTTTATCAACGGGCAGTCATGGCAGTTGGCTCACTCACCATCAATGAGGAACGTTCTGAAGTGGTGGACTTCTCTGTGCCCTTTGTGGAGACGGGAATCAGTGTCATGGTTTCAAGAAGCAATGGCACTGTATCACCTTCTGCTTTTCTAGGTATGTGAACTTCACAGTCACTATTGCTTTCCTATGAGGAATTATAGGTATTTTGTCTTGTTTGCTCAAAAGACAGGACCAGATAGGACCTAGTTCAGTTCTAGGTAACCACGTCAGCATATTGAAAGCATGTTGCATTGAATTACGCAAATTTTCCCCCAGTTAACATCTTTCATTTATCTTTAACTTGGAAATAGCTGCTAAAAATACAATCATATATTCAGATACCGTCCTTGATAGTGCAGAATATAGATTAGTAGATATATTGCTTAGAGCCTTGAAAGCATGTAAAAAATAAACCTGTCTGTCCACAGTTAATTTAAATCAGCTCATAAACTTTTATTTAGCAGCCACATACCCATCCTCCATCCCTCACTAGAATGACAGTCATTTATTTACTGGATGTAAGAGTAAAAATAATGATGACTGTGCAATGATTTATACCAGTACTCTGATAAACAAAACAGAAGCAGTCTGAAGAGGATACACTGTTTTAAAATTAATGGAATCATATTTTAAATGTGCCTATCCTTTAAGCTGAATGGTTTATAAGAGAAGAAATTCTTCTTACTCTCCGTTTAACTGTTTCCTAGATTTATGTTTTTACACAAAAGGTTTTTATTTTTTAAAGCAAGGTAGTTCTGTTTTTTTTCTATCATCTGGTTTTCTTTAGCAGCTATGCATTAGGTAGCTTGGCTGGTGTAACTGAAACTGCATGGAATATAGCCAAGCATTTTTAATTTTTTCTTTAAAGGAAATCATTGTGTTGAGTGTTTTGTCATCATAAACAGTTTTTGATAGTGACTGTCTTGAAGATCATGGGATTCAGATTAACTTCCCCTTGGCATTCCCATGTCAGTGGGTTTGTCCCAAATTGGGACGGTTAAGACAAACATTGACCCCTAGAAGGAAACTGCAGGAGAGAGTGAAAACAGTTAGATTAGGGTCAACTGAATTTCTTACATTTTTCCAAAGACAAAAAAACTTTGTTTATTAGAGAACTAAAACTGCAGACTGGGGCCCATTTGTGGATGCCAGCTCCAAGCCCATAGCCTTACTCTTCCACTGTCTTCATTTATATGTGGTGTTAGCAGCCAGTGAAGCGTTCTAGCTTCATTCTCATGAGTGAAATGTTGACTAACAGGATTTTGGATACTGCCTTACTCACAGAGACATATGGATTTACTATTTTCATTTTCCATAATCCATTGAAGCTGTTGAAATCCTTACCACTCACTGGATTTGATTTTGCACTCGCTTCCATTTTTGTAACCTTTGTTGGAGTAATGTGGACCTTGACAAATACACACCTCACTGTGTTCCTTCTGTGCCTGTGTCTGATATGGATAACGATGCCCATATCTTAATAAGGGAGCCTCACTGGATCATGAAAAGTACTGCTTACTGATATTGACAACACAAGCAGAATGTTAATAATTATTGGATATACTCTCACTCACAGTCACTCGTAATCGTCTTTTTCCCCATTCCCTATTGGAACCTTTAACAGAGATCTTTGGTCCTAGAGGTTGGAGGAAGGGAGTTCGTGGAAGAAATGGAAAGAGAAAGTTGTCCACTTATCTTCTTAGTGAGCTAGAGAGAACTTTTCGTCCAGTTCAATCAAAGAGGAAAAATATTTCCATTGACTTGTCTCATAAATATGAGTCACTGATACTGAATCTGGCCTCAACCCAGTTTCCCTAGATTTTTATCTTATCTGTGTTAGTAGAACATTTCCATAAAAGTCAAGTATTTTTGCTAAATTTAGCTAAACCTCCTTTCCCCCTACTCTTCCTACTGTATCTTTAAGAATAAAATAAATTGTAGCCAGAGGAAGCTATTTTTAAAGCTGTTTTTACACAGAAGGCATAATACTTTTCCTAGTCACTAAATTACATCCCTATTCGATTGACTGTGCACCCCCTATTTACGGTCATTATCTGCAGGTTTTGAAAGTCATAATGAACCATGCTAAGCTACATTTTTCCATTCACTGGCTCAGTCATCTGGAAGAGCCAAATATTCAAAATCTGATTGCATTGCTCTTCATTATTTCCTATTCTCTCTCCTCTGCAAAATCCATTAACTCACATCGGAAACACTTGCAGGTAATGCCTCTGAGCTTTTGTATCAAAATGTAACCAGCGACTCTTCAAGGACAGAGATGATGTCTCTGGCAATATTCAGTTAATTCTTAAGACTTTCCAAGTAGGTTGGAGTCTTTGATCCAAAGAAATGCTGAGCTGGGGTCTCTTCTAGATTAAAGTTCCTTCACAGACAGATGTTGAATCTGTTGAATCTGTCCAGTAGAGGATGTAATCCAGAGCTATCTAAAAATACTTCTGGGTCACATCTTAGACACTACAGACAGTAGCTCATCATTGTTCTAATGACTTTCTTTGTTGTGGGGGGGGGGTGTGTGTGTGTGTGTGTGTGGTGTCTGGGAATAGCCATCCTTCATGGCACTCATAGGTACCTAACTTACTAAAACCAGAATACTACAGCAGAATCTCTCTGCCATCCTCACAAGTCAAGGGACAGATGTTGTCACTTCGAAGTGAGAAAACATCTGGGATCAGTTTCTTGATCGTTTCCATCTGATTTTCTGACCGGTTAGTGACTAGGACACATCAAGTGCCCAGTGAAGTCCACTGAAGGCTTACAGATTCTGACATGTGAGTACAAGAATTCAGTAAGGATTTACCCTAATATTTTTAATAATGTCATCATAACCTGCAGAGAAAAGGAGTTATCAGATTAATAAGTGTGCGTGTTTTAAACTAGAACGCCTTTTTCAGGACCCTGGACAGCACACCACCACCACCAATTCTGGCTTTAACCACGGAACCCAGCAGCTATTCCATTTAATTTATTATGTGTATGCAGTGTGCAAAGCACACACCAAATACTTTACATGTATATAATGCTCCTTTACTCATTACAGTGATCCTCCTCTGCTGAGACACACTATGCCATCAGCACATCCAACCTGGAGAATTACTTTAACATCTCTATTTTTGAATATTAAGTAATTTTTAATCTCCTAATTATTCATTTCTTTCTCCTGGATACACCTTACTACCAAACTGCTGCTTTCAGGGACACGATATTGTTTGCACTCAAGTTAAATTTAACTAAGATAAATTTCAGTTTTAGTCTCATTGGTTTCTTTGAGCTCATCTTGGCTTATTTAAGTCAAGTAAGTTGTCTTGGTACTTGTTGCTTCTTAAAGTATTTGCACTATCAAAACTGCATTACAAAGTATTCCTTCAGGTTTTAAAATTATCCAATATCATTAAAGCTTCGGACATATTAGTTTCTTATTATATATTAAGCTCATTACATTGGAATTTGTGATGAACTCTAGCTGTGTTAGGTAGTCACAGACTTTAATAAAAAGGTGGCCTGCTATCAGCCTAGTTCTTTATTATTATTAATAGCTTCATCAGAAAAAAAACATTTAAAAATAATAAATTGTGTACTATTCAAGAGGTATTATTGGGCTTCTTATATTTTATTCTTAGAAAATGTTTGCTCATGATGAAAAGGATTATAAGTTCATTGGTGTCCAAGGGCAGTTTCTTCCCAATGATGCAATCAGGTGGAGCTATGTTCATTTAAAAAATTTTAGTCTCTGTTGATTTTCTAGCAAATCTATGTCATACATGGATAAAATAGCTCCTTTCAGCTCACTTTCACGTCCTCAATCAGTTTGAATAAAAATGTTAATTTGTTTTACATAGTATCTCTTACCTTTCTAAAGTGATCTAAGATTTAGAACCTTGTGTCTTGGCCTGCCCTTCTGAGACACCCACATGAAAATGAGCTGATGAAAACTATTTTTAGGGGAAATAACCATCTATCCATCTACTACTTCCTTGCCTCTATCTTTAAACGATGCATTTTCATTGAATTCTCGTGTGAATGTAATATCCTCAAATGACTTGTCAATTGCGTTTAACCATTACCAACCTCGACAAGATTTTTAAATTGTAGAGATACCATCTGTCCGAAGCAGTAGGTGAAATGGAGAGAGTGGTAGTATTGGGGGCAGACTATGACATTCCAATATTCCTGTCAATCCCACGATTTTACGATCCTTTTCTACCAGGTTATAATTCTCCCTTTACTTCTAGAATTCCTGCACGTCCTCCCTCCAGCATGTCAAGATGAAAATGAAAATAAAAATAAAACTCATGCTGATTCGCAGGTGCCTTATGTTTGACTATTTGAATCTAGTCTTGTTTCTCTTTAGCTTTGGTCCCCTGGATGATTCTATAATTACAGAGGACCCTGTAGCCTCTTGGTTTGCATTTTAACTTTCTCCCTTGGTCTTATCATTATATTTTGTTTTTATTATCCTTGACCTGATTTGTAAAATGTCATATGCTTTTCTGTTTTTATCCTATGATGTGCATTCTTATAAAACACCTCAAATATTTTGTAGAATAGAGAATGATTTAAATGTATGAATAAACAATGACTAGCTTCTTTTGAATGATCAGATTCACATCAGAGCGGGTTTCTCAGTGAGTCTGCAAATGGCCCTCTAGGCTTCCTGCTAGCCCTGGTTGTGAGGAGGCGCTCACTGACCATGTTTCCATCCCTCCGGCCTGTTTACCTGCAGAACCATTCAGCGCCTCCGTCTGGGTGATGATGTTTGTGATGCTGCTCATTGTATCCGCCATAGCTGTTTTCGTATTTGAATACTTCAGTCCTGTTGGATACAACAGAAACTTAGCCAAAGGGAAAGGTGAGACTAGCTTCATAAGCATGATTCAAAGTCAATGCTATGTAATTTACTTTCAATGAAGAGTTCAGATTTAGAACACATTATCCTATATTGCCTTGCTGTACCATCGTATAAATCATGCTGGGTCATTGATATTACTTGCAGTGCCATACAAGTATGGGTTATTCCCTTCTACTGAAAAGAAGGATAAAACTTAAAAATGAGACATTTTAATCTTGCTATAATGTGGAGTCGGTAGTTAAGTGAAAAACTACTGATGTCTGCTGAGAAAGCATATTTGAAAAAGTTTTCTGGCAGTTGTCAAAATGTGCATCAAAACAAATGTTAAAACTACTAGTGAGTCTCAACGTCAGTCTATGCAAAGAAAATGGTTTTATAGAATCTAGGCTAAGAACCTTCTCCAAACTGCCAAATCTGCTCACATTCGTTTGATGATAAATATATAAATATATGATAAAATGGTGACTTTCCCCAAACAGTTACATTTTCCTCTTGACAGTGCCTGACCTTAGTGCATTGTACTTGATAAAGTGGCAATCAGTAAGTAGAAAATTGAATTGGGATGCATTCATTGGCCATAACTTTTTTTTTTTTTTTTTTTTTTTGCGGTATGCGGGCCTCTCACTGCTGTGGCCTCTCCCGTTGCGGAGCACAGGCTCCGGACGCGCAGGCTCAGCGGCCGTGGCTCATGGGCCCAGCCGCTCCGCGGCATGTGGGATCCTCCCGGACCGGGGCACGAACCCTCGTCCCCTGCATCAGCAGGCGGACTCTCAACCACTGTGCCACCAGGGAAGCCCGGCCCTAACTTTTTAAGAGGCTCCCACACGAACCATATACATAAACACATTACACAATTTTGAGTGAATTTTTCTCAACGCACAACACATTCTAAGTAGATGGTATCAGAAGGGTGCCAGGACGAAATCTCTTTCCTGAAAAATGACTTTAGATGATGGAAGACGGCAGATCTTCAAGGTACAGTTATTCAAAAACAAGGCACTTTAATTTGCCATATGTTCTTTTTGCTTGGAAGATTCAGTATTGGAAAGAGCCAGCAGGTCACAGGAATCTATTGGGAACTTAGTTTTACTGAAATCCTCCCGCTTCTTCTTAACCACTGTTACCACATAAACCACCTGCCGTCAACCAAATGTAGTTAAAATGCCACAAGTAATCACGTTGTGTTTAAGTGAGAGAGTTGCCAGCATTTCACTAAATGGGTAATGTAATTAACTAGTAAGAAGCTTTCCAACAGAGTGGGTCCTGAGGCAATGTTCTATGGGTGATCATACTGCAGGAGAGTAGATATTTACGTTTGCAAAATCAGAGCTTGTGTTGTTTGTGAATTCGTGCGTTTATTTGATGAATATTTCCGGAGTACCTGGTACCGGAGCAGGGGTTTAACGTGGTAAATGGGATGAAGATTTCCTCATCCTTGGGCCACAGCGAATTTAGTTGTGGAGACAACACGTAAACATATAAGTGAATAATCACAGATTGTAATAAATCTCAAGAAGAAGGGAGAAAAACCAAAGTGAAGTGACGGGATATGGGCGCTTCTTAAGTATGACGGTCAAGCAGGGAAGGGCTTTAGGAAGAGATGACGCTTGAGTTCAGACCTGAAAGATGAGAAGGATTCAGTCCTATGAAAAACTGAGGGAAAAGCATTCCATGCAGAGGGAACAGCAGATACAAAGGCCTTGGCATGGGCTCAATCTTGATATGCTCAAGAAACAGAAAAGTTATGAGTAAGTGAGGTAGACAGTGGTATAAGATGAAGTCAGAGGGATAGGCTGTTGACTGTGGTAAGCATTTCAGATTTTCTTCAAAATACAATGAAAGGGAAGAGGCAGAATACAAACCTGTACAGTGTGGAAAGGTCACTTTCTATCTATCTATCAAGACGATGAGAGGGGTGGCAGCAGTGGAAGGAGGGAGACCAGTTAGGAAGGTGATACAGTTTTCCAAGAGAAAGAACTGCAGTGCTTTGGACTTGGATGGAGAGAATGGAGATGGAAAGAAGTGGATACATTTGAAATGTATCGTGGAAGATAAAAAGCTATCCGAAGGCCACCACGTGCTGAAGCACACACTATTGTGCAGGAAGGAACCTAGCATGCAAACTCCTTCCATCACCTGGAGGCTTTTTGTTTTCTACTCATCCGCATGTAGAAACCCTCAGGAAATGACAGCTACTTATTTCCTTGCACAAAATAGCTTTCTGTTACATCTCATTGTCCTTTATGGGGAAAATTATATGACCCAGTAATAGTCTTCATGAATCAGGAATTCCCAAACGTCTTGGACAGCTCCCTGCAGCTGCCCATTTCTGATTCCCAAATAGCTATCACTTCTGATCAACACGCATCCCTAATAAAATTAAGTAGTTCATGAAGTTTACTGGATTGACTCTACTTTTTTACTAAGAATTCTCAGCCTCTTGGGAATAAGCCCAGAAGATCATAAAATTAGGCAAGGAAAAAGAGGAGAGCTTGAAACTGAGAATAATAGAATTAGTTGCCTTCTCTCTAATGTGTTGTATATGGATATTGTAAGTATTGCGATAGCCTGAATTTGGCCTCCCATGTGCGGAAAGCTTGCTTCCCAACTAGGCTCTCTGCCCAGAACTTCATAACTTCCATCAATCTGGATTCACTGCTGCCACTTTATTTATTGCCCACTCTGAGTGCATCGCCAACTGAAGTCTAAGTAGATCATTTTTTCATATCTTCATTTACTTAAATGACATAAAAACCTTCTGTTAAAGGAAGACCCTTTTTCCCATGAAATGAGGGCATAAATTGATTTTTTTCCCCTTGCACAAAAACAGACTTGAAAGCTCTAACATGTGTGTTTTACAGCCTGCATATTCCCCTGCCCAATAAATTTTGGCATATTGTTCTGCCTCTTTAGTTAAGTCTGTTGCAAGGAACACTTAAGAATCTTAAAAAAAAAAAAAAAAAAGAATCTTAAGAATACGCTGAGGAAGAAAAAGTGCTGTGATATCAGAGTTCATTTTCCATGACCCTGCAACCAAATGTCTTCCATCTGTGAAGTGTTAGAAGAATTAAGCTCTATTGTTCTGTTCCTTAATGTCTCCATTTGGAGAGTGTTTTAGTTGGGTTTAATTCCTACGTTGTGCATATCTTACATCTGAGTTTGAACAGGAGCCATGGCTAGGAACAATCAGATTAGAATATCAAGCACCAGTCCCTCTGAATTGCATGGTTCTTATACGAAAGCACATCTGACGAATACTGAAGCAGCCCCCATGCACATGTTTTTGTAAAGCTCTGCTTCCCCAAATGGAAATCAAATCCACATTTAAAACAGGTCATAACACTACTTCTAATTCAAACCCATGTTTTGCATAACCATTTTCTTCCTTCCTCCCTCCCTCCCTCCCTCCCTTCCTTCCTTCCTTCTTTTTTCCCTTTTTCTTTCTTTCTTTCTTTCTTTCTTTCTTTTTCTCTCTCTCCTTCCTTCTTTCTTTTTTCTCTCTTTCTTTCTTTCTTGTTCTTTCTTTCTTTCTTCCTCCCTCCTTCCCTCCCTCTCTCTCTCTTCCTTTCTTTCTTTCTTTGTCTTTTTAGAAATGTGGCAAAAAGCCAAATATATAGAAATGTGGGAAGAATGCTAATTTTTAAAGAAAAAAGGACTCTTTGTGTGTGTGGTTCTGGGGCAGTGATGGGACACGCTGTGATCTAAGTCCGTCTTCTGGCAGCCTTCAGTGTTGCTGGGGCCTCTGCATAGTATCAAACACTCACTAGTGTGCATTTCGAGGAGGCGCTGAGAATGTCCTTCCTGTCATTTGCAGCACCCCATGGGCCTTCTTTTACGATTGGAAAAGCTATATGGCTTCTTTGGGGCCTGGTGTTTAACAACTCCGTGCCTGTCCAGAATCCTAAAGGGACCACCAGCAAGATCATGGTGTCCGTGTGGGCCTTCTTTGCCGTCATATTCCTGGCCAGCTACACGGCTAATCTGGCTGCTTTCATGATCCAGGAGGAGTTTGTGGACCAAGTGACTGGCCTCAGTGACAAAAAGGTAAGGTCACTTTGCTTTCATCTCTGCCTGAGGGGTTGATCTTAAACGTTCTCCCCTCAGAGGAAGAAAATCAGACTCTCATCCAAACCCATCAACTCTAAAGCACAAAGCCAGAGGATTGTTTTTTCCTCTTAACTCAAATGGGCATATTTCTAAAAGTTCCAGGAACGGAAGCTTAAGCTTAGCTTCTAAGTCTTAAAGTGTCTAGATCTAACTTGGAAACGAAGTTTCCCCCGTGGTCGTTTCTCACACTTACATGACTGTGTTGATGCTTCCTGAGGTCTGTGACTCATGTTACAGCTTAGGCTAGAGCTCGTCTTGCCAAGGAGAGTGTGATGTTGAGGGAGATCCACTAGCCTTGGATCAGGAGAAACTTGGGGTGAAGTGAGATGCTCTCGGCTGTAGGTACCTCCTAGTTTTGTGACTTCGTTTGAGTCTCTTACGTGCTCCATGCCTTGGATTCTCTGACTTGAAAACAAAAGTCCTCTGTAAGCCCTACCCAGAGACAAAACTGACAGCTCCTTTTTACTATGTAGCCAATCAGCCCCATCACCAGCACTCCTGACTCACCTGAAATTTCTTCAAGGGACGCAAACAGAGCAGGGAGGTTTTTCATTTCCCACTGGTTCCTTTTACTCAGACTCACCTTCAATCCTCCCTCCTGGGGCTGTGCTTCCCACATCAGGGAGATGGGAGTGTTAACACCTGCGCTCTCCATTCTCCGCTGCCATGGAACGAAGTTTGCAGGGTGTGAGTAGCTATTCAGAAACCTACAGGGAGGAAGAGGTAAACTGGGTATATCCTCCTATTGAAATTTTAGTTTCAGGAAACAAACCCTGACTTGCTAAGCTCAGCAGTGTGGGGACTGCAGCACTGCAAAGATTTTCTGTCTTGTATGTGGGGATAATTTGTCTCTTTATAAAATCTCAGTATCATGTCTTATTGGCATGAGTCTACATATATCCTTTCAGCATTCATCAACAGACTGCTGAATAGAAAATCAGCCCATGAGAAGACTTAACAGCTTAGCCGTGACTTACACGTGGTTGAAAGAGGTACAGAGGGGCCTGTCATCAGAGAGAAGGTGAGGGATTGGAGTGAGTCACCATCACAAAAGCGCCACCAACCTTATGAGCAGTTGGCCTCTCTGATGGCTCCTCCTTGGAAATGCCACTTGAGTAAATGCCACTCTCTGCGTCATGGCGACAAAGCCCTGCATTATCTGGCCCATCCCCCCATGTCCCCTCCGTCTTGCTTGCTGAGGCCCTCTCTCCGTTCCTTAGGCACTCCAAGTGCATTTCCACCACAGTGCCCTGGCACTTGCCATGTCCTCTGCCTGGAATGTTCTTCCCCCTCTATTCTCATGGCCGACTTCTCCTTGATTTTCAGGTTTTAGGGAAACTATCACCCCTTGGGAGAGCCTTCCTGGTCACCATGGTGAACTTGGCAGCCTGAGCTTGTGCTCCCATGAAACTTAAATTCCAGTAGGAAGAAATAAACGACACACAAGTAAACGCAATGGAGAAGAAAATTCCAGGCAGGAATAAGTGCTGTAAAACTGATGAGATTAAAATTGACTTGGGGGAAGGGGATGTCAGGGTTATCTGACACTTAGTAGATGCTCAGTGCACACTTGTTGATTGAACGGGAAATGCACGGTGTGTTGGATGCTGCGGGCACCCTGCCTGGGGCCTCGGATCCCTTTCTCATTTCTGTGTGCCCAGCCTCGCCTTTGCTGACAAAGATTCGTACCAGGGACCTTCAGAGGATGATTACCTTGGGGCACTGAAATGGTAAATGCCTGGATATTTTTATGTCCCCCAAATCTTGCAGTTGCCTGTAACCAATGGCTAACCAGTGTGAGAGTACAAAAGCCCAGCTGTTCTGTTGCTTCTAGGCAAACTCGGAGGAGCAGTTTACTCTGCAGAGCTCCCTGCAGGATCAGGCCGAGGCTGAGACTTTGCTCGTAATCACACCCTTGGCTGGCTTCCTCACCTTCCCTAACCTTCTCCCCCCATGTCCTTCCTGGTTTCTCCTGGAGCCCTTCCCTAATACATCATGCTCACCCAATTCCTTGGCTCACCTAAAGCACATGGCATCTGGGAGGCAGCAGAGAAAGCCCTACACTCAGAGTCAGGAAAGTTGGGTTCCTTTTCCTCTCTGCTGCATACTAGTTGTGTGATGCCTTTATTGTTGGGTAACCTTGCTGAGCCTTCTAGTTCCTCTCTGAACATTTGGGAATCATCGTTGTGGTAAGGATGGAAGGAGGCTGCACATGTGAATGTGCCCGGTTGCCTGTAACTGTTATGCGATTCCATCACATCATGGGAGCAAACGTACAGTTCCTAGAATAAGTGACCAGAGATACATTGGAAGCAGTGGGAAACCAAGTTTTGGATGAGAAGATTCTTCAAGAAAGGAGTTGGCAGCGTATTTTGCTTTTTGTTGCTATTTTCAATAGCAAGGGGGAAAAATCCCTTGCTACCTAGTTTTGGGTCTAATAACATGACTGCTTGCGGGAAAACTAATTAGAAACACTAATAATTAGACTGACCTTCTCTGATTTGGAAACATCTAGTAACAGATACCATATCCTCATGAGGTACAGCTCAGTTTCCATGCTCAGAGTGTTAGCAGCAAGCAGATAGCTCTTTTAATTAAATGTTTGATACAATTAGATAAACAGCAAAATTCCTAGAGTAAATAAGCTAAATGCTCCCAGAAGATTAATGGCAAATATACCAGGAAAGTCTGCAAAATCAAAATCTATATTGAATCAATTTATTTGAATACTGTATACAAGTGTTCTTTCTTTCTTTCTTTCTTTTTATCATGAATACCTATGTAACAGCTCAGGTTTATAATACTTTTAAGCCATTTGCATACTTGCTGTGAAAGAAGCACCTTTGGAGCCCACGGTGTGCTCAGATGAGCTTGGGGTTAAATTATACGTAGGTGAATTCATGGGTAGATGCTCCCCTAGGAATTATTAAAGAAGTTGGAATGTTGGTGGCGACCCTTTCTAAAATGTTGGGTGTTACTGTGGTTGGTGAAATCCATCCCTGGGAGGCAGACTAATGTAGTGGAAAAAGCAACACCATAGGGGTCAAATGGATCTGGATTCAAATCCTGACCTTGCCATATAGTAGTTGTATGGCCTTCAGTGTGTCAGTATCCCCACAGCTTAATTTCCTGATAGAGGGGGTTTAATACCATTCTGGCAAGGTTGATACGAGGATTAGGAATAATCCTCACACTGTGCCTGGCACATGGTAGATAATCCTATTATAAATGGTATTTCTTCCCTCAAGCCTCCTCCCACCCCCTCCACTACCTCTCCCCTCTCCTCTTCATCTCCCTCGGCTCCCTCCTCATGACCATCACTATTGCCTAATTCGAAGCATTCCTCACTTCTGGGCTCTGAAATATTATTGCACTGAGTTGGCCTTTTGTGACAGCAATAGAGGAAATTCAGGGCATGTACCTTGTGGATGAGCCCATAAATGTGTTCTCGGGGAGTTGTGCTGGGTGAGCCTTGTCCACCATTCTTATTGGTTGAATGGAGGCCTCTGAGCCTCTCCTTCCTCTTAAGGACCACAGCAGTTTGATGCTACATCCAGAAGCATGTGGAGCTCACCAGTGGGAGAAGACCTTACTAGAAACAGGGGCTCTAGTACCAGACATTCCTTACTTATGTCCACAGAAGATACATATTTTTAATAATTGTGTATTTTTTGGTTCATAAGAGGAATAAAGAAATGTCCTGATTAATTGCCGCATTTTTCCTAGAAGTTTTACTTCCCAGACCTGTATCTCTACTCCGTCCATCATAATGCACTTGCTATGACTTATTCGCTGGAATGACTCTCAGACCTGTCCACATACCAAATGGAACAGAAGTGTAGGATACAATCCTCTGATCTTCTGTTCTCTACATTGGAGGGAAACTGGATCCTTTATTTGACTAAAGTCATGCTGGGTAACAACGGGTGATGAGGTGATGTTTATCAAGCATTAGGGGATGCCATTAAACACTCTAATTGCAAAAGCAGTCTTCAGTTTACAGATGGAGAAACAGAGGCTCAGAGGGTTTAAGCAAATGTCTCAGTTCCAAAGTAGCAGATGAAAAGCCCAAGGCCAGGTGCAGCCAGCTAATATGAACCATGAGGGCGACCTTGAGAGAGAAGCTGTGAGGAGTTCTGCTGACACTGGGCTTCATGATTATGTTGCCCTGTGGTCTTGTTGATGGGGGAGACCTCTGCACCATCCCTTCCTGCACTGGAGCCCACATTCGTTTCTTCCTGCTTGCACATGGAACTCTGGGAGAATGTTGCATCAGAAATCATTCCCCTAAGACACACAGAGTGTGCCCTCCACGCTAGGCCCTGGGATTCCGGCGATGAGTCATCCTTGCCCCTAACTGTTTTTCACACTGTAGGTCATGACTCTTTAGGGAGTCATGAAATTAATTTAAGAGTTGTGACCATTAAAATAGTAGATCACCATGGATTACATCAGAATACATCCTAAGTAGAAAGTGTGTCTTTACAGGGTGGAGATGGAAGATGTATTGTGAGTCATGCTTTTAAAAGTCTGACAGCCTTTAGTGGAGCGGGAAAGGTTCCTAGGTCTGGGTGCCAGGCTGAATTTAGTGTGGGTGAGGGTACAATCAAGGCCAGAGAGGTGTGGAAATTCATCACCGAGGCCGAATGTCTGTCTCTATCGCTGTGCAAACCAAACGCAGGGAAGGAAGGGAATCTAAAAGAGCTGCGTGTCTCCTCTGCTACAGATGGTGAGTGAAGGGGAAGGCAGTTAGGCAAATAGGCCATCAGATGTCTCGGGAGGTTGGGAGCGGCTGCTACAATGACTAGATTCATGAGCAGAGCTGCTGCCTCTGTGCCCTGAGCAGACAGCTGCTGTGCAAACAGGACTGGGCTGGTGCCTCCCCCTTTTAGGTGGTGAGTTGAGGCACTGCTTGCCTGAGTGAGTGCAAAGAGCATTTTCTGTTCACAAACACACACTTGTACATACACACACGCTCCCAACACAAGGTGCCCAGCAGGAGGATCTCACTGGGACAATGCATGGCCACTTCCCCCAAATCCAGTTATGGCTGCTTATTAGGCGGCAGCGTGCCTAATTTAAGGGGAGCAATCTTCAACTGGAAAGTTTAATTAACAGTGAAAAGAAGTGTGTGTCTAGAAAGAAGAATAGTGTTTCTGATTAGCCTGACTCTTGGGTAAACTTGGACACTTCCTCCGGCACTTCTCAGTTCCGTGGAAGACATGCTGATGTGGAAATCTGAGAGACCTCTGGATCCCAGCCCTGGTTCTGCCAGAGATTTGCTGGTTGTCCTTCCCTCTCTGGGTCTCAAGGTCCTCACCTCTAAAAGAGGAGAGGTCACTAGTAATGGTCTCGGAGGAATGATAGAGTTCAGACCTTAGGTTTGAAATCTGGGCTGCTGTTTACAAGGAGCGTAATCTTAAGTAGGTCATAGAACCTCTCTGAGCCTCAGTTTCTTCATCTGTAAAATGGAGCCTCAAAGATTAGCTACCAGGCAGGGTTGTTGTATTAAATGAGGCAGTGTTTGTAAAGTTTTCAGCACAGTGCTGGCCCCCAGCAAATCCTCAAAACATGTTAGTCACTATAATCATCACTTTCTAGTTCCAGAATTCCATATTTCATAGAAAAATGAGGCCCAGGTTACTTTTTTTGCCCACGATGATGGCAGAAATGACGAGTAAGAGTAGTTTTATTTTTGAGTGCTTACTCTGTTGCAGGCACTATTCTAATTACTTGACAAAAGTTGTAGTTTTAGGTCTTCCCATTGACCCCACAAGGGAAGTACTCATGTGTTTCCCACTCTGCAGATGGAAAATAAGTGGAGGCAGCAGGAAGTAAGGTGGCTTCTCTAAGGCCCCACGGTCTGTAAGGAATAGAACCTGACGTTGGAACCTGTGAGGCTGAGCTCACACTTGTAACCATTGCCTTGTGCTGCCTCTAGATTTTAACTGTATTTCTGGGACTTAGACCTAGTTCTCTGGACTCCCAATCTGGTTAGGTTGCCCCAAACACTGAAGGTGTGAACATATGGAGAGCAAAGAAACTTTTCTCTACCCTTCTAGATAGTTCTGCCTGGTCTAAGAATTAAATTGACATGAGGCAGATTAACAGGAGAAAATCTAACTTAATTTCATACATACGGGAACCCCACATATATGAGAGGTTCAGAGACAGAAAGGTAAAATGAGGTAGATGTGCCATCCTGAGCTAAGGAATAGGCTAGGGGCCTGGGGCTCCAGAGGGGAGGAGGGCAATTCACAGGATGATGAGAAGAGCAGACGTTCAGTAATTAAATGTTTGCCTGTCACAGGTCATAAAATGTTATTTCTGGTAATAACTCTTATTATGGGCAAGGCCCCCAATTTAAATTCTTTAACAGAGCAGGGAAAGTTCCTCTTGAGCCCACAGGGTCTCAATTGCCTTCAGCTAAAAATAAATCATGTGCCAAAGTGGCACATCTGGGGGGAGGGATAAATTAGGAGTTTGGGATTAGCAGATACAAACTACTATATATAAAATAGATAAACAACAAGTCCTATTGTATAGCACAGGGGATTATATTCAATATCTTCTAATAAACTATAATGGAAAAGAATATAAAAAAGAATATATATATTCTTATATATATATATCCATATATATATATATGAATCACTTTGCTGTATACCAGAAACTAACACAACCTTGTAAATCAACTATACTCCAATAAAAATTTTTTTAAAAAAGAATAGAAAAATTCGGGCTTCCCTGGTGGCGCAGTGGTTGGGAGTCCTCCTGCCGACGGACGGGACACGGGTTCGGGCCCCAGTCCGGGAAGATCCCGCATGCCGCGGAGCGGCTGGGCCTGTGAGCCGTGGCCGCTGAGCCTGCGTGTCTGGAACCTGTGCTCCGCGGCGCGGGTTGGGGGGTGGGGGGGGCCATGAGGGGGGCACACAGCGGTGAGAGGACCACGTACCACAAAAAAAAAAAAAAAAAGAACGGGCCCAGCCGCTTCGCGGCATGTGGGATCTTCCCAGACCGGGGCACAAACCCGTGTCCCCTGCATCGGCAGGCGGACTCTCAACCACTGCGCCACCAGGGAAGCCCCTTCACTGGTGAAGTTTACCAAACAGTTTTAAAGGAGAATTAACACCAATCCTTCTCAAACTCTTTAGAAAAATAGAGGAGGAACACTACCTAACTCATTCTCTGAGGCCAGAATTTCCTTGATACCAAACTAGACAAAGGAATCACAAGAAAAAAAATGATAGACCAGTATCTTTTTAAAATATTGATGCAAAAATCCTCACCAAAATACCAGCGAACTAAATCAAGCAGCAGCATATAAAAAGAAAAATATGCCATGACCAAGTGAGATTTATCCCAAGAATGCATGGGTGATGAAACGTATGAAAATAAGTCAGTGCAGTACACAACGTTCATAGAATGAAAAAGCAACCACATGATCCAAGTGGCACATCCTGGGGAGGCCTGTTCTGACCCCCTTCACAGACAACATCAGCCAATCAGGGAAACCCAGTAGAGCATGGACAGTGAGCCTTTATGGAGGCTCAAGAGGCCATACCAGACATGGGCATCCCCGGGAAGCTAATGGTTAGTATGGACTTCAGCTCAAGAAACGTTCATGGAAGCTGCCATTATGCCTGGGATGTGTTAGGACCACAATAAGTATTGCATGCATGCATGAGCAAATGAATGAATGATGGCTGGAGGGTGAGTGAATGACATAGAGTCTTTGTACGGGAAGAAAAATGATTGTCCCTCTACCCTTCCAGGTTCTACCCTCCATAATAAATGACAGATTTAACAGGAGAAAAACATGTATACCATCTGTATATATGGGAGATACCCAAGAAAACTGAGTAACTCCCCGAAATAGCCCAAACCACCAGCTTAAGTACTATCTTCAGCTGAAGACAAAAGAAAGATGTAGGGTAATGGGAGGCGTGATGGGGGGTGGGGGGAGAAGGAAAGGCCAGTTCTGGGAGGAGACCAGGAAGAGCACAGTAAGCAAGGGCATGGTAGTGAGGCAGATTTAAGTTGCTGCCTTTTCCATGGATAAGAGTTTTAGAGATTTAGTCATCCTCTTCCAGATACAGAGAGGAAGACACCCTCACAAATATAAGAGTTTGCCTCTTCCAAAAGAGTTAACTTCTACTCAGTTTTCAGAGTTTCTCCTGTGTCTGCTGTTTCTTAAAAAATAACCAGCCCCCAGATAATCCGTATGCCAAAGAGGCATATTTCAGGAGTGGCAAATTCTGCCCCCCTTTGTCATTTTCTGGGTGAGGTGAAAGAAATTATAAATGGGGTCCAGAGAAGGGAGTGATTGGTGAGGATCTCAGAAAATTTCATGATAAGGCAGATGAACGAACTGAAGTCATACATTAATTCCAGCTTAATCAGCATTTCCTGAGCACTGCCTGTGAGCCTAGGACTAGGCTGGTCTCTATAATGGAGACGAAAAATTCCATCCAACAGATACCTATTGCACACCCAGCCAGCCCCTATGCTGGGCACTGAGGAACAGTAAGGAAGAAGACAGACACTGTTTCTGACTTCCTGGAGCTCCCAGACCAGTGGAAGGTGTGATTAAGTAGAAAGGAAGCACAAAAATGAGTGGGTGTTTACTGTCCTGTGCTAGCACGTGCATATGTGTAACTCCTGAGGCAAGACAGAATGATGGCTGATTCTTCCTCCTCCTCCTTCTTTCTCTGTCTCTCTTCAGTTTCAGAGACCTCACGACTATTCCCCTCCCTTTCGATTTGGCACGGTGCCCAACGGCAGTACGGAGAGAAACATTCGGAACAACTACCCATACATGCATCAGTACATGACCAAATTTAATCAGAAGGGAGTAGAGGACGCCTTGGTCAGCTTGAAAACAGGGTAAGGATGACCGTTTCTTTTGCTCTGCAGGCCTGCCCATCCACACACCTTACAGAAAATGACTGCACACCTTGCCTTTGTGCTTGTCTGCCCCCACTGTTGTATGTTCTCGAGAGCCGAGCTGGAAGTCAAGAAGGCCCCCAGTTGAGGGCTGCTTTTGCTAATCTGATGAGTATCACAAGCTTCCTTCTGAACTGTGTTAAGAAAAAGCAAATCCAGGACACTTTGAAATGCAGAGAACCAGAGGGGTTTCTTAAACTGATAAAGAAGTTGGTCCAACTCAATGGGATATTTTAGCCAATAGGGAGATCTAAGGAGATGGAGTTTATTTAAAGTGGTGAAAACAAAGTACTGTAAGTTTTCATCTGATTTTAGATAGGAGTTTATGGCATGTAGCTTTCTGTGAAAACTAAGAGTGTCACATTGAGGAAGGAGAAAGGAAATACGGAGAGAAAAGCTGGGAACTCAGTCTCTCTAAAGGTACAGCTAACGTTTCCGTCTGCCTGTTGGCATTGTGGAGGATAGCAGACACGAAATAACTGAAGCTGTAAACAGAAGACCTGTTTTATGACCTTGGACAGTTCTTCAGTCACTCTCATCCTCATACATAAAATGGGAATAATGATAGGACCTAATTCATAGGAGTTTTATGAGGACTAAGAGAGAAAATTTGCGGTAAAACATTTCGGACAGTGCCTGGCACAGAGATAGGACATAATTGCTAGTGTTGTTATTTGCTGTAAAGGTTAAATTCTATTCCATGGACTCTTCAACTTTTTGAAAAGTCAGGGAAGTGTGAAATGTGTTTTTGAAAGGGTTCCATTAAAAAATATTCTGGGGCTTCCGTGGTGGCGCAGTGGTTGAGAGTCTGCTTGCCGATGCAGGGGACACGGGTTCGTGCCCCGGTCTGGGAAGATCCCACATGCCGCGGAGCGGCTGGGCCCGTGAGCCATGGCCGCTGAGCCTGTGCGTCCGGAGCCTGTGCTCCGCAACGGGAGAGGCCACAGCAGTGAGAGGCCCGCGTACCACTAAAAAAAAAAAAAAAGATTCTGTTTTAAATGAAAGGATTGTTTATTAAGGAAAGTTTTGCTTATCCAGAAAATTTGCTTACGTGGACCATCTCAATTGTCAGGGATCCCTGGCAAGTAAAGCGGGATGTAGTGCATTCTCCTTGCCGATTAATGCGCAGCTTCTTCCTGTGGGCTGTTCTGCAGGCCCACTGCGAAGGCCTTGCTGCTGCTTTGTGTCTGGTGGGGCAGAGGGGGCCCCTCTAAGCCATCAAGACCGAATCTCTGCATAATTTCCAGGAGCTTTGGCCAATGACATTTTGTCATTTCAGTCTCTTTGGAATCTCTTTGGTATCCCAACAGGGGCTGGGACAGCATTTATTTAGAAGCTGAACCCATTTCTTATCTAAAACTCATTCACACACTGCTCATTCTGGCTTGGAATGACTTTTTAAAACTTATTACTAAAAAGCATGACAAAAAATGCAGAAAAGTACAAGTATTAAGTATACTGCTGGATGACTTTGTCCAAACTGATCTGACCATCCAGTTCAATTAACAAGATGTCACCAATCCCTACAACCCCCCACCACACACACACACACACACACACACACACACACACACGCACACAGCCTCTTCCAGTTACTATCTTTGTAGATCATCCTCGCTTCTAAAGCAGTACATTCTTTTGCCCTGTTATTCTAACATATAATAAAATCATACCGTATGTTTTCTTTTTTGTTTGTCTTCATTTGACTCATCATTCTGTTAGTGAGATCACTGTGTGTCATTCCAGTTCTTTCATTCTCATTGCTGTGTAGAATTTCACTGTGGGGATATACCAAAACGCACACATCTTTTCTAATCTTGATGAATGTTAGGGTAGTGTCCCATGTGGGGCTATTATGAGTAAAGCTCCTAAGGGCTTTCTCCTACATGTCTTTTATTGTACAAGTGAGTACATTTTTCTTGTTATATACCTAAGAGTGGAAACTGCTGAGCTATAGAATGTGGTATGTTCAATTTTAGTAGATACCAGAAAAAACAAATTTTTGATGACTTTGCAGCTTAGCCATGGGTATGGGTTTTTGTTTGTTTTCACTGTGGTCTTTTCATCATATATACTGTTGCTTTGGACAAACCATGAGCATAAATGTGATGACAATGGTTAGAAAAAATGCTTGAAGGCTGGCTGTTTCCCTCCTCATCCATCTGCCACCCAGAGCACAAAATGGGTTGTTTTCTTTCTTTTTCACTTTTTTTAAACAATGCAAACAAAAAGGAGTAGAGAAATAGAAACCATCCCTGGCCATAAATTATACAAATTGTTCTCGGGAAGCCATATAATAGTTATAACATCCATCTTAGCAAACTTGGGCAGATGGTGGGTTTACCCTATATTCAATCTCCCAGGAGGGGGATGCATGACACATTACTTTAAACTCAGAAACTAGAGCTAAAGGGGTGTGAGTCTTTTCTTTTTAAGAAATAACTACATGCACCCTTAGGGGTGAGGACATTCCTGCTCATTCCTGGAGATTCTGTCTCAGTGGAGTTAATATCAGGGGAAAACACTTACATGTTTAACAGGTTCCTCAGTGAATTATTTAAGTTATTTAAATTAAATTTTGAACAGATAGTACATTTACACGATTCAAAAATCAAAAAGTAGTGTATAAAATATAAACAGTGAAGAGCCTTCCTTCCACACTGTTCCTTATTCGCCTAGTACCCTCCATAGTAACCACATTTACTACTTTCCTGTGTGTCCTTCCAGATCTTTCTCTATCAAAGCATAAATAGCTACAGAGTTAAGTTTTAAAGATTTATAGTCTTTCATCGAGTGAGTGTATCACACGGTATTTAATCAGTCTCCGACTAATGGATATTTAGGAGCTCATTTTTTGTTGTTACAAACAATACTGCAGTGAATATCCTTCCCTATGCGTCACATCCAATGTCAAATAAATTTCTCGGACTGCTGGGTCAAAGACTACAGGTGATAGTAATTTTGACAGACATTGACAAATTTCCCTCCCAAGGAAATTCACCTTTACCATCAATGAATGAGGGTACGTATCTCCCCAAAACCTTTGCCAACACAGTGTATCATCAATCTTCTAAAATTTTGCTAATAGGTAAAACGTGACAAAATATTTTTTAATATGCACCGTCTTGTTATCAGTAGATTTTTACCAAATGTAATGAAAAGCCTTCTGCAGTTCCTTTTTTGAAAGTGTGCCTTATTTTTTTCTGTTGATTTGATGGTTTTTCTTATTAATTTATCTATTAGAGAAATGAGCCCTTTATTTGTGATGTGATTACAAATGTTTGTCCCAGTTTTTTGGTTTTTTTTTTGTGGTACGCGGGCCTCTCACTGTTGTGGCCTCTCCCGTTGTGGAGCACAGGCTCCGGACGCGCAGGCTCAGCGGCCATGGCTCACGGGCCCAGACGCTCCGCGGCATGTGGGATCCTCCCGGACCGGGGTACGAACCCGTGTCCCCTACATCGGCAAGCAGACTCTCAACCACTGCGCCACCAGGGAAGCCCTGTCCCAGTTTTTTTGCTGCTGTTAGTTTGTCTTTTGAGCTTGTAGATATTTTTTTCCACAGAGATCTATGTTTTTTGTGGTCACACCTATCAATCTTTTTTATGGCTTCTGGAGTTTGAGTCGTAATTCAAAAATCCTTTTCACTCAGGTTACAAAATAATTTTCTCCTGTTTTCTATTTTGGTGGCATTTTTAATATTAGGAATTTTTCTTGGTGTAGAGTATGAGAGATGAATACAACTTCTCAAATGATTATGAGAACCAAAATTTAAGAACTGCCACCATTGAACTGCACCAAGATCTGACAAACTCTTTGTGTTGATCGTATCTGCTCATCATCCCGAGACTTCTGTCTTTCAAGTGTCTACTATACCACACTTAGTTGCCTTTTCCCTCTCCCATCTCATTTGCTTTTAAAATTTTTCATTATGAAATACGTTACTTTAAAATATGAAATGTATTATGAAATAATTTCACAAGAGTAAATATCATGAGGGTTTAAGGAATAATAAAACAAACTTCTCATGTAATAATAGTAATAAACTCCAGCTTTAAAAAATAGTTATTCCCTTCCTTCACCATGTACAGCATCTCTAGAAGTTTCTATCCCTCTGGAAGGTAGAGGGAGGTACCCTATGTGTTTCTGAATTGTTGAATTTCAGGATATTCCTACCCCCAATACCCTTAAATCCAGTGAGGCTTGACTTAAAAACCCCAGAGCATGTAGCTCAGCTACTGGGTCCTACCCCACCACCCACAAGTCTCAGTGATATCTGTGGCTTAGTGAATATACGTTCGTATACACTAGGGTCAGTGAAATGGGGAAGCTTCTTTGTGGGTTGTAACTTCCTGGAAGAGTCTGGGACACAAGAGGGATTTTGCATTGTGGTTGAATGAGGGTCCCAGCTTGGTTTGAGTCTGGGCTCTATCATTAGCTAGCTGTGGCCGTAGACAAGTCATGTCACCTCTCTGAACCTCAGTTTCCCTATCTAAAAAGTGAAAGGGCTGGATTCTCCAATCTCTGAAATAATTCTGAGATTCTTTTACTTGTGTCAACACTCGAACACTTATTTAGAACTTTCCAAAATCCAGACAAACCACAATTATAAACAGCTGTCATCTTTGCAGAAAGGATTTAGAGTAATTCTCCAAAGCTGGGTGTCTCCAAGCCTGGCCAATGGACCAACTCTACCTGAATCAAATGGTTACTTGTAAAAACGCAAATTTCTGGACCCAACACAAGACCTTCTCTTTAATGATGGAGCCTGTGAATTTGCATTTTGACAAGCATGCTGCTGCTCCAGGTGATTTTGATCCAAGCTAAAATTTGAGAACTGCTATTCTAAAAGAGTTCAGTAAATACATTACGCATATAAAGAGTAAGCCAGCCAATATAAACATGTAGCTTATCTTCGGGATGCAGAATCACCTAAGACCATAGGGACAGAGAAACTTGAAACTGAGTTGTTAAGTGTCACTTGAAACTAAGTTGTTAAGTATCATTGTTTGTTGAAATGTGTAATAAATGGAGATAAAGTATCCCAGAAAATATCAAGTAAATCAGTGAGAAAATAGGATTTGCACCGAATGTTTGTTGTACAAACATTGATAGGTAAGGTTTTCCAGGAACAAGTCTGTTCTGACATGTGGGGTTCTCCCTAACCAAAGGCGGACGGGCATTTCATGACCCCAGGTTTCTACACCAGCGTTTCACAGAGCGTAGCCTGAGTCTGAATCAGTAGGGGTGCTGATAAAGATGTGCATTCTTGAGCCCCGCTGGGGCAGGGGCCTGGGAATCTGCATGCGGTAACAAGCGCTTCAGGTGATTCTGATGCACACTAATCAAATTTTGGGACCATCTGCTTTAGAAGAGGGAACTGAAGCTGAAATGAGTGGAGACAGATTTAGATTTATAAATGCTCAGTCATCAGAAGCTGATGTTCTCCAAGCAGTTTTGGCAAGTAGGCCAAACTGCAAGCGTAGCACTTACGCCAGATTTCAATTAAACAATCAGCATTCCTACGACTCTGAAGAGGCTAATATTTGAAGACATAGTGGGATGGTTTATGTTTTTTATTTTAACTGGTTTTCATGTCCAATTATGTGTATATAAATCTATGGAAAAGTCCCAGTTTCCTTTAGAAGCTTTAATTTTCGGCATCAGGCCCCCCAGTCCCCTGTCTGATTTCATTTTCAGCCCAACGATGTTGGGAAACAGACGGGCATCTTTTGCCTTCACTTACATTGAGTAGTTTGGGAGAAGAATTGGAAAGGAGAGTTGCCTTTTGCCAGTAGGCATTTTTCTACAAGGCCCAAACTGTATAATGTGTCTGTAAAAATCAAAGGATGAGGGTGGTCACATCTACTTGCAAGTGTCAGAACTGTCTTTATAGAAGAGGTGAGCACTGAACCCCTCTGTTCTAAGACACAGCTTCTCCAAGCCTGTAGGGATGAGGAATCCCTGTTTTGAGAGGTTAATTCATTGAATATTGAGAGATGGTGTCCTGTGAGGAATGGACAGGACCAAGAAGAGGAAGGGCTCAGAATGAGTAGAGGCGTGGAGGAACACACATTTAGGTTTGGATGAGTTAAGTCGGCAGTGCCTTCAGGACAACGTCGTCATATTTCATCTCTGCATTGATTGAAACCTAACCATCTGTGAGATGCAGCTCCAGGCGCTTCACATGCATAATCTCGTTTAATCCTCAGAACACTCCTAAGAGCTGAGTACTATCACTCCTATGACCTGAGTATTATTATTCCTTTGAGCTGTGTACTATTACTCCTATGCGCTGGGCACTTTAAGCGATGAAGAACCTAAGGCTCTACAAGGTTAACTAATTACCCAACACGCTATTTAACTAAGAACTTACATTGTAGAATCATTGACTGTAGGAGTTGGGCTTGCTTCCCAACTTGGCAATGCCAGGGAGGCAGCTGGATATATGAGGTCAGAGCTCAAGGGAGGAATGGAGACCGAAGTTACATATTCTATTATTGGGGAGGAAGAAATGTTCCTCTACCCTTCTAGATTCTTATGGCCGGTCTGAGAATTAAACCGACGTGAGGCATATTAACAAGAGAAAATCAAACAGAAGTTTAATAACGTGTATATGTGAGAGAGACCTGAGTAACTCTCCAAAATGGCCAAACCCTCACCTTAAATACCATCTTCAGCTAAAGACAAAAGAGGATGTTGAGGGTAGTGGTTTGGGACTTCAGAGGGGAGGAAGGCAATTCATATGGAGATGGGGAGCAAATGTTTGGTAAATAAACACCTGTTGGACTAGGCAGAGACAGTGTCCTACACTCTGATCTCTAGGCCCTGCCTAGAGTTTTCCTCACCACACTTAGCCCACCGTATTCTCTGCTGGTAGCTCTAATCTGGGAACAGGCCCTCAATCTAGTTCTTTCAGGCAGTTAGGAGGAAGGTCACAGTTTCTTCTTGAGTCTTTTGGGCCCTGATTGTTTTCAGCTTGAAGTAATCTGCATGCCATAGAGATTCTTTGCGGAGGTAAATTTTATATATATGTATATATATATTTAATATTGTATATAATATACATGTATTATATAATACATAATTATCAATTGACAATCTGGGAGTTGGTAAGATCATAGCATCCTTCTTTCCATCCTCAAAGGAAACTGGTCCAGGGATGTTGAACTTGCCAAGGTAGACCAGGAAGACATAAGGATGCTCATAGATGTTGAGTTGCCATGCAGAGCAAGTTCTTTCAAGGGTGCCATCTGAGCATGATTTATGAGCTATATTTTGTCAGTCAAGCAGAATCCCACTCAGAGGGTTCATTTCCAGATGCTGAGTTCGATAACAGGTGTAGATCTCAAGGTTCGGTGAGCTGTTCTCTTAACTGGAATAGCGTCGTCTCCAGAGGACATCAGATCTACAGTGACCTGGTTTCTGAGATCCACCCCCACACTGCAAGTAAAGCTCAGAAATAATTGCTACCACATCAGAGAGGTAGGAATTTTACCCTTAATAAAAACTCAAGGAAGCAGAGACATCTTTTTTGTACTTGAAATGATCTCTTGTGAAACTCCATTAAAACTATATGAATGGATGTTCAAGGCCACCCATAAAGTATTAAAAATAGAAAAAAATGGGGGAAAAGTTGAATAAAGTGGGATCCCAATTCTGTAAAGATGGAAGGAGAAGGAAAGAGAAAAGAAGAAAGGAAACTGAAATGAAATACATCAAAGGTTATCAGAGATATTGCTAGATGATGAGGGTTGTGGGCTTCTTTCTACCCCTTTTATACTTAACACATTTTCTGCAACAAAAGTATTTCTTATAATAAGAAGAAAAAAAGTTTCTTCTGAACATAATTCTTCAGTTCTTCCTGCATTTCCTTCGGGGATTTGTACGCATGTTCATAGTTTACACACACTGAATCGGTGTCCATGCAAATCTGTTTGACTTTTCTCAGTTAAATCTGTACAGTTTTGTTGGACAATTATCACATTTAATGACTAGGAGATATTTCACTGAGCTAGAGGAAGATTGATTAATTTAACTTTTACTGCTATGCATTTTCATCATACCTTGTCTGGCATTGGAGGGCCCTCCAAGAAATAGTTATTTCAGAAACGTTGCTGATACCATTATTGTACCAATTTGTTCACAATGTCATCCTACCTCATTTCTCAGACTTCTGTACAGTAAACAGCATTGTCTTTCTTCACTGTAAGGTTCTTTTATCTTGTGGACAACGCAAGTCCTGTAACTTCTTGTAGTGTTCTTTTTGCTTGGGTTTCTACATAATTCGGAGCTTAATTTATGATCTTCTGTTAGCAACTGCGGAGAGCTTATGGCCTGAATATCTGCTTTCAGACTTCCCCTAAGCCCTTACCTGCTATTCCATCTCAGAATTCAGTTCACTCAAATTGCTTTATCGATATGTTTAAACCTTCTTCTACTGCAGTTTGAATAACCTGCCTGAATTGTTTTGGAAACTAAGAGAGGTATTTCAAACTGATAGATACCATTTACTGGGAGCTTACCTATGTGCCAGGTACTGTTTTGAATGCTTTGCCTGCAGTATCTTATTTAAACCTCATAACAACCCTACGAGATAGTGATTTACAATCGAAGAAATAGGCACAGAGAGATTAAAATAGCTCGTCTGTGGTCACACTTGCTCCAGAGCCTATGCTTTGAGTCACAACCTAAAATACTAAATATGAACATTCCCGTAACAGTGCACAATTAGCCTATTTCTAATTACGCAGTATTATACAAAACCAAGAACTAATTTTGTTCATAATTCAAAATGTCTCTTTTTCCTTTGAAAGACTTGATACTGCTTTTAAAACGGTCAATATTTCTTCTTTTATTGAAATGGAGAAAAAAAATGAACTCACAGAGGATAACCAACCCAAAACAGGATGTATTCCTTGCATTCGGACACACGTGGTTAGGAAATTCTCCCTGGGGAGACTGAACAAGCAGGAGCTTCCTGGCAGATTCCATCTCCTTGTCTCCTTAGGAATCACCTCTGTTTATTGATTGTCAGATGCACATGGAGACTTCAAATGTGTCATCTCATTTCATCCTGATTCAACTCTGCCAAATAGGTGTTCTCTCCATTTTGCAGAAGGTGAAACTGAGGCTCAAGGAGCAGAAGCAACTTGTTCAAAGGTTACGTGATTGGCAGAGCTGGCATTCAGACTCAGCCCATCATCTCTTTCTACTCATGACATCTAACTGTCTGCTTGTCCTGACAAGTGAAGGATTCTGGGAAGGGTTGGACATCTTTGTTATGAGGCGTATGAGGCTAGGGGGGCGGGTGGAGAGGTAGAACCAGGGAAGTTGGCGCTCCTGCCCATCAGTGGCTCAGGTTTGGAAAACCTCAGTAGTGTGCTTCCTTTCTCTCCACTGTGAAAACTGTAAACAAGCTCCCACTGACCCAGGTGCTAAATGGTCTCGGTGTTAAAGCATCAGCCCTGTGTGTTCTCTTGCTCTAGCAGCAGGGGGAGGAGTGAGTTTTCCTGGTGCTGGGCTAGCTCAGGCCATGGGAGGCCTTAGCACAGGTTGGGAGATGCTGTCCATACCCCGTGGTGAGTGCTTGGGGCCTAGACAGCAGCCTCTGCCTTAGCAAGTCCAGCCTCATTCCATCGAGAGAAATGCAGGTGGAAGAGCAATAGGAATTCAGGTACCACGCCTCAGCTTTGCCCACTGTGGTAGTTCCCTGTGGCTGCCATAACAAATAACTACAAACTTGGGGGTTTAAAACGAGAGAAATGTATTCTCCCCCGGTTCTGGAGTCCAGAAGTCTAAAAGCGAGGTATTGGCAGGGCCACGCTCCGTCCGAAGGCTCTGGGGAGAAATTCCTGTCTCTTCCCGTTTCTGGGGCCTCTTGGCTTGTGGAAGCATCGTTCAGATCTCTGCCTCTGTCTCCATATGACCTTGTTCCTTGCGTGTCTCCTCTTTTTTCAAATATATTTATTTATTTATTTTTGGCTGCATTGGGTCTTTGTTGCTGCACGCGGGCTTTGTCTAGTTGCGGAGAGCCGGGGCTACTCTTCGTTGCAGTGTGCAGGCTTCTCATTGCGGTGGCTTCTCTTGTTGCAGAGCACGGGCTCGAGGCGCGTGGGCTTCTGCAGTTATGGTGTGTGGGCTCAGTAGTTGTGGCTCGCAGGCTCAGTAGTTGTGGCGCACCGGCTTAGTGGCTCCACCGCATGTGGGATCTTCCCAGACCAGGGCTCAAACCCGTATCCCCTGCATTGGCAGGCGGATTCTTAACCACTGCATCACCAGGGAAGTCCCTCCTCTTCTTATAAGGGATTCTTCTTCTAAGTCATCAGATTTAGGACCCACCTAAATCCAGGATGATTTTCTCTTGAGATCCTTCACTAATTACATCTGGAAAGACCCAATTTCCAAATAAGATTACATTCCCAGGTTCTGGTGGATGTGAATTTTGGGAGGACACTATTCAACCCAACACACTCCCTTAGGCACCAGTGTCCGACAGGTGTCCGACGTGAGCACTGCCACAGAAAGCTCACCTCCGGGGTCTGTGGGGGAGGCCTCACTCCCCAGCGCTCCACCCGAGTATGCGCTGTGGGGAGTGACCTTGTAGTGCACCCCAATGCCCAGTGCACATAAATGCAGTACGGGCTCCTGGGTGTAGACCGCCACCATTGGGCAATGCGATTATTTTGCTAGCTAGTGTCCATCCCTGCTTCCTAATCTCAGTTGCTTAGTTGTCCTTGCTCTGTGCCAGACGCTCTTGTAAGCACTTTACCTATAATTCTTCATTTAATCTTCACAACCGCCCCGTGAGGGTTGGTACGTCCAGCATCTCCACTGTGTACACAGAGAAGCTATTGCTGGGAGTGGGGGAGAAATTATACTCTACTCTTCTAGCTTTTTCCTGGCTGGTTGAAGAATTAAATTGACAGGAGATAGATTAACAGGAGAAAGTCAAACAAAACTTTAATAACATATATACATGGGAGAGACCCAGGAGAACTGGGTTACTTACCAAAATGGCTCAAGCCTCACCTTAAATACCGTCTTCAGCTAAAGACAAAAGACGATGTTGGGGGTGGGAGTTTGAGACTTCAAAGGGGAGGAAGCTGTTCACATGGAAATGGAAGAGCAAATGCTTGGTAAATAAATGTTTGCTGCACCAGCAGAGACAGTGGGACACAGAGAGGAGTCTGATCTCCAGGCCCTGCCTGGTTTCCCCCAACACACTTAGCCTGTATTCTTTGCAGACATCTCTGGTGGTAGCTCTATTCCGGGAACAGACCCTTCATCTAAGTTATTTAGGCAGGTAAGGAGGAGGTAAAAAGAAAGGCTTCCTGAGTCTTCATTTCTTAAAAATAATCAGCCTGACTTAGTCTTCATGCCTAAGAGACACAATTTAGGACGGCACATTTGGCCCCCCTGCGCTGTCATGCAGAGGTTAAGTCCCTGGCCAGGCAAGTAAGCTTCAGAGCTGGGATTTGAACTGACTGTAGCATTTATGCCCTTAACCACTATGCTGCATTGCTTTTCATTAAAAAATATATTCTCATTGTAAAAAATGCAGATAAATAAGCATCCATTTGACCACGTCCCAATCCCAAATCACCCCCACCCCCACCAGGTAAGCACTGTTATTTGTCTGATATACGTGCCATTTCTCCTAGACCTTTGTTAGATGCATTTGCATATATTTATATGTTCACACATAATTATAAAATTTTGTTCTGTGGGATGCTATCAAACTCTGTGCAGTAAGGCACAGTTTGGTTTTCAATTAATAATGTGGTTTTTTTTCCAAGAGAAATTAAATTTATTTTGAGCTTAATTGTGAGATGTAGCAAAAGCAGTGCCTACCGTGAAATTTATGCCATCAACCAAATACACTGGTAAAAAAATAGATGGGTAAACTATGCAAGCATCTACCTTAGAAAAAAATAAGAAGAGAATGTAACAACAAAGTAAGCAGAATAAAATTATAAAAATCAGAAACGAAATTAATGTAATTGTGGAGAATTGAAGGAGAAGAAAAATTTTAAGCTAGTTCTATGAGTTTTTTGTTTTTTTTTTGGCTGTGTTGGGTCTTCGTTGCTGCACATGGGCTTTCTCTAGTTGCAGCGAGCGGAGGCTACTCTTCGTTGCGGTGCACGGGCTTCTCACTGCGGTGGCTTCTCTTGTTGCAGAGCACGGGCTCTAGGTGCGCGGACTTCAGTAGTTGTGGCGCACGGGCTTAGTTGCTCCGCGGCATGTGGGATCTTCCCGGAACAGGGCTTGAACCTGTGTCCCCTGCATTGGCAGGTGGATTACTTTTTTTTTTTTTCACACACACTGTATTTTATTTTTACAAGAGGTAAATAGACTGACACCAAGCATTGTAAATGGATGGCCACAACAAAAGCAACAATGATTGCAATTACCAAACACGAAACACACTCATACTGTGTCATAATATTGACATTCAGTCCAGTAATCTTCCACTCTAACAGCTCCTTTACTTTGCAGTGAAAATTGATTTGTATATTTTTTGCCTCTGAGTCCTTGTGGGATTTTTTTTTTTTTACTCAAACAGAAAGTCACAAAAATTATAATCATCCTCATCAGTTCTCTCAGTCCCATGTAATTAATTTTTTTCATCTTGATCTTTTGTTAGCACTTTTATGAATTCATGCTATCAAACAGTAAGGCACAGTTTGGTTTTCAATTAATAATGTGTTTGAGGCACCTTCCATATCTGTAGGTGTCTTTTGCCTTCATTCTCTTTGACAGCTGGAAAGAATTCCATGGTTTGCATACATCACAGTTTATTAGACTGTTTCCCTCCAGGGAGCTCTTAGTAATATGGGCACGTTAAAACTCCATGATGAGTCCTCTAGGCACTTCTGCAAGTAATTCTCTAGGAATGATCTCAAGAAGTAGAATTTCTGGGTCAGAGTATTTATATCTTCTAGAAGAGGTTAATCTTATTCAACTGATTGATTGATTGATTGATTTACTTATTTTCTGAGTGACCCCATGGTGCAGAGCATCAACTTTGGATTGAGAAATACCTAGCTTCATATTCTGACTCTGATAATTACCAACTGTGTGACCTTTGGCAAATTAAATAACCTCTCTGAGACTGTTTCCCACATCTTTCAAATCCTGTCTCCCAGATTCCTTTGAGAATTAAATGAATTGACTTAGGGAAAGTAGCCGGCACTGTATCAGACACGTAATAGGGTTTCATTAAATATTGATTCTTTTCCCAGTCTCTCACTTTCATTTATTTTCTGGCCTTTGAGAGTCCCTGTCTTTCAGTCCTAGTGTGCGGCAAGTTTAGCACGATCATTGTCACTACCAGGAGTGGGTTATGGTGCTTAAAAGCCAGCATCCTGGATTCGAATTCCCTCTCTGCTAACATTCAGCTGTGGGACCTTAGACAAGTTAATTAACTTCCTAGATCTCGTTTTTTTTGTTTATAAGATGATGGTAAGTATGATTTCTTCACTTCGGAAACATAACTTAGGAACTTGCACTTAGAACTGTTGTAAGGATTAAATGAGATATGCAGGCAAAGAGCAGTGTCTGGCACATAGGGAACATTCAGGAAAAGTCTGAACAAAGAAAACATTCTCTGTAACATGAGCATTTTTCATAATACGCTGTGCACCATGGAATACCTGCAGTAGAATGTTTACTCTGATCCCAACCCTTGAAGAGTATCTACTAAGAAACTCTATAAAAGATTTACGTGTCAGCTGGAATCAATACCTTTCCTATGGCAGAACATGAGTGGTAACATGAAGAAAGAATAGCATTTGCATAGTGCTTTATAATTCATCAAGCAAATTTATAGCCATTCCTTCCTTCAACCAGAGTACGACCACATGGGAGAGGTTGTTTTCCTTCTGGTCAGATGGGGAAATCAAGGTTTGGATATGTGCACAGACTTACCCAAAACCCCACAGTAGTGCTCCTCTGACCCGACATCCCACCTGAGGACATGCGCTCAGATTTGGGAAGCCCTGCAGCAGTGCCTCGAGGATGCGTTGCTTTGGCAGGTGGTAGACAGGTCTGGGAGCACTGACTCTGCGGAACACCCAGGACTGAGACCTCCAGCCTTCGGTTTTCTCTTCTGAAAAATTAAAAGATTGCATTACATGATCTATCACCAACTTGGACAAGGTTAGTTTGTTAAATTCCATGTTAAATTCAACAGTAACGAAGAGGGGATTTTCTGTATCACTTTAACCTTTTCCTGCTTTTGTGGTTGTTAGTCAGTAGGCAAACTGTATGTTTGTATTGTGTTTGCCCTTGTTTCCTTCCCTCCTTCCCTCCCTCCCTCCTTCCCTCCCTCCCTCCTTCTCTCCTTCCTTCCCTCCTTCCCTCCCTCCTTCCCTCCTTCCCTCTTTCCTTCCCTCCCTCCTTCTTTCCTTCCTTCCTCCCTCTCTCTCTTTCTCCATCTCTCTGCCTCCCTCTCCCTCCCTCTTGTCTCTTAGTCTCTCCCTGTAAGTCCATCTCCCTCTCTTCATTCTCTCCCTCTCTGTCTTAACCTCTTTCTCCTTCTCTGTCTCTTTCCCTCACTCTCGCTTTCCTGTTCTTTCCTTTCTCTCTTTCTCTCTCACTGTCTTCCCATTTTCCTTGGAGCCTGCTTCCATCTGTATTTTTCCCTCCCTTGTTTCCTCCCTCCTTCTCTGCCTCTCTCTGTCTCAGTCTTACGGTACTGCACAGAATTTTCTCAGTTAAAAAGTAAATATTCACCATCCATCTTTTTTACCCAATTCACAGTGAATATTACTGGAAGAATTAATCAACACAAATTAAACTGACAACAACAAAAAGCACACAGAGTGAAATTTGTTATTGACTACAAAGTCATAGACGACTTGAATCTTCTTGGCCACTTTTGCCTCTCTGAACAGTTTTGACCCAGAAGAATTGGACTTGGTGGCACCCATACCCACAAAAGAAAACTCAAAATGGCAGAAGTTATAAATTAGTAAAATGTATTATGGTCCAAATTCTGATCAATGAATCAAATCCTTATAAAATTCCAACACAAAAGAATTGATCCCAGTGAAAGTAGTTTCCAAAAAACTTGGAAACAATTCAACTATGCTATGCGAGACATCGATCTAGGAATTAAATTAATGTAACAGACTTTGCTCTGAAAAATGCTTCCTTAGTGAAAGTGCATCAGTGTGGGTACAATTCTGACTTTGAAGTTTGTATTCACAAACTCAGAGTCATAATGTGATTCTAGGCCATTTTCCTGGAGCCTATTTTAGACCATCCCGTGCTGATGTCAGGTACAATCTCTGTATGTATTGAGTGTCTCCTGCCCAAGCAGGCACATTCAAAGGTATCCTCAGGGGTACCACTTCTTGGCCCATGAATGCCCTTCACCCACTAATAGCCCTGTGTCTGGGTGCTTGATGATGACCTGCACCATCGCTTCTCTGCGCATGACATCATCACTGCCCCAGCAAAGTCCTGAATTTGCACCAGGGTGTGCAATTTCCAAAACACCTTCACTCCCGTTTCCATCCATCCAATATCCAGCCCTGTGAATGAGCTATTCCCCCATCTTACAGATGAGAAAACCGAAGCTCGAAGAGGTCCCATGACTGGGTCTCATTCATAGAGCTGGCAAAGGTGGACCTGAACCCCGTCCACTGTTCCACAGTTGCCCAAACGTGCTGACTGGCCTGAATTACTGGCTGACGTGCTCCTCCTCCTAGCGAGGCTTTGATGTGCCCTAAAGAAATACATTCAGTTCTCATCAAAGAGATTCGTTCTTTTTAATTAATTAATTTATTTATTTATTTGGTTTTGGCAGCGCTGCGCACAGGCTTTCTCTAGTTGCCGTGAGTGGGGGCTACTCTTCGTTGCGGTGCGTGGACTTCTTGCTGCGGTGGCTTCTCTTGTTATGGAGCCTGGGCTCTAGACATGCGGACTTCAGTCGTTGTGGCTCACGGGCTCTAGAGCGCAGGCTCAGTAGTTGTGGCGCACGGGATTATTTGCTCCGCGGCATGTGGGATCTTCCCAGACCAAGGCTCGAACCCGTGTCCCCTGCAATGGCAGGCAGATTCTTAACCACTGTGCCACCAGGGAAGTCCCCAAAGAGATTCTTAATTCTCAGTAATGCTTTAGACTAGACCTCCAAAACATACACACATAACACACACACACACACACACACACACACACACACACACACTCTGGTTTCATTAATTCATCAGAACAAGTCAATGTCTAGTTAAAGACTTCTTGAATGTTAATGAATGAATAATTAATTTTAACTATATAATTAGCCTTTAAATGTGCTGAGACCCCCAGAGAGCATCTGAAAACATGCATGAGGAGATGATGAGCTAAAGCCGGAAACTTTTGATTAGGAAATGTCAAGCCACTTGACAATACAAGTCCCTTTCCCCAAAGGGGCCATGCCTTGACTGGGGGCCATGGTGTCCCCTCTTGTAGGGAGAATCAGCTTTGCCGGTAAACAGTCTTGGGGCCAGGAGTGAACATTCAGGCCATCGTGTAGGTACAGGAGAGACCAACGGAAGTAACAGGGTCAGATCTACACACTCCAGAAAGCTGTGGCAGCTCTTCAAAGCTGTCAAAGAATCTGGCAGGAAACTGCTGGGTTAAAGTGGCATGGAGCGCACATGACAGTCCTCCTTACTTTGCTTCTTGGCAAATTTGCAGAGAGGAGGTCTTATTTCCCCCTCTCATTCTGAATTACTGTCATTTTTTATCGTTTGCTTTCCTTGAGGGCTGCGGGTGACAGGGAGAGGGTGACAGCACCCACACAGCCTCCGTGATGCCTGGCGGGGGGTGGGCATATCACACAGCCAGCACAGCACAGCATGAATTTTCAGACTCCGGTTCTGTTCCAGCCCTTGCACTGGGGAGCCGAGATGTCGTTTCATTTGTCACAAATGTTTGGAGCAGTGCTCGCCCTTCTGTAGGGAGCAGAGGCAGAGAGGCGGGCTGGGTAGGGCCTCTGTCCCCATCACGGTTCTCAGACCGGATCTTTGAGCCTCACCCACCCAGTGGAAGAAGCACTGAGCCAGTGACAGCCAGTGGCTCGGTAGGAGCTGGGAAGGCAGAGACATAGATGATCTCCCCTTGAAAAGCAGGAGAAGAAAACACCAAGCAGAGAAGCGTCACTGTGTTCCCTCCCTGTGAGCCCTTAAGCTTCCAGCTGATGGCTCTGAGTTCTGAGGGGCTCTTCCCTCCCGTGCCAGCCTGTAATCTCTGTGTTGTTCCAACTCCAGTGCTGCCAATTACGCTGCAGCCTAAGATGTCACTCGGTCTCCCACCATCGCAGCTCCAATCCCCCGAATGCTTTTGGTCTAAATTGGGCTTCAGGTGGCCTTTTTCTCTTTCTGACCCCCTACCCTCAACCAGAAGCTGTGGCCATCTATGCCTAAATGTCTCCCAGACATGTAGGATAGGATGTGTTGAGGGCAAGAGATGTTTTCTGTGGAGGTGACTCGAGACCTTACAGGGCTATGCATCTCCTGGGAAAGAGAGAGATGAAACTGAACGACCCACCAAATCTTTTGAAACTGACGACTCTGGTCTGATCCTTCCACTTTTTTCATAACGCTGGGCTTCATGTAGAGCTGTAACCCCCAGTCTGAATCTCAAAGTAGTAGACAGAGCTGTTTCCATTTATTCCACAAGTTTTATGGGTAACATGGTCAGAGTAGTTAGGTCTGTGACCTTTGTCATCAGACTGTGTCAAGTCCAAATGCTGCTTTGATGCTTACCTAAGCTGGTCAGCTGTGTCCCTTACTTTACCTCTCAGTGCCTCCGTTTCCTCATTCCGTGGGGACGGCAGTAGTGCATCCATCTTTGCTCAGTTAAAAGGACTCAGTGAAATGAGATAATGTGTATAAAGTATTCAGGACTGGATTTGTCCCACAGAATGCATAAAAGTTGTAAGCTCCTTTGCTGTAAAATCTGAATTCAATTGCACACATCTGTGTGTCTTGAGCATTTGTTATGTGCCGGGCACTGCGCACACATCTCCTTATATAACATCGCTTTATTCCCAACAGCCCTCGAAGGGCAGGTAACGTCTGCTCCACTTTGCAGCGAGAAGAATGAAGCTCAGAAATACAGGTGCCTTGTTCCAAGTCTTTGAACACAAAGCCCACTCTTGAGGATGTCAGTGAGTTTTACATCTTTTCTTTTCAACAATGGGAACATTTTTCCTTCAGTGGGAAAGAGATCAAAGGCACAGGTCTTTGAGTCGGAGCAAGGAGAGCCCAGGGCCCTCGCTCCCTCCACCTCCCCCGCCCACCGGGAGCCACCGTGCCGGCCACTTCAGTAGCTGCCGGCCACGTGCGGCCATTTACACCAGAATCTAAATTAATGAAATGAAATAAAATTTAAAACTCAGGTTCTCAGTTGCACTAATCACATGTTAAGTGCTCAATATTTCCATCATCGTAGAAAGTCCTCCTAGACAATCCTGCCATAGAGGGTTTGCGTACAGAGTTCGGAAATACTGCCGATGAGCTCAGGCTGCCTTAGCCTCTCAGAACCTCACCTGCTCATAGACAACATAGGAGAAAATAATAATAATAAATTTCCCTACTGGGCATTTGTGAGGCCCCGGTGGGACGATGTATGTAAAATGCTGTGCACTTTTATCAAGCATTGTGCAAACAATGGCCTTGTCTATCAGAGGGCTGTGTAAGCCCCAGGATGTTTTTAAACATGCAGGTATCTGTGGCCATTGCATTTAGACCCCAGCTCTCTAGAATCATCAATGAGGGACAGAAGTCACAGTCCACATGGCCCTGTGGTTTCCTTCATGTGTTGTCCTCACTTTGGTCCTGACGTGGCCCTGAGACCACAGAGAGTCTCCCTGGCCAGACCGCTCTAAGAGCGTGGCCGCCAGCCACCCAGACAAGCCAGCGTGTGGTTGCTTTAACTGTCTTTTGCAGCTGTCCTCGCTCTGACTTGATGGCATCTTGCATTTGCAAACTTTGTTTTCCGAGAAAACTTCCCTTTTTCTTTGGGCTCATCCGGCTGTTTTTTGCTCAGCTGAAGATCTGTCATGAAATATGGTAATGATTTGCAGAAATCTGTGCCTGTCCGTAAAATATGAATTTAAACTGCTGTTGGACAACTCTCGTATGAATGCCAGGCACAGTTTTAGATTTCCATTGCAGAAATGCATCAGTGTGTGGTGGGTTAACAGGATGGGGAGGGCTTTCACCCCATGAATACCAACAGGTGGCCTTAACATTTGAATGTACCTATACGCACCTGTGTGTGTATTTGTTTGGTTTTTGAGGAATTGAGAGAAGAGAGTTGCAGGAATCTTAGAAAGTGTTACTAAAACCCCGGTTCTCGCCATCTCCATGGCAACATGAAGTATTGAGGTGGCAAGCACCCCAACTTCATTAAGAGTACACGTTGTCCATTTGTCCTGAAGTCCTCAGGGTACACAGGTTATCCAGAGTCTCACTTTCCCTCTTGAGATTGACAGAAGGTGACTCTTGGCTTGCAGAACCGTAGGATGCCACAGTTCAAAAGGACCGCAATGACAACCTCATCTCACAGATGAGAAACCAGCAGTGCCAAAGAAGGAAGTGACTTTCCGAGGTGGCACCATCATAGACGTAAATGTAGACTAGAACTCAGATCCCTTCCACCTGCTCCCCCGCCGCTCCTGTCACACGCCGTACTGCCATCATAACATAAACCAACCTTTAAAAGCCCCCCAACCTGTATTTGCATGGGTCTCAGCATTGCTGGCTGTCCAAAAAGGGTGTTTCCTCTTGGTTCGACAGCTCTGTTTGCCATTTCTGTTGACAATGCCCAGTTTTTCCCCCTCTTCCACTTGGATGATCTGATCCCCTTTTAATACTCTCAGAGTATAAAACTAAGCCTCCAGCCCTACAGCCCTGAGATGAAAGCTTCAGAGTCTTTCTGTTGGTGAGACAAGCCTTGTAGTCTTGCCCCATCTCTAACCATTACAGAAGCAAAAAATTAAAGTGAAGAACACAGCTGTAAACCTTCCAAATAGTTTTCTTCCCATAGGGAGTCCTTCAGCAGCTGTCTTTGGAAGGATGCAGCGTTTGACATCCTCTTCCTGCCACTTTTATTTTATTTTATTTTATTTTATTTTATTTTATTTTATTTTATTTTTGCTTCACTGTTGTATGTCTTCTTGTTAGGGAGTGAAGGGCAGTAAAGTTGAGGAAGTGTCAGGAAGTTGAGAACTCTCCCATTTAGTTTTCCTACCTACATTAGAGTTGAGATATCCATCCCCTGTATTCAAGGTTGATCATTTCAGCCTTGTTAAATAACTTTAAAAATTGGAAACAACATACATGCCCACCAATAAGGATGTAGGTCATGAATTAGACACAGCCGTGCCTTTGAGGGGATTACTGGGTGCTTGCCTTTTGGAGGGTGCTGACTGGGAGGGGTAAACAGGACTTCTGAGGTGATAGTGATGTTCTCTACTTCAGTCTGCATGGTGATTTCAAGGATGTACACATATGTAAAAATTTATCTAGTGCTTTATTCCATATAAGGTATACCTCAATAAAAATAAATGTACCAAAAAATTAAAAAGAGTGCTGTACACTGACATAGAAATACATTCACTATGTGTGGGGTTAAACGAGAAAAGAAAGCCATTGGTGAAATGGTTTGCGTGGTGTAATTATATTTGGAGAGTTGAAACAGGGTTGGCAAACTATGTCCCATGGGCCAACCTGTGTTTTGCAAATAACCTTTTATTGGAACAGAGTTGAATTCCTTCATTTATGCATTGTCGCTGGCTGCTCTCATGCTGTGTGTTAATTTCCTAGGGCTGTCATAACAAAGCATTACAAGCTGAGAAGCTTAAACGATAGGAATTTTTTGTCTCAAACTTCTGGAGGCTGAAACGCGGAGATCAAGGTGTCAGCAGGGCTGTGCTGCCTCTGAAGGCACTTGGGAAGGATCTGTCCGGGCCTCTCTCCTGGCTTCTGGTAGTTCCGAGGCTTGTGGCAGCATAACTCCAACCTTCACCTGGCGTTCTCCCTGTGTGCACGTCTGTGTCCAAATTTCCCCTTTTTATAAGGACATCGGTCATATTGGATTAGGAGCCCACCCTGCTCCATATGACCTCATCTTAATTACATGTGCAATGACCCCATCTCCAAATAAGGTCATATTTGGAGGTACTGGGGGGTTAGGACTTCAACATACGAATTTTGAGGAAACACAGTTCAGCTTCATGCTACAACAGAAAGCTGAGTAGTTGCACCAGAGACCAAGCCTAAACTTTATTATCTTGCCTTTATAGAAAAAGTTACCAACCCCTGTTTTAAAAGGAGTGTGTATGTATGTTTGTGTGTGTGTGTATATGAGGTGTGTGTATACACACATGCATATAAAATTTGGAAAGTTGTTCACAAATTTATTAACAGAGGTTGCCTCTGAGTTATGGAATTATAGGCAATTTTAATTTTAATTGTATTCTTAATATTTTCTGCATTATTTGGGTTTCTAAAATTTATTATGTAATAATTTTTATAATATAAATGAAACATGTTTCATAAACGTGTTTCTTAGGGCAGGAAGAGACATCATTCCTATTTAGTCTCTCTCCCCTTCCTGCACGAAACCATCTGATTCTCCTGTCCCTTAATGGTTTATTTTGTTCTAATGCAAACCTTTCTAAATAGGCCACTGCTCTTCACTGTTGGGAGTGCTAAGGGCAAACACTTGCAAACCAGCATATTTGACTGTTTACTCACTTGGGCATAAGGATTCTTCATGTCTTTATTTAACTGCCTCTTGAAACTTCGAGAGAAAAGGTTCTGGCTTTTATCTCCTCATTAAAAATAGATCCTTTTATGCTGATGGGATGGAGCCGTCATGAATCATCATCTCCCATGTGAAAGAAAGTGTGTGATGCTGGATCAGGCCTTAGGAGCTGGGCCCTGAGACGGTACCTCGCCTTCCCCGTGACTCCCTGGTTTCTTGTCATTGCAGGAAACTGGACGCTTTCATCTATGATGCTGCGGTCTTGAATTACAAGGCTGGGAGGGACGAAGGCTGCAAGCTGGTGACCATTGGAAGTGGGTACATCTTTGCCACCACTGGTTATGGAATTGCCCTCCAGAAAGGCTCCCGTTGGAAGAGGCAGATTGACCTGGCCCTGCTCCAGTTTGTGGGTGATGGTAAGACCTTGGTTGACCCCCTACTTCTGAGGGACTTGAGACCCTCACACTCTCTGTTTTCTAACTGGCTTTCCAGTAGATCTTTGGGTGGTGAGTTTGCTCACCAAAAGTATTTATCGAGTGCTGATCACATGATACCACGATTCTCGTAATGGAAACCAATTACAGACAACTCAGTAAATTAAAAGGAGTTTATTTTAAGGATGCAGAAGTGTCTATCTCAGTGAATTTAAGAAAGAGTTGAGCAAATAGGTTCAGAGGAAAAAACAGGAACCAGGACAGTCCTGGGGCCTCAACAGCAGGAATTCATAGGTCCTCTCTGTAGAGCAGTGGCTCTCAGTGCGGGCCAGGGATTTTGCCCCCCAGGGGATATTTGGCTGTGTTTGGAGATATTTTTGATTGTTATGACAGGGAGGCTATTTGATACCGGCATCCGTGGGTAGAGGCCAGGGGTGAGGGATGCTGGCAAACATGCTACAATGCCCAGGACAGGCCCCCACATCTCAAAACACAGAATTAATCTGACCCCAAACGTGAATAGTATCAGGGTTAAAAAACTCTGCTCTAGAGCAGTGACATTATGTAACAAGGCTACAATAAGTCCCAATCTCTATTTGCCAAATTCTAAATTTCAAATTCCAGAGGAAGGATTCCTGATGCATTTTGGGTCAAGCACTCTTTCTTGGACCCATCAGGAGTGAATAAGGGGTGGGGTTACGTTGTACTAACACAACAGCTCCAACTATTATCCTATGGAGGAATGAAGGCGAGCCAATCTCTATAAAGGGAACAGTGAGCAGAAATCCCACAGGTTTCCTCTACAGTCCACCTCTCGGCTGCCTATCGTGCAAAAAAAGGCTGTTTCCACCCTCACGGGGCTTACAGTCTAATGGGATGATGGTACTTCTCTACTCATAGCTGGTGATCTCACCGCAGCCCATTGTTCCCTAGCATGGGTTTTAGAATCCTCTTATGGCTCACGTGGCATGCTAGTTACCCTTGGACTTGCCAGAACTGAGACAGGAAAAGCAAAGGCAGCAGAGATGGCAGGTGAACCCTTAAAACTTGAGTAAGTGTGAGTAGGCAACAAAAGCTCAGGGCATCGGGCAGAAGCTGCCTTCAAGAACGGTGGAAGCTGTATTCGGAGATGGTGCCAGGACAGGCTACGCCTGTCTAGAGCTGGTAGGGGACAGCCTGGCAACCACCGTGGCCAAATACGGTATTGAAAGGGGCAGAGGTTAGTGCTGTGGTTGGTGTGAATTTGAACAGAGTGCATAATGCCTTATAGTCTCTACTCCCAGAATTAAACCCCGGATTCTCACAATGCCATCAAGAAATCTAAGTGTGCTTTATATTTCTCTCCCAAACGAAAGCATCTGATTCTTTGAATTCCCTATAGGGCATTTGTACCTTCCTCAGATCAAGAGCCGTGTTCTCTGCTGTGTCATAGTGATTTGTGGCTGTGTTGCTCAGCTGTTGCTGTGAAATCTTGGAGGTACACGACAATAGCATGTATTTTGCTCGTGGGAGCACAGATTGAGTGGAAAAGCTCTGCCTCAGGCCGTGGTGGCTCCCCTGATGCCGCAAGACCATGGGTCATCTCTGTGGTCTCTGTTCCACCTATGTTTATTCTGGGTCTCAGGCTGAAGGGGCAGCACCTACCTGGGAAAAACTCTTCCCTTGGCTATGATGAAGGCAAAGGAAAAAACACCTACCTGCACGTGCACATTTCAAGTCTCTGCTTTGTCAGATCCACGTCGGCTAACACCCTTCTGTCCAAAGTAAGTTCTATGGTCAAGCCCAAAGTATACTCTGGAGGTATACTCTGCCTTGTGTGGAGGAGTTTGGGAGTTAGATGACAAGGCCTGTGGATACAGAGAGGAGTGAAGCACCCCTCCACCACAGTGCTTGACTAAGCACCTCCACGTGGGGTGCGGTTCTCGGTAAACGAGAGTCTTGTTTCCAGCAGTAAACACTACAAAATCTTGAGCATGACAGGTGACTGGTCAATGAAGGACTGAATGGATAAATACATGCATGGATGAATGGTTGGTGTCAGGATGCATTTCATTTGACAGGAAACTTTTAAATATGATGGGTAGCTGTCAAATAAGTCAGTTCTAACTCTAGTCCTACCTACCACTGCTGTCACTCTTGCAGCATCTATTATGAAATAGCAACATATTTGGGGAATAGAATATGCCAATCACCATACCGGATGCATTACATGTGTTCTTTAATTTAATATTCGTTAACAACTTTATGAAGTTAAATATTGCTTATACTCATTTTACAGAGGAGGAAACTTCAGCTCAGCGGGCTTGTGAGTCCCCTAGTGAGTAAGTGGCAGTCTCTACTTAAGGGGCCTTACTCTGGACGGGGTCGATCATGTAAGACTCTTGTTTCATTCAGTTCTCTAGGATGTCTATCAAAGTTGGCTAATCAGATGCTTGAGATATATAGATACTTTAGGAAAAAGTAATTGTGTATGTGTGAACAATATCTATTGTCCCATTTACAAATGCTTCTGTGAAAGGGGTAATTTTTCTTAGCCTCAGTTTACTCATCTTCAACTAAATGCAGAAATATTTACCTGATAAGGTTGTCATGAAGCCAAAATGAGAGGTTCTATGTAAAGAGCTAGCTAAGTACAGCCACCTGGAAATAGAAATGGTTCAATCAATGCTAGCTGTTGCCATCGTCACCCCCAGCGCCATCAACGCCATCATCACCCTGCTTCCCCTCCCCCTCCTCGTCGTTGTTGTCCATCCACAAATCCAGCATTCAGCACAGCCCGGTTAGCGTCGTGGTTTTGATAATAAGGTCAAGTTAGCATCATGGAAATGCGGTGCTGAACAGAAAATGTCCTCTTTGTGGCAAATTAAAAAAAATAAAAAGTAAAGGCAGCCAGATAAGCCAGAGGTGTGTTCTTTGTACGAGCACAGCATCCAAATTCTTGGAGATATTTTCTGTCCCGACTCGTGGCTTTTCTGGTCAGACTCTCTGGGCTGGAAAATGTGTCTTCACAGCTTCATCTTTAGAGACCGCCTGGGGGCAAAGACATTGGAGAGAAAATGATGTTGCTCCAGGGGGCGTCTTAAGATAATCTTCTCGGAAAGCGTGTCCAGTTCTGAATATCTCTCTAGGAGTAAATACATGAATTAACACATCTGCGTAAATATTTCACTTATCTCAGGCAGCTTCAGCAGGATTAATTATGCTTTGAAATTAGACCTGGAAAGAGCACAGTGCTGAGCGGTCCCCAATTATTATTCATCCTCTGGAATGGAGTGTTTATCTCTTGTTATAGAGTAGCTTCGGTGGACGATTACAAGTCTAATGAGTGTCAAAAGTATAAAAAATTTTCCTAATGAGCTGTGTAAGTATAACCTTTGAATGGAGTGTTTGGTTATTGTGAAACCTCCTATGTGAAGCCTGCCAGGCATTTCCCTAGGAAACAGGCTACTGATCTCCCTTAAGAGACGCACAGGGTCCCAGTAAGACCTTTCCTTCCTTTTCCTGTCTAACTGTCGTGTTCTTTCTGGAACAGTGGAGTGCACCATGAGGACACTCAAAGGTACTTTTCAGCATTGATCATCAATACCCAACGTTTACTGAGAAACACACATTCTCAGGCACTGACGTTCCAAGAAGGCGATCTCATGGTCTTTTCCTTCTTTCTTTCAAGGAGCTTACAGTCCAGTTGGTTGCCAATGTATGAAACTAAAATATCTAATCTCAAAGTATGAACATATTTGTAATAATGCATATATATCTATGAGTTCATATATACTATATATGTGTTTATATATATACATACCTATATGTACTCTTTGGTATCTTGGGTAGGTGAGAGAATGCTCAAGGAGAAATATGAGATATATCAGCTTTTTTTTAAATGGAAGAATGAAAAGACAGAATAAGTCATAAAGAAAACAAGTAAGATCTAGACAAAGATAAGAATAGGCCAGAGTTCACAAAGCCACGTTCATTAACTTATCCTGCGACCAGCAAGTAACTGGTGGGTCCCTGTTATCACCCTGGCACCTAAAAGCTGACAGCTGAGTGAGAACATAAAGAATGAGTAAGTCTGGGACCTAAAAAAAATGGCATTTCTGGTTTCAAAGGGGAGGTTGAACAGGAGATCTCTTAGGCCCCAGCAATCTCATGGATTTCGTAATTTTTTATGTGATTCTGGGATTTGAAGAGTCAGAAGGAAGATCATAGAGGTTAAAAGCACTTTCGATGTATAGAGGCCAGCAAAAAGATATCAGGGAGAACAAGATGATATAATAATATTATTCAGAAACAAGCGATGCTGAGAAAATAGAAGGAAACCATTGTTTTTTAAAAATTTATTTATTTTTGGCTGCATTGGGTTTTCGTTGCTGCGCAGAAGCTTTCGCTAGTTGCGGCGAGCGGGGGCTACTCTTCGTTGCGGTTCACTGGCTTCTCATTGTGGTGGCTTCTCTTGCTGCGGAGCACGGGCTCTAGGCGCACGGGCTTCAGTAATTGTGGCACACAGGCTCAGTAGTTGTGGCGAACGGGCTTAGTTGCTCTGGGGCATGTGGGATCTTCCCGGACCAGGGATCAAAGCCGTGTCCCTTGCATTGGAAGGTGGATTCTTAACCACTGTGCCACCAGGGAAGCCCTATCATATACTTCTATAAATTATTTATATGGTGTATTCCATTGCACTTATGTTTAGGTATATATGATAGATATCATATGTAAATATTTGAAAGATATGACACATGTATCTCTTGTATTCATATTGTATTCTAGGATAACCAACTCAACCTATTTTGCTGGGACCCTCCCAGTTTTAAAACTAGCTAGTGACCCCAATTATGTCATACTTGGGCATATATGAGAAATATCATATATGAAATGTTTTCAAGATTCCATCTATATCATTTCAGTTGGATAGGTGCATTGGGTTCCCTTTGTCCCTTTTGTACTGCAACTTTGCAAGCAATCGCCTTAAAGACTCATTCAAATTGATAACATCAGAAAGAACCACACCCTCTGCTCTTGTGTCAATAAGGAACCTTGCAGCGATAGACTCCAGAGCTTTGGAAAGCACCACGCCAGGGTAAGATGCTCACAGGTCTTGGAGTGGGGGAGTGCTGGGGGGGGTAGTCAGTGGAGAATCCCCCTCCCTGCTTCCGGGTGGGTCAGTGTTAGTGTTCCTGATTCCTTTATTTGTCGGAGGCTCTTCCACTGAAGCTCGCAGGATGGCTTTTGATGGTGAGAGACCCCGTGCTGCCAGCCAGAGTCGAGGGTGTTTGTGTGATTGCAGAAGTTCTTTGTGTATCTAATTAGGATTCTCATAAATTGCTCTGAGCCACTGGATGGGTTGCTAACATCCTCAGCACTGTCCTCATCCAGCTTCCCAGCTTAATATTTTGGGCCAACATCCGAGTCTCAGGGAGAGCTCGACACCCCTGCAGCCTGGGTGGTGAGGCACCCATGCTTCCACTCTGAGGATGGGCACATCTCTGCGTGGCTTTTGCAGCCCGTCTTCTTAGGGCTGGCTTAGGAAAGGTATGGCATGTGGGTTGAGGAAATCACTGAAGGCCACTTCACTCCTAAATATTTTCCCTGCTCGGCTGCCTACAGTATTTGAAATTCCACCATTTGGAATTTTTTTCAGGTAAGCGTGGATTTTTCCATGCAACCCCCTTTAAAAATGGAGTCCCTTCTTACATCTTCTCCTGAACCCATTTCCTACTCTGATATCTGACCCATCCTTCAGCCCATGTACTCCTCCATTTCCTTAAAGACTACAGCTCTAGATATGCTTATAAACTATAAACTCCTTTAGCTCCATGCTTACAGCATTCTTGTGGCATTTAGCAAACCAACACATAAAAGGGGTGCAATGGAAGGTTCTGCAACTTCCTAGCTGCATGGCCAATCTATTTCTCTGAGTGCCAGGTTCCTCATCTTTAAATTGGAGTTGTTTAAGGATTGAGTGTGAGAACAAACATAAAGAAACTAGGCCGGTGCTTGGCACACACTAGACGCCTACTCCTTGCTGTCCTCTCCACGTCCCCTGTCCCCTGCCGTGCCCTGCACTGTCAGTCCCTGGAGGGCACACCCTTTCACGTCCATTCTTGTTGCCCTTTCGTTTCCCCTAGGACTCGTTCCTGAGCTTCGCACATAGTAGGTGCTCAAATAAAACTCCGTGGATGAATGAATAAATGAATGAATGGATTTGAAAACACCACAGATATACTTTGGGGGGGCTTATTTCATTAATTAAATATCTTCTCTGATGAAGGGGATGTTTTCTTCTTTGGGAAGGACATCAGGTGTCTCTAGGGAAGAGACCCAAAGAGGTAATCACTAAATCACTGTTCAGTCTGACAATCTTCCCAAACCTCTGACCCCCATGTTCACTATGAGACAGGCAAGTTCTTCTGTTGTCTAATTTGTGTGCTATAGTAAGCAAATATCTCTGTTTTACTTTTTCTTTTTAACGCAATTTTTCTGGGAGAGATAATCAGCAAGATTAGATATTCCCTGGCTTTTAGAACCGGAGTGGATCGTAAATCGTTGGTGAGTTTGTGGTTTGTAATCAAGGAGGTGAATGAGAGAAGGAGTGTTTTCCTTAGGGTTTGGCAAACTATGACCACGTCTCCAATCCAGCCACTGCCTGTTTTTGAAAGTGAAGCTTTATTGAAACACAGCCACATCTGTTCATTCAGGTATTGTCTGTGGCTGCTTTCACTACCATGGCAGAGTTGAGTTGTTGCAACAGAAGCTATAGGACCTGCAGAGCCCCAAATATTTACTATCTAGCCCTTTATAGAAAAAGTATGATGACCCTGGTCGTAGACTGTCTGGAGAAAGACAAAGAAAGGCAGAGAAGACTTGAAATTGTAGGTTCTTCCGAGGGAAGGGAAAAGATTTAGATGGAAAAAGGAAGAAAGAGGCAGATAGGAAAGAGGGACAGGGAATACGACGGGAAGAAAGGAAAGAAGAGCAGGAATAAAATGATAAAGGGATAAAGGAGAAAAGAATGGTCCAAAACGAAGGACAGAGGAAGAGATAGGGAAAAAGAGGAGGAGGAAAAGGAGAGATGAGAGGGCAAAGAAAGGCAGGATGGGGAGAGGAGAGACCAGAGAGAGCAGTGTGCTGGGACTAGTCAGGCAATATTCAGCCTGGGCATCTAGAGCAGGCTGGTTTGTTCATCTGAGCCATTAGCCATATTGAAGATGACACTGAACAAGCTGGCAGCCGTCCGCTACCCCTTCTCGGCTCCTTGGTGGAGCTGGGCACATACCCCCGGCTGACTCACTCCTGCCTCGGAGAAGTCTAATCTGTCTCCTGCTGGCCTCCCCTGCCCTCAATTCTTCATGACATAGGCCCCTGTGTCCTCAGATGACTCAGCAACACCCTATGTCAACCAGTAGCCTCGGACCATTTTAAGAGATAAACACCAAAATAAGGATGGGGGATGTGTGGGAGAGGAGGTGCCGAGAATCTGGGAACTTACTTGGAGGGGGGAAGAGACAGTTTTCCATGACTCTAAATGGAAGTCATTCAAAGCTACCATTATCATTGTTATGTTATTTTTATGGACGTTTATAATGACAGGTAACACAGAGGGATAACTATGGGTCATAAAATAATCTGTCTTTATATGTATTAATTTCATACAGTCCTCACGGTGATTCAGTGACCTGAGTTATGATTACAACTCGCTGTCTACAGGTTGAGGAAACTGAGTCACAGGAAGGTTAAGTAACGTGTCAAGCTAGTATGTGGCCAGTCTGACCTGGGCAAGCAGGCTCCAGGGCCTTCGTTTGAACCATTATGCTGTATGGCTTCTCCTTTATCTGCCGTAACCCTCCCAGACATCTCATAAGGCAGGCGTTACCACCTGGGAAGGGGCAAAGCTGTGATTTAAACACAGGTGGGTCAGCATCCAGCCTCTGTTCCTTCCTCTTTCACTGAAGGAACAGCATGGTTCGCCTTTAGGTGATACTGGGCAAAATAACTTGGCGACAGGGATTGAGGGTGGGAGAGAAAGTGACCTATGTTTTTTCCATCTTTCCACGGAGAAGGAGACTTGTCCATGCCCCAGGCACTGGCACCATGGGAAAAGACTCAGCCTAATTTTTGAGATCATTCAACCCTGGCAGTTTGGGGAAAACTCAGGACCCAGAAGCAAGAGATGAGAAGGAATGAAACAGGGACAGGATGTAATTAAGAGGAGTCAGATGTTTGGCCCCAATACAGGCTTGCAGAGCAGCCTCTCCAGGTTCACAAGGACCGTCTTGGTTGCTGGTATTTCTTGCTCCCCACAGAGGTCCTCGGAGCTGCATAATCCCCAGCATTTCAGAAAGTTGTTGTTCCTTGCTTAACGTATTTTAATCAAATTGAGACTTCAAAGGTGGAAATCACAGTTTGGGCTGAGCAAGTCTACTCTGTAAATCACAGACTTTGTAATCAAGTTAGCAAAGGCCAGGGACCATAGACAAAGCCCCCCAATTTATTCACACATTTGCTCATTCACTCATTCGTTCTCCCTCTAGACATTCATCAACAAAGAATAACTGAGCAGCTTCCAAGCTCCAGGTGGTGGGACATAAAAATGCTTAAAGGCTTTTGCTCTGTTGCCTTCACAGTCACCTTACTTACAAAGATGCTTTTGGCACTTCTGTGTTCATCAGACTCACTTGGGGAGCCTGTTGAAAGTACAGATACCTAATTTTTCACCCCACAGGGCATTCTTACATCTTCTCGGGTGATTCTAATACACGATAGACTTAAGAACCACTCTTTAGAATAACAGTATTTAGCATTTAGAAGCCTCTGATTAGCAGGTACTGGATATCAATGTCAGTGGCCAATAGACCCCACCCATTTGGAGTCTATGAAGTTGGATGTTGGCCCTGTGTTTTATTCATCCTCCTTCTCTCAGGTCTCCTACTTGAGTTTCCATATCCAGAGACCTTGGTGATTGTGAAAACCCAAGGAAGAAATGGTGTGGAGCTGTGTCAGCCTGCACGCTGACCACAAAAAGGAACATAGGAGATACTGGGTTAGACTGTTAACAGAAGTAGTCAAATAGGCTTGAATGTTTCTCATTCAGAAAGGAACAAAATAGACATGAAAGTGTTTGTTGCTTCCAAAGATTTCGTTGTCATGTATTGACCATAATAACAGCATTAAAAAAAAAAAAAAAAAAGCAGGCAAGACTGAAAGACCCACATTTGGGCAGAAAATGAGCCAGTGTTTCTATTGATTAAATTAGATCTGGAACCAGGTTTGGATTGGATGTTTGTCCTGATTCCTTACACATGCAGATGTGGTCTCATTGGAAACCACCAGGGACATGTGGCCGGAAACCATTACTGATGAGTTGACTGAGTCTGATTTTTTCCTATGGATTTCATTAATGCTCCCACTCTATGTGGGTGACTTTTACATGTACCCAAACCTCATTTATACACAAAATAGCAGCTTTGATGATATATACCCAAAGGCGGTGATGATTAAAATGAACGTTTGATGCCCAGCAACTAAGTCACTTTGAGCCTCCTATGACCTAAAAACGAAGTCCAGGGCAAACTACTCATTCGGAAATAAAATGTTTTCAAAGGAAGAAATGTGTCAATCCTAAGCATAGAGTAGCAATAAAGGACTTAACTGCTCCTTCACTGGCCTGTGACCAGATGGTACCATAGAAATTAGACTTGTTTATCTCCCTACTAATTTTAACTAGAGACATATTTGGAATAATAATGGAACGGCACTTACTGAAGAAACAGATAAAATCCATAAATATCCTGGAGAGCCATTGACTCTCCCTCTCTGTTAAAGCTCTGAGGGTTTTCATCTGTGTAAGTTCACAGTGAATTTCCCGATAGGTCTCTTGAGATCCAGAGTTGCAGTGTTTATTATCAATCTGACACCAGGATTAGAACAAGGTCAGCGGTGCCATATTCCTGCCTGACAAGCAGTGAATCAGTCAAACCAGGGAAAGTCAAATGTTGAGAGAACCATCAAAGGTGAAATGAAACATAATGAATGGTTTGCTGGTAAGTCAAACACTGATGTCACAGACCCTTATGTAGGATTTACGGGATGGATAAGCAATGACCTCAAATCCCTCTCGGTCTACATTTTTTTAAATAAATTTATTTATTTTTGGCTGCGTTGGATCTTTGTTGCTGCATGCAGGCTTTCTCTAGTTGCGGCCAGCAGGGGCTACTCTTCCTTGTGGTGCGCGGGCTTCTCATTGCAGTGGCTTCTCTTGTTTCAGAGCACAGGCTCTAGGCGCGTGGGCTTCAGTAGTTGTGGCACGCAGGCTCGGTAGTTGTGGTGCACGGGCTTAGTTGCTCTGAGGCATGTGCGATCTTCTTGGACCAGGGATCGAAGCCGTGTCCCCTGCATTGGCAGGCGGATTCTTAAACACTGTGCCACCAGGGAAGTCCCAGTCTACGTTTTTTTGAACACTTTAATTTGGAAAGGCAATATAATATACACATAAAATCACCCCAACCTACTACCTTAACATAATCGTTTTCAAGTTATATATTACCTTCTGAACCTTGTTACTTACAGACACATTTCTTTAAATAAGTATAATTATTGGTTATATACACTTTTATGTTCTACTGTTTTCATTTACCAGTATATTTTAAACATTTTTGCATGGCGTTACATAATCTGGTCCTCACAGTTATTTTAATTTTTGCCTAAAATACCATAATCATTATTAAGCCATAATTCATTACATTATTTTCCTAACGTTAAACACATCATTTTTTTCCTAATGTAGATAATGCTGGAATGAACATCTTTCTGCCCATTGTTTTTCTCTTTTGAATTGTTTATTTGTAACAATCTCTTAGATGTAGATTTTGAAGGGTTAATGGCTGTAAACATCTCTAGGAGCCTCACTCTGTAGTCTCATATTAATGCCCCAAAGGTTTGTCTCCATTGAAAAGTGCTTCTAATAATGAATCAATGGACCAATTTTACAATAACCTAGCAGCATCGAGTGTTACCATTTGTTTTGATATTTTAGGAGGTGCAATGTTGCCTTAATTTGAATTCCTTCAAATACTGGTGAAAATGGGGGAAAAAAGTGAGTTGTCTTTTCATCTTTTGGGGGCATTTAACTATTTTTACATACAAATTTTAGTGGATATTTTGTATATCCTGGTAATTTATTACAACTTTGGTGGTACCATTTCACACACAAAAAAATCATAAATGTAGCAGCTTGGCATGCAGTTAAGAACAAAGGCTTTGGGTTCAGATATAAGAACTGACCTTTACCAGTTCTATGACCTTAGGAAATTTACTTACCCTTTTTTTTTTTTTTTTTTTTTTTTTTGCGGTACGCGGGCCTCTCACTGTTGTGGCCTCTCCCGTTGCGGAGAACAGGCTCCGGACGTGCAGGCTCAGCGGCCATGGCTCACGGGCCCAGCCGCTCCGCGGCATGTGGGATCTTCCCAGACCGGGGCACGAACCCGTGTCCCCTGCATCGGCAGGTGGACTCTCAACCACTGTGCCACCAGGGAAGCCCTACTTACCCTTTTTAAGGGCCAGTTTCCTCCTCTTTCAATTGGGGATTGTAATGGCACCAATCTCACCAAGTTAAATAGTATAATTGGTATATACCCATCAAACAGTAGGTACCCACTAAATATAATAGATGATAACAATGATTAAATTGGGATTTATTCTTGTTCATATATATATTATTTTGTAATCATTTTATTTCCATTTTTGATTGCTTAAATCAGGATCCTGCAAATTATGGCCCACATTAGCCCATTGCCTGTCTTTGTAAATAAAGTTTTATTGGAACACATCCCATCCATTCATGCACTTTGTGTTTTTATGGCTGCTTTCGAGCTGCAAGGTCAGAGCTGAGTAGTTGTGACAGACACTATATGGCTCGTAAAGCTGAAAATATTTACTAATTAGTCCTTTACAGAAAAAGATTGCTGACCTCTGGCTTAAATTATAAAAGTAAAACATGTCTTGTTAAATAATTCCAATAATATGGAAGAATTTGACATAGCTCATGCCCCTTCATCCTTTAAGACATTTTTGTTAAAAAAAAAAAGTTCATATTTCTTTAAAAATGAGGTTTTTATTGTCTGTTTAGAAAGTCAACTTCCTTCCACTTTCTTGTTATTCCCTCTTTTGACCCCCAAAGTGGAAGAACACCTTAGACCTCTACTATGCCACTCTTCTTTTTTTTTTTTCCCCCTTCTGTGGACTGTAATACACAGTCAACCTTGGTATCAGTGGGGACTGGTTCCTTTGGTTCCCTCAGTTACCAAAATCCACAGATGTTCAAGTCCCTTATATAAATGGAGTAGTATTTGCATATAAGTTATGCACATTCTCCCACATACTTTAAATCATCTCTAGGTTACTTTTAATACCTAATACTATGTAAATGCTATGTTAATAGTTGTAAATACAATGTAAATGCTATGTAAATAGTTGCGGCTGCACTGCAAATCAAAGTTTTTCTTTTTGGAACTTCTTGGAATTTTTTTCTGAAAAATTTTCAATTTGTGGCTGGTTGAATCCGGGGATGCAGAACCCGTGGATACAGAGGGCTGACTGTACATTCATTATATTGCACAGATCTCAGTGCCCAGTTAAATTTTTGTATATCTGTGTAACTACCACCCAGATTGAGACCTAGAACATGACCAGCGCCCCAGAAAGGTCCTTCGTGGCCTCGTACAGCCAATATCGCTCCCAGAGGTAACTGCCATTCTGCCCTCCATGGTCATGGGTAGGTTTTGCCTTCTATTTAACTTTAAATAAGTGGTGGAATCATACAACATATATTCACTTGTGTCTTTTATGACTTGGATCTGTATTACTGCATTACTAATCAGAGCTTACTGTTTTTTTCATTACTACATGGTATTCCATTGTACAAATACACTGTAAGTTATTTATACACTTGCTATTGATAGACATTTGTGTTATTTCTCATTTTTGTCTTCTTTGAACATACTTGCACATATTTTTGGTGCATGTAGGCACTTAATTGTTGGGGAATACACCAGGGAATGAAACTGCTGGGCCATAGGATGTACATATACTCCACTTCAGTAGATACTTCTAAAGTTTTCAGAAGAAGTACAACCAATTTACATTCCCACCAGCAGTGCATGTGGCTCCCCTAATTTATTTTTTTGTTGTTCTTTAATTTTTCTAATTTAATTTTTATTTTATATTGGGGTATAGTTGATTTACAATGTTGTGTTAGTTTCAGGTGTACAGCAAAGTGGTTCAGTTATACATATACATATATCCATTCTTTTTCAGCTTCTTTTCCCATACAGGTCATTACAGAATATTGAGTAGAGTTCCCTGTGCTATACAGTAGGCCCTTGTTGGTTATCTATTTTATATATAGTTGTGTGTTTATGTTAATCCCAACCTCCTAATTTATCCCTCCCCCCTCCTTTAATTTCTGAGTGCCCTGTTTCTACCTTCCGTGAGAGAGAGAAAGCAGGCTTGTATAACTGAATTCTCGGTGTGTTCCTCAGGGTCTGTGTGGTTGGTTGTTGTTGTATGATCATAGCCAATAGCTGAAAGACCCAGATTCCATTCCCAGCTTCTTTATCTTGACTTCAGCTGCATCGTAGCGGAATGGGATGAGAGGATCGTCACGTCTGTCCCAAACACCCTCCTGCGTTGGAATCTGAACCTGACTACTCCCCTACCCCACACACTCTCCCAGGCATCTCTGGCCATGGGCTCACCCCCGTCTGGTACTTCAGACTTGGGATACAGGAGAGGAAGCCAGAGGAGCACCACCACCATTAATAGGGAGAGGAGGCTGTCATCAAATGGGATGGGCGAGCTCTCGTAGGGCCCAGCCCAGCCCTCCAAGTCACCCCACCACGCTCCACAGAAAGAGAAACCGGGTCTTCTTCTGCTTTAGTTGTGGATAGCTCTGACAACAGGTACAGGATCCTCCCTATAAGGGCTTCATTTCTCCCTTCTGTTCTTCTCTTTCCTCTTTCTTCCCTCTCTGCTCCTCCATTTTCTCTCCTCTCTTCTTTCCTTTTTACTCTCTCCTTCGCTTTCTCCTTCAAGCCACAACCAAGTCTTGAGTGCCCACTAAGCTCCCTGCACCGTCCTAGGCATTGGGAAATGCAGATAAATGGACAGTGGGTGTGATCGCTTTGCTTAAGGATTTTACAGTCTCAGAGAGCTTGTTGGTAGCACTTCAGTTAAAAAGGAACTGAAAGGCGGTGATGTCATGTTACTTGCTGAAAGAAAGAAGATATTTCTTGGCACGGGTTGTTGGATTATTGCTATCTTTTTCTTTTTTTCCCTTACATTCACAGCCTTTTAAAACACAAGGATCTTTCTGTGATATTAAAAGGCCCTCACACTCTTACACAGTGAGTCATAGGATTTTGAGGACTATTGATGGAGAAAATGTGCAATGTCAAAAAGTTACTATGAATCCATTTATGCTCGCAAATGCATACTCCTTTACATTTATAGCAACTTGACCGTCTATAGGCGTGTGAAGCTGACTCCAGAAGGGCTTGGTACACAGGATTTCCTGGACTTCTTGCCGTTTTTCTGCAGTCTTCCTCCAGAGAGTTATATTTCGCCAACTCCACCCTCTAATGGAAAATTGTGACCATGTACGTTGTTTGATGCTTGATGGAGTTGCCCAATCCTCTCTCCTCTTTTTCCTTTTTCTTCTTCGAGAGACACAGGTTGGGGACCTGTGTGCATAAAATTCCCCAACACCAACTTGCACGGCTGATCAGGTGGCCTATGAAATCTCAGCCAGATGGCGACAGGCAGCAGTGAGTTCTGCAACACTTGAGCTCCATCCGCAGAGCAGAGACCTCAGTTGGAAGGTGGTGCTAAAACATTTATGGCAAAGACAGCCCGTGTCTGCATCTAACTGGGTACATTTAAGCCTAGCCCTATTTTTATTTTGGTTTTGTGACTTCTCAGCATTATACAGAAATGGAATATTCTGACATTTAAATAAGGGAGATTTATCTTCCAAATTCAGTCTATTTGTGTCCAGAATCTTGTACTATTCCTCTCCTCCCCCCAAAGGTACTTTTTTCTCTCTAGCAAATTGTTCAATTTAGAGATCATGGATACAGAGGTCCTAGGCTATGGAATGCCATTATTTCCAGATCCAAGGTCATCTGGCTTTTAATCTAGAGTGTGGTAGCGAAGCCAAGGCCCCCCAAGGTCAGTGATCAGAAGGTCTGGCTGACCTCACTCTGTTCCAAAGCCACAGACTACATCCCAGCTCTGACCAGCAGCTTCCTTCCAGGGCAACTGGTAAGGAAAGGACTTGGTCTCAGTGCTGCAGCCCCCAACCACCATCACTCCCAGGACCACAGCTCAGAGCTCACAGAGACCGGATCTGTTCTCACTGAGAACATAAGCCTGTTGATGAGGGTGCCCTATATTTTCTACAAAGAAAGTTGTTCCTTTGCCATTCCAATTCCATTCGGGCTTCTCAGAAACCCAAAGTGGCCGGTCCCTGGGGAAAGACATGAAACAGGATTGAAACGGGGTCAGTTTCCCTCTCAGTGTTCACAGCAAACCCTAATGGGATCAGCAGCAACATCCCCCTGACGCCTTTAGGCTGTAGACGGAAGGTGCATCTCTGTGGGGGCCCACTGGACTCTATCACTGGCATCTTCGATTGGAACTTGCTTTCCCCAAGAGTCAGCCTTGATTTCTGTGTTTCAGAAACTATGCCTGACCCCTTTGCCTGGGGTTTCACAGATTCCTTCCTCTCCCTAGCTCTTGCTGATCCTCGGACCAGTAGATCACAAGCTGATCAAGGAGAGGAGACTTGTGTCATCTACAGTCAACACAGTTTTATGGACCACCTACTATGTGCCAATTCCTGTGCCAGGGACTGGGGATACAGGAAGAATAAGACAAGATCCCCACCCTGAATAAACTCACCTCCCAATGGGGAGAACTTAGAAGCAAGTGGCAGTTATATTCCAGTGTGACAGGTTCTCTATTGAGGAGATATCCAAGATGTCATGGAAGGAGAAAACATAGTCTCATATTCACATCCCTGTGCATTCAGGGAAGACTTCCTGGAGGTGGAGACCTCTGAGCTGGACCCCAAAGATAGCCATTGCCAAGTTTTCAGCACGATACCATGCAACTGGTAGATCCAGAGTAAATTGTTATGGGTGGTGGTGATATTAATAACAGTTTACAATGGATCCTCATCAGCAGTTTCTTACAGGTGACTTTCTCCCAGTCACTTCAAAGCCTGGGAGCAGGAGAGTTTAGTCTGCCTGTACTGCCTGCCTCTGAGACCAGGGGAGGACCCTGACAGATCTGTATCACTGGGATAGAATTTACTGGTGACCTTCTTGCACACTATAGCACCATTGTTCAAATTTGCCATTCCTCACCCACCTGTAACAGCCAATCTTTTTTTTTTTAACTTTTTATTTTATATCAGAGTATAGCCGATTAACAATGTTGTGATAGTTTCAGGTGCACAGCAGAGGGACTCAGCCATACATACACATGCATCCATTCTCCCCCAAACTCCCCTCCCATCCAGGCTGCCACATAATATTGAGCAGAGTTCCCCATGCTATACAGTAGGTCCTTGTTGGTTATCTGTTTTAAATATAGCAGTGTGTACATGTCGATCCCAAACTCCCTAACTATCCCTTCCCCCCACCTTCCCTCCTGGTAACCATAAGTTCGTTCTCTAAGTCTGTGAGTCTGTTTCTGTTTTGTAAGTAAGTTCATTTGTATCATTTCTTTTTAGATTCCGCATATAAAGGATATCATTCGCTATTTCTCTTTCTCTGTCTGACTTACTTCACTAAGTATGACAATCTCTAGATCCATCCATGTTGCTACAAATGGCATTATTTCATTCTTTTCAATGGCTGAGTAGTAGTATTCCATTGTGTGTGTGTGTGTGTGTGTATATATATATATATATATATATATATATATACCACATCTTCTTTATCCATTCATCTGTCGATGGACATTTAGGTTGCTTCCATGTCTTGTAACAGCCAATCTTACACGTGGTTTCCAATTACAGGCCAGGACTGCAAAAACATGGACAGCAAGTGAAGAATCTTGGGTCTACCAGGCATACAGCTAGTCTCATCCAATGGCTCCACCGTTCCCAGGACACCCCAGATCCTTTAGCACAAAAGCTGAGTCCTTTGCCATCTGGCTCCTGCCCTTCAGGCCTCTCCTTTGATGGCTCCTTTCTTCTCCCAAATTTTGAACCATCCTCTGATGGCAAAACATTCCATGTTTCTTGCTACCTCCAGCCCTATGCAAATTCAGTCGTCTCATTTTGCCGTAACTACTGGTTTGCAGGACTGTCTCTCCAGCAGGACTCTGAGCTGATAGAGGCCAAAGACTATGTGTTATTCATCTCTGTGAAAATACAGAGATGCCGATCTCGCACTAAGTGCTTTAGTAATGTTCTTTTTACAATGGATGAACGAATGAGTGAATGAATGAGGGAGGGAGTAAGGCACAACCCAATGAGGTCCTCAGAGACCCCCAAAGCATTCGCTTCCTTGACTGGGAATGAAACAGAACATCAAACCCAGCTTCTCAAAACCACACACTGTTCCTTTCCATACCATCACTGCCTAGGGTCAGGGGCTTTGGCCAGAAACCAAGAAAAAAAAAATGTAGATGTGTGCCTGCAAGGGTATATGTGTGGGCTGATTTTAGAAGATGTATTTCAGCAAATTCTCAGGCCCTGGACAAAACCTAAGGGGTACAGGTTCAAAATGGACTTTTTATAACCGACCTCGGGGGAGGAATGCTGAGGCAGTCTGAAGGCTAGTCCATTGCATGCTATAAAATCCTTTCCCGAAGCAATCCCCTTAGCACTCACACAGCCTCACAGACTAGAATGAAATCTAATCTGAAAGACAACTGCAGTCCCTCTGGAAGCAGAGGACGAGTCTGAGGGCAGAGAAGGAACTGATTTCTCTGACTTTGGACGTAGCAAGTTCCTATTGGAGAGCTGAGCCTTCTCTCTGGATATGCATTCTTGGAATCACAGACTCCATGACGGGAAGGGCTCAGGGAGGGGTGTGTGATCCACCCCACCCACCAGTTCCCTGGCTTCAGGCAGGAAATAAAGATCTCTCCAGGGATACATACTGAGTAATCAAGGTGTGCCAGGTACGATGTACGCATGCAGCCCCGCTTAATTCCAACAAAACTCCTATAGGTAAATACTGTCGTGTTGCATTTGGTAGATGTTAGGCCTGGAGCTCAGAGAGACTGAGCAAGTTCCTTAACCGCTCTGTGCCGCATCTGTAAAATGGGTGGGACAGTGACACCAGCCACATTACGTTGAGATGAGGGCTGCCTGGGTTAATCTGTGAAAACTCTAGTATAGTGCCTGAAGCAGAATAGAATTTGTGTAACTTTGTTAACTAAAAGACTAGAAAAATAGGTAAACGAATGGTTGAGTGGATGGATAGAGAAGCAGAGTATCGGAACCAAGATCAAATGGGTAGTGAGTGTCGAAGGCGAATTGATTGCAGGCAGTCTGACCCTAATTCCACCTCCGGTCACTGTCTAGACCTTACGGGATGATGCGCCACACTCCCTAAACCCTTCAGGGAAGGGTACTCCCTTTTGTAGTTTATTCTAGTGTTTTCTACCTCAAACATTCTTTCCTGTGATTTGCTGGATGATGTCTAATTGAATCTTCTTTTTTTTCAAATATGAAACCCATGGCTTCGACCTTGTGAGTAGATAGATAATGCTGTCTGCCGGAGAGAGAAAGACAGTATGGCCCTGGCTGCAGACCCAAAGCTGTGCAGGCTCCCTCTGCCCCCAGGAGCACGTTTAGCTTTTGTCCTCCCAGCAAGAATCAGTCTCCTTCAGGAAAGACGTTTAATTTTCCCATTTACCGGCTCCACTTCACAAGATCACATTGACAAAGATCATGGCCTCTTTGTAATGGGAGAAACGGACATGGAAAGAGCAGCACAGGGCTGCTTCCTGGAAAAAAATGACATTTGCTTCTTCTCCCTAGCTGAGGACATGCAGACTTCCCAGCCTTTCACTCTCAAGCCACTGCAAGTTCCCTTTTGCTCTGTTATCTCCTCTATTTATGTGGCAGAAAAACTCACCCAACGTATCTGACCTTTTTTTTTTTACAATGCTGCCCAATTTAAGCCTGGAGATATAAGGAAAGAAACGGGAACAGAAAATATGGATCCAATGCTTGCTATGTGCTGCAGGCCATGAGAAATATCAAAATCAAAAAACATGGTCCCTGATCTCCCTCAAGGAGATTACAATATACTTGAGTAAATTAAAAATGAAATCAGAAAGTATTTGAACTACAGTTCAGTGCACTAGTAGAAAAGGCCACGAGGCAGGAAATGAACGGCTGGAAAATGATTGGAACAGGTTGGAACTGGTGTTGAGAAATGTGCGTTTGCTTCCCTTTCGGGACGTGGGCCTGGGTGTTTGTGCAGAGGTGTGCAGAGGTGTTTGCACAAAGGGCAGAGGAAAAATCTTTATATTTACATCCTGAAAGAAATCAAAATGATGTTCCTTCTACCGAGACTGACCCTGTTACAGGCATCCAAACCTGGGTCTCTTTGGGACAACACCAAAGGGAAGACTTGCTGGGAATTTGACAAAATGTGGTGAAAAGACCCATTTTTGAGTCCTCACAAACTCCAAAGGGAGGGAGAAGGTCAACAGCATGTAGTATTTTGGGAGGGATGGCATCGGTGTTTTGGGACGAGGAGGAAGCCATCATGTAAATCTTGAAGCACAGAGTGGGCAGCGAATTTGGACGAGTCAACTGTGGTGTTGGGTGGAGAGTGAGGTCATATTGCCGAGTGTCCCAGGACATTTGTGACTATATGAAAGCACTGTAGGCTGTTGGAAGGAAAGGAATTGAAATCAAGATATCCCTTCCCACCTCTTTGCCTGCACCACGGGTCAACCAGCACCCTTCCTTGTGGGTCAAGAATTTATAAGAGGATACATTTCCTATTTTTTCTCCCGTAAATATGCATGCTTTTAAAAAATCATTATTACAAAAGTTATACTCGTACAAAGGGTGGTGGCACAGTGGAAAACTGACTGATACGGGACCCCTTGATGCTACAAATGCATAAAAATGCAGAATTGAAGGTGTGTGCGCTCACACACACACACACACACATACACATACACAAACCCACAATGCACAGCCAAGGTCAAAAGAAAGAGAAATCCTTAGGTGTCAGAAACAGAGGGGAATGGGATATTCTCATGGTATGTTTCAGCTGAGGTGCCTACAGGGATACAGGCAATAGGGATGGAGCCTGGGGCTTTAACATCCACGTGGGGACCCTGAACTGTGCAAGGAGGGTAGAAAATGATACCACTGCATAAATCTGAGACTGTCAATGAGTCCATGAAAAGGAAACTAGAAAAAACTGTCCATCAAAGCAAAGGAAGTACAAGGAGCTTGCCATCCATTTGAAGCTGAGTGAGAAATTAAAACCCAAATGAGTATGGAGATCTAAGTGTATATTACTTAAATGGTGCAGTAATTACAGTAAAATTTATTTTATATGAAAACTGGTACTTTGAAGGGCCCTGGAACCATGGCGGAAGCAAACCCAGGACGCCTCTGTAGGGACATGCCTACATGTAGCCCAGGATGTTCGGGAGTCCCACGGGGTTTAGGGGGAGAACAGCTCTGCTGAAGATTAGCTCATAGTCAAAGGTTACAAATACCACAAGAAAGTAATCCACCATGAAGGTCAGCATGAACAGCAAACAGAAGAATCAGAATCCCAAGAACTAAGGGGGCAGGGATGGGGTGTGGGGCTGAGAGTAATCTGAAAGAATGTAGGTGTGAAATTATTAAATGTATCAAAGTTTTAAAAGTCATAACAAAAGAGTAGGACTTTATCATAAAAAGAATAGGCAGAATTTTAAAAGAGCCAGATGAATGTCACAATTAAAATAGATTAAAAATTAAAACATAAAGCCAAATATTACTAATGAAGGAATTCATGAACTGGAAAATAGATCTGTGGCAATCAGCTAACTGCCAGATGGAACAATAAAGAAATGGAAAATATGAAAACAAAGTTAATAACCTGGAAGATACAATGAGAAGATCTAGAATATTTTAAACAATTTCAGAAGAAGAAAAGATAGGATTATCATGTGGGATTATCATGTGTCATTAGGGAATTGAAAATTAAAACGATGTGATACCTCTACACACCTTATTGGAATGGTCAGAATCCAAAACACTGACACACTAATCAATGCCGGTGAGGATGTGTCACATGGACAGGCACCTCATTCATTGCTGGTGGGAATGTAAAATGGTGCAGTCACTTCGGAGGACAGTTTGGCAGGTTCCTACAAGGCTGGACATAGTCTTACCATACCATCCAGCAGTAATGCCCCTAGGTACTTGACCAGATGAGTTGAAAACTTATGTCCACACAGAAACCTGAACATGAATGTTTATAGAACTTTGTTCATAATTGCCCAGACTTTGAAACAACCGACATGTCCTTCAGTAAGTGAATGGGTAAACAAACTATACATCCATGCAATGCAATACGGTTCAGAGATAAAAAACAAACAAACAAAAAAAGAACCTATGAAGCCAGGGAAACATATAGAGGAGCCTTAAATGCATCTTGTTAAGAGAAAGAAGCCTGTCTGAAAAGGCTACATACTATATGGTTCCAACTATGTGATGTTTGGAAAAGGTAAAACTGTAGAGACGGTTAAAAGATCAGTGGTTGCCAGGAGTTGGAATGAGCGGTGAGGAGGGATGAACAGCTGGAGCCCAGGGGATGTTTAGGGCGCTGAAACTGTTCTGTATGATACTGTAATGGTGGATACCTGACATTAAGCATTGACAGAACTGTACAGCAAAGATTGAACCCTAATGTAAACTGTACCCTTTAGTTAATAATAATGTATTTGGTTCATAACTTATAAAAATGTGCCACATCAATGCCCGATGTTAAAAAGGGAAAACAAAGGAAATGGAAAGAGGGAGTGTATGGGAACTCTGTACTTTCTGCTCCGTTTTTCTCTAAATATAAAGCTATTCTAAAAAATAAAGTCTGTTAACTTAAAAGAAGGTAAGATGGGGAGAGTTAAGAGCTGAAGCAGCAATGGGTGAAATTTTTGCAGAATTAAAGTTATGAATCATCAGATTGAAGAATCACACTGAGTCCAGAGCAGAACGAATAAAAACATTCACACCTAGATTCCACACCAAAGACAAAATGAAATTCTCAAAAGCAATTAGAGAGAAAATACAGATTGCATAGAAAGTAATGACAAATAGATTATGAGCTGACTTCTCAACAATTACAGTCCAGATCGGAAGGACGCTTAATAACATCTTCAAAATGTCAAGGAAAAATAATTGTCAACTTACATTTCTGTGTTCCGCCGAATCATTCAAGAGTGAGAACAGACCAAAAGCAATATACACAGATTTTACAAAACCTAAAACAGAGAGCAATGTGAAACCAACAATTATGATTACTAACTTCAAAAGAAAATCAAACATTTTGAGTATTTCCTTTATTTTCTCTACAGGGTTTTTTTTTTTTTTTACATCTTTATTGGAGTATAATTGCTTTACAGTGTTGTGTCAGTTCCTGCTGTATAACAAAGTGAATCAGCTATATGCGTACGTATATCCCCATATCCCCTCCCTCTTGCGTCTCCCTCCCACCCTCCCTATCCCACCCCTCTAGGTGGTCACAAAGCACCGAGCTGATCTCCCTGTGCTATGCGGCTGCTTCCCACTAGCTGTCTGTTTTACATTTGGTAGTGTATATATGTCAGTGCTACTCTCTCACTTCGTCCCAGCTTACCCTTCCCCCTCCCCATGTCCTCGAGTCCAATTCCACGTCTGTGTCTTTATTCCTGTCCTGCCCCTAGGTTCATCAGAACCTTTTTTTTTTTTTTTAGATTCCATATATATATATGTGTTAGCATATGGTATTTGGTTTTCTCTTTCTGATGCTTCACTCTGTATGACAGACTCTAGATCCATCCACCTCACTACAAATAATTCAATTTCGTTTCTTTTTATGGCTGAGTAATATTCCATTGTATATATGTGCCATATCTTCTTTATCCATTCGTCTGTCGATGGACACTTAGGTTGCTCCCATGTCCTGGCTATTGTAAATAGTGCTTCAATGAACATTGTGGTACATGACTCTTTTTGAATGATGGTTTCCTCAGGGTATATGCCCAGTAATGGGATTGCTGGGTCATATGGTAATTCTATTTTTAGTTTTTTAAGTTACCTCCATACTGTTCTCCATAGTGGCTGTATCAATTTACATTGCCACCAACAGTGCAAGAGGGCTATCTTTTCTCCACACCCTCTCCAGCATTTATTCTTTGTAGATGTTTTGATGATGGCCATTCTGACTGGTGTGAGGTGATACCTCATTGTAGTTTTGATTTGCATTTCTCTAATGATTAGTGATGTTGAGCATCCTTTCATGTGTTTGTTGGCAATCTGTATATCTTCTTTGGAGAAATGTCTGTTTAGGTCTTCTGCCCATTTTTGGATTCGGTTGTTTGCTTTTTTGATATTGAGCTGCATGAGCCGCTTATATATTTTGGAGATTAATCCTTTGTCAGTTGCTTCATTTGCAAATATTTTCTCCCATTCTGAGGGTTGTCTTTTCGTCTTGTTTATGGTTTCCTTTGCTGTGCAAGAGCTTTAAAATTTCATTAGGTCCCATTTGTTTATTTTTGTTTTTATTTCCATTTCTCTAGGAGGTGGGTCAAAAAGGATCTTGCTGTGATTTATGTCATAGAGTGTTCTGCCTATGTTTTCCTCTAAGAGTTTGATAGTGTCTGGCCTTATATGTAGGTCTTTAATCCATTTCGAGTTTATTTTTGTGTATGGTGTTAGGGAGTGTTCTAATTTCATTCTTTTACATGTAGCTGTCCAGTTTTCCCGGCAGCACTTAATGAAGAGGCTGTCTTTTCTCCATTGTTTATTCTTGCCTCGTTTATCAAAGATAAGGTGACCATATGTGCATGGGTTTATCTCTGGGCTTTCTGTCCTGTTCCATTAATCTATATTTCTGTTTTTGTGCCAGTACCATACTGTCTTAACTACTGTAACTTTGTAGTATAGTCTGAAGTCCAGGAGCCTGATTCCTCCAGCTCCGTTTTTCTTTCTCTTGATTGTTTTGGCTATTCAGGATCTTTTGTGTTTCCATACAAATTGTGAAATTTTTTGTTCTAGTTCTGTGAAAAATGCCATTGGTAGTTTGATAGGGATTGCATTGAATCTGTAGATTGCTTTGGGTAGTATAGTCATTTTCACAATGTTGATTCTTCCAATCCAAGAACATAGTATATCTCTCCACCTGTTTGTATCATCTTTAATTTCTTTCATCAGTGTCTTATAGTTTTCTGCATACAGGTCTTTGGTCTCCCTAGGTAGGTTTATTCCTAGGTGTTGCAGTGGTAAATGGGAGTGTTTCCTTAATTTCTCTTTCAGATTTTTCATCATTAGTGTATAGGAATGCCAGAGATTTCTGTGCATTAATTTTGTATCCTACAACTTTACCAAATTCATTGATTAGCTCTAGTAGTTTTCTGGTAGCATCTTTAGGATTCTCTATGTATAGTATCATGTCATCTGCAAACAGTGACAGTTTCACTTCTTCTCTTCCAATTTGGATTCCTTTTATTTCTTTTTCTTCTCTGATTGCTATGGCTAAAACTTCCAAAACTATATTGAATAATAGCGGTGAGAGTGGGCAACCTTGTCTTGTTCCTGATCTTAGAGGAAATGCTTTCAGTTTATCAACATTGAGAACGATGTTGGCTATGCGTTTGTCATATATGATCTTTATTATGTTGAGGTTGTTTCCTTCTATGCCTACTTTCTGGAGAGTTTTTATCATAAATGGGTGTTGAATTTTGTCAAAAGCTTTTTCTGCGTCTATTGAGATTATCATATGGTTTTTATCCTTCAGTTTGTTAATATGCTGTATCACGGTGATTGATTTGTGTATATTGAATAATCCTTGCATTCCTGGGATAAATCACACTTGATCATGATGTAATATCCTTTTAATGTGCAGTTGGATTCTGTTTGCTAGTATTTTGTTGAGGATTTTTGCATCTATGTTCATCAGTGATATTGGCCTGTAGTTTTCTTTCTTTGTGACATCTTTATCTGGTTTTGCTATCAGGGTGATGGTGGCCTCGTAGAATGAGTTTGGGAGTGTTCCTCCCCCTGCTGTATTTTGGAAGAGTTTGAGAAGGATAGATGTTAGCTCTTCTCTAAATGTTTGACAGAATTTACCTGTGAAGCCATCTGGTCCTGGGCTTCTGTTTGTTGGAAGATTTTTAATCACAGTCTCAATTTCAGTGCTTGTGATTGGTCTGCTTATATTTTCTATTTCTTCCTGGTTCAGTCTCAGAAGGTTGTGCTTTTCTAAGAATTTGTCCATTTCTTCCAGGTTGTCGATTTTATTGGCATATAGCTGCTTGTAGTAATCTCTCATGATCCTTTGTATTTCTGCAGTGTCAGTTGTTACTTCTTTTTTACTTCTAATTCTGTTGATTTGAGTCTTCTCCCTTTATTTCTTGATGACTCTGGCTAATGGTTTATCAATTTTGTTTATCTTCTCAAAGAACCAGCTTTTAGTTTTATTGTTCTTTGCTATCATTTCCTTCATTTCTTTTTCATTTATTTCTGATCTGATCTTTTTGATTTCTTTCCTTCTGCTAAGTTTGGGGTTTTTTTTTTTTTCTTCTTTCTCTGATTGCTTTAGGTGTAAGTTTAGGTTGTTTATTTGAGATTTTTCTTGTTTCTTGAGGTAGGATTGTATTGCTGTAAACTCCCTTCTTAGAACTGCTTTTGCTGCATCCCATAGGTTTTGGGTCATTGTGTTTTCATTGTCATTTGTTTCTAGGTATTTTTTGATTTCCTCTTTGATTTCTTCAGTGATCTCTTGGCTATTTAGTACTGAATTGGTTAACCTCCATGTGTTTCTATTTTTTACTGTTTTTTTTCCTGTAATTGATATCTAGTCTCATAGCGTTGTGGTTGGAAAAGATACTTGATATGATTTCAATTTTATTAAATTTACCAAGGCTTGATTTGTGACCCAAGATATGGTCTATCCTCGAGAATGTTCCACGAGCACTTGAGAAGAAAGTGTATTCTGTTGTTTTGGGTTGGAATGCCTTATAAATATCAGTTAAGTCCATCTTGTTTAACGTGTCATTTAAAGCTTGTGTTTCCTTATTTATTTTCATTTTGGATGATCAGTCCATTGGTGAAAGTGGGGTGTTAAAGTCCCCTACTATTATTGTGTTACTATTGATTTCCCCTTTTAAGGCTTTTAGCATTTGCCTTATGTATTGAGGTACTCCTATGTTGGGTGCATAAATATTTACAATTGTTATACCTTCTTGGATTGATCCCTTGATCATTATGTAGTGTCCTTCTTTGTCTCTTGTAATAGTCTTTATTTTAAAGTTTATTTTGTCTGATATGAGAATTGCTACTCCAACTTTCTTTTGATTTCCATTTGCATGGAATATCTTTTTCCATCCCCTTACTTTCAGTCTGTATGTGTCTCTAGGTCTGAAGTGGGTCTCTTGTAGACAGCATTTGTACGGGTCTTGTTTTTGTCTATGTCTTTTGGTTGGAGCATTTAATCCATTTACATTTAAGGTAATTATCAATATGTATGTTCCTGTTACCATTTTCTTAATTGTTTTGGGTTTGTTTTTGTAGGTCTTTTCCTTCTCTTGTGTTTCCTGCCTAGAGAAGTTCCTTTAGCATTTGTTGTAAAGCTGGTTTGGTGGTGCTGAATTCTCTTAACTTTTGCTTACCTGTAAAGCTTTTAATTAATTTCTCCATTGAATCTGAATGAGATCCTTGCTGGGTAGACTAATCTTGGTTTTAGGTTTTTCCCTTTCATCACTGTAAATATGTCCTGCCACTCCCTTCTGGCTTGCAGAGTTTCTGCTGAAAAATCAGCTGTCGACCTTATGGGGATTCCCTTGGATGTTATTTGTTGCTTTTAACATTTTTTCCTAGTTTTTAATTTTTGATAGTTTGATTAATATGTGTCTCGGCATGTTTCTCTTTGGGTTTATCCTGTATGGTACTCTCTGTGCTTCCTGGACTTGATTGACTATTTCCTTTCCCATGTTAGGGAAGTTTTCAATTATAATCTCTTCAAATATTTTCTCAGACCCTTTCATTTTCTCTTCTTCTGGGACCCCTATAATTCGAATGTTGGTGCGTTCAGTGTTGTCCCAGAGGTCTCTGAGACTGTCCTCAATTCTTTTCATTCTTTTTTCTTTATTCTGCTCCCTGGCAGTTATTTCCACCATTTTGTCTTCCAGCTCACTTATCCATTCTTCTGCCTCAGTTATTCTGTTATTGATTCCTTGTTGTTTTTTTTTTGCGGTATGCGGGCCTCTCACCGTTGTGGCCTCTCCCATTGCACAGCACAGGCTCCGGACGCGCAGGCTCAGCGGCCGTGGCTCACGGGCCCAGCTGCTCCGTGTCTTGTGGGATCTTCCCGGACCGGGGCACGAACCCGTGTCCCCTGCATCGGCAGGCGGACTCTCAACCACTGCGCCACCAGGGAAGCCCCCTTGTAGAGTATTTTTAAGTTCAGTAATTGTGTTGTTCATCGCTGTTTGTTTGCTCTTTAGTTCTTCTAGGTCCTTGTTAAGTGTTTCTTGTATTTTCTCCATTCTGTTTCCGAGATTTGGGATCATCTTTACTATAATTACTCTGAATTCTTTTTCAGGTGGGTTGCCTATTTTGTCTTCATTGATTTGGTCTTGTAGGTTTTTACCTTGCTCCTTCGTCTGTAACATATTTTTTTGTCATTTCTTTTTCTTCTTTTTTCTTTTTTTTTTTTTGATGTGTGATGCTATATTCCTGTTTTACTGGTTGTTTGGCCTGAGCCGTCCAGCACTGGAGTTTGCAGGCAGTTGGGTAGAGCTGGGTCTTGGTGCTGAGATGAAGACCTCCGGGAGGCCTCACTCCAGTTGATATTCCCTGGAGCCTGAGGTTCTCTGTTAGTCCAGCGGTTTGGACTCGGAGCTCCCACCACAGGAGCTCGGGCCCAACCTCTGGCCTGGGAACCAAGATCCTGCAAGCAGTTAATCACCACAGACTGGGAATTGGTAAATGCTCTTCTAGGAAAGGATGTGTTGTCTCATTTCTCCTTTTGTAAATTATACTACTTTCTCCCAGAATGAAGTCTGAAGTGGACACTTCTCTGGATTTGAATCCTAGCTCTTCCGCTTTTGAGCTAACTGGCTTAGGACAAGTTTCTAACTGTCTTCATGCCTCCCTTTTCCTATTTCTCCAGCAACTGAGCATGAGATTTTTTCTTTCCCTGTATTCCTGCCAGCATTGGTCTCTATCCTCACCAGTGTTTGCTGTTTTATAATCTCCACTAACCCAAACAAATCCAGGGCTCCGAGCCCAAGCTCGGCAACGCGGGCCTTGCCCTTCCCCAGGCGGCTTTAGTGCCCTCACTTAGGTGGTTAGGCTCGCACCTAAACAGCGTTCTTTTCTGGGCCAGCACGTCCCTGCCTCAGGGACTCGGTGCCAAGGTGGCGCATACTCCGCGCCCAAGGGTCCTGCGGGCGGCTGCAGTGGCCACTACACCGGTGGCCTGACAGGCTGCGGTATGAACACCTGGGCGAGGACCTGCGCACATCACTGGTGGCAGCGGCGGCGGCAGCTGCGACTTCCCAGCTCCAGACCACGCCCGCTGCATGCCTCTGCAAGTGTTCTTTATTGAAGTATAGTTGATTTACAATATTATATTAGTTTAAATGGTACAACATAATGATTCAATATTTTTATGGATTATACGCCACCTAAAGTTATTACAAAATAATGGCTACATTTCCCTGTGCTGTACAATATATCCTTGTTGTTTATATATTTTATGCAGAGTAGTTTATAGTTCTTAATCCCATACATCTTTTATGTCTTAGAGATCGTATGTATATACAATGTAGTCGTACTATTCATTTAACATTCTATGCATCTTCCTTGATTTTCACTGTTTTCGAAGGATAATTTTTAAAGACCTGAATCATAGTCTAGTGAATTGCTAGACAGTTAGTATAATTACTAGACATTTAGACTAGAGAATTTCCTCCTAAATGACAACTGGATAAAATGTGCATAAAAGAGAGACATAATAATGTCAACCGTGCCTACTTTATTTTTCCATTGCAAACCCCACCTGCTTCTTTAGCTGCCTACTGAAGTGGGGAGGTGTTTAGTTTGCAAGGGGCCATTCAGAGCCGACTGGGATATTTCTTGTCAAGGAACACTTTGTGCTCTAAGCGCACTACTTGGGGTGACTTTTTGGAATAATATTGGATGTTCTAAAGGAAGAGGAAAGAAGAAACAAATATATTTGAGGACAACTGTGTACCAGGCAGTGTGCTAGGCACTTCCTTTACAGCAACCCATGAAGGTTCCTATTTAGGAGAACTTACCATGAGCCAGGCACTACGTTTAGGAATTTTGCATATGTGAGCTCATATCCTCCCTAGAACTCGAGGGAGTATACACTATTATAATACCCATTTCACAGACAGGATCACTGTGGCTCTGAAGTCACACAGCTAGTCTATGACAAAGTCAGAATGGGAACGCGAGTCTTTCTAATGTAGGCTTCGGCCAGCTTATCCCATGTCCTGTTCCAGGCTTGGGTGGGTGTTGGGGCCGGGGATAGAGAAAAGAGGGGTGGGGAGAGCATAGTAATGATGACCAAGAAAAAAAAGGCAGGGCCTGAGCCAGATTCTCTCTATACATGATCTCACTTCATCCTCCTACAGCGATATTACATAGATGCTGTTGTCATCATTATCTTCACCCCGCAAGTGAGGGAACGCAGACCAGGAGAGCTCAGTCACTCTCACTGAGGTTGCACAGCTATAAATCACACGTGTCTGTCCCGAACGCAGGCGTGTCCGCCCCACAGTGCGTGCCCTGCTCCTTACTGCCTGTGGCTCTTGTCTTCTGTCCAGGGGAGATGGAAGAGCTGGAGACCCTGTGGCTCACGGGGATCTGCCACAACGAGAAGAACGAGGTGATGAGCAGCCAGCTGGACGTCGACAACATGGCGGGTGTGTTCTACATGCTGGCGGCCGCCATGGCCCTCAGCCTCATCACCTTCATCTGGGAACACCTCTTCTACTGGAAGCTGCGCTTCTGCTTCACGGGCGTGTGCTCCGACCGGCCGGGCCTGCTCTTCTCCATCAGCAGGGTCAGTACCCCTGGCGGCTACTTCCCTCTGAGGCAGGCAGGTCCAGAAAAGCACAGGGCTTCCAGAGAATCAGTGATTCTTGACTCCTGGGTGGGGGTGTGGTGTCTCCACACCCTCCCCTCACCCATTAACCCTTCTTGGATTTGTCGGAAGGGCACCAGTTTCTGTGTTCATAAGCCAGATGCAAGCTAGAGATGAAGGTGAATAGGTAAGGCAGGCCGGGCATGAGAAAAAGAGCAGAAGTGAAACTAAAAATAGCAGCTGAACCCTGGTGTCAAAGGGAGGGAACAATGGAGAATGTGGAGAACTAAGACACATTGCGTAAAACCCACCACACCCAAAGGGGGCAGTCGTCCTCCACTCCTGCTGAGTATGGTTTTAGCGGAAGGCAGAGCCAGTCTTATCAGGTCTTCCAGTTTTTAAAAGAGAAAGCAGTCATCTGATTATATGTGAAAACTTTCAACTTTTGAATACTAGTAACTAATTCCATTGACAAATAGAAAAACACACGGACCAAACACAGCCAGTCTGTGGCCTCCCTCATGAGCACCCAGATATGCTCTAGGACATTATTAAAATTCCTGTGTAGGATGTTATGATGTTTGCATGCATTCCAACAGATCACGTGTGACAAAACGAAATCTACATGCAAAGCCATGTTGTGTGTGTGAACGCAGCTAACTAACCACAAAAGCGTGTACGATGTAACAGAGCCTGAAGTGAAACACAGGCATGAAGAACCACGAGAAAATGCACACACATCAAACAGGAAACAAAATATACATTCAGCACGACATAAACCACAGCACAGAATACACATGCTGTAGTAAGTGCACTCACGTTCGAGCCACGGAAACCTCACTACGTGCTACACAATATGGCGTGTGTGTGGCCATAAACAGGTACACGTGTCATAATTCATCAATAACGATGACAACTGTGGAAAATGCTTATATTTGTAGGTATATGTATGTCCCTGGCACCATATAAGGAATTTATACTCATCATTTCATTTAACCTACAAACCAATTCTGTGAGGTAGGTTCTGATATTGGCCCAGAATTGGGGAAACTCAAATTTATGAGGTTAGAGGAATTACCCAACACCACACAGCCTTGCTGGAGCCAGGATTTGACTCCAGGTGGTGTGGTAGCAGCCAGAGCCCACACTCTTACACAAGCAACAAACATCAAATACAAGCAACACAAGAGATTTGATACAAATCATACTACACAACGTGTATGTGCACACAACTCGTATAATATATATTTTTACTTTTTTTTTTTTTTTTTTTTTTTTGCGGTACGTGGGCCTCTTACCGTTGTGGCCTCTCCCGTTGCGGAGCACAGGCTCCGGACGCGCAGGCTCAGTGGCCATGGCTCACGGGCCCAGCCGCTCCGCGGCATGTGGGATCTTCCCGGACCGGGGCACGAACCCGTGTCCCCTGCATCGGCAGGCGGACTCTCAACCACTGCGCCACCAGGGAAGCCCTATTTTTACTTTTTAAATACAAGCTACTCACTTACTTGCATCACAATAAAAGCACATACGTACATATCGTTCACTTGTCTTCCAACACAGTATAACATTATCTATCCACCTGGCAATCAGTCAATCAGTCATCCATCCATCCATTCATCTATCCATCTGTCCATCTATCCATCCATCTATTTATCTACCTATTTCTTCCGTTTACTCACCTTGGAATTTTTTTACTCTGAAAGAGTTTAACATATTAGGATTTGAAACATGGTGAAAAATATGTGGTTAGAAACATCTAATTTTATATGCTAATGTTCATTGGGAAAATGAAATAATCATCTAAAGAGGAGCTTGTGTATTCTTAGTATTTGGTGGTTTTAAGACATCCAGAAGGTACACATGGGCTTAGCCAGGAGGATTGATTTTCTCCATTCAGTGGCGCTCTAAACTTGAGTTCTATGCAAATACATGTTTCCTAATTAGCTTGATGGCCTCTAAACACACAGATTGCTTAAAATAACAGCATGCATACAGCTAGGTATTAAGCCAACTTTAAGCTAATTCTCTTCACCAGTTACTAAAGGCTTTCCATATCCAAATGATTCTGAGATTGCCATGAGCAAATGCACACTATTGCCTTTACTCGTAAATCCTGCTTGTTTTTGCAAGAGTGTTCCCTCTGTCCGAGATACCATTAAAGAAGCCAAGTTAATAGGATTGTCACTATGAGAAATGGACTAAATCCCTCACTCCCATTCCAAGCATCTTGAGGGACGGGGGTAAAGTGGGGACTAGGCACAGCATTGCTGTGTTGTGCCTGGACAAGCTGGAACTGGAACTTCTGTCTCCCCCTCCCTAGAGGAGAGAGGACCCCATGTCCCATGGGACACAAATGCAAACCTCAGATGCCTGCCCTCCTGGCACGGCCAAGGGTGAAGGTCAGAGTTCACAGAGTCATTTATTTTACATTAGAACCAAGTTTCTCCCACAGCTGTGGCCTTTGTTTATTACGACTTACAGAAACGCGTCCTCTCTTCTGTGGGATGCTCTTAACTTTTGTCTTCTCTCCGCAATGCTGTCCCTTTCATGTTGAAAAAAATATTCACTGTCACCAGTAAAAAAGAACCACCTCGGTTGTCTCCAGAGACGTGAGGAATGGGAGATGTAGCAAAGCCAGAGGCCAGGGAGGTGGAAACCGTGGCATCTTCCCAACGAGCCCAGAGGAGAGCTTGCACAGCTTCTGGCTGACCCACAATGGGGACCCGCAGAATGGAAGTCAGACACTGTCTTAGTGCATTTGGGCTGCTATAACAAAATGCCACAGACTGGGTGCTTCATCCACAATAGAAATGTATTGCTTACAGTTCTGGGGGCTGGAAGTCCGAGATCAGGGTGCCAGCGTGGTCGGGTGAGGACCCTCTTCCAGGCTGCAGATTTCCCCTTGTGTTGAAGGGATGAGGGAGCTCTGTGGGGTCTCTTTTATAAGAGCGCTTATCGCATTCAGGAGGGCTCCTCCCAAAGGCCCCATCTTGGACCTCATGACATAAGCACTTACCTACCACTGATACCATCACCTCTGGGACTAGGCTCTCCGCATATGAATTGGGAGGTGGGGTACACAAACATGCAGACCATAGCAGACACTTTGGGGATCAGGCCCAGGCACCAGGGAACCAAGGAGGACAGTATCGCCCCAGTGAGAAAGGGGGCGGGGAGTGGAACAGAGCAAGCTGTCTGGAACGGCACATTGAGTCTTCAATGCTAATTTCATCTGAGCCCATTATAGGGCCGAGAGGGCATCTTATTTCCACAACCCATAAAAGGTAGCCGGAATCTATGAATAATAGAGAGGAGGAAAGAAAGAACTCTGCAAGGAAGAAAGAAACTCCAGCCCAGGGATTTGGCTCCCGAGGTAGGATTTAGGCAACTTATCTAATTAGAAAGCCGCAGTGCTTTCCAGAGCAAACCTCCAGCTTCGATCAAACGGGCGCTGTGTGCTCGTACTAGTGTGAGGAGAGAGAGGTGAGGTGACCAACAGGGAGGGCACATGGGGGATGACTGAGCAGCTCACCCACTAGCATTTGTGGAGCCCCTTCCATGTCAGGTGCTTGCTTGCATTATCAGGTCTTGCCCTTGTACCCACCTTAGAGTGTATGATTCCCATCTTACAGATGTGGAACTTGAGGCCCAAAAAGACGTAGTTGCTCAGCCAAGGTCACAGAGCTAAAAAAGGATGGAGCTGGGGCTCATTTCCAGTGGGTTCCAGGTCTCTGGCTCTTCCCATCCTTCTGTAATACACATCCCACCTCCTCACCAGCACATCTGGAAGATGGGTCAACTTAGTTGGTGAACACTTTCATCCAAACCTGGGGTACAGGCACCACGTTGACTCCTTCCCGAAGCTTTGCCAGGCAGATCAGCACCTGGGAACTGCCTTAGCTGTGTTGTGTGAGTCCCAGCGGAAACCAGGGATGAGAAAAAGCAGTCAGCAGCCATCCTCTCTGCTCCTGAAACATAGCGCAGCTATGTGGGCCTCCTGCAAATACAGAGACGACCAGCTCATCTTGGCGGGCGAGAGCACACTGCCCTGATGGCGAAGGGTGGAAGCAAGTTCTCAGAGTCTCTAAAAGGAGGAGGGGAGCTCATTAAAATAAAATTGCAAAGTTAGAAAAAATTTAAAAACTAGTGTTTTTGTAATGCTAGCAACAGGAAAAAAAGGCTATGATCTTGGCTGGTTCAAACGTGTAGGAGACACACTGATTTCCACCCATAGTAGCAGAATCCCTCTAGGTCACTGTAGGAGATTATTACATTACTCAATTGGACAGGGAAGGCATACGTTAACATAAAAGATTCAAAAGCACGGTGCTGTGTGAAATACACGGTGTGTGTGTATGATTTTGACGTCCAGCAGCCCTGGAAGCAAAGAGGAGACATTGCTTCCTGGGAGGGAACAGGGAAGGAGACCACACAGCATCGAGAAAGAGACTAAAGGTAAGGCTGCAGCAGGTGCAAAGTGCCCGATGCCAGGGCCTTGGCCTCAGGGAGCCTTCACCGTGCAGCCTGGGGATGAAGGGGGTCAGAGAAAGAGAAGCTCAAGTATACAACTGTAGGCTTTTCTGTTTACTGTTCCTCGACGGAGTGGAGACTGTCTCTAGAAAACTACAAGAAAAACGCAGCAGTGCAAACAGGTTGAGGCTGTCACAGTTCTGTGAGCATCCCTGCAGGTTCAGTGCATCCCCACCATGGGGAATTGATGGAGCCGCTGTAAGAGTCCAGAGTTACCAACCCATAGTCCCCACTAGTTTATGCCAAAGTCAGCAGCAGCTACCGCATCCCTTTTACAAACAAACCCCGTCTTGGGCCGGCTCCCTGTCAGTCTTGGGAGGACCAGGTCAAATCCTGCAGCCTGGACCGAATTGTTCCCTTTAGGTACCGCGGCCAAAATCTGGGGGCAGGAGTGGGGAAGGGAGGAGCACGAATCACAACACCACTGACGCTCTTTTGCCTGTTATTGTAGAATGAATCGAGAGCTCTGCCCCTGAGGTACTTTCAAGGAAAAGTAAACAGTTTTGGTTTTTTGTGGGGTTTTTTTGCGATACGCGGGCCTCTCACTGTTGTGGCCTCTCCCGCTGCGGAGCACAGGCTCTGGACGCACAGGCTCAGCGGCCATGGCTCACGGGACCAGCCGCTCCGCAGCATGTGGGATCTTCCCGGACTGGGGCACGAACCCGTGTCCCCTGCATCGGCAGGCGGACTCTCAACAACTGCACCACCAGGGAAACCCAACAGTTATTTTTAAGACAGGAAGAAGGTGGAGTGGAAAACAAGAGATGTATGGATGGGGTGCTTATATCTGAGCTACCCCCAAGTCCCTCAGTCATTCAGTTCCCTGGATGGATTTAAATGCAGCATCACCGCGTCATCAGGACTCTCCACTCTTCTTAGTAACTAAAACTCTAACTATGCTCAACAAATTCTCACACAGCCAAAACACAAAGAATATATATATATATTGAGCGGGTAAGTGAAAAGTCCAAGAAGGGAGCTCCAGGGGTTCAAACCATATGATGTTCTTTTATCCCACCATCTATGTCTATTCCTCCAAAAAATGTCTGATTGACCACACATGGGTCTCAGGTCTTCTTCTTCTTTTTGTCGGGGGGGTGGAGCTGGGAGAGACTGTTCCAGAGGTTTTAAGTTGAAGTATAATTGGCTTACAATATTGTATATCAGGTGTACTACATAGTGACTCAGTATTTTTATACATTATGAAATAATCACCATAATAACTTTAGTTACCATCTATCACATACAAAGTTATTAGAATATTATTGACTATATTTTCTATACTGTACATTATATTCCCGTGACTTATTTATCTTAAAGCTGAAGATTTTACCTCTTAATCCCCTTCACCGGTTTCACCCATCTGTCTAACCCCCTCCCCTTTGGCAACTACCAGTTTGTTCTCTGTTTCTGTTGAATCTGGTTTTGTTTTGTTATGGCTGTTCATTTGTTTTGGTTTTAGATTCCACATATAAGTGAAATCATGTGGCATTTGTCTTTCTCTGTCTGACTGATCTCAGCATAATACCCTCTAGGCCCATCTATGTTGTCACAAATGGCAAGATTTCATTCTTTTTTATGGCTGAGTACTATTCCAGTGTGTGTGTGTCTGTGTGTCTGTGTGTACATACCACATCTTCTTTTCTATTCCTCTATCAATGGGCACTTCAGTTGCTTCCATATCTTGGCTACTGTAAATAATGGTGTGATGAACATTGGGGTGCATGTATATTTTTTTAGTGTTTTTATTTCCTTCAGGTTAATATTGGGTCTCATGCTTTAATTGATGGCTTCAGTGTAGGGGTAGCAGTGATTCCCCAGAGGAATCAGTGATTGGTGATCCTTGTACGCTGACTCAGTTTGTTTGTCAATAGCTGACTCTCTGGTATCCAAAGTCCAAAGATGATCCCGGGAAACTTTAATAAAAGTAAGGGTTGGTGACTGGGGTGTTGGGAGGGTCAACCAAATCCTTACACACCAGTTTGGAGGTGCTGAGACCCTTAGAGTTCTTTGAGGATTAGTGGATATTTTTTCTCAAACTCTATGTATGACTACTGGCAAAAGTGTCAGATAATCTTGATATCTTGTGCCAGAGCGACAAGATACGCCTGATGCTTTGCCACTGGTCTCATACATTTAAGAAGCATTATCAGGATTCAGATTGGATCTCACTGTTTCTCCGGGACTCCTATAGGAAGGTCATGTCTCACCTTTGCAGGTACAGTTCAGGTGTGAAATGGTTTCATGTCCTTACTGCTGAGGATGGTGTTTTGTGCTCCTCCCCACAGGGCATTTACAGCTGCATTCACGGGGTGCACATTGAAGAAAAGAAGAAGTCTCCAGACTTCAATCTGACCGGATCCCAGAGCAACATGTTAAAACTCCTTCGGTCAGCCAAAAACATTTCCAACTTGTCCAACGTGAACTCCTCAAGGATGGATTCCCCCAAAAGAGCTGCTGACTTCATTCAAAGAGGATCCCTCATCATGGACATGGTTTCAGATAAGGGAAACTTGGTATATTCAGACAACAGGTCCTTTCAGGGGAAAGACAGCATTTTTGGGGACAACATGAATGAACTGCAAACCTTCATGGCCAACAGGCACAAGGATAACCTCAACAACTATGTGTTCCAGGGCCAGCACCCTCTGACTCTCAATGAGTCTAACCCTAACACAGTGGAGGTGGCCGTGAGCACGGAATCCAAAGGGAACTCCAGGCCCCGGCAGCTTTGGAAGAAATCCATGGAATCTCTACGCCAAGATTCGCTGACCCAGAACCCAGTCTCCCAGAGGGATGAGGGAACCGTGGAGAACAGGAGCTACTCCCTAAAGAGTCCTAGGTACCTTCCAGAAGAGGTGGCCCACTCGGACATCTCAGAAACTTCGAGCCGGGCCACGTGCCACCGTGAGCCTGACAACAGTAAGAACCACAAGGCCAAGGACAACTTCAAAAGGTCAGTGGCCTCCAAGTACCCCAAGGACTGCAGCGAGGTCGAGCGCTCCTACCTGAAAACCAAAGCGAGCTCCCCCAGGGACAAGATCTACACCATTGATGGGGAGAGGGAGGCCAGTTTCCACCTCGATCCTCCCCAGTTTGTCGAAAACGTGGCCCTTCCCGAGAACGTGGACTTCTCCAATGTCTACCAGGACCATAGTGACAGTTTCCGCAAGGGGGACTCCACACTGCCCATGAACAGGAGTCCCCTGCACGATGAAGATGGGCTCCCCAACAATGACCAGTATAAACTCTACTCCAAGCACTTCACCTTGAAAGACAAGAGTTCCCCTCACAGCGAGGGCAGCGACCGGTACCGGCAGAACTCCACGCACTGCAGGAGCTGCCTGTCCAACCTGCCCACCTATTCAGGCCACTTCACCATGAGGTCCCCCTTCAAATGCGACTCCTGCCTACGGATGGGGAACCTCTATGACATTGACGAAGACCAGATGCTTCAGGAGACAGGTAACCCAGCTACCCAGGAGGAGGTCTACCAGCAGGACTGGGCACAGAGCAGCGCCCTCCAGTTCCAAAAGAACAAGCTGAGGATTAGCCGGCAGCATTCCTACGATAACATCCTCGACAAACCCAGGGAGTTGGACCTTAGCAGGCCCTCCCGGAGCATAAGCCTCAAGGACAGGGAGCGGCTTCTGGAGGGAAACTTGTACGGGAGTCTCTTTAGTGTCCCCGCCAGCAAACTCTCGGGGAACAAAGGCTCCCTTTTCCCCCAGGGTCTGGAGGTCAGCAAACGGAGCAAGTCTCTCTTGCCAGACCACACCTCCGATAACCCTTTCCTCCACTCCTATGGGGATGACCAACGCTTAGTTATTGGGAGGTGCCCCTCGGACCCTTATAAACACTCGCTGCCATCCCAGGCAGTGAATGACAGCTATCTCCGATCGTCCTTGAGGTCGACGGCATCATACTGTTCCAGGGACAGTAGAGGCCACAGCGATGTGTATATTTCGGAGCATGTTATGCCTTATGCTGCAAATAAGAATAAAATGTACTCTGCCCCCAGGGTTTTAAATTCCTGCAGCAATAGACGCGTGTACAAGAAAATGCCTAGTATTGAATCCGATGTTTAAAACCTTCCATTAATGTTTTATCTATAGGGAAACATAGTTAATGGCCAACGTTCCGGAGGATAAATGTTGGATGTCCAATAGTGCCCTGCAAGAGCAAGAGGATTTAGGAAGGTATTTTTCTGTTGGTTCTTTTGCACATGGCTCCATGCCACAGTCTTCCACTCAAGGAATCTTGTGAGGTGTGTGCTGAGCGTGGCAGATACCAGATAGGTGAGTCCTTAACCAAAAATCAACCCATAAAAGGGCAAGTCTCCTGGACATGCCCGCTAGGTATGTTGGCAATAATGACGCGTTGGATGCCAATGGTGATGTGATGATTTCCTATATTCCAAATTCCATTAAGGCCAGTCCACCATGTAATTTCCTCATCAGAAATGCCTAATGGTTTCTCTAATACAGAGTAAGCAATATGGTATGCCTGTAAATCTGACACAGACAAAACAAGAATGCATCTGCACTGTAGCGGGATTGACACGTGCAAGAGATTAGGAAGTTTGGATTTATAACTGGTCCAGCTTTATTGTTATGCCTTCCATCACAGCCCCGGCCCAACCCCAGAACTCCAGGCTCCCCCAAGGAGTAGCACATCAGTGTGTTTGTGGTCACTCTGCTAGCTTCACTGTAGTCCATTTCCAAGACACATCTGGAGTAAAAGGCCAGAAGGGCCCTCAGGCAGAGAGCTACCGGAATCCCTTTGGATGTCGATTTGTGTATTTCACAGACACTCTCTCACCCTTGGCTTCGATGGTCTTGTTCAGAGCTGCATAAACTCACACATTTGTGTCTTCAATACCGTGTAAGCGTGGATCTTCTGTCTATGACACAGCGGCCGTTGTAGTTTATCCCGAAGACTCCTGTGTACGTAAGTTTGCATTTCCCCCTTCTGGTGATGACTCAGGGTTGTATAGTATCTGTTACCCTTCCCCCGCAGAGTAACCATCACTCGTTCAGTCCCCGAATCACCATGGTGGCGTTTCATTGCGTGTTGCTGTTCCCAGTGTGGTGAATGTGGTGGCATGTGCCAGCAGCCATATGTGTACTGCGATCCTTAAGAACTAAAAGGCCATCCGTCTGCTGAAGGCCAGCATGGCTGTAGGGTTATCTTCCTTCACGTCCTGAAATTCAGCTGGACACTCGTCTCCAGCCCCACTTCCTTAAATCAAAAGCCTTCAAAACATGAGAGACACTCATGCATCTACCCTGAGCAGCCTCCAAATTGTGGATAAACTTTAGTGGGACAAGTGATTTCTCTCTTCTGAAATAGTCACTGTATTGGAGGCAAACTGCCTCACTAGCACCAACGGGAGATGAAAAATTCCTCGAAGCATTTGTCATTCCCGAGCCACCTCCATTCTCACTCTACTCAAACCTGTGCATAAATGATATGAGATGATACTCATTTTGTAAACCTTGGGGGAAGGGTAGGGACTCTTTATGCGTGAGAAGCTCTTAGCACAGTGCCTGGTACATGCAGTGTGGCCCCCCAGAATTAAGGCAGTTGTTATGATACTTCATCAGACAAGAATTTTCTAGTTTAAAAATTAAATATGATGAAACCCACAGCCATATTAATTGAACACTTTATATCGTTCTAATCCAATAATTGTGTGTTTTAAATACATGAATATCCCTGAAAAGCTTGGGCTAAGTAGCCACCCATTTTGCAGGGCACCTGGGTCTGTTGTGGTGTCATGTTACAGAAGCCCTAGGCTAATGTAAACGAGCCTGACCACTTCCTGGTTTCCTCCTGCGTTTTGCTCGGGTTCCCAGAGGAGGGGACAGAATGGCAGGTTGAAAAGTTATCCTGTTTCTTTTAGTCATGCTGTGTTCTGTTTCGTAGGCAATGCTTTCCCATGAGTGGGCAGGTGCCAGGAATAATTCTCTTAGAGCTTGAGGATTCACTGAGTGGCTCCCTCTTTGAGAAAGTGCACCTGACCTACAATATTCCTCTAATGATGAAAAGTGGTTGCGGTAAAGTTCAGGGTCAGTGGTAGAGAGGCAGAGGGAGGCAGTGGGTGAGAAAGTCTTTGAGGTCGAGAGGCAGAAGGGGCCAACCAGGTGCTGAGGAGGAGCGCGCTTGCATGTTGCGTTTTATTTCTTGGATGTTCCACCTTTACTGCCTCAAGAGAATGGAGAAGCCTAGATTGAAAGACCCGGAATAGTCCCCCCAATTTCTAATCTTAGACACACCTGTGACCATATCATTTTTTAGAATTTACTGCCTTTGCCCTTCCACTTCATTCTAGACCTATACAGCCCCAGCCAGGATCACCTCCATTTCCTCACAAGACTGGCATGTCTTGACATGAAATGAATTGAAAAGTCTCCCCAGAATACAGAAGAGCGGTACATCGCCAGCCTAAAGAGGCTGTGTGTCTTCCTCCAGTGTCCTCCAAACCAGGGAGCTGCCAAATATGGCAGAGATCTCCAGGGAGGGTGAGAATTACACTTGGAATGACCCCATAGACCAAAAACCCTTCTTCTAATACCAGCATTCGTTCTGCTATGAACCCCATGCCTCCCTGGGTATAGAGACTAAAAACATGGCTTTGGGAAGAACCGACAGTAATGTAGTGAAAAAAAGTATACACTTCCTTTAATGCCTAAAGTGTTTTAAAAAAAATAACTAGGATTGGATGCTATGTAATAAATACCATTTCCTTCCTCCACAAATTCACTGACTCTTAATAGTGATGATCCCAAACTTCAGACAATCGACCGTTGATGAGACGGTCACTTTCCAAGTGAAAGGTAGTGATGTTGAGCTATTCAGAGGTAATCCAAGTCATTTCAGTTCTTTGGAGAAAGAGTAGCAGGAATATAACATCCAACAGTAAATCACACCTACAGTACAGGAGGCGAGAAGAATTACATAGGAGGCCCTGAACTATGGGTTCGTTACAGAGGGTTCCTCTGACACGTCTAGGCTCTGAGTCCTTAGATTTGTTGATGCCAAGGATCCAGAATCTCTGAACCCAAATGTGTGCCGGAGTTTCCTCTGACTCAAGTCGGAACCGGCATCCGTAATATTGCATTAACTCCAAATGGTTTTCTCCCCTTGAGAAGGACCCAACTAGTCCTCAGATAGGTAACAGTATGCACATGCAACCAACTTAAAATATTCTGTGTATGAGGAGAGTCTTCTAGGATGCGAATTCTACTCTGGGAAACCTTTGGGTTTTTGGAAAATTGTTTCCATTATCCTTACACCTGCAAGTTCTTAGGCCACCTCTAGTTTTAATGCTCTGAGAGGGCAGGTCACCAGTGGGTCTACTTTTCTGCCAGTGAGGCTTCCGTGAGAGGTGCAGGATTATAATCACCCTACTCATTAGTCTGTGTCCTTTGCAAATCTCACTGCATTTTTGTAGCCAGCACTGTCTCATGGCTTATAGCCGGTTTTCTCTTCCCTGTTTCATAAGGTGCCTGAGAAGTGTTCATACATAGGTTCTCTGATGAAAGCATTAAAATTCACCCATTGCAGCAAAATCAGTCAAATCAATTCACGCCTATTTTCAGGGGAGAAAAAAGAAAATTACACCTTGTTTACAAATGAAATAGTTTCACTTAAATGGGACTCTAGCCAAGGCAGTTAATTAGTCAAAGGATCCACGGCGGCCACGCAGTCGTACATTGTTTATTCTATTTGATATGTCTACCGCTGATGTGCAGTGGTAATATTCTGCATCTGCATATGGCTACCACTGATGTGTGTTTAATATTCTGCATCCTTCTCAGGAAATGACAAATGCCCCGAATTCTTTGCAGATGGAATTGCTAATGAAAAAGAAAAAAAGTTGGTGTTAGTTAAATGGTGATTAAAAATTTATCTCCTTTAAACTTAAAAAGTGCAGCCTTAATAATCAGTTGTCATATAAATAAATAGCTTGCACTGAAATCCCTTGCGGTTTAAGACCTAAATAAATACTAAGTTGAGAAACCTAAATATCTTTCAGAAGAGCTGAATATATTCATTAACTTTATGCAAACCCTGTACTGTTTCTTTGTGCGTAACTGTTGTGTATGAATTCTTAAAAGGGGGACATGAGTTGTTTCTGAAATAGAGCCTGTTTGTATTAAGCACAGCTAGAGTAGACATAATTGGACTTCAAGGGAAAGACCCACACCAACAAAAACCAAAACTGAATAGGTGAAAGCTAAACTCAGTGGTTGGTATTTAATACGACTTAAAGGCAATTTTCATTTGAAAAGCAGTGTTTATTTTCACTTGAGATAAAACTAGACCTTTCTGGTTACCCAATCTTCTCTTGGTAAACAGGGTTGCAAGTGCTTAATGAGAGGTTACGTGGGGTCTGTACTTGAAAAGTTCTCCCAATATGCAGTTGCCCTTTTCCATTCAATCCCTTTACATTATTCTTTGTTCATATCTTATTGTATCAGAGGAGGTCAGCTTGCCACTTGGTAGAGATCAGAGATGATCAAATGCACTTATCCTGTGAATATAAATGCTCATGTACACATGTATATAATATACATGCTTGGTTACTACAATTCACAAGTAAGTGTATTATCCAAATAAAATTGTATATAATGTAAAGTTTATGTTAAAATTTAAATGGTGATAATGATATTAACACATGGAAAACCCATTCTGGTTATTGATGGGATGATATTTATGTAAAGAGGGCACTGTTTTTCTAAAAAAAATTATCTCAGTTCTAGGGAGGATAATGGAGCCCAAGTGGGATTTGGGTGTTGGAGTTCTTGGCCCCTTATTAAAAATATATATATCTGGGGTTAGGGGTGTGGGATGTATTCTGCTCACTTTTGCAGTGCTGATACGGACATGTATGTGATTTCTGTAAACCCATCAAAGGGCGTATTTCCTGTTTAAACTCCTCCTCTTCCCCCGCCCACACTCTTTCTGTGCCCGGAAGTACTCAGTATAGTATCAGCTAAAGGTGCCTGCCCAGAAGGGTCTTAGAAAGCCAGAACTTATAGAACTACACCAAGGTTTGGCGGGAGGGGAAGGGAGATGGGAAAATTAAGAGAAAATGAAATTCCAAAGGGGCGGTAGTCATCTGTATAAGATTGTCAGGTTGTCAGGTCTAGAACCCGAGACTTCCTGGTCCAGTTCCTAGCTTGGTCCCCCTTTCCAGGCTAACTCGTTCCTAGGTTTCTCACAGGAGTGCTCCCCTGAGTACCTCTGGGATCAGAGCCAGAGAACCTAAGAGAACTGACCTGGCTATCTTTGCCTTTTGCCTTATACAGACCCACGCATCCCTCTCTGAATGTGGTTTTCCTTTAAGCTCCCCAAAACCTCCTGCTTCAGAGTCCTGGAGAAGAGAAACTTTTTTTCAGGGACCTACCTGTTCCCTGGGAAGAGTTGATAAGGGATATAGTTTAAAACCTCAAACCAAAGTTGAAAGCTGGCAGTGATCACTGCGATAATATTGTTATATTTCTCATGAGCCAGGGATGAACATAGGACACTGATTAGCTGATGGAGCCTGACTGAGTATCCACTCTCCTTTTAAGGACAATTTGGGATTGGGGAGCTGCAAAGGGAATAGGAAGTACAGTCTCTTCCCATAAGTAGTGTATGGTCTAGAACTTCAGTTCCCTAATGCAAAAGATAGCTGAGGACCCATGAAATGCAAACATAGACTACATGAAAAAACTGGAAATGATAAATAAAGTTTTTGTCAGGAGATAATAATTTATCTGATTCCATGCTCAAACAAACAAACTGACAGACAATCCCTTCCCTAGGCTCACTCCCAAGTAACTTTAGAGAATCTAGTTGTTGTTCCTGGAGATGCCCTTGATCATTTCAACCTTCAAAGATAGTACTTAGGGAACCCAGGAGCATCTGATCAGGTGAACAAACTTGCCCTTCTCGGGTTTTGCACAGGCAGCCTTGGATCTGGTTCCATTCAGTTCTCCAACCGTTGCCAAATCATGCCTCCTCCCAGCCCTGCTTTGTGACATGTGCTTTAAGAAAAGGTTGTGGAAAAAAATCCTCAAAGGATTGGGAAATAGACCATGATGTAAAAAGACTATTTTCTGAAACCTTTTTTTGTTTGGTTTCGTTTTTGACTTGTGAAGAATACTTTGGGTAGTTCAGGGTATAAATGTATCAGGGAGGGAAGTAGAGAGAATTCCTGTTGAGTCCCAAGTGCCTCGTGTTGTGGCTGGCAAAAGAGAACACATCAGGTGCCTGGAGAGAAGATGGGACAAGGAGATGGCAAAAGGGGTCAAGGTGTGTTTCAGCAAGATGGTGGGGTGGAAAGGGAGCTTATTTTTTCTCTGTCCATCCTATTCTGTACGTTACTGGAACGTTGGATTATCTGTTCATCCCAAGGACACACCTTGGTTCAGCACCTGAATTTGGAAATATCAAAATATATCTACATTGAGTGTAGACTGTATTCTAGGCGTGTCCTAGAATGCAATCCTCAAAATAACCTTAGGATGTTAAGTATGATTGCTCCCACTTTACAGATAAGGAAACAGGCTCAGATTGGTTTCAGCCTCATCAGCCACAGAATCCGCTAATAAATCTGTAATATTAGGCATAGTCTCAAAGTGCCTGATCTCCTCCAGGGAGGTCAGAATAGAAGTCAGGAAAAGAGATATTCTGTTTTGAGGTCCCTGGGGCTAATGCTTGAGTTTCAGCCTCTGTGGTGAGGAAGTCGGTTGGTGTCCTACCCCTCGTCGTCTGGTTTGGGGTGTGTTGAAAACTCCCGGGACCCCACCTCTGTTCATGGTCCCTTCTGAGACTTGAATGCTGTATGTGTCTCTCCCCTGAATGCTTGCACTCAGCACTTACTTTTTTTGGTTCCTGGGGAGTTATTTTCTCTACTTAGCATGTGCCTAATCTTAAATATCCCCTTCCTAATATCTCTTCTCTTTCTTAGTAGACATCAGGGATAATTCCATTAAACATATGCAAACAATATGCTCTCACATATGTGCGGTTGCACACACACACACACACCACACACACACACACACACACACACACACACACTGCCTTGTGGCCCCCATTAACGCTCTCCTAAACATTGTGGCCCATTTTCAGAAAGGGCATGCTCTTTGCACCCTTCTGTTGCTTGTCTTTGCCAAGCAGACAGAATGAGGTTCAGAGGTGTGACAGGGAATTGAAAATAAAGTTTTTGCATAAATGATCAAGAGTTTGGTAATCAGTATGACTGAGGGGCAGCTATTAAGATTTTTTTTCCCTTCTTAGTCTGTTCTATTTTTTTCAAATTGTCTTAGAGATACTTTCCTGGTCATTGACATCAAGATAACTGTTGCACCACTGAATGCTTGTTTGGTTTATCTCATTAAAGAATGTCCAATTGGAATATTTCCACCAGGCTCTCTAGGAGTCTAAAATGATGTAGTGTGTAATACACTGTGTACGCGATGACCCTGAGGCAATGACGCATTCCTTCTTGAACCCCCGCTCCCATGTTCTAAGCCACGCCTCTCTCTCCTGGCATTTTATTTACTGTGCGGTGGGACACATTAGGACCATTTTATAGATGAGGAAACTGAGCGGGGTTTGAAGGAATGTTTCCCGGAGAGGTTCTGTGATTCCACCCCCTCTGGGGGTCCTTTAACCTAATGTAAGGTCGTCCTGGTCCCTGAGAAATGCTCTAGCCCTTTATATCTTTCAAGCTGGCAGTAAAGTCTCTTAAGACAGAAAGGTTATTATTATTTCATAGCTATTTTGAGATCCTGTTGGGTCTACAAGTGCATGACAACATTCTCCCAGGGACGCTGAGCTTTGCAGAAACTGGAACACTCAAAAGAACAGTTTGGCCAGTGGTTCTCTCTTCACTGCGGCCGTATTTCAAAGCACACAACTCTCCAGGGAGCAGGGACCAACCTGTTGAAAATGGAGTCATTTCTCAGATTAACCTCCTCCAAAAAAGTGTCATCAGTACATAGAGACAAACAAGACCAAACAGATTATCACTCATAAATCCCTCTTATCTACTACATTCGTGAAACAATGAGTTTGCGTTTTTGCAATTCTGAGAACATTCCTCATTAGCAGTAGCCCTGGGTCATAACCTCTTCCAGTTAATTCTCTCTCACACCTTTGGGAAGGATTTAAGATGAGCCTTCAAAAGGATATTAATATAACAAGTAGCCAATACCACAGCTGCCTTTTAAATTAATAAGGTTAATTGTTCTCTAGCAAACATAAGTTTGTCTTTGACATTTTAAATGCTTCTCATTGATCGGACATTTTGCTGTTTCAAGCTTTTAAAGGGCTCAAATCAAAGACTATTGATAGCTGAGCAAATAGTGAAGGTCCAGAAATATAAAAACATTGTCAATTTTTCCATGAAGAACAATCATAGGCTTTTGAATTAGACCGAGGTTTTTACATTAGCCGTCTAAGACTTATTGAATTATTTCTATTCTCAGTTAAGCTAATTCAAACAAATGAACAGTATTGACTTTTCAAATCTTTTTTTTTTTTAATCTTTAGTTTATAAGGTTTGTAGACACAGCTCTGAGGCCATGACCATTAAGTAAATGTTCCAGGGTAGAAACTAAAGGTTCAGATGACTATTTGGGGTCAAATTCAGGTGATCATCTTTGAAAATCCTGATGGATTTGGGAAGATGAAAGTGGCACTTGTAACATTTATGTTTCTCAAATTTTTCCCCGGGAAAGGATGTCAATTATTTATTTTTTTTCAAATAAGAAATTAGGTCAAGAGTAACATTTTCATAGAAAATTCAGTAAGCTACTCAATACAACTAATTACATGGCTAGATATGGCTCAGATGCCTTCCAAGCCTGAGGGTCCCAAAATATTTCTTTAACAGTTGTTTTTAACTATGAATCTTAATCTTGTTCATTCCCTTGCTAAAACAAATTTAAAAGCGTATACTTTCCAGATTATGTAGTCGGGATAATTCAATGTAGTATATCACAATAGAATGTGCATATGTTTATGTATAGTCTATATATTTCAAGCTGAATATTCAGAAAGAATTAGGTGAGTTAATTGGTGGCTTGAAAAAGAAGCAGATCATAAACATCGTAAATGATGGCCTTCTCACCCAGAAAAAGAGGGTAAACTGTCCGTCTTTCATTCGTGTTATAAGACTCGTTGCATAATAATACACAAGCTGGTCATTACTCACAAGAAAGGAATTGAATTAAGCAGCTTGAAAGGTCCGTGTCTGAGTTCATTTTTAACCCAACATGGATGGGTTTGAAGTCCTTGTGCAGAGGGTTTCCATTCACAGCTACATTCAAACAGTCTAAAACCCACATCAGAACTGGCTCGATCTCTTGTATGGAGGAGCCCCAAGCAAGCTGTGTTCTCTACTCAGTGGTTTTCATCTGGGAATAAGATGTTCACTTACCAACCGTAACAGTTTATACCTGTCATGTTTTAATCCACTGCATGAGGAAGTGCTAATAAGTGTATTAAATATTTCCAAGCATAGCTACAAAATTATACGTTTGCTTAACACCTTTCTATGATAGAGGAAGTATATACTATGGTTGTCTCCTTGTAGTACGTCTTTTATTTTTGTTCAGCGTGTTATCAGCTGTCTTAAGGAATGGGGTTTGAAATATGTGTGCAAACTGATATGTACATAACTCCCGAGGCAACAAAAGTGCCCAGTCATATCGTGTAAAAATGTAAATACAGGAGAATTTCATTTTTCTAATAAAGATAATTTCTGCCAATTGATATGAAAATGAGAAATGGAGTTGTGGTCTTTGTTGTTGCTGCTGCGGTTGAGGGCGTCACTAACGTTTCGGGCGGGCTTAGTGTTTGTACAAAGGGGAAAATCACTTATTTCCTCCTTTGTGCAATGGAGGAGTGGAGCGGGGAGCATGGAATTGGGAAGAATACAGGACTTGGCTTCAGGGTTTTACTGGCAAGATTTGCCACTGTCCCTAACCTAGATCGCATCTTCCTGTGCAGTTCCCACACTTGCAGCACTGACTCTGATAACGTTGGACTTCACCGAGCCCTGTGACTTATGTTTCTGGAAAAGAGTGCTGGTTAAAGACCTCCTCTCCTTTTGTATCCCAGGCAACAGCTGACTGCAAAGGACCACCCTTCTCCATATGACTTCGATGTGACCCATGGGTGCCCCCCTTCTCCACGCCAAGGCCAGACACAGAGCCTCCAAATCCCCAATCCTTGCCTCATAAACGATTAGCGGACATTCGTGTTCTCACTGATCAATTGGAGCAAAATGCTTGTTGAGCAGCCAGAGCCAGCTCACAGCCTCCTCCTGGGAATAGGCGGGGCTCAGATCTTTGGGTCTGCTGCTATCCAATCCCACCACTCCCGTTCATCTCACATCCCCACACCCTGTTCTGTCCAGTTTTGTTTACTCCCTCCTATAAAAGAAGCGCTCCTTTTACCTAACTCGTGAGGCGCCTGCAGAGCTTATAGGCGGAGCATTCCCCCTATTCCAATAGTCCTCCTCCCCCTGTTGCAATAGTCCCTTTCTCCTCCTTGCAATAATTTTTCTATAATCGAGTCCCTCCTTACTAAATCTAGATTTAATTTTCATGTGATAACTCCCATCCCTAGATCAAATGACATTTCTAAAAAATCTGACCTTGTTCACTCTACCTCTCCTTTACTTAAAATCTTCAGCTTAAAACAAATGACCCAAAGGGAAAGCCCGGATTCCATAGCCCGGCACACAAAGTCTTCCAATCCCCACAAACCCCTTCCTACCACGTGCCGTATGCACCTAACGTCTCTCTGCTCCTCTCCAAAGACACTATGAGCTCTCGGGGTTCCATGCCTTCACTCATGCTATTCTTCCTTCCTGGAATGCTGGTCTCCTCCACGTCTCCTCGCCAACTCTTGATCCTCCTTCAAGTTGTATCTTCAATAGAAGCCTCTTCGTAGTCTTTCCAAGCTCTCTCCCAGCAGCAGAGTTAACACTTGACTTCTCCGTGAGCCAGCCCCTTGCACACCCATCTCTCACATGATTTAGCACCCTTTACTAAACTTTTTAGTGTGTGCTATCTCTCTTTAGAATGTGAGCTTTTCCAGGGCTTTTCATATCCAGATGAAAATATATAATTTTTCATCTTTGAATCCTAGCACCCAGCCCAGCATCTAACAAAGAGTGGGCATTTTTGGATGGATAGGAGAATAGCTAATTGGAAGATTGGGTGGCTGTTGGGTGGGTGAGTGGCTGGATGGGCATGTAGATGGAGTGCCTTGGAATCTGTTCTTGGTTTACTTCACTCTCTATCTTATCTACTGTTTTTTACCCAGACCTTTGACTATAAACGCCACCGATTACTCCTACGTTTTTATATTTGGGTCCGACCTCCCCTATAAATTCTAGACTCACATATCCATATCTATATTAGTAACTCCACCTAGAGATCTGAAAGACATTCAGATCCCAAAATATCTTAAAAGGTATATTGGGCCATCCCCCAGCCCCAGTAGAAATCTTATCCTCCCCCAGAGTTCCCCAACTCAGGAACTGGCACTGCTACTGAGCTGATTTCTCAGGCTAAATACCTTCTGGTCATCGTTCAGTCTTCTTCCCGACCCCGCCCCACCCCTTACATTCAATCCATCCACCAGCTCTGTCTGCATGACCTTTAAAATACATTAAGAATCCATCTGCTTCTCATCACTTCTACCACCGTCACCCAGATCATCACCTCCCATTTATACAAACGCAACTGCTTTCTAACCCATCCACCTGCTTCTTCTCTGGCCTCCATGTCTCCATTCTCCATACAGAAGTCAGGATAATCTCTTTTTTTTTAACATTTTTATTAGAGTGCTTTACACTGCTTTACAGTGTTGTGTTATTTTCTGCTGTATAACAAAGTGAATCAACTATATGTATACATATATCCCCATATCCTCTCCCTCTTGCATCTCCCTCCCACCCTCCCTACCCCACCCCTCTAGGTGGTCACAAAGCACTGAGCTGATCTCCCTGTGCTATGCGGCTGCTTCCCACTAGCTAGCTATTTTACACTTGGTAGTGTATATATGTCCATGCCACTCTCTCACTTCGTCCCAGCTTACCCTTCCCCCTCCCCGTGTCCTCAAGTCCATTCTCTGTGTCTTTATTTAAAGTCTTTAATAAAGTCTGTGTCTTTATTCCTGTCTTGTCCCTAGGTTCTTCAGAACCATTTCTTTTTTTAGATTCCTTATATATGTGTTAGCATATGGTATTTGTTTTTCTCTTTCTGACTTACTTCACTCTGTATGACAGACTCTAGGTCCATCCACCTCACTACAAATAACTCAATTTCATTTCTTTTTATGACTGAGTAATATTCCATTGTATATATGTGCCACATCTTCATTATCTGTTCATCTGTTGATGGACACTTAGGTTGCTTCCATGTTCTGGCTATTGTAAATAGAGCCACAGTGAACATTGTGGTACATGACTCTTTGAATTATGGTTTTCTCAGAGTATATGCCCAGTAGTGGGATTGCTGGGTCATATGGTACTTCTATTTTTAGTTTTTTAAGGAACCTCCATACTGTTCTCCACAGTGTCTGTATCAATTTACATTCCCACCAACAGTGCAAGAGGGTTCCTTTTTCTTCACACACTCTCCAGCATTCAGTTTTGTAGATGTTTTGATGATGGCCATTCTGACTGGTGTGAGGTAATACCTCATTGTTTTAATTTGCATTTCTCTAATGATCAGTGATGTTGAGCATCCTTTCATGTGTTTGTTGGCAGTCTGTATATCTTTGGAGAAATGTCTATTTAGGCCTTCTGCCCATTTTTGCACTGGCTTGTTTGTTTTTTTGGTATTGAGCCACATGTGCTGCTTGTATATTTTGGAGATTAATCCTTTGTCAGTTTCTTCATTTGCAGATATTTTCTCCCGCTCTGAGGGTCTTTTTGTCTTGTTTATGGTTTCCTTTGCTGTGCAAAAGCTTTTAAGTTTCATTAGGTCCCAGGGTAATCTTTTAAAGACTCTAATTAGATCATATCCCTCACCTGGTCTCAAGCCTTCAGTACCTTTGCATTACCGTCAGAATAAAATCAAAATTCTTCCCCATTCTAACTCCATGTTCCAAACTCTTACTATAGTCCACACTCCAAGAAAAAAGACAAATGTTTCTCTTTTCTCTTGCCTCATTCCCTGTCTCTGGAGCCTCTCCTTCCCTAGCCTTTTCTCTTTTTTTGGAGCAGCCAAAGATGGGCCATTTCCAACACATTTTCCATTAACTGAAGTGGCACTAAATACCATCACTGCTATGAAACTAATCGGCAATTTGTGAGATGCCTTTACACCATGTAGCCCCATTTGGGGGCATAATTATTTCCTAATTAGGAGGCAATTTATACTCGTTACTTGGGACATTTGCTTCTGCCAGTGCCGTGGCTACCCTAAATGGCTCAGTTCTCTTTTTTTCTCCCCCAAGATGCTGCTGGCTGAAGCCAGATGACCAGACAGCCAAGCAAACTTAATTAACAGACAGTTCTGTTCCTGTGGGAGGGAAAAGCTCAAATGTGCTGTCATTCTGAGGATAAAACCAAACATGTTTCTCTTGGAAGACCTTGTAGTCTTCCGCTAGAAACGGAATTTGGAGGTGTCTGTTACCTTCTTTTCCAAGAGTTCTGATGAAATTTATTATTAAAGTTCACTAAACTAACCCATCTTTGTAAAAACCCTTTTAAAATCTTTAAAGCCCTCCTTTGTAGCAGGGATTATAGTCCCCGTTTTACATATTCAGAAACCGAGGTTTAGAGATTGAAGTGACTTCCTTAAGACCATACAACCAGGTCGTTGTGAAGCTGGGACCAGGGGTGAGCGCATGTCAGCTGGACTTCATATCCCATGATTTTTCATCTCTGCTTAGTGCTCACTATTACCTAGATTCCAATAGTGTACAGGCAGGAACTGCCTCTGTGTCCCTGATGCCTTATATGCTGTAAATGTCCAGTAAGTATTTTTAAATAAACAGGAAGCAGAGAGAAGAGCCAGGAAGTCTGAGTTCTTGGCCACATCCTTACTGTATGACTTTTGTCTTTTCACTTCTCTTCTCTTATTCTCGTAGTCTTCTCATGCATATTGGCAAAATGAAGATTTTCAGCTCCAACTCTGCCTGCTTCCTAGGCATGTGCAGAGACATTGTCAACCATACCATATATCAATAAAAGATAGCTCTTTCTGTACTATTTTTAGTTCCAAAACTTAGGAGTTGTGTTCAGGGTGTGTCCAAAGAAAAACAACTTCCAGTGACTGGAAGTCCATACCATCTGACCTCTGCTTTTCTGGGGACAGAGGGTATCTCTCCTTGGGGGTGAGAATGGTCCAAGAATTAGAGGTCATAGATCAGGACTTTCCCCTAAGGAAGCAGATAGAAAAGTGGCCCCTGGCTTTGTTGCTGAGCTCTCCAAGGTACTGAAAGTTCCAAGGATGTAGGTGTCAGGTCTTCACTACTCTCCTTAGACAGCAGATGGAAAAGGTCCACATTTTTGCTTCTGGAAACTCCAAGGTGCTAAAATTTCTGGGGCTGTGTATGCAAAGCCTTGTGCACTATGGTTCAGCAAAAACTTCCATTCAGTGTGCACGCTGGCAGGAGCCAGGGGGAGACTGTGCTATGACTTCCCATTTGAAAGCCTTTACCCCCCTTGAAGAAGTGTCCAGCTGTCCCCTATCTCCCACCACCCACTGACATGCCAGGGGGTTCCAGAAGTTTTCTCTTTCTTTCTCTTGCCTTTCTCTCACTTTGTCTCTGTTCCTGCCTGAGGAAGAAACAGCAGGCTTGTTCTTTTTAACTCAGCAGTACTGCAGGCAACCGTGCATTCTAAAGGATAGCCTCCTCCTCTTCCATTTCTTCCTAAGCAGATAAGACATCCCAGTCCCCAGTTCAGAGGCTGGGCCCCAGGAGCTAGTGGCATCAGATGTGCTCAGAGATCTTGTTACTTTTGATTGCTTGTAGCCTTTCATCCAAACAAGAGCCCAGGAATACAAATGTACAGTAAAGGATAGAGGGAAGAGGAGGTCATTCTCTATCAAACAGCACCCAGATCCCACTCTGTGGCCCCATCACCAAGCACAATGAGAAAAAGCACACAGACTTCCACTTGAAAATTTATAATGCTGTGTTCCAAGAATGTGACTGATTACCTGTGGCCTCCCTGCTGCACTCAGAGTAACTTAAAGAAGCCAGGGTCCAATCTGACTCACCAAACCGTAGCATATTTGGCTGGCTTCAAGACGTACAAACATCATCAGAATAGGGAATGTGGAGATACGAGCCTATTTCAGGGCAGTCAACATGCCCAGGAGGCTTCATAATCCACGGCATCCCAAAGCCACTACCATGGGTTAAACCATAAACCTAATTCTACATCTTTCCCAATCCCCTCCCACCATCTTAACAACTCACATTCCATCATAAGCTGCAGGGGAGAGTAATTTACAGGAAGTGTGAGTATTGGTATTGCCTTCAGCAGTTTTCAATGTTGGCCGTAAGGGATAAAGCTCAGGGTTGTAAAGCTCACAGTTTTTCATTAAAGATAAGTAAAATAAAAAAATAAAAATAAATTTAAAAAAAAGATAAGTAAAATAACAACACAGATACATATTTTCAGATGCCTCTTGGATATCTTGAAAGCATCCCAAATGCAACATCTTCAAAACCAAATGTATCCTCCTCCTTTCACCAGCGCTTTCTTCCCTTCTAGAGTTTTCTAAGAGCAGAGCGTCATCAGCTCCCACTCACCAGGCCAAAATCATGACAGTCTTTTGACTCGTCTCTCTCTCTCCTTCCTCCAGTTTTGGTTCATTTCCCTGTCTGTACCTCCCACGTGCCTCCTGCTTGCCATCTTCACTGTCTGATTTCCATCTCTCCTCTTCTCCTACATGAATTATTGTGACAGTCTAATAACAGGTCTCCCTACCTCCAATATTGACTCACCTTTAATTCTTTCTCCATTTACCAGCATTGGGAATTGTTCTAAAATAAAATTCTGGCCATGTCATTCCCAACTGAAAGTCTTTGAATAACTCCCCATCACCTAATAGTGTAAAGACCAAGGTCTCTGGCATGCCTGGCATGGAGTTTCCTGGTCTGTTCTTGCTGACACGAATTCTCTAACCTTAACTCCCACTACTTCCTTGTACACAGATGCTGATCCAGCCGAAACAAACCTTTGTCCTTAAAAATACTGTTCCCTCTTCTTCATGAATATTCTTTCACCATCTGACAAATACACAATTATCTTTTACGTCCCGGCTCAAGTGTCACCCCCATGAATCCTTTCTCGGTTCACCCAGAGTTAGAGGCACTGTCTTCTGAACTCCCATGATTTTTTGGACATTTCTCCATTGTAGCATGTTATTTGTCCCTTTGTATGTCTACATTTCCCTACTGTGAGGTTTCCCTTAAAGACAAGTAACCTGTGATCCAACAGACACATTAGTAAAGATGCTAATCATCAGGGAAATGCAAATCAAAACCACAATGAGATATCACTGCACACTCTTTAGAATGGATATCATCAAAAAGACAAGAAATAACAAGTGTTGGCACGGATGTGGAGAAAAGGGAACCCTGGTTCAGCCGCTTCTGGTGGGAATGTAAATTGGTGCAACAACTATGGAAAACAGTATGGAGGTGCCTCAAAACGTGAAGACTAGAACTGCTAGATGATCCAACAATTCCACTTCTGGGTATATATCCAAAGAAATTGAAATCAGAACCTTGAAGAGACATCTGGACCCCATATTCACAACAGCATTCACAATAACCAAAATATAGAAACAAATGTTTGGCAATGGATGAATGGATAAAGAAAATGTGGTATATGTACATGCAATGGAATATTATCCAGCCTTAAAAAGGAAGGAGATCTTGCCATTTGGGACAACATGGATGGACCTGGAGGACATTATGCTGAGTGAAATAAGCCAGACACAGAAAGACAAATACCGTATGTTCTCACTTGTATATGAATCTAAAATAGTCATACTCATAGGAGCAGAGAATAGAATGGTGGCTGCCAGGGGTGGCAGTGGGGTGGGGAGGGGGGAAGGGGAACATGTTGGTCAGAGGATGTGAAATCTCAGTTTTGCAAGATGAATGCATTCTGGAGATCTACTTTACACGTAGAACCTATAGCTAACAGTACTGCATTGGATACTTAAAATTTTCCAAGAGGGTAGATCTTATGTTAAGTGTCCTTACAATAACAATAGGGCAGAAGTAAACTTTGGGAAGTGAGGGATGTCTATAGCCTTGATGGTGGCGATGGTTTCATGGGTATGTACTTATCCCCAAACTCATCAAGTCGTATATATGAAACATATACAGCTCTTTACATGTCAATCATACATCAATAAAGTGGTTTTTTTTAAGGTAATGAACTGTGTGAGGCACAGGAAAAGAACTGAACTAGAGATAATTTGGAAGCAGAAAGATACAGATCATAATTAAAACTGTGGATGTGGAGGATCATCTAATGTCAGCCCCACAAAATGCAGGTTACCGTGTGTCAGCACAGGTGGTAATATAGGATAGGGCTTAAGAGAGTGGTGTTTGGAGGTAGACCAACCTCCAACGTTTCCTGCCATTATGACCTTGAACAAGGTAATTAATCTTTCAAAGACTGTTGATTTATCTGAAACTGAGAATAATTATATTACTACCTTCTAGGTTTGAGAAATTAGAGATAATGTAAAGAATGAAATGCCTATCACAAAGGGAACACTCTAAAATGTTAGCTATTTTTAGTTATTTATTCATACTTCAAATTACTAAAGACCTTCCCTTTTGCTCAGTCCTGAATAAGAGGCCTCAAATAGTTTAGAAGATGGTCTATAAACTTGTTAGTCTCTTGGACCCTCCACTGGTGACTTGAAACATTAGCCTTTTTTATTACACATTGTAAAGTTTAAAAAGTTGATTAATTTCATTTTCCAGTACTAATTTTCCTCCTTTTTTATAGAGCACAGTAACACTCACCCACATGTCACCTACAGTCTCACCCTAATGAAGGACTCTGATAGCACTTTGAATTAGCTAAGTTGCTATGCCAGGTGTGCCCATATACCAAGTTGATTCAAGAAATTCCTTACATTTTCTTTTTGTTCTCCCTGAGGAGATTATCATTTTTTCTATACGATGTTCTCTTACTTTAACAGTTGAGGCTGTTATCTGATGTGCTAGAGTTTTAGATGGATACACATCTGCCTTTGTTAAGGATGGGTTGAAATTTTGTTCTCTCTTTCTTTTTATAATGTAACCTTGGAAAGCGTTGTTGAATGAACATTACCAAATAAAGTTTGAAATAACATTGATTCCTTTAAAACAAACAAAAAAACTGTGGTTGTGGGTGAGACCACTTTAGAGTGTGTTGGATTTGTACTGTGTCACCTTCCTGGTTGGGGGTTACAAGAGATATGGTGGGAGATTTGGAGGGAGGAAGCAGTCATTGGTTTTTATACTTGGAAGGTCAGGGTAGTGCATACATGTTGCTGTTTATCTGACTGGCTCACCTCATTGGGGTGGGGTCGCAGGCTGACCTGCTCCACCATCCCCCGCCCCAAGTCCCCCATCAGCTTCTCCGACTCCAAGTCCAGATGTGTGCTGAGTTCCATGACACAGGGTGTCAGCTTCTCGAGCAGGACTCCGTGTCATCAAGGTTGGAGGCAGTGAGAAACTGACACAAGTTCTGTTCTCTTATCATGAGTTCCAGGCTCGTTTCCATGGGTTCCACAGTGCCCTTGCTCTTCTTCTTCCCGTCATATCAATCTACCCTTCCTGATGGCCTTCCTTGGAGACTTCAATCTTCACCAGTAGATGTGAAGACAAGAACCTTACAGACACTGTTTAATTGCATGAGGTCAAATCCCTGTAACAAATCAACAAATCTATCATCTGCCTCTATATCTATCTATTTATCTATCTATATCTATCTATATCTATCTATCTATCTATCAATCATCTATCTATCTATCTATCTCCTAGTGGTTCTTATCCAATTGGACCCTAACTACTACATAATTTGGTGCCAAGAATGGGAATGAAAACCACATTACTTATCTATTGCTACAAAACCAATTGCCCCGGGCTTCCCTGGTGGCGCAGTGGTTGAGAGTCTGCCTGCCGATGCAGGGGACACGGGTTCGTGCCCCGGTCCGGGAAGATCCCACATGCCGCAGAGCGGCTGGGCCCGTGAGCCATGGCCGCTGAGCCTGCGCGTCCGGAGCCTGTGTTCCGCAACGGGAGAGGCCACAACAGTGAGAGGCCCGCGTACCGCAAAGGAAAAAAAACCAAAAAACAATTGTCCCCAAACTTAATGGCTTCAAACAACAAACACTTACTACCTCAAAGTGGGTCAGGAATTTAAAAGCAGCTTAGCTGAGTGGTTTTGACTCAGAGTCTCTCATGAGGTTGCAGTCAAGATGGTAACTAGGACTTCAGGCATCTGAAGGCTTGACTGGGGCTCAAGGAGCTCTTGCAAGCTCACTCACATGACTGCTGGAGGGAGCCCTCAGTTCCTCACCACGTGGGTCTCTCCACAGGGATGCCTGAGTGCTCACAACATGATATCTGACTTGTCTAGGGAAAGCGAGTGATGAGAGGGAGGGAGAGAGACACAGAGAGAGAGAGAGAAAGCTGCAACACCTTCTATAAAATAGTCTCAAAAGTGAACCACCAGCTCTTCCATCATATTCTATTCGAGGGAAATGAGTCACTGAGTTCAGCCCACACTCAAGAGGTGGGGATTAATCTTCACCTCTTAAAGGGAGTATCAAAGAATTTTTGGCCATATTTTAAAACCACTATATATAGAGAGAGAGAGAGGGGGAGAGAGCTGAGTGTAGGAGAGGGCCAAGTATGTCTGACCTCATTTATCCAAAGTGGTTCAACTATTTTTTCTGTCTCTCATCTTTTGCTGCATGTGAGCAGATCTTGCCTGCAGCCAAGCCCTGGAAACAGAAATTTCAGTATCAATTGTACCCCTCCACCAACATTTTGAAACTCTTCCTAGCCTAGAGATATTTTCTAAACCTATGACCACACACTAATGATTGTATTAAACTGCACCCTTATGGTAAACACCAAGTTGAACTGAAACCCAGTAGATTCATATTTGTCAAATGAATAAATTGCATCATTCAAATGCCTGCTCATTTCCTCTTATATTCATTTATTAGATATTCATTGAGCATGTATTATGTGAGACATACAAAGATGAATAAAATGGGACTTCCTTGGTGGTGCAGTGGTTGAGAGTCCACTTGCCAAAGCAGGGAACACAGGTTCAATCCCTGGTCCGGGAAGATCCCACATGCTGTGGAGCAGCTAAGCCCACGCACCACAACTACTGAGCTTGTGCTCTAGAACTTGCAAGCCACAACTACTGAGCCCATGTGCCACAACTACTGAGGCTGCATGCTGCAACTACCGAAGCCTGCACACCTAGAGCCTGTGCTCCGTAACAAGAGAAGCCACTGAAGTGAGAAGCCTGCGCACTGCAACGAAGAGTAGCCCCCGCTCGCCGCAACTAGAGAAAGCCCGTGTGCAGCAACGAAGACCCAACATGGCCAAAAATTTTTAAAAAGGATAAAAAGAAAAAAAGAAATGAGCACATACAGCAAAGGCTCTTAAAAAAAAAAAGACAAATAAAATATAATCCCTATCTTAAAGGGGCTCTCATTTTGCTGAGTATCAATTAATCCCTTATATGAGGCCTCAAGAGCTCTCAAGGGTGAATTTGCCTGAAGCTCTTAAGAGCAGAAGCCCAGCTTCTCCTTCACAGGGATGACTTCTTGAAATTCTGGATCAGTGCCTTAAAGAGGGTAGGCCGTGGCTAGAGGTAGGGGGTCCTCCCCTTGGGGCAGCCATGAGCTGGATCTCTCAGGGGCAGATGGAGCAGGTAGCACCTGCCCGAGGTGAGACGCCGCAGAAAGTCAAGGGCTGGGTCGGAGGGACTGTCTCTTTAGCCCTTGTGACATGCATGAGGATTGAATCCAAGGGAAGGTGACGTACACAAGTCCCAACTCCTCCTCCTGCCTTACTGGGCAGTTATTTTTGGAGCAGGCGCCCTAGATTTACGCCACGTCACAACCAAACTTGTCACTTTAGAGCAGGTGGGGGAGGTAGAATCAGACTTTCAGCTTAAAGGGCCAACGGAGGTTGTATAGCTGTGTGATGAGCAGATCTTTCGTGTGTTGTTTCCATAAGTGGTTGTCTAGCCTAGATTTGGGCACCTCTTGTCACGGACAGCTCACCGCTTCCTGAGGCCATTCCTCGCGCAGTGGATCAGGCTCCACCTGTTTGAAAGTCTCTCCCGGCACCACTGAGACAAACCAGCTTCTCTATAATGTCTGCGCACTTGCCTTCACCGTGTCTTCTGGACTCGCCTAGGCTAAGTTCAGTTCCCTTTCAACGATAACAATCATGATGATAATAATAATATAATGGTAATAGAAACTCACACTCTCAAGGACCACGTGTCAGACCCAGGATGGTGCTTCACCTGCAATGTATCATTCATCCCGAAAATAACCCTAGGGTGTAGGTACTATTATTATCCCCTTTTCACAGATGAGGTATCTGTATCAGAAAATAAATATCCAGTTCCACCACGTTTGTATTTTCCAAGCTACATATCCTCCCATTTTATTAGCATTTCGTCTTTTGTCTTGAGAAGCAACACAGTATAGTGGGAAAAGCATAACAGTTTGAATCACATTGACCCAAATTAAAATTTCTTCTCTGTCTCTTGCGAGATGCACCACCTTCAACAAGTCACTTAAATATCTGAGCTGCTGTCCCTCGTCAACGGGGTTAACATATTAGAAGGTCAGGAGGAGACGTAGAGGTTATGTGTGTGAAGTGCTTGATACAAAACAAATGCTCAGACAATGCTACACGTTTCCCTGTCAGTGCCCTGGACACCATCACGACACGGTGGGGTCTGTCAACTCCTTGAATGTATGACGGCAGAATCGTACATGTCATAGCCTAGGTGTCTTCTGATAGACACCTGGGGACACAACCTGTGACAATATGAGTGTTTGGGAGAGCATGTCACACGGACAGTTCATACAGTATTTCCAGTTGACTCGGACCCCGAGGTCTTGCCCCGCTATGTGCTCTGCTTAGAAATAACACCCCTACCATGTTCCGGGACAGTGGCTATTTGGGGCCCAGTTGCAAGAATTTATCTTATCCCAGTTAAATTATAACTTATTGAGTCACTTTAGATCCCAAACTGTTGCCAAGTGTCTCCCTCTTCCTTTGTCTTTGGACCAGCCTTGGATTTGGCGAACAGCTCTCTATGCCCTCGATCCAATGAGGGAACGATTACTTCTCCTTCTCCCTCACCCACAGAACCAATTAATCACAAAGTCCCTGTCCATTTCGCCTCCTAAGGGTTTTTTTTTTAATCTGTCAGCTTTTGTCTGACTCTGCCATCGCCCCTCTGGTCCAGGCCTCCATCATCTCATCCTGGACGATGATGGAATGCTCTCAGCATCGGTCTCCCTGCTGCTTCTTTTGCAACCTGTGCTTCACAAAACAGCCAGAGTGAACTTTTAATAAACGCAGATCATGTGACCTTCCCGTTTAAGAACTCTCCATGGATATCCATGGTTCTTCCGGTAAAGACCAAAGCCTCTACCGTGATCTGGAGACCTTTCCTGGCCCACCTCCGCCTTTCTCTCCAGCGCACTCTCTGGTCGCTTTCCCAGCTCCCTGAGCTCTAGCTCCACTCAGCTGCATTCAGTCCCGAGCACCCTGTGAGCTCCCTGCGGAAAAGGGAATCTGGGCGTGCTGTCCTCTACCTCCTTCCTCTATCTAGTTAAAGCCTACACAACCTTCAGATCTCAGGATGGTTAAGAGCACGGACTCTGGAGCCAACTGCCTGGTCCAGCTCTGCATGTGCTGGCTACATGACCTTGGGCACACAAATCACTTAACCTTTCTGGATCTCAGTTTCCTCGTCTCTAAAATGGGCACACTAGTAGCAATATATAATAGGGCTGCTGTGAGGCTAATATGTAAAGCATAACAAGAAAGCTCAGTGTCTCAGCACATAGAAATGCTATAAAAGCATTAATAACTATTATTACATAATAACGATTATAATTACTCAGGAGAGCTTTCTCCAAGCCCTCAGACTAGGTCAGGGACCCAGGGTGTGTGTGTGCACATGTGCGTGTGTGTGTGTGTGTGTGTGTGTTTGTGTGTATCAGGGACTCTACTTCCTCAGGGTAGAAATTATTTCAGTTGTAATTTTGCGTTTATTTGGTGATTATATGCATTATTCCAGCCCCTCCCACTAAATCGTAAGCTCCACAAAGGCAGTGCCTTGAGTCACCTTTCACTCATTTCAGTGTCTGGCCCAGTTTGTGGTACTTCTGGAAGTTCGATCAGTATTTGCTGAACGTGTGTATGTGCCTTGTTGAACATGGTGGGCATGTCTTCAGGCTGACTGTGGCTCTTTGACCTGTCTATTCACCCCTCTACCCACACACACCCTAGGATACTATCCTTCAGTCAGTTACAAGTCTTCCTGGTGGCTTGGTCATTAGTTTTCCATCCCACTTTCAAGGTTACGGGTGTAGAAGAAACAACGCCAGCCTCGTGAATGGGGAAGACAGATTCAAATCCCAGATCGTTTTCTTTGTGTCTCCAGAGCGATCCTCTAACGTCTTTGAGCATCAGTGTGGGTAAGTTGGGAGAAAGGGGGAAGGGGGAGAGATAACATTAGCACCTGCTTTAAATAGTAAGAGGATCACTAAATACGATGACAAAAACGGACAGTTATAGAGCAGACACCACATTCCCACTAAGGGCCTTAATCTTTTACACAATCGTCCCATTTAATCCTCACAACCAAGCTCTGAGGCAGGTGGCATCATTTTTCCCAGGCTGCAGATGAGGACATGGAAATCCAGAGTCATTAGTATCTCGCTCAAGGTCACATGGGAAATGGAAAAAAAGAAAAACCACATTTGAGCCCAACCTGTGTGGACCCAGAGCCTGAGCTCTTCATCACCTTCCCTTTGGCCTCACGCACAATATTTAAGAAGCGCCCGGTGCGGGTCAAGAGGTGGAAGCACAGGTCGAGAGATGCTGGAGGTGAGAAAGGCCTAACAGGAGGAGGTGTGGCCAGCACTCTGCTACGTACAGACACATTCATTCTCCTCCGCCTTCTGCAGCCCCTCAACACCCACTGACATCCCTCAAGATTACCTACTGACATCATCAACTACCCAGTAAGTATCAGGGTCTAATCAAAAGAGAGGTTTTCTAAGAATAGCTTTTATTTTCGCCACACCACTGGCTAATATTGTCCCCCATCTACGCGGTCCAATCAGAATTCTTGCTGATTTGAAAGCAAATATAATAACAATAAGAACATCACTTATTAGCACGCAGCTTAGAAAGTGGCTCATCCCAAATGGTCTTTTTTTTTTTCCGCATGAGAAGTTTGGAGATTGTTCAGATAAGCCAGCTATTGCTTGGAGGCAGGAAAGTGGAGGAGTATCTGAAATCAAAGAAACCCCACAGATCATGTGACCTCCCTGTTTAAAATCTGGCTGTCATCTAATCTCTCTCCACAGAGAGTTATCAATGATCTGCCTTTTGCTACTGGGGGTTTGGAAGGCGATTAGGAAAGCATGTGGTGTGAGTCAAGGAATTACAGAGTTGGGGGCAGAGGCTGGGAGATCAGGGAGGGGTCTTGGAGAAAAAGCAGCCCCCAAGCCTCCTATAATTTGTAGTGCCTTTATGACCCACCCAAGGTATTAGCACACATCATTTCCAATCCTCATAACAACCTTGGGATGTAACATTCTCCTGTTTTGTGGGTAAAGAAGTGGGGTTCAGAAAGGCGGGGGTAACTTGCACAAAATTTCCAAGGTTGTAAAGGGCAGAGGCAGAATTCAAATAGCTTTGTCCCCCAGTTCATTGTCTGTGGTGTGTGTGTGTGTATGTGCGTGTGTGTGTTTAATTACAGAGCGCATAAGGCTCAATCTCCTTTCCTCAATGTATTCTCTCTCCCTGTATTCCGCCTATGTCCCCACTCAGCCTCATGGCATTCAATGCAAGCTGCGGACTGACAACTCTCAAATTCATATTTCTAGCCTAGACCTCCCTTGAGAGCTTCAGACTTGTAAACTTTTTTGCCTACTTGACTTTTCCATTGGCTGTCTAACTGTAATCTTAGACTTAACACCCGCCAAACTGAAACCTTCATCTTATCCTAAAGCTCACGGATTCATCCTGCAGCCCTCCCCCCTGCAGAGGTTGGTACCACCATCCTTCAAGCTCAAAACAGAAAGCAGAGAGCCTTTGTTCTCTCCGCCTCACACACACCATCACACAGCCCCACCCTGCCTTGTCCCTCCAACCACCTCATTCCACTTCTCCCTGCACCACTGCAACAACTGTGGTCTCTCTGCTTCCGCTCTTGCCGTCCTCTTCAACCTATTTCCTACTCATCCCTTAGAATGAATTCCACCTCCGTCAATGACCTTTAAGGCATGATGTGATTTAACCTCTGTCTGAATTGTATACCCTTCCAGCCACACTGTCCGTCCTTCAGCTTTCTGAGTATATCAGCCTTCTTTATGCATTGGACCTTTCACAGCTGGCCTTTAACCTTCTAAGATTCCTCTTCTAGTTTCACCACTGGCTCTTATTCACTAGATCTCAAAGTAAATGTCCTCTTCTCAACAAGACTCTCCCAAACCACATAATCTACAGTATGCAAGGCTTTCTTCATTTTCCATCTGTTTTAATCATTGGCTCTTTTTTGCTTATTGAATCTTCATTAATTATTATTCTTTACAACAACTCAGTGAAGTAGGCATATTTTCCCCTCTTTTCTGAGAAAACCAAGTTATGGGGCAATTTCATAACTTGTCCAGGGTCACAGAGCTAAGAAGTTGCAGAGCCAGAACTCGACCCCAAATCATCCTGACTGCAGAACCAATACCCTATCCACTACACTGTGCTGCCTGCCAGTTCAATCTAACGTACATCTCTCTTTTTTCCTCCGGTTTCTTATTCAGTGAGTTGCAGCTTAACTGAATGTGCACATTACCAGCCTTCTCTGCTCTGTTCATCTCTCCTGTGCTAGTAAAAAAAAAAAAAGAAGAAGAAAACCAAAAAGACCTGGGATTCTTCAAATAAACTCTCAGCATTTTCATAACAGAGCGTAGAGGGAAAGCCATTCTTTTATTTACTAAACAATTCTGAGCTCTTTGGGGCGCTTTCACTTTGATTGTTGCTATTTTTTTAAATGTGCTTCCCTGCAAGACCTTGGAAACAGCCATCTGGTCCCCATTCCTTTACAGCATTAGAAATGTTCAATACGGAGGACAGCAAAGCAGCGTGACCTAGACTAGGAGATCAGGAAAGTCATCTAAGATGAAATGAAGGCTGAGTGGGAGTTAACTAGGTGAAGAGGGTGGAGAAGAGCCTGTGCAAAGGCACTGTGGAGATATGGAGCATGCCATGTCCAAGGAAGGGGAAGAAGGACGTGTGGCTGGAACGCACAACTGCTCTCCGTTGACCACCCTGGCCCACGGTGCGTGCCTTTGGCTGTGCAAAGGATTTTGTTCAGGCGAACGCGTTGGAAAACACTTAGATGGTAATGGTGAGTATAAAAGAATGGTAATGATCATTGCTTTGAATGCAAAATGGTCTCAGTGAATAAATAGCCCTGTCGATGTCCGTAAACTGGAACTGATATGTAATCTCCATCCCTGCCCATCTGGCCATTTTCAAATGTCCTGTGGGGAAAGGAAAAGGAACGCACTGGCAGGGTCACCTGAACGGGGGTTTTTGAACAGTGCCCACCTCTAGACGAGATACGGTGATGTGGAGAAGACGTGCCACCCAGGCTGTCACTGAGCATCTAGTCGGGGCCAGGCGCTGAATTCAGGCCTTTTGCCTATGGTTTGGCGTAACCCCGATGCTAAAGCGACAGTAAGGTGCTGTTACTAACGCGCTTCGCAGGCGGGGAGATGAGGCCGGGCGGCGCACTCACGATGCTCCCCAGCATCGCAGCTTAGTTTCTTCGCGGTGTTCGCCGCTGTCTGGAGTCACCGTGTGTATCTGGGGGGCGCTTGCTCTTGCCTCCGTGCACTCCAGTGCACGCAGCTGGGGGCAAAACCGAGTCTCTTTTACCCACCACTGCACCCCCAGGACCTGCTGCGGCACAAGCAACCGAAGGTCTTCAATAAGGAGTTTGAAGGGGGGTGACGTCATCGAGATGGTGGAATAGGAGACTCCGGACTCTCCCCCCACCCACGGGTGCACGAAGAAGCAGCTACCGAGCACATCAACTTCAGAGAGAAATCCAGAAACTACTGAAGAGACTCCTGCACACGGGGTGACTGAGAAAATTCTTCAAAATGGGTAGGAACAGCTGAGACCTAATCTCGCCATAAATTCCACCCCTGGCCCAGCCCTGTACAACCAGGAGGGGCCCTCCAGCTCCCAACTCGTCACTGAGAATCGAAGGGTTTGGACACCTATCTAGCACTCCAGCTTTTCTGGCTGCTACCCTAGGGACTGGCTCCCAACTCACGTGTCTCTGGAAGCTAGTGGCCCGGCATTCGCGGGTCCCCTGGGATCACAGAGAACAAAGTTGAGGCTTTAAATGGGGCGCCGAGCACTTCCTGTTACTCCTCCTCATAGCTGGCTCCAAACTAAAGCCTACGGGCGCCACATTGCCAGGGGTGTCTGTTAAAATGCAGATTCCTGGGCCCCATCCATCTGTACTGAATCACACTCTCTAATGAAGAGCTTATTGTGGGAAGAATAAAAAAGCTTATTGAAAGCTCTCCGCAGCCGAGGCACATGCATCTTAGAGACTTCCCCTGATTCTATACTTGTCCCCTTTCACTCACCAGAACTCTATATCTAAATCAGTTCATAGCAGACAAGCTGTCCTGGAACACAGGAGAGGGAATTTTAATGAGGGATGTCCTCCGGCTTTACCCTTCATTGTCAGAAACCTTAAAAAGCATCAGAAATGGGGTCCACCAAGGCAATGGAAACGCTCTTTACATGCAGGCCTAGCCCTGTCTGCAGAAGGAGGTCAGGCTGAACAGTTCACCCACGCTGGTCAGGCTCTGGGAGGAATTTCCCATTTCACATTTGAGGCTGAATCTTTGAGCGGCTCCGTGGTGGAGTAGACACTGAGTCCAATTTCCAGCTTCGCTACTTCCTAGGTGTGTGATTCCGGCAGTCAGCTAACTAACCTGAGCCCCACTTTCCTCGTTTGTAAAACAGATGACAGCCAGCTCCAAGACGGTGGTGAGGATAAAGGGAAACAACAGGCGAAGGCGCCCACTGCAGCAGCTGGGCGGGGGCCTGCTTCATAACTGCTGCTGTATTTTAAAAAAATTAAGGCTAGCATTATTTGAATACTTACTAGATATCAGGCAGGCACATTGCCAAATATATTTATTATAATATTTATTATAATATATTTGTAATATATAAGTACATATTTTTATATTTCTATATTACACATATATAGTAAATATACACATGTATAATAACTATAATGACATTTGATATATTGGTGATTATATGTATAAATATAAACAGAGAGAGAGAGAATAATACCCTCATGGGTAAGGCTTCAATATCCACCTTTTACACCCAAGAAAATTGAAGTCTGAGAAGTTTAGTAACTTGCTCATGGTCACACAGCAAGTAAGGAGTAGAGCAAGGATCCAGGTGTTTGCAGTCAATATTCTTCCTCTTGACCAAGGGGGCTATACTGTTTTCTCCCTCATTCCCTTTCTCTTAGGGTAGAGTTCAGAGAAAAAAATAATAACTGTCATTCTGGAGTGTTGGTCCCGATTTGTTTAGCTTTGCAGTAGATGTCCTGTGTGTTAAAGAGAATAACCCCCCACCTGCCAAGAAGCTGCCGTGCCCTGATCCCCTGCTGCCCTGGCCAGAGGCTTCCTGGTTACATGTTGTTTAAGACACTGGTTCTCACATCTAGCTTCCCGATAGTATCTTCTGGAGAACTTAAAAAAATACTTATCCCGGCCCCAATCAAAGGTGATTTCAAAGTGCATTCAGGGTTAAAACTTTAGAGATTTCTAGCTTGGTCTTCTAACAAACCCCAGCTCAGATGTGACAGCGTCACTTGCGGGAAGCTCCTTAGCCTTTTTAAAATGACACCTTAGAAATGAGTTTATGGGATGACTGAGGATGCCTTTACGGTTATTGAAAACATCCTTGGTTATCGCAGAGTAGAAAGGGAACTCAGTTTCCATTGTCTCAACAGATCTCAGGTGAGCATCTCCTAGGCACATGGGCTGTGCTGGGATCCCCCAGGCAGTGGGAGTGGGATGAAGCAGCATTGATTTGGGGTCAGACAGTCCCAGTTACTGGCTGTGTGGCCCTGGGCAAATCACTTCACCTCTCAGAGCTTCGATTCCCTCTTCTAGAAAGTGCAGCTCATAATGTGTACTTTGTTAAAGTGCAGAGATTAGAGACCATGTTAAGAAATAGGACTGTGCCTGCCACATAGCAAGTGCTCAATAAACAGGAATGAAGAATAGTAATAGTTGTCATTTATTAAACAGAGATAGTTGAACGATACAGTGTTGCTGTTTTGTAGGTCAATAACAAGTGTCATTAGTTTCTTAAGGTTCAGCCCCACCCACTGTGCTGTGGCTTCATATGGATTAAGGCATTCAGTCCTGACAATGGCCTTGTACGACCCCCATTTCATAAATGAGTATAATGAGTCCTAATGAGGTTAAGAAATTTCCCGGGGTCACACTAGTAAATAGCAGTGTCTGCCTGGAATTCATCTCCCAGAAATTTCCACACTGATTCATTCTCTTCCTTCGGGTTATAGCTAGGTCACTTCTGCGGGGACTTCCCTGACCCTTGCCCTACAGCGCTTCCCTGCCCCCTGTCACCCCCCCAGCTTTGTTTTCCTCACATCACTCACTTCCATCTGCTGTGTTTTTGCTCGTATTCTCTCTTCCTCAACTTGACTTGTGAAAGCAAGGATCCTATCTTAGTGACAGCTAGAGACCCAGCACCTAAAACAGTGCCTGGCACACAGTAGGTATATAATAAATGCAGAAATGAATGATCAAAGGAGCCAGACAGGCTGGTTCAAGTTCTTAGCGGCTGCATTATACCACCGCTTTTGCATGGTTATCACCAAGGTCCTATCACTTTAAGATCTGATGCTTAATCGTCTTCCACATAAAATAGAGCCCAGAACTTGGAGGAGGAATCTGGGGAAGGATTATCTGCCTCCCCCAGTGTGGGATCTATTTTCCTGCCCCCTCGATCCAACGCATCCTCACAAATGTGCGCACAGATGGGGACGCATCATCCATGGCTTACGTTGCTTTTGCTCCAGAGTTGGGGGTGGGGGACTTGATCGTAAACTCCCAGGCAGAAAACCATGGCGACGATCCTCTGGCTCTAATAAAGGTTTGATGAGTCAGTGTCTTGAAGGACTATAGCCAAATTGAGTCTGATCACATTCATTTTTAAAAGGCCATGTTTCAGCCACATCATTTTACAGGAAGAATTGTTCTGAAGGTCATTCCCAGCATCATTTCACACAGGTGAAATGTTTCTGGTGGTGATCAGGAATGCTGGGCGTACCTTCTCAGAGGGGGTGAAGTGTGAGGGGATCCATCCCTCTAGCAGTGTGTCCTGTACCAGAACCCTCGCCATTTATGTCAGAGAACCCCATAAGAATCACACATGGTGCCTGGCCAAGTGTTTTCCGGCGTCTTCAGATCTCCTTCTCTCCGCAGGCTGGGATGCTTGAATGTCCAGCTTCAGGCTGTCTGGTTAGAGATATACAGCAATGAAAAGAACATCATGTGTAGGGTCAGACATTTGAGTCCTCCGAGCTGTATGACCTTAGAGAAATTGCTTAACCGCTCTGAGCTCTGAGTGTCAATGTTTAGCAGGAAAAAGTGTCCTTGAAGTCCTTCCAGAAAGAGAGGCTAGAATCGGATGCCATAGGTGTCTTTCAGAGCCCGCATATTATCAGAGAAGCCCAGGTCCTGTGGGTCTGAGAATAACTGGTTAGTACCACTGTGTGGGCTACAAATAAAGTTTTACTCTTCTTTATTTTCTTGCCTGGGATACTTATGCAACACTGTAATAGATCTTCTCCCCAAAGTTAGTTAGAAATACAATCTTTAATTTATTTTTGAATTTTATTTATTTATTTTTTATACAGCAGGTTCTTATTAGTTATCTATTTTATCCACATCAGTGTATACATGTCAATTCCAGTCTCCCAATTCATCACACCACCACCACCACCCCGCTTTCCCCCTTGGTGTCCATACGTTTGTTCTCTACATCTGTGTCTCTGTTTCTGCCCTGCAGACTGGTTCATCTGTACCATTAGAAATACAAGTTTTAAAAATCACCTATAATCTAACCAACCACCATAGGGTGTTTCCTACCCAATATTTTTCTGTGAAGATACAAAGGGAAAATATTATTTTTAAGATCTAGCCAGGAATTTCTTTTAGTGTCTGAAATAATGCATTGGAGAGCCATTTGCTGTAGAAGATGAGCTTGTGGATATCGGTGTCCTTCAGGAAGAGAGAGAGAGAGAGAGAGAGAGAGAGAGAGATGCTCCTTGTGTAGAATGAGAGAAAGGTATAGGTAGCTCTTCTCTTGAGAGGGAGGGGTAAAGAGAATAAAAAGAGAGGAGAGAGGCGTTACCAAGACTGTGCAGCTATGGGCTAGTGGAAATCTGGGGGAGAAGATGGACGTTTGAATGAAAAGGAATACATATATTACATATATTACCCAGTTTCAAATTGTTTGTCAGTTTTCTTTGTATGCATTCAACTATATTACATTCACCAATGCTCTGTATCTGTGTGTGTGTGTGCACGCGCGTGTGGCTTAGTACTTCAGGAAAGCCTGAATGTCAATCACACTGGTTCAGTGAAGCCTGGAATGGAGGCAGTCTGAGAGCCTCAGGTTCCTGAAGACACAGGTGACCTCAAGACCCTAACCACCCCTTCTTCCCAATAGATAATTAACTGAAAACCTGGACTTCCATGGGACACTGCACACCCACATTGATCTCACCTCGATTCCAAGAGGAAAGAGGGTGCGCGAGAGTGTGAGGGGCGAGTGTATGAGAAGTAGGATGCTTTGGGCTGGTCAGACGCACAGCTAATTGCAGGCAGCAATTTCCTTATCCACGCCCCCTTCTCATCATCACAGACTCTGCATTCACTGATACGCGTGGCAATTTTATTTTGTAGTTGGGGAAGAAAGGAGGAGTTTTGATTAAGAATCTTGGAAAAAGATCGATGGAGCTATGACTGAATTTCCTTATGAGGTAGGGCTGTTGGAAACCCAACTTAGACTTGCATAAACTGAGAGAGGAAAAGGGGGAAGGGTGGGAAAGAGAGAGGACTGACTTGGCTCATATCTGAATAATTCAGTAATATTGGCTTCAGGAATGGATGGATCCAAGTGCTTCAGTGCTGTCACCTCCCTCTAGCTCTGGTCCCCGCTTTCCTTTGTGTTGGCTTCATCTGCAGATGTGCTTTCCTTATGAGGTGACAAGATGCCACCAAGAGTTCCAGCCTTTTATTCTAGCCACTAGGCAACCACCGGAAAGAGAGCTTCTCTTCCCCAACACATCTAGCTAGAGTCCCAGGGCTGACTCACAATGGCTCTGACCAACTTCATTAAATCTGTTTGTGTGGACAAGAGACAGAATGTGTGTTACTGGGAAGGTGATTCCCAAAGGAAGGTTGGGGTCCTGGAAGTTGCAGAGGACTTGAGGCTGGGCAAGCAGAAACCATAGTGTCTGTTTCTGCCCTGGTTCCCTGGATTGATTTTGGTCCCTTTCATTAAAATCCAAAAGCCATCCTCTCCCTCCTCCCCAAGATCTAAGCCTCTTTCCTGACTCCTTTTCACACAGATGCAAAGAAAAAAGGCTCCCAACCAGCAGCAACGAAGAATGAGTGCAGTTCAAGCATCAGGTTCAGCTCTTTACCCCATCCCCATCTCTTCCCATTAACTGACTTTGAGCATAGACCTGGGTGTTCATCTCTTACAAGAGTGGGACCTCAGCCCTCTCAGAATTGGAGAAAGGGGTGGAGAAAGGGCATGAGGCTCCAATGGCGTGGGGAGGCTCGTCACTCCTTAGTTGGAAGAAAAACTTAGGCGAGGGAGGACCGATCCATGGAAGCTTTGCTGTTGCCCTGGAAGCTGCCGGTGTCTGTGCTCGGGGAGCTCTGGCCGCAGCTAACTGAACCCAGGGATCAGGAGAGGAGGAGGAAGAGACAGAAGATCCCAGGATTTTTTGCAGACTGAGTGATTCAGGAGCAGAGGAAGTTAGTGGCTCTCTTTATGGACTTTCAACCTATCAGGCAAAGATGATTCTACCCATGAGGACTGGTAAAGGGGAGTGGTGTGCCCATTGATAACGTCGTGTTCCCAAGCCTGAGCGCTGGGATTTCCTTATCTATAATATGTGTGTATGCTAGATTGATTTCAAAAGTGTCCCTGAGTCTTCACCACTCCCGGCATCCATTACTTTGCCATGTGACCTTGTAGTTTCTCTGATCAAGATGTGTCTACTTCTTCACCCGTTGAATGCCAGCTGGCCCCAGCATTTGCTTTAGTCACTAGGATGTCATGGAGGTAACAGCACGTGCCAGTCCCCAGCTAAGGTCTTAGGAGGTCTTGTGTGCTTCGCTGTTGTTCTTGGAAACTTACCCAGCGGCCATGTGAACAAGCCCAGGCCATCTTGCTGAATGATGGGTGACACGTGACCTCCACCCCAGCCAACTGCCAGCCAACGACCAGGCATGTGAGTGAGGTCAACCTGGAGCAGCCATCCCCAGCCAACTGGTCAACCAACCATAGATGCAACCGGTCAAGGTCACTCAAACGTTTTAAGGTACGAGATGATGGGGGTCTAAGAAATGAGGGGAAAGCAACCCTGGGAGAAACTTAGATGGCTAAGAGAACAAAGTAAAACAGTTCCCTCCTCACTCCCCACATCTTATTTTGAGCCTCACATCTGAAAGCAGAGGCTTGATATCCCACCAAGGCTTAGCCTATCCATCAAAATGATCAATATTCCAAATTGGCATCCACACACCCACAGACTCTTACTTTCCTGAACAATGCCCTGATTCACATTAGCCCAAGAATGGCAGTCTGTATCCTTTCCAGTCCCAATGAGTCAGCGTCTTAAAAAATAGGTATATATTTAGGATTTCCAAAAGAGATAATGAGCAATTGCTAATAATTATTTGAAGCCATTAGAGTTGGGCCCAGCACAATTAATGCTACTGTTGGATTTTGATAATACCAGAAAGATAATTTAAGCTCAGTGCAACGATAGATGCCAAGACATGCTCAACAATTGAACGGAATTTTCAAACATACAGATGCAATCTTTTCAAGCAGTGTGAATTCAAGTGAATTGAATTGCAACACAATGATGGTCTCTTGTACGTTTCCTAGAATGTTCAGCATTGAGAGGCAGATGTTTTCAGGGAGGGAACAAGCTCGGAGGAGTCTGGCCTGCTTCCTCAGGAGCTGGACAGGGTGCTGACGTGTAGCACCAATTCAGACCAGAACAGTGGCTGCTCTTTGAGTTAACTTTGAGTCGTGACTTCTGAATTCGTTTCCTGGGCTGCTGTAACAAATTACCACAAACATGATGCCCGAAAACAACAGAAATGTATTTCCTTACAGTTCTAGAGGCCGTAAGTCCGAAGTCAAGGTGTCAGCATGTTGGGTTCCTTCAGGAGGCTCTGAAGGAGAAGCCGCTGGCTGCTTCTCTTGCAGCTTCTGGTGGCGGCTGCCAATCCTTGGCATTCTTTGGCTTCTAGATGCTGTGCTCCAATGTCTTCATGAGTCTTCACATCACCTCTCCTCTGTGTATCTTCTCTTCTTTTATCTTACAAGGACACTTGTCATTGGATTTAAGACCCACCGTAATCCAGGATAAAATCATCTCAAGACTGTTAATTACATCTGAAAAGACCCCGTTTTTCAAATAAGGTCACACTTCCAGGTTGTGGGTGGGCATATAGTTTGGAGGGCCACCGGTCAACCCACTACAACTTCTAAGGCAGGAGGCTCCTGCCCACCTCTGACTTCAGCTCCTACCAAGCTCCCCATCATTCCAGGCACATGGGCCTCATGAGTGTTCCTCAAACACACAGGCTTCATTCTTAATCAGGAATGCTGCTCCCTTTTCCAAGAATATTATGCTGCCTTGCAGCCATTCAGGTCCCAATTCCAGTGTCTCTGTCTCAAAGTGACCTTCCTTGTTTTCTCTGTATAAACGGACACCCCATCTCCAGTCTCTCTTCATGACATTCTTTTGTTTTACTTTATTCGTGGCATTTGACACCATTTGAAATTACTGTAGGTATCTGTTTATTCTTTTGTCTCCCTTCACTAAAATATAAAGCTCCGTGAGCTCAAGAACCTCCCTGCCGTATTGATTGGAATAACATCTCTATCAATCTGAGCAGTTTCTGTCCTGTTGCAGACACTCAATGAAGAGTTGTCGAGTGAATGACTGTATACGCCACCCTGGGTATCACAAAGTCAGTTTCATAACTTGAGAAATTGTCTGACCTTCTGAAATGAGAGGAGTTTTTCAGAATCAAGACCTCAAGTTATGGGACAAGGAGAGAGAACTCTTGTCCACAGGGTAGAGCCCAGGCATGACTGTGTTTTATAAGCACCATCAGATGATTCTAATGGGGCAGCCAGGATTGAAGACCAGTGATCTAAGACAGTCACAGCAATTCCATTCCTTTTGTCAAGTGATTGATATAGTAATCGGGGCATGTGACATAAACATGGTCAATAAACCATGAGGCCAAATCAGCTGGGGATATTCTGGGAAAGCTTTTCTTCCATTTAGAAAAAGGACCCAGAGAGAGATTGTTTTCCACCACTGGGTAGCACTCTCCTTGTGGAATATAGACCAGACCTCCCCTGTGTGACTATAGAGAGATTTCACTGCACGTGTCACTTCTTCTGTAGTTTTTCTATCAGTTATCCTATTGGCAGTCATATAGTAGAGATCTAGTGTATTTTCCATCATCCAAGGACATGGGCTTTTCTGCAGGGTTCCATGGTTGAGAAACTAAGGAGCATATGATGAGCATTTATGTTCTTTCCCTCTTTTTGGTATGCCAGCGTCCGATGGGGTTTATTCTTACCTCGTGGCCTCAAGATGACTGCTGCAGTTCCAGGCATCACACAAAGGCAATGCCACCCAGGGTCAGGAAAGAGGTTGTAAATATCTCATGTCTCTCTTCTCCGTGGACTCCACTTTCCTGTAGTCCACCCCCAGCTGACTTAGACTTCAGGGTTCACTGGCCAGCTTTATGTGTGCACCGAGATAAATATGACGCTGTTGGACAATGCTTCTCTGGGAATAGGAAAGTCAATAAATAAAGACTCCTAAGTATCAGAAAAAAAGAGCCCTGGAGTTGGAGACCACAGTGACCTGGGTTCAAATACCAGCCCTGGCTCCTTATCCACTGTGTGATCTGGTGGCATCCCAGGCTGCAGCTCCCTCTCTGTAAAATGGATAAATGGCTCTCCTGGTTGCAAGGTTCTCCTTATCACTTTCTCATGCCTGAGAAGCCAGAACCCAGAAAACCTCAGTGTTCTTTAGGCACCTTCAATTTTTCTTTTCAACAAGCCACTCTAATATATCTGTGAAAGTATGCCTCAAAGAGGGGATGGACTTGCACTTGAGAGGTTAGAACACGTCATATCAAGTGAAATATAAAAATCTGAATCCCCAGGCCCCTCCCATAGCACTGACGGTCTCACTTGTTTGTGGTGTTCAAGGAAAAGCATCTTTGACTTCCTCTCTTAAAGCAACAGTGCCCCATCAGCACCTGCATGTTGAGCCGTTAAGGTTTCATGAACCAGCCAGCAGCACAGCCCCCAGCTGCTCAGAGACCACCCCCGCCCTTGTCCTGGCAATTCTCACATATCCCGGATGTCATCCAATGGACTTCAGCAAAAGTTGATTTATCACCGCTAATGTGAGAATGTATTTACCGCTCGCCAGGCCCTGTTCTAAGTAGATTAGCAATCACCACTGAAATTTACATTGAACGTGCCACGTGTGGGACATGGCTTCACGTGCTTTATACATACATTTACTGCATTCTCATAGTAACCCTATGAGGTTCTGCATTTGAGCAAACAGGCTCAGAAAAGTGCAGTAAATTTCTTGAGGTTTTTCAACTAGGGAGGGGCAGAGTCGGGTTTCAAACCCCGATGCAAAGTCACAAATGTATACAATTACATAAGTTAGTGTACTTCACATGAATATAAATGTACTATATGGAGACGTGTCTTGCAACAGCCTAAACTTTGTACCTAAACTTTCTGTATGTGACAGTGTGGGAGTGAGGAAACTACTCTTTTATTTTTAAAGTGTAAACGAATTATACTGTTATTTTATTTCCAGGAAAAAACAAAGGCTTTGAGTTCTGGGCAATATTTCAGACACTTACTTCTACCAAGTAGAAGCCATTTCCTGTCCAGCCACAGCTTTTGCTCTGTAGCTGGGAACACGATTCCTGTTTACTAAGTGCTGACACACTTTACTATATACTACACTACAGACTACAGTGTCGTTCACTAGATAGCCACTCGGGTAGAGCTGGGATTTGAACCCAGGTCTCAGGACCCCAAAGGTCCACTAAAAGCGGTTTCTTTCTATGAATAGGACTGTTCTAATATTCCAGAAACGCTTTGAGGGCATCTGCTATAACTAAGCATGTATCAGACAAGAGAGGAGCAGAATTAAGGCTGCGAGATGGGCTTGAGGGTTCACACAAATGTTTACTGGGCATAGACTATGCTAAGCCCTGGGATAAATGCCACAGATACAGAGTTGGAAAATTAGACACAGTCCTTGCCCCGTGGCGTCTAGTGTGGAGGACGGTTGTTAAACATAGAATGTAATGGATTCTATCATTTCAGACTGAGAAAAGAGCTATTAAGGAAAACAAAAGGAAAGGTGTCATTTAGCTGGGGGGGAGGGAGAGGTTAACCAGGAATGTCTGCTTTAAAGATACCATATACGATGAGCCCTCAAGGATGGGGCACTGTTTGCAGATGAAGAGTGAGGTGGAAGTGCATTCTCTGCAGAGGTAACAGCGTATGCAAAGGTCCTGAGGCAGACATGAGCTTGGCACTTGGAGGAACAGAAGGGTTAGTGTAGCTGTATTAATATTGAGAGAGTCTAGGCCACAGGATGATGTTAGAGAGCTGCACTTCTTGGAGTCCAGCTAGGGAAACAATGCAGGAGGTCCTGGCTTAGGCTGACCAAGAAGAAGCCAGTGCCTGAAGCAGCACACCCAATGAATTAGCACCTCTGGAAGTCACAAGGAAGGACCAGGGAGGAAGATGAGCTGCAGGCACAGAACAGAGCCATGAAGGTGAGCAGATTGGAGGGGATGGCCTTGGTGAGCCAGCCAGCATCATATTGTACCCATACTAGCCCTTCCTCTTTTTTTTTGGTATATTTTTATTTATTTATTCATTTATTTTTTTAACTTTTTTGGCCGTGCCACGCAGCTTGTGGGATCTCAGTTCCCGGACCAGGGATTGAACCTGGGCCCACGGCAGTGAAAGCGCCAAGTCCTAACCACTGGACCACCAGGGAATTCCCCCTTTCTTCATCCCTAATTATCTCTGTGACATTAGACCAGACTTTGGTGTTTTAGGGTCTCCCTGTCCCTTAACTGGCTGCATTTTATTCAAGTCTGCCATCGTGACCTTCAGAACACAGATCTGAGAATGTCACTCCCCAGCTTTCAGGAGAGAATTAAAACTCCTTAGGTGAGCACACCAGTCCCTTGGTGATTTGGGGCCTGCCCACCTCTCACCGCGTGACTCTCTCCATCTCCTGCAACCTATAGCGTTGAAGCTCCACCACTGTTCCTTGGGATTCCATAATGCCTTGCCTTGCACTCACTGATGGTTGACTAGATTATGCCAAAAATCTTTTCTAGCTCTGAGAACCCAAGAAAGAAGTGCAAACTCTTTTTCTGACAATAGACATAACAAGCATGAGTCAGTCACCCTGCTTCACTGTTGATCAATGACAAACCCATTGTCATGTGTGAGCTCCGTGTCAGTCCCCACTTTCATTAGAACTGTTTGCCCTCCTTTGCTGAGACACATCTGTAACATTGATGTGTTAAGACAAGTTGCCTAGAGAGTTTCTTTTGTGTGGAGATGTGATCATAAGGTATATTGAGTTTCTGTTCTCTTCCAGGGGCTGAGGAGTGGTTGGTTACCGAGGGATATTGGATGCCCCCAGCCTGCTCCCTCGGTCTCTCTCATTTCTGGGGAGTAGCTGGCAGTATTGCAATTGCTTTGTGAGGGAGACTTTCTCAAGGAAGGAAGCCGCGTTCATAACAGAGAGAGTGCACGAGGCAGGGGAGTGGCAGGAGACTTTGGGAGGATTTCTGAGCTGTGAATGCCAGGTTGTCAAGAGGCTGTGGAATTAACTGGAAGAAGAGCACGCTGGTTGAATTACTAGTGATGTTTGGGTTCTCTCCTGGCTCAGGTGATCCTGGTGGCCTGCACTGCCCAGTTAAATGACACGAAAGCTCTAGTATGAAAAGGAAGAGCAAAGCTCTTTGTGGAAACTGTATGTCCCACAGTCAGATCTTCTTGTGACTTAGCTCCCACTGGCTATGAAGAGCATCAGTGGAAACTTCTGAACCACGGGGGCACTTCTGATTTGCCCCCCACTGCACCTTTGTTGCTGCTCCTCGTCTGACTGCTCCCACCACCCATTCCTGGACTCTGTCCCTTGACTTCTATCTCCTCCCCCAGTTCCTCGTGGCCTCTGGCTTAGTTCGGTCTTCAGCATCCTTCAGCCAGGTTGCAGCATTGCCTTCTGTCTGGTCTCCTAGCTTTGTTCTATTTATTCTTCTATTTGTTCTCCTTCCTCTAACCTAATCATTCCGAGTTACGGTTCCGCCATCATACCCCTGGGTTCATAACTCCTGGTCCGACACTTTCCTCCATCAGAAGACCTATGCGCTCTCTTATTTAACATCCTTATTGAGATGTAACTGATATACAGTAAACCACACTGTTTCAAGTGTACACTTAGAATAGTTTTTTTAAATAAATTTATTCAATTAATTTATTTATTTTGGGCTGTGTTTGGTCTTTGTTGCTGCATGCGGGCTTTCTCTAGTTGCAGCGAGCGGGGGCTACTCTTTGTTGCGGTGCATGGGCTTCTCATTGCGGTGACTTCTCTTGCTGGGAGCATGGGCTCTAGGCGTGCAGGCTTCAGTAGTTGTGGCACTCGGGCTTCAGTAGTTGTGGCTCACAGGCTCTAGAGCGCAGGCTCAGTAGTTGTGGCGCACAGGCTTAGTTGCTCTGCAGCATGTGGGATCTTCCCAGACCAGGGCTCGAACCCGTGTCCCGTGCATTGGCAGGTGGATTCTTAACCACTGCACCACCAGGGAAGCCCACAGTTAGAATAGTTCTGACATGCATATCCACCTGTGAAACCATCACCACAATTCAGATCATGAGCACATGAATCCCCCCCAAAGTTTCCTCTTGTCCCTTTGCAATCCCCTCCATGCTCCCTCCCTCCCATCCTCAGGAAAACACTGGTCATTATAGGTTAGTTTGCACCTTCTATGATTTTAGATCAATAGAATCATACAGTGTGTGCTCTTTTTTTGTCTTACTTCTTTCACTTGGCATAGTTATTTTTGAGATTCATTGTTGCTGTTGAAGATCTCAAAAGTTCATTGCCTTTTATTGCTGCACAGCATCGCATCCTATGGGTAAGAGATTTAGCACAATGTGTTCATCCAGTCACCTGCTGATGGACAGCTGGGTTGTTCTTGGTTTGGAGCTATTGTATAGGAAGATGCTATGAACATTCATCTACAAGTCTTTGTATGGATATACATTTTTATTTCTTTTGAATAAATACCTAGATGAGGAATGGCTGGGTCATATGGTAATATATTACCTTTGAGTAGATCTTGAACAATTAGATATTGTGTTGTAGGAAAGGATGATACCTGTGAACTTCTACATATAGTTGTGGGATGCCTCCAAGTGCATATCATGGAACCACAAAACATATACTTTCTTCTTTCTTTATCCTTCCCTCAACCCCACAGGTTTCTGCCTTGCTGGCTTCTTGCCTTCAAAACAGTTTATGAAGGAAGAATCCAACTTTTCTTCATGTCTCAAGATATTGTGTGTACTTGGAGGCGTCCTCCAAGTAATGGCTGTCTCTCCATGGTTCCAGGTTAACATTATAAGAGACCACGTTGGTTTCCAAAGGGTGGGACAGGCTCACTGCGTATTTATCCTGTTACAGGAATCAGAAAGGAAAATATGCATCCCTTTTGTAAGCATCTTCAAATCTGACCACCTTCTCCACGCAGCAAATATTCAATAGGTCAGTGACAGCTCTGGAGCCAGACCACCTGGATTTGAATCCTGGTTTGTGTCATTCTCTAGATACGGGACTTTGTGCAAGTTACATAACTTCTTGTGTCTCAGTTTCCTCTTGGACACAACAACATGGTCTGCTCAACAACTTAGCAGACCATGGGGTCTTTCTGAGGGTTAAAGGTGGAAAGCATAGCGCCTGGCACATAGTAAGTTCTCTTGAAATGACATCTATTATTGTCATTATCCAGTCTCCTTCCAGCCTAAGCTGTCATCACTGTGGCAACCCATGTAACAAAAGAGATCAGAGGTGAGTTCACCTTTGATGCTCCCACCATTCCATTCAGCACTCTGCTTTGAAGATGCCTTGTTAGTCTATATTTTTCATAATCAATGGCCCTAAGCACCTGTTTGAAGGATGAATGGAAATAACACAGGTATGTTAAAGCAATTAGTTGGGACCACAGAAACGCCCAAAGAAATAAAATTAGTCATTATGTTAGTGCATGGGCATTCATGGCCATTTTCCTTGAGATAATGTCAAATGTCTGCCAGAATGTTGGTGAGGAGGGGGGACACTGCAGGAAAAAAAGCAAGACTTTCCCCCATACCGATCGTGTTTTATGAATAGTGAACCTCGATACAAATAATGTTATACCCAGGTAACCCTGACTTATTAATATTCTTCAGCACACGGCACCTCTGGGAACTTCACCAAGTTCAATGATACGGTGAGGCTTTGGAAATACCCAGCTGAGTAGGCTGGCTTTTAGGAAAGATGAGCCTTTTGAGCTCTGTCTGCTCTTCGTGGTTTTCTGTATCCTCCACGGTTGGGCAGTCAGCTTCCCCTTCTCTCACCTGCTTCCTCATGCTTTTTCTTCTCTCCTTCTTCAGCTGGGTGCAAAGTGTGACATAATTCGCCTCCAACGCAGACCTCAGAGGCTGCAGTTTGCTTTGAGCAATGTTGGCGACATTGTTTTTTGGATCCTCTGTTGTATTTTGATGCTGAGGTTGCTGGTGCAATCTCTACTCCTCACTGGGGGTTTGAATAAGCAAGGCTGGCGTAAAAATAACCACTGGTATATGAACATCATGTCATATTTGTATAACGAAGGGCAGGGGTTTTATGTCATTTGAGATTCTCCCAAGAAAGGAAAAGGTTACAAATAGTTCCAGAGAGGCATTTTCAATGCAGGAACGGGATCAATGACTTAGATCCCTTGATCGTCTAGTCAAGGAGCAGTGAGATGCTATGGAATGAATTGGGGTTTATAGCCGAACCAGATTCCAATTCCATCCTTAGCTACCCACCAACACAATGGGGAGGCTAGTCCCTCGTCCCCAGAATTTGGGGTTTAGAGGCTTATGGATGTCAAGTGCGTGCCACTCAAGGAAGCTGGACACCTTCACCTCCATCCACTGGGGCAAAGCATACTTCCTCCCTTCCTGAGGTCGTTTCTCTCAGCTGCCCAGTGTAGGGACAGAGCCCAGACATCCTAGAAGCAGACCTCACGAGAGCAGGGTTCACTCTGGTTCCCTGGCCCTGCTGCATAGTGCATATTTCATAAATAAATGGTTGAAGAATACCAGGATCTAGGATCAGGCTGAGATTGTGATGTGCATTGCTGGTACTTATGGGAGTACATGAGGATTTTTTTTTTTAAAGCTGTTTCAGTCCTAATTAAGACCGTGCTTGGGGCTTCCCTGTGGCGCAGTGGTTGAGAATCTGCCTGCTAATGCAGGGGACATGGGTTCGAGCCCTGCTCTGGGAGGATCCCTCATGCCGCGGAGCAACTAGGCCCGTGAGCCACGACTGCTGAGCCTGCGCGTCTGGAGCCTGTGCTCCGCAACAAGAGAGGCCGCGATAGTGAGAGGCCCACACACCGCGATGAAGAGTGGGCCCCGCTTGCCACAACTAGAGAAAGCCCTCGCACAGAAACGAAGACCCAACACAGCAAAAGTAAATTAATTAATTAATAAACTCCTACCCCCAACATCTTCTTTAAAAAAAAAGACCGTGCTTGATTGAAATTCACGACCTCCCAAGCACATCTCACTGTTCCTACTTCCCCTTTGCAGGTTCCTTGCGACAGCTTGTCTCGCTCTTGTTCTTGACAGCTCTGTGTCTGGCTGAAATGGGTTCAGCCCAGCCTCCCTCTGCCTCTAACCTGGGTAATTAACTTCAGTCCAAGCTGCAGCTCATTATCTCCCTGCAGGTACTAACTGAAGCAGAGCTGACCTCTTAGGAGCTCATTAGTCAGATGCCATAGGTAGCATGTAGACTAGGATCGCTGGGGCCTCCGTGACAGTGCCGTGGACCAGAGGCCTCTCTGTTGGAGTACTTTACATCAGTTTAAAGAATAAAATAGCAATGACCTGTCATGTCTTGGATATCTCCCTATAGGATGCTTTCTTGCCAAACTTTACCTTGGCATGGTGCCACCCACTTGTATTTAGGGACCAAAATACAAGGTGAGAAATAACCTGTAAACTGTTTCTGTGTTCGCTCGAAGGCTGTTGTGGACAGCCACGCTCATTACTTAACACAGGGCCCTCCCTCTGAGAAGCCCTCGAGAAATTCTTTTCGGCTTTCGGTACGAGAGACGGTTGTACGTTTGCAGGGCAGCTGATAGTGGAGAAGTGCAGCTCAGTGCAATGAGAATCGGGCAGGTCTTGGAGAGATCAGACCTGGATGTGAATTTCCTCCTTACCACTTTCTATCTCTCAGCTCTCAGGTTGGGTACCTCTTTCATTTTCCAACGCAGAAGATAATACTTAGCTTGCATTTTGTTGTGAGGATTAGATGAGGTAATACATACAGAAGCCCGGTACTTAGTTTGTACATGATTGATGGTCAGTGCCACTGTTGTTTGCTTCTGTGTATAGACATGAAACATAACTGTCTTTGCCTCTTCTAGATGCTGGGAGGTACAGAAGCAAATCTCCAGCAAATGTCTAGGACTCCTTGGTGTGGATTTTGTGTAACAAATTTTGCTCCCGGTTCTCTCTCCCTTTATTGTTTATTCTGTTGGGGTGTTTTCTGTTTGCATATTTTAATTAATTGGTTATAATTTATTATACCTGAAGTATTGCATATATCTTTCATACCTGCCTCAAATCCTGTTTGGAATAAGCTGAGATAGAAACATTCTAATACAAAATGAAAGAAAGAAAGGAAGGAAGAAAGAAAGGGAGAGAGAGAGAAAGGGAGAGAGGGAGGGAGAGCGGGAGGGAAAGAAAGGAAGGAAGGAAGGAAGGAAGGAAGAAAGAAAGAAAGAAAGAAGGAAGGAAAGAAAGAAAGGAAGAAAGGGAGAAAGAGAGAGAGGGAGAGAGGGAGAGAGGGAGGGAGGAAGGGAAAGGAAGGAAGGAAGGAAGGAAAGAAAGAAAGAAAGACCTTAGCAACCTCTGACATTCAATTTTAAGTGATCAATTTTAAAAATCTGAAGGAAAAATATCAATATAGAGGCTATCAAGAAAATGATTAATGCCCACTCTAAAAATGGAAGGTATCTTTTGGAAATTAACCCATTATCCGATACATAGTTTGCAAATATTTTTTCCATTTCTCACGTTGCCTTTTTATCCTACTGATTATTTCATTTGATATGCAGAAGCTTTTTAGCTTGATGTACTCCTACTTGTCTATTTTTGCTTTTGTTGCCTGTGCTTTTCTAATAACCCGATTAAAAAGTGGACAAAAGACTTGAATAGACATTTCTCCAAAGAAGACATATAAATGGCCAACGAGTACAGGAAAAGATGTTCAATGTCACTAATCAACAGGGAAATGCAAATCAAAACCACAATGAGACACCACTTCACACCTGTTAGAATGCCTGTCATTAAAAAAAAAAAAAGACAGCAAGTGTTGACAAGTTTGTGGAAAAATTAGAACCCCTGGTCCACTATTGGTAGGAATGCAAAATGGTGTGGTCACTATGAAAAACAGTATGGAGGTTCCTCAAAAAGTAGCCAAGACATGGAAGCAGCCTAAGTGTCCAAGGATGGATGAATGGATAAAGAAGACGTGGTACATATATACAATGGAATATTACTCAGCCATAAAAGAGAATGAACTAATGCCATTGGCAGCAATGTGGATGGACCTAGAGATTATCATACTAAGTGAAGTAAGTCAGACAGAAAAGACAAATATCATATGATATTACTTATATGTGGAATCTAAAAAGGATGATACAAATGAACTTATTTACAAAACAGAAACAGACTTACAGACATAAAAAACAAACTTATGGTTACCAAAGGGGGAGGGTGGGGGGCAGAGATAAATTAGGAGGTTGGGCTTAACAGATACACACTATTATATATAAAATAGATAATCAACAAGGACCTACTGTATAGCACAGGGAACTCTACTCAATATTCTGTAATAACCTGCATGGGAAAAGAATTTGAAAGAGTGAATATATGTCTATGTATAACTGAACCTCTTTGCTGTACACCTGAAACTAACATTGTAAATCAACTATACCCCAATATACAATTAAAAATTAAATTTTAAAAAATTTTAAAGAAAAAAAGTTAAAAATAGAACTACTACATGATCCTGCAATCCCATTTCTGGGTATTTATTCAAAAGAATTGAAATCAGGATCTCAAAGAGATATTAGCACTCCCATGTTCATTGCAGCCTTATTCACAATAGCCAAAATGTGGGAAACGACCTATTGTCCAATTGATGGATGAATGGATAATGAAAATGTGGTCTATACATGCAATAGAATATTATCCCACCTGGAAAAAGAAGAAAATCTTGCAATGTGTGACAACATAAATGAACATTGAGGACATTACGCTAAGTGAATTAAACCAGTCACAGAACAACAGACACTATATGACTCCGTTTATATGAACTGTCTAAAAGAGTCAAACTCAAGCAAAGAATAGCATGGTGGTTGCCAGGGCCCGGGGGAGGGGGAAATGGAGAGCTGCTGATCCATAGGTATAAACTTTCAGTCATGCAACATGAATAAGTCCTAAAGATCTGCTGTACAACACAGTGTCTATACACGACTATACTGAATGTATCCTGAAAAAAATCTCTCAAGGTGGTAGATCTTATACTCAGTGTTCTTACCACAGTAAAATTTAAACAAAGAAGAAGGTGTCCGCCTTTTATTTCTTCTCTCCCATTAGGGGGTTCAGGATACATCTCCCTATTGTCTCCCTTAACATTTTTTTTTCTTGGAAACATATTATTATTATTATTATTTTTGCGGTACGCGGGCCTCTCACTGTTGCGGCCTCTCCCGTTGCGGAGCACAGGCTCCGGACGCGCAGGCTCAGCGGCCGTGGCTCACGGGCCCAGCCGCTCCGCGGCATGTGCGATCTTCCCGGACCGGGGCACGAACCCATGTCCCCTGCATCGGCAGGTGGACTCTCAACCACTGCGCCACCAGGGAAGCCTGGAAACATATTATTTGATACAAGTTGAGCCAAGTGTCAAAGTTTTTAAATCAAAGTTGTTTGGCTCCTGTTCTTACTCATCCATTCTCCTCATTTCCTTCTTTTTGGGCGAGATTCCTTTCATATACACATATTACAGTCCCATCATGGTAGACGCCTAGTACTCTCCCAGCTACCAAATTCATCCAGAGGTTGGATTAGCCCTGGGGGATTCTGGGCAGGTCACTTACCTTTTCTGAGCTCATCTTCCTTGACTTCACCCTCATCACCTGTAAAATGAAGCGGATAATTTCTTCCCTATAGACTACTCATACTAAAGGCAAAAACATGTTTGAGACTATCTGGCAGGTGCTCAATAACATATTATTTTTCTTTCTCTCAGGTTCCAAATCCTGGATGAACCCAACTGCAGAATTTCAAACCTGATCTTGTTTGAAACACCTGTTCCTCCTTGCCAGATCTCCAGTCATTATTGGGTAAGCTCGATGTCTTTCCAACGCTAACACTCTGGATCAGTTCCCATTGTACTAAACTAATTTCTGCTGAAATTATATGATGATAAGTTGTGTTTCAAATAAGTGGTTCGTCAGTTTGGTCATCATTTGGCTGTATAGATGTCTGCAACGCTGGCCTCTACTGTATGGAAGCATCGCCCCCGATTGGGGTCCATCCAGCCCAGAAGGCTATCTCTGATGGACACAGGGAGATTTACAGCCTTGTACTGTCTTGAATCCACAATGCCTAACTCTTTCATTATAATACTCAGGATAAGTAATATTGAGCACTTAGGCATAGTGCTAAGCCTATGCATTTTACATGCATAATCTCTTTTACCCCTTGTGTTCGTTTTCTATTGCTATGTAACAAATGACCACACATTTAGTGGCTTAAAACAACAAGCATGCATTCTCTCCTGTCTCCCATGGACTAGGATTCCAGGCCTGAGTCAGCTGGTTCCCCTACTCAGGGTTTCTACTCGAGGCTGCGCTCCAGGTATTGGGCCATGCTGCCTTCCTATTTGGAGGCTTGACTGGGGAAGGGCTCACTTCCTATTTCCCTGAGGTCATTTTCTTGTAGTTGTAGGATTGATGTCCCTCTTTCCTTGCCACCTGTCAGCCAGGGACTTCTTTAAGGTCCAAGAACCTGTTCTCTAATCTCTATCACGGTCCCTTCCTGTCGTAAAAGAGCAGCTTAATTCTCCAAGATGAGCAGGAGAACCTCTAGCTCCAGTTGGCTGGACCTGTTGGACCACATACATTTTATTTTTTTTAATAAATAGTACAATTTTAGATTGGTTCCTTTTTTATGTATTAGATGGTGACTTATATAACGTAACACAATCACAGGGGTGACAATCCCATCCCCTTTGCCATGTTCTGTTGCATAGAAGCAAGTCACAGCTTCCTCCTCACTCAAGGGAAGAGATTCTGCAAGGGCGTGGATGCCGGGAGGTGGGAATCATGGGGTCATCTTGGAATTCTGCTCGCCATACTCTTCATCACTACTCTCTACGGTGGGTATTTTTCTGACACTCATTGTACACAGCAGGCACTGAGGCTTAAATACCTGCCGAGGTTGCTCAGGCATCTCAGTCCTAAGCAGTAGCCTAAGAACAGTTTAGTGTGTGTTATAAACAGTGTCTAGGAATTCCAGGGTGTTTCCACCCCTGCCTGTGGGTAGAAAGTTAAAGGATGGAGAGCCTTGATTTTAACTCTGTAACTCGGGAACTCTTTTGTGTGAACAATGTTTGCACAGTATCTTAGCCACATGTATAGCCACAGTATCTTTGCACAGTATCTTAGCCAATGTTTGCACAGTATCTTAGCTACAGCCCATGTATCCTGGCCTTTATTTCAACTTTGTAAGGACTGGCACTTAATCCGATCAAAGTTTGGAAGCTTATTTCTCAACTAAAGCAAACGCCAAGAAGTCAAATAAAACAGCAAAGGTTTTAAACTTTTTCTTCAGTTTCTAAAATGAAAAACCATATGGAAAGGAAAAAGTAGTTCATCTGGGATTTAAACCACTTGAGGGTAGTGGTTTTATATTAAACTGTAACCGGACTGAAAAAAAAAAAAAAAAGAAGGCAAAGGATTTGCTCAAGGCCACAGAGAACTAGTAAAGGGCCAGAGCCGGTGCTGACAGCAGACCGAGCAGACACTGCTTGCCTGCTTGCTTTTTTTCTTTTTTAATTTTATTGGACTAGAGTTGCTTTACAATGTTGTGTTAGTTTCTGCTGTACAGCAAAGTGAATCCGTTATACATGTACATATATCCAGTCTTTTTTAGATTCTTTTCCCATATAGGTCATTACAGAGTATTGAGTTGAGTGAGTTCCCTGTACTATACAGTAGGTCCTTATTAGTTATCTATTTTATATATAGCAGTATGTATATGTCAATCCCAATCTCCCAGTTTATCCCCCCTTCCCCCCTTGGTAACCATAAGCTTACTTTCTTCATTCATTCATTCTTTCTTTCTTTCTCCCTTTATTTTAGTTTCTTACCTTGAATCCATTGCCCTTTCCATCCGTTTGGCAACAAAACCTCATTTTCCTTTGGATAACACCTCTTCTCTCCTCTCAGTCACTGTGATTGAGGTTGAGCTGGTCCTTCCTAGGGATCTATAGAAATGACCAAACAATTTAGGCTTGACCAATCAGAGAAATGCAACTTCATGACCACAATGATGGTTGAAAGTAGGCATATAACCCAAGTTAAGTCAATAAGAGTTCGTGAGAATCTGCCCTAAAGCTTTTTCTGGAATTATTAAGGAAGGCAGGCTATCTTTCTGATAAGGTCGTTAAAGAGCTGGGATGGGAGTCAGGAGCAGCTGGGGACCATCCCCCAACATATTCAGAGAGTCATCTTGAGAATAAAGCCAATACAGAGAAAAGTATGTAGAGAGAGACTCCTGGTGTCGCTGAGCACCTTGATTGAGCCATGCCTGAAGTTAGTGCAACTCCTAGAATTTGAAGACAATACATTTTTAAGCCGATACATTTTTGTTCCACTCCTTAACCTAATTTGAGACGCTTTCTAACATGACCAACTAAATGAATCCTAACTGAGACAATCTCCTGACTTTTATTTTAGGGCTCTATCCCTTGTATTTGTGATTTAAAAACTCACTGACAGTTAAAGACTTCAGAGCCCCACTCTCTTCTGTAATAATGTTAGAGCTTTCCATCCTAGCTCCGTAGTCATCTTAGTCACCCTTTTCTCTGTAGCCTGAATGTAATAGGAATTTCTTGACATCAAATGAAAAGGTGTCAAGTCACTGAGCTATTCCAGTGGGTTGGAAAGATGCTTGGGTGAATTAAACTTTTTCTCCTAAAATTGACCAATGTTTATCAGACCCTTTGGCCCCAAAGGGAGCCGAACTATGGGACAGGTGTCTTCCAGAAGTAAAGTGCATATAATTACTGAATTCTTCTCTGGGTCTCAGTTACCAGCTACACGTCCCTCATTTTTCACAAGTACAGAAGATGGATTATTTTCCTTAAGCATGTTACCTGCATTTGGCATGAGTAACTTCAGTTCTGTCTCTTTTCCAAATGGTTATCTGTAAAATTGGAGTGATGGGTCAGGATTCTAAGGCACAAAGCCAGAGAAGGTGGCGATTCCCCTCACAAATCACTGTGAAAGAACAAAGGCTTAGAAAGCAATGACTTGGCTAAGGTTTCTATTGTTTTATTGATCAAGATTGTATTGGGACATGATGATCCAATTCCAGCCTTTAAGAGCTGCCATCAATCACCATTATCTGAGAAACGAGAGCGTAAGCTTTATGCTCGCAGGTAATCAAATGATTATATGATATCGGCACATGGTACTGGGAGAAAAATGGGCCTTAGAGCACAAAACTGGGTTCAGATTTCGCTTATGTTAATCTCCAGCTGATGCTCCTAAGGAATTAGTTTATGGAAGCCCTCATAAAAGGAGATAATACTTATTTCATAAGTTATTTGGTCAAACCTGTAAAGTAAGAACAGGGTTTCAAACTTGAGTTACCCTGACTTTAATGAATAAGCCCATAACTATTTCTAGTTTATAAGACTATTGCCTTGCGTTAAAAACAGCCAGACTCTTACAGTTCCAGGTAAGATGGGGTAAGCACCCAGTACCCTGCCTCTCTGGCTGGATAGAGTGACAAAGCCTAGGCATAATGTAGGGATCAGGTTTTGAGAACTCTGAAAAGTAAAAAGTGGCAGGCAGATGGGAGGATAGACTATAATAGGAAGTACCAAAAAATCATCTGTAAGTTTAGCATGTTTTTCCTCTGGAATCCCCTAGCGTGGGCTCAAAGTAGCCCCCAAACCAAGATGTGAGCATCAGTGAAGACAGAGAGAGCTCCAGGAGAAGTCCTTTAGGTTGAGCTCTAGGGACAGGAAAGGGGGGATCTGGGCAGCAGCAGCAACAGAGAGCTTAAAGCTCTTGAGAAGGAAATTTCCCTTCTGATTGAAGAAGCTGTGGTCCCAAGAAAGTAAAAAAAAAAAACTTGCTCTTTTCCCCTCTATCCTCGTACTACCATACATGGGAGTGTTCAGCAGAGTGAGGGAAATAAAGCCCAGCTTCTGGATGGAGGAGCAAAATGGGGGGAACCAAGAAATCAAGAATTATTGGGAAGATCACAGAGGCATAGAAGCTCAGGAAAACATCTCCATAATGTTGTTTGAACTACTGGGCTCAGTTGTGAGCAGCACATGTGTGGATCTGGTTCTTTCCAGCGAAATAGACCACTGGCTAAATCCCAGACTGACTAATGGGTGGCTCACGCAAGAGTCAAATCCAAATAACACTGCAAAGGCTTTAAAAGCGGAGGTTACACTGAAACAACAACCAAGAAAAGGGCAGTAGGAACTTGTAGCCTCAACCCAACAAGCTCAGTTGTTCATTAAAACAAAATTATCAACATCCTCAATAAGATTTAAACAACATTCAGTCTTATAAAATAATATGAGGATACAATCCAAAATTACTCAGTTATGAAGAATCAAGAAAAACTCAACTTACATGGGAAAAGACAGTCCAACAGATGACACAGATGTTAGGATTATCTGGAAAAGACATTAAAGCATCTATGACAAACAATGCTCTTTTAGGCACACATTCTTGAAATGAATGAAACTATTAAAAGTTGCAGCAAAGAAACAGAAGGTATAAATAAGAACCAAATGGAAATTTTGGAACTGAAAAAATATAATAACAAAAATAAACAAGCTCAATGAAAGGATGCAATAGCAGAATGAAAATTAACAAAGGACAGAGTCAGATAGATTAGTAGAAATTATCCAATCCAAACAACAGAGAGATAAGAATTTAAAAAACTGAACACAGTCTCAGAGACAATACATTCATGTCATGGAGAACAGAAGAAAGAGTATGGAGTGGGAAAAGATATTTCAAATAATAATTGCCGAAAAAGTCCCCCACACCCACATAAATGTACCGAAGCTTGGTGAACCTCAAAAAGGATAAACCCGAAAACTTCTTAGCCAGACAGATATCATAGTCAAACTTCAGAAAATTAAAGACAAAGAAAAATCTTCAATGCAGCCATTGGAGGAAAATGTGTATTATTTATAAGGGAAAAACTTAAATGTCTATGAATTTCTCATCAGAAACAGTGGAGGTCAAAAGAAAGTAGAATAACATTTTTAATGTGCAAAAAAGGGACTGTCAGACTCAGAATTTGATATACAAAGAAAATATCCTACAAGAATGAAAGTAAAATAAAGACATTCTTCTATGAAGGAAAAGTAAGAGAATTTGTTGCAGCAGATCTTCTCTAAAAGAATTGGTAAAGGAAACTTTGGGCTAAAGGAAATTACAGCAGAAAGAAATTTGGAATATTGGTAAAGAAGGAAGAACAATAGAAATGGTGAATCGGTAAATACAATAGACTACTCTTCTCCTCTTGAGTTCTTTAAAATAGATATTTTTTAATTCAAAAGAAGTGAATTCATTTAATGTTACCTGTATAAAATCTTAGCTTAATTGCAGAAAAAGTTTAGATGTTTAGAAATGCCTATAGTTATTATAAATATTCACAGAGATTTCCAAGTGGCAAGAAAGATACCAACCATGTGGTGGGTCTCACCAATAGTTCACACTTTTTCTTCTGTTTTGACCCACCGAATGGGTTTTGTCCAACCGCAAGCCATGAGTATGCCCATAAAATAGATTCATTGAAAGCAAATATAATAACATTGTCTAGTGGGATTTTTGATGTATGTAAATGTAATATATAAGACAATAATACCAACATAAGGAGGAAGGGGGAAAGGCCTGTATGGCAGTAATATTTCTAAATTTCACTTGAAGTGGTAAAAACTGAATCTAAATGAACTGTGAAAAGTTAGCATTTTTAAAGAAATCACTACCAAAAAAAAATTATACAAGCAATATGGTCAAAATCACAATTTATAAAGTGGGGAGGGGTAATATAGGGGTAGAGGATTAAGAGGTACAAACTATTATGTATAAAATAAGCTACGAGGATATATTATACAACACAGGGAATATAGCCAATATTTTATGATAAATATAAATGGAGTATAACTTTTAAAATTGTGAATCACTATATTGTACACCTGTAACATATAATATTGTACATCAACTATACTTCAATTTTTTAAAAACACAATTTATAAACTAAAATGGGATGCTAAGAGAGGTTCAAAGGAAACCTCAAGGAAAAGTAGAAAATATCTGGAACTGAATGAAAATAAAATACAGCATATAACAACTTGTGGGGTAGAAACAGAGTAGTGCTTACAGGGAAGTTTATAACATTAAATGCCTACATTAAAAAAGAAAAAAGGCCTCAAATCAACATTCTGAGCCTCCACTTTAAGAAATCTGAAAATAATGAGTGAGCTATTCCCAGGCAAAGAGCACAGTGTTACTATATTTGCTTCCAAAAAGGAAATGATTAAGTGTAGCAATCAATGAACTTGAGAACAGAAAAGGAGTAAGGAAACAATGAAACCAGAAGATGCTGTTCTTTGAAAAAAATCAATGCATTTGAAAGATCTCCAACAAGACTGGAAAATAAAAATATGAAAAGACACAAATTACCAATGTTAGCACTGAGGGGCTAACACTACAGACCCTGCAGCTATTAAAAGGCTAAGATTGGAACCCTACAAACAACTCTATACATGTAAATTTGAGCACTTAGATGAAACAAACCAATCCCTTAAAAAGTACAAACTATCAGACTCACCAAGATAAGATAGATAACCTGAATGGACATAGGTGCAGGGGAAAAAAAAAAAAGAAAGAAAGAAAGAATAAAGAAAGCCTTCCAAAAAATAATCTCTTGACCCAAATCTAAAATTTATGTGAAAAGTCAAAAGACCTTGAATAGCCAAAATAATTTGAAAACAAAGAATAAAATTAGAGGAACCATATCACCCAGTTTTAAGACTTACTATAAGAAAGTACAATAATCAACACAGTATGAAATTGGCAAACGGATTGGCATACATAGATCAATGGGAGAGAATAGAGAGTTCAGAAATAGACCAACATAAATGTGTCCAATTGAATTTTGGAAAGGTGAAAAAGAGACTCAGTGGAAAAAGATACTTTTCCAACAAATGGTATTGGAAAAATCGGACATGCATGTGCAAAAAAAAGATCCTTGACCTGCACATCACATCTTACACAAAAATTAACTTAAAGTGAATTATAGATCTAGGTGTAAAATGCAAAACTATAAAGATTTTAGAGGAAAATATAGAGGAAGATATTCATAATCTGGGGTTAGACAAAGAGTTAATAGACATGATGCTAAAAGTTCACACCATAAAAGACAAGTTGATAAACTGAACCTCGTCAAAATTTAAAACTTTTGTCCTGTGAAAGATGCTGTTAAGAGAATGAAAATACAAACTTACAGACAGGGTGAAAGCTTGCCAATCATGTAATCAAGAAAGGACCTGTAATTGGACAAAAACAGAAATATAGATCAATGGAACAGAATAGAAAGCCCAGAGATAAACCCACGCACATATGGTCACCTTATCTTTGGTAAAGGAGGCAAGAATATACAATGGAGAAAAGATAGTCTCTTCAATAAGTGGTGCTGGGAAAACTGGACAGCTACATGTAAAAGAATGAAATTAGAACACTCCCTAACACCGTATGCAAAAATAAACTCAAAATGTATTAAAGACCCAAATGTAAGGCCAGACATTATAAAACTCTTAGAGGAAATCATAGGCAGAACACTCTGTGACATAAATCACAGCAAGATTTTTTTGACCCACCTCCTAGAGAAATGGAAATAAAAGCAAAAATAAACAAATGGGACCTAATGAAACTTAAAAGCTTTTGTACAACAGAGGAAACCATAGACAAGCTGAAAAGACAACCCACAGAATGGGAGAAAATATTTGCAAATGAAGCAACTGACAAAGGATTAATCTCCAAAATTTACAAGCAGCTCACGCAGCTCAATATCAAAATAAGAAACAACCCAATCCAAAAATGGGCAGAAGACGTAAAGAGACATTTCTCCAAAGAAGACATACAGATTGCCAAGAAACATATGAAAGAATGCTCAACATCACTAATCATTAGAGAAATGCAAATCAAAACTACAATGAGATATCATCTTACACCAGTCAGAATGGCCATCATCAAAAAATCTACAAACACTAAATGCTGGAGAGGGTGTGGAGAAAAGGGAACCTTCTTGCACTGTTGGTGGGAATGTAAATTGATACAGCCACTATGGAGAACAGTATGGAGGTTCCTTAAAAAACTAAAAATAGAACTACCATACGACCCAGCAATCCCACTCCTGGGCATATACCCTGAGAAAACGATAATTCAAGAAGAGTCATGTACCACAATGTTCACTGCAGCTCTATTTACAATAGCCAGGACATGGAAGCAACCTAAGTGCTCATTGACAGATGAATGGATAAAGAAGATGTGGCACATATATACAATGGAATATTACTCAGCCATAAAAAGAAATGAAATTGAGTTGTTTGTAGTGAGGTGGATGGATGTAGAGTCTGTCATACAGAGTGAAGCAAGTCAGAAAGAGAAAAACAACAAATACAGTATGCTAACACATATATGTGGAATCTAAACAAAAGAAAGAAAATGATCATGAAGAACCTAGGGGCAAGATGGGAATAAAGACTCAGACCTACTGGAGAATGGACTTGAGGACACGGGGAGGGGGAAGGGTAAGCTGGGACAAAGTGAGAGAGTGGCATGGACATATATACACTACCAAATGTAAAACAGATAGCTAGTGGGAAGCAGCCGCATAGCACAGGGAGATCAGCTTGGTGCTTTGTGACCACCTAGAGGGATGGGATAGGGAGGGTAGGAGGGAGGGAGACACAAGAAGGAAGAGATATGGGGATATATTTATATGTATAGCTGATTCACTTTGTTATAAAGCAGAAACTAACACACTGTTGTAAAGCAATTATACTCCAAAAAGATGTTAAAAAAAAAAAGAAAAAAGAAATGACCTGTATCCAGAATATATAAAGAACTCTCAAACTCAACTGTCAAAAAACAATCCAGTTACAAAATGGGCAAAAGATTTGAACAGATACTTTACTGAAGAGGGTAGATGGAAGGCAAATAAGCGCATGAAAAGATATTTAACGCTATTAGCCGTTAGGGAAATTCAACTTAAAACCATGATGAGATACTACTAAACACCTATTCAGATGGCTAAAGTAGATAATACTGCCAATATCAAACACTGGATTCCCACAAACTGATTAGAACTCTCATACTTTGCTAGTGCAAATGGAAATTATTTTGGCAAACAGGGTGGTAGATCTTAATGAACTTAAATGCATACTTAGCATATGACCCAGAGTTCCCACTCCTGGACACTTATCCTAGAGAAATGAAAACTTATATTCACACAAAACCCTGTTCATGAATATTTAGGTGGAGCTCTGTTCATAATGGCCAAAACCTAAACAACGCAAATGTTATTCAATGAATGAACAGATAAACTGGGTGGTACATCCACTCATACTGGGATACTATTCATCAACAAAAAGAAGTGAACTACATGCAACGGACCAGTTTCAGAATGTAACATACTATATGATTCTCTTTATATGACATTCTCCAAAAGACAAAGCTACAGAGATGGAGAACAGATGAGTGGTTGCCAGGATTAGGGGTAGGAAGAGGGTGGGATATGAAAGCATGAGTGAATTTGGGGCAGGTGATAGATCTGTTATGTATATTGATCATTATGAGCTGAATGCTTGTGTCCCCCCTGCACCAAATTCATATGTTGAAGTCCTAACCCCCAATGTGATGGTATTTGGAGGTGAAGCCTTTGGGAAGTAATTAGGTTAAGATGGGGGCATGAGAGTGGAACCCCTAGGATGGGATTAGTGCCCTTATTAGAAAAGAAAGAGACACCAGAACTTCCTCTCTCTGGCATGTAAGGTCACAGGGAGAAGGCACCATCTGCAAGCCAGGAAGAGAACCCTCACCAGGAAACCAAACTCTGCTGACACCTTGATCTTGGACTTCCAGCCTCCACAACTGTGAGAAATAAATGTCTGTTGTTCAGGCCACCCAGTCTCTGGTGTTTTGTTATAGCAGTCTGAGCAGACTAATACAGTGATTGTGGTGGTGGTTATACAAATGTATACATGCACTAAAATTCATAGAACTGTACACCAAAAATACTGATTTTAATGTATGTTAATTTTTAAAATTAAATTAAAAATTTAATTTTAAAAAAGTGTAAATTTAAAGAGCAATTGACTATATCACCTGTCATGGAGAAGGATGGAAATGATGAGAATTCTGCTTCTGGAAATACCTAAACAAGAGAAAAATATAGTATGACCAATAGCAAACATTTACTGAACACATTCTTAGCAAGAACTGCAATGTTACACCATTTTATCTAATTTAATCTTCCTAACAACACTAAGATATTGGTCCCCTTATTATCCCCATTTTGCAGATAAGAGAAACTGAGGCCCACATTAGATGGCTTGCCCAAATCCATGGCTAGCTAGGAAGTGGAGCAGTTGGTATTTGAACTGAGGTCTCACAGACTCTAGGGACTGGGCTTTGTGCCAACCACATTCTACTCCTTCTAGGGCTCCAGTATTCTGCTTTTCTCATTTTAAAATCCTGCATGTAAATTAGGGATGGTCTTGCCACTAATAAACATCATCTCTGCTTTGTGATAAGTGCTTGTCTCACCACTGACATCTGGTCCATGAGAAGTGCAAACTCTGGCTGAGGAAGTTCTCCTATATTGATTTCCCTTGTTTTCTTTCTTTAATGCGGCTGTTAAGTTCATTTTAACATTGTAATCCATCATGAGATGGACAAACCTGAGTTTTATTGATGCAACAATTAATTAGTTGGCTGCCCAGTCCTGCGAAGTTTATTCTGGATGAATGGCTGGCCTGGCAGGGAGAACCATGATACAAATCCAGCAGCCGAGCTGAATATACTGCTGACTTGATCACTCTTGAGGTGTTATCAGGGGCCAGTCCCCCGCCTTGCATCTGGGCTGGCTGGTGGCTGACACTACACCAAGAGCCGTTGAGGGTACCACCTTCATCAGCAACAAAGCTGGGGGCTGGTTATTCCTGGTCTTTTCCAAGCTGGGTTCTTGGGCCACATTAGAAAAAGATCTGTGACCTCGTAAGTTTAGGATTTACCCTCATACTGGAGTAAGGCTGTGCTGTGTAGTGGACAAGAGAGAGAGGGTCACACTGCTTGGGATTCAATGGTTGACCCTTACTAGCTGGGACAGTGGACCAGTCGTCCTTTTTAATAGCTTTGTTAAGATTTAATTTATGTACCGTGCAATTCATCCATTATAAGTCTACAATTCAATGATATTCAGATATTTACAGAATTGTGCAACCATAACCACGCTCTAATTTTAGAATATTCCCATCACCCCAAAAGGAGCCTCACACCCATTTGCAGTCATTCCCAATCTCCCATTCCATCACCCTCATCCCTGAGGCAACTAGCTAATCTACTTTTTGTCTCAAAAATTTTGCCTTTTCTGAAAAATTAATATAAATGGAATTAAACAATAGAATGTCTTTTGTGCCAAACTTCTTTCACCTAACAAAATGTTTTGAGGTTCGTCCATGTTGTAGCATGTATCAGTACTTTATTCCTTTTAATGGTTGAATAATACCCCATTGTACGGATAGACCATGTTCTGTTTATCTCTTCATCCATTGTTAGACATTTGGGCTGTTCCCACTTTTTGGTTAGTAGGAATAATGTTGCTATGAATATTCATGTACAAGTTTTTGTATAAATATATTTTCAATTCACCTAGGAGTGAAATTGCTGGGTCATATGGTAATGCTGTATTTCATATTTTGAGAAACCGTCACATTATTTTTCAAAGTGGTTGCATCATTTTACATCCTTACCAGTAATGTGTGAGGATTCCAATTTTTCCACATCCTCTCCAACACTGCTTACTGTCTATCTTTTTTATTTCAGCCATCCTTATGGGCGTGAAATGATACCTCATTGTGGTTTTGATTTGCATTTCCCTGATGGCTAATGATGTTTATTTTCATGTGCTTATTGGCCACCTGTATATCATCTTTGGAGAAACGTCTATTTAAATATTTTGCCAATTTTTAAATCAGGTTATCTTCTTATTATTGATTTGTAAGAGTTCTTTATATATTCTGGGTACAAGTTCCTATAGACTATCCATTTAACACCTCAGCCTGTTTTCTCTCCAGGCTATATATCAGCGTTTAATTCCAGGAAATATATACTTCTGTTTTCATCTTGCCTGTACTTTTTCTCTTGTTTTATACTCCTTCCCCATCAGAGAAGGGATTTGATGTGATGCACTCACTACCTCAAGAGGGCAAAACCCCAGACACAACAGACCTAGAGCAGAATCAGCTTTCCTCAGAATCAGACCTACCAGTGCTCACTTTCAAAAGACAGATTTCTCCTCCTCTACTTCTCATTCTTTGAAATATTTTCCTTGTCCCCTCTCTTCCCCCCAGAACACTCTAAATTTGGAATCAAAAAGCCAGATTCTCAAGCCCTCCAAGAAGGCATCAAGGTACCTCAGAAAGAGACAAACTTAGAGTTTCACTGCTCTGCCTTCAAATCTCAGCCGTGTCACCATCCAGCTGTGTGTCCCCAGGCAAATTGCTTAACCTCTCTGAGCCCAACTTTCTTCAAATATCAAAGAGAAAATAAAATTTAAGTTAGTGCTGAAATGAGTAAGAGCCTAAAAAAAAATGATTGGGGAATTAAATGATCACCTCAAGTGTGTACTAAAAGTTTAATAAAAGAATTTCCTCTGCTCTGGGCTCATTTATTCTCATAGTGATTCAGTGAAGTGGGTGTTATTATGCCCATTTTATAGGCAGCAGAAGAGAGGCTCAGAGAGGTGAACTCACTTGCCCTGTGTAACACAGCCTGGGAGAGACAGAACCAGGATACAAATCCAAACATGACTCCCTCCAGACCCTCTGTTCTTCTTAATGAATTGCAGAGGGACCCCACTCTAAGCTATCACCCCATTAGAGTTATTTAGAGAAAAATGAATGAAATCAGTCAAGAGCATCCCTGCAGGGGTCGTCTGTGATGTGTTCACTTTGTGTGGCTGATTTAGTCTTATTGAGCAAAGGCACTGTGCTAGGTAGGATACAGAATCAGAAGTAGCTTCTGCTTTAAAGCCATTGAACAAATAAACGCAAAGTGATTATTTCATTACACTCTGTGCTAATCCAGCTCTGTGCACTCTGTGCATTCCAGCTCCACAGTTCACACCTTGGATTCTTTGAGCATCAGTTTCTCCATCTGTATCCTGGGTAGGTTAATTCCTACCTCACCAGTCTCTGGTGAAGTCTAGGGATATTTCTAGCATGAGAAGGTCCTGCTCTGAAGCTGGCATCCAATTAAGGACTGCAGGGGCGATCGTCCCGAACTCCAATTTTCCAGTCATTGGCTTGCAAATATTCTGAGCTTGGCTCTGGGTCGTCTTGAGGCTGAGGCAGCTCCCTCTCCTCTGAGCTGCGGCGGTCCAGCTGTTCACGGAAAGCGCCCAGTGTGACTTCATTAGGAGAAAAAGCAGCGCTGACCAGCACGCGCTGAGGATACCGCACCTCCGCGAAGAGCTGCAGAGAAATGGCGGTGTACATGATTAGGGTTTTAAGGAAGTCTCAGAATAACAGACCTCACTGGACTTGGTATTGCTACTGCAGAGAAGGGAAGATGTGAAACCATCCGGGGAGACTTCCGTTAATTATATTTTAAGGTTCTTTCTGAATAAAGCAGGGCAATTGCTCTTAAAGGTGTATTTAGTAATAGGCCAGAGCTTGCCTGACGTGGGGCGGGGGAGGGAGCGGTATATAATGAATGCAGTGACAAATCCTTTGCTCTGTCTCTGCTCTGTCTTTGCTTGCAAATGGGAATTTTGTTTGACCTCCAACATTTGGTTCTTCAGGGGAAATTACACTAGTGCGTGAAAAGGTGGAAAATCTGTAGATGAAAAATATTCGTGTGTTGCAGAACAGGTACAAGCCCAAACTCTGTAACATGGCATCCGAAGACCTTTACAGTGTGGCCAGTGGATTTCTTTCCTGTAGTTATTAGCAGGGAGCTGGAGCTTGGTTGCTTGGGTTCCAATCCCCACTCTTCCTCTTAGTCGCTGTATGATCTTAGGCAAGTGACTGAAGCTCTCAGAGCCTCATTTTCCTTGCCTGAGAAATGGGGATAAATGTACCACCTCATGGGGCTAGGAGGAGGAGGAAATGAAAGGGGTCAGCAGAAGGTCAGCATACATCAGGGTTTGGGAGGAGAGCTGTCTTGTGCACTCACTGCAGGAGGCTTGGAAGCAGCCCTGACCTGCATCCCCTCGATGCCAGTAGCACCCCCTCCCCCACTGCAGTTGTGATAACCCAAAGTAGCTCTAGGTATCACCAAATGTCCCAGGCACACAGTAAGGGCCCAATTAGGGTTATCCTTCATCTCCCACACCTGCCTCTAAAACCCTCCTCCTAAATCCAAAGACCTGAAATTCCCACACCGAAATGTGCTGACAGCCCTCCGGGCACTTGCTCACGCCCTCCCTTCTGCCTCAAACTCCCTTTTACGTCTTCTTTTCTGAATCCTCCTGTGTCACCTCCTCCGGGAAGCCTTCCTGCTTCCCTTCTCCCCACTCCAAAGGTTGGGGTGCTCCCTCCCTGGGCCCACAGAGCGCCAAGTGTTCCATTCACTTATTCATTCATTCCTCTGTTTGTTCATTCAAAAAATACTGTGCCTGGCACACAGGGGGCACCCAAAGAAGCACTGATTACACAGGATTCTCACAGCCAGGTTGTGTCTCCCTCTCACACAGGACTGTGATCCTCCGAGGTCAGAACTGCTGGCGCACAGCGGAGGCCAGTGCAGGGAGTGGGGAAGGGGGAGCGATGGCCTGGGGTCGTTCCCAGTAGGACTAAGAGACCAGCAAACCCCGGTTTCACGCCATCTCCCTCCTGCCTCATTTGCTTCCCCAGCACACAGCCCAAGAAGCAGGAGTTGCGTCAGCCCCAGTAAATAAGACCCGCTTTTTAAAAACATCATTAGAAACTCATTTACCACAAGCCACCAAAGCCGCGTGAGGCAGAGAAAACTGACCCCTTCCCCGCCATCTTCCTCTTATCCCACGTGCTCTCTTCTTTTGTCTCTTTTTTTCCTTGTGTTTTGCTGATCCTCCTCCTTTGCAAAGAATTATTGCCACTGCTGTTTGCCGCCAAGTCCCAAACAATCGAGCGCACAGATGTGTGTGTTGCTCAAGGCGAGAAGTGCCGCTGAGCACATTTTCTGCCCTTCGCAGGGTTTTCATTCCAAAACCCCAAGATGCTGGAGCCCAGCCTTGCTCACTTGTCAACTCTTGGACTTACTTTCTCCGCATTAAAAAAATGTACAGGGGCTTCCCTGGTGGCGCAGTGGTAGAGAGTCCGCCTGCCGATGCAGGGGACGCGGGTTCGTGCCCCGGTCCGGGAAGATCCCACATGCCGCAGAGTGGCTGGGCCCGTGAGCCAGTGACAGGCCCGCGTACCGCAAAAAAAAAAAAAAAAAAAAAAAAAAAAAAAAAGCACATACGGGTTTTTAATAGAGTTTAATTGCTTGCATTTTCCATAACTTTATCTCTTCCCTTCCCAGTCCTGGTCGGTGCTATTGGTTGCCTCTGAAAAAAGTTGTTTCAACTTATTTGAAAATTGTCTTAAAAATAAATTTAAAAAAATTTGCCATTCATTCAAAACTGTCTTAGTTTTCAGCTGGGAGCCTGCCCAGTGTCTCTGTGCCCCTGCTGCTACTCTTCCTACCTCGAGAAGAGGGGGCAAAAGGAGGTGGAAGTGATGCCTGGAGACCTACCCTGTGCCAGTTCCCTGGAGACGAGGACTCAGGAGCCCACGCTAACAAGGGAAGGCTCTGGGGCACAGAGAGGTTATGCAACTTTCCAAGGTCACACTGCTAGTGAGTGACAGAGGCAGGATTACTAACAGAACCAGCTTCTGGAAAACTCTAATGCTGTCACTGCCTCTGTCTTCTTGCTCCAAAGTTTTTGAGTCCTGATAGTATACGAATATCTCCTGCAAAGACCCATCCCGAGAAGGAGCAGTGGAAATCCTTTTCAATCTGCCAATCGTTAAAGGAAATTCTAGTCTCCATCCTCCTAGTGGTGCTTTGAGGATTAAATCTCCCAAGTCTAAGTTTGCTCAGCCGGGCACCCAGAAAGCACTTTATAATTATTAGCGGGCATAATTATTTCCTCCTTCAAAAGTATCCATCTTCTGTCCCATTCTCTAGACTCTGCCTGGCATGCTAAGATTTCTAAATGGTGAGTTCTTTGAGAACTGTGTCCACGTTAGGACCCACCAGGCTTTGAGTGTGCTGCCTGGCACTGCGCTCAGAAAATGCTGGTTGAATTGAACAGCAGCCCTGGTAACGGCCTCAGAGAGTAAACGGTGCGCTAGTAAATATCTTACCCTGCCCAGGCAATCCGATGCCTTGGGCTGCACCTCTAAAGACCGTAAAGGATCAAGTGAATGGCAGAAATATACATGGTAGCAGGTGAACAGGGAAAATATTTGAGTGTGGATGGAAATTTTTTGTCTCCTCAGATTATATTGTAAGAGGATCAAGTCTTTTTCTATGTGCGTTGCAGCTGTCCTATTTTTAGAGTTAGGCTTTCTAACATATCGTCCTGAAGTTCTACCTTGCGCTAGGCACTGTGATCTAGTGCTGTTGAGGATAAAGGAGGATGAAATCATACTGTTCCTTAAGGTGAAATGAGGTTCATGGTAATTTAAAGGAAATTACACGATGAGCACCCACGTTTGGGTCTCCCCCCTTCCGCTTCCTGGGAGGTTTTCTCCTGGCCTCCCAGTGGGATTACGTGACTCATTCTGGCCAATGAGTTGAAAGCACGTGTCCCATTTCACTTCTGAGCTGGACCATTCGTTTGCCAGGTAAGACCCACCCTGCTCTCTTCAACAGGATGGTTGCTCATCAATCTGGGACCCTAAGTGATTAAAATGCCCAGAACCCTTCTGCTAACTTTCAGTGGGTGTGCGGCATGTGGGAGAAAGAAACATTTGTTTTAAACCCCTGAGTTTTTCTCAGTTTGGGGCTGTTTGTTACTGCAATATAACCTAGCCTATCCTGACTCACACAAAACAGCCATATATTAGATCCTTGCTGTGAGCCAGACCCTGTTAACTGCATTAGAAAAATTAGCACATTCAATCCTCATAATAACCCCATGAAAAGATTCTCTGTATGTTTCTAATTGAGCTTTGAAAGTTGAGTGGCCCAGGGTTACACTGATAGTAAGTAGAGGGGCCAGGGTGGACCCAGATGGTCTAACTCCTGAGTCCTTGTTCTTTACCCCTGTGTGGTACCACGTTGCTGCCTCTCAAATAAATCAGTTAGTGCTGTAAGAGGGCTAAAAATGAAGCCACCAAGAATTAGGAAGAAGGAGGGATGATCCAGCTGGAGAGGAATGGCAATGGCTTTGGTGGGGGAGGCAGATTGGGAAGCTCCTCTTTGGAGCACAGACTTCAAAGGGGCAGACAGACTCTGTGGTGGTCCCGGAAGTCCAGCCTCCTGGTTGTCACATCCTGTACAATCCCCTCCCTTTGGGTGTGGGCTGGACCTATGATACATCCTAGCCAAATGATAGAGCGAAGGTGAAGGGATTCTACAGATGTAGTTAAGGTTTCATATAGGTTTTTGATTTGAGTTCATTAAAAGAGACGTTATCTTAAATAGGTCAGATGTAATCAGGTAAAACCTTTAAAAGGGAGACAGGGCCCTCCCTGAGGTGAGAATTCCTCCTAGCTGGCTTGATGAGGTGGGCAGCCATGTGGAGGAATCCTATATGGCAGGGAACTTTAAGTGGCCTCTAGGAACTACAGGGGGCCTCCAGCCAACAGCCAGCAAAATGCTGAGCCCTCAGTCCCACAGCTGCAAGGAAACTAATTCTATGAACACCTTAATGAGCTTGGACGGGGATTCTTCCCCGGTCAGACCTCCACATGAGAACACAGCCTGGCAGATACCTTGATGGCAGCCTTGTGAGACCCTGAACAGAGGACCCCACTAGGCTTTTCCCGGACTTCTGGCTCACAGAGAGAGTGACATAAGAAATTCATGATGGTTTTTTTTGTTGTTGTTGTTTTGCGGTACGCGGGCCTCTCGTTGTTGTGACCTCTCCCGTTGCGGAGCACAGGCTCCAGACGCACAGGCTCAGCGGCCATGGCTCACGGGCCCAGCCACTCCGCAGCATGTGGGATCTTCCCGGACCGGGGCACGAACCCGCGTCCCCTGCATCGGCAGGCGGACTCTCAACCACTGCGCCACCAGGGAAGCCCCATGATGTTTTAAGCTGCTAAGTTGGTGGCAATTTGCTATGGAGCAATAGAAAAGTGATACAGAGCCCAAGATGGGAACATGGGTGGAAGGACGGTGCAAGAGGGAGGATGAGAAAACGATGAGGGCCAGCAGCTCAGCACCTCCAGAGCCAGGTGCCTGAAGGGAGGAGAAGCTCAGGACCTGCTGGGGGAGAGCCTTCGATGGCAGACCAGCATGGCTGGAAGACTTTTAGGTGGAAAATGAGAAGGCTTTGTAGGCCTTTTGATGTGTGTTTGGCGAAGATTGACCTTGAAGTGGTGATGTGGTGTTGGGATGTATAGTGGATTGAAAGGTGACCACCCCCTCAAATAAAAGATATGTCTACGTGCTAACTCCAAGAACCTGTGACTATGACCTATTTTAGAAATGGAGTCTTTGCAGATAGAATTAACTTAAGGATCTCAAGATGAGATTACCCTGGATTACTTAGGTAGGACCTAAATCCAATGACAGGTGTCCTTAGAAGGGCAAAGCCTAGAGGGAGATGAGACGGACAGAAGAGGAGAAGACACAGAAGGACAGAAGAAGGCTTTGTGAAGACGGAGGCAGAGACGGAAGGATGCATTTACAAGCCAAGGAACACCAGGCTTGCCGGCAACCACCAGAGCCAGGACAGCAGCTCAGGATGGATTCTTTCTCAGAACCTCCGGAGCAACCAACCCTGCCAACGACTTGGTTTCACACTTCCGGCCTGCAGAGCTGTGAGACAATACGTTTACGTTCTTTTAAGCCTCCAATTTTGTGGTAACTTGTCACCACAATCCTTGGAAACTAACGCAAAATGATTTGGAGGGAAAAGAGAGAGAAGGAACCACAACCAGACAGGAAAACATTGCACTGGTCCACACATGAGGTGTGACTGCTTCACACCAAATAGTGGGGATGGGAATGGTTGGAGCCAAGAGGAATCTACAACCCAATTTTCATATTTGACCTCCTATAATTTCCCCCTTGTGTATTACACATACAGAAACTCATTTATTGAACCCTTATTATGTGCCAGGTACTGTACATATTGCATTAATTATTTCATTCACATAACAAAAACATGTTAAAATAGAGATGATTATTACTCCCATTTTATGGAGGAGAAAACTGAGACTCAGTGGTGAAGTAATTTGCCGATGGATATAGCATGTGTAAGTGGCAGAGTTGAGATTGACATGGAAGTGCATCGTACTGAAAGGGCAATGCCTTGAACCCAATGCTATACTGTCTCTGAGCTCTTTCTTTCATCAAGAAGCTTTGTAAAGGGTTCTTAGATGTGGGAATTCAAGGAGTCCTGGAAACACAAACGTAGGGCTTGGGTCTCTGCCTATGTCATCCTCTGGGTACAGCCAGAGTGCTAATCAGCATTTTTGTATTGCTTCTAATTACCCAAGACTCTCTGACAGTTTGAGTTCATGAATGCTAATGTAAGGGCAAAGTCATGAGAACTTGGAAGCAGAGGCCTTGGGCTCACAGAAACAAAATTTTGTGTTTTAGCTGACCCAGTGGCTTTTGGTAGGGCAGAGTGACAAGGAGATGGGGCTCAGAACAGGGATTGAAATGAAGAGAGCCACTTCCTATGTACCTCCCATCCCAAGAGCTCTCACCTCGGTGGAATTATTCTCTAAGCAACCCAGCTCAAGGACTAGTGGGTTTGAAAGATTGATGTAATCTTAACATTTGTATTGCAAAAGGTTGTAGAGTACATCTATTATTTTTTGCCTGTCCGGAAAAAATGTCTCTTTCCTCTGGTAATAAGACTTTGATTTTGCTTGGAAGCCACCCATCCCTACTTTCAGTTTATGTGATTCTGATGGGGTCCAACTCACATCCCAGACCTTGGCTCCAGGAAGGGTCATGTGGTTCAAACCTGGCCAATCAGCAAATTCCATCCCCTTGGGCTCAGTGATTGACTCGGGAATAAGCCAATGAAATTCAACTCCAATTTGTTGGCAATGCTGGGAAGAGAAGTATGTAAGTTGCGGATAGATCCCTTAGATTTCAGGCTCAACTATACCCATAGGCTCAGTTGTATAATCAAGACTCTGTCGTTCTCCATCTCTGGTCCTGCTTCCCTTGATGTTGCTTCATTTTTAGGTTCATTCTCTACATAGGGCAGGAATGCTGGCCACCAGCAAGGCCCTTCTCTGACTTTGCGTCCATATGTCAAAGTTCACAGAACCCTTGGTCACTCCTACTTGCCTGTACAGTCCATCCCTGGGGTGATCACAGTTGAGGAAATGAAGCTTTATGACAAGTCCAGGCCATCTTTGCAACTGTGGGGAGGTGGGGCAGGCAGGCACCATGAAGTTACTCCCAGGGGAGGATAAGGAGTTTTCTTAAGGCAGGCGAAGTCCCAACGCCCTCCAGAATGCCTTTCAACTGCGAGTGGCTTCCTATCCTTTGCCAGTGTCCAGAAATTTGAGTTTCTTATTAGACTTTTCAGACTTGGAAGGGCACAGTGGCTTCTCTGTCAGTGGTGTCATTGGCCAAATCTCACTCCTTGGAAGGCTTACAATCCAGTTTATAAGCAGATGTTGAGTACATGCTAGCATGCTACTGCCAAGACACAAGCTTTCAGGCCGATGGGCTCACCTGGGGCAAGGGGGTCCTCAGGGGCCCCCATAACCCTCCTAAAAAAGGAGACAGGAGGAGATGGTGACTCTTTCTGTTCTCAGTCAGCATCCTGGGACAGCCTCTCTCCCTCTTCCTGTTTCCTCCTGTCTTAGGTCCATCCTCCACATTACCGGCTGAGAGGTAATTCCCAGCTCTAAACTGCTCATGTCACTCCCCTTCCTAAATGCCAGTGGGTCCCCATTTTACTAGGTCCAAGTCCAAGGTTCTAACTTGGCATTCGGGGCTCTTTCCAGCCCAACCAGAACCCACCTTTCCAGTCACATGTCCTCCACACTTTTCCATCTTCTCCTTTTCCCCCATGGCTTGTTATGCTCCAACTGCAATGAGATATTTTTTGCCCCCTTCATGTGCAGGCTCTCTGGTACCTCAGGGTCTTTGCACATGTGATTGCCTCTGCCCATGAACAATCTTTAAAACTCCCCTCATTAGGCCAACACTGTATTATAATCATCTGAGAGAAGCTATAATGCAGTGCCTAAGAGCATAGACCCTTGAAATCCAACATCCTGCTTCTACCACTTACTGGCCATGATCTTGGTCAAGTCAGCCTCAGTTTTCTCATCTGTGAAATGGGGGGGGACAATGCTCGTACCTTCCTCTTGGAATTATTGTGTGGTTTAAATGTGGTAGATGATCTAACACACTTAGAGCAGTGCCTGGCACATCCCAAGCACTGTGGAAGCAACTGCCGTTGTTTTTGTCCGTTCACATTTCTTTCTCCTTGTAGAAGGAGAATTGTAGACTCTTTGTAGACTCTTTGAGGGCAGTGCTGTGGCTTCTTCCCCTCTCTTCCCTCTGTGTTTATTTGCTCTCTTTTCTTCCGTCTACTGCAAAAAGAAACTGGGTTTCTGAGCAACATGAGTATGAACAATCCCTGGTTTCATCATGGGGCAACTCATCCAGAAGCAAATCTCAGCCAACAGGTGAACTGAGCCAAGGTAGGAGGCTGGAGTTGTGGGAAAAGCATGGTTATTTGAGGCCAACCGGCGTGTCACACCAACTGCTAACCTAGTGGCTAGGATGGACCATTCTAACAGGTGACAGTACAGAGTTGACAATATGTTCTCATGCATCCCGGTGCCTGTACAGGGAAAGGCAGAGCATGGGGTGAGAGGCAGGGAGTGACACTGGGAAAATCGATTAGGGGAAGCAGAGCTCCTGTGAGCGGAGTGTGCTGAGTCCTCTGCCAGGCGGCTGGAGGAGGGCCAGTGTGCGGAGCAGCATTTAACTGCTCTGCTGTTGCTCCCAATAGCTGGGCTATAAATGCTCATACTTCAGACGAAGAATAAGCCATCGAATCTGAAATTGTATTTCGGTAAAAATAAAAACAGGCTGGGTTGGAAGACAGTTGTATTGCCTTTTGATTCCCCCCACATACACTTTTATTGCAGGAATTGCATGGCTGCTTCTCCAGCTGTGATAACTCTTTCAGGAATAGTAAGAGCTCTCTTCCGTCTTAAACAGACCAACAAAAGAATTTATTCCTTCTGATCTGCCTGTTTGTGGATATTGAGTGCATTTATGTATTGCCTTTCATGTGCATTACCATTGGATCCTCAGGGCAGCTTTTGGAGATAGGTGTGGTAATCGTCTCAGTTACAGATGAGGAAATGCAGGATCAGAGAGGTGAAGCAACTTGCTCAAAATCACACAGCCAGGGCATAAGGCAAGACGGTATAAAGGAAAGAGCTGCACTTTAAGGTCAGAGAGATCTGGGTTCTAATTTCTGCTACTTAACAACTGGGTGACCTTGAGTAAGCTATTTCACCTCTCTGAATCTCCATTTCCTAGTTATTAAAATGGCACCGTAATACCCACTCCATAGATTTATTATAAATTGAATGAAATCTTATGTGAAAAGGTCTTAACATCATATATACTGCTTAATAATCCACTCTTTTCCCCCTTTTTCATAGTGTTGAATAGAGTTGGAACTTGAACCCAAACTAACTGATCACCCAGCCCATGTTCTTTTCACCTCTTCATGCTGCCTGGAAACTTGACCCTCTGCCACTATGATAATACCATGCAGGGGTGAGGTAATGCCTTCTTGTAAATTGCAACACAGAGAGGGAGAGCCTGGGTACTAGAGGAACCTGCATTTATTCACTGTTCAGAGAGTGAGCCCTGTGGGGATTTAGGGGGACAGGGAGTCCAACTTTGAATATTACCTTCATGTTAAATGGTCGTGGGGAAGCCAAGTAGCACTGTCTACTTTAAGATGCAATGTCAGTGAGAGATGGACTCACTGAGCTGAAGCTTGGGAAACCAATCTGAGCTTTGGCTGCAGATTTATGACTCTTTGTCGTACAAGGGGCCAGGATATGACACTTGTTTTCATGACTCTCAAAGGTAGTAGAGATGAGTTGTGGCGAGGACAGAAATAATTTTAGTACAATATAAAACATGCGAACGCTGGATCACAACAGATAAAAGCAGACAAGACTCCTGTCCTCGTGGAGCTTAGGTTTTAGTGCAATTTAATAGACGTGAATCAAATTTTCATTCAAATGGACACTAAAAATTGAAATGCCAGGCTCTGCAACTGGATCTATGATGTCTCCAAAACTCATTCATTTATTTATTCATTCTTACAAAGCATACTTATTCTGCTCCTGCTGTATGCCAGAGTCCATACTGAAAGCTGGAGATACAGTGATGAGTAAGGGAAGGAACAGTCTCTTCCTTTCATGGAGCTTCAAGGCTATTGAAAGGGACAGATAGTAACTCAGTTTTGTGTAATGTACATAAAATCACACATGTGACAAGGGCTATAATGAAATGGCAAATGATATTAGAAAGTTTTAACCTAGACAGGTAAGTTGGGGAGGATTTTCCTGAGGAAATGATGGGAACTAAAGAACGATAAGACATTAACTAGGTGAAGAAGGTAGAATGGAGAACATGACAGAACAGCATGTGCAAAGGTCCTGTGGTGAGAAGAGCATGTGCATATGAAGAATTGGCAAAAGCCATTGCTCCATTTATTGAGCAAAAACCTATCATTGTTTCTTCATCTATAGCATATATTTGGGCCCTATTAATACTTAGCTACTTTGATTTTAAGATGCCAGTGTAAGTTACCCCATTGGTTTAGTAACATTGTTTTTTTTTTAAATTAGGAATTAAAAAAAAAAACTAGTCAGAGCTTCATTACCACATTCAATTAGTACATGAATTTCTAAATAAACTTTTAATTCTGGATTTTTTTATTGAAATATAGTTGATTTACACTATTATATTAGTTTCAGGTGTACAACATAGTGATTCAATGTTCTTATAGATTTAAAGTTATGAAATATTGGCTATATTCCCTGTGCTGTACAATATATCTTGTAGCTTTTTTATTTTATACATAAAGTAGTTTATACCTCTTAATCCCCAATCCCTATCTTGCCCCTTACTCCTTCCCTCTCCCCACTGGTAACCACTAGTTTGTTCTCTATATCTGTGAGTCCGTTTATGTTTTGTTATATCTATTGGTTTGTTTTATTTTTTAGATTCCACATTTAAGTGATATCATACAGTATTTGTCTTCCCCTGTTTGACTTACTTCACTAAGCATAATAACATCTAGGTTCATCATGTTTTTGCGAATGGCAGAATTTAATTCTTTTTCATGGCTGATTAATATTCCATTGCACATATATATCTATTCATCTGTTGATGGGCACTTAGGTTGCTTCCATATCTTGATTATTATAAATCATGCTGCTATGAACTTTGGGGTGCATGTATCTTTTCTTTTTTTAAATAAATTTATTTATTTATTTTTGGCTGCATTGGGTCTTCATTGCTGTGCGCGGGCTTTCTCTAGTTGTGGCAAGTGGGGGCTACTCTTCATTGAAGTGCACGGGCATCTCATTGCAGTGGCTTCTCATTGTGGAGCACGGGCTCTAGACATGCAGACTTCAGTAGCTGTGGCACGTGGGCTCAGTAGTTGTGGCTCGTGGGCTCAGTAGTTGTGGCTTACAGGCTTAGTTGCTCTGCAGCATGTGGGATCTTCCCGGACCAGGGCTCGAACCCGTGTCGTCTGCATTGGCAGGCAGATTCTTAATCACTGCACCACCAAGGAAGTCCCACATGTATCTCTTCAAATTAGTGTTTTCATTTTCTTCAGATATATACCCAAGAGTAGAAGTATTAATACATATGATAATTCTATTTTTAGTATTTTGAAGAATGTCCATACTGTTTTCCACAGTGGCTGCACCAATTAGTATTCCCCCGACAGTGTACAAGCGTTCCCTTTCCTCCACATTCTCACCAACATTTGTTATTTGTGTTTTTTAATATAGCCATTCTGACAGGTGTGAGGTGATATCTCATTGTGGTTTTAATTTGCATTTCTCTGATAGTTAATCATGTTGAGCATCTTTCATGTGCCTGTTGGCCATCTGTGTGTCTTCATTGGAAAAAATGTCTGTTCAGGTCTTCTGCCCATTTTTTAATTGAGTTGTTTGGGGTTTTTTTTGACATTGAGTTGTATGAGCTCTTTATATCGATATATTTTGGATATTAACCCCTTATCAGTCATATCATTTGCAAATAATTTCTCCCATTCACAGTAGGTTGTTCTTTTGTTTTATTGATAGTTTCCTTTGCTGTGCAAAAGCTTTTATGTTTAATTAGGTCCCACTTGTTTATTTTTGCTTTTGTTTCCTTTGCCTTAGGAGACAGATCCAAAAAAAGATATTGCTACGATTTTGTCAAAGAGTGTTCTGCCTACTTTTTCTTCTAGGAGTTTATGGTTTCTGGTCCTATGTTTAGGTCTTTAATACATTTTGAGTTTATTTTTTGTATATGGTTTGAGAAAATGTTCTCATTTCATTATTTTACATGTAACTGTCCAATTTCCCTAACATCACTTGAAAAGATTGTCTTTTCTCCATTGTATATTGTTGCCTCCTTTGTTGTAGATTAATTGACCATAAGTGCATGGGTCTATTTTTGGGCTCTTTATTATGTTGCATTGATCCATGTGTCTGATTTTGTGCCAGTTCCATGCTGTTTTGATAGCTGTAGCTTTGTAGTGTAGGACAAAACATGTAGTATAGAACATGCTCCCTGAAGACAGGCAGCATGTTGCCTCCAGCTCTGCTTTTTTTTCCTCAAGATTGCTTTGGCTGTTTGGAGTCTTTGAATAATTTTAGATTTATAGAAAACACATAAATTTTAAATGCATTCAGAGCTTCAAAATGTGAAGAACATACATCTTGGAATTGTACCTATTTCTATGATTATGGCAATCACAGCTAACATTTATTGAGTTTTTACTATGTACCAGGCACTGTTAAGCACTCTTAATTTAAAACTTAGACAATACAGATGGAGAAACTGAGGCACAGAGATGTTAACTTGTTTTCCCTGAGTCACCCTTTTAGGATTGACCAAGTCAGGACTTGAATGTGGGCAGTCTGGCTCCAGAACTTTATAACCACTACATATGACCAAACTTTACATGTTTGACCCAGCTCCAATTTCCATGATGGGCTTTTCTTCCAACAGCTCCTTTCAGGGATAATTGATGAGCTGAGTGTCAGTGGATGAAGCTGAAGGGGGCTCAGTCCTTAGCCAATGACACATCCCATGCCCTTGGGCATTCCTCTCTGCCCTCTGTGCTCACTCCATGCCATACCAGGTACAACATGGAAATGCCATAAGTTCCCTGGCCTCAGAGGAGAAGATGGGCACCTCCAGGCTCGAGACCAGCCTGGCCACACTGGCTGCACAGATCTACTGTGTTAGTACCGAGAATTGACTTTCCAATGAATGCGGAGCTCAGGGGCTGTTGATGGCCACATAATTATTCATGCTTTTGTCCAGATAATCAGAGTCATCCTTCAATCTCATTTATCTTGTCTACCCTTGTGCACCATGAGAGAAAGACAGCCATTACTCATGGCCCCACTGTTGATCTCTTTTGTTAATTGGTTTTATGGTAACTTTGGTGGCAGATTTAAAGTAAATAAGAGATTATTTACTTAAATAAGATAAGTAAATAAGATTTAAAATAAATAAGAGAATTTCTAACCTTAAAGAAGGTTAGAAAAAAATAGAAGTTACTCTTGTTCATTCTCAACATATGAAGGACTGTGTGACTAAGTATAGAGATAGCTGTTACCTGTAAGGTATGAGGGTCCCCATATTCCTTGCTTGCCTTAATGCGTGAATTTTCTATTCTTCATTTTTCTTCTGGGTAAAGACATTTAAGACAGTTATACATTTTACAGCTCATACAGAGCCCTGTAGCCTGTAAAGGTTAGAGCTTAAAAGTGTGCCTCTGTCCTCAGATTATCTGGGATTGAACCCTAGCTCTATTACTTTCTTTGTGATCTTAAGTCACTTAAATTCTCAGTGCCTCAATTTTCTTATCTGTAAAATGAGGTTAATAATAGTACATACCTTGTAGAGTTGTTGGAGGTCCTAGTCCATATTAAATCTTCAGTAAATGCCCTGTCCATTCTCCTCCTTCTCATTATAATTATTTGTATTGTTGTTATTATTTTCAATATGCTATTTCATTAGATCTTTTCAAGCAGCCTGTAATAAAAGGAAGAGCATCATTTAAAGTAGTGTAACCCACTGAGAGAGGAATAGTGCTTGCTGTTCTAGCGCCCTAATAGAGGGATATTGTCATCTGTTCTATTCACTTAATATCCCAGCAACTTTTTTTTTTTTTTTTGTGGTACGCGGGCCTCTCACTGTTGTGGCCTCTCCCGTTGCGGAGCACAGGCTCCGGACGCACAGGCTCAGCGGCCATGGCTCATGGGCCTAGCCGCTCCGCGGCCTATGGGATCTTCCCGGACCGGGGCACGACCCCACGTCCCCTGCATCAGCAGGCGGACTCTCAACCACTGCGCCACCAGGGAAGCCCCCAGCAACTTTTTAATCGACTTTATTGAGTTATAATTAACATTAAATAGAATGCTCACATTTTAAGTGTATTGTTCGTGAACTTTTGTCAAATGTATATACCTGTACTATCAAGATACGGAAAGTTTCCATCACACTCAGTTGTTTCCTTGTATGCCTTCCCATTCAATCCTCCTCCCCCAGCCTCAGTCAACTATTCATCTGCTTTCTGTCACTGCAGAGCATATTTGTCTTGTATAGAATTTCATATAAATGGAATCATGTACTATGTGCTCTTTTGTGTTTGGATTCTTTAACTCAGCAGAGTGCTTTCCAGATTCAACTATGTGTCTGTGTATCAGTAGTTTGTTCCTTTTTATTGCTAAGTAGTATCACATTTTATGGCTATAACAGAGTGTATCTGTTCAATGGTTGATGGACTTAGGGGCTGTTTCTAGTATTTCGGTGTTGTGGATAAGGTTGCTCAGTAACTTGTGTGCAAGCCCAAATCCATATGGAATATATTTTCATTTCTCTTGGGCAGATACGTAGGAGTGGAATTGCTGGAGAACCACAGAATCTCGACCACAGTATTTATTAAGGACTTCTCACTCCTCCAACCACTCATCTATACGAATACTTACAATTTTTTTCTGGCTGCACCATGCATGATCTTAGTTCCCCGACCAGGGAACAAACCCATGCCCCGTGCATTGGGAGCTTGGAGTCTTAACCACTGGACCACCAGGGAAGTCCCCACATTCTTTTATTCAGGACTTTTAAAAGATTAAGAAATTAAAACTATATATAATTTATCATAAGTTGACCTGAACTAATTAGTAATACCCAATAATGCATATTAGTGTAGTGGCTTCCTGCTAATGACTTCTGATCCTTCTGTTCTGAGAAATAGTAACTCATGGAACCAAAGTAGGAAGATGTCTCTCTCCTGGTCCCAACAGTGTGACTGGTGGTAAGTCCCTGACGTCAGAACATGTAGTACCGAGGAGACACAGATTGCAGTGAACTACTTCGGTCAGTCCTTCACAGGCTTTCAGAAAACAGCCTCTTACTCGTGGAAGACACGTCCATAGACCCTCTAGGAAGCAAGGTGCTGCCCCATTGATCCCTGGATGATGCTAAAGTTTGTCCTTGATCAGATTCCACCTGCTTCTACAGGTCCTGCCATCGTATCCTTTTAAAGTCAACTCCCTTCCCTAATGCCTTTTGGTAAAAGATGCAACAATGTCAACTTTTCTCTTCTGTTTTATTCCATATTCCACTGAATCCCACTCACCATTTCACTTCCCCTTTTCCATGGACAAGCATTCCAGTGCAGTCAATGGATATCATTTCTCTATATATGTTCTTGCAAAATGTTACTATTTGAGGGTTGGATGAGTCACCTTGACAGAGACATTCCCACGGAAATTGCATTCAGTTAGTAGCTCACCAAAGGAAAACAAAAGTGTTTGTAACCAAAAGAAGGGGGAAGGATTCCTGAACAAGGGCAACCAATAGATATCCACTACAGTCCTCTCCATCCCAACAGGATCCTTCCTGCAGACACTAGTGAGCCCTTTAGGTGTTTAGAATTTTAGATACTGTGTCCAGGTGTAGTGAAAGGCTTCAAATAAATTGGGAGGGAAGACTTGGAATAAGGGGAGCCTAATAGATGTCTTTTAATCAGACCTCTATTGAGTACCTCCTGCGTGCCAGATGCTCTGGAGGGATGCAGAGTGGAGTCAGTGCTGCCTTTCTTTCTAGAGCCTATGGTCAGATGGAGGGAGACTGACATGGAAAAAAATGATCTCTTCTACCAGACACATTATTATAAATGGGCAAAGGTCTATGAAATAGAAATAAGGGAGAGGTTAATTTCAGCACTGGGGTGGGGGGGGGAGTTGGAGAAGGCTTCCTGGAGGGGGTGCCATCTTAGCTGAGCACTTATGTAACAAACATCTACTGAGCATCTCTCATAGGTGCTTGGGATGCTGCAGTGAATAAAGAAGATCAAAGCTGTATTCTCATGGGCTTTCCAAGCAGATTCTAGGGGACTGTGACTTGCCCCTGTCAACCCCTCCAGCACGATGCCTCCTCTAGCCCCACCCCTACACCTCACCTGTGTTTTAACCACGTGGTAACAAGTCATTAGCAGACAAATGGCTCCGGTTTTCTCCTGCATTCACGGATGAGCTCATGCTGTTCTCTTGCCTGAGACCTGCTCCCTGCCTGCTCTGTATCTAACCAACAGTTGCTAATACCTTCTCCTCCAGGGGGCTTCCTGGAAGCTCTCTCTCCTCCCCTGCCTTGGCTTTGTCCTGCCTCCTCTGTGCTCTCACAGACCCTGTGTTTTCTCTCCTCCATAAGTTCATTGATTACAGTATCAGCCTTGATTCCCCCCTCTGTCTCCTTGAAGGCAGAGACTGCATTGGATTCATCTTATTTCCAAGTACGCGTTTGCTAAATTTTTGATGAATGAATGAATATTGGGGAAAAACCTATTCTGAGATCTATGTCTTGATTCTGGTCTTGCTTCAACAATCAAATTACTGTGTGACCTGAGATAAATCCATTGCCCCCTCTGATCCTCTGTTTCTTCATCTGGATGTGAAAATCTTCAGGGTCCTCTCTTTAGTTCTGAGCTTCTATATACCTCCTTCTCTCTTAAGAAAATTATAAGTGTCTTTGTGGGAAAGTACAAAGGAAGAATGGCAAACTTACCCCAAATCCCACCATACAGAAATAACCATAGTTCACATTTGATGAAGGTCACTCCAGACATCTTTCTAAGGTCATGTACTAATAGATGGGAGATCAACAGATAGAAAGAAAATGATAAAAATCAGGATCATTGTATCCTGACTTTTTGAAATGCAAAGTTAAATTAATTTTTCCCTAGATGTAATAGAAGCAAAAGAAATTGAAATGAAACTAAAGGACTTTCTGAACCCCAAAGTCCCATTATTCCGACATTAAACACTTACAAAGCTACAGCCCAAGAAATACCAACAATTTAGATACAAAGAAATTTCAAAACAGAGGGTAGAACAGATGTCTTTTAATTCTGACCATGAGATCTCAGACCCTAAGCTAGAAGAATAGGCTGCAGGGTCTCGATGATTCAGTTCCAGCAGGCTTGCGAAGGCATGATGGATGACTAGCTGCCCGGCCGTGGGCCATAATTGATGACAGCACCGCCCTGACCCAAACTCTTCTGCTTGAGAAGCCCGGTACCCGAGGCTGTCAGCTGGGGCTGTCAGCAATCCAGTGGGGCTGGGGTGGACCCTGCGAGCCCCGATCCTGGGGAGCTGACACGTCTGATTGCCTGATACATCCTCCCCAGAGTCCAGAATGATTGAGGGCAGATGGGCGAGATCTGGAGACCATGCTCTGATGTGATTCCAGGGGGTGCTTCTGGCAATAAATTACACATGTGGCGGAAATTCACCCATCTTCAGGTCCCAGCCCCTCTTGGCTTTCATAGACAGATGAACTCACAGTCTGATTTTATCTCCTCAGACAAGGCGGCTGTCACAAGAGACGGGGATGCCTTGACTCTTGCAGCAAGAACATAGGACAGGACACCAGTGGTGGGATTTTAGGGTCAGGCAGGAAAAAAAAAAAAATGGTGGCATCACCATAGGACAGGGTAAGTCTCAAAGTTCTGGGTCTGAATCCAGGATCTGCCCTTTACTAGCTGTGCTCATTCAGGCTAGTGTCTTAACCTTTCTGGGCCTCAGTTTTCTCGCCTATGGATGGAGCTGAGAATAGTAATGATTGCTGAGGGTTGCTGTGGGTATAAAGCAGCTAGCACACCCAGGGTTCTTGCTAAATTAAATTTATTTGTATGACCTTAACAAGTTAATATGGTCTCTTGGTATCTCAGTTTTATCGTAATCAGTATAATAACAATATGGTGATAATAGCTAACCATGAAGACCACGTATTGGATTCGTACTGTGTGGTGGGCACACAACAAAGAGGTAATCGACGAGAGTTTAATGAGGCGTATAGTTACAAAGATGGGGTCAGGTTACGGGGTATGGTGAAGTACCCCAGAGTTGGCAAGAGTGCGAAACCATAAACTATTCAGCCTCCAGGGTCAGGAGAAGGACGGGCTCCAGGAGCTCAGGGAGCAGCTGTGGCTGTGGGAAAGGGCTGCCCAGCAGAAGCACAGCTTTTTAATCTGGAAACTCCCAAGGCTGCGGGAAGGGACCAGGGGAACAAACGCACTTTCCAGTTTCTGCCGTGGCTCCTGAGGGCCAAACCCACTGAAAACCAGAGGGCAACGGAGCGAAGGGTGATGCAGTTGGAGGGGTTTCCGCTCTTGGAGCACAGAGAGGGTTGAGCGGGGTGAAAAGATCACCAGCACAACCCTGCAGGCTTTGTCTTATTTCATCCTTGCCATGACCTAGAGGTCAGGACTGCTGTACCCCTGTTTACAGATGAAGGGACTGAGGCCTAGAGAGTTTAGGAGCCCCATCCAAGTTGCAATGCGGTGAGTGGCAGAGCTGGTCTTCAGACCTGGTCTGTGTGAATCAGGAACCACCCTCACAATTACTTCTGTTAGCGATGCTAACTGTCAGAGATGATCGGCCTCCTTGGGATATCTCATGAGAAGAGGATGGAGGCAGGAGAGGCACAGGACACACGGAGGGGGTGACAGGGCCATCCTCCACTTAGCCACCAGGATGATCTTTCTGAGACACATACCTGAAGCTGCCTCACACCCACTCCTTCCATGGCTCCCCATCGTCCTCATGAAAAAGTTAAGTCTCTTTCCTTCTCCTCCACAAGCTTCATCTTCTTCCACAGCCAGCCAGATTCCCCAACCTCCAGCCGCATGGAAGCATAAACTAATCTCTACACTTATGGCATCTGTGGCAGTCAGTGTTCTACAGAGAAACAGAGCCAAGCTAGAGATAGAGATATACATATACGTATTAAGAGATTTATTTCAAGGAATTGGCTTGATGTGTGGGGGGCTGGTAAATGTGAAATCTATGGGGCAGGCTGGGAGGCTGGAAACTCAAGCGGGAGCTGATGCCGCAAACTTGAGGCAGAATTTCTTCTTCAGGAAACCTCAGTCTCTCTCCCAAGCCCTTACAACTCATTGAATGAAGCCCACCCACCTTATTGAGGGTAATCCCCTTTCTTTAAAATCAACTGATTGTGTTAACCACATCTACACCATACCTTCAGGGCAACTCCTAGATTAGTGTTTGATTAAGTAACTGGGTACCACAGCCTGTTATCACAGCATCCTTTCATGCCCCCATGCCTTTTCAAAAGCTGTCCCCTCTGCCTGGGCGTCCCTCCCAGCCTTCTCAGTCTTGTGAGCCTTAGAGGCACTGCCCAGACGTCCCCTCCTTTGTGACGGCTTCCCAGATTTTCCCAAGCACGGTGAGACCCCCTCTCTTGACCCCCATAGCACCCGAGGCTCAATTCTGTCACGACATTTATCACACAGCACAGCAAATATTTACTTCTATCCCCTGCACCCCCCAACTAGACTAGGTGGACGGTGGGTATTTTTTTCAACCCAGTGTCCCCAGCATGTAGCACATGAAGGGAGAACAATAAATATTTGTTAAATGAATCAATTTCTTATAGTCAAGAAGGAGAATGTGAAGGAACAAACCCTGAAGCTCCGTGAGGCATGGGGAGCTTTCACCACACACAAAATCCACCGAGGTATACGTTTCACCCCACTCAGCCTTGATCTCGATGTCTTTCCTCCCTGCTGCTTAGAGCTAAGTCGAGGCAGAACTGCCACGGGGCCAGGTGAGTCAGTAAACAGGGTGTGTGGGGTTGGGGGCAAAGGCAGGCATGTCTGCAGAAAGCCACCAGGGGCTGCTCTCCGTGAGAGGTTTCTGCACTTGGTATTCCACAGTATGTGCCATTTTTCAGCTTCTTGCTGGAAAGCACCAAGTAGTTGACGTGGTTGTAAATCATTCCAATGCAGCTGTCCGAGTGATAAGTGCCTGGGAATTGGGAAGGGACGTGGGGACACGCTCCCGCCCTTGGGAGCCAAGCAGGCTATTTCCGAAGCTTGGCAATTTTTTGCTGAAATGCAGGGGTCTTTGTCCCTTGGCTCCCGAATCAACAGGAGGCGGGGTGACTTTCATTCTCATGGTGGGGTCCACAGGGAGAAGATGCGAGGGGCCAGATCTCCTGGGAGAGTAGGTGCTTTAGCACCCTGCACGTGTAGCCACCTCAGTAAGAAATCCACTTCTAAGCTTGGTCAACCTTAGAAAAATTATTCAAACTCCCTGATATTCATTCTACTTACATGTAAAATGGAGACAAAAATAGTAGCTACTACTTAGAGTTGTGAGGATTAAATGAATGCTATTAAAGCATTTGTAACAGTGCCTAGAATACGGCAACCAGTCTATAAATGTTTGCCATCATCACTATATCATCATCACCATCATCATCACCATCATCTTCGCTATTGTCATCATGATTGTCTTGTCAAATATTTACTTAGATCCTATTACATACCAGGTTCTATACTAGGTTCAGAGATTGAAAGAGATTGAAAGATATGATCCTCTAACAGGAAGTTGGGCATGCAGACGTCCACAGGTGCTGCAACAAACACTTGTTCAAGGGAAGGGGCACAGAGAAGAAATAGATGAAGACTTCCAAGGGGAGCAGTGTTTGAACTGACTCTTTAAGAAGGTCCAAGAGAAGAAGAAATTGGTAAGGCAGACGAGAGGGTGCTGTGTACGGTGCAAGATAACATTCCAGGCAGAGGAAGGGCATGGAGACCCTGATCTGCAACGTGCAATCAGGGTGCTATATGACCCGGCACAAAACCTGATCAGGGATATGTGAGCAGAGCTGATGGCCCCTCAGAACATTGCTAAGGTGCATTCACGGCCACAGAAGATTCCTGGCCTTCAATACACTGTAACATGTATTCTAAGTAGGTGAAAGTTTCTGCTGTAAGCTGTCTTCACAGCCTCACTCCATCATCTCCATAGAAACATTAGATGGGTAAATCCCAGGTAAATGGTCCTGGATTCCTTCTTCCACCCATAGCACTAACACGAAGGAAAAGATGCTACTCAAGTCCCATTCACACAATTGTAAGTGTAACATTAATAGCTCTCACCGAATTGGCTTTCATTTTCTGTGCCAAGCACTCTTCTAGACACTTAATATACAACATATTATTAACTATCAGCAGAGTTGCAAGGAAGACAACGTACTAAGCCTACCTAATAGATGAGAAAACCGAAGCTCCAACTGGCACATCCAAGGTGATGCAGGCAGAGAGTGGTAGACCTAGGATTCGAATCTCATTCTGCAAAATTAACCTTTGGATTACTCTAGAGCTACGATGTCCAATATGGTAGCCACCAGACATGTGGGGCTATTTACATATAAACGTTAATTAAATAAAATTTAAAATTCAGTTCCGAGTTGCACCAGTCACAAAGTGTTCCATGGCCGCATGTGACCAGTAACTACTGTATCGGGTAGTATAGATGTGGAACATTTCCATCATCCAGCAAGTTCTATGGAACAGAGCTGCTCTAGAGGACTTGCAATACCCTTCCTGTATCTGCCTTGTGCTATCAGGAGATCGTGCCTTGTTTAGTTGGAGCTTTGCAATATCATACTTAAGACACTTCAGAGACCCACAAACCTCCCCTTATAAGGTTGCCACCCAGGAATAACCCATTTGGAAGGTAATTAGGCAATATAAATCATGAAAGTTGCGGTTAATCAAAGCAAAAGGCATAGAAGGAAGACATAGGACGGGCAGCTTCTCAAAGTATGGAAACTGCACTGACGAAGAGCAGACCAGCCCCATGAGCACTGACCCACCCACACGGTGCGCTCTCTCCTGGCCTCAGAACCACAAAGTAGGTTCCATAACATTGTTTGATGGCTTTCCTCCATGTTTCTGGAGTTTGCCCTCGACAGCCCTTCATGGATATTAACTCACTGAGTTTCGGTGTGGGTCTGGACCTACTATGAGTTGGGCACGCTGCAGGTTCTGTGGAGGAGAATCCATGTGGGATTTTGACTTCACACCTTGGCTGTGAGAACCGGATTCAAACCTGAGTCTCCCTCTCTCTGCGGTCTGGCACAAGTCCCTTTGTAGCTCTGGACCTTGGTTACCCAACTGGAAAATGAGATCTCAAAAAATGTTTGTCATGATCAAGTCATCATCATGATAGATGATGATGTGTGTGAAAATCCCCCCACAGGGTGAAAAGTACTGCTCCGAAGGTCATTGTTCTAATTGAACTTCAAGGTGTTTCCTATGGCGCCAGTGAGTGTCAGACGACAATCTCAGAGAAGGAGGGGAAAGATTAGTTCTGTTTATCTGAGTCTTCATTTCACATATGAGAACAGGTGGACACGGGCTAAATGACTTTTGAGAGGGAGCCCAGGTAGGCAGAGGGACAGAGAGACTGGAATCCCAAACTCCCACATCTTCTCTTCTTCTCACTTTAATCACCTTTCCATCCCCAACCAAGCTGGGAATCCCTCTCTGCTTTCAGGACCCACAGGCTCTGTGTGGACTTTCATGATCTGAGGTCAATAATAAAGGTCCTGGAGATCATTTACTGATCACTTATCATGTGCCAGATAATTAACACACATACTAGTGGTTAAGCTCTATGGACACACCCTTATTGTACAGAAAGGAAAACATCATAGAGAGGTTAAGTTCACTGTCCAAGGCCACACCACTGATAATTGGTGGAGGAGCTGATCAAGCCCATGTTTTTCTGACTCTGAAGGTGTTTCACAGCTCACTGTCTGCTAGGGCAGCACCGTTTTGTACTTGCCAAGGGCTACAAAGATGGTGGAGAGAAAGGTCAGCTGTCTGCACCAGGGCAGGGCACTGCTGGGGCCCCTCTTCCCAGGGCTGATCAAAATGTCCAGCAGGGCTTCCCTGGTGGCGCAGTGGTTGAGAGTCCGCCTGCTCATGCAGGGGACACGGGTTCGTGCCCCGGTCCGGGAAGATCCCACATGCCGCGGAGCGGCTGGGCCCGTGAGCCATGGCCGCTGAGCCCGCGCGTCCGGAGCCTGTGCTCCGCAACAGGAGAGGCCACAACAGTGAGAGGCCCGCGTACCGCCAAAAAAAAAAAAAAAAATGTCCAGCAAGACTGACCACCCTGGAACGTGCTGTTTTGTCAGAGGCCTTTGGTCTCTGCAGCTGGCTGGGAGAGGACTGTCGCTGTAGAGCAGAGCTTCCTAGAGGAAGAAAATGGAGAGGTCCCTCGGGAGCCTTCCCAGGGCATTGAGAAGCTCCCTCCACTCCAAAGCCTTGAGTTTCCTCTTCTGTTGGGATTTCCCTAGCTTTTTAATTATATTTAACTGAATTTTTCAGTGAAAACACTTCTGGAGGAATTTCCTAATTAAACGAAGAAGCAGTATTCTCAAATTATTTGGGGCAAACACCGTCTCCGTTTCCCGCTTAGAGAAGAAACTAAAATCCCACATTGGCCTTTTAGAAAGATCAAGGCCAGTTTTACTCCGTTATATCCATTCTAGCTGCAGCCTCCCCCTCCTTCCTTCCTTCTTCTCCTTCTTGCAAATTTGCATCTCCGGTTTAGAAAAAAGGTAGTAAACGTATCTGAGGATTAGAGGATAGAATTTACAGGAGTTTGGGACAAAGTCCTAACCTTTTGCTTGTGTCCTGGTTGATCAGCGCACCTGTGGTAATTTCTAGGCTGTGATAGTTTCAATTTTCCAGACAAAGATTACGCATTCCCTTGTATTACAGCATTAGTCCGGCTTGTAATGGCCACTTCCATTTTCATCAGTGGCTGCAGCCTCAGCCTCCATAGCCCTTGATGCGTCTAACAGATGTCCAACAATTACTGGTTAATAGCACTTTGTGTGTCTTTCATAACGTTTAACACCTCCTGACCTTAGTTTTTGTGCCTTTCATGTTCTCTGTCACTAGAATTTAAGCCCTAAGAAGACAGAGATTTGTTTCTTTAGTTCATTCCCAGGAAGAGGCACTCCACCAATATCTGTTGGATAAATAAAGCACAGAAAAGCCACAGAGAAGGAGCTGCCCATCTCAAATTCCAGAGTCAAGGTGAGAAACTAAATGGAAGGTGCTACTCGGGCCCTGCAGGGAAAACAAATTAGGGCCCTGTGTATCCAAGCCTGGCAAACAAAACTACCCAACAGGAGAGCTGTCATTAGTAAACAGTTCATTTACAACTTGTGAAAATCATCTCTCACAGCGCTTGGCAACCACTCTGTCGCATTTCATATGCATTTTCTAATTCAGTCCTTCACAGCTGCCGGGTGTGGTAGGTTATTCTTTTTAAAGGATCTCTTTTTGTGAAATACATGCAGATGAGAAAATCAAGGTATACAGAAGCGAGGGAAATTGTCAAAGTCACAAGGTTGGCAAGTGGCGAGGCCAGATTCGATCTTTCCTGCCCACCGTGCTCTACCACCTTCCTCAGTATGAAAATCAGCCATTGAGAGCTGCAATATCATTAACCAGAAAGGGGCTTAATATTCAAACGCAACTGAAGTGACCTAAGGTAAAGGACAAAAAAATAAATAAAATAATAAAAACAACTCACCTCCCTCTCCCTCTGTCTTTGTGTTCTAACAAGCATCTCTATGCTTCTCAAGAACTAATCCCTTTATTTCCATAATTGATTCTTCTTTTTCCTCTTTGCTTTCCCAGCTGAGTGCTGTAAAATATGTTTTAGTACCTGAGCTTTTCTTCTTATTTACTATGTTAAAGCTGTCTTGACTGGGGCCTAAATTTCCCTTCTTTGTTCTCTGAAGTCCCTCTATTGTATGATTTTTTATAATGCAGAGCCCGAGCTCCAGGAGAACAGGGAGCTTGTCTAATCGGTCCTCCATTCTATCCATCCCCGGAATCTACATCAGTTCCAGGCACAAAAAAAGACACCATAAATATGTCTGAATGGACAAATAAGGGCACTTCAGATGCAGGTAAAATAACAGGGCCTAAAAGATGGGATGAAGGAGGAAACTCTGTCTTCCTTGAAGTCAGGAGGTCCTGGAAAGGTGGAAACTAGCATCTATTTTGTGGGGGACCCCCGGCTATGTATTATAATACTAGAAGTGGCAACGCTGGGAAGAAACTGGAGAGAGTATTGTAATGTGGAGTGAGCCTGGCTTGAAGCCAAGTATGGTGTGCGTTCCAGAAGCTAAAAGAATCTAAGGCCAATCTCCTTCTTTAGTACGGATATAGGGGAGAGTACGGTATTGGTGCCCACATCCAGATTGATCCAACAATGAGAGAAATCTCAACTGCGTCTTTTAAACTCCAATTTATTTCAACAAATTCTCCCCAAGTCAAGTTCCATCTTTGCCTTGAGTAAAATAAACGTAGTGAACCCTTTGAAAGCTGCTTATGAAGATTTAGATGTCTGAGATCCTGGCAAGTGAGAGTCGGCCTCAGTCCTGAGTGGATGATGATTTGTCTGTTCTGCTGCTCTCTGATCAGAGTGAGTGGCCCTAAATGATTTCCCATTCCTATTTGAAAAAGGATAGGTCACCGGTTTTGCTAGTTTCCAAGAGGTCACCATCACCCTGACACCGAAACCAGACAAAGATGTCACAAAAAAAGAAACCTACAGGCCAATATCACGGATGAACATAGATGCAAAAATCCTCAACAAAATACTAGCACACAAAATCCAACAGCACATTAAAAGGATCCTACACCATGATCAAGTGGGGTTTATCCCAGGAATGCAAGGGTTCTTCAATATACACAAATCAATCAATGTGATACACCATATTGAAAATTGAAGGAGAAAAACCAAATGATAATCTCAATAGATGCAGAAAAAGCTTTCGACAAAATTCAACACCCATTTATGATAAAAACTCTCCAGAAAGTAGGCATAGAGGGAACCTACCTCAACATAATAAAGGCCATATATGACAAACCCACAGTCAACATCGTTCTCAATGGTGAAAAACTGAAAGCATTTCCACTAAGATCAGGAACAAGACAAGGTGCCTTCTCTCACCACTATTATTCAATATAGTTTTGGAAGTTTTAGCCACAGCAATCAAAGAAGAAAAAGAAATAAAAGGAATCCAAATGAGAAAAGAAGAAGTAAAACTGTCACTGTTTGTAGATGACATGATACTATACATAGAGAATCCTAAAGACGCTACCAGAAAACTACTAGAGCTAATCAATGAATTTGGTAGAGTAGCAGGATACAAAATTAATGCACAGAAATCTCTGGCATTCCTATACACTAATGATGAAAACTCTGAAAGAGAAATTAAGGAAACACTCCCATTTACCATTGCAATAAAATAATAAAATACCTAGGAATAAACCTACCTAAGGAGACAAAAAACCTGTGTGCAGAAAACTATAATACACTGATGAAAGAAATTAAAGACAATACAAACAGATGGAGAGATATACCATGTTCTTGGATTGGAAGAATCAACATTGTGAAAATAACTATACTAACCAAAGCAATCTACCAATTCAATGCAATCCCTATCAAACTACCAATGGCATTTTTCACAGAACCAGAACAAAAAATTTCACAATTTGTATGGAAACACAAAAGACCCCAAATAGCCAAAGGAATCTTGAGAAAGAAAAACGGAGCTGGAGGAATCAGGCTCCCTGACTTCAGACAAAGCTACAGTAATCAAGACAGTATGGTAATGACACTAAAACAGAAAGATAGATCAATGGAACAGGATAGAAAGCCCAGAGATAAACCCACACACATATGGTCACCTTATCTTTGATAAAGGAGGCAAGAATATACAATGGAGAAAAGACAGCCTCTTCAATAAGTGGTGCTGGGAAACTACAGCTACATGTAAAAGAATGAAATTAGAACATTCCCTAACACCATATACAAAAATAAACTGAAAATGGATTAAAGACCTAAATGTAAGGCCAGACACTATAAAACTCTTAGAGGAAAACATAGGCAGAACACTCTATGACATACATCATAGCAAGATCCTTTTTGACCCACCTGCTAGAGGAATGGAAACAAAAACAAAAATAAACAAATGGGACCTAATTAAACTTAAAAGCTTTTGCACAGCAAATGAAACCATAAACAAGACAAAAAGACAATCCTCAGAATGGGAGGAAATATTTGCAAACGAAGCAACTGACAAAGGATTAATCTTCAAAATATAGAAGAAGCTCAATATCAAAAACCAAACAAGCCAATCCAAAAATGGGCAGAAGACCTAAATAGACATTTCTCCAAAGAAGATATACAGATTGCCAACAAACACATGAAAGGATGCTCAACATCACTAATCATTAGAGAAATGCAAATCAAAACTACAGTGAGGTATCACCTCACACTCGTCAGAATGGCCACCATCAAAAAATCTACAAACACTTAATGCTGAAGAGGGTGTGGAGAAAAGGGAACCCTCTTGCCCTGTCAGTGGGAATGTAAATTGATACAGGCACTATGGAGAACAGTATGAAGGTTCCTTAAAAAACTAAAAATAGACCTACCATATGACCCAGCAATCCCATTACTGGGCATATACCCTGAGAAAACCATAATTCAGAGTCATGTACCACAATGTTCATTGCAGCACTATTTACAATAGCCAGAACATGGAAGCAACCTAAGTGTCCATCGACAGATGATAAAGAAGATGTGGCACATATATACAATGGAATATTACTTAGCCGTAAAAAGAAATGAAATTGAGTTATTTGTAGTGAGGTGGTTGGATCTGGAGTCTGTCATACAGACTGCAGTAAGTCAGAAAGAGAAAAACAAATACCATATGTTAACACATATATATGGATTCTAAACAGCAACAAAAAAGAAAAACAGGTTCTGATGAACCTAGGGGCGGGAGAGGCATAAAGACGCAGACATAGAGAATGGACTTGAGGATGGTGAAGGGGGAAGAGTAAGCTGGGATGAAGTGAGAGAGAGGCATGGACATATATACACTACCAAATGTAAAACAGATAGCTAGTGGGAAGCAGCCGCATAGCACAGGGAGATCAGCTCGGTGCTTTGTGTCCACCTAGAGGGGTGGGTTAGGGAGGGTGGGAGGGAGACGCAAGAGGGAGGGGATATGGGGATATATATATACATATATAGCTGTTTCACTTTGTTATACAGCAGAAACTAACACAACATTGTAAAGCAATTATACCCCAATCAAGATGTTTAAATAAATAAATAAATGAAGTTATTAGGGTGGTCCCTAATCTGACTGGCATCCTTATAAGAAGGGGAGATTAAGACATAGACACACACAGAAGGAAGACCATGTGAGGACACAGTGAGAAGACGTCCATCTGCCAGCCAAGGAGAGGGGCCTCAGAAGAAACCAACCTTGCCGACACCTTGATCTTGGACTCCTAGCCTCCCGAATTATAAGAAAATCAATTTCTGTTGTTCAAGCCACTCAGTTTGTGGTGCTTTAATATGGTAGCCCTAGCAGACTAATATAGCAAGAGATAAGGAAAAACATTCCTGACCAATGGATCAGATGAGCTAAGGTCCAGGGTGAGAGAGAGCTTCACACTGTCAGAATCTGAGTGGCTGGAGGGTAGAGTCGGGGTGGCGGGGGGCAGGAGTTAGGGAGGGATGGATGGAGCACAGGAAGCTGGGAGACAAGTGGGCCCTGCAGGCACAGGGAGGGTCTCAGCCTTTTTTGAAAAGGGCTGTGAGGAACCATGAGAGGACTCTAGGCAGGGTAGTGATGTGATCAGACAGTTCTGGCCCTGGGGTGGACTGAGACCCTTAGGCTGTTTCTGTGAAGCAGGAGGGTAGGGGAAAGGCAGCATGTGGGGCCTGCTGACTTCTGGGTGGACAGACCGATGTCATCCTTCTGAATACTTCCTGGGATGGGGGGAGGAAGGGCAGGGCTTCTCAACCTGGGCACAATCGACATTTCGGACCACACAATTCTCTGTGCACGGTAGAATGTTTTACAGCATCCCCGGCCTCTATCCACTAGATGCTGGGAGCACCCACGCTAGACCAGTTGTAACAACCAAAAACGTCTCCAGATATTGCCAAACATCCCCTGAGAAGTGCGAAATAGACCCCCCCCCACCACCACCACCGGCTGAGAACCACTGAGGTAGACTGGAGTGGTAATAAAAAAAAGTCGGTGTTTCTCAAAATGTGGTCCTCAGACCAGCAGCAGCAGCATCTGGGAACTTGTTAGACATGCAAATTATTAGACCCCTAGAAACCTACTGAATCCAGAACTGTGGAAGGCGGGACCCATTAATCTGTGTGTGAACAAGCCCTCCAGGTGGTTAGATTTCTCTCTAAGTGTTACAGGGGGACCAAAACCAGATTTGGAGGGAAGGTCGTGGGTGCTGGTGGGAGGGTTGGAGAGCTCTCTTCACTTCAGGAAACAAGGAACTTGCATCGTGGGCTCCCATCTTTGGCAGTGCCTCCCCCCTCCCCGCAAAATGTTCTTCTCTTTCCTTTACACTTTCGGCACTGTGACCGCCCTGCAGGGTCAGAAATGATTAAGACACAGTCTTTACCCTCCAGAGTTAAAATCCCGCGGCATGATGTTAATAGCTTTTTTCCCTATAAATTAGTAAGCTTTTTTTTTACCATATAATGAAGGAGCAAACATTTGTTGAGTGCTAATTTGTGCCAGAAATGGTGATGGCCAATCTCATTGTCTACTCAATCTTTACAACGGTATGAATCGGTTATCATTAACAACCTCATTTAACAGATGATGAATCTTCACTCAAGGCGCAGAGGAAGTAGCTAAAAGTCAAATCGCTGGCAGGTAGGTGACTCTCAAATGCACGCTCATCTGACCCCAGAGATTTTAGACTTTTCTCTACATCGAGTACAAAAATGATACTTATCCCCAATGATGAGAAATACAAAAACGAGCAGAGTCTTAGAAGTCCTCAGAACTGAATAAGAGTAGAGGGAAAAATACACAGGGCAGCAAAGAGGACTCAAGAGGATGTAACGGTATCTCCAGTCTACACTGCAGCGAGCATCAACTCTCTATCAAAGAGAGAGAGCAGCTTGGGCAAGCATTTGAAGAAGCCTTGAAGCAGAAAAGGCAAATAGGCTGAAACAGGGGGCGTCAATAAGTGAACTTTCCAGTAGGAATAAGGCAGAGTCTTCGGGGAGGCTGAGAATGGATGCACAGGGCTGGGGAAAAAAGAAGGTCCTTGATATGGCAGCAGAGTCCAGGACACCGAATTTAGGGGTTTTGCAGCCACTGTCTCTGTCACTCAGTAAGGATTCATATAACAAGACATGACACATGAAAATACAGCTCTGCAGCTGGACATAAATTGGGTCTAACAGGACTGGGTGATTCATGGTACCCAATGTAGCATCCTATTACAAGGCAGCGTGCATGATGAAGCTTCAGCCCCATAATTCAACATGACGGCTGAAATGTCCAGAGAAGAAGCATTTGTATCTACATCAGCTGTGTTAATTTGGGTGGTAGCTGTCTGAGGGGACATTATCAGGAAAGGAGCCCTAGCCAAAGCTGGCAGGCAGGAAGCTGGCTAGGGAAGGAGATTATAAACATGCAGGATAAAATTCCAGGACTGTATCACAGGGCTGTTAGTGATCATAAGGGCCAGCCTTTATTTGTGCCACACTAGGAACAGTCGGAAAATATATGTTCACTGTGAACAATCAATGCATTATCTCATTTAATTCTCAGAACAACCTAAAGAGTTAGGAATAATCCCCACTTTACTGATGAACTGAGAGTTAGGAATATTGCCTAATGGCACCATAGCTAGAAGGTGGCAGAGCTGGGACTCCAAAGAAAGATGTCCGATTCCAAAACCCATAGTTGCAAACACTCCACTCTACTTCTCCTAGCATCTAGCAGGAGTGCTTTGAACACAGTAGGAAAAGGATATGTGTGGAATACATGAATGACTGTGTGATTTTGACGAGATGATCCCCATAGGCAGGTGATTTTGATTAGGTGCCTTTGCTGGTCGTATGTCCACAAATGTATTTTGTTTAGCCCACAGAAAGCCAGCCCACATACTGTTTTAAAAAATAAAATTACAACATTTAAATATTGGAATATTCTGCATAAAAATCCAAATTTCCTGTGACTTTGGGAAGACTGGGAAATGCAGCAATGCCAGGCTCACTTGGCAACCCTCTGTTGGAGCTGACAATGTCTGTCCTCTCTGATTTGCTGCACTCCCCACTCCTCCCTATCACCTCTCTGAGTCTAAATCCAAATGCTCCTTGACATTTATCATTGCATTTGGGTTATTTTCCTTTCAGGGTAATGAAGGAAAAGGTTAATTATTTATTATACTCATCTCTATCAAACACAGTAAAACAAAATATAGACTGAGAGGACCACACATTTCAAAATAATTTGGTATTGTGGAATTGAAATATATCCTATGCATTTAATACATAAATAGAGTGTGTCTGTGTCAAAAGCGTGCATCTAACCCAGGCAGCTCCACTCATTTTCATTTCCAGCTCGATCGCTGTATGGATTTGACTTTCAGCCCCTTGCCTAGACAGTCAGTTTCAGTGGCCCAATAGCACATGGGGTCTTGTCAGTGTGAGGTTTAGTCTATTTCAGAGCAATCAGGGAAATCTATAACAAATCAGAACCAGTCTTTTCGTTGTTGCTCTACATGCATTTAAGGATTCATATGTGTTTCAGGACTTAGATCTTGAAGCCACCAGTGATCTATTGCATTTGTTTTTTGGAGCAGAAATCTATTGTAAGATAATGATAATAAAAACAACGAATACTACCCTCTATATTGAGCTAGCTACCATGAGCCAGATGTTTAGTGAGTTCTATACATATGCTGTATCATTCATTTTAATGATCACAATCCCTTAAATGTAGGTATCATTTAACCTCAGCTTTTTCAGTAAGGTAGTTGATGGTCAGTCAAAGTTAATATACAAACTCAGGTCCAAGTCCAGAGCCCAGACTCTTTTCACTATCTTACACAACTCTAACTTTGCCTGATTGTAACGTGGCCAACTCTACTTTCCTTTTTAATTTTTGTCTGAGGTTTGCGTGCTGATTTTTCTTTTGTCAGCTTTGTCATTTAAGACACTTACGAACAACATCACTTGGATTTTTAAGACAGTTCTTAGAAGTTTTTTATAAGGGTTTTTGCCTTATAGTAGAAAAATACATCTATTTATATTTATTGTCATAGCTGATACACAGTTTTATGTGTATTTGTTCTTTCTTTTATTTCTTTTGTACCTCTGCGTAGTGAAACATATCAGAACTCTGTACACAGCAGGTAATCGGTGAGCAATTTGTCACAGGGAGATGGTCAACATCGATTGGGAGAGAAGATTTTAAGTTAAGCAAAGTTGGGCCGTTCATTGCTTAGCCCCTGGGAGTTGTAAAGGTGAGGGTATCCGAGGTTTGCATCTTTTTCTTCTTATTCTCTCCTCTAAAGAGGCTGAAGGAGTTTCTTGTCAGGAAACCTTAATAAATATGGTTGAAAATTCAGGGAACGTTACAATGCTATACAAGCCTCCCAGGCCCTGGAAACCACCACTCTACTCTCTGTTTCTATGGGTTTGGCTTCTTTAATTCCACATGTAAGGGATATCATACACCATTTGTCTTTCTCTGTCTGACTTATTTCACTAAGCAGAATGCCCCCAAGGTCCATCCATGTCATCACAAATGGCAGGGTTTCCTTCTTTCTCCCGGCTGAATAATATTCCATTGTACGTACATACCACGTCATCATCTTCTTTATCCATCCATCCATCAATCCATCTTTGGCCCTTTTTCTTCCATGCTTCCTAGCAACCTTCTCTGACGGACATGAGGATGCCAAATTTAGAGGGGGGAATGGAGAGAGGACCAGAGCAAAGGAGAAGCAGATCTCATCTCTAAACTCAATATTCTCTCCTCCCACGTCTTCTTCCTTCCTCCCACATCACCATCTCACTGTCTCTCATTCTCACTCTCATCCCTTTGCTTCTATTTCTGCTTCCTCTCTGCCTCCCTGCTTCCCCTGCTCTTGACTCCCTCCTCTCTCCCTTGCATGGGACATGAGTCCAGCCTTTGAAATGCTCTTTGTTTGAAATGCTCTGTGAAAAACACTCTTTAATGAAATCACAAATAATGGCTCTGAGAGGTGGAAGAAACCAGGACATCCACTGACGCTCCAGCCACGACAGCCTCGGGGGCTTCAAGTGAGAAGGGGCGGGGGATTGGGGGTGGTGCGGAAGAGGATGTGTGTTGGGTGCAGGCTTTTGACAGGACTGAACTGAGGCTTCCCCTTGGGGCGAGCGCCACGGCTTCCTAGGAAAAATGCTGGTTAAACACAGACACGTATTTTAACTGGACAGGATGTCTGCTGAGCTCTGAGCACCAAGCCTACCTCCTTCCCCAGCAACTTAGACGGGTGGGTAGCAAGAAAAGCTCTCCCAGCCAGCCTCTGGGTCTAGCCAGTGACCAAGCTGAGGGCGTGGACAGCCCCCCAAACCCTGTTCGAAGAACCCAGGCTCCTCGAGTGGCCTGGTGGCCAGCAGAGACCCCCTCTCATTCATCTCTGCTGCAGACCTTGCTGGTTGTTCCCTGATCTACCCTGCCCTTCCATCCAACGTCTTTGCTGGAAGACTCTCCACCCCACGTTTTTTCTGGATGTTCACCCTTCTCCAAAAACTGTGTTCTCAGGGAGGGTACCTTTGAATTGACCTATAAAACACACAATTCTTAATTGCTCAGCCTGATTAATTTTTACATATGCAAACCCCTGTGAAACTAGAATGAGATCAAGATATTGAAAATTTCCAACACACCAGAAAATTTACTGCTGCCCCCTTCCAAGTCAGTACCAATCACTCTTCTGACTTCTACCACCATGGATTTGTTTTGCCTGTCCTTGAACTTCATATAAATGGAATCATACCCTATGTATGCTTTTGTGCATTCCTCCTTTGCTCCACATACTGGTTTTGAGATTTCTTCATATTTTTACATGTAGCAGTCATTCGGTTGTTTTTTTTTTTTTTAGGAAGGAACATACTACGATTTGTTCATTTTTTTCTATTGAGAGAGGTCACACTTTAAATGATGCAATGCTGATATCTGGAAAATTCTCAGTAGAAAGAGAAAGAAAGTTCATCTTACTGAAGCAAAAATATTGTCACCGCTGTGATATCAAAACTTGCTGCACCTGTCTTATTCTATCTCAGTATGTTGGCAGGGAAATGTATACAACATCTCTGGGATTTTTTCCTGTAGAAGCAGGCTGGCCAGAAGGGTCTGAAGCCAAACTACTGCGCAAGGGACTCTCCCTCTAAGCTGGACCCTGGGTACAGGGAGCTGCCAACAAATAACAAGGAAACAGACCAAGATGTAGTAGAAAAGCCTGAACCCAGATAGACCAACTGGGTTCAGTTCCTGGAAGTTACTCTTAGCTATGCAACATTTAGAAAGCAACTTAAGAGTTGTAGCTCTCAGATTCCACATCCTAAAGTGGGTTGTATAAAACAGACTTCATAACATTGTGAGGTTTCAGTGAGGCACTTGACACATTGTATGGGTTTTTTCTACTGGGGAAAAGATCTAAAGGAAACTTTTAACTTTCAGGGAAGAATTCCATGACATATTCTAACCCAGGGACATTGAACATTCTCCCCAGGACTTGTGGAGTCATGGCTATTGTCTGTGTCTCCTGCAGGAGTAGACACCAACAAAATACACACGCCGTTATAGTTTACATCTGGGGTCTCCCGCCGGGTACTCTCTGCTCTCATTCTGTCCCTTCTGACCAAGTTCACTTGCCACGGAATCCCATTGTACCCTGGCACCCCCTTTCTCTCCTGCATCACTTCTCCACCTTAACTGGATCACCCCACTGGTTCATAAATTAGACTTAATGGGTCCTATGGGAAGTCCTTCTCATTCTCTCCAGATAACACCCAATTTCTCTTCTGTCCTTCTGAACAAAGTTCCTCGAGAGGGTTGACCTTACTCACCATCCTCACTTCCTGACTCTTCATCCTCTCCTCAGCCCACTCCCCACTAATGACTATTACCAAATGTTGACAATGACCTAGATCTTGCCAAAGCCAGTGGGGATCCGTTCAATCATTCAACAGCTACTTATGACCGTTTCTTCTAGCAGTTTGTTCTGGGTTCTGGCATAGATCTCTGAACAAAGACAAAGATCCCTACCTTCCTGGAACTTACCTTCCAGAGCAGAGTAAAGAGGTTGAAAGCCATCATTTCTTCCATTCTCTCCACAGCACTTCATTTTCTTGGAACACTTTCTAACTGTATGACCTTGGGCAGAACAACATTTTAATGCCTTAATTCCCCTCCTTGTTGGAGGAGATCATTGAAAGGACATGAAAGAGACCAGGACCTGTGTAATCGCAGGCTCCTTGCCCCTCCCCGTCCTTGGAATGTACATTCTGCCCACGTTCCCACAGTGGGAGCCGTTTTCAAGGATGCGGCCTTGAGAGAAAATGTGTGGAGACCATCTGGATGGTTTACATGACTGAACCCTGTTAAGACCTGGATATAAACTGTTAAGGTTCTGGCGGGTGGGTGTGGAGATCTACTCACCATCCAAGAAAAGCCATATATGTAAGTTCCCTTGTTTATTAACCCTGCCACCTACCAGTCTGGAGTGGCTGCCTCTTGCTTCGTTCTGTCTTTGCCCACTGTGTACAGGGGCCAGTCTGTGAATCCTCTCTAAGATGCAAGCGATAAAATCTACCTGGGAGGGTTCTCGGGAAGATCCAGGGAAGTACGACGCGCTCAGTGCCTGGCACACACACACACACAGAAACTACAGCTCTAGCTGCTGATTTTTGGCTCTTTACCCCACAAAATCTTTAATAACAAAGTATATGACTTCATATTTGTTATGCTTGTAATTATGAAGTAACCTCCACAATAATACACGCGACGGGATTAAATTGCCTACAGCTCAACATGTGTTTTTTTTTTAACTTTCAGTTTTATGGTTTCCACCAGCTCTCTGATTTACAGACCTGTAATCATCCCTTTCTGCCTGTCAGCCCCTGCCAGCCCAGGGACAGCCTTGGCTTGTTTAGTCAAGACCTTCAGAGCTTAACAGCCTGGCCTGAGGCCTTGTTCTCCCAGAATCGTATCTTGGGTCTCTCACTCTCTCCCTTCCTTCATTCCCTCAACTTTTGATTTTGATATAATTTCAAACTTGCAGAAAAGCTGCAAGATGAGTGCCAAAAAAAATCCCAGTACCCTTTAACCATTTTCATAACATCTCACTCCATTTTCGTCATCATTCTACATATGATGGATTTGAGACGTTGGAGATTATCATGTCCATCATTCATTTTAGTGGGTGTTTCTTCAGATCAAGAACGTTCTTTTTTGTAAACACAGCATCATCAAATTTGAGAAATTTATCGTTGATTTAATACTATCGTGAAATCCACCGTTTATATGTTGTCAACTTTACCCAAAATGTCTTTTACGGTCCCCACCCCACTCTACACCACCATCCAATCCAGCATTTAGTCGTCATGTCTGTTCAGTCTTCTTTCATCTAGAATGTTCCTCAGTCTTTCTTTGCCTTTCTTGATCCTTATAGTCTTGGAGAGTTCTGATGGGTTATTTTGTAGAACAGTCCTCAAAATCTCTCAGTTAATGTGATGTCTACCAGGCTTCTCCTCTGTATCTTCACCATTTTCCCTTTAAAATTAATAAATAATTTGTGCATAGATACTTTGAAACTCTGTACATATCCCATTCCTTTACCAAAGCTTCACAGCAATGGTTTAGTGTTAACTGGTGATTTTCTAACTCCATCAATCCTTCTGTATTTATTAGTTGACATTTAACCATAAGGCAGAACTTTTCTTTCTTCTCCATGGGCTTATTTATTCATTTACCATGTGTATCATTATGGACATCATGGATTCCTGTTTTATTCAATGAGTTGTATCTATTATCATTATTTATTTCCATACTCAAGCTGTACTAGATTGAGCCGATAGGAACTCCTTCATGTCGATGCCATTTCCTTTTGACACTGCCACATCATCCTGGAGCACTTCCTTACTTTCTGGTACAAAAAGGAATTCCGGGCTCAATTTATACTCTCCCTTCCCCAGCCCTGGATTTGGCCTTTTCTCTCCAAATGATCCAAGTGCCTTTCAGAAGAGAATGATACTTGGAAACCAAGATCTAGGTCTTAATGTGCTCACTGCTGCTACTATAGCATTGCTGCTATAGCATCTACTCAGCAGACAGAGCTAGAATATACATATATGTCTACACACACACACACCTCTGTATTAAATAAAAACCAAGAGCTTGTACTGATACTTCTAAATCTAATCCAGTGGCACAAGAAACATTCTAGTTTTCCCCCTTTCTATACTTGCAGCTGCTTTTTCTAACAGTGAGAAAACTAGATCTCATTATCTTCAAAATATTTACTCTTTTGCTCAAGCCCAGGATACACAAAATGTAGTTTCAGAATTGCTAACTCATGCCGCTATAAAAAACAAACCAATTAACTAGAGTTCAAATTTTGTTTTTAATTCTTCTTTTGGGTAAAATTCACATAAAATGAAACGCACAAATCTGAAATGTACAATGTATGAGTTTTGGAAAATGCATACATCTGTGTAACCTGTAATCCTGTCAATATGCACAGCATTTCCATCATGCCAGCAAGTTCCCTTGTGCCCCAGTTTCCAGTCAATTCCCCACAAGAGGCAACCATTTTTCTGATGTTTTCCATCATAAATGAGTTTTACATGTTATAAAACTTAATATAAATGGAATCAACCATTATGTTCTCTTGTGTGTCCAGCTTGTTTCTCCCAGCATATAGAAGTGATTTATCTATGTCGTTATATGTATAAATAATTCATTCCTATTTACTGCTAATTGTTAGTCTGCTGAATAAGGATGCTACAAACTGTTTCTACATTTCCTTGTTAATTCTTCTTTTGGTTATTTCCAATTTGGGGCTATTATGAAGCTGCTCTCAACATTCTTATACAAGTTTTTTGGTGGATGTATGTTTTCATTTCTCTTTGGCATATACCTAGGAATGGAATTGCTGAGTTATTGGGTAGAAGGTGACAATTCTTCCCAAAGTAGTTGTACCATTTTACACATCCTCCAGCAATGTATGAGAGTTCCTGTTGCTTCCCACATTTGTCAACTTTGGTGTTGTCGGTCTTCTTTAGTTTTAGCTATTCAGGTGAGGGTATAGTGATACGCCATTGTTGTTTTAAATTTGTATTTCCCTGGTTACTAATGGTGTTGAGCACTTTTTCATGTGTTAATTTGAAATTTGCATATTTGTTTGTAAGAGGATATCTAAGGTTTTGTCCATTTTTAATTGGATTGTTCATCTTTATATTCTTGACTTGCAGGAGTTCCTTATACAGTATATTCTGATGCAAGTCATTTGTCATGTATGTGTTTTGCAAATATTTTTCTACAATCTATGTTTTCTTGCTTCATTTTCATAATGGTGACTTTTAAATAGCAAAATTATTTAATTTCGATAAAGTCTAATGTGTCGGTATTTTTTCTTTCTCCTTTTTTTGTGTTTTACTCAAGAAACTTTTAACCACTCCCAAGTTGTATGGATATTCACCTATATTTTTTCCTAAAAGTTTATATTTCTGATTTTTATGGTTAGGTCCATAGTCCATCTCAAATCGATTTTTTTGGTACAGTGTAAGGAAGGAATCAAGGTTTATTTTTCTTTCCCTAATGAGTTGCTTTGGGGTCTTTGTTTAAAATCATTTAACCATTTAAGATGAGTCCGTTTTTGGAGTCTCTGGACAATGATTTAATATTCTTTCATTTTGCCAATATCACAATGTGTTACAAAGTAGCTTTCAGTCCACTAAGTCTGGAACTATAGATAGATGGTGACAGTTGAACAGCGTCACAGATGTACTTAACGCCATTGAACTGTACACTTTAAAATGGTTGAATGGTAAATTGTATGTTATGTGTATTTTACCACAATAAAAAGAATGTAATGAAAACTTTTCAATTCCTATTGTCCTTGACCTCTCAGGGAAATGTTGCTCTGTTACCCACTCTCCTTCTTCTTTGACATCTTCTCATCCCAAGACTTCCAGGACCGAAGGTACCCATCATTTTATTATCCTCCCCAAAGCCCCCATCTCTCCAATTCCTCTTCTCTGCTCTTCATGTTGCTTTTTCTCAGGACTCAGCTCTCTCCTCTCTACTCTTCTTATTCTGAACGTGTTCCTTGGGAGATCTCACACGATCCCATGGCTGTCCTTCCATTTCCATCTGTATCCTCAGCCCAGTCCCCTCTTGGAGCTCTAGATCTTTATTTGAAGCTGTCTCTTGGACCCCCTACTAGGTTGTTCATCCAACATCTCAAGTCCACCAGGTCCCAAACCTAATTCAGCTTTCCTCTCATTTCCTCCAAATCTGCTCATCCTCCAGTGTTCTACCCATTTTACTCACTACCTGTGCTACCTTGGGAAGGTACCTGAAGTTCACCTTAACTGTCAGGGCCGGGCCAGAAAAAGAGATTCATGGAAAAGAGGGGATTGGGAAAGAGCTTAATGGTGGAAGTCTGTGCAAAGGTATGGGTGGTCTTAGCAAAACTGGCTAGGGATGTTGAAGCACCCTGGGCCACCAACTATGGAGAGCCATCATCACAGCAGGCATAGGAAGAGGGAGCATTTTCCAGAATTCATCAAGAGCTGGAGGACCAGCACTACCTACTGGTCTTCAGAGAGGAATTCAGTCCCTGCCAAGCCACAGCCCACCAGGGATGGAGACGGGAAGAAATCTCTCCAATGGCTCTTCCCTCTCACACCCCAATCTCCAGCTGATGCCTCTTATTGGCTGACCCTAACCAGAAGCCAGATGGCCAGGGAGCCTGGTTCAAGCAGTCCATAGAATGCAGTCACCAGATCAGAGAATAGAGAAGGGTGGAGAATGAATCTGGAGGGACAAACGGAGAATATCCAGCACACTCACTATGCCTCCTTTTTCTCATGTATAAAACTGGGATTAGAAGAGTACCTACTTAATGGATCCTTCATGAGCAGTAAATGCTTTATCATATATAAAGCACCCGGAACACTGTCTGACATATGATAAAAACTCAATGAATATTTGTTACCGTGTTTCTTTTCTTCCTTCTCGTCCACCTGACTGGATTGAAACTAATCCAAAAAAAATGTTTTGAATAAAATCTTCTAGCTCCAAGAGAAGGCAGTTGTCCAAAACATGTGTGATAAGTCCTGGTTGTCCCAATTTGTGCTACAGTGTGGCTTGTTTGTCGACATCTGTTCTTTCTGGAAACTGACACGTAATTTTCTTACCATTAAGCCACTGATTTCTCATATGCAACAAATATATAAACGCATCCGTCACCCATTGTGAGCTGACTTTGAGCAGACCGTGAAACCCAATGGCCTGTCCCGATGATTTCTGGAATCCATAGGTGGGCTCAGATTCATTTGCCTTGAATTTTATGAAAAGCTCATCTTTTATCATCATCTCCTGTCAAGCCGGCCTTGTATTAGTTGCTTTAAAGTGTTACAAAGTGTGTAATTATATCTATAGGAATATGCTATATTTAAAATACAATTAGAAAAATAACAAGTATGCATGATGGCAAATATGAAACAATCACAATCCTATAAAGTGCATAAAATTACCTGTAATTTCCCTAGCTTCAAAACACTGTATCCATAGTATATTATGCTCTATGTTACCCATAATATGTTGAATATTATGTATTACAACATAAAAGTTTCTGAGTCAGACAGCATAGATTAAAATGTAGGTCCTGTCGTGTACTAATTCTGTGACCTTGGAAGATGTATGTATCCTCTTTAAAATTCATTTATCTCATTGCAAAATGAGGGCAATGATGTCTAATTCAAGAGGTTGTTATGAGGATCAAGTGTGAAACTATATTATTGGGGTCCAGGGCAGGCCACCCCAAAATGTGCCTTATTGGCATATTGATGATTTTGAATTAACGTTACTTAAGAAATGGCCAATGCAGAGGTACACTCCGACCGTCCTCTTTGTGTCTCTGAAAGCAGGACGTAAATCCCTGCGAAAGGTATCCTCCCTCCCTCTGGAGGTGGGAAAACACCCTTATCGTCAGAGAGAGGGAGTTCCATCCAAGAAGGCTACATCAACAAACCTTGTCACTTCTTTAACTGACTTCCCCAAGCCCTAACTCTGTTTAGATTCTTCACCAATTAAACACCCAAAACCTAAGTTTCTTTATTCCTCACAAATTTATTGTTTCTTTGTCTAAAAGATAAAAAAAAAGCCGCCTGCTTTGGCCACTTCCTAGGTCTTATTTCTATGAGACTTCAGTGTGCACAAATTAAAATCGGTTTCTTTTTCTCCTATCTAATTATCAGTCCAGCCACAAGAATGCAAGAGGGGTAGAGGGGGAAACTCCCACCCGCCAACAATACGTGAGATGTCTAGTACTGGGCGCAACACATGATTTGTGCTCCATATATTAAAGATTGCAGGGAATTCCCTGGCCGTCCAGTGGTTAGGACTCCGCGCTTCCACTGCAGCAGGCACAGGTTTGACCTCTGGTCGGGGAGCTAAGCAAGGCACAGCCAGAAAAAAAAAAAAAAAAGTAAAGATTTAATTATTATGGAACATCATATGGCTGTTTATCAAGATTTAAAGTTTGTTTTCCAAAGATTTCTATCTGGAAGAAGGAATGCTGGGTAAATAGAAAAATTTAGAAGGAGATTTTAGCCGGAGGGAAGGAGCGATTGGGCTGTGTGTCTCCTGGGTATTTTTACTGCAACATGGCCTCCTCCCGATTGTCACTGACCACAGGCTCCTCTAAAGACAGAGGTTTCTAGGGAAGGCCTGTCTCAACATCTCCATCCAGACCAGCTCTGGGAATGTCAGTAGCCATATTTCTTCCATTTCTCACTGTCAGCCCAAGGGCTTGGGGACACTCTGATCTCATCTGTGTAGCACTTCTCAGGATGAAACGTCTTTGGGCATTTCACACATGCAAAAGAATAAGGTCAGAAAACAATCCCGAAAAGACCCTGTGTTAGGAGTCAGTGTTAGGATGAGAGAGCTCTCTTCTGTCTCAGATCCTTCTGGGGATGAGCTGAGGCATAAGTTAAATCAACAGATAAAAAAAATGAAATGAAATATTAAAAGGTCTGAGGAAATGGATTTTGTTATCATGGTCCCTGGACCAAACTTTCCATTTAAAAACACCCAGATAAGAAGGTGGGATTAAATCAGAGTCATGAGTGGATTACAAGAAAATAATCATAATAATGGTAAATATAATAACAATGACTAAGGTTTCTGAGTGTTTACTATGTACTAGGCATCACTCCACATGCTTTCCATATATGAGTTCTTAAATCTTCAAAACAATTCTGTGAAATAAGTGCTATTATTTTCCATATTTTTCAGATAAGGAAACTGAAACAGAGAAGACAATAAACTTGCCCGAGGTCACACAGCTAATAAGTGGCAGCGCTAGGATTCGAACCCAGGCAGCTAATTCCAGTCTGGAGACAGTCCACCTCTGACCTTGGCTTCTCTTCCAGATGAAAATGTGGCCTTGCTGATGTGAGTGTAGGTAAGTAACAAGGAGACTCTGATATTTGTAAACATCCCTTTAAATGGAAACACATAATATTATCAGCATAAGTTATTCTGGGAGGCGGAGAGATTTCTGTAAGCCCCAAGAATACAAAGACAATGGCACCAAGATGATCATGCTGTTTTCATATTTTGACAGGGACCTACCTGTTGAGACATTGTCATTACTAGGCAAGTGTCACATTAGGGGGACAGGGACCAAGGAAATCCCTGCCCTGGTTATGCTATGACTGTTCCTGCCCTATGCGTTCACTCTGCATGCTTGAAAAGTTCTAGGATTTTGGCTAATAAAAGTTAGAACTTATCGTAGGTCTGTGTGTGCACCCATGTGGGCCCTGTATTTTTTTTAAATTTTATTGAAGCATAGTTGATTTATAATTTTGTGTTAATTTCTGCTGTACAGCAAAGTGATTCAGTTATATATATACATACATTCTTTTTCGTATTCTTTTCCATTATGACTTACCACAGGATACTGAATATAGTCCCCTGTGCTATATAGTAGGACCTTGGTGTTTATCCAGTCTATACATAATAGTTTGCACCTGCTAATCCCCAAATCCCAATCCTTCCCTCCACCACCCACTTCTCCCTTGGCAACCACAAGTCTGTTCTCTATGTCTGTGGGTCTGTTTCTGTTTTGTAGATAGGTTCATTTGTACCGTATTTTAAATTCCACATGTAAGTGATATGATATGGTATTTGTCTTTCTCTTTCTGACTTAGTATAATAATCTCTTGTTGCTGCAAATGGAATTATTTCATTCTTTTTATGGCTGAATAATACTCCACTGTATATATACACCTATGGGCCTTTTAGAGCCCGTGGACCAGTAGCACCGGTAGCACTTGGGAGCTTGTTAGAAATGCAGTCTCAGGCCCCACCCCAGACCTTCTATAATGAGTGGAATTGTGTCACCCCAAAAGGCCTGTCCACCTAGTACCTCAGGAGGTGACTTTTCTCCCTCTCTCTCTCTCTCTTTCTTTTTTACAGAAATTATTTTCTTGTTATTATTTGCAACAAGGGTCTTTGCATATTATACTAACTAAAGGATCTCGAGATGAAATCATACATCCTGGTGTTCCTAGAAGAGAAGGAGAGGACACACAAATACACGCAGAGGGACGGAGGCCGTGGGAAGTTGGAGGCAGAGTCTGAAGTGATGAATCTACAGCCCAAAGAACACCCAAGATTGGCGGCAGCCTCCAGAAGCCAGAACAGAGGCAAGGAACAGATTCTCCCCAAGAGCCTGTAGAAGGAGCCAACCCTGCCCACATCTTGATTTCAGACTTCCAGCCCCCAGAACCCTGGGGGAATAGATTTCTTTTGTTGCAAGCCACCCAGTGTGTGGGGCTCTGTGACAGCAGCCCGAGGAAAAGAATATTCTTACTGACTCAGATATTAAACACTTGGTTTAGCCAAAATTAAAAGTTTGACTATAGATGCCTAATGTGATGTACATTTTAAGAAAAAGCATATTTATTTTTACAAATCCCTGGGTGATTCGCACACACATTAAAACTTAAGGAGCATTGGCTAGCATTTGCCAGGTATGTTGACATCTATCACAGGTTTTCAATCTATTCGAAGGAGCAGGTCCACCCATACCCGTCCCCGGGCCAAGAGACCTGTCGGAGACAAAGCCCACTGGGGCTCTAATACATGTACAGGCCCCCCTGATGCTTTACAGAAGCAGTGAGTAAGAGCAGGGTCCCTGGAACCTGAAGGTCTGAATCCCCACTCTGCCCTTTCTTAGCTCTGTAACCTTGGGCCATTTAGTTTCCTACACCTCGTATAACACCGGTACTTGTGTTTATAACGGGATCGTCAGGAATGAGTTAACACACTTAACACACGTTACGACGGGGCCTCGCACAAGCACAAAAGAATCTAGCTGTTCTTCTGTGAGTCTGTAGCCTCACGTTGGTGAGTCTTGTCTGTGGCACTTTATCGATGAAGAATTGATCCATTCCAAGTCCTGTCTGTCTAGCACATGCCTCGTCTCTCGATAGGCACAAGGCCCTCGTTCAATCTATAATGACCAATCCACTGAACTCCCTTTCCCCCTGACTTCTCCAGGTCTGAAATTCCTCAGCTGAAGCACTCATTATGTCCCATGAAAGAACAGTTGCTATTTCAGTGTAGCTTTGATTCTATTCACCTATCCGCTCCTCTGATTTTGCCGCCTTCTTTCAAGTTCACACCTGCACAGACCTCATGCCTGCCCACCTGTCTTAGTTTCCAGGTGGCTGTACCGGACCCATCTGTATCCTAGTACTTAGCCCCAGGCATTAACCAGAATTACTTTGAGTTGAAAGGAAACATAGAAGCTGCCCCACTTTTACAATGAGGAAACAGAGAGGGGTGGATGAAGGGAAAGACAATTGAAATGTACGCACATTAATTGAGCACCATTTAGTCCATGGGATTTCAGTTCATCCACAGGGCAATCTTACTAAGTTGCTGTTCTCGTTCTCCATGTACCAATGACAAATGTGAGATTCAAAAAGGGCTGGATAATTTGCCCAAGGTCACACAATTGGAATGCGGTGAATCCAACATTGGAAACAGACCTTTCTATTTCTAAAGCAATTTTGGTCATTTCATTAAATCATGTGACTGAGCTGCCATGTGATCTATCCAAGGTCACAGAGCTCACAGAGAATGTCTGAGATGTGGATGCAACCCTCTTCCCCACTCTCCCTCCTTCAGTTTGGTCAATTGCAAGACCTTTTAAAATATATGGTTTTATAATCTGCTCAGGTTATAAAAATCTTTGAAATGCAGACACCTCATTGCTGTAGCAGAAATATTAAATGTTGCTCAAGCAAAAGGCATTATCTGATAAAGCAGCTACTCATATCCAAGCATTGTGATAAACTACTGCTTACCATAGAGAATGTATTTATAAAGCCATGAGAGTGTATCAGAGTGGATAGTAAATCCCCTTTTTCCTATCTTTATAGAAAAGTTTTCCCTTCGCAGCAAACAGAAGGGCACCGGGGCAGAAGGGAGGGTGACACTGCCTCTTTTAAGTTTCCTATCCAGTTTAGAGGTCACTGCTGCGAGCCAGCCATCCCCTTCCTGCTTCTTTGAGATATGAGGACGTCAGTCTGGGACCAGGAAAGAGAGTTAGCTTTCTCCTAGTGCTCATGTTTGCTGACCTTCGCTTAACAGGTATTTATGAGCTGTGCCTATTTCCAAACTGCGAGACTGGCAGGGGTGATCAATATCATGGCAGCAGGCACCTGCTGAACTATTATGTGCTGAGCACTGTGCAAAGGGTTTTGCATGAATCATCCCATATGATCTGCCAGCAATCCGATGAGGTCGATTATTTCATTACACCCATTTTACAGATGAGGAGACTGAGGCTTAAAGAGGTCAAGTGGCATGGTGAAGGTCGTGCAGCTATAATAGAATATGACAAAACTTCTCAAACTGACCTTTTCCAGCAGAACCTTCTGAAGACCCCAGAGAGTCCTTTGTTTTTTCAGAAAGAAAGGTTGGTTGGGGTATTTGTCCATTAGCTCCCATTCCCCAGTGGTTGAGGGTTGCCCCTAGGAGTGTTAATCCCCCGTACTCCCAGGCTTTGCTTGCACGGGGGTCAGGCAGTTTTCTGCAGCCCTTGGAGAAGGTCCTGGGGCAGAAATCAGAAAGACCACAGCGCATGGTTTTGACTCATTCCAGCTGAATATATTCAGGGGTACTTATGTGTGTTGGAGGGAAGTTTGAAAATGTATAGGTCTATGACAATGTGGGTCGATACTATAGCCAACTCATATGTAGCTACTTACATTTAAATTAATTTATATTAAATTTAAAATTCAGTTTCTTATTCACACTAGCCACATTTCAGGTGCTCAAGAGCTTCATGTGTCTAGTGGGAACACTATTGGGCAACATGGATATAGAACATTCCATGACCACAGAGAGTTCTGTTGGACAGGGCAGGGCTTCCAGTCACCAACATCTGCTTGCTCAATCCCATCACCATGATGGTTTCTCTTGTCAAGGACTTTTCAATTGTTGAACACCTATTGTCCATTGAGCACCAGGGATAATGCATTCCATATATCATCTCCCTCAATTCCCGAAATTCTAGAAGTGAACAGTACCCTCTGCCCATTTTACAGCTGAGAGGACTAGTGCTTTGAAAGGTCAGGTGACTCACCCAGCGTCACGCTGCTTGGGCTGTGGTAGAGCTGTGATCTAAGACCAAGGCACTGGATTCAAAACCAGGGCTCTTTCTGCAGTGAGCATTTGTTTCTCACTGCACACCTTGCTATATGTGTGTGAAATCTCCCATAGGCATCTTGAAATCAGTTGCTAACCGTGTTTCAAACTCTTCCCAGATGAGTGGTAGGATGCGGGGCAAGCATCATGTCTCGTCATTTTGACTCGTATGTACAGCCATACCTATACATCTGGTTTCCAGATGAGCGTTCTCCAGTTCAAGAGATGGATAAAATGCCAATGGTTTTTTATCTAATTAAACATACATATTACTCGTAGAAATATACGACACAAACCAGAACTGACAACTATTAAATCTGCACATGGTAAAATGTGTTACGGTAGAAAAACTGATTGAAGAATCGCAGCTTTTTGATAACACTGAAAATCTGCAAAAGCAAAATGACCCGAGGAAAAAATTAGAACGGGTAGAACGCTTGAAAGAAAGTAAAACTGATAGCAGCAAAAACTGAACTGACTGGCAAAGTCTGTTGTTGATTAAAAGTTGTTGGAATGGGAAGTCCCTGGGGGTCTAGTGGTTAGGACTCCACACTTTCACTGTCGAGAGTACGGGTTCAATCCCTGGTCAGGGAACTAGGATACTGCAAGTTGCGCGGCGTGACCAAAAAGAAAAACAAAAAACTGTTGGAAGACTCAAATGGTCTTGACAAAACTTAGACATGCAAAATTTTACCTGAGAATATTTAATTTGATAAATTAAAAATTAGTAATTTTTTTAAACGGCAAACACTAATCCGAGCTGTCTTATGGATCAGCCAACATGATAAACACTTTCTCTGGTTTATTTTACTTAATTCTCAAATAGACTGGGAGACTGATATTAATGTTACCTTCATTTTACAGTTGATGAAACTGAGGCAAAGGGAGTTCATGGAACTTTCTCAGATTGATAATACAGCTAATAAAGGCTGATGGTGGACTAGAACCCAGGAAATTTGTTTATAATGTTTACGTGCCTCAATATTTATTTCACTTTACCATGCTTTTTATTTGGTTCCTTTTTGGGGGGCTTTCTGTGAAATTATTTTCTGCACCTCTTTTGGTTTATATGAAATATTTTATATTTAAGAATTTAAAAATATGTGTTTGGGCTTTATATTTCAAAATAATTTTAAACAGAAAAATTGTAGAAATAGTCTAATTTGAATAATCTGTGAATGTGTTGCAGACATGATGTCCCGTTATTCCCAAATATTTTAGTATTTCCCAAGCCAAAACATACTCTCCTAAATAACTACGTACAGCCATCTAAATCAGGAAATTAACATTGATAAAACAGATGAATGGATAAAGAAGATGTGGTACATATATACAATGGAATACTACTCAGCCATAAAAAGGAATGAAATTGTGCCATTTGAAGAGATGTGGATGGACCTAGAGACTGTCATACAGAGTGAAGTAAGTCAGAAAGAGAAAAACAATTATCATATATTAATGCATATATGTGGAATCTAGAAAAATGGTATAGATGAACTTATTTGCAGAGCAGAAATGGAGACACAAACATAGAGAACAGATATATGGATACCAAGGAGGGAAGGGGGGAGTGGGACAGACTGGGAGATTGGGATTGACATATATATCCTACTATGTATAAAATAGATAGCTAATGAGAACCTACTATGTAGCACAGGGAACTCTATTCAATGCTCTGTGGTGACCTAAATGGGAGGGAAATCCAAGGAAGACGGGATGCATGCATACATGTGGCTGATTCACTTTGCTCTACAGCAGAAACTGACACAACACTGTAAAGCAACTATACTCCAATTTTTAAAAAAATCATTAAAAAAAAAGACTTTGCAATCTGTGATTCATCATTGAAATTCAATGGCTTTAGGCAATATCTGGCACATAGTAGGTGCTCAACACAGAGTGTTGAATTGGTGGGTGATGCATGGACATGAGGAAACCAGAGCCACAGTGCCAGCCCCTGAGCCCAGCAAGACACCTCTGTTAACCCAGGAAAAAAGGGCAGCTAAACCCCGACCCCCTCCCTGTCCCAGTCACCCTTGTCCCAGCATCTCAGCTTCACTTTTAAAGGGAACCCTCTTTTGTGGAATCAGCCCCATTGCTGCGGATGCATTCATTAATTTTGCTACTTAAAGATCCAAAATAATAACTTGTCTTTTCCACTTAAGGAGGTTCATCCAACCCCCAAATATGTGTGGTTTTTATTTGTTCTTTTTTCAATTATAAAAGCAATATGTGTTTACTGGAAAAAATTTGGGAGATAGAGACAAGTGTAAGAAGTAAACACATCAAACACAGCCCCTCCGTGTGTTGTTATCATTTGAGTGTTTCTGTTGCCACCTATTTTATTAGGTTGTTTTTTTTTTTTTTACACAGCTCGTAAGTTGGAGAGCTCTGGTAAGTGCTTGTCTACATTATAAAAAGGATTGAAAACATTATTTTCAACAGCGACATAATACCCCGTCGCATGGAGTATTATGTACCATTTTATTCTCCTATTGGACTTGTAGCTTATTACCAAAGTCTCGTTATTACAAATAATGGTTTCTTGAGCATGCTTACAGATGCATACATTAAATTTGGTTTCGCTTGTGATTATTTCCTTATGATAAATTCCTACAAGTGGAATTACTATGTCAACAGGTAAGAACATTTCTAAAGTTCAGGATAAATATTAGCTGCTTTTCAGAATGTTTGTAAAAATTTCTGTTGCCTGTGGAGCGTCTGATGATATCTGTAAATGACATTTTCTGGTTTCTTCATCCTTTTAATGGGAACTGTTCTCCTTGGCTAAAAGGAAGAGTTCTAAAAACTGGGGGAAGAGTTCAAAAAGCACTGTTGGTCCCTGACAGCAGAATCCCAGTTGGCACGCTTAGATGCCCCACATCCCCTGGACTTTTATCCCAGAAGAACAAGACCAGATTTCCCAAGGGGGTCTTCAGGTGGATGTCTCAACCCTCTGCCTGTCTTTGCTTGTAGAAAGGGGGAAACTCTGAGGATGGAGTTGGGGAGCAAGAATCAAAGGCTCACATTGGTCTTTAATTTCCTCAAGTCCCTGAAGATGCTGTTAGCCTGGGGCGGATTCTTTCAGAATGAGCCGAGTACTGGGGCAGCCATACAATGGCCACCAAGAGGGGGCAGGGGAGGGGAGGGGTGTTCTCCAGTAAACACATATTGCTTTTATAATTGAAAAAAAACAAATAAAAACCACACGTGTTTGGGGGTTGGATGAACCTCCTTAAGTGGAAAAGACAAGTTATTATTTTGGATCTTTAAGTAGCAAAATTAATGAATGCATCCGCAGCAATGGGGCTGATTCCACAAAAGAGGGTTCCCTTTAAAAGTGAAGCTGAGATGCTGGGACAAGGGTGACTGGGACAGGGAGGGGGTCGGGGTTTAGCTGCCCTTTTTTCCTGGGTTAACAGAGGTGTCTTGCTGGGCTCAGGGGCTGGCACTGTGGCTCTGGTTTCCTCATGTCCATGCATCACCCACCAATTCAACACTCTGTGTTGAGCACCTACTATGCGCCAGATATTGCCTAAAGCCCTTCAGAAAAGTATTGAAAAGAACAGGTGGGGGGAGTCATTTTTGCAACTGGACCTGTTGCTGGCCTCGAATATCACTTCCTTCTTTTCTGAACACACATACCTGTTCTCTCCTGCAAGCTGCTTTCTTTGGACTTTCCCACCTGCATCCTACGGTTCACTGAACCTCTTGGTCCTGTGTCCTCTCACCTCCCACCGTGAGCAACTTACTTCAAGAAGAACCAGTGGCTCAGAAATTATCCCAACTGCTGGGCTACATTCCTCTTGACAGATCTGCCCTCCTGAGCCAGAGACCTTAACTAAACTACCAGGGCATCCTTACGTGTCACTTAACTCTTTTGAAGGGCATCTCAACCCCAACTGCTCCATCAACCAGCTTCCAGAAATTACAGAGAATAAAAATGCTAGCTGAGGTGTGGGCTGGAGGTGATCCATGTTATGACTGAATCAAAGGACCTTTGCAGAGCCTGGGGCCAAACCTGTTAGTGTTCCTCCAGTATCCAAGCAACCCTCTGCATTTCCCATCCTCCCATGCAGCTGGCGTGGACCATGTGCCTAGTGCCGGCCAATGAAATGTAAGAATGGTTAGCAGTGTTGGAGTTCAGACATATGACACTTCCAGGTTGAGGCATTTAAGACCCTTCCAACACTCTCTTCCCCTGACACAGTACCCATGGAGGCTGTGTGTCTTGATACATCTGGGTTTGTGTAATAAAAATTTTTGCACTCTGAGCCACTGAGATCTCAGCTAACGTTAGTTATCTAGTATAACAGCAACTTCAATTACCCTGATCGATATGGAAGCACAAAGTCAGTTTGAGGAACTGGTTTGTTTCCATATGTTGGTTAATAACAAAATCTTTCTTTGACTGGCTTCTGCTGTCCCTTTAACTTTGGCCAAAAGCCCTGCAGTCTCAGAGCCTAAGATGAGGTTTGAATGGCACCTTCCCGTTGATAGTTTGACCCAACATAGCATCCTCTACTTTGGGGATTGATAGGAGTTAGAGTTTATAAGGAAAGATGGGTCAAAGTGAAACTAATGGATGTGAATTGAGTTCTGGGTTGAAATTTTGATTCCACCACTGACTGGCTGTGACTTTGGGCAAGTTGTTTACCTCTTCAGCCTCAGTGTCTTTATCTATAAAATGGGACTAGTAATAGTACCTGCCTCATCATGCATTTGATGTGAAGATCAAATGTAATGATCCATGCAGAGCACTTAGCACGGTGCTATGAGACATTGCTATTTGACAGACGAGGAAACCGAGCCTTAGGTGAGGTGATCTGGTCGTGTCACACAGTGAGTTATTTGCAGAACTTGGGTGGGAAGCCAGCCCCGTCTTGACTCCAAAGCTGGTCACGTCTCCTCTGTGCCATTCTGCTTCCCTGTCCCCTCCCCTCCTTGGAGGGCCTTCTGACAGCTTGCGGAGCTGCTCTCTGTGGGATGGGCTGCAGCGTAAAGCCATTCTGTGTGGTGTTCATTTGTGTCTCAGCCTTGGGCTGAGCTCCCTGCTCAGGTGTCTGGACCTCCTCTGAGCCACAAGGAAGGGATGTTGAGAGTTGATAGGGCTTTGCTGTCACTGGAGAGAAACAGCTGAGACAGAGATTGTCTTCGAGCCCATTCGTGTTGGTGAATGAAGAACTTTGAAAGTGCCCCTCTGGCCCATTTAAGACAACAGAAAGACACCATTCAGACAGAATTCCCTCTGCCAAGTGTGTCTCCCATTAAGCCTTCCTTTGTGTGGGCCCAGCAATGGGCTGTGATAACCTAGGCTGGTGAAAGGGAACAATATTCCTCTGAGGAAGAACAAGATGCCATTTCTCTGAGACGTCTTTTGTTAGGTGAGCTGTCATTGAAATCTGGGGACAGGGACCATGGTAAGCAAACAGCTACTGAGCACAGAGTTAGGTGAAGACAAGATAAAGAGGGAAGCTTTCTGAATAGCCCACAGGCACTTGGCTCTTAGAAGGATGGGAAGGATTTTCACGATGTTGCATAAGAAGGATGAGGATGGAGCAGTGAAAATGCGACTTCTACCCAGGATCCTCCCTGGAGACACAGCTTTCTGAGCAGCATCGTCAACACCGTAGGTACCATTTCTGAAGCACTTATGATGTGCTGGGTCGTCACGTCCACTCTCTCAGGTTATTACCATGACAGTCACGTGTGGTTGTTCTCTTTATTTCTATTTTACAGGTAAGGAAAATGAGGCTCCAGGAAGGTCAGGAAGTTGCCATTAGTCGCATGGTGTGCAGTAAAGAATTCAGCCTTGCCCAAAGAGAGGCGTGGTCTTTGCCCTTGGCTTCTGAGGGGGAATCTCTAAGCCCTTGGAAGGGCAAGCCTGGAAAATGTCTTTGTTTGCTTGGGGGCCTTCAGTCACACCATGTAATTTAGGGTGGAGGCTGTCACACGATATCAGCTCAACCTCCAGAAGACTGCAGACTGACATCAGACACAATGATGGTCAACCAAGCCTATGAAATGGAGCCCCAGTAATACTGAGGCCCCAAGCCCCTGAGGCCTGGGTGGGCTTCCCTGCTTGGCAAGCCTCCGTGTATATTGTCACAGACAGCCGCCTGGACCCCATCTCAGTCCTACTGAAGGAGAAGTTCTAGGAGTTAACGTCAAGGAATGTCTACTCTTTGGTTTTAATAAAGTCTCTGGTTGATTCTAATAGGGTTAGCCTGGCACCAGTCCATAGAGGCGGGGAACCACACTGCTCTGTGAAATCCCTTTGCTCCCTTGGTTTAAAGGCATTTTCCCAGTCAAGCATTTAATTCTAACATGTGATGAATCCCCCAAACGCCTTGAGGGTGTGGAGAGTGTCTTTTTATTTCTGCATCCTTCACATCCAACATAGAGATTGGCGCATAGACGTTTGTCAAATAAAAGAATTAATATATTTCTGGTTTGACATGTTCATAACTAGCTACATTATCTGGTGCAAATGACTGTGAAATAAATTAATACTTATTGCTATTATTTAATAATAAATAATTAGTAAAATTATTAATATTAATGTGTTCCTTTTAATTTTATTTAAATTAAATTAAATATTTGAGGGACTTCCCTGGTGGTCCAGTGGTTAAGACTCTGCACTCCCAATGCAGGGAACCTGGGTTCAATCCCTGGTCAGGGAACTAGAGGCCACATGCCGCAACTAAATAGCCCATGTGCCACAACTACATGCCACAACGAAGACCCGGCACAGCCCCAAAATAAATAAATAAAATATTTTATTAAAATTGATTAAAATTAATTTTGTGTGATATGAGGGAGAGTAGAAAAAAAGAACTTAATTGACCTAAATGTGCGTATGGAAGCCACCGTGAGACTGCCCATCACAGGGACAGAGCCTCAGACAGACCCACATCTGTTTGATTTAGAGGAAGCAGAGGACCTGGGTCAAGGAAGTGTCAAGATCCCTCCTGCCCCGAGAGCCACGCCTGGCCCTCTGTGCATCAGTTCATTTCCTCCCCACATAACTGCCCAGAAGGGCCTTTGAACCTGCTGTTTTCTCAGCTTAAAATGCTTTCTGCACGGTCTTGGCTTTTATTCATCCTTAGCATCTTAACCTCAGGGACACGAACACACCCTCCAGGTCCCTTCTCTCTACTCTACGCTCTCAGCAGATGTCACTCCATCTGTGGGGCTCATCTGTGCGATTCTTCTTCCCTTTCTTCTTAACTCTACTGTCATGAGCAAAGGGGACCTTTCAACTAGGACAGGGATGGTATTTACTCCCTACACCCAGCACAGCACCTGACACCTGATAGATAGACCTCCACAGACCTATTGCCGAATGAATAAATTATCCCTCAAGTTACAGGTGAGACTCAGGGAGGAAAAGTCTTGCCCAGGGTTGCATGGCCAGGAAGCAGCAAAGCTGGGGCAAAAGGCTTCTGGATTCTTCTGTCTTTGCTCTCTTCTCCCGAATCCCCACCTCCTCCTCAAAGGAGTGGGAAACTCAGAGCAGGCCGAAGAAAACCCTTAGCAGGGACAGCTGCCATCTGCCGAACCGAGGAGGCAAGAGCTGCAAAGAAAGAAGAAAGACTATTTATGATCCACTGGGTTTCACAGAGAGACTCACTTTAGCAGGTTATTTCCCAGAGGCCAAAGATTTTGACCCCTACATTGAGGGAAGTGTCACATGGGATAATGCCGGTTTATGAACTTCTCCCCTGGCCTTTGGGAAAGTGGAGACTGTAGGAGAGAGGCTTTAAATGGGGTCAGAAGAGGACGTTAAAAATGGCATTCGCCTGAAATCCAGGCTCTGACTACCACACCTCCATTTCTAGAGGGAGGAAATGTTATTCATTCAGTTCAGCAAATCTCATTTTACTTTCCTGAAGGCAGTGGGATGTAGTGAGATACACAAGGGCTTCGAGGGCAAAGAGGCTGGGGATGGATCTCAGATGTGCTGCTTATGAGCTGTGCAACATAGGAAAAGTTGCTTCTGTTTGCCTGTCACCTTGTTGGGAATAGGAGGAAAATGCCTACCGTGCATGGCATTGGGAGGATATTTAATGAGACAAAGAATTTAAAAGTACCTAGCAGGGTGCCTATCACAGGGCAGACACTCAGGAAATCTTAGGTCTCATTGAATGAAATGTACCCGTTTGAATTGAAGCTTCCATTGTTAGAATGAGGGCAGACAACTGGGATCATGGGAGAAACAAGTGACCTTTAGGGTCTCCCCCAAACAAGGATACCATGGTTCTCCTTCATGTTTCTTGACTGTCTTTGGGTGTTAAGCTTCTCTGGGATTTGTGTTTTGGATGTAATCATTTGACAGCAAAGCATGAATAAATTGGGGTTGTGGCCATTAAGCCCTTCCTAGGACTTTTCCAAAGTGAAGATAAGTAACATCTTCAGGGTCCTGAATCACCCAATCCAGTTACTTATTCAGTGTGGACAGGCATAACAATAGCTAGCATCCTAGGGGCCAATACTTACCATGAGACAGACAACGGATTAACATCCAGACAATGTATTAATATCATTTGATCCCCACAAGCTGAAAAGGTAAATACTATTGTTATCCCTATTTTACAAGTGAGGGAACTGAGGCTCAGAGAGGTTAGGTAGCTTGTCCAAGGTCACACAGCTGCTAAGTGATGGGACTTGGATTTGAAGCAGGCAGTCTAACTCCACAGCCTTTGCTTGAAACTACTAGGCTTCACCCCTCCCAACTGAGCAGGCTTCTCCTCTGTAGCAAGTCCTGTGATGTTTAAGCCCACAGATGTTGATGCAGAGTCTGGCCTCTGTACACTGACACCGAATTAAATCTCGGTGACAAAGTTTTGGGTGAAGTTGAAAAGAATAGCTTTATTGCTTTGCCAAGCAAAGGGGGCCTCAGAGAGCTAATGCTCTCAAAACTGAGTGTCCCGACCTGGAAAGGGTAGTGAGGAGTATTATAGTAATGGTTCAAAGAGGAGGATGTGATCAGCTCGTGGACTTTCTTCTGATTGGTTGGTGGTGAGGTAAGTGGGAGTCAGCATCATCAACCTTCTGGTTCCAATAGGTCTGGGGTCTACGTGCTGGTGGGCAGCATATAGTTAACTTCTCCCACACGGCAGGGGTTTCAGTATCTGCAAAACAGCTCAAAGATATTGTTATGTGCATCCCCTGAGGGGGACCCAGGACTCTGCCCCAAGGCTGCACTATTGTTTCTTGACTGCTCCTCCCTTATCTCTGCATCCCCTCCCTTCCCTGATTAACAGCTGTTTGAACCTGCCCGTTGGAACTTAAGTTGCTTAACATTTTAAAATTTGTTCCGAGCCCAGTAATTAAAAAAAAAAAAAAGTTTTTTCATGTTTGAAAATTTTCATTTATGCTTAGTCTCATTTTAAGCAGATTTCTGATGGCATCTCATCTAGTGGCTTTTTTTTTTTTTTTTTTTTTTTTTTGTGGTACTCGGGCCTCTCACTGTTGTGGCCTCTCCCGCTGCGGAGCACAGGCTCCGGACGCGCAGGCTCAGCGGCCACGGCTCACGGGCCCAGCCGCTCCATGGCATGTGGGATCTTCCCAGACCGGGGTACGAACCCGTGTCCCCTGCATCAGCGGGCGGACTCTCAACCACTGCGCCACCAGGGAATCCCTATCCTGTGATTTTTTTTCTAAGATCAAAGTAGTTTTTGAAGAGATGCATTATCTAAGATTTACAAATCAATGGATTGGGTCCCATGGGCGTGGGGGAACACTAGCCATAGCAAGGGATTCTGAAACAACTAATGTGGGCAGTGGAAAGAACAAAAGAAATGCATGCACAAATGCACTGGCCAACAGAGACTCTGGGACAATGGTGGGTTTGAAGTTTTGGGTCTGAGCTCATATCCGAATCTGTTTTAATGGCAGGTCCTGGTGTGCTGAGTTACCACCTCTCCTCTGCATTTGAATATTGTTTTCTCTATGGGGCTTTAAGTTCCATGGAGACTTGTGTCACGCCTGAGTGTCCCTGTCCCAGTAGCTGAGGAGGGCAGCAGGTCTTGTGGGGGTCACAGCTGCAGCAGTTGCAGCAAATTGCCTGCCCATTTGTACACTAGGCTGATGCTCTGTGATGTTGCATTTGTTCTCGGAAAGTTAAAGCCCTCCTCAGTTTGTCCAGATGCTGCTCCTATTCAGTTGTGTTTTTATTAAGCCCAGGCAGCAGGCAGGAGAAGAAAATCCAAGGCATAAAATGCAAGGATGCATAGATTTCTCATAAAATTACTCCTCAGGCAAGTTATTTTTTAAATACAGGAAAGAATGATCACATTTCCCCATGACACCATGCTGTCAAGGGCTGAGTGCTGGAAAGATACAAGAGATATAAAAGACACAAGCCCTGGCCCCAAGGAGCTTTTATGTCTATTTCCCCCAAAGTCTGCAAACGTTTCACAGTACTGTTAAAAATAAGTAGCCAGCATTTACTACTTATTACATGTGTCAGGAAGGAAGAAATTTCCCCCTGCCCTGCTGAAAACGTGCACCTCAGATTGGGACTTGAACCCACGTGCCAGGACTCGACCCGGGCCAAAACCCACAGTCTTCCAACTGAGATCACACACTGGTCTCAGGACCTAATGAAGCTCAGGTTCAAACTTTAGTTCAAAATAATCAGTATGCCATTGAGGCATACTTTGGGGTAGCCTGACCTGGGCCCCAAAATCCCCAAATGCCTGAGTCCAAGAAGCATGCCCAGGAAAGGTGACCTCATACTATCAGAGCTGAATGGATGCTAACAAGTGGTACCATCCATCCCTCAGCACTAACTTTATGACTATGTTAAGCTCTCCGTAAATATACTATCTCATTAAATCCTCTCACTACCCCACGAGGCAGATACTGTTAGAATCCCTGTTGTAGAAATGAGAAAACTATGGCACAGAGAGGTTAAGAAACTTGCCTGATGTCACACAGCCAGGAAGGAACTGAACTGGGAAAGAATCCACTGGGACTGTCTGAGGTAAGAGCCCCAGGTCAGAACAGCCACGTGACACTGAGGCAACTCCCAGGAAAGCAATGAAAGAAGAGAATGGATGCATGCCTGGATTGACCAGGAAATTGAGGTGGAGGAAAAGTAAAGCTAGAGAATCAATGAAAGCTAGGGAGTAAGCTTAATTCATCAGTCATTGCCATCAACTCAACTACAGGACATAATGCACTAGATTGAGGCTCTTAGCAGTAGAGATAAAACAACCACGTCTCAATGCCATAAAATAAGACCCAACTCAGTGCCAAGGAGTCCTAGACCCCTTTGCTTGCTTTTTCATTTTATTCTTCCAAAGACAGAAAAAAATAGCTCAAAGGGTCTTTCTGTGATGAGGAGCTACCTTTTTTTTTTTCATTCGAGGTTATACAGACACGCTGATATGCAGAGAAAACAATTTTCTAGATAACTTTTCATCCTTACGTCTGTCTTTCCCCATTCCCACACCACAAAGCCCAGCATCCTGGAATAACAGTTAAAAAAAAAAAAATCCCACTCGCTTGCGGTTGAATGGCTGTTCTTAACTTTTACAAGCAAGTTTGATATCTACTCGATAATAGTAACAATAATTTTTTTAGCACCTAATAGATGTCAAGCCCACGTGTTTACCAGCATGAGCTGATTTTTTAATATATATATATATTTTTAAATGTTGAGCCTTCATTTAATTTATTTATTTTTATTTTGGCTGTGTTGGGTCTTCGTCTCTGTGCAAGGCTTTCTCTAGTTGTGGCAAGCGGGGGCCACTCTTCATCGCAGTGCACGGGTCTCTCACCGTCGCGGCCTCTCTCGTTGCGGAGCACAGGCTCCAGACGCACAGGCTCAGTAGTTGTGGCCCACGGGCCCAGTTGCTCCGCGGCATGTGGGATCCTCCCAGACCAGGGCTCGAACCCACGTCCCCTGCATTAGCAGGCAGCCTCTCAACCACTGCGCCACCAGGGAAGCCCTGATGTGACTTTAACAGCAGCTCCGATGTGGTAAATATTATAGCTTGCATTTTCCCAGTTGAGGAAACAGGTTCAGGGAATTAGCAATTAGGACATGGAGAGGAATCCAAACCCTGGGGGGCTGGACACCACAGTCACACCCTTCCCACCAGTTTTCTTTAAGCCTGTAGTTCTCAACCTTGACGGCCCATTATAACATCCTGGGAAACTTTTAAAAATAACCAATGTCTGGGCCTTTATTTAGATCAAAAGAATGAGAATCAATGGGGTAGAGGGACAGCATTTGAAAAGCCCGTCGTGTGATTTTTGTTTTTAATTGGGGTTTTTAATTAAGGTTACCCATTTGAAAGCACACAATTCAGTGGCAATTAGCGCATTCACCATGTTGTGCCACCATCACGCCTCCCTAGTTCCAGAACATTTCCATCATCTGTAAAGGAAGCCGCACCCCCAGCAGCCGTCACTTCCCATCGCCTCCTCCCTGCAGCCCCTGGCAACCAGCAGTCTGCTTTCTGTCTCTTTGGATTTGCCTATCCCGGATGTTTTATGTAAGTGGAATCACACAATCTATGACCTTTTGAGTCTGACTTCTTTCATTTAGCATCATGTTTTCAAGGTTCATCCAGGTTGTGACATGTGTCAGAGCTCCATTCCTTTCTATGGCTGAATGGTACCGTAATTATGGAGAATCACGGTCGTGTACTGAAGGGGAGCGCGATTTACTGCCCCAGGGTGTGTGTCTCTTTGGCAGAGGGATTATTTGGGAGTGATCCGTTTTGAGAGACGGCAGATATAGGAGCAGCTCTGAAAGCTGAGTGGAGATTACCCTTGTGTAAGAGACGTTTACGCGTATAAGGGAAATCTCCAATTGTGAGGGCGTCTCCCTCTCTGTATCAGGAAGAGAAGGACGACCCTAAGTCTATCAGTGAAGAAAGCAATGATTTAAATCTGCACTGCAACCAGACCCTGGTTTTCTGTGCTTTTCCTGGTCACCTCCCCAAACTGGCTCCCCCATCCCCCCCGACCAACATCCTTTGTCTTTAGCTGGAGATGGTATTTAAGGCGATGTCTTGAACCATTTCAGGGATTTGCTCAGATTTCCTGGGTCTCTTCCATGCATACAGGAGATACACATGTTATTAAACTTCTGCTTTTCTTCTGTTCATGTGTTTTATTACAGGGAGGTCTCACAGCCAAGAATCCAGAAGGGCAGAGGGGATATTATCTTTCCCCCGTCACAATACTACCCGCCACAATCACCATGGGACGTTTGGGGGAGCACACGTTTGTATTTTTGTTTTCAAAGGTGAGAAACTCAGGGAATGTGATGTGCACAAAATCTCAGGAAATCTGTCTACTCTTTTTTCCCCAAGCCAGTGGTATTATCACTACATGGCCTTTCCTTGACCAGACTCAACAGATAAACCTCTTCTATAATTTGGGGGTTTTCTCCCCTCCATTTTTGTTTCAATAACACCCACATAAGGCTCAGACAGACCCCCCAGGGTGCTGGTGATGCTTGTGCTGGAGCCGAGGAAAGGGCTGGCCTCTTGGACCCTTGGTGTGTCTTGGACCCCTTATGAAGATTTAGAAGCCCTTGGCCATCATTCCTTCCTTCAATTCTTCTTTCATTCATTCCACAATACTAATCAAGTGGCTTCTTTTGTGGTGCTAGTGTTTGGTCTGGGGCGGGGGACCAGCAGTAAATTACGCTCAGAGACTGAGATTGTCTTTGCCAATAATTTATTTACTGCAGTTTCACTGCGAGAATTATAATAAATAGCATAGAGAATAATGTCTCTTAATAAGCCAATAAAGAAATAACATACTCTAAACTAATAAGAGGTTAACAGTGAACTATTTTTCCAGGCCAGGGGGAGATGAAAGAAATAAAGTCCAAATTTAGTCGAGGTGTACCCTCTCTATGAGTTGGTTCTTGGGAGAGGGGTTTAGCCAATCGCAAGCTGACTCCAGCTTCTGGGGCAAAAGAAAAAGTCCCTTGTTGCTAGAGCACGTTGCTAGGGAGCAAAGACACGGATGTTCGCAGGCAAGGTGATTTCCTCCTGGAGCTGCTGCACAGTTCTCACCACTGCTGACAAAGAGTCGCTTTGCTCAAGCAGGAGCTAATGCCCCAAGGTCTTTAGAGAGCTATTTAGATCAGCAAAGAGTCGCCTTGCCCAGATGTAACACTCTCGAGTTAGGGTCAAACCTCTTGGTAGTTAAGGTCTCCTGGTCATAGTCACTCCTCCACGTGGTCTCATCCGTAAGCCCCCAGCAGGGCTCCCAATAGCTGAGCTACTGCACGGTTGTCGACAACCACAGATGTCGACAATGGACACAGCAGCGTAAACAATTTCCTCCTTAGAACAGAACAACTGCATTCTTAGCCGTTTTTTAAAAAAGTGAATTTGACATCATATCAAACCAATATAGAACCGCTAGTAATCACACCACAGTTGGGGGTTATAGAGGTGAACAAGATAAACCCAGACCCTGATTTTGAGGAGTCAACTCTCTAGGAAGAAAAGGCTGAAATCAAGCAAAAAAATGTACCAGACACAGGTATCCCCCACTTTTCAAAAGACTGCTTTTCACCACTTTGCTTTTATGAAAGACCTGCATCACTACTGTATTGGAGAAGAACAGATCTGACTCCATATTGGATCGGTTTCTTTTACTTTTTTGTATTCTATTGATTTGCTACACGTTTAGTCACTAAAGGGATGCTGACTGTAGCTTAAAGTATACATAATGGCTCATCTCTGGGAACCCTGCCTCCCATGCCTGAGGATTAAGCTAAAATACCTTTGTTTAACACACAGGAAGCATCTTGACCAGGCCCGCCTGTGAATGACTGCAGAAAAGAAGCAATTAACACATCCCCTTGGGAGTCTGGTTGGAACCAGGAAATATCTGCAACAACTTATTGCCTTTTTACTTTACCTCCTCCCCTCCCCCCACCCCCTTCATTCTAGGAAAGAAACTGGCAAGATGGTTCTTTGGGACACCAGTCCATCATCTTCTCAGTCTGCTGGTTTCCAAATAGTCACTATTCCTTGCCCAACGACTCATCTCTCAATTTACTGACCTGTCACGTGGCGGGCAGTACAAGCTTGGAGTCAGTAACAGTACTTGTTTTTGCTAACTGAAAGAAATCCCAAGAGGATTTCTGCTTTTCAAAAAAAGGTATATAATTGCTTCTTCCCTTTACGCCATTTCAGCTTATGAAAGGTTATATAGGAAAGCCTGCTTTCAGATAGCGGGGTTAACTTGTAGCTAATTGTTTACAGGAGAGAAGGATGCCACAGAGAAGACATACAGGATCCTTGAGAGGATGTGATGGGGAGCTGACGTTGTCTAGGGGTCAGGGCACTGCTTGTCAATTTCAGGTGTATGTGCGCTTCAGCACGGACCTTGTGAATGTGCGGATTCTGACTTGCAGATCTAGGGTGGGAAGGGGAATCTGCATTTATATCAAGCCCTCAGATTGTGCCAATGCTGCTGGTCCACAGGCCACACTTTGAAGCAGCGATGGGTGAGTTGGGGCCTGGGGGATGGGTAGCAGTTAACCAGGGATGTTCCCCCTGCTGAATGAACCCTTTTGTCACTGCATTTAGAAGGAAGAGCCATTCTCTGGCAACCTTTCAGTCCTGGACCTCAACCTGGCAGACACTGATGGAGAAATAGTTAGAGGTTCAGGGGTAGAAGGGCAATAGATTTCCCCAATTTTTAGAGGTATTTCATAAAGTCCTTGCTATAGGAGGGTCTGGAGACATGAAATTTGTGGAGACTGAAGCAGCCAGCCTTTTAGAGAATTTCTGGTCCCACCCCCTCATTTTAAAATTAGAATCTGGGACCCTGTCCATCCTTTGGTATTTGTTAGCATTTACTGGGCACCTGCTGTGTGGCAAGTCCTATGCCATCCATGTTGTTCATTTGTGCAACTCTCAGAACAACCCAGAAGGATTAGTATGAATATCTGGGGTTTATAAAGAAGAAAATATAAATAAATGCTTATCTAACACCACACAACTAGTAAGTGACACAGCTGAATGCAACCCCAGTCAGCCCAGCTCCAAAGCCACGCTCTTCGCACGGCATCTACTGATCTGAATCTTTATTCCGGCATCTGCTTACTTTTGAGCCTTGACTTGGGTGAAACACCTGGTGCTGGGATAGAGTCAAGAAAATGGGGACGAGGGGGTGGCAGATGGGAGGCGCTGGCTTCACCTCATGAATTACAAAATGCTTCTCCTACCCATGCTCTTGCCACAAAAACTCTTCCAGAACTATTTACCGTGATGACAGCTTCACCTGGGACTTTTCAGTAGCGAATTTAGGAGGAAGAAAAAAAAAAACTCGAAGCAGCTTAAGCAATGTCCCCATGTGCCCCTCTCCCTGGCCCTTTTTCATTTTTCCTTGTTTCTCCTTGGCTTTATTCCGCTTGCTGTCGGCAGCTTGTATCCATGAAAGCCATGCCAAGGAGTTCAATTTTTACCTTCCAGAAGACAGGGATTCGTTTGGTAATGTCTCCCTTATCCCAATCCTGGCACACTCACGGGCAATTGAGTCAAATGGCTCATTTACTAGGAAGTTCATGACAGCAAATCAGACCACTGGCACTGATTCAAAAAGATATAACAGATTCCAAGTCCCAAATTGACCCTCAGGCACAGAGTGTCCCTTATCAAGCCAGTCTTTTCTGGACCAGCCTTGGACAAAGGAAGCTGGTAAATTAATTAGAATCCGAGCTCTTTGGAGTAAAAAGTGATCATTTTTCATCGTGGCTTGAAGGACACCATTTATCTGGCAGGTCTCCACTCTCTTCAGAGTCAATGGTCAGAAATCACCAGGAGCCTGACAGGTGATGTCACGGGACGGACACAGGGTGTGCAGTTAGATGGAGTTCCTTCCTCTGAAGCCAGCATCCTGGGCACATCAGGTCATCACCCTGGACCTCACCTTCCCAATCTGTAAAGTGGGATGAATCATAAGTCCTGCTTTGACTCACTGTCGTGGGGGTTCTGAACACTGTGTGTGAGGCGTCCACAATGTCCCTGACCCGTAGTGGGCACTCAGCAGAGTGGCAGCTCCTGGGGCAGCGTCTGCATTAGCTGGAAGAAACTCGCTCTTTTGAGCTGGTGTTGCTCTGATATTCAGTATGCACCAGGCACTGCTCTAAGAGCGTCACATGCTTAACTCATTTAAAAATTCATGGCCACTTTTTCTTTCTTTTTCATTTTTTTTTAAATAAATTTATTTATTTATTTTGGCTGCGTTGGGTCTTTGTTGCTGCGCGTGGGCTTTCTCTAGTTGCAGAGCAGGGGCTACTCTTCGTTGCGGTGCGCGGGCTTCTCATTGCAGTGGCTTCTCTTGTTGCGAAGCACAGGCTCTAGGCGCGTGGGCTTCAGTAGTCGTGGCGTGCGGGCTCAGTAGTTGTGGTGCACGAGTTTAGTTGCTTTGCAGCATGTGGGATCTTCCCAGACCAGGGCTCGAACCCGTGTCCCCTGCACTGGCAGGCATATTTTTAACCACTGCGCCACCAGGGAAGTCCCCACAGCCACTTTTTCGTATGGAAGTGTTATCATCTCCATTTTATCAATACATATGATGAACCTGAGGCTCAGAGAGGTCACCAAGGTCATAGAGCCGTCCTTGAACCCCAGGGTCTCCGCTCTCAAACAGGACACTGTAATGATTCTACTGCTTACGATTGGAGGTACTGAGATGGGAAAAATAACAAGAGCTGATCTTCACTTGCTGCTTGAAATCAGCCGGGCACCTTACGTGGTTCATCTCATTTGTTAGAACCCAATAAACTAAGTCCTGTCATTACTACCATTTTACAGATGATGAAACTGAGGCCCAAGGAGGCTAATTAGCTTGACCCAGATTACACAGCTGGTAAGTGGATTCAGATCCATGTCTGAGTGAAGAGCCTGTGTTCTCAACCTCTGCTACTTGGAGTCCTCGACAGGCTCTGCTCCCTCGGTGCTCCCTCTGGGCCATTAAAGGAGCTGCTGGCTGGAGGGGGCCTCACTGGTATGACCTCTCAAGAGTCCCGGGTCAGGGTCAGCTGCCCTATGCTGATAGTCTGAGCCACCCCAAAGAATGATGGTGCCTGTAGATGCTCCAAGATCATCGCGTTTAGAACCCATTCTACAGACAAGTAAACTGAACTGAGAGAAGGCCCTTGCCCAATAAAACCAGCACTGAGTCCTCCTTTCAGTCTACCTTCTCTTTAAAAAAGGAAACTTTCTAATATTCTCTAATACTTATTCTCCAAAAATGTCTAAAATATGGGAGAAGATTTAAGTCAATATATAATAACTGTAGCATATTTTATAATAGTGACAAATAATATGTGAACCAATTCAATGTGCAGTCATGTGGATTGTTTAAATATATTGTGGTGTATATGGAAATAACTCAAGTATCCATCGACAGATGAATGGATAAAGAAAATGTGGTCTGTATACAATTGTTATACTATTTAGCCTTAAGAAAGAAGGAAATCCTGGGCTTCCCTGGTGGCGCAGTGGTTGAGAGTCCGCCTGCCGATGAGGGGACGCGGGTTCGTGCCGCGGTCCGGGAAGATCCCACATGCCGCGGAGCGGCTGGGCCCGTGAGCCATGGCCACTGAGCCTGCGCGTCTGGAGCCTGTGCTCCGCAACGGGAGAGGCCACAACAGTGAGAGGCCCGCGTGCCGCAAAAAAAAAAAGAAGGAAATCCTGACATCTGTGACAACATGGTTGAACCTGAAGGACATTATACTAAGTGAAATAAGCCAGACACAGAAGGACATATACTGCATGATTCCATTTATATCTAAAATAGCCAAACTCATAGAAGCAGAGACTACAATGGTAGTTTCCAGGGACTGAAGTGTGGGAGAATTCAATGGGTATAAAATTTCAGTTATGCTAGATGAGTCGGTTCTAAATAAATAAATAGATAGATAGATAAATAAATAGATAAATAACCCAACCAACCAACCCAAGGACCCTCTGGGAAGTGTTGGATGAGTCTATTACTTTGATCATATTGATGGCATCACGGGTGTTTGCAAATGTCGAGACTCATCCAATTGTACACATTTAATATTTGAAGTCCTCTGCATAACAATTATACCTCAAAAGAGCTGGTTTAAAAATCATAGTGCATCTGCACAGTAGAATATTGTGCAGCTGCTCTCAATAATGTGTGTGAAAAGTTTGTCATGGAGTGGGAACTGCATGTGAGGTAATGTTAGATGAAAAAATAAAATCAGTGGACTTCCCTGGTGGTCCAGCAGTTAAGACCCCACACTTCCACGGCAGGGGGCACGGGTTCAATCCCTGGTCAGAGAAATAAGACCGGCATGCTCTCTGGAGGGCCAAAAAAACAAAACAAAACAAAGCAAAAAGAAACAAAATAAAACTAAGCGTTTCTTCTACTTTCAGCTAAAACCTTTCTTGTGCTCCTGGGACTACCGAATTCTGTTTCCTTTAAAAAAAAAAAATCAGAGCTCAAAACTAATAGAGGCCATCGTCATTGCTTTGGGGCTGGGGGGGGAGGGTCACTTGATTATTCTGCTTCCTAAATATGTCCCATATTGTCTGGTGTCTGATCACTCACCCAAAGAGTGGCTTTTACCGCTGTAACGTGCCTTGGCCTGTCGCCTGGTCTCCACTTGCACTGTCAATACCTTAGCCCAGGTCACCTTCACCTTTCACTTGGGCAATGGCAGCAGCCCACCAGCTGGTCTCCCAGACGTGAGGTCTGCCCCCTTCATTCATATCTCATGTCACAGCCACCGTGATCTTTATAAAACATGAACATGACCGTGGTCTTCCCTCGCTGAATGCCTCAGGTGGCTCCCCACTGCCCTCAGGATAAAGTCTGAACTTAACGTGACACCCAACTTCCCTCTGCAGTCTGATTGCATTTTCAGCATTTTCTGTCTCTCACCAGCCAAGCAGAAAGTTCCACAGCCCCTCTGACCTTCCAAGCTCCTTCTAGCCCTGGGACCCAGTCACATGGCCTTCCTCCCACCTGCCCCCCCCCCCCCCCCCCCCCGCTTCCCTCCACTAACCTGTCCTTCTCATCAGCTTAGCTGTCACTCCCTCTTCACGGCTTTCTGTGTCCCGGAGACTAGGTCAGCGCCCCTCCCTGGGGCTCCATGCTCCCCCTCCCCCACTCATGGTGCCGCTTTTATTTTGTTGTAATTATCTGCTAAGATGCAACCTCCACAGGGGCCACGTCTTTCTTCAGTTCCAGCCACAAACACCAGTGCATTGAGTAGGCACTCAGTTTTGCTGAATTGATGCCTCAGACAATACGATTAGGAGGCTGGTTTGGGAGTCTAAATTATCCAGTTATTTGAAGGGAAGGAAACTTTGAGGGGAAAGCTTAAATGACCCATATCTGTTGTATTAAAGGAACATTTCCTCTGAAACGTAACTGTCTTTCCTTCTGTGCTATAATGATTTAGCCTCTCCATAATCTGAAATGCATACAAACCACCAGGTGGTCAAAGAAACATTTAAAAAATACAGATGCCCAGGCACTACCCACAGGGATCCTAATTCAGTAAGTCTGGGATAAGGCCCAGGAATCTATATTCGTAAGCAGTCCTATGGGGGAATTTGACACACCCACCCGCCCAACTTGGGGTACCATTTCACTATAGATGAGCCCAGCTTTGTGCTTGCAGTCGGGAGCAGGTCTGTTGCCTCCTAACTCCTTTCTTCTCGGGTCCCACATTTTCTACCTATTGAGTGATCCGTGTGAATTAGCTCCCAGGGCTGGAGACCCATTCTTCCTTGAGCCCGCTTGGAACAAAAATGTACACCAAACCCATCAGACTGCAGAGCGGATGATCCTTCCTGCTTATTAACGACATTATAGAGGCAGCTGGCCGACCACGTTAGTATGACAGGTCTATTTTCATATGGAAAAGAAAATTATAGAGAGGCATAAACATTTGCTAACTAGAGAGATGTTATTACAGCTTGTAAATTGCATTCAGATGTTCAGTAATACTGGAGTTAATGGGTTTCTGAGAGTTCTTCAGCAAGCCAGCCCATCTAAGAAAAAACCTTTCTTTTCTATTTTTATTAAAAGGGTGTTGCCCAGCCTCCCGAATCGGCAAGCAGGGAATCCTGAGTCTCTAGGGGTCTGGGGGCTGCAGGGGGACAACACTGCCTCTGCTTCCGTTAAGTGTAGGACAGTCAGGGAAGCCCTTCCTGCATCCTTGCATATTATTAAAGAACAGAAAAGAATTACCGACCCAGGACCTGTGCTGAGCACATCTCATTTTATCCTCCCTGCAACTCAGTGAAGTGGGATTATCTCCTTTTTAATCGATAAGGAAACCGAGGCACAGAAAGTTCAGGAGTCTTGCTTAAAACCTAACAGTTGATAAGTACAAGAGGTGGGATTGGAACTCATAGCATCCAACCTCAGAACCCAGACTCTGAACCGGCAAATTCTAGATGCCAGGATTAAACAGCCCTGCGGGGCAGCCCTGCGGGGCAGACCCAAGTGGAGTAAAGTATTCCCTAAAAAGGAAAGAATCAGTTGTGATTTCTCAACATTCTTAATAAAAGTATCTAGTATAGGGCTTCCCTGGTGGCGCAGTGGTTGGGAGTCTGCCTGCCGATGCGGGGGACGCCGGTTCATGCCCCGGTCTGGGAAGATCCCACGTGCCGTGGAGTGGCTGGGCCTGTGACCCATGGCCGCTGAGCCTGCGCGTCTGGAGCCTGTGCTCCGCAATGGGAGAGGTCCGTGTACTGCAAAAAAAAAAAAAAAAAAAAAAAGTATCTAGTATATATTTATTGAAAAAAATCAAGACTTTTCCTCACCAAGGAAACAGTTCCAGAAACCCTTAAGTTTCAAATGTCGTACCCATTTTACAGATGCATCTCCAGAGGCTCAAAAGTTCATTCGTCCAAGAGGTGGAGCCAGAATGTGAACCAGATCTGTATGACTTACCTGCACTGCCAGTCAGCAGATACTGTTTGAAATCTCCTCCATGCCAGGCTCTGAGACACGCAGTCGTGTGGGGACACAACAGACACCACCCCAGCCCCAGGATTTATACTCAGTGCTGCTCTGGGACTCCCTCTGGTGTGGCAAGCCTGGGGAAAAATGTCAAGGATATTGCTATTGATGATGATTTTGTTCTCCCTCCCCTCACTCTGCTTATCTTGATCCACATCCCTTGGTCACCAGGACACCTTTTCCTGGCCCCCATCTAGAATCTGACCCTAATAGTCCTCCCCACTTCACCTTGAGGGCCACTTTCTGGGACATGAACCCATAAAATCCAATGATGGTCAGCAACCCTTCCCCATTGGGCAAGCCACTGACCTTTAGAACCAGAAGATTCTAGGACATCCTATCCATTCTTTGCATTTGAAGATGGGGAAACTGAGACAGAGGTGACGCATCTAGAAGCCAAGGAACACCAGGCATTACCAGCAACCATCAGAGGTCAGGACAGAGACATGGAACAAATTCTCCAGCCCTGCCACCATCTTGATTTCAGACCCTTTGCTTCCAGAATCGTGAGCTAATAAATTTCTATTGTTTTAAGTTACCAAATTAGAGGATATTTATTACAGCAGCCCTAGGAAACTGGTATACCTGACTTGCTCCAAAAGGTCTTTATAGGGTTTATTTAATACAAGAAAAAATAAGTTTAAGGAAAAGGACATGGAGAGTACTAGAAAAGATGGAGCTAAGAGCCATCTACACAGACCAGATGGAAATGGTGCTAAAAATGGACGGCACAGTTGGGTTCCGAGCTTCCTAGTAGCTGATGCAAAAAGAAAACCCCAACATCATACATGATCCACTCTACCTATGAGAGACAAACATAGTCACACAGAATGAGCACCGAGACCAAAGTGGAGTAAAGCATTCCCTAAAAAGAGAAAGGATCAGTTGTGATTTCTCAACATTCTTAATAAAAGTATCTAGTATATATTTGTTGAAAAGAATCAAGACTTTTCCCCAGCGAGGAAAATGTTCCAGAAACCCTTAAGTTTCAAAGCATATACTAAGATCAGAGAGAAACAGACTAGTGTGTCCTGGAGATAGATTTTTAAAATACATAATATTAAAATATTAAACAGGCCTCCTAGGGGCACACTTCCTGCCATTTCCTGTTCAGACCCTGGGCAAGCATCCTGAGTGGTGGTTGCACACTCCTCCCCAGAGGCAGCAACAGAAAAGCCAATTGTCTCAACCTGCCCTCAGCAGCTCGGTGGGGACTCTGGGCCCTGGGCTAAGCAGAGTCTGCCCTCCCACAGGCTACTTTTTCCGTCTTCCTAGAGGGACCCTGCCTCTAAATTCATTTGTTTCTTTATTTATAAATTCAATCATGCATTTGCTTGTCAGATGCAAGCCTGGACCGAGGTGCTAGGAATTCAGTGATGAGAAGAACAGATCGGATGGGATGGGAAACAGAGTGCCCAGTGCAGTGGCTGGAAAACAGCAGATGCTCAAACATCATCGGCCCCTTTCTTTTCTTATTTTCTTCCCCCAGCAAACTTTGGGAGCTATGAGGCTTGCTGGGTGGTGTGGCTAGGAAGCTTTGTAAAAGGTATATCATTCTGTTCAATCCTCTCAATGGGTGAATGTTTTTGAAGGCTGGATGATCAAACCTCGGCTCCTAAGAAGGGCTCTGTAAGCATTTACTAAGTAAATGAATGAACAAATGAATATAAGACATCAGTGCTTATTTTTAAAATAAATTTCTTATTTTTTTAAAGTAATTTTAGTGAATAAAAGTAATACATGCTCATAGTAAAGATTCAAGCAGTACAAAGTATATACAGTGAAAATTAAGTATTGATCCCATTACCTATCTTCTCCTCAGTTCTCCCTAGAAATAGTCATATTAATAATGAAACTGAGTAGGACCTGTGAGGCGCTCCTGGGTACAAATCCTTTCTGTGTCCCCCATTTCTTCTTTGTAGGAAAAAAGGCTTCACTCAGCCTCCTTGACCTTCCCCGAGTTCCAAAGGGCAGATTCAAACAGTTGCTAATCAGAAAAGGCAGGGAATGCAGAAACAGGGGCGGGGCAGTCAAGAAACGTAGTGCAGAGGTAAAGCAGCATCCTAGTCCCTCCTCAAGGGACGTACATAACCACATATCTCTGAGTTCTTCTCCAGGAAGGAAGGCCCCCCACCCAGGTGGAGAATGTTGACCTCAGGCTGAGCACAGCACCTAGACACCAGCCTGGTTGGAACCAGAAGGCTGATAATTGAGATTCCTGGAACACCATGTTACCTCCCCACCAACAAACAGCCTGCATCCTTCACCCCAAATTTTGCCTATGAAAAGACCCAGGAAGTTAAGGTCTTTTAAGCACAAGTTGCTCGTTCTCCTTGCTTGACCCTGCAATAAGTTTCTCTGCTCCAGACTCTGAGGTTTCAGTTTGTTTGGCCTCACTGTGCAACGGGCACACGAACTTGGGTTCGACAACATTTTTAACAGATATTATCAAACCGCGCTCCAAAATATTTGCATTTTTCACACTCCTTCCTACAGTAGGTAAAGATGCCTATTTCTTCGCACCCTGGTCAAACCACAAATGACGGGCATTTTCAACCTTTGCCATTCTGCCCCCTTAGTGATTTGACAGTTACTCATCATGCCCTCATACAAATCCTTCTGAACAAGAGAGACATTCTAAGCTGTATTCATGAAATTAAACACCTTTCATTAAGGGCCAGGTTCAGGGTAAATTGAATCCAAATTCTGTACCATCTCAGCTGTTAATTTTTTCACCGATCTGGGCTCTCTTCTCTAGGTTGGGGCTTAGTGAGCTCCGCTCAGATTAGAAGCTCGGGTGTTATTTGCATAGCCTGCGGCACTGAAGAACAAGGCCTAGGGCATCACCATTCATTAGGTTGTTCCAACACGGAGCTCTGGTTGCTCATCCGGATGTGAATCCTATTTTACACTCTTGTATTTTCCCTTATGAGGCTTTCAGAAGGAACAATTCGTATGTCCTGGTGAGGGTTGAAGATGGAAAGTGTCTGGAACGATTATTGCATCAGTATAGAGTCAGTTCCTGGGGCCACACTGTACGTAGTTCAAGGATTCCCGAGGTAGATGAGACTTTGAGAAAGTGGGCAGGTCCATGGCTCTGCTTCTCGGCTCGAGTTAGAGAATTTCAATTCAACCCAATTCAATAGAAATGTGTACAGCCCTAATATTCTGTGTTAGGCTCTGGGATGCATTGTGAGAATACATGGTAAGCTGAAACAGACACGTGCAATCCCCAAGTTAGGGTCTGTGTAGCCTTTAGCTAGGTTAAGGAGCTCCATTGACTGTCTAAAATCATGTACATAACTATGCATGTATGTGTGTGTGTTTATGTGTGATTGTACGTACTTTCTGGGAAGAAGGCCCATAGAGTTTACCCTATTGTCAAAGATCTCTCCCTTTAAAAAAAAACAACTTATGAATCCAGGAGTAACGGTGTATCTACCTTCACCATAAGGACTTTTGGAGCCATTTCTAGGATTTTTATCATCCCAACACCCACGAGGTTCTTGCTTTTCTCCAACTACAGTACACCCTGCTTTGCCATGCCTCCATGCCTACTCCTTTACCATTGGAAACAAAGTCTTCCAGTCCTTAGGGAAATTATGCTACACAATGCAGTGATTGGTGGGTACAGAGGGTACCCAAGTCTGGGTAGTAAAGGAATTAAACCATTAAAAGTTCACAAATATCTTTTTGAATTAATGTTTTCCTTTTCTTCTGATAAATATTCAGGAGTGGAATTGCTGGATTGTATGGTAGTTCCTTTTTTGGTTTTCTAAGAAACCTCCATACTGTTTTCCATAGTGGCTGCACCAACTTCCATTCTCACTAGCAGTTCATGAGTGTTCCCTTTTCTCCACATCCTCAACAACACTTGTTTCCTGTCATTTTGATAATCTCTATTCTGTACCCCTATGTTTGTCACAGCACTATTTACAACAGCTATGGTATGGAAACAACCTAAGTGTCCATCCATAGAGAATGAAAAAAGAAGGTGTGGTGCATATATATATATACAATGGACTATTACTCAGCCATAAAGAAGAATGAAATCTTGCCATCTGCGGCAACATGGATGGACCTGCAGAGAACAAACTGGGGTTTATCAGTGGGAGGGAGGTGGAGGGACGGATGAAATAGGTGAAGGGGATGAAGAGGTATAACTTCCAGGCTTCCCTGGTGGTGCAGTGGTTGAGAGTCCGCCTGCCGATGCAGGGGACACGGGTTCGTGCCCCGGTCCGGGAAGATCCCACATGCCGCGGAGCGGCTGGGCCCGTGAGCCATGGCCGTTGAGCCCGCGCATCCGGAGCCTGTGCTCTGCAACGGGAGAGGCCACAGCAGTGAGAGGCCCGCGTACCGAAAAAAAAAAAAAAAAAAGAGGTACAACTTCCAGCTCTAAGAGAAATAAGTCATAGGCACGTAATGAACACACAGGGAATATAGTCAATAATACTGTAACTATGGTGATGGATGGTGACTGGTCTTACTGTGGTGATCATTTCATAATGTATAAAAATATTGAATCACTATGTTGTACACCTGAAACTGATATCATATAGTATGTTAATTATAACTCAATGAAAAACAGAGACAAGGACTGAATTCTGAAATCTGATGCTACTCATATGCTTTCCTTCATTCACTCACTCATTTGCCCACTCGGTAGTCAACACAGGCTCTCATTTACACACACACCATCACACACTTGCTGTCTTGTTCACTCACCATTCAGGCAACACACACTCATTTGTCCACTTTCACACTCATTCACTCTGTCACATACTCACGCAGTCATTTATTCATTCTTCAAACCCTCACAGAGGACATACCATGTATGAGGCAACCTTGAGATTACAGAGACAAATGGCCCACGTCCCTCCCCTAAAGGAGGTCATAGTCTAGAGGGGAATCAGATGCTCAAAGTAAGAACTATAATACATTGTGTTATGTACCAAGAGAAAATGCTGTGGAAAGGGTCCGTGCAAACTGCTGAGAAGCCTCCAAGGTGCAAGCAACGGACTCATCCTTGGGAGCAATGAAGGACGCTTCACAAGCTGGGTCTTGAAGAGTGACTAGGAGTTTTCTAAGCAAAGGAGAAGGACAGGCACTCTAGGCAGACAGAACAGCATGATCAAAAGTCTAGAGGTGGGGAAATATCGGAACCAGGTATACATTTAAGAGAGCAATGTCTTCTTTCCCCAGTTATAACCTGATTTGTTTTGACCTGGGAGTGTGGCTGCTTTGGAGAGAAGTGCTCAGCTAAAGAGCCCACAGAATATTGTGCAGCTCTTGGTGACGGGGCCCCAAGACCCTGGGTGTTTGCTTCCCTCAACATTACGTTGATTGGTCTCTAGCTGTTCCTTTCACTTGATGAACTCACTCCAGAAACACATATGGCCTTCAGCGGTGGTAACAGAAGCCCTGCCTGCAAGTCACTGATTTACTGTGAATGAAGTAATCTCTTTCCATCATTAGGATTTAGTTTATGGGACTCCTGCTATGATTGAGTGCCCGCCCTTCCAGCCTTTTCCATGGCCCTGCTCCTTCTCCTTCCTGGAACTCCTGCTGCACAGGGGTGGGACAAAGAAAAGCTCATAAACAGAAATTACATTTAGAAGAGGTGAAATGTACAAAAGTACGTGGGAGTCAATACTCTTGGCAATGACCTATATAACCTCATGTTCAAAGAGTGGCCACCGTGAAGATCTTGCCTAGAGACACTTCAAGTGACTCAGATTCAGGGAAATTTTGTTTAACTGGGGAGACAGTATGACATGTGGAGTAAAAGTTTATGGACTCTTGAATCACAGAGGACAGAGTTCAAATCTTGGCTCTGCCACCTGTACATCCCAGTCAGGACTCACTGGGTGCAAGTGACAGAAAATCCAACTGAAGCTCACTTAGGGTGGGGAGGAAAAGGGTCACCTCTCCAACACTGAGAATGCACCATGCTCTTTATTATCACCAAGATTTTCAAACGCTGTTTGTTATCCTTCGAATGGTCTCCATTTTCCCAGCCCTCCACGGGGTTAACTCTTACTTACCTCTTTAGACCATAGCTTAGATAGCACCTCCTCTAGGAGGCTGTGGTAAGCTACTCAGATTCACTTCCGGCTACTGGGATACAAGTGGCTGACAGCTGTCACTTAAGTCTCTGTCCAGGAAATGTCTTCAACCAAAGAGAACTATCCCACCCAAAGTCACTCCACATTCCTGGGGCCAACCCACACCCAATAATTATTCCACATGGCTGATATCAACCTGACCTCTTCGTCTCGAGAAAGTACAACTCTTGGGGCCGTCCCAGCTCCAGAGCTCGCTTCATCCAGAGGGATCGTCTGAAGACTTAGCGCTCTCGCATCACAGTTCAACTCCCCCTTTGCCTGATTCCACTTCCCTCACTCCCCAAAGGTGCTGATATCAAGGGCATCCCCTGAGAAATCTCCTGCATGAAAATCTGCAATTCAGAATCTACTTCTTGGGGAACACAATGGGAGACAGAAGCCTCCCTCAACACCCCATAAGACTAGGTCAGGTATCAGGTCCAGGAAATTTTCAGCTGCATGTCACCAAAACCCTAACTCAAAATTACTTAAACATTTTGATATTTATTGTCTTCCATGGAGAATCAGAAGTACAGGCTTCAGGGTTAGTCGATTCATCAGCTCAATGGCATCTTCAGAGACCCAGATGCTTCTCCTCCCTCCACTCAACTGATCTTAAGTGCTGGCTTCATCCTCAAGCTGTTACAAGATAGCTGCAGCAGTTCCTGTGTCACACCTATACGTGACCATGCCTCGAAGCAAAAGAGAGACCATCTCTTCTAGGAAACAATACGACCTTCCCAGTATCCCCTCAGTAAGCCCTCATATCCTCATTGGCCAGAGTTGGGTCACATGCCCACTCCTGAACAAATCACTGGCAAGGAAGATCAGGTCCACGTGGCGATGGGGTCTCTGCCCCGTGAGGGACTTGGCTACAGGGGAGGCTTGGGTACCTGAAGGATATTAAGATTTTGTAAGTAAAGAAGAGGGAGACTGGATGAAAGGTGGACCACCAAGAACAGCATCCTCCTTTGCATCCCTTGGCAGGCTAGCCTTCCCTCTTATAACACTTATTTTAATGCAGTGAAGAAATCTGCTCACTCCTCTGTCTCCCTCATGAGACAGAGCTCTGTGTGATCAGACAGTTCACCTGTCCATGCCAGGCACTGGAAGATCCAGTGATGAGTACATCAAAGCCTCTGCCCTGTGAAATTTACATGCAACACACAAATTGAGGGCACAGTGTAACATCAATGCTAAGTACTAGGAACTGAAATAAAACAAGAAAAGGTAATTGGAATGATTAGAGTTCTTCTTCAGAAAGTGTGTTTCAGGGAAGACGTCTCTGATAAAATTACATTTGAACAGAGACCTGGATGAGGCAAAGGAGGGAGCCATATCTGTGCTAAGTGAAGTGCTCTCCAAGATTAGTGAACAGTATGTGCAAAAGCCCAGAGCATGATTGCCCTGTTCACAAAGAAACGAGAGGCCAGTATAGCTGTCAGGAAATGAGCAGGGGCTAGATTAATGCCACCTAATAGAAACACAATGTACTCACAAATGTAATTTTCAATTTGCTAGTAGCCACACTTTTTTTAAAAGGTGAAAATAACCTTAATATATTTTATTTGAGTCAATATACTTAAAATATTATCATTTCAACTGAAATAATATTTGAAAGTCTTAATGAGCATCTTCACATTAGTTTCTTCAGATTGCCTTCAAATACAGGAATAGACGCCCACTGTGTATTTCACACTCACAGCATATCTGAATTTAAACTAGCCATATTCTAAGTGTTCAGTAGCCGTACGTGGGCAGCACAGAACAAGATCATATAGAACCTACTGTGCAGCTTTTATTCTTAATAAGATGGGAAGCCACTGGAGGGATTTGAGCAGCAGTGTGGATTCATTTACTTGTTTTAAAAGGATTGCTGTGGCTTTTAACAGAGCTTTTCTCCTATAGGCATCAAAGAAGGAAACAGAGGGAAACAGACTCACAGACATAGAAAACAAACTTACAGTTACCAAAGGGGAAAGGGTGGAGAGGGATAAATTTGGGATTAACATATACACACTACTATATACAAAATAGATTAACCACAGGACCTACTGTATAGCACAGGGAACTATATTCAATATCTTGTGATAACGTATAATGGAAAAGAATTTGAAAAATATATATATATAACCGAATCACTTTGCTGTACACCTGAAGCACTGTAAATCAACTGTACTTCAATAAATAAATGAATTAATTTTTTTTTTTTTTTAAAAAAGAAGCTATGCTTGAGTTAAAAAAGCAGCAGGAAATAACCCCTGTCCCTGAATGCAGAGATGGCTGGACTCACAGTTGGGATGACCTACCCTAGATCCGTTCCCATCCCATCCCTCCATTTGCACTGGGGGTAGGGGGCGGTGTTTGACCTCCTGCAGACGGAATTTCCATGGGGGAGGCGGGCCTACCCTGTCATTTGCTCAGCTGTCTTCATCTCAGAGTCTTCATTTGCCGACCCATAAAGGAAATCACAGATGGTAATTACTACAATTAGTGGAAAGTCTAGAAAACCAAATCAGACTCTGGGATGCTGGTGTCCACCCTGCATATTCTGGCCCAGTGCTTCCCAGGCATTCTCAGCTTATGGATCTTGTCCTCCAAAGAAATCATCTACTAAAGTCCAAATCAGGCAGTCTTCGACCTACAAATGGGTTCGGTTCTGTGAAGCTTTTTGTGGGTCCATTTGTGCCAAGATCCCAAGACCCTGCCACGAGTGACAGATGCACGTCCTTGTAAATAAAGCCAAACTCTATCTGCCGAGTTGTCTTGGTCTCTTCCGTTCCCAAAGAAGCTTCATTCAAAGTTGTTTACACATTGACCTTCTTTTTATCATAAATGAGGCGTGAGTCACCTTCATAAATAAACCATGAGACCTAGAGGTTAAATGGTCCCATACAACGGTTCATGCCATCAGCTGATGCTGGGCAGGGCGGACCCGCCTTTGCTCTGGTGGGTAGCTTTGTTCATTTCTAGCAATTTCCATGTTTCTATGTTGAACTGCTTCTAAAACAAACAAGGGCAGATCAGAATGTTGTTGAGCCAGCCCTGATGGGCCCTTCTCATATTTTGTCCTTCAAAGTGGGCAGCTATGATGAACGTAATTTGAAAACCCTCTTACTGTTACTGTCTAATGTCTCCAAAACTCTAAGCAACGGGACTTCCCTGGTGGTGCAGTGGTTAAGAATCCGCCTGCCAATGCAGGGGACACGGGTTCGTGCCCTGGTCCAGGAAGATCCCCCATGCCGTGGAGCAACTAAGCCATTGTGCCACAACTACTGAGGCCATGTGGCACAACTACTGAAGCCCGTGCGCCTAGAGCCCGTGCTCTCCAACAAGAGAAGCCTCTGCAATGAAGAGAAGCCCACACACCGCAATGAAGAGAAGCCCACACACCGCAACGAAGTATAGTCCCTGCTCGCCACAACTAGAGAAAGCCCACGCACAGCAACGAAGACCCAACACAGCCAAAACTAAATAAAATAAAATAAAATAAATAAAAAACATCAACGGGCTTCCCTGGTGGCGCAGTGGTAGAGAGTCCGCCTGCCAATGCAGGGGACACGGGTTCGTGCCCCGGTCCGGGAAGATCCCACATGCCGCGGAGCGGCTGGGCCCATGAGCCATGGCTGCTGAGCCTGCGCGTCCGGAGCCTGTGCTCCACAACGGGAGAGGCCACAACAGCGAGAGCCCCGCGTACCGCAAAACAAACAAACAAAACATCAACAACAAAAAACTCCAAGCATTCACATGAGCTCTCACAGTTTTTCAACGGTTTTATTGAGGCATACCGTAAAATGAACTCGTTTTAAGCGTACTAGTCAACGATTTTTAGTAGATATACGGAGTTGTGCAACCAACTCCACCATCTAATTTTAGAACATTTCCATCACCCAAAAAAAGTCGCTTCCCTTTTCCATGCCCAGCTCCAGGCAATCACTAATCTGCTTAGTGATTTGCCTTTTCTGGACACCTTGAGTATTTTCTGGACACTCAAGCACTATGTGTCATTTTGTAGGTGGTTTCTTTCACTTCGGGTAATATTTTTGAGGTTTATCCACATTGTAACAAATACCCGTACTTCATTCCTTTATACTACCCACTCTCACAATTTTCTCCATATCCAAGTGCCACCTAGCCTATTCTTTAATTACTATTTTCTTTAAAATCACTGTTTTTAAAAAGCAGTATTGAAAGAAAACTAAACATTAGTACTAGGACTGGAAAACCAATACTGCTTACACTAATGGAAGGGAACTGTAAAATAAAATAAAATGTTGTTGTGGATTCTATCTCAATAAAAATCAATCAATCAATCAAACCTTATTTAATACTAGTGGGTTACCGACCTCTTGTGAGGTTCTAAACCTGAGACCTGGTTTCAATGTGTTAAAAGGAGAGATTAATGAGCGTCATTTGGACTTGATCTGTTTGTTTGTTTTTTTTTTTGTTTCCACCATGCACGGGCTTGAGGGATCTTAATTCCCCAACCAGGGATCGAACCTGTGCCCCCTACAGTGGAAGCGCAGTTTCCTAACCACTGGACTGCCAGGGTATTCCCTGGACTTGATTTAGATGGCAAGATGCTTGGACCCAATGCTCTAAATAGATGAAACTTCTAGGGTAGGATCTTGGGAGAGTTTCTCTATTTTGCATGTGGGAGGAATATAAGTGACTCGTGGCTGTAGGGTGGACTGTGGTGGGTTTTAAGATGTGTCCACAAATTTTTTGTAACTTACCATCAAGGGATGGAGTCTAATTCCTCTCTCTTCAGATATGGGCTGACCTCTAATGAAGAGAATGTAGCAGAAGTGATGCTGCATGGCCTGTAGCTAGGTCATAAAAGTGATGTAGCTTCCAGTCCATTTTCTCTCTTGGAATGTTCATCCTCATGATCAAGCCACCATGTTGGGAGGAAGCCCAAGTCATGAAGAGGCTACATGTAGGTGTTCTGGCTGCCCTCCCTAAGGTCTTGATCAACAGCCAGCACCTACCACCAGACGTGGGGGGGTGAATGAACCTTTAGATGATTCCTGCCGCAGCCTTTGAGCCACCACAACTGATGCCAGGAGCATTAGCAAGCTGTCTACCCCGAGCCCTGCCCAAACTACAGACTGGGGAACAAAATAAACGTTGTTTTAAGCCACACACAAAAAAATGAGACAAGCAGACACTTGCCCCTAATCTCTAAGGGAAGCTAAAACATCCCTGGAGAGGTAACACGATGGAGTGAAATGCGTAATAGAACTCTGGTCATAGAGAGCAATGTTGGTGGGAAGATGATTGGAGAAATTGGAGTGAGTGGATGCCGCCTACTGTAGGCAGGGCAGATGAACTAAAGTGTACACTATGGAGGGCAAATCTCAAATACTGGGGGCCACTTTTGTTTGTTTGCTTTGGCTAAATGGAGTGTTGGAGTTTCCCGTGTGGCTGAGTTCCTCCAGCAGGAGAAATGATAGCTGCTCCTCGGGACAGTGCCTCACTCTCCCTCACGCCTTACACACCTTTCCTCTAAATAGATGCTAAACAAGGTGGAAGAACACTGGTTTGAAGGGGTTGCTTTGTGCTCCCACATGTCTTAATCTGGCCTTCCTTTTCCATTGGTCTCCCCAAATTTTGAGAATATCCTAAGATACTCTTTCATTGTCCAAACAATCTAAGGCGAAGTGTACCGTAGGCAGTAAAAAAAAAAAGCCAAAAATATGTTAAAGATCTATTAGCACCAAACTGAGCATTTCTCATTGAAGTGTAAAAAAGATGGCAAAATCATTGAAAAGGGAAATTATCTTGTAAAAACCTATAGTGGAGTATAATCTGCAAAAATACTGAATCACTATGCTGTACACCCGAGACTAAGAGAGTATTGTAAATCAAGTATGCTTCCATTAAAAAAAGGAAAACTTTTGTTCTTTAAAGCTTAATTTGAAGAACAGTTGTTTTACAGTTACGCACAAGACCTTGGCATGGTACACAGTCATGAAACAGAACACCCTTCCTCCTCTTCCCATAACTGCCTCTGGACCCCCAAACCCTGGATAGTGCTGTAATTCAACTACAACACGTGATAAATAGGCTAACCTATTCATTCACTGAGGGAATGCCTTGGGACCTGAACACTGCTTTTTTTTTTTTTTTAATTTTTTTTTTTAAAGAGGGCTTGAGTTTTTTTTTTTAGCTCAGTTGTTTTTTTAAAAAATTAATTAATTTATTTATTTTTGGCTGTTTTGGGTCTTTGTTTCTGTGCGCGGGCTTTCTTTAGTTGCGGCGAGCGGGCGCCGCTCTTCATTGCGGTGCGCGGGCCTCTCACTGTCGCGGCCTCTCTTTTTGTGGAGCACAAGCTCCAGACGTGCAGGCTCAGTAGTTGTGGCTCACGGGCCCAGTTGCTCCGCGGCATGTGGGATCTTCCCAGACCAGGGCTCGAACCCGTGTCCCCTGCATCGGCAGGCAGACTCTCAATCACTGCACCACCAGGGAAGCCCCTGACCCCTGCTTTTTGACTTCCTTTGTGTTCTGAATTCTAAACACAATTAAAATCTTTCAGTGGCTCCTCGTGGTGCTCCGGGTAAAGTTTCATCTCCATCCGTATAGAGACATTTGGTGTTGTCTTAATGTGCCTTGGTATTTCACACCACGTAGGCTTTGCACATGCTGTTCCCTGTGTTAGAGACACACTTTTCCTTACACTTCCCAGCATAGAGCCTACTCCTCCTTGACACTTGCCTAAGCCTTGCCTCCTTCAGATTTACTAGGTTACCTAACCCTGTTCTGTGCATCCATAACTTGCTGTACTGTGAACATCCCGTGTTAATAATACTTTACTGGCCTTCCAGCTCCCTGAAGACCACAGTCCTCTCTTCTCTCCATCTCCAAGGTCTTGCCCAGTTGTCAATTTACCTTTGCTGCCTGAATGACCTTGAAAGGAACCTATTAAACACCAACTGTTTTTAAGTTGGAAGCAGTGGTAAACGTCACATCTTTGCTAAACTTCTCAGCTCGCGCCACCACTTGTATTTTAGTGGTGTTTGTTCGTTTTGTCTCAGCTTCCTTTTGAAATGGCCTCCCAACCTTGAAAACATGCCAAGCAAGGTGATTTTGCAAGCACACTCACAGCGTGCACACCTCAATTCATAGCTCAAAGTCTTCTCTCACCTCCTGTTTCTCTCTTCTCTCTAATTCATGGTTATCGGTAACAGAAATAGCAAGTATTCCATCCTAGGCTTTGTTCTCTCAAACAGGAGCATTCTTCGGGAAGTTTGCAGTGGTTCTGAGCAGAGAAGGCAAGAACGCACCGTGTTGATGGGGAGAGGCTCCCTGGCAGGGTAGAGAGAGCCTGGGTTTGGAATCTAAGGCCAAAACCCCAGTGGTCCACTGGATCCCACCCGCCCCAGCCGCTCTGGGAGAGTATTCCTGCAACTGCCCCATTTCTTTCCTTGCATCATAAAATTATCCCTCTGCTTTTCATTTCTATCAAAACACAAATGTGCTACAATATTTCCCAGCTTGAGAAAAATCATCCCTGGTTTGTCCAGAGACTGTCCCATCTGCTCTCCTTTACTGCAAACCTGTAAAAAGAATCATCTCCACTCAATGTTCTGCCCGTTCTCGCCTGCTTTCTTCCCCACCTCCCCACCAGGCTACTCCGCCCAAGGTCACCAGTGATATCTGATGTGCTAAACTGATGTGAATCCTCAGTTCTGACCGAACCCAATTTAGCAGTAGCATTTGATGCAATTAATTGCTCCCTCCTTGAAATTCCTTCTTCGCTTGGCCTCCATCTTGATTCTTGGGTAACTTCCTACACACTCACTACGCCTTCTCAGTTTTCCCTGGTTCTTATCCCCCTGTGCTCTAGGTCGAAGTGCTCCATGCTGTCCTCTAACTCATTCTCTTTTTTAAACTCCCACTCCCTAGTTGTTTCAATCATCCCATGGCATTTATTACTGTCTCTATGACAACGCGTCCCACATTTTTATCTCCAGCCTCATCCTCTTCCCATATGCATTTGCCCCTTAGTGTCTCCTCTTGGATGTCAAGCAAGCATCTTCAACTTAACGGATACAAACCTGAACTCTGGACTCCACCCTGCTCAAAATCTGCTTTGGCCAACATCTCCCCATCTCAGTCAGCGACAACTTCTAGTTCTTCAGACAAAAAATGTCAGAGGCATCCTCGACCCCTCCCTTTCTCTCACGACACACTGGCAGAACAGCAAGCAGGCCTTTGCTCATCACATGAGCAAAATAGGCCAGATCTCGGCTGCCACACACACCCAGCCAAGCCCTGGTGGGGCTGGCTGCACGCCACTGCCGCCGTCACCACCCAGCTTCTGGAACAGGGTTAGCGATGAGTGATGGAGGGGACAGAAATAACTCCCGGGGAAAAGGAGGTTGGCATTTCTGGGGCAGGGCTGCAAGGCTCTGGCAAGGAAAGCAGAAAGGAAACCTTGTTCTTCCTCTGGGTCAAGGCTGATGATAGCTATCTGTCCAGTTGCAAGAGTCACAGCCTAATGACGGATCAGAGTAATGCCGGATGACAGACGTGGCTTGAAGGCAGAGGGGGCACCAAGCTAGGTCAGGGGATGAGCACTGGACTTGGAGCCCTGAGCTCCAGCAGTGAGTTCTGACCTAGCCTTGGGTCTTGTGGGATGCTAAGTCACTTACTTGGGCCCCCAGTTCCGCCACTTGCTGTCAGGCTAGTTTCTTCCCCTCTGAGGGGCTCTTCCCTCGTCTATGAAATGAGCACACTTCGCAAGGCTTTTGGGCAGGTTAATGAAAATAGGGTCTTCCACACAGAGGCACGCAGTGTGGTTGGTTACTGGCACGTTGTAGGTATGCTTCCTTTTCAGAGTCTCCATCCCTTATCTATAACGTGGGGGGAACGTTGCATCTACTGTCCTAGAAGTTGCTATAAAGGTGTTTAAAAGGGCTTTATGAGGAGGATGTAAGATGTCACTTTATTACTCTTTTATCATCTTGAGTGTTCTAGGCTGCAGAGAAGAATCTGTTCATACAACAATTAGTATATGAACTTCACTCTCTTACTATTCAAGTCTGTTCTGTGTATTCTGTCTTGCCAACAAGACTGTACGCCCCACGGTGGGCAGGGACCACCTTTGCATTTGCTCATCCTTGTCATCCCAATGCTTGCCATTCAATAAACAGCTGGGAAAAGAAGGACTCTCTAGTGCCTTGAAGGTTTCTTTTTTTCTACCCCTTTTTACACATGTGGTTTCATGAGGAGTCTCCCACTTCCTGCCCCCGAGGAGTCCCCAGGTTAGGAAGAGAGACAGACTTACCCAGCACCTACTGGTGGAGGGTGTCTGTGCTTGTACCTGCACTTCTTTTAATGAAAGCCCCTAGACTTCTCTTTGGACAGCTCCTCATCCTCACTCTCAGACCACACGGTTGGGGGATGGAGAAGGACTCACCCAAGAACTAGCTAATCAGTATATTTTTGTTCCAGACGTGGTGATTAGTGTAGAGACAGTCACATGACCTGGGTCAGACCAATGGGACACAGCCTTGGGATTTCTGACTTCATCTGTTGAGTAAGTGAAGCTCTTTGCGCTGGGACTGTAAGCAGAGTAGAGAAAAGGGAAGAGAGACTCTGATGAACCCCTGATGACATCATTTCAGTCTCCACCTCCAGCTGTGTCTGAAGTCCCCAAACTGTTCAGTTACAGAAGCCAATGAGTTCAAATTCTCTTTCTTGGCTTTAACTGCTTTGAGTAAGGTTCCAATCACTTGCAACTGTAAGAAGGCAGTGGTGATGTCACTGCAGGTGGAAAAAAAAGTAATGTAAGAGTGAGTAATTGTGTCTGAGGGCACCAGTAAACACGTGTGACAATTACCCTTGAAAGGGCAAATGAAGTCTCAACCAGGCAACCTTACTCTAACCGTCTCTTGCTGCAACCTAGGTTCTATTCACTTTACATGTAGGGTGTAAACTCCCCATGTTCTGATTTGATATGTACACAATATTGAAGAAGGAAGGAAGAGAGGGTTGAAGAAATGACAGCCTTCGGGGAGCAATATCATTTTAAATGTAAAATTGCTGGATGTTGACAGCGGGAGTATGCAAATTATATACAAACTGTATGCATATTTAACTTGCAAATCCCTTGCGATCTTCCTACACTGTCTTCCACACACCTGGTTTGAGGCCCCAGGAGGAAATCCTGGTGGGAACTTTCAATCAACAAGTATTTATTTAATAAGCTCTTATTCTGCAACTCTGCAAGGTGTTCGGACTACAAGACTTGGCCTCTGCCCTCGAGGAGTTGGCAAATGAGCCGGGGAGAAGGGAGGAACCACAAGAGACAATTACTGCATAATAGAAGACAAGATGTAATTAAGTGCCGAATGCTGGGCTGTGGGCTGGAAGCAATTGTGTGAAGTTGCAAAGAGGCCAATTTCAGCTCAATGCAAGTGTGAACTTTCTGGTAGATGGACCTGTCACTCAAAGATAATGCAAAGCCTGCCTGAGAGAGACTTGAAATCATAGAAATAATAATACCAATCATAGAAATAGGAGTCATACCAACGGGGTTTGAATCCCGGCCCTGTCGACTAACCATATGACTTTGAGCAAATGCCTTTGTTTCTTCATCCGTAAAATGGGCCATCACAACAGCCACCTTGCAGAATCATGAGCATTAGGGATGCTGCAGGGAAGGCATGGGAGAAGCCCGGACCATAACAGAGGCAGTAGGATGTCAACAAGTAAGGGTCAGGTGGATCTGAGTTCAGACCCCTAGCTCTGCCATTTTTAAGCTGTGTGGCCTTGGGTGAGTCATTTAACCTCTCTGAACATCAATAAATAAATGAGTGATTATTATTATTGCTATTAGTATTGTTGTTGATGTGCTACCACCAATCTCATTAAGATGCCGAGAAGATTCTTGGGGCAGCCTCTGGTACAGGTCACTCAAAAAAAAATTATGTGTATGTGTATATGCACACACAAACACACATATCTGTACTTGTGCATGCATGTCTCAAATAATCAAGCCCCATCCTCTGTCTTCTTCTAGAAGCTTCCCAACAGCATGTGGGTGACCCCAAGTCTCTCTGATGACTGAACTATTTGAAAAATGAAACCAATCAGAAAACACACTTACAACTGCACCCCAGAATCACTTCTCCAGAACTCCAGGGATGCCCAAGCAGACACATTTCCTGATGTTTCCACCTTCCCTTTAAAAATCAGGCTGTGTTTTTCTTAGAAAAGTAACACACACAAATTGAGGAGTTTTGAGACATTTTGTAAAGGTATAAAAATGTCAGTTTAGATCACCCACAATTTCTCCATCCACCCACGAATAAACACCACTTCCCAGACTTATGTAGACAAAAGCACCACAGGAATCTCTGTGAGCTAAACAGCGCCCAAGGTATGACCACAAAATATGTTCTGAGAGTATATGAACTCGAGGGGAACTATCAAATCAGATGCTGAGTTAATATTCAAGAAGTACCTGGGGACTTCCCTGGTGGTGCAGTGGTTAAGAATCCGCCTGCCAATGCAGGGGACATGGGTTTGAGCCCTGGTCTGGGAAGATTCCACAAGCCACAGAGCAACTAAGCCCATGTGTCACAACTACTGAGCCCACATGCCACAACTACTGAAGCCCCCATGCGTAGAGCCTGTGCCCCACAACAAGAGAAGCCACCACAATGAGAAGCCCGCACTGCAACAAAGAGTAGCTCCTGGTCTCCGCAACTAGAGAAAAGCCCACGCACAGCAACGAAGACCCAATGCAGCCAAAAATAAATAAATAAATTTATTTTTAAAAAAAGAAGTACCTGGGAAACTGCAATGAGATACTGCTACCTTCCCACCAGAATGGCTAAAATGAAAAGACTGACAACATCAAGTGTTGTCAAGGACATGGAGGAACTGGAATTCACACAGTGGTGGGACTTTGGTACAATTTCTTTGGAAAACTGGAAATACCTGTTAACACTAAACACATGCTCATCCTGTGACCAAGTGATGTCAGTCCCATATACGTGGCTGTTATGGGCTAAATTGTGTCCCCCCAAATTCATATATTAAAGACCTCACTCCCAATACCTCAGGATGTGACTGTATTTGGAGACAGGGTTTTTGAAGAGGGATTTCAGGTTCAATGAGGTCATTAGGGTGGACTCTAATCCAACATAACTGGTGTTTTTATAAGAAGAGAAGATTAGGACAGAGACATATACAGAGGGAAGACCCTGTGAAGACACAGAGAGAAGAGGGTCATCTCTACAAACTCAGGAGAGAGACCTCAGGAGAAAACAACCCTGATAGCACCTTGATCTGGGACTTCCAGCCTCCAGAACTGTAAAAAGATAAATTTCTGTTGTTTAAGCCACCCAGTCTGTGTACTTTGTTATGGTAGCCCTAGAAGACTAATATTATGACCAAGGAAAAGGAGAATCCATGTTCACTAAGAGACTTACACAGTAATGTTCACAGTGGCTTTATTTCTCTTTTTAAATTTATTTTTTATTGAAGTATATTTGATTTACAAAGTTGTGTTAATTTCTGCTGTACGTCAAAGTGATTCAGCTATACATAAATATATTATACATTCTTTTTTTATATTCTTTTCCATTATGGTTTATCATAGGATATTGAGTATAGTTCCCCATACTATACAGTAGGACCTTGTTGCTTATCTATTCTCTATATAATACCTTACCTCTGCTAACTCCAACCTCCCACTCCATCCCTCCCCCAACCCCCTCACCATCGGCAACCACAAGTATGTTCTCTATGACCATGAGTCTGAGGCTTTATTTCTAATAACCCCAAACTGGAAAAAAAAAAAAACCCAAATGTCCGTTCATAAGAGAATGAATGGAGAAGAAAAATAAATTGTCATATGTTCATGTAATAAAAAAAGAACAAACTGCTGATTCATGCAATGACATGGATGAATCTCACGGGCAGTGTTGATTGAAAGAAGCCTAATACATACTCTCTGGTTCCACTAATATTAACTTTCAGGCAAAATTAATCCACAGTGATAGAGGTCAGACTGGTGTTACCTCTGGGAAGGCATTAACCAGGGAAGAGCATAAGGGAGCCAATTGGAAGCTGGGAATGTTTTCTATCTCAATCTGGATTTTGGCTACACATTGTATATTATGTAAAAATTCACCAAACGTAACGTTTCAGAGTTTCTGTTTGAGATGATGAAAAATTTTGGAAAAAGTAGTAATGATGGTTGTACAACACCACGATTGTAATTTCATGCCACTGACTTCTACAATTAAAAATGATAAAGATGGCAAATTCAGGATTTATATATTTTCCCACAATAAAAAATTTCCAAAAAATTAATCAAACTGTACGCTTAAGATGTGTGCCGTTCACTGTATCGTATGCCTCTACGTGTAAGTAGGAAAAAGAACCTGTCAAGGCGTATTTCACAATGCCTAGATGATACAGCGGTGAGGTGCACATTTCTTTTTTTTCTATTTTTCTTTAGGAAACCTCATCCTCAATGTCATGCTGTGACTTTTGTGACTTTGAACACAGGCAGGGAGGTCTGGTTGACTTCCTTCTTGATTCTCCTCCTCCAAGGATTCTTTATTTTATCTCATTTTTTTAAAGTTCAGCGAATCATCTTCCCTGATGGTCTGGGTGAAAATCTGGCAGCCTTGTGTGAACGAGGGTATCGTTGGACTCAAGGAAAATCTGAAAATCTGTTGTACATACGAATCCTCTCCCTCCAACACATAACCCCTCCCCTCAAATGCATTTTTGGTTGGCTGGCTGGAAATGTTTATAAAAAGGGCATAATTAACGTGACAGGTGCCTTTGCTCCATGAAAATAATAACAGCAGAGAAAACAGGCATATAATTACTTGGGCTTTTTTGGTGCTCCAGTGTTACCACTGCTGATATTAAGTGAAAAACATGACATCGAATTGTACTCTGAGTGTGAGGGGGTGATTCACTTTCAGCTGGTGGAGATGTGGGCTTTTGGGGGGATGTGGAAAGTGGACTTGAATTTTTTTTAAAATAGAAAAAATAATTAACCCCTTCATGACACAGGGGTGCGTGGTTGGATCCTTTGTGTCTTCCCTTGCAAGGATCTTCCCAGGACCACCCCTTGTGGGTCCCACCCCCTCTCACTTGGATAAGTGATGCCTTATATTCTTTCTTATAAACTCCCACTGTCACACCAGCTTCTTTCTGTCTCTTGTCTCTTCCTGCTCATCAGATAAAGTAGGGAAGAGAAACTGAGCCCAAATATCTCACTCATCCCCTACAAAGACAGAAAGCAATGGAAGGAAGGGTCTTCCACAGCCCTGTGATGCCAAGTCCAGGTATATTTCTCCATGGGCTGCCAAGTGCACAGGGATCTGAGCACTTGCTGACCCTTCTGTCCGTGAAATTCTGCCTGTACCAAAAGGTGCGGCTGGTCTTGCCTGAGCTCTTTGGCTCAAATCCACAGAGCACATATTTCAAGTCAGGTCATCTGCATCATTTAGGCATGTTCTGACCTGCAAGTGACACACTGTGGCTTACACAGACAAAGGTCTATTTTTCTCATGTAACAGGAAGTCCAGCGGTGAAGCAGCAGCTGCTCTTCATTCGTGGCTTGATTATGCCAAGGCTGGGGTCTCAGCGACTCTCTACGTCTTTCTTTCATGATTGTTATCTCGCATTCTCAAGTGGCTGCTGGGGGTCCAGGCACCTTGTGCGTATTCAAGGCTGAAAAAAGTGGAGAAAGAGGTAGAGCTGGACTTCATCTTGTCTTCCTTTATCAGGAAAGCAATTCTCAACCCAAAAAGGCTGGGAAATGAGTACTGAGGTTTTCCAGGCTCCGTAGCAGGAAGAAGCAAGGCAGTGGATGGGAATAGGTAGGGAGGAGCCAGCCAGCCAGCTACCCTTGGCGCCATCTTTGCCACATGCTCCAAATGCAGTGAAAGCCCAGGCATCCACGTGGATGGAGGACCATGAAGCCTGGATTTCTTTTTTTTTTTTTAACTGAAGTATAATTGATTTACAGTGTTGTGTTAGTTCAGGTGTACAGCAAAGTGGTCAGTTACATATATATATATATATATATATATATATATATGTTTTATATATGTATTATTTCCCAGATTCTTTTCCCTTATAAGTTATTACAATCTTGGAGTTCTTGAGTTTCAGAGCATCAGGGGTTCTAAGAAAGTTGAAGATGTATGTCTCTATTCTCATCTTCTTCTTGTGTCCATTTGAGTTCTCTGAGAAGCAGATGTCCAGATGAAATTAGAAGTGCAAGAGATTTATTGAGGGGGGATGCCTGTGAGGCATAAAGGGAAAAGGGCAGGAGTAGGTGTGGAGAGTCTTCAGACCATGGTGCGGATCTGACCCCTGTGAGAAGAGAGAGGGAAGGAAGGAGGGGTGGGAAGGAGATCCTCCGCCTGTAGAAGGAACCAACCTTGCTGACACCTTGATTTCACCCTTCTGGCCTCCTGAACTGTGAGAGATCACATTTCTGTTGTGTTAAACCACCCAGTTCGTTGTAATTTGTTACAGCAACCCTGGGAAACTGACACACACCCCCGGTGCACGCCAGGCCTGTTCTGAGCCCCTCCATTTCTTGCTTTGTAACATGCAAGGTCTTCAACTCAGATGTGTCTGAGATCCTCCCATTCTTGCAAGCTGAGCCTCCAGGTCAAAGCGGATCTCTAATATTTATTAGAGGGACCTCCTGGTCTCAGGAACCCAAGTGTTCATGTTGAGCTAAGCTTTGGGTTGAGAACCTGGGCTTTGGGGTCAGGTGATCTGAATGTGAATTCCGTCTCCAGCTGCTTGGTGACCTTGGGCATCAACACAACCTTTAGCTTTTCTTACCTATAAAATGATAAGAGTTCTTCCTTAAAGAGCTCTGAGAAGGATCCAGGCAAGAACCTGCTTCACTGTATAGAGCCAGCATGTGGGTGATTTTGTCATTATTGTCACTATTATTTAAAAAATGATCATGACAATGATAGTGGTATTGTTCCAGAGACCTCCTGTCTTCTTTAAATGTTCCTTGTTCTGTTCTCTTTCAATTCCTTCTTCTTTTTTCTAAAAAGCCCATGATTGACTCCAGAATTCTCGACTGGCAAATTAAGTACAGGTTTAGGGGATCAGAAAAACGGGGACCCAGAGAGACAGAGAGCAAAAGAGAATGAATTAGAAAATCTTAAAGGAGAGAGTGAGAGCAAGCAAACAAGAGGTATGATTGATTTGAGCATCTGAATGTGTGTAATTTGGAAAAATAAAATTGTACATTGTAGCCTACTGTTAAATTGCATATGGCGGCCGTGTGCGGTTTTCAGGGCGTTGGGCCTCTGCATGTCCTACCTTATTGACTGTGCCTCTTCCTCTAACCCAAAATGCCCCAATGCACCTCCACCCAAAGGAAGACTAGCATGTGAAATGGCCCTGTCGTGGAAGGAAATACGCAAAATCAAGTTGAAAAAAGCAGGCCAGTGTGGCTTGACTAAAGAGGAAAGAGAATGTTTCTCCTTCTCACTATGAGCCCTGGGAAGGATTTCATCTTTATCCTGAGACCAGTGGAAGCCACTGGAAGGTTTTGAGCAGCAACAAGATGCGATGGGGCATTCTTAAGGATTCTCAGAGCGATTGGCAGCTGTATGGAGAAAAGACTGGAAGAAGCAAGCATGGGCTCAGGGGACCAGTTACAGCATCCCAGATGAGAGACAGTGATGAGACCCACTACTGACACTTTTGTGACTTCAAAAAAAAAGAAAGCCCAGACCTTCTCTCCCTCCTGCCCCACAAACAGGCTGCAGCGTGCATGGCCTCTGCTCAGAACAAAGTCCGCAGCTGTCTCTCTGCACAGGAACCAGCCGCAGACAAGCAAAGGACGGTAAATGTCAGAATCGGGCAATTTGCAAAGACGTTAAATCCCCAGGCTCAGAACTAGCTGCGGCTCCAATATGCGAGAAGACAGGAGCATATTTTCTTTAACCCGGAGGAGACACGAAATGTAAGGGCAAATCCCAGTACACGTATTTGGCAACTAAGATCAGTTACTTATAAGGAGGAGGAGAGAAGCCGTCAAGATTGAGGGGCAGTTCTGGGCTTAGTACGAGTGTCACCTCATTTTATCCTCTCAGCGGCCCTGCAAGGAAGCTTTTATTCTCCCCAGTTCATAGGTGAGTTAACTGAGGCCCAAGCGCCTGAATGCCTTAACCAAGTGGAGAAGTTATGGCCATAACTGCCTTGTCATCGATTTCTGAGTCTCTGATTTCTAACCTTAGCCCCAGTGCTGGATAAATCCTTTCCCCAAGGTTGCATTGACCTCCAGGGAAGAGCCCCATCCCGTGATCAATGCACAGGCCTCTGTGATTCCAAAGAGGATTAAGTATTAGCATCTAGTTCACGCCCACCACATGCAAGTCCCTAAGCTACGCATCATCTCGTTTAATCCACACCAAGACGCTCTGATGGGGGCACGGGGGTTATCGCTCCCATTTAACAGATGAAGAAATGGTTCAGAGAGGTCAAGTTACAGGTGAACAAGGCTGCTAAGTATGGATTTGATCCAGTGCTGTCTTATTCTGCCCGGGCAGAGATCAGCCATCATGCGCAGGTAACGTGATTGGGGATCTCACACTGCTCGTTTATAATTTGCACATCAATACTGAAGAGTGGCATGACAATTAAGTGACAGATGGATAAAGGAAATGTGGGGCGAGGGAAGGGGGGAGGGGCAAGATATGGGTGGGGGGTTAAGAGGTTCAACTACAATGTGTAAAATAAATAAGCTACAAGGATATGTTGTACAATGCAGGGAATATAGTCAATATTTTATAATAACTGTAAATGGAATATAATTCTTTAAAAATTGTAAAACACTACGTTGTATACTTGCAACTTATATAATATCGTACATCAAGTATACCTGAATTAAAAATTGAACACACCCTTAAAAAAAAGAGAAAATGTGGTGTATGTATTACACACACACACACAGTGTGTGTGTGTGTATATATATATATATAAAGTTGAATATTATTATTGAATATTATTCAGCTTGAAAAAAGAAGGAAATTCTGACATTTGCAGCAACATGAATGAACCTGGAGGACATTATGCTCAGTGAAATAAGCCAGACACAGAAAGACAAATACTGCATGATCCCACTTATATGAGGAATCTAGTCACTCATAGAAGCAGAGAGTAGAATGCTGAGGGGCTAGGGAGGAGGAAATGAGAAGTATGAGTCAAAAAGTCCAAAGTTTCAGTTACGTAACGCGAATAAGTCCTAGAGATCTCCAGGACAGCATCGTGCCTGGAGTTAACAATACTGTACTGTATAGTTGAAAATTTGCTAAGAGGATAGATCTTATGTTAAATGTTCTTACCGCAAAATAATAGTGATAATTAATTGAGTGAGAGGAATGTTTTGGAAATGATGGTTACGCTTATGGTATAGATTGTGGTGATGGTTTCATGGGTGTGTATCTCCAAACTCATCAAGTTGTATGCATAAAACACGCACAGCTTTTTGGTTTTGTTTTTTATAAAATTTATTTTATTGAAGTATAGTTGATTTACAATGTGTTAATTTCTGCTGTACAGCAAAATGATTCAGTTATATATAGTCATACATTCTCTTTCATATTCTTTTCCATTATGGTTTATCACAGGATATTGAATGTAGTTCCCTGTGCTATACAGTATGACCTTGTTTTTTATCCAGTCTATATATAATAGTTTGCATCTGCTGATCCCAAACTCCCAATCAATCCCTCCCCCATGGCAACCACAAGTCTGTTCTCTATGTCTGTAAGTCTGTTTCTGTTACATAGATAAGTTCATTTGTATCATAGTTTAAATTCCACATATAAGTGACATCGTACGGTATTTGTCTTTCTCTTTCTGACTTACTTCGTTTAGAATGATAATCTCTAGTCCATCCATGTTGCTGCAAATGGCATTATTTCATTCTTTTTTATGGCTGAATAGTATTCCATTGTATATATCTAGAGACCACATCTTCTTTATCCATTCATCTGTCAGTGGACGTTGTTTTCATGTCTTGGCTATTGTGAATAGTATGCACAGATTTTTGTATGTCAATCATACTTCAATCGAGTGCTTTGAAAAAATGAAATCAGATGATGAGGACATAAAGTTTCTCCTCATTAAAAGCCCCCTATGAAAGGGGAAAGGAAGGGAAAATGTTGAGATGATACCTACTATGTATCAATACCAGCATAGCAGCATAGCAGCTACAAGGGCAGATCTGACTCAGAGAGCCCTGGATCCACCTCCTGGCTCTGCCACTTGCTGGCTGGGTAGCCTGGGGGAGAGGGGTCACCCACCCACTTTTAGCCTTAGCATCTTCACCTACTCAATGTTCATGACCACAGTACTACCACACCAGGGTGTCCTCAGGGTGGAATGCAAGATGCTTCCAAGTGCCTGATGCCTGATAAGTGGCAACAAACATTAGTTATTCAGATAGTCATACCACGTGACCTCCCTGAGATGATAAAATTGCCTGTTTCCTGAAGCACCATCAAGACTACTTCCAAATCTAGTTTTTTCGGAGATGAGGTAATGAGTGTGCAGAGAGGAATTCCATTAGACAGAAAAATCCAGGAACTGGCCTAAATGAATATTCCTCCCTAATGTCATTTTTGACTTTTTCTACTTCAACTTAGAAGTGATACAATATGTGGAGGTTTCATCTGAGTCAAATGGACAGCAACCGCCCCCATCATTTTACCTCTGATTCCAGCCTTTGAAGGCTCAGATTTATTCTGGAAGCGGTTTTCCCTGATAAGATGATGATCAGTGCCTAGACTGTACGCAAATAGTATTGGGGCTTGAATGGCCATGGAAAGAGGGTAGCTGGGATCATGTTTGTTTGTGGTACAGAGAGTTGGTTGGATGAATTCTGGTCAAGGAGTGTAGTGAGTAAGGCCCAGGGAATTAGCACAGATTCCTTCTGTTCTCATATGGACCCCCCCCCCAACACCCCTCTCCCCGGGGTTAGCACTTACACTTAGGCTGTGAGAACCCTGAGCTTGTATTCATCACTTTGATACGGGATATATTTCTCCTATTCTGGTTCTGCTTTACTTGTCCATTATAATCACCATCATCTGGGCGAAAAAGCAAATGACAGAACATCCTGTATCCTATAATCCCGCTCCTGTAAAGTATAGAGGTGTGTGTTTCTTTAAGCACTAGAAAGATGGCTGGAAGTATGCTCTTTAAAATATTGAAAGTGGTTAATAAGTTATTTAGGACTGCTGGGAATTTCGGTGAGTTTTTTTGTCTTTTTATCCTTTCTGTTATTATTTGAAGTTTCTAATATTACCACGAATTTTCTGTGTAATAAAAAAGAAATAAATAAAGCTATTTTCACTTAGAGCAGTGTTGAATTCTGGCCATAAGGCCAGTTTGAAATATTTGTTGCATTATCTGGAGGAAACTGACAGCCGCGGGGAAGGTTCCTGGCGTCTTATCCAGGAACCTTGATTCAGAACCCCTGAATCCAAACCCTAGCATTAATAGCTGTGTGGCCTTCGGAAGTTTTCTTATCCTCTCTGAATCTGAGCTGAATCATCTTTTATATGGGGTTAATAATAGTACCTGTCTCACAGAATGGTTGCATAGTTTAAAATGAGTTAATATATGTAAAATGCAACTGACACAAAGCCAGTTTGGTATTAGCTATGACGATCTTTCCATGAACTACATTAGGAGCTGCCAGAATCAGACTCAGGATTTAGTAAATTATGATAACAAGAGATTACCTTTCAATGGCCCATAACTTGAGGAGCTACGCACAACCTCGTATTTGTGAGAAGCCGGAGCAATGTCAGTTTTCCCCCATTTTCTCAGAAAGAGTCACCTAAGAAAGTCCTACAGACTTCTTCGAAGATTACAAAAGCTGTTCAGATTCTGAAGCTAGGTGAAGAAGAAAAAACTCACAGAAAATATGGAAGGTAACAAGGTTGGGACAGAAATGTGGTTTTTCATTAGAGCTGCAGCAGGAATTAATCAGCTTGACACCAAGTGGCAATGTTCTTCCCCAAAAGACAGTAGTTTAGCGCAGCCCTAGACAAGGGAGCTGATAAGACCAAATATGTGTTCGTGTGTGCAGGCACATGTGCGTGCACACACACACACACACACCACACTCACTCCTCCTCAGCTCAAGTCTAATGAATTAGCCCAAATGAACTTCCAGAAATAATTGGACCACCTCTGGTTGGCATGAGTCTACCTAAAAAAACAAAAAAACCTGGAAAATATTGGCATGAGAATCAGGCTTCTGGGTAGCAGGCAGATCTGCAAGACATAAAGTGAAAGGACGTAAGAAATGCGACCCCCAGGCAGGTACACCTGGAATACCTTCCCCAGTCTTCAGCCAACTTCGAGAAAGCTAGTTTTGAAATCCAGAAGACCTGGGTATAAAGCTTGGCACCGCCCCTTCCAGCTCTGTGACCTTGGGCAGACTCACTGAGCCTAAGATCCCTAATTTGTGAAACAGGCTTCTCTACGAGTAATAAGAATGTGATGATCGAACAGATGTCGCTTCTTAGTACAATGGCCCACACCCAGTAGCTGAACAGTCCACATTCGTTAACAATTATTTATCTGTCATGGCTTGTTCTATTCCATCTGTGTCTTACTCCTTGTATTTGCTCCACGAAGCTGAATTCATCTTCCTCTTGCGGATGCCTCTGCTTCTCCATCCCAGTCCAGTCCTTAAGACAGCCTCAGATGATGGTTTTACCTGGATAAGACCCCAGGAACCTTCCCCGCGGCTGTCAGTTTCCTCCAGATAATGCAACAAATATTTCAAACTGGCCTTATGGCCAGAACTCAACACTGTTCTAATGTCTGAAATGCTCAATTGAACTGAGCATCATTCTCCTAGGAGACCAAGAATTCACATTCTTACTGCAAATGCATTTATTGGCTATCTTTGCTACAATGCAGTAAGGATAAAGAAAACTGCAGATAATAGAGGTGGATGCATCCGTTTCCTGTGGCTGTTGTAGCAAATTACCACAAACTTGGTGGACAGAAGTCCAAAATCACTATCACTGGGCTGAACTCAGGATGTTGCTCCCTCCAGAGGCTCTAGGAGAGATCCTTCCTTGCCTCTTCCAGCTTCTGGTGGTTGCTGGCATTCCTCGGCTTGTGGCTGCATCACTCCGGTCTTCAAGGTCAGCATCTTTCAACCTCTCTCTGCCTCCTTGGTCACATTGCCTCCTCCTCTCCTGTGTGTCTGTGTTCTCTCCTTTTGCCGCTGTCCTACAAGGACACTTATGATTGCATTTAGGACCCACCAGAATAATTCAGGATAACCTCCTTAATCATAAAATCCATAGCTTAACCACATCTGCAAAGACCTTTTTCCCAAATAAAGTACATAAACGGGTTCCAGGGATTAGGACCTGTTATCTTTAGGGGCCGTTATTCAGCCCACTACAGTGGGTTACATGAGACACCAGATGAGATGGGAATTAGCATCTGTTATGCACCTACTATATGCTGGATGCTTTCCTCAAAACAGCCTGCTGTGCTAAATATAATTCCCGCCCTATTGATGGTGTTGGCTTTCAAAAAGCAATAAAACAAACTTAGAATAGTAGCAGCATTTGTTTTTTTCATTTCACATTAAATGGTAATTAATCAGCCTGACACGGAGCACGCACTGTTTTTCCTGCTTGCATCACCTGTCCCCACCATCCTGAAACTGGCTAATAACTTTCTTGCCTTTCAAAGTGCAGTTCAATCCAGTCTCCAGGGGGCCCTTCCCTGTACCCCAGGCTGGGTGGTGACCCTTCTTTGGGGCCCCTGATACCTGGTTTGTCTGTTCTCTCTGTTCAATGACTCATTTTCTGTCCAGGAGACTGGCTCCTCTGAGGGAGGGGCTCATGCAACTTACACAGACAACACAGTAAACATTTGTAGAATTATAAAGTGACAAGACAGGGGCTCAGAAAAGTTTATATTATTTGTTTGAGATCATACAGCCAGAGTTTTTCTTCTTATAACAAATGAATCTATTTCCCTTTTATAAAGTTAAAATGTGCAGATAAAAATCTCCCACCTCCAAACAATGTTAAGAACATCAGAACTTCCAGACCTTTTTTTATTTCACATGCTCATAAATATGTCCATAAAATATACGGTATCCTCTGTGATTTTTTTTACATAAATGGTATCACGCTGAATTTATTCTTAGGCAACTCACATTTTTACTCAACAATATGTCTTTGAGATTTACCTCTTCAGCTGATGTAAATTCATTCCTTTTGATGATCATGTTTCATTCCATCATATAAATATACCATATTCTATTTATTCTTTCTATTGATGAACTTTCAGGTAGATTCCAATTTTTTTTATTACCAAGAGCAGTTTTGCAGTGAAGATTCCTGTGCACATCCTTAGTTTCATATAGACAAGCGCTTCTCCAGAGCAGATACTTACAAGCACCACTGGGGTTTGAACCCAAGTCTTCCTGCATTGAACCTCAAGCTTCTGCTTGTGGTTCTAGCAAAAGATCACAGTTGAGGGGAAGATGGATTACCTGGAATCCTGAGAATAGAGATTCTAACAGCATCATTAAAGGGAGAACCAATTTCAGCACATACATCATCTCAGAACCGGTCCTGCACCCTGCCTTCGCCCATCTAGCTGTATGACATTGGATAAGTCCCCTCTTGGGACCTGTTGGCCCCTAAGGAAGATGTAGAACAAGGTGATCACTAGGATCATCCCCCCTAATATTGGGGGATACTCAGGAAGCCCCCCAACTTTGTTACTATGCTTCTAGCATGACCTCATGACCAAGCCCCATCATTTTTCTTTACTTCCCATGTACATTCTACAGAAGGCCCCTCCTCCCCATTGCTGTTGCCTGGGTCACCCCAGCCTGGTCCTCATCTTTTCTTGCCTGGACCACAGCAATAGTTTCCTCATTCCTCTTTCTCTTTCTGCTCAAATCCTCCTCCCAGATCCTTCTGATCAATCCCTTTGAGCAATTTCAAAATTCGTGCCTGATCTGTTCACTCCTCCTTTGCTTAAAATAGGCAATGGCTGCCCACGGCTCTTTAGACAAAGCCTTGGAATCCTTGACATGCTCTGTGAAGCCCTCTGGGATTTGACCCCGACAGCTCTCCAGTTTCAACTCACACCTCCCTTTGCCCCTGCCACATGTGCCTTCTTTGGTTTCGTGTGCCATGCTCCTCCTGCCACAGGGCCTTTGCACAAGCTGTTCTCTTTGGCTGGAGTGCCCATTACCCTTCCCCTTGAACTAGCTAACTCCTACTCACCTTTTTCATATCATTTCAGGGTCACCTCCACACAGAAGCTTTCACAGAGTCTCAATCAAATTCCCCATTTTCTTAACACCCACATCTTTTTTTTTTTCATAACTCCTTTCAACAAATTGGAATCCTGTTTATCTGTGGCATTACTTTGATGAATGTCTGAATCCCCTTAGACTGTATGCTCCATGAGGGCAGGAAAAATGTCTTTTCCCCTACTTTATCCACAGTGCTTTGCAATAGTGGATGCTAAAGAAACCATGGCTGCAGGAAGGAATAAAAAGGAGGGTGAATATAGCTGGTGCCCTCACATCTGCTCCCACGTGGCAGTAACAGGGGCTGGGGACAGATTGGATCTTCTCAGACCCTTGGTGGTTTTATTAAAAGAGGAAGATGAGAAAGCCAAAGAAGGGGAATATCTTTACCATGTCCATTAAAAGAAGTGTTAGATTGATAATAATTTAACCCATTTAACCTCTCTGAGCCTCCATTTTCGCATCTGCAAAATAGGGGAACAGTTGTTCCCACCTCATAGGGCTGTTGTAACGAGTAAATAAGATGCTTGCATGTCAGAATACTTAGCACGTTGACTGACATATAGAAAGTTACTTCCCATTGATTCTCATAGGAGCGGCTCCGTGAATGAAAGCTGATGTGAGGAACGCTTTGCTGAGCCGAGATTTGTGGATTCGGGACTTTAAATTCACGGTATCCTTTGATCCTCACATCAGCCTATTAATTTGTCAACTTGCTCCCAAATCTGAAAACTCCCCGATGGCCCAAGGCTTGAATCTGCCACACCTGACCCCACGCTACTCAGACTGGGGTCCTCAGACTTCCAGCATCAACATCCCCTGGAAGTCTGTTGGAGACGCAGCATCTCAGGCCCCGCCCAGACCTCCCGAAGCAGAATCTGCATTTTGTACGAGATCCCCAGGAGTTTCAAATTCTCGTCAGCGTGTGGGGAGCACTGAGGTCGGGCCCAAGTCACTTACGTGACTGGCCTGAGGTCACACAGCCAGTGAGGAAACAAGGTGAGGTCTGAACCCAGAGTCTGGGAGCCTGACCACTCTACCATGTGTCGTTGGGAGAACACACAATAATTGATGGAACTTTCTCACGCATTTCCTTACCTGATCTTCGCAGTAACCCTAGGAGGTAGGCAGGGAGCCCTGTTTTACAGAAGACCAAGTGGTGCTCAGATAACAAGTCACCCGTTACCAAGAGGCAGGCTTTTGAGTGAAGACACAGTCCAAGATGGCATTTTCCCTTCCTGTTTTATCAAGCAAAGGAGTAGTTCCATGCTCAGAAGGGCATTTTTAAAGTGTTGGCATATCTGCTTTCTCTGCTTAGTCTCATAGTGTTCCCATGAGATGGGCTGGAAGAGGTATCTCAGCTTAATGATGAGGAAACGGAGGCCCAAAGGGCTAAGTGACTTGACTAAAATCGTGCAATAAGTGACAAAAAGCTGGGGAAACAGTAATAATAACAACAACAACAATAATAATAGTGATTCCCTATTACCAATAATATTGTAAGCCAGGCGTTTTGCTAGCCTTGTCTAAGTTTCTCATCAACCCCAGGATTGGGTATTGTTTTTGTGACAATTGTAGAATTGAGTTAACTGAGTCTCAGGGCATTAAAGGTTTAGGGAGAACCATGCTCCGAGCCCAGGTCCCAAGATAGCAACAGGCTGGGATGACCGATGTGGCAGCCCCGAAAGCCAGCTCGGTCTGTCACTTCCCAAATAGAAACATGCCTTTAATTATATCCCTTAGCACAGGGAGGGGCCTGGCGACAGATGATCCCAGGCTGCACACGGCAAGTCTTTTGAAGCAGCACGTCAGTGCCCCGGAGCCCTTCATCCCATTTGTCACCTGCTTGGCGGCTGGTCCTCCGTGATTGAGCTGGAGCAGCTGACATCATGCATTTAGACAAATTGCCAGGTTTCCATGTTTTGATTTTTAAGCTCATTGATGTCTAAAAGAAAAGCAAGAAAACCTAATCTCTCGGGATCAGAGTTTGACACTGTTGGGCTGAGGAGAGAGAAAATTCAGTTTTGTTGTGCACCAGCTATTGGGTATCATCTTGTAGCTATAATAGCACTGTGATCTTCTGGAGATAACGTTTCATCAACTTGCACAGTGAGACAAACAGACATCAAGTGACCAGCACCCCGCCTGGCACAACCCATGAGCTCAAAAAATGAAAATCCATGTCCGTAACGTTGTTTTGAGCAACGATGTAAATCTTCAAAATAAGTCTTTATTTCCCAGCAGTAGCCCAGCCTTAGCACAGTGCCTGGCACATAATAGGTGCTCAGTAAACACTTGTGGAATGAATGAATGAATGAATGAAACAAAGCAATGGGGATGATTATTTGCATTGGTAGTGAGTTCTGTTTTTAACTACCCAGCACCTGAAGCTCCTTCCTTCACCTAGAACATTTTCCCACCTTTTGAGGCAGAGCCCACCTCCCACTTCAGAAGATAAAAATGCCAAATACCCACTTCTACGGGTCTCAGTGGCCGCCAAGCTCTGCCAGTCTGTTGCACCAACTCCAAAGTGGAGCTGGAGCTGGAGGCATCAAGAAACTGAGGACAAGTGAAATCCATTTTGCAAACGGATGATGGCTGTGGTGGTGGCTTCCTTCAATTTCCCAGGCTAACAGCACACCCAATGTCCAGGGCCGGTGCTGAGGACCATGAAGGCTCTTAGTGATGTTGGGAGTGATGACGACTAGTTCTGCTGGGACGTTTGGGCAGCTGAAGCTGCTTCATGGTTCTGAAAATGACTCACTGGTCCTCTGGTGGTGAACTTCCTTATGACACCCAGGCTTAGCTTCTGTTAATTGCTACCAAAGTCCCCGACCACTCATTCCATCACTTATAGATGAAAGAAACGATGCTGACGGGGTGAAGTGACTTGCCCAAGGTCACACAACTGCTAAATGACAGAGCCCGTTTACAAACTCAGGTCTAGAAATTCTAAAGCTCAGGCCCTCTGAATTTCACTGAACTTCTGGAAAGAAATATGTTCCAATTAAACAACTTGGCTGCTGAGAATGTAAGGTCTGGTTGCAGGAGTCAAGAGTCTTTTCCCTGATTGGCGCACGTATACGCCATGTAGTCATGCGGACAAGTGGGCGTGGGTGGGTCCGTCATGCAAACCCATGTGGACACTCTGTACAGAAGACAGCCTGGCCATCTGGACTTTGGAGTTCTGGTTAAAAGGAGAAATCCATTTGTCCAGAATTCATCAAAAGAATCCCTCTAACTCAGGCAGAATGGACTCAATTTTTAATTGGGTTCAAGTCAGATAATTACTCATCTGCCCATAAAACTCATTTTAATTTATTAAATGGAGCTTCCAAAATAGCATTGCTCTGGAGTGTGGCCAACTGCATGGGCAATTTGTCTAAAGGAAAGTGTTTGGGGCTGAAACCTGAATCCTTTCTTGCCCAGCAGCTGAAGGACTTGGACAAGTGACTCAACCTCTCTGAACTATAGTTTCCTTATGTTTCTATGGGTACGATATTTTTACCTGCCCTGTGGCAGTGTTGAGGATAAATGAGAAGTCTATGTCAACTCTGGCTTGGCACAGAGAAGGTGCTCGAAAAATGATACAAGGATATAAGAAGGATTCCCGGGCTTCCCTGCTGGCGCAGTGGTTGGGAGTCTGCCTGCCGATGCAGGGGACACGGGTTCGTGCCCCAGTCTGGGAAGATCCCACATGCTGCAGAGCGGCTGGGCCCGTGAGCCATGGCCGCTGAGCCTGCGCGTTCGGAGCCTGTGCTCCGCGACGGGAGAGGCTGCAACAGTGAGAGGCCCGCGTACCGCAAAAAAAAAAAAAAAAAAAAGAAGGATTCTCTTACAATAAATCAACAGAAGTCAAATTACTGAGTAAAACAGCATGGAACAGTCTTAAGAATTCTTGATTTGTGTCCCAACTTTTTTTCCTAAAAGGTAACACCAATTTTCACAGCCATTGGCAATTTATAAAAGCACCTGTTTTATAAGGGATTTCAACCAGATCCTTTCCAGTTGGCACAGGTTGCTGAAGGATGGCATGTCAGAAACCAAAACTGAAGATCACGTTTCAAGTAAACTTGGGTGATTCATGAACTGATAAAGGATTCACACAGGTCACGTTCAACCGAAGTGCAGGGCACAGGGCAATTGTCAAAACCCCCTGCCTTTAATGGTGGGTGCAGAGTGCTGTCGAGCTTCTGCGGTTGGATCGGTAACTCTTAAATTTGCAAAGGACCTTTTAGGCTTGATCCGACTTGCGCTCAGGGCAGGAATGACTGAAGCCAAGGTCTGTGTGCAGAGGGGAAGGGAAGCCAAGAATTCAAAAGACGGAGCATCATTACGGAGGAACATGGCAGGTGATGGCGTTGCCTTTGTTGGAATTCCCAGAGCAAAAGGCTTTAGAAGAGCAAGAACAGTAGAAGCACATGGGATGAATCCTGCAGCCACCAAAATCCTTTTTCTTCTAGAATGGAGAGGACCACCACTTACCTGTCCATGAAAAGTTGGAAACACGGATTGATTTACAACAGAAACCCCTGGCCATTTGTTGACTGACAAAGCTCATTGCACTTTATCTTGTGATCTGGGTCATGAACGAAAGGATTTTTGAAAACTTTGGAGCCAGACAGACCTGTGTTCAAAGCCTGGCTCCATCACTAAGACCTGTGTGTCCCGGCTGTCCTGCCTTGGGTTTCTTGTTCGCATTCATCACCCAACCCGCTTTGATTGTTCTCATTGTGCCTGTGGGCATTTGAGCACATAGGGGGCGCTCTGAGAGCCAGCATCAGCCTCCTTCCTGTCCTCTGCCTAATCTGCTAATTGGGAGAAAACCATTATAGGTGCCCCGGCTCTCAGCTTGCCGCACAAGTGAGAGCAGTGTCCCAATTCTGCTGTTCCCGGTGACTGCACGTGTGCTGTCAGAGGACCTATTGAACCTGCTGGTCAATCCATGTTTTGGAGATCTGAAGAGCATACACCTGCATTGCACTTGATCCAGGTGAATAGAGATGTGTGCAGTACAGATGTGGGCCACCTGTTCATCCCGTCAAGCGCAAAAATACTGACCTAACGTAATTTGTTTGGCAACCTCTCAGCAGGGGCTGCCAAGACTCCCTAAACATTAAGTGTAATAACGTCCTCCCTTGGAGGAGATGTTCACTCTTAACCAATGTTAAATTCCTTATCAGCCAGTGCTGGCCAGGAAATCTGTCCCTGCTGTTAGGGGAAGAGATCCAAGTGTTCAGCTGAGCAGCACTTCATGAATAATTTTAATTTCTTTTTAAAAAGGAAAAACAATAGAGCTTGGTTGCCTTTTTTGCTCAGCGACTGCTTACCAGGGTTCTTTGAACCAATGGTTCTGACCCGACGTGGGGGGGCACACCCCTGCCCTGCAAGGATGGTACTCAATAATTTATGACTGTGGACCATACACTCTAATGCTTGGCTTTGGAAATAAAGCTGGTAGCGGGAGGAGATGGGGGAAGGATGATCTGATTGCAAACTTCTAATTAATGTATGTTTTATTGAAGCTTATGAAGCCTGAAATATTAATAGAAGCAAGTGGATGCATAATTGATATGCCCCATAGAAAATGTGAATTATTGGACATGGACAGGAAACCCCAAATGTCCTCCTGTCAAAGACATGAGAAGGATCCTAAAGCTAGTTGAAATGATGGAGTGCTTTGTGTTTCTGGGAGTCTTGAAATCTCTGTGTACTCTGGCAGCTGGCATCAGAAGGATGTTCTTTTCAATATCTTGTCTCTTGGATGAATATGCCATTTCACCATTTCTTTAGGGGAGGAGACAGGGACAAAGAGAGATCTTGTACTAATGGCATCCTAAATGTGTGAGAGGCATTTTTCCAACCCTCTCACTTATCATGATGATAATACCAACCCTATTATATAATAATACCAACGCTATTATAAATCCCATCTTATGGGTGAAAAACTAAGATGCAGAAAGGTAAAATGACCTGCCTAAAGTCACATGATTAGTGAGTGGTGAAGCTAGAGTTCAAATCCTATTCCTTTTACACCACAGTGGTAATTGCTGCGGGCAAGATTCACTTAGTGATGCTAAAAATAGTGGATGACAAAAGAGTGTGTGGGTGGGAATCCTGGCCCATCACTTCCAAGAAGTAGATTGTAAGCAAGCCACCTAATCGCTCTGTGACTCAATTTCCTCACCTGTAAAACTGGGATCACGATAGTACCTATCTTATAAGATTGTTATGGGATTGAGCAAGCAATACATCTACAGTCTTAGCCTCTGGCACGTGATCACCTTTAGGTATTACAGTTATTATGACCACAGAGAATGAGAAATGGGTCAGAGAGATAACGCGACACCAGTTGTAAGAAATTAGGTTTCTCGCCTGAGTGAGTTGGCGCAACATTGCAAGCAAAGGAAAGATAAGAAACATGCAGTTTGACTTACGTTTCAAATGGTTCCCTCCGGTTGTTGTGTTGAGAACAGACCAAGAGGAAGCAAGGAGATGATTTGGGAGACTTGATGGAAATCCAGGTGAAGGGTAATTGTGAGTGAGATCACAGTGGGAGCAGAGGAAACAGTGAAAATTGCTTAGATTCCAGATATGTTTTGAATGTAGAGCCAACAGGATTAGTTGATAGACTGGATGTGGGGTGTGAGAGAAAATGCAATCAAAGATGAGTCCAGACAACCGGAAAGACAGGGTTGTCATCAAAGATGGGAAAGATATGGTGGAGCAGGTACGTGGAGGTCTAGTTTGGGGTTCCTCGGATTTGAGATGCCAGTCGGACATCCCTCGGGAGAGGCCAAGTAGACAGTTCTGTCCATGAGTCTGGAAAAGGCATATTCTCCAAATCTCTTCTTTTTGTTCCTAGCTGCAATTCATTCTTTCCTGGCAAACATCCAGGAACGAAAAAGGAGAAAATAAAAAATGCACCAGCAAATCCATTTAGGTCATGCCCCACACTTCGGATGTACATTTGTAAAGAGTATTAAATTATGTCATATGACTCCCTGAAACATGTACTCACTAGAAAGGCAGAGGATGACGACGATGATGATGATTAGAAAAAGAGAGAAAGAGAATATCACCAACCAGCTCAGAGAGAAACAAATGACAAGGAAAGACAAAAGGAACGAGACAAACATTTTTAAACATCTAAGTGGCAATGTGATCCTTTGTCTTTAAAGAAAAATCAGCCTCGTGGGGCATTGGAATAACAGACAAACGAATGTATTGGGTTTGTCTGTTTCTCAAAACTCAGGTGATTGCTGATCAAGAAATGAACTCTATCAGAAATCCCAGAAGCTTCCTTAGAGTTGAGTTTCCTTATCTACCCTGGGGACAGCAGGATGACCAAGGTCCTCCCTGAGGTCCCGAAATGCAAAAAAGCCCTTAATGGGAGAACACAATGAGAGAAGAGAGGAGGGGGGAACCCTGCCTCTGCGGAGTAGGTGCCACGGGCTCAGCCGTGAGCCTGGTGCGTGATGTGCCTGGCCTTACTGGATCATCACCAAAACCCCATGATATAGGATCAGCCTCTTCTTACTAATGAAGAAAGTAAGGCTTAGAGGGTCTGAGTGACGTCCCCAGGTTTGCGGGGCTCTGAGAGGGGAAGAGGCTGGATTAGAGCCCAATTCTTTTCTGACTTCAACTTGAGTATTTTTCCATGGTGTCCAACAGGCTCCCTTGATGGAGACCGCAGGGAAATGCCCTGATAATCAGAAATCTGAAGAGAGTGGGGAAATATACACGGGTTTCCCCGGGAGGCATGAAGGACCCTGAGCCCAGGCACCAGCTTCAGGGACCAGCAGACCCCGATGTGCTCCATTTGTCAAAGACCTCAGCTTCCACAGCTCCACTGTGAGGCCCCTCCATTCTTGACAGTGCGCTTTGTCTTTGAAGACAAGGATGATGTCTGTTTTGTCAGCACTGTACTCCCAGTGTTTGGAAAAGCCACGTACATCATAGAGGATAAATAAGATAAACAGTAGTTAAAGGCGTAAGTGAATCAAGATCCTGGATCACCAAATATTTCCGTGTATTCGTTACAGTTGTAACACTATGAAAACTTTATTTTTAATGCAGGATCCACGTTTCCACATTTATCAGGCACCTGCTATGTCTGGGCACTGTGCTGGGGGCTAGAGATTCAGTAATTAACAGTGCAAATTTGGCCTCTATCCTCGTGAAACCCACTTAAAAGAAGGAAATGCTGTCATTCACAGCGACGCGGATGAACCTGGAGGACATTATGCAAAGTGAAATAAGCCGGACACAGGAGGACATATACTGCATGATTCTACCTATAAGAAGAATCTAAGAGTCGAACTCATAGAAGCAGAGAGTAGAATGGTGGTTGCCAGAGGCTGAGGGGAAGGGGAAATGGGGAGTTAAAAACAGGAGGAGTAAAAGGGGTTTTATTTTTTTATTTAAAAAGCAAAGTCCTCCAACTTCCTTGATGTTCTGGCTCCCCAGCCATAGGGGGGATGATGACTGAGATGCTGGAGGAGCTGATGTCCACAAGGTGAAAGTCATCCAGTCTTAGTTTCCTTCTTTTTCCCCCACCCCCACCTGTTCTCATCAAATAAACAGATTGGGGGAGGGGGCCACTTCCACTGCGGCATTCAACAGAACCCTCCTTTTCTTTTTTTAAAATTTATTTTTGTCTGCATTTGGTCTTTGGTGCTGCGCACAGGCTTTCTTTAGTTGCGGCGAGCGGGGTCTACTCTTCGTTGCAGTGTGCAGGCTTCTCATTGCGGTGGCTTCTCTTGCTGTGGAGCACAGGCTCTAGGCGCATGGGCTTCAGTAGTTGTGGCTCACAGACTCAGTAATTGTGGCGCATGGGCTTAGTTGCTCCACAACATGTGGGATCTTCCCGGGCCAGGGCTTGAACCGTGCATTTGCAGGCGGGTTCTTAACCACTGCGCCACCAGGGAAGCCCAGAGCCCTCCTTTTTGACCCCTCCCATTCTCTCTTCCTACCACTGCCCCCCACCCCGACCCAGGCACTTCCCTTCCTTCCAGAGAGCCAGGCTTCAGAGAGGAGATGCATGGGGGCACCCTGCTCTCCAGCCAGCCCCTCCCAGACTTCACGCAGATGGGGGTTAGCGTGAAGTCTAACGTGACAGGGACGTTAGACTTGACAGGGACAGCCTGGTGTTGTCATTTGCTTTCCTTGCACAGACAGTGGCCTGACTTACTACAGTTTTGGCCAAAGGGTGCAGTGAAAGCGGGGCCTCAGAGGTGGGGGCCTGGACTCCCACTCAGCCCCTTCATTGGGCTGTTCTTGCCCCAGCTCAGCTCTGCTTTACTCGTGGCTGTAGTCTCCAGCCATGAGTCATTTTCTCTCAGACCCTGGACTGGCCATTCCCAATGGACCCAACAAGAGGGTCTGAGGTCAGCCTAGTGGAGAGATACATGCACTGGCTTAGGAATCAGTCCCAGCTCAGATGCGTGGCCTTGGACATGTGACGTCCCACCTCCATGCCACCATATTGGAAAATGGAGTTCTACAAGCAGGACTGGCTTCCTCAGGTGATTGTGAGGATTGAAGGAGATGTTTATAAAGCACATGGCTCGGCCCTTGGCAAATGTTTCACCTAATCTTTGAACATCTACTACCAGTTTGGGATACATCTTTTAAAATAATACTTCTCTTCATTTATACAAATATATATATGCTTGTGTGTTTTCCCTCTTTTTTTAATGTAAAAACTATATGTACATATTGGAGATTAATCCTTTGTCATTTGCAAGTATTTTCTCCCATTCTGAGAGTTGTCTTTTTATTTTGTTTATGGTTTCCTTTGCTGTGCAAAAGCTTTTAAGTTTCATTAGGTCCCATTTGTTTATTTTTGCTTTTATTTCCATTACTCTAGGGGGTGGGTCAAAAAGGATCTGGCTGTGTTGTATGTCATAGAGTGTTTTGCCTATGTTTTCCTCTGAGAGTTTTATAGTGTCTGGCCTTACATTTAGCTCTTTAATCCATTTTGAGTTTATTTTTGTGTATGGTGTTAGGAAGTGTTCTAATTTCATTCTTTTACATGTAGCTGTCCAGTTTTCCCAGCACCACTTATTGAAGATGCTGCCTTTTCTCCATTGTATATTCTTGCCTCCTTTGTCAAAGATAAGGTGACCATATGTGCATGGGTTTATCTCTGGGCTTTCTATCCTGTTCCATTGATCTATATTTCTGTTTTTGTGCCAGTACCATACTGTCTTGATTTCTGTAGCGTTACAGTATAGTTTGAAGTCAGGGAGCCTGATTCCTCTAGCTCCAGTTTTCTTTCTCAAGATTGCTTTGGCTATTCGGGGTCTTTTGTGTTTCTGTTCAAATTGTGAAATTTTTTGTTCTGGTTCTGTGAAAAATGCCATTGGTAGTTTGATAGGGATTGTATTGAATCTGGTAGATTGCTTTGGGTAGCATAGTCATTTTCACAATGTTGATTCTTCCAATTCAAGAACATGGTATATCTCTCCATCTGTTTGTATTGTCTTTGATTTCTTTCATCAGTGTCATTTGTAGCAAGGTGGATGGACCTAGAGTCTGTCATACAGAGTGAAGTAAGTCAGAAAGAGAAAAACAAATACCATACGCTAACATATATGTATGGAATCTAAAAAAAAAAAAAAAAGGTTCTGATGAACCTAGGGGCAGGACAGGAATAAAGACGCCACAGAGGTAGAGAATGGACTTGACACGGGGGGGTGGGGAATTTGGGATGAAATTAGAGAGTAGCATCGACATAAATACACTACCAAATGTAAAATAGATAGCTAGTGGGAAGCAGCTGCATAGCACAGGGGGATCAGCTCTGTGCTTTGTGACCACCTAGAGGGGTGGGATAGGGAGGATGGGAGGGAGACGCAAAAGGGAGGGGATATGGGGATATACGAATGCATATAACTGATTCACTGTGTTGTACAGCAGAAACTAACACAACATTGTAAAGCAATTATATGCCAATAAAGATGTAAAATAAGTAAATAAATAAATGCCCCACGATTTTCAAAAAAAAACTGTATATATAATACTAATGTATATATACATAACACACAGAATTTATCATTCTGCAAATTACTTTTGTTTACATGAAAATATCAGGCTTCTATTTCACCTAAGGAGATCTTCAGCATCTTTCCATGCTTGCCAGTGAATATCTCCTTCATTCTTACCCTGATGTCCAGTATTCCGTAAAGTGGAACCCCATAAGGTGTTGATGGACATTTAGGTTGTCTTTGAGTTTTTACTGTTGTAAACAGTGTAGCTATTAGCATCTTCACACATGCTTTCTTATGCATATGTGTGAGAATTTCTCCAGAACAGGTCTTAAACAATGAGGCATGCATGGAGGATTTAGACCACCCTTCCCACATTTGAAAGTAGATCATATTTGTTCTTAGTATATAAAAAACTGAATCAGATACTGTGATATTTATGATTAAAGTATCTTTTCTTGTTTTTTACTTCTCGGTGTATTATTTATTATTATGACTTGCATAATTTGTAATTGTATATACTATAGAGCTTCTATAACCTACTAGTGTAGGAAAATTTCCTAATTACATTTTAATTGCACATCTTGAAATATAGATTCACAGGAAATAGAAAAAGAAAGTACAGGGATGTCCCATGTACCCTTCACCCAGTTTCTCCCAATAATAGCATTTTGTATAATTCTAGTACCATAGCAAAACCAAGAAATTGACATCCTCGGAGCTTATTCAGAACTTACCAGTGTTCTGTGCACTCATTTGTGTATGTGTGGTGTGTGTTTCTATGCAATTTTAACACATGTATAGATTTGTTTAATTACCACCAATCAAAATACAGCACTGTTCCATCACCAGCCTCCTTGGTGCTACCTTTTTCTAGCCACACCCACCTCTTTCCCACCATATCCCTAACACCTGGCGACCCCTAATTCGTTCTCCATCTGTATAATTTTGTCATTTCAATAATGCTATATACGTGCAACCATACAGTATGTAATCTTTTTTTAAATTGAAGTATAGTTGATTTTCAATATTTTAGGTGTATAGCAAAGTGATTCAGTTCTACATATATATGTATATATATATATATATATATATATATATCCTTTTTCAGATTCTTTTTCACTATAGGTTATTACAAGATATTGACAGTAGGTCCTTGTTATTTATCTATTTTATACATAGTAGTGTGTATCTGTTAATCCCAAATTCCTTATTTACACCCCCTTCCCCCTTTTGGTAACCAGAAGTTTGTTTTCTATGTCTATGAGTCTGTTTCTGTTTTGTAAATAAATTCATTTGTATCATTTTTTTAGATTCCACGTATAAATGATGTCATATGATATTTGTCTTTCTCTTTCTGACTTTCTTTACTTAGTCTGATAATCTCTAGGTCCATCCATGTTGCTGCAAATGGCATTATTTCATTCTATGTCTGAGTAATATTCCACAGAATAATATACCGCACCTTCTGTATCCATTCATCTGTCAATGGACACTTAGGTTGCTTCCATGTCTTGGCTATTGTAAATAATGCTGCTATGGACATAGGGGTGCATGTATCTTTTCGAATTAGAGTTTTCATCTTTTCCAGATATATGCCCAGATGTGGGATTCAGTATGTAACCTTTTGAGACTGGCTTTTTAAAGTCAGCATATTTCTCTTAAGATCCATTCAATTTGTTGCATGTAACAATAGTTTATTCCTTTTCATTGCTGCATGGTATTCCATAGTATGGATGTCACAGTTCGTTTAAGCAGTCACCCATCAAAGGATATTTGAGTTGTTTCCAGTTTGGAGCTAATATAAACAAAGCTTCTATGAACATTCATATACAGGTTTTTATATAGACATAGAATATCATTTCTCTGAAATAAATGCCCATAAGACAATTGCAGGGCTGTATGGTAAATGTACATTTTGTTTATAAGAAGTTGTCAACTATTTTCCAGAGCGGCTGTCCCATTTTACATTCCCACCAGCAATATATGAGTGATCTGGTTTCTTCACATCCTCACCAGCATTTGGTGTTGTCACTGTTTTTTATTTTAGCTCTTCTGTTAGATGAGTAGTAAAATCTCTTTATGGTTTGAATTTGCATTTCCCTAGCAGCTAATGATGTTAAGCATCTTTTCATGTGCGTATTTGCCATCTGTATATCCTTTTTAATGAAGTGTCTTTTCATGTCTTTTGCCCATTTTCTAACTGGATTGTTTGTTTCTTTACTGTTGAGTTTAGAGAGTGCTTAATAAAAGTTTCTCTTTTTAACATTCATTTTGGAATACCAGATGTGCTAAATAAGAATTCTGGTCAGATGGACGCTGCCTATGGAACTTGTTAAAGACCATTCTGAGCCTCATTTGCAGAATTATCATGCTTCCCAGGGATGTGTAGTTCAGCCACACGATCTCTCTTATATCCTATTTTAAACCAACAATGGACTCATTGCAGGTATGCATTAAAAATATCTGATTGAGAAAAAAAAATTTTAACTATAATGGCCAAAAATCTCTGGTGGCCAGTGCACTGCTGAGTGGTCAGCCACCTGGTGACTGAGCAGTAAGTAACCCATCTGTTCTCCACTACCTTCCATGCAACGCCACCTGATGTGCACTAGAAGACTCCCATACATCTCCCATTTTAAAAAGAAGGAAAACTATTCCTACATATTGCCAATATTTGAAATCTGTTATGGTCAAAAGCATAGGCTCTAGAATCAGACAGCTTAGGGTCAAACATTAGCTTCACCACTTAGTTGTGGTATTACGTCTACTCAGTACAGTTGTGCAGGTTGTGCACTGCACACATGCATACAGATGAGGAGGTGAGTGAGTGGGGGCTGAAATCCAGATTGCCCTGTATTTGTCAAGCCGTCTTGGGGTTGACTCCATCTGGATCAAGGGGCTGCTTCTTTCTTATGTAAAGATGTTAACCACTTGCCAAGCTGTACACTGGTTGAGCTGTATCTGCCCAAAAGGGCAACTTGTTCTAATTCAAAAGAGGGTAACTTTTCCTGATTTGCCTATAGACTAGTAAGGCTAGCAGAGGCACTGTATTGTATTACCTTGGACAAGTCACTTAACCTCTCTGGGCCTCAGTTTTCGTGTCTTTGGAATGTGGGTAATAATAACACCTTTCTCAAAGAATTGTTGCAGGGATTAAGTGGGTGAATTCCTATAAAGGGCTAGACATAGCATCTGGTGTATGATAACTGCTCAACAAAACTTAAGTCATTGTCATTAGTATTGCCATCATTTACCGGTATAGATGGACTGGATCACCTGTGACCCAGTTTGCAAAGCATCAGTTGGAAAATGCTAGTCCCGTGTACTGCACAGGATTGGGACAATATGGCCCTTTATTAAGCAGCAGGGCTTCTGATTTACAGTTGCAAAATGCTTCAAAGTTCAGAATGCTCTCCTGATGCAGGGGCTGGGGAGATGAATCGATAAGGAGAGGCTGGCGGTACGTCCTTGGTCCTGGAGCCCGGCCAGCCTGGCTTTGAGGGCCAGACCCCCAGCCCTGGGCTCTCTCCTGCTAGCCTCCTGTGATGCTTCCTCAAACAGTTTGTTTAGATTTCCTGAAAGATGGAAAGTTTTCATTTCTTTTCCTTGAGCAAATCCCCACTGTACTCTGCGAATATTTTCTCTCCCAGAAAAATATCCAGAGTATCTGAAAGGGACGTCAGGGGGCAGCTTGTCCATTTGCTTCCAAACTCCAGAGGATGGAAGCCTCACGTGGGAAGCATGTTAAAAATACAGGTCCTCGGACCTCGTTTCTGGAGATCCTGATTCAGTGCTTCTGGAGTGAGGCCCAGGTAGTTTTCTTTTTAACCAGTCCTTTTAGGTGTTTCTAATGTTTACTCAACCCCTCTAAAGCTCAGAGAGGGATGTGACTGGCTCAAGGTCACAGAGCAATGAGCAGCAGAGCCGAGACTAAACCACAGGCTTTATTTGGTGGCATTTCCCAACAGGCACTGCTTCTCTATGGCTTTTTCCCTCATCCCCACACTCTCATCAACTTTTTATTTCCTGATGTTGAACAGCAAATCCTCTTAGTGGCTTTGCCATTGTAAAGACCTGTAAGTGAGCTTTGGGGCCACAATTGGATGGCCTTGGATGCTTTAAGATACACCCATCACCTCCAACCTGCAATACAACTTGCAGGCTCAGGGTTGCTTCCGCAAAGGTCATAAGATTTCTGTTTGAATTTCAAACAGAAATTCAAATTAAACCTCACGCTGATTTTCTCCATCTCTTTGTAGTCTACTAAGAGAAACCCGTGGGATTTCCACCACCAATATTTGAACTAACTTGATCTGAAAATGTCCCTCACCTTCTGACGAGACCTTTGAATCAAGCTGTCGCAGAGACTCTGGTGTGACAAATACCCACCCAGGTCTTTCTTCTCCTCACCCCGGAGGCAGCTGAGTGATCTGTGTTCAATCACCTGGGGCATCCGGGAGGCTGGTCTCTGAGATGGGTGGAGGGGTGGTGTCCATCCTCCGCCATATGCCTCATCTAAGTCATGCTGGGAGAAATCTCAAAAAGAGCAAGAAGGATTTTTTTTTAAGATGAGGCAAGATACCGATCTTAAAATAAAAGGCAGCTGACAGGCAGGCAACACAGTTTCCTTTGTCTGGAGACACCTTGGTATGAGCAGAGAGAAAGAACGCCGCTGGGAAGTCCTGACTGATGCAAAACCACTCCTTTTCCGCTAACACACGTGGGGAGATCTACAACACCTTCTGTTTGTTTGGTGGCTGTGAAATCCCTGTTTCTGAGATTCAGTCATTGTTTTCAATTTGCCTAGAGGTTCTTTTCTTCAGCGAGATGAAGTTTCCCCTGAAGAAAAGACTATTCATAAACCAGGATGGTGTCCAAAAGAGGATGGAGCTCCTGTTACTGTCCTGGGAGTCTCTGATCAGCTTCAGCTGGACGCCCGGGAGGCAGGAGAGCCCGAGGCTAAGAGTGTTGTCTTTGAACTCTGCCAGACCTGGACTAGAGGGCTGGCTCTGCCCTTCACTAGTTTTAGGACCTTGGGCTAGTTATGTAATGACCCCAAGCCTTACTCTCCACATTTGTAGAGTGAGAAGGCAGTGGTTCCAACCAACTGGGATATTGTGCAGGTTTAATAAAGTAATAAATGAAGACGGTTTAGCACAGCTCCTGGCAAAGTTAGTGCTTGATAAATGACAGCTGATACTATTGCTGTTATATCAGACAATTGTTGTATGTCTATTGTGTACCAGCACTGTGCTAGGCATTGAGGGATATAAGAAAGAAATCATTTATAACCTTTGTCCTAGAGCAAGGAGTTGACAAATTCTTTTCTGAAAAGGGCCAAGGAGCAAATATTTTAGGCTTTGTGGGCCAGCTTGTCTCTGTTATTCAACTATGCCATTGTAGCAGAAAAGTAGTCAGAGACAACAAACAAATGGGCATGGCTGTGTGCCAATAAAACTTTATTTACAAAAATGAGTGGTTGGCTGGATTTAGCCCATGGGCTGTAGTTTGCCAACCCCTGTCCTAAAAAATTGTACAGTTAAGGGTGTCTCTGGCTACAAGTAATAGAAAACCCTATTTATATGAGGTACACAGTTATTGGTGTTGATTCAGTGGTCCAAAGATGTCAACTACAATCTTTATGATTTTCTACATATTTCCTTAACACTTGTCAACCATATAACATGCACATTCAAGACAGTAAGGAGAAAAGGGGCAGAGTCAACTGAAGTGTTTCTTTTTATTAGGAGAGCCAAGACTTTCCCAAGATCTCCTTGAAGATGTCTCCCATGTTTCATTGGCCAGACTGTGTTGTACTCCCAGCTACAGTGGAGGCTGGGAAGGTGAATATTTGTCAGCTCTATCACTAATGATGGTGGTGGCCAGGAGGGAAAGGGGGCGTGAGATTCAATGTTGATAAATCAATGAAACTGTTGCACCATTCAGTAACGTCACATCCTTGAGATACACAGAATTACAACACAGGCTGTTTAATGATTTCACACACACACACACACACACACACACACACACCCCTAACCAAAGATGTAATGGGAACAAAGAACAGAGAATCTAATTTCTTCTTAGTTCAGAATATTATAATTATGCAGTCATCAATAAGGTTATTTGAACAAGGAAATACAGGTGTCTAAATGGTGATGAAAACATTTGATAAGCCAAATGAATTATCAAAAGACTGAGCATTATTTTGTTAGATCAGTTATTTATTGTCCCAAATATCCACTCCCTCCCACGCCCACGGGAAGAATACGCTCACTGGACGCATTTGTGTTGAACCTGGCCTTGTAGCTTGCTTGGCCTCAGGATGGGCAATGCGCACTTTTCTGCTCCTTGACCATGGGTTGGGTCGTCTGACTTGGCCAACGAGATAGTAGCAATCACGATACAAGCAGAGAGGTGTGAAATGTGCTTTCAACGTTGGGCTGGTCCTCTTGCACCTCTGCCATCACCATGATAGGAGCTTCCCTTTGGTAGCTGTTGGTGCTTCAACCTGGCCTCAGAATAAACATACCTGCAGTCAACCTAAACCAGACCTGCAGTGAGCAGCCAAGCACACCTGAACCCAGGCTTGAAGCAGAGCTCCTACCCCCCCTACACATACATGAGCAAGAATAAATGATTGTTATTTGAAACCACTGAGTTTGGGGGTGGTTTGTTACACAGCAATACCTAACTGATACACTGTATGCTATAAAAGTACATGAATTCCAAACCCAGTAATCCAGAGCCTGTGTTGGCATGGATTAGTTATTCATTCACGATATTTTTTTGGCTGGGCACTTGACATTCTAGACGCTCTGCTAAATTTCAGGGATACTAAGACAAATGAGATAGGGCACATTTCAATGCAGTGTGGTATGTTTAAAAATACAACTAAGAATAAAGTGTGGATCTCTAAGAAAGAGGAGAGGATTATTAATTCTATGGAGAAGAGAAAGAACCAGCAGGTAAGGAAGGCTTCTTGGAGGAAAGGAGCATCTGAATTGCCATTTGACTAGGCAGATGAGAACTGGGGTGACAGTGAGAGGAGGGCGTTCTGAGCAGTGAAATCAGTATTATGCATAGTCCAGAACACCAAGGAGCCGTCTAAGCGTGGGGGGACAATTAGCAAATTTCCAGAAGGTCAGGGGTGAGGGACAAAGTAGCCAGAGAGGAATCTCTTGAGAAGGGTCTGTCATGCAATGGTGAATGACTTCTTAACCATGAGGATAATGGACAGTGCATACCTGTTTTAATTTATTTAAATTAGCAATAATTATAATACTAATGGCCAACGATTATGGAGTGCTTACTAAGGTGCTGGGGACTGGGCTGTGCCCACGGATTCCTCCCAACAACTCTAAGTGGTAGGTACTATTATTATTCCCATTTAACAGATGGAGAAACTGAAGCTTAGAGAAGTAAAGCGGCTTGTCTAAAGTCTTAGGGTAACTGCCAGAGTGGAGATTTGACCCAAGCTGCTTCCTTCCGGATTTTTCTTCCTTAACCACTGCTGTGACTGCTTCTCTGTGAAGCAAGGCTAGGAGGTGGCCAAGTCACTCAGGAAATTATCGCCAAACATATTGGAACACGTATCCCTTACATCTACAATTTCAACGATTTTATTGACTCATTATGTGAAAGTCACTTTGCTGTCAATGAAGGGTTCAAATATGAATAAGACTTGACCTTGCCCTTAAGAAATTTGAGTGACAGAAAAGCAATGCATTGCACCAACAATTCTTATCTGTTCATGAAGGTGGCTTCCTTGAGGCAGTGGCTCCTGAACAAGGCTCTGGGCCAAAGCACCTGAGGACAGGAGGATATTTGGGTTTTCTTTGCTTTTTCTTAAAGGTAGAGCTTCCAGGTGTCACCCCAGATCAACTGGGACAGAATCTTTGGGGTGCCAGTTTTGGAAACTTTCTCCCTCTCCCTGTCCCTCCTGTCTACCTTCCTCTCTCTCTCTCTCTCTCTCTCTCTCTCTCTCTCTCTCTCTCCTCTTCCCAGGGGATTCTGAAGTCCCAATGAAGGTCAGTTTCCAAACAGCACATTGGCAATCCCTGTTGGTTCTCCTCAAACTCCCCAAGCTATGGTGTGCTTTGGGCCAGAGCCTCCTCCAGCCACTGGTCATGCATGGCCGTTGGCCACTTCCTCTGGGGTGAGTGGTGCCTAGAGGCTAATTATAATTCCAAAGGGTCTCCACTGAATTCTAAGAACTGTCCATCTTTCCCCTTTCTTCCTGGACCGGTTCTTTGAAAATGCCCATTCACCTCAAGCCACTGTCAAACTCACAGTATCACATCTAGCATGGAACTCCTCCTGGACTCATCGGTGGCTACTCCAGCCTTTTTTGGGTCGAAAGTGTTGACCATAGGAGGGATCATGGCAGAAGTTTCATCCATACTGGAATGAACAGACTGAGTTGTGCTCAAATTAAGGCTCGCTAAAGCTCATTGGTCAAAAGAGGAACCAACTTCTCTGGATGGACATGGGATACACTCACTACTGCCATTCTGGTCGACCATCCTAGAGAGTGGGGGACATAATAACACAGGCACACTCTCTGCTCAGGACTGTAGTGGATTTGAAAGTATTTTTTTTAATACTAAAATCTTTCTGGGATGAGTAGCTTAGTAACCAATCGGTACTGTCTAAGATAGTCCTACATGATGTGAGCCAGTGCACGAAAGGGTTGAATCTGCATTTCCTTAAAAAGTCTTAGATCCCCTGTTTTTTTCAGAAAAACTCCCACCCAAAAAGTTGAAATGGAGGAGATTTTCCTGTTAGTTTACCAGCTTAGTGACTGTAGGAACTGCAGTGGGCTGAGTGGTACCCCTCTCCCCGCTCAAATATGTCCTAATCCCTGGAACCTATGAATGTGACCTTATTTGGAAAAAGGGTTTTTGTAGATGTCAATGAATTAAGCTTATTTTGAATCTTCTGGGTGGTCCCTAAATTCTATGACAAGTGTCTTTACAAGAGTGAGGGAGATTTGACAGACAGAAGAGGTGATGTGGCCGTGGAGGTAGAGATTAGAGTGATGCAGCCACAAGCAACGGATGCTGGCAGCTACCAGAAGCTGGAAAGGCAAGAAATGGATTCTCCCCTAGAGCCCCTGGAGGAGGCCCTGCTGACACCTTAACTTTGGACTTCTGGTTTCCAGAACTGTGAGAAAACGAATTTCCTGTTGTTTTAAGCCCCTCATCCGTGGTCATTTGTTATAGCAGCCTCAAGAAACTAATACAGGAACTAAACTTCCATATCCCCTGTACAGACCAGAAAGGACTGACTCTGACAAAAAAGTATTCGGGAAAGCCCGGAGGGGTTTAGGGATCCGACAGAGTCTCCAATAAAAAGAAATAAATGCTGGATCGGGAGGGCAGCTGAGTACCCCCGTGGGTGGGCTGGACTCCCACACCGGCTGCAAACCCAGTAGCCATTGTAGACTTTTCCCTTCTTGGCTGTCAGCTTTGGAGCCGTGGGAGCATTCTGTCTGTTCCTCAAATAGGACTGCAAGGGAGGCAATCCGATTTTACTTCGATATTTAGATCCACAGTTAGGCCTGATTTCTGCTGAGGCGGTGGAAAAAAATCTCTGAGCGAACGCACATCTGTACTCAGTGGTGTATCCATGGGAGGACGGTTTTAGCTCAGGTTCAAGTGTGTGGGTCTGTGTTCAGTCAAGTTGAATAAAACTTTGCTGAATGTTTCTTCTATTCCCGTCTCTGTCCTGAGCCTTGGGGCTACTGAGATGCATAAGACACTGTTTCCACCTGAAGAAACTCACAGTCCAGTGGTGGAAATGAGAATTCAGTGCACGATGGTACGTCTTAAGCACATTTGTGCATATATGGTACATGTGTAACTACACTTGTGGTTTTGTGGGCGTGTGTCTCGTGTGTGCACATGTCCACCCTTGCCCGTCTCAGTGTGAATGTGTACACGCTTGGTGTGCAGATCCATGTGTTTGCTTTCGTCCACACAAGTGAGTCTATATCCATGTGCAATTTGCACATGCATTTTCCAAGATGAATGTGTTATCTGTCTTTATTTGTTTATTATTTTTGCCGCACTGAGCGGCACGTGGGTTCTTAGTTCCCCAACCAGGGATCGAACCTGCACCCCCTGCAGAGGAAGCGCGAAGTCTTAACCACTGGACCGCCAGGGAAATCCCTGATATATGTCTTTAGAAAGGTTTTGTCATGTTTGCACAAAGACTAATCGCTTTCTCTTTTTCTCATAGTCAGAGTCAGTCCCAGCCAGGGCTTAGCACAGTAACTGATACCCGCCCCCCGTCAGTTAATATTTCATGCACCGAATGTCACATGAAGTGGCTGGATGGCCAATGTGCTGTCCACCAGATAAGCCTCCCAGATAACCCTTCTCATTCCCCTCTTCCCAAGACCCTCCTTCACCCCCTGGTGTAGTCTAGAAGCATGCAGATTCTCCATTTTGTCCTGCTCTCTTTGCCGTGCCCCAGATAGATGCAAATGTCTTAGTCTTCGGCAATTTTGTTGCTAATCCCCAGTTAGGAAGGGATGGGTCTCCTGCCCTTAAATTCAGAAATTCAACAGATTTCTTTAAAAATCAAGCATTTATTTAGCTCTTGATTCTGTGAGTCTGTTGAGGGTTTTTCTGATCTGAACCACTTCAGCTGATCTTGGCTGGGCTCTCTCGTGCAAATTCTGTCAGCTTGGGGATAGGCTGATGGCTGGAGTGAGGATGGTCTCACTCATGTGTCTGGGGGTTGGAAGGCTGTTGGCCAGGAGACAAGGCATCCTGTCTCTCTCACGATGCAGCCAGCTAGTAAGAGTGTCTTCACGTGGCATCAGTGTTCCAAAGTAGCAAGAGGGGACAAGCACTTCTCAAGTCTCTATTTGCATCACATTTGCTCTTGTCTCATGAGGCAAAGCAAGTCACATGACCAATCCCAGAGCCCTGCAGAAGGGACAACCTAATTGCATGGAGAGAGAGAGAGAACTGAATACAGTGGGGCCATCACTGCATCCATCTCCCACAGAGAGGTCATGTCACTTATCTAAGATCACACAGCTCATAAGTGGTGGGGATAGGATTTCAACCCAGATAGTCTGACTCCAGAACCTGCGTTCTCAAATACCATGCTATTCCACAATACGTTATTTTGTTTTATTCTCAAAAAATTAAATTAAATTTAAAAATTCTAAAGAGAAGACTTATTCCTAACTATTTTAAAAATGAAAATCTGAACCTCAGTGGAGTTAAATAATTTTCCTGTGGTCACACAGCTAGGAAATAAAGGAAGCTGACTCACTCTTAAAAGCTCTCTCTCTCCCCTGCATCACGCCAGTACCCACCTGTGCTTGCTGAATCAACCTGTGGGCAGAAGCACCAACCAGGGACCACTTTCAGAAAGTAAGAGAAGGCTTATGTGGGGTTGTCAACACAGGTTGAAGTCTTCCCTAGCCACTTTTCCCAACTACTGCCCTGAAGTTTTATTCCCATTCAGGAAAATTAATTTCTCCTTAGCAGAGTGGTAGGTGTTGTGGCATTCAAAATAAATGAAACACCAATTTTCAGCTCCCTGGATGCTTACAAAGTGCAAAGTTATGAAACAGCAAATGCCAACACACAATGAAGTAGGTGGATGTGTGGACAGATGGAAGCAATTATGGGCAACTGGAAGGTGAGTGTAAACAGGGTTAATCAGAGAAGACTCCCCAGAGGAGGTAGGCTGGAGAAAGAGTGGGATTCAGATTGACCAAAAAAAGAAAGAATAACCTATCTTAGAGCTACACTTTTCTTAGAAAAATGTGAGCACGGGATACTTAATGGTTCTGTCTCTTTCACTACATGTAACAGTAACCAATGGAAGCCAACTGAAGCCAAACAAGTAGGTTTCCAAATTTAATATGAGAATACAGAACCCAAGATGGCAGTGCACCAGGGAAAAACTGGAATCAAGGGATCAAATGCCACCAGAGTGCCCTCTGCCTTTTCTCCCTGCTTTATCATTTCTCAGCCAACAAGCTTCCATTGCTTCTTACAAGGTGGAGGATGGCTGCCTCTCAATTCAACTCCAGTTTCCCAACAGAGTGAATCTGATTGGCCTAGTTTGAGGCATCTGTCCATCCTTCATCCAATGAGCTTCTCCAAGGGGGCTAGCATCCCAAACATGGCTGCTGGGGAAGCCAGCTGGTGAGTTTGAGGGCATTGGCTTCTGGGCTGGGCAAACACCACAAAGTGGGTCTACGAAGGGTATACCGCCATCAGTATAAATGGCGGTGAGCTCAACTGGATCTAGGAAGTTTTGAAGGATGGGTCAGTGGGAAGAAAGCTAGGAAGTGCTGATGGAGACCACTGAATTCTAGCCAGAGTACATGAGTCTAGGACTCATCAATAATCATGAGCCTTGAAAGGGTTATCACAGAGAGGTGTATAATCAGGAAGATGATGCAATTGAAAATTATGTATTTCTCTTGTGAAAGCAACACATATTCATTACGGAAGTTTTGGCAAATAGAGAAAAGTATGCTATTATTTCCTTCCATTTTTACACTCACACAACATGCTGGCATCTGGCAGTAGATGAGGGTCACTTTCAGAACCAAATAGTTTATCCACAGTGGAAATCACCTATTAAGTTCTGGAACATGTTATAGAAAAGTACTATATCTTACTTGTACTCACTTGATATTATCATTACTTGGGTTTTTGGGTTAAAATTATACAAAGTGTCTTTAGATAGCATGACTTATGAGTATTTCCTCATGCCATTTTGTATTCTCCAAAATTAGGCTATCTGATCTTAAGATCGCCATAGTGAACTTACCCATTCCTCTTTGGTCAGACAATTGGATCATCTCACCTTGTTGCTATTATAAATGACTCTGTGATGTATATTCTCATTTCTAAAACTTCACCCCTATTTGCGATCGATTCCTCAGCAGTGGAATTATTGGGTTACAGGTAAGAACATTTTTAAGTCTCTTGATACACATTGCAAATTGACCCTCCGGAAAAGATGTGCAAAAGGAAGCATTCCAGCCAGGCATGAAGAGAGTATTAACAGACCAGAAGGCAAGCGTGGGCAGGCCCATTGAATTACTGCCCATGGGTAACGGCACCAAGCTCTGTTAGGGTGGATGCATCCATTTTCACACCATGAGAGACTTCTCGTGGGGCCCTAATACTCAAAGTCCATTGGTGAGGACACTCTCTACCCTGGATTAGCTTTGCCAGGTTTGATTGTTTCTCTGACACTCTTTTTTTTTACATTTTTATTACTGGTCAGTGTATCTTTTTATAGACACATGGTCTTTAGCTATTAACAACTTCAGCGAAGTCTTTTTCCAGCCTAGAAACTTGAGCTCTTTTTTTTTTTTTTTTTTTTTTTTTTTTGCGGTTCGCGGGCCTCTCACTGTTGTGGCCCCTCCCGTTGTGGAGCACAGGCTCCGGACGCGCAGCCTCAGCGGCCATGGCTCACGGGCCCAGCCGCTCCGCGGCATGTGGGATCTTCCCGGACCGGGGCACGAACCCGTGAGCCCCGCATCGGCAGGTGCACTCTCAACCACTGCGCCACCAGGGAAGCCCTCCACTGTGCTTTTATAACCTAACACGGTAAACTCCAGTTCCTCTGTCCAGAAAATTAGTCCAGGCTGACATTAGCTTTGCGACCTCACTAATCGCCTGCAAGTTCGTTTGTGGGAGGGGAAGAAGGCCTTTCTCCTTCGGCTGATTGTTTCTGTCAAACAATTCAAGAATAAAGATTAGCAGCAGGACAGTGAGTCTGGGCTGATGCAGGTTGGCAGGCGGTTTCTGCTCCAGAGAGACCCTGCAGGGTATGCTTAATTAGCCACTGTAGCTCCAGGCCGGGAAAGGATGCATCGAGAATGCCGCCCAGGGGCTCTGCGTAAGGCACGCAGCCCTTATGTCATCAGTATGGAAGCTCTATGCTTAGTTAACTGGATGAGCATTAACCGTGAGCCTGCTCTGCTCCTAAGCAAGCAGAGGCATCGGCCTTCTCGTCTCTGCAGCCCGGCTCCCCATCCAGGAGGCAGAGATGAGTGACTTCATCTTGTCCCTGCCAGGCAGTTCCTCGTCCTCCCTGGTGAGTCCCCTTGCTCCGCCAGACTCTCAAGTGAGCACGTAGAGTTGCCTCTAAACATTGGATGGAAACTCATCCTAGTGGTTTTCTGTGCATTCAGATTGCATTCTGGAAGTGGAGGTATCCTCCCTGGAAAACCTGGGCTTGACATGGCCATTTCCCATGAAAGGCACCAGATCTGCTCAGCCTTGCCCTGTGGCCACAAATCTCTGTTTCTCAATTCTTCCCAAGAATCCCCCTCACATCAATAAAGAAAAAAAAAATCAGCCACAATCACCAAGAGGGTGAAGTTTAAAATGTTGAAGGCAAAAGGCATGTAATTCTTTTTTCCTATAGGTTCTGCCACCAAGTCTTCATGGGGGGAGTCAGAGAATTCTCTGGAATGTGGTTGATGGATAAATTATAGAGAAGCAGCCAGGACAAGGAGAAAGACATGGATGATGTAGTCAGACAGATATATTTGTTCCAAGTCTGGCTGTGCCATGTGCTGGTTGTGTGTCCTTGGAAAGTTAGTTAAACTTTCTGTGCCTCAGTTTCCTAATCTGTAAAATGGAACCAGTTATACTAACCTCATAGGGCTCCTGTAACTAAACAAGAAAATAGGAGTGGAGGTTCCTAGCCCAGCTGAGGCCTTTACTGAGTAAGCACTCTCCACCAGGGATTAAAAACACATCAGGGTATGGGGATATATGTATACATATAGCTGATTCACTTTGCTGTACAGCAGAAACTAACACAACACTGTAAAGCAATTATACTCCAATAAAGATGTGGGGAAATGAAAAACACAACACACATCAGGGGATTTGGGTCTGAAGACCCAGAGGTCTGCACACAAATTTTCCTTTTCTTCCATTATAATGGTCTGAGAATGTCCCTAATAATCTTCAATGCCCTTTTTGCCTGTAACACTTTATAAGCCTGATAGGAACTTAAATTGCTTCCTGGTCTGAAAAGTTTGTTTGTTTGATAGCCAAGACATAGAAGCAACCTAAGTGTCCATCAACAGATGAATGGATAAAGCAGATGTGGTACATATATACAGCCATAAAAAAGAATGAAATAATGCCATTTGCAGCAACTTGGATAGACCTAGAGATTGTCATAGTGAGAGAAGTAAGTCAGACAGAGAAAGACAAATATCATATGATATTGTGTATATATGGAATCTTAAAAAAAATGATTCAGGAGACGCTGCTTTAAGAAAGATCCCAGGTGTTTTCCTTGATTGCTGCAAGTAATAAATCCTTCCTTCTCCCAAAAAAAAAAAAAAAAAATGATTCAAATGAACTTATATACAAAATAGAAATAGACCCACAGACATAGAAAACAAACTTATGGTTACCAAAGGGGAAGGTAGGGAGGGATAAATTAGAAGTTTGGGATTAACATATACACACTCTTATATACAGACTAGACAACCAACAAGGACCTACTGTATAGCACAGGGAACTGTACTCACTGTTTTGTAATAACCTATAAGGGAAAAGAATCTGAAAAGAAATATATATATCTGTATAATTGAATCACTTTGCTGTACACCTGAAACTAACACAACATTGTAAATCAACTATACTTCAATAAAAAATAAACAAAATTTGTTTTATCATTAAAAAAAAAAGTTTGCTTTTTAATGGGATCTTCAAAAACCAGATGGCTCTCCTGGCCCCAGAAAGACAGAAATCATCAAGAAAGATGCTCTCGACCATAAATGACATAAAGAAGATATGATTCCACTGAAAATGACCCCAATTCTCCCCATGTTGTGCTTGTATTGTGAGGGGGTCTAAATCCATTTAACCCTGACGGGAAATTTTCTCCAGTCATCACACGGCTCTCTCCGGAGACTTGATAAGGTTATTAAATTTCCCCCAGGCATTGTGAACCAGCTTTGTCTTGGTATTTTCAAGTTTCTAAGGCATGCTTGGGAGCTATTCAGTGAGGGAAGATGTCCTGGCGTATCACAGACTCGAAGCTGATAAGCTCCCTGCCCAGAAGCCGCCACATTTATTATCTTGTTCCCGTCTTTTCTGGTTTATAATCAACTTCTGGGAAAGCTCTCCATTAGAGTTTGTCAAGAAATCCTCCTTAGTTCTTCATGCTGGGACACAGAGGACAGGGTGGTTGTGTGTCTGATTCTTGGTAAGGAGTGTGGCTGCGATCAGTAATCTCTCTAGGTCCCTCCACCTGGCCCCATGAGTGGACCTTGGGGAAGATGATGAAGCAAGACAATATAAGAGCTATATTTTATCCAGAGATGGAACATTGGAAGCCCACATCTTTAAGACCATGAGAACCTCATTACTAAGTGTGACCCTAAAGGCAAAGATTCCCCTCCCCTCTCTGCACTGACATTTTGGAAATCTCATCTCAGAGAAATAAAAACACGGAGAGATATTTTATTTCAAATATCTTAAACATTGCTGTATAAAGGTAGAAAATGGTCTCATTCATGTTAGTTGAAGAGTAGAAACACGAATAATGAATGGAATATACATGGAGGACAATGTCCACTTGACATTAAGCAGAAGAACGTAACAAAATATCTCCAAAAAAGGTTTAGAGTTCATACATCTATTAATTCACTCAGAAGAGATGCACTGAACACTAACCGTGTGTCAGGCACAGTTCTAGATGCTGGGGACTTATCAGTAAGCCAAGATGTGCGTGTTTCCCATGGTTCCACTCGCCTTTCCTTCCTCCGTTCATCAAGAATTTCAGTGCTATCACAAAGAACTGGCAGGGCACTGAGGACTCAGAAGATAGCAAACAGATAGACGATTGCAAGGCAGGATGGAAAATAGCTAATGTACACGGAGCACTTCCCATGGGCCAAGCAGCATGGATGAGCTCACTTTGTCCTCATAATAAACTCTATTTGGTGTAGAATTATTATCCTCCTCTTACGGGTGAGGAAACCGAGGTTCAGATGGGCTAAGAAACTTACTCAACTTTGTTATAAAGCAGAAACTAACACACCATTGTAAAGCAATTATACCCCAATAAAGATGTTAAAAAAAAAAGAAACTTACTCAAGTTTACTTCAAAGCAAGGAAGTAGCCCAGCCAGACATCAAACCAACAGTCTGATTCAAAGTTCATTGTCTTCCACATGACTTTGGATAACTTGTGCATGTATAGCCTATTGTTGGGGTGGGGGTGCTGGTAAACCACCTCTCCTAAAAAAGCTTTAATTTGTAGCATTTGCCAATTCCCATGGTGTAAGTACTCCCACCATGGCTGATTCGAAGTTAGTGTAAGTGCTGATTCATGAACTTTCTGAAATTTTCATAATTGGTTCTTGTGAACTGTTAGTGAGGCCCTAACAAATGACTGAGGGTAAGCATGAAATACGGGTAGATCCAGAGGAGAAGCCCACCTAACCAGCTCTGCGATTTCGTTACAAAACTCAAGAGGAATGAGGCACAAACTCCTTTTACATAGGTCCCTGGAGCAGCCTTTTTTTTTTTAATTAATTTTTATTGGACTATAGTTGATTTACAATGTTGTGTTAGCAAAGGGAATCAGTTATACATATACATATACCCACTCTTTCTTAGATTCTATTCCCATATAGGCCGTTACAGAGTATCAAGTAGAGTTCCCTGTGCTATACAGTAGGTCCTCATTAGTTATCTATTTTATACATAGGAGTGTGTGTGTGTCGATCCCAATCTCCCAATTTATCCTCCCCCCCACTTCCCCCTTGGTAACCATAAGTTTGTTTTCTACATCTGTGACTCTGTGTTTTGTGAATAGGTTCATTTGTACCGTTTTTTTTAGACTCCACGTACAAGTGATATCATGTGATATTTGTCTTTGCCTGACTTACTTCATTCACTATGACAGTCTCTAGGTCCATCCATGTCACTGCAAATGGCATTATTTCATTCTTTTTTATGGTTGAGTAATAGTCCACTGTATATATGTCCCACATCTTCTTTATCCATTCCTCTGTCAATGAACATTTAGGTTGCTTCCATGTCCTAGCTGCTGTAAATAGCATTGCAGTGGACACTGGGGTACATGTATCCTTTCAAATTATGGTTTTCTCTGGATATATGCCCAGGAGTGGGATTGCTGGAGTAGCTTTTTCCTTTTTTTGAAACCAAAAAATTTTTTAACGTTTCCTTGAATTCTCTGAGATGCCTCAGTATCCTTCCAACAAATTGCTTCTTGCCCCAAATGATTAAAGTTGAGTTTTGTTATTGAAAAACCAAAAAATCTTATTAGCAGAGGGACCAATCCACTGAGGTCTTTTGTTACTGGAATCAGGAAAATGGTCTTCTGCAGAGCAGGAGTCAGTGTATTGACGACAATTCAATGTGGCTTCAATGGATACGTTCTTCTGACAATTCAGGGACCTGTACTCCCAGAACAATGGAAATCGTCACTCTACCAAAGGACAATCTAGCAGCAAGATCCCCGGGTGCACTTCAGCATTCGTTTATACACCATTTACTACTTGGCAGAGAAACTGAGGGAACATTATGACCACAAATAACAAAAGCCGACGTTGGCAAAGCTGGTGCCAATGGAAGAGATATCGGTGATGAAGATGAATTACCTTCAAAATTATAACAGAAGCCAACAATAAAGTACAATTCAATTTCAAAGGGAAAAGGCCTACAAACATTGTAGAAATTCAGCTAGAGAGGAAAGCAAGAAATAAACGTCTGTTCTGAGGGCTACCTGAACTTTGCTGTCAGGTGGATCTGAGCTTCTCTCTCTGCTGTTTGCCAGCTCTGTGACCTTGAACAAGGTACGTTCCATCTTGAAGCTTCAGGCTCCACTTTTATGACATAAATAATTCAAAATGGCTCCGAGAAATAAAGGCAGAATACGTGGATCTCTTAGTGTCATGCTAGCCCATAATTCATATTCAAGAGGTGATCATTAATGTGATAACAGTGACCATGATGATGACAGCAGTGTTGATGAGGAGGAGGATTACAGCTCAAGTTCTGCCTCATCCAGAAAGCCCTTCCTGACCACTTTATTCCTGACCCATTTTCCTGACCTTTGTGGGTGGTCCCGATGTAGTCCTTGCCTCCACAGTTAAATAGATAATTACCTGTATGTGCAGGAGCAAAGACTGGGTTTCAGGTAGCTTCTGTGTCTCATGTGATAAGGAAAGCACAAGATTTGAAACCAAATTGTATTTCAGAGAAGTTTAGCCATTTGCTCAAGATCACACAGCGAATAAGTGGCAGAGTTCAGCAAATTCAAGCACAGGGCTGTCCTACGGCACAGCCCAAGCTCTCACCCTCTGCTTTATCTTTCCTCCCCAGAATGTTCTTATCTATCAACGAAGCTTAGTGCTATGCTCTTGGGACCCACTTCTTGTTGTTGATAATGATAGTCTTGCAGGTGTGTGTCCAAATCCCATGTTGACCTGTGAGAGGGGCCTTTGGATGGATTATGGCTCCGCTCAAGTCAAGTACACATAGAGGACGGATTCTTGCCCTTCTCTGAGCCCCAGCATGATGGATTCAGAGTAGCAGAATTAAACTGGATATCGTCCAACAGTGTGTAATCTACTGCATTTGGGGTCAAGGATGATGGCGGGGGGGCGGCGCGGGACAAAACTTGCAGAGGTATCAGCATTGCTTGGTTGTGCCTGGTAGGCAATTAAGAATCGCCAAATCGTATTTGCACCCAATTAACTCAGGTTTGTTTTCCTTACTGAAGGTCGCGGATGTTCGACCTGTCCGTCTGATGGATGCTAATGCCCTCCACGGTCTCCTTGCAAACAGGGCCAGGGAGGCTGCTTGAAAGAGTGGCTGCAGCTCCTGCAGGGTCCATACATGCTTGGCACTGGCCCCGTTCTTTGGCTTCAACGTGGGCCGAGAGCCAAGGTCTCTTTTTTTTGACGTATAGTTGATTTACAATGTTGTGTTAATTACTGCTATATAGCAAAGTGATTCAGTTATATATATATACTTTCTTTTTTTAATATTCTTTTCCATTATGGTTTATCATAAGATATTGAATATAGTTCTCTGAGCTATACAGGACCTTGTTGTTTATCCATCCACGGGCTCTTAATCTAGGCTGCCAGGGCTCTAGTCTCAGTCCCACCACCTGCAAACTGTATTTCCTTATAGACATTATAAGGATGATACTCCAAACGCATAAGCCTTTTGTAAGGAGAAGCCACACATCACACGTACCAAATGGCCAACCGTCTCAATTTTCAGGCCGTCAATGTCCCCCGCTCCCCACCCGCACCGAGCTCTCAGGTTACCAGCCACCAGGAAGGCCCAGAACAGATGGAAAAGAAGGAAATCAGATGACCTCCACCCTTCCATCCCTCCTTTGCCTCCACCACCCACCACGTACCCCTGTAAAACTCCCAGCTGCATCCCCCAGCTTCCCTCCGCTGGGAAAAAAACACGTGCTATGGGGTCAGAGCTCCGAATTCAGATACCTGTGCCTCCGAAACCTGTGTGTCCCATCACAAGCAGCTCTGGAGTGTGTTTCAGCATTTCTAGAACATGAATGGTAACGCGAACTGAATAAAAAGAAGGAAAACTGTGTATCAGCATTGGGCACGTGCTGTCATTACAATACATGCTACTGTTGTCCCAGATATTTTCATCTTGCATGAAGGGGCCGTGCCCTCTTAGCAGAAGTCCTCTCTGTGTCTCTCCATCTCTCTCTCTCTGTCTCTCTCTGTTTTTCTCGGTGCACGTCAATTATCTCAGTCCTTGCGCATTTCCTTAACCCTGTCCTTTTTGCATATCTCGCTGTGTCTCTCTCTCCAGATCGTTCTCTCTGTCTCTGTCTTTCTCAGCATCTCTGTGTACATGTGTGTGAATTCTTCCTTTCAGTTTCTCATACCCTCTCTGTCTCCCTGTCTCTCAACCATAGTAATTAAAAGTATATCCTCTGGATCCATCTACCTGAACTTGCACACTGACTCCATGCTTTAAGAGCTATGTGAACTTGGGCAATTTATTTAGTCTCTCTGAGCTCTTTTATTTTTCATTTCAAAAGGAAGAAAAACAACAGTACTCACCTTATAAGGTTGTCATGAAGAGTAAATGAGTTATTGCAGCTAGAAGCACCCAGCATGGTGCCTGGCACAGAGCAAGCACTCAATAAATATTAACTATTAATATTATTATCTATTTCTCCTATTTCAGGTGCATTCTCTCCCTTCCTCTATCTCTATATTTCTGACTCTCTGTTTCTCTGTCTCTCCTTGTCTCTCTCTCTTTTTCAACTCCCTCCCTCACTCCTTCCTTCCTCCCCTTCTTCCATCTCTCCCCACCTCCCTCTTTCTCTCTTCCTCTCTTTCTGGACAGAGGCTCACTGTAGCTCCTTTCCTAGACTTGTTTACTCACATCAGGTTCTTGATTAGGTGTCGATCCCAGGCCACCCACCAGAAATTTAAAAGTAACCCTTGTGGTGCTGAGGTTGGGGAGAGATGTTTCAGGAGCATTTACTGGGTTGCTCAGGAGATGGCCCAGGGGTTCCGTGCCAACAGGAAGGACGCTGGCGCTGTTGTCCTATGCCATGGAAACCACCTGCCGGGTACCACTGTAAGATGAATGATGCCGCTGGCAAGCAGGAAGATGAAGAGCGTGCAGCGCAGAGGGTGAGTTTTCCAAAGGGAGCAGAACGGTCGACCGTGATTCATCCGAACTCACTTTTGAACTCAAAACTCAAATTCAGTTGCCAGTAGAAGTCTGTAAAGAATTAATTAGGGAGCCTCACAAACAGTCAAAACTCATAAATTTGTCACTGTCGAGAAGCATCATTTCATCCGTCAGACATGAAGTATGGCTGTCAGAAGATGGAAAGAAAGGAAACAGTCAAAGAAGCAGGTCTGCTGGCTGTTTCTTTCCCGTGCTTAGAGGAAAGGGGCTAGTTAAGAACTTGAAGACCTCAGAGGGAGGAAGTGGCAGTGCCCCTGGACCATAGCTCCATGAGGGCAAGGCTGGCCACATCAGTCGTGATCACTACTGGTGCCCCAGAGCCCAGCTATGTGCTTGGTACGTAGGAGGAGCTTAAAATATTTCTTTTTCAAAATTTATTTTATTGACGTATAGTTGATTTACAATGTTGTGTTAATTTCTGCTGTACAGCAAAGTGATTCAGTTACCCATGTATATATTCTTTTTTTATAAGTTTATTTATTTTATTTTTTATTTATTTTTGGCCGTGTTGGGTCTTCATTGCTGCACGCAGGCTTTCTCTAGTTGTGGCGAGTGGGGGCTACACTTTGTTGCAGCGCATGGACTTCTCATTGCGGTGGCTTCTCTTATTGTGGAGAACGGGCTCTAGGTGCATGGGCTTCAGTAGTTGTGGCACTCAGGCTCAGTAATTGCGGCACACGGGCTTAGTTGCTCCATGGCATGTGGGATCTTCCCGGACCAGGGATCGAACCCATGTCCCCTGCATTGGCAGGCGGATTCTTAACCACTGCGCCACCAGGGAAGTCCCATATATATATTCTTTTTCCTATTCTTTTCTATTATGGTTTATCACAGAATAATGAATATAGTTTCCTATGCTATGCAGTAGGACCTTGTTTATCCATTCTATATATAATATTAAAATATTTCTTGAAATGATTAAAGATTCAAAAGGAGGCAGTTGGCAAGGATGAGATGGAGGACCCCAACATCTGGCATTGAACCTGGTGTCCCTCCATTGCTCTCCACACCTTCCTGTTAAACAGGTGATGTGGAGGCATCCTCTCCTCCTTCTGAGCACTGCCTCTTCCCACCCAGCTGTTACCATGGCAACCCCAGTAACAATGAAGAGCATGGCTATGGAACTCCAACCGGTCCAGCCCCATCCTCACTTAGGCTAGCGTCTGTTTCTTCTCCATGTGTAAAAAGAAGCTCATAATTGCATCTACGTTATAGAATTTTTATGGAGACTAAATGAGAAATTCATTTGAAGATGGATATTAGCTACTGCTGTTATTACTATGAGAAATGAAGGGAGATGCATTCGTCTGCTAGGGCTGCAAAAATAAAATACTACAGACTGTGGCTCAAACAACAGACATTTATTTTCTCACGGTTCTGGAGGCTGGAAGTCTAAGATCAAGTTGTTGGCAGGGTTGGTTTCTTCTGAGGCCTCTCTCCTTGATTTGCAGACGACTGTCTTCTCCTGCGTCCTCAGTCTTTTCTCTGTACAGTACTGTGCCCAAATGTCCTCTGCTTTAAAGGACACCAGTCAGATTGGATTAGGCCCACCCTAACGACCTCACTTTAACTTAATTATCTCTTTAAAGGCCCAGTCTCCAAGGATATTCTGAGGTTCTGGGGATTAAGGCTTCAGTATATGAATTTGGGGGAGACAAAATTAGCTCATCATAGGGACCTCCAGTATAGTTATGCTTTGGTTTAATCAAGCTTCCTAGTAGCTTAGGAGAAAACAAATGTACCCTCCCACTGGCCCTGAACTGAGCTCACCCTGGTAAAATAGTTGACTTAAAAGATGTTTTTCAAACCTGACCTGTTAGCGGACAAAGAGCCACACAGACCAGTGATCTAGGTGTCCGCCTTGGCTCTGCTCCCTGCCGGCTGCAGCATCGCATCCCATTCAAGCATCTTACCCTCTCCCTGGTCCTCATTCAGGAGAAGTGGATCGTACCACATGGTGCCCAAGATCCCATCGGCTCTAATTATCTCTAGATGATTCCTTAAGACACTGAAAGGATCTGGAAAGGTTCACATACAAAATATGAGTTTGTATACAAAATCTTGCTTGTTCCCCTCTCTGTCTTGAGAAGTTGTTTCTTGAGTTCTCCATGGCGGTAGGCAGGTGGCAGAGGACACTAAAACCATGTGAGAAAAACAAACAAACAAAGTCAGGGTATCAAGACTGTGTGAAAACTCATGGAAGTCTATTACTGTGATTCATCCGTCTTGTCGGGCATCAAGAAGAGGTTGCAGGTTCAGGTTGTTACCAGAAACAAAAGAACCTAACGCACAATTGTGTCCACTCGTGAAGCACAGCACACGGTGCAAAGGTTTCCCTTGCCTTTCTCTTAGCAGATACACACTACTGTATGTAAAACAGATAAACAACAAGGACCTACTGTATAGCACAGGGAACTATCGTCACTATCCTGTAATAACTTATAATGGAAAACAATCTGAAAAAGAATATATATATATATATGCATATGTATACCTGAATCACTTTGCAGTACACCTGAAACTAAAACAACATTGTAAATCAACTATACTTTGATTAAAAAAAAAAAAGCCTTTCAGTCCCATCAGGATCCACCTCGGGATCCCCTGGGAGTCTGTCTCTTCACTAGCTTCTGCCTCTTTCTCCTCTCCTTACCCTCAAGCTCTTGGTCTTTACTATTTTGCTGCCGGGGTCTTGCTCTATCATAAAGGAACTCCTTAAATGCTCAGCTTCTGAGCGTGATGTCTGATTCCTTCCTCTGTCGTAAGAAGAGGCTTTAGTCCTTTCACTGTCCTCAGGTGAGAGCAGTCGAGTGCAGTGGTTAAAACAGACATTCTGAAGCCAGTCTGATTAGTCTTGAAACTGGTCCATGTTTGCAATTTATAAACATATATATTGTGGGAGAATACTCGAAGAACTATAATGGGTACACAAGCAAAAGAGTTTGGACACCCCGATCTCCAATAAGCAAACAACCCTTTAAAAAAATAATTTGTGGAAGGGCTTCCCTGGTGGCGCAGTGGTTGAGAGTCTGCCTGCCGATGCAGGGGACACGGGTTCGTGCCCCGGTCCGGGAAGATCCCACATGCTGCGGAGCTGCTAGGCCGGTGAGCCATGGCCGCTGAGCCTGCGCGTCCGGAGCCTGTGCTCCGCAATGGGAGAGGCCACAACAGTGAGAGGCCCGCATACCGCAAAAAATAATAATAATAATTTGTGGAATAGTACTTTTCAGAACACCTTTTTCTTTTTTCATGTTTTTTTACATCTTAACTGAAGTATAATAGCTTTACAATGGTGTGTTAGTTTCTGCTTTATAACAAAGTGAATCAGTTATACATATACATATGTTCCCATATCTCTTCCCTCTTGCGTCTCGCTCCCTCCCACCCTCCCTATCCCACCCCCAGAACACCTTTTTCTTAATACTGACTTTCTGAGCCCAATGTAGTTGTTGCTATTTTGTTAATAAAACCTCAGTCTCTTTATTCTGTCTTACTAAAGACTGCCTCCCCACCAAGAATAGAGGGGAAATCTCATCCTGTTACTAATAAATTTTTAAGTCACCAAAACACAACCGTAAAGATTGCATCTGAGCGACAGAATGAAAGACTGGGATGTTTAACACATAATAAATCAGTAAGTATGGCTATCAGACAACCCATTTCTCTTTGCCATCTCCTGCACATTAGCTCCCACCCACCTCCAAACCCGGTTTTCAGTGATATACATATCATTTTGCTTCACATTCCCTTTATCGTGCATTTTCAGGGAAAAGCTGCATTTTTCTGCAACTGCTGTTTTATTCTAACATCCATGTCTGATTTCAGATATTGACTTCCAATTCTTGAGACCAACTGTGTTCACAGAATTCCGTGTAATTTGGATACTGACCTTGGAAATAGCTTTGGGCTATCGTGTTCCAATCTTCTTGTATCACTTGAGGGAGATGATTTCCTAAATCCACTTGCCAATACCCAGAATTGTGTAATCTTGAGTTTCTTCATATAAGTTTGTCCCAAGGCACCTGCCTCTTATACACCTGCCTTCCTGATACTAACTGGAATCAGCTGAAAGTAAAGGGGACTGCTCAGGGTGGGGGAGATTGATGGTGAATTCTATCCCTAAAGGAGAGTTTCTCAACCTTGGCACTATTGGCATTTGGGGCCAGGTAATCCTTTGTAGGGTCTGCCCTGTGCACTGTAGGATGTTTAACCGCATCCCTTGTCTCCACCCACTGTTTGCCAGTAGCATCCCTCCTAGAATCATGACAACAAAAATGTCTCCAGATATTGCCAGTGTTCCCCTGGGAGACAAAATCATCCCTAATTGAGAATTCTGTCTTAGAAGTAGTCAAGCGAAAGGTGAACACCACCCCAATTTCCTCAAGTTCAAGTGCTAGATGGGAACTTGAAACAGATTCTAAAGTCCCTGGACACTATAAAAGTCTACAGTGCCATAAAATGGCTTTAAGTTCATGGTGATGGTGGGGTGAGGTAGGAGAGAGAGGAAAGAGGCAGGAATAGGACAAGTTTAGAATCCAAGTCAAATAGATTTGGGGTCCCCCAAGGCATCATCTGATATTGTTCCTGTTCCTCACCCCCACGTCCGTCCTGGCGGAGGTCCAGTGGGATGTTGGAGGAGGAACAAGAGGCTGATTTAGGACTTTGAGATTCATAGCAATGGGTGATGCCTCCAGAGTGTTGTAAGTACCAGGTGGCTGAGTCTCCCCCAAGTGGCCCTCAGGGACGTTTTGCCCTTTCATTCAAAGGAGGAGGTGCATCTCTTAAGCTTTCCTCCCCTTCCCCCCCCTCCAGGCTCTGTGCTCCAACATCTCTGAGTACCAGGAGTCGCTGTTAGCGGGGATGCCCACCCCTGGCATTCCTGAGCTCTCTTTTCTGCTTTAGGACAATCAGCTTCCTCTCTGGGCTGCTGGAGGGACGTCAGGAGACGTGGGAAAGGGAGACAGCCACAGTTTTGCCCCCTCCCTGCCCTTGGATCCCCACAGCTAGCACAATCCTCATGGACATTCACTTTCCAAGGTAAGAGGTTCAGGCAGACACAACTCACCATTTTCATAGGAAATGACATGCAGTCTAAGAGGCATGGGCCGATTGCAAGCTATTATAACCTGCTGCTGACTATATCTCGTATTATTAAATAACCATCTCACTGGAGCCTGGGGATTTGGGGTTTTTTAAGGCCAGCCCCCAGCTCTGAAATTGACATGACCAGGAAAATTAGACCTCACCTCAAGGACCTCATTCCGCCTACCTGCCCACAAAGTTAGCAGTTGGGTTTCTTGACGTTCCTGTTAGGACAGCTCTTAGGCTTAGGTGGGCCATATTTCAATTTAATTGTCCTGCCCACGACAGACTCACTGTCTCGCAGGCTGGAAAGAGAATGAATTAGAAGTTTCCCGTTCTGCCTCAGAGTCAGTGCCCTCCCTTATGCTATGTTTAGCACTTGTGTGGGCACTTGGCTGATGCCAAACACATCTTAGCTTTAATTCCTGTTTTGAGGCGACACTTTCTTCACTGAGGGCAAAGCTCAGGGTGGAAGAGCTTGTTGAGATATTTATTCCACTGTCTTCCTCACTTCCTGTAGACTGGTAAGGCTTGGTCCGTCTGGGAAAGGAGAGAGTCTTCTCTCAAACGCAGAGGCAGTCCACTTCATTGGAAGCATTGCGTGCAAATAAAGGGATCCCGGGGGCTTCCCTGGTGGCGCAGTGGTTGAGAGTCCGCCTGCCGATGCAGGGGACACGGGTTCGTGCCCTGGTCCAGGAAGATCCCACATGCCGCGGAGCAGCTAAGCCCGTGAGCCATGGACGCTGAGCCTGCGCATCCGGAGCCTGTGCTCCGCGATGGGAGAGGCCACAGCAGTGAGAGGCCCGCGTACCGCAAAGAAAGAAAATAAAAAAAAGGGATTCCGGCTGGCTGTCCTGCACCTGTGTTTTTCATTTAAGCAACACGCACCGCACATCCGCTGAGGCCCATGCCCTGTGCTGGGCATGGTGATGCAGCCGTGAAAAAGTCACAGCCCCTGCCCTCAAGGAATTACTGAGTTTGATGAGGAAGCAAACTAGTAAGTGGATATTACATCATGACACTAATAAAAACAAGAACAATGAAAAACAAGCAGTTCTCAATTTTTGAGCCTTTGATATGGGTCCAGTATTGGGCTTAAAAGGAAGGAACAGGGGCTTCCCTGGTGGCGCAGTGGTTGAGAATCTGCCTACCAATGCAGGGGACACGGGTTCGAGCCCTGGTCTGGGAAGATCCCACATGCCGCAGAGCAACTAGGCCCATGAGCCACAACTACTGAGCCTGCGTGTCCGGAGCCTGTGCTCCGCAACAAGAGAGGCCGCGACAGTGAGAGGCCCACGCATCACGATGAAGAGTGGCCCCCGCTCACCGCAACTAGAGAAAGCCCTCGCACAGAAACAAAGACCCAACACAGCCATAAATAAATAAATAAGAAAGGAAGGAACAGAGGGTAGGCTCTGGAGTCTGATGTCGCAGTTTCAATACCATCTTGGACACTGATCGGTGATGTAAACTTGGAAAAGTCACTTCCTCTCTCCTAGTTTCTAGATGTGGAGTCTTGGACCAGTCATGTAACCTCTCTGAGACTCTTTTTCCTCATCTGTAGGATGAGAATAGTCCCCACATCCTAGGGCTGTGTTAAGGATTGGATGCAATAACACATATAATCTAATAACTGCTCGATAAAGATTAGCTATCGTTATATCAATAACTCCATGAGATGGGGCTTCTTATTATTCTTGTTTTATGGATGGGGAAACTGAGGCTCAGATAGGTTATATTACTTGTCCAATATCCCACAACTGGTAATCCTTGGATTTGAACCTAGGTTTGTAGGAGGCCAAAACCATGCTTTGGACCTGAGTTCAATAGGAATGAACTAGAGGTTTTTGAGGAGAATAACAATGGGGCATTTGAGGAGAGAGCTTAAGCCTCTACCCTGCGTCCTGCAGCATGGAGACCAGGGGGAAATGGCTCTAGATGCCACAAGAGAAGACAGGAGAGACCTGAGCATCTTCCCCTTGTTGTCTTCCTTGCTCTCTGCTCCCTTTTTCTCTCTTACTTCGTATCATCATCATTCTGTTTCCACTTCCCCACTTGAATGTCCAATGGCTTCTTAGTCTTGAGATAAGCAAACACAGACTCGGGAGTTCTAACCACCCTTCCCAATCTGCTCTTTCCCCAGCAGTCTCCCATCTCCTAGCCACTCAAGCCAAACACTCACAAGCCACATTTTTCTCACCAGCAAAACATGGCCATCCTACTTTTCTTTTTATTGAAATATATTCGACATATAACATTGTGTAAATTTAAGGTGTACAACCTGTTGATTTGTTACATATATATATGGCACTATGATTGTCACTGTAGCATTAGCTGACACCTCGATTACATCACATAATGATCATTTCTTTTTCTGGTGGGAATAATTAAGATCTAGTCTTTCAGCAAGTTTGATGATTATAATACAATAATCACTACACAGGGCATTCAATCTCCAGGACTTATTTATGTACTCATTGCAAGTTTGTATTTTAAACATCACTCCTATGCCCTCACCCCAGTCCCTGGTAACCACCATTCTGCTCTCTTTTTACAAGTTTAGATTTTTTAGATTCCACATATAAGTGGGATTTGTCTTTCTCTGTCTGACTTATTTCACTGAATGTAATGTCCTCAAGGTCCATCCATGTTGTCGCAAATGGCAGGTTTTCCTTCTTTCTCAAGGCTGAATTATATTCCATCGTATATATACACCACATCTTGTTTATTCATTCATCCATTGACGAACACTGAGGTTGTTTCCATGGCAACCCCACCTTCAAACTAGTGACTGGCTCCTCATTTCCCTCCACCTCCTCTACCCCCATCATCTCTCAGCTGGACGGCAGCTCAGTGACCTTCCTGTTTCACTCTTGCCCCTCTCCGTTCTGTTCCTCGCATATGATATCAAAGAGCTTTTGAAAACAAAACAGATCTTGTTATTCCCCAATTAGAAAACTTCTAATGATCTCCATTTACATTTATAGTAAAATCCAAACTCCTGGGCTTCCCTGGTGGCGCAGTGGTTGAGAGTCCGCCTGCCGATGCAGGGGACGCGGGTTCGTGCCCCGGTCCGGGAAGATCCCACATGCCGCAGAGCGGCTGGGCCCGTGAGCCATGGCCGCTGAGCCTGCGCATCCGGAGCCTGTGCTCCGCAACGGGAGAGGCCACAACACTGAGAGGCCCGTGTACTGCAAAAAAAAAAAAAAAAAAAAAAAAAAAAAAATCCAAACTCCTTTGCCTTCCCAAACCCAGCCTCATCCTGTCCACTCCTGTGTTCACTCCCTCTGCATCTGCCACATGGCCTCCTAGCGCCCCCCCACCTCTTGTGTCCCTTTGCACCATCAGGCCTTTGCATTCAAGTTCCTTTCACCTCAAATGCTCACCCTTCGATTTTTAGGCATCTGTTTCTTTATTGTCTGAATCTCAGCTCGAGTCACAACCTCTGAGAGGACTTCCCTGACCTCCCAATTCCCTCTGACCCATTCCCAGTCGTTACTCTTGCATCCATGTGTCATCAACTCATGTTTTCCCCATTTTGTTTCTCCCAACTAGAAAGCAAGTATGTGAAAAGAGAGCCCTCGTCCACTCTGTTTATGTTTCCTCAGTACCTTGAACACAATCTGGCATGAAATAGGATCCAGCACCTAAGTGCTCAGTAAACATTTAGATCATAAGTACATAAATGAGTTTCTTCCTCCCTCTTGTCTCCCCCTGCCTTACCTAGTTTTTCATCTCTTAAATTCAGTATTCAGAGGAAGGATATAAAGACATGTAATGTCTCATGCATAGTCATTTGTAACCTGTAGGTAAAATCCTAGAACTCTCAAAATGTAATAAAGAAATCTAAATTCTAAAATGTAAAAAAAATAAAATAAATAAAAATAAATAAATAAATTAAATAAAATGTAATACGTGGATGGGTCCGCTGAAGGGTTTAGCCGCCTCAAGAAAATGGTTCCTGTCCCCATGAATATAAATGAAGCAGGGTCGCCCAACAATTACTTTCAGAGAAGCCGCAGCGTCTATAATCACCGTCAGCATCTCTGCTCGGGCTCTGATGCACACCCCTAAATCTACTTCATTAGTTTTAATTAACCCCACCCTGAGCAAGCCAAGACTTTAGAGCTATTTTAGAAATGGAATTAGCAAACTTGGAGATGGGATAACTTTCTGCAAGGTGTTTAGGCTGTAATTGTTCTCATGTTGCATAGAAACAAAAGTAACATCCGCTTATGCATTGGCTGAATTTATATTGCATTTTTTGAGGAAGTCTGATGAGTTTCTTCATTTTCTGGATTCATGACTATCAAATCTACCCAGACCGACTCTAGTTCTGGCTAAACTGTTCCTACTTTCCCCTACTACAGGATGCCAAGTCCAGCCACATTTATCTCTCCCTTTCACAAACACACATACACACACCCCGCCACCACCACTACCACCATCAGCAAACTACTCCAAAAACTCACCGTCACTCACACCTACACACTTACACACTCAAACACACACAGACCCCATCACTTGCAGTAGCCACGGCAGAAAGCCACTCCGTGAAACGCACACATATACATTCACACAAAACGACACAAAGCACGTGCCCATTCTGAGCACTTCTGACCTCTGTTTACCACCGCAACACTGCAGCAGGAGCCATTATCATCTTTCACTGGGACCCTGTAAGAGCCTCCCCTCGGCAGCCATGTTCTACTCAGCTCCTTCCATCTGCTCAGCTGCTAACATGCTGTCTACACAGGGAGCGTTGGATCCCTTCACTGCCCCCAAAGCCCTGTAGTGGTCCCTCTTCACGTGCAGATAAAGTCCTCACCATCTCCTACAAGCCCCTAACTGATCTGGCCCCTGCCTTCCTTTCTTTTATTTTTTAAATTTATTTATTTGTTTATTTTTGGCTGCGTTGGGTCTTCGTTGCTGTGTGCGGGCTTTCTCTAGTTGCAGTGAGCGGGGGCTACTCTTTGTTGTGGTGTGCGGGCTTCTCATTGTGGTGGTTTCTCTTGTCGTGGAGCACAGGCTCTAGGCGCGCGGGCTTCAGTAGTTGTGGCACGTGGGCTCAGTAGTTGTGGCTCGTGGGCTCTAGAGCGCAGGCTCAGTAGTTGTGGTGCACAGGCTTAGTTGCTTCCTGGCATGTGGGATCTTCCTGGACCAGGGCTCAAACCTGTGTCCCCTGCATTGGCAGGCGGATTCTTAACCACTGCGCCACCAGGGATGTCCTTGCCTTCCTTTCTGACATCATCTTGTATTACTCTGCTCCAGCCACTCTTGCCTCACAGATGTTTCTGGCATCCACCACCTCCACTTCTGCCCCAGCACCTCTCTGCCTGCTGTCCCATCAGCCAGAACACACTTACAGCCCCCATCCGCGTGGCTTGCCCCCTCACTGCAAGCAAGTCTTTGTTCAACTCTTCCGAAAAGCGTTCCCTGATCACTCCATTTGAAATAATCACCCTCAGTGTCCTTTACCCCTCCCCCTTGATTTGTGTTCCGTATCACCATCCGCTCACAACATTATGTTATCTAAATATTTGCTTATTGCTCATCTCTCTATATTATACCTAAGAATGTGCCAGCAGGAAAAATGGAGTGAGGAAAATAAAACCTGGTTTTAACATCTATAGACATATAGAGGCTATCCTTCTGCAGAAACTTCCACTAAGTAGAGGGAAAATACTGGGGGGAAACCCAGCCAAAAGAAAGTTGTAAAACAGGCACAGACATAGATAGATGATAGATAGGTAGATAGATAGATATGTACATACATACATACATAGAAAACATGGATACATAGATAGAAATAGAGATACAAACAATATCATAATCAATAATCAATGCCAGACCATCTGCTAAATACCTTTATTATGTCAAGCCCTTATTGAAATAATTCAACATAAGAATTATTGTCCCCATTTTAGATAGGAGGAAACTGAGGCTCAGAAAGATTAGGAAACTTTCCAAGGGTGATTTCACTGGGAAGTGACAAAGCCTGCGTCTGAACCTGGACTCACTTCATTTCAAGCACTTTTGATCAGGCACCGGTGTGATCTGCCTGGATCCATTGACTTCACTGTGTTTCTTATTGAGGGTCTGCCCTTCCTTAGTAGAAAAACCTAGGAAGACGAAAAACACTCGTAAAATCGTTTCGCCCATCACTGACTGCCGGGCGCTCCCCAAACAGAAGGATTTCATATGTGTTTGCAAATGCCAGTCCATTCTGGAGTCTTTTGTTTTTAGGAAAAGGGGGTGCTGGGATCCGTGAGAACTGAGATGTGATTTCATCGTCATGTTCCTAAGCTCACAGTAATTATGCATATTTAACTCTTCTGGTCTTCCTAGTACTAGATGCAAGGGAGTTAAAAAAACTTCCAGACGTTGCCATGCACCATGTTGGTTCAGCAGGAAGATTTAGACTCTACGCAAAAACAAAACTAAACAAACGAAAAAACCAAGAGGCTTACACAGGCGTTATGAGTGAGGCTTTGGTGTATTCCAGCTAGATTCATTGTGCATCTATTTATAAAGTACCTACTATATGCTGGGCACTGAGGGCATAGAAGTGATAACACCTAGCCTCTATTCTTAAGGACATCAGACGGGATCCCCTCTAGCAGACCCATAGGGGACACAACATCACTCAACAACCGGGCAAAGAGATGAGGGGCATCCCTCCATCAGTTAACCCAATGCAAGCTGAACTCACTGAGTTGCCTTATTGGTAGGCTTGGCGGATCAGCATGGGCTTGAGACAAAACTCGAATCCAGTTCTATTGTTCACCTGCCAGAAGCATAGCCTTCCTCATGCTGGATAACCCCTCTTAAGCTTCAACTTTCCTGTAAATAAAATTGGGATGGTGTTGACTACCTGTTTGTGTTGTGGAAAGAATTAAATGAATAATGATACAAAAAGCCATGCACAGTGTCTGGCTCACTGTAGGCACTCAACACATGGTAATTATTGAAAGCAAATTTGGAAGGAGAAAAGGAAGGAAGGATTTTATGTTTAGATTCAGGCAGAAAAGTAGAATGACTTCAAAATGCTCTGACATGCCTGCTTTGGCTAATACCTCCACTGTAGTGGAGGAAATTAACAAGAAGCCAATTTCAGGAAATCTAGGCAGGACCGAAATGTACTTTTATGGGTGACCGCAGAATTTGATTGTACTTTCCATTCAAGAAATGTCCAAACGTGGGGCTTCCCTGGTGGCGCAGTGGTTGAGAGTCCGCCTGCCAATGCAGGGGACACGGGTTCGTGCCCCGGTCCGGGAAGATCCCACATGCCTCAGAGCGGCTGGGCCCGTGAGCCATGGCCACTGAGCCTGCGCGTCCGGAGCCTGTGCTCCACAATGGGAGAGGCCACAACAGTGAGTGGCCCGCATACTGCAAAAAAAAAAAAAAACACGAAATGTCCAAACGTCCTTCATCCATTATCCCAATGCCCACATCCCTCTTCATCACCCTTGTCTGACTCTTGGAGGATTGCACCAAAATACCACATCTGTACAATAAATAACAAAATGCAAGCTTCAATTTGTCAAAGGTAATAATGTCCAACTGTTTAATCCAGAAATCCCCCTTCTAGAAAATACTATAAGGAGATATTCTAAAAAACAAATTTTTGTTTGCAATGTGATTTACAATATAGAGAACCGGAAACGACCCAACTGTCCGGTAATAGGGTACTGGTTAAACAAATGTGGGCACATTAATATGATGGACTGTTATAAGGTCATTAAAAATATGTTTATGAGCATTTTTAATATCCTGAGGAAATACTTATTCAACAATGACAAGCAAAATAATGAGGATGCAAAACTGTATTACTTTAGTGTCAACTCTGTAGCAGAAAGAAATGAAAATACACTAGAGGAAATATGCTGGAGTGGCCGACCCTTTGTGTTGTGTTTAAGAATGATGTTTTGTTTTGTTTTGTAATATATTTCATATTTTTGCAGAGTTTAAACTATGGCATGATGGAGATTTTTTTCTTCATCTCATTCCATTGCCAGTAAATAATCTAGCCACTGCTCTTCTGGGATCCTGGCCGTCTTCAAACTAGGAATATGAAGGTGTGGATTGAGAAAGGTGGAGAAATATGGAGACTCATTCAGAATTATGATAAACTGGAATTATGCTAAGAGTTGATCAGTCATTACCAGGAGAGAGCTTTGTCTTAAAATTGCTTCCTAAAGCTGAACTCTTTATCCTTTCCTCTCTCAAACAGCTCTTGAAGGATCTCAGATTTCTACCCCTCCCCAAGCTCAACAGGGAGAAAACTGGGTGGAACTTAAAAACTGACATCCTGGAGAAAGGCTGGAAGGAAGAAGTGGGGTGCAAATTAGGAAACCAAGGGAGCCATTGGGGAGAAGAAGGAGGGAAAGAAGGCCACAAGAAAAAAAAATGTGTCAGAAACCTATCTACCTAAGAGGGTCAAACAGATAACCAAGCTGTGTGAAGCAATAGGGCTTAGTGGGGATTGCAGCAAACTAAAGAAAGAGTTCATACCCTGTGGAATGAGAAGAACTAACTCAATTGCAGGTGACTGTTACCATGTAGGAATGCAAGCCCAGGGTTTGCCAAGATTTTCCCATGTTTCCAATCCAGAAATCCATATTTTTATGTTAAAAAAAAGCCTCTTGTTTTTAAATATTGGCAAATATTTAAACATTTAAACTCCATTTACAAAAACATGATATAAATACAATAAAAATATTACAAGTTGGTTCTTTTTGGTTGGTGGTCACACTGGGTGTTGTTACTTTTCTCTACTTTTTAAGTAAGAAAAAAGAAACAAAGACAAAATTTAAAACACCTACAAACCAAGTAAAATACTGACAAGCCATATTCCACTTTCAACCATACCGTAGTATAATAATTCTCTTTTACCTACATGAGGTAGACCTGGTATGAATCAACAGGGAATTAAAAAAGAATCACAAAGGTTTTCAATTATTTTCACTGTTCTCAATGGTTTCTTCAGGAATGGACATCACTATCCCACCCTTCCAAATTTTAAGGGATGACAAAACAATGAACATCCTTTAACAATCAGAAAACAAGAGAAGACTGGAAAAAAATGAGGCATGGAGTGAAAGTTGGCGAGGCTCCCATCTCCAGCCTTCCATCTTACCGGTCTCCAGCTCTATGAGTGAGCATCGCTGTGTGTTTAAAAGACACATCCAGATTAATTTGTCTGACAAATGAAGAGAAGTGTGAGGCTTGTCACGTCATGGAGATGGTAATGTTGTCACTGTCTTTATAAATCATTCCCACCTCTCCTGAGACAATACTAGGTTAATCTGCGGGTGCCTCTGATTCCGGCGGCAAAGCTGAGAACATATCACCATTTTGCTGAGGAGTTCAGGTAAACAGATTGTGGGAGCATCTACTGGGCCAGAAATAATGGGAGTCTTACAAATATAACACAGGAACATCACAGTTCCTTGATATGACTGCCTCATTCCAAGGGCTGCCATCTGGTAACCAAGGGGAGATAAGAACTGGGCCATCCTACAACTTGGCTAGTGGGATCCAGGTGTCCTTGGCTATAACAACTCACCTTCCATTGACCCATCACCCCAGGGTCCTCCTAACCCAGCACATTGGTTAAATGATTCTGCTAATGACTGTAGAACTGATGATAAGCATTAACTGTAATGATAACCATTAAACCATAGATTTAATAACGAATACCCATGTGAAGCCAATGATGTGCTAATGATGGACTTAGATTTCCATTTAATATTACAAATCTTGACACGGGTATTGGCAGCTGCATTCGAGATTAATGGGTTGACTCTCTCCAAGCCACCAGCTGGAATTTGAATGAGAATTCTAATCCCACTGTCCCAGCCCACCTCACAGAGACTGTCCGGATGGTCAAGACCACAGATGTGAAAGCGTTTAGTCAATTACAGAAAGATGTTTTCCAGATATTTGCTGTCTGTTTCCCAGAAGATCAAATCCTTCATCAATTTGATCCTTAAGAGAAAAAGTTGTTTTAAAATACAGCTTCAAAAGAAACTGTGGACTGTGGTAGAAAAAGGGAAGTTCTAGCATCAGACAAATCAGGAATTTGCATTCATGACCAACCACTTCCTTGCTGTGAGATTCCAGGAAACTCTCTGAGCTTCAGGCGTCTCCTCTGTGAGTGAGAGATGGTCTAAGGGTTAAATGGAACAGTCCAAGGAAAGCACCTGGCACAGCAATTGACACAGGTGAAGGATGGTTATTTTTTTCCTAATGGGAGACTGGCAAGACTGTGCCCCACAGAACCCACCGCATGAGAGCCCAGTGTCAGTCCCTGAAATCATAGTGACCATTGGCGAAAATACCAACCTTATGCCTTTCTCTCTTCTCTTTTGATCCAAGGAGGAAATTCCTTAGAATCTTGCTGCCCAAACTGTGGTCAGTGCCTTGTAGCATCAGCATCACCTGGGTCAAGGAAGCAGGATGGAGGGACAGAGTGATGGAGGGATGTCTTTGCATGGGGTGGGCAGGGAAATCTTTGCTGGGGCATTTGGGATGAGACCCGATGGCAAGAAGCCCACCATTTACAGATCTGGTAGAGGGTGTTGCAGACAGAACAGAAGGTGCAAAGGCCAAAGTCAGGAGTAGCTTCAAGTATTCAAGGAACAGAAAAAAAGATGGTGTCTGGATTCACAAGAGAGAGCAAGGGTGAAGGGTAGGTACAAGATGAGGTTGGAAAAGGAAGCAAGAGCCAATTAAAGTAGTTTCTCCCAGTGCTTGGGGGAGATTTCCAAGCTTACCAGGTTAGTCTCAAAGACACACACACACACACACACACACACACACACACTTTATAAACTTTCATTGCACCTTGAAGTTCTTCTTGACAATTATCACAATATAACCAAACAGGTATTCACATGTTTATCTATTTGACATTTGGCTGCCTTGCCAGCCTATAATCTTCTTGAGGGCAGGGACCTCTATTTTGTTCACCATTATATACTCAGCATCTAGCAAAAATGTAGAATGTGGCAGGCGGTCGATTACTTTTCAGGAGTGAGAGAGAGAAAGCAAACACCCAGCTTACAATATGTTTCATCAGATGGTAGTTATTAAATTATTTTAAGATGCTTTACTAAATTCCCTTTGAGTTGTATTTTTCTGTGCTATGAAGGAAATGGGTTCCAATACCACAAAAATTTAAGAGGATTTCTTTAATTTGAGTTATATGAACCTGGGTATAAAGCAGCTATAATTTTTCTTACACTGTTATCACAGTGAAAACAACTCAGAGAAATTTGTGAAAATTTCGAGGAAAGCACAGAAAGGTTTCTGCAGTGCCCTATGTGAAAGCGTGGAAGTATTCAGATGATTTGCGGCATATTTTAAATCATTTTTTTGAGTTATAATTTTCATATACAACAACGCACGCATTTTAAGGGTACAGTTTGATAATTTGGACAAACATGTACACTTACATCATGAAAGGGCAAATACGAGTTTAAAATGTTGAGGCTTCATTCTCCGTGTTGGAAATAAGGGACGAGATTTCTCCCTAGTCCCACTTGTTAGAGCGTAAATTTACTTTCACAAGCCTTTAAGCTTAAGTTCTTTCTCTGTCTCTTTGAAATGTGTGTACCTCTTTTTAAAAGCTAAATAAGTCTTTCCAGCTTTAGGTACAAGTAATGTCTTTCTTACGGACCTGTGAGCCATCTCTTTGAAATACATAAACATCAAAGAAGATGGAGGTAGAAGCCTAACTCCAAGGATCAAAACTACCCTTGTCCTAAATATGTGAGAAGTTTATTTTCCCTTTGGATAAAGCCAATTAGCAAACACAAATGGCCACCCAGTTACCAGGTGAATCTAGGATGGATGATGTGTGATGAATGGTGCTGTCGGGTCCTCTTCCTTGAGAACTAGTTATCCTTTATCTTGAGGATGTGTATGGAATAAGTCGTGTATGCTTGGCTATAGAAAAGGGAGAATTTTTTTTTTGCAGTCTCTTCGTAGATTGCCTGTGATACATATCACATTCCAGTTTAATGCTTATTTAATAGTAAAAATTGTTTTCTTTCTCTTCTGCCTTTGTGGAGAGATTTTCTGGGTTGGAAAAAGATTTTGCTTTAAATTATACTTTTTCCAACAGTTACCATCACCCTAATCAAGATATATAACATTTTCATCACCCCAGAAGCTTCCATGTGACTCTGAAAAATGAGTCCCCACACCTCCTCCCCAGGCAACCATTAAAGTTATTTCTATCATTATAGATTAGTTTGACCTATTCTAGAACTTCTTTAAATACCATATGGTATTTACTCTTTGATGCAAGGTTTCTTTCACCCAGCATGTTTTTGAGATCCAGCCATGTTCCTGCATGTAGCAGAAGCTTGTTTCATTGCACTGTAGACCACTGCTCCAGAATTTGTTTTTGCAATCACCTGTTGATGGACAGTTAGGTTTTTGACTCTTACAGACAAAGCTGCTATGAACATTCATGTACAAGGCTGTTTGTGGCCCTACATTTTCATTTCTCTTGTATAAATAGCTAAGAATGGAACTGCTGATGGGTCAGGGAAGGACTGAGAGTTTGGGGTTAGTAGATGCAAACTATTACCTATAGAATGGATAAACAACAAGGTCCTACTGTACAGCACAGGGAACTATAGTCAATATCCTTGGATAAACCATAATGGAAAAGAATATAAAAAAGAATATATATATATATGTGTATAACTGTGTTACTTTGCTGTAGAGCAGAAATTAACACATCATAAATCAACTATAATTCAATAAAAGAAATAAATTTAAAAAAAAGAATGGAACTGCTGAATCTTATGAAAATGCTTAACTTTCAAACTAACTGTCAGACTCCTTTCCAAAGTGGTTGTACCATTTACACTCTCACCAACACTTAGTACGGTCAATCTTTTTAATTTTACACCTTCTAATTGATCAGTGTCTTGTGGTTCTAATTTGCATATATCTAACAAGTTGGGCATTTTTGTGTGTTGTTATTGACTATTTGTAATTTTCTTTAATGAAGTATCTATTCAAATATTTTGCCCCTTTTTTTTTTTTTTTTTTGCGGTACGCGGGCCTCTCACTGTTGTGGCCTCTCCCGTTGCGGAGCACAGGCTCCGGACGCGCAGGCGCAGCGGCCACGGCTCACGGGCCCAGCCGCTCCGCGACATGTGGGATCTTCCCGGACCGGGGCACGAACCCGTGTCCCCTGCATCGGCAGGCGGACTCCCAACCACTGCACCACCAGGGAAGCCCCTGCTCCTTTTAAAATTGTTTTTGTCTTCTTATTGAGTTGTTAGGATTTTTATATATATATTCTGGAAACAAGTCCTCTCACGGACACATGTTCTGCAAATATTTTCTCCTCTTCTTAGTAGCCAGTGTTTTTTGTGTTCAGTCTTAAGAAATCTTTGCCTGTCTGAAGGTCATGAGATTTTTCTCCTACGTTTTCCTCTTAAAGTTTTGTAGTTTTGGCTTTTACATTTAGGTCTATGATACATTTTAAATAAAATTTTCGGTGAGGCAGAGGTTGAGGTACACATTTCCCTCTTCTAAATATCCTGTTTTTCTATCACCGTTCGTTGAAAATGCATTCCCTTCCCCAAGTGAGTTATGTTAGTGCCTTTGTCTAAAATGGATTGATTATATCTTTAGATAATATAAATTATATATAAATATTATAAATACAATATATAAATGTAAACGTGCAAAGAAAATCAGTAATTTGCCAGTAGTCATCCAACATAACTAGTAGAAATGGAGGCTGTGCTCCTTTGACAGCCGCTTTATACCCTCACCCTCACTATGGTGTATACCAGGAAATTCCACATTTATTATCTCTTTTATTTCTTTTAATAACCCAGTCAGGCAAATAATCTACAGATGAGGAAGTTGGGGCTCAGAAAGAAGGAATTAATTTTCCCAATTCCTTCACCTGGTGAGTAGAAGCTCTGAGCTTTGAGCTTGAGTTTTTCTGATTCACATCCAATGCTTTTTTCTCCAACCTCCCTTTGAGAAAGCCCAACAGCCCTGGGGAAGTTCAGCAGGAGACATGCTACCTTTGTCTTTCGACATCTGGCATTGATGATTTAAACCATCAATATGTCTCAGCAGCAGGAAGGAGAAATGGGGAAGAAGAGGTATTTGGGCTCAGGGCGAGCATGGAAATAGACCAGGGTCTACAATGGTGGGTCTCACAGGCAGGGAAATACTGTTTGCACTTGGAGTGGAGATCTGTTTTTATCACTATGCTGGATTGGATTGGCCTGAAAGGGAGAAAATGTTACCCATTTTATTTCACAAACTGCTTTAGAAAGCAGACAAGTTTAGCGTTGGCAATTTTGGTCTCTCCACAGCAGGAGCTGTTTTCAATTTTGTCTGTAATAGTTATCTTTTCATAAATAACACCAGTGTCGATTAGTACAGCTTTTATGGTAAATCTCAAGTCAGATAGTGTGAGTCTTCCAGCTTGATATTTTAAATTTTTTTGAGTATTTTTAGACCATTCCATTTCCATATGTTTTTGAATCAGCTAGTTAATTTTTACAAAAAGTCTTTCCGTATTTTCATTGAGATTGCATTGAATCTATAAATCTATTTAGGGAGAATTGACATCTTAACAGTATTGACTCTTCTGATTCATGAATATGACATATCTTTCCATTTATCTAGGCCTTCTTTAATGTCTTTTAGCATTTTTAAATAATTTTAAGCATGTGCGTCTTACCACATATTTGTTAGATCCATCTCTTACTATTTTATAGTTTTCAATGCTATTATAAATACTTCAAAAAATTCAATTTCTCATTTTTTGTCGCTAGAACATAGAAGTACAGTTTTTGCATACCAGTCATTCTAAACTGTCCTGTTAAGTTCTTGTGGCTGTTTTTTTGATATTCTTTGGATCTTCTCTGTAGCTGGTCATGGTATTTGTGAATAAAGATAGTTTCATTTCTTCCTTTCCAATCCGTGTGTCTTTTATTTCATTTTCTTACTTGATTACACTGTATGTTGAACAGCAGTAGTGAGAATGGACATCATTGTCTTGTTGCTATCTTGGCGGGGGGGGGGGGAACATTCAGTCCTTTACCATTACATCCGATGTTAGCTGTAGGTTTTTTGTAAATGCTTTTAACAGGTTGAGGAAGTTCATTCTATTTCTGGCTGCTTTAGTGTTTTTATCAGAAATGGATGGTGAATTTCGTCAGATGCTTTTTCTGCACCTATTAGGGTGAACATAGAGTTGTTGTTATTTATTCTGTCGGCACATTGATTTTTCTAATTTTGAACCAACCTTAAATTCCTATGATAAACCTCACTCATTCGTCACGTGCTTTCCTTTATCTGTTACAGGACTCTATTTGCTAGTATTTTGTTAAGGGTCTTTGTTTCTGTGTTCATAAGGGATATTGGCTTGTAGTTTTCCTGTAATGACTTTGAGGACATGACACATTTTAAAAGCTTTTGATACATTTATGCCAAACTGTCCTGCAGAGAGGTCATACTGATCATTTGCCCGCTGGCTTTATGTCCGTGCCCATTTACTAACACCAACACCGAATAGCCACGTGTTTTTACTGTTTTGAAACAATCAATTAGTGAGAAATTCAAACTTACTATTTGAATTTATTTTTCCTTGATTCTGTTATTGAACATTATTCATCTATTTATCCACTGTATGATTTCTGTGTGTGTATAGCTTGTTTTCCTCTCTCTTTTTTTCTCTTATGATATTGGTCTCTTTCCTGTCGATTTGCAAGATGTCCCTAAACTTTAATTACTATTCCTGGCTTTTAATTATTTTATAGCCCTCACCACATTTTTTGCCTGCCTTCCTTGCTGGATTTTGAATTTCCTGAAATTACTGTCTTACTGACCAGTGTGTGTTCATGGCTTGATACAGTGTCTAGGACCTAGTGCAAATTTCACAAATGTTTCATGAATGAATAAGTGAATTACTCTTATATCTTCTTTCACTTTGATAGTTTTGTTTGCTGTGAATTATGTAGAATTCATATATGTAGAGTATATTCTTTGAAATCTGTATTTTGAAACTAAGTATGATTTGCCTGATTGACTTATAATAATTCAAAAGGTATTGTTGAATTTTCTATAAACATGAGCAGAAACGATTTATTTGACTTTAAGGATACACCTGTGCAGGCCAAGCTTGTAATTTAGATAATAAATAAAAATATCTAATAGTAATGATGTAAAATTCTGTTAACTAAGAATATGTTTGCATAGCATACTATAAAAAGTTCTATCCTTAAAAAAAAATTTTGTCTGTAATAAAAGAAATGATAGACACACTGGCCTGCAGGAAGGGAGGAAGGATAACACCTTGGCCCAGAAACTTTGTTTACATTCCTATTCAAACATGGTCTGAATGTGTCCCATTGAAGGAGAGACATGTGGGTCAATTTGACCCTAAAAGGACTCTGAAGAAGAAAGGGAAGGAGGAGGGGGAGAAGAAAGATGAAGAGGAAGGAAAGGAGGAGAGGGAGGCGGGTGGGGGCCTGATAAGCAAGCCTAATATAAAACAATGGAAAAGTCATTTGCCTTCAGATTTAACTGCAATGAAACCAAGCTGTGGGGCCTCAGGCAGGTTATATCATTTTCCTGGACCTCAGTTTTGCCATCTGTAAAATGGAAGTAATAATGGTTCCTGAAAGCACGGCATCTGTCAAATCACCCAGAAACTTTAGATGCTCAGAGAAGATCTCTTTAAGCAATTAACACTTGAGACCAAGTCAGATATACAAAAATTTCATAGAAGAATATCTCAGGTTGGGTTTGCACTCAGCAAAGGCAAAGGCCCTGGGGCAGAAAAAAAAAAATGTATTAAAGAAACAGAAAAGATGGTGTCGCGGAGGCATAGAAAGTAGGAGGGAGGGAGGAGAAAATTAGTTTGGGGCAGGTTCAGGTCATGTAAGACTTTAAGGGCATAATTAGAAATCTGGACTTTATTTCAAGTGTAACAGATAGATTTTAGGGGGCTTTAAAGGGTTTTAATGCAAGAGAGTGCCATGATTTGACTTATCCCAGAGTAGTCATGAAGGAATTTGTTCCCTAATGCTTGCTGAAGGGATTAGTACAGCGGATGCAGGTGGAAATGCTCTCAGTTAAGAACTTGGTCAGTGGTAGTTATCATGTTCCTCTCATGGGTGTATCAATCTGGCCTTGACCGGTGCACAAGTTATTGCTGAAAGGACTCATTTCCCTGAAGCCCGCAGAAAGTTCCAGCCGGCCAGTGGCACCCAGCGCCCCACAGCCTGGGGCAGCTGATTCAGGAGCTGAGCCATGCAGTCCAGCTGAGCTCATTAAAGCTCCCCAGCTTCGCTGATGCAGTTTTGAAATTTAGTGATTAGGGAGCAACTTTTACCTGGCCGTGGGGCATGACCTACTGCTGGGCTGTGCCTGGTTTCCTGCTCTCCCAGGAGGAGGGGCTGATTTTTCCCCACCTGTGCTCACTTGGTTGTTTTTCTCACTGAGACAAGACCTGCTATGGCTCTTTCTACAGAGGGCAGGGACCACGGAAGCCATCTGCCTACTTCCCGAGTCATGAAATCTTCAAAGGTCCAGCTGGGGATCCCCTTCCCCTCATCCAATCATAATACCAGAAATAAGCTACTGTTTTTTTGAGCACCTACTATGCTCAGTTACATTGCCTCTTTCAAACCTTTGACCACTCTTCCCAGGAGGCATTTTTCTCTCTATGTTACAGATACTCAGAGAGGTTAAGTAAGTTGCCTAAGGTCACACAGCTACCAAGCAGCAGAACTAGGATTCAAATTTATTGTTTTCAACATCACAGCTCATGCTGTGCTGCTTCCACATCTCTTCTTCCCCTTTCTGTAGATGAGGACAGTGAGGCAAGAATGCAAGCAATTGTTTTACACCAGATGCCTCAGTGTGTTTTTTAAAAGCCTTTGTCATGGAAGGCAAAACTGGCATCACAGTATGTCTACAGACTCCTTGGAGGGCAGGGCAAGTTGACCTCTGAGCTTCCTTCCAGCTTTTAAGTTCAGAGATTCTACTTCTGGGATGTTTGCTGAAGAAATCTACAAAGTAGGTCGTTTCAATAAAACTGAAAACGTATCCAAATCAATATTTATTGACTCCTTATGTGCAAGGATTTATAACTTAGAAAAGATTCATATACTATTACTCCTGAGCCCACTTTTGTCCAAAATGGAGTAACACAGATCAGATTTACCCTTGTGCCAGAAATAACTACGAAAACCAGACAAGACATAAGAATGAGTGTTTTCTTTTTATTGGAGTATAATTGCTTTACAATATCGTGTTGGTTTCTGCTGGACAACGAGGTGAATCAGCTGTATGTATACATATATCCCCTCCCTCTTAGACCTCCCTCCCACCCACCCCCATCCCACCCATCTCGGTCATCACAGAGCACCGAGCTGAGCTCCCTGCACTATACAGCAGGTTCCCACTAGCTATCTATTTTACACATGGTAGTGTATATATGTCAATCCTAATCTCCAAACTCATCCCACCCACCCTCCCCTTCCCGCCCCTGTCTGCATGTCCATTCTCTATGTCTCCATCTCTAAAATAGAGAAGAACAAGTGGTTTTAAAGACAGTGGACGGCAGGCAATCAAGCACCGTGATCCTGATGAGGCTGGAAAAAAACAAGGTCAGTCCTATGAATCTTCCTGCTTTGAGAGTTTCCAGGAGGCAGCCCGGGGAGGGGGAAGCCGGGAAGAGCTTTACAAGCTCTCTGAGTTGAGGAGACGGAGCTTGAGTCTATGGAATACAAAATAGCTAGAGTGTGCAGGATAGGGTACCAGATTGCAGAGAGCTACATGGAGAGACGACACCAGAGATCTGCAGAGGGTCCCCTCAGTATTGAGCACATGGATGGTAGGAAGCCACCATAGGCTGGGGAAAGAATCACCCAAAACGATTAGAGGAAACGGTGCCTGGAACTCACGCCGGGCTGGGATCAGTACCTATTTTCTACCAGTTGGACTGGAAAGCCTCATGATTCGTGGAGCATTGGGTAGAACCCTTCAAAAGAGTCTTGCCTCAAAATGGGTGATGCTGTAAATCTTGAATAGAATGGGACAAAGAGAAGACCCCTAGACCAAATAGCACCATTAACATTTCCCCCTCTTCTTCCCATATGCTTTACCTCAAAACTGGAAAGTAATTCAGGAAGCTTGTAACATTACTGTGTGTAAGATCTTAGTGAAAATTTCCCTTTTGCACTAGTCTTGACCTAGAACAAAGGCGGCTTTTTGAGAAGCAAATAAACAACTTTGGAAGGTGAATCACAAACACAGTCATTAAGTTTTATCTGGAACAACTTTGACCAGGGCTTCACAAAGATTCATTTCTATAGCGCAAGTGATAGGATGGACTGCATGTAGTTTTTCTTAAGAGTACCTTGTTCATTTTCCCTCATACCCCTTTGAGTAGAGAGTTGCATGGGGATGAAAGTTTTCCAATATTCTTCTTAACATATGGCATGATAAACAGAACACAATATTATAAATACTAATTAGTATCAGAAAGACATTTTTAATTTGATTCAACAAATGTCCACTGGGCACCAAAGCATTGTCTATGTGCTGGAGATTCAAAAGGAATAAATATTTTAATAAATAATAATTAACATTTATATTAACATAATAATAAATTTATATTAATAAAGAGATGACCCCTGCTCTCAAAACTAATGAAGTAGACACACCCAAATAATATTAAACCTTGGGAAAATATTAGAACTCTGCTTGGGATTCTTCGCCAGAAACCATAAACTCACATATGTTGTTGTGCCTCCTGGTCTAAAACCATGGCAGGCGCCACTAATTGATCATAGCGCTCTATGGGTAAACTAGACTGAGAATTGATTAAGAAGAGACCATTTGCACCCCAGCTATCAGGTGATCTCCTTCTGTTGATTTTCTTCTAAACTCAAGCCTTTAAATAGTTCCCGTGTCCAAAGTATCTTGGTTGATTTCATGCCATTTAATTCCTCCAGAGACAGAATAGCTACCTCCTTGCTTGCTGTAGGCAATATTCGACTGCATTCCCTCCTGCTTTTCCTCATTCTCTAACAAATCATCACCACTGTCACTGTAATTATCAGCATTGCCTTTATCATCATCATCATCATCACCATCATCACCATCACTACCATTTTCTGAACACTGATTATGAGCCAGCCTAAGTACTAAGAATGCATTAAGTATTTTCCATGCCTTGTTTCAAATTCTTGTCCTTCTAAATGGGTAGTTTTACTGCATTTACAGATAAAGAAACTGAGATTTAAGGAGGCAAAGTAGCTTGCGTAAGTTCACCTAGTGAAAATCAGAATTCAAACATATAGGTTTTAACATCATAGAAAAACTCATACTTCAGGATGCTAAGATTCTTTTTTTCCTTCTCGGTCCAGGTTTCCCAAATCGCCTAAACATAAACACTGGCAGAAAAATTATTTATTTTCTATTATTGTGACTTGAATCAGTGCAACATTTTGCTCGTCGGCATTTGGACCGTAAGCTTAGAAGTCATCTGAGGATATTGAAAATCCCCGTGTTCCAATTCAGAAACATTCAGCCGGTATTGAAAAGATTACTGCTGCTTTATGTGGTTGTCTATTTTTTCCCATGATACATTTTGTGTCATGATGGTTTTCTAACTAACTGGCTTTCCAATGAGAATTTCCATTTGGATTTCTTCTGTGGTGTGCAGATGGTAATAAAAGAAAGCTGCCAGCCTCATCCCCGGGTCTAACTTTTATCACTACACTTCATAAAGAGTGAGAGCTCTCACAAGGGACTCCTGGGGTCTGTATAAATTGCTGTTATTTCCGTGGTTTACCACTTGGACCTGGAGTGATTTATCTTTACACAACTAGGGGCTGCTGTGGAATCCATCATCTGAGCGGAGGCAGGAAGCCAACAGTTCTGTGATCATTGAGCAGCTAAATGTGAAAATGCATGGTACACATGGAGGTCGGGCTACGTCTGATTGACTCTTAAATGAATGTGCCCACGGGGTGCCCCCTGGAAACCACAACTGCTAATGAATTACTCCAGCATGCAAGCCTCACGAGGACTGGGACTATTGTAGGCTGAATGTTTGTGTCCTCCTAAAATTCATTGGTTGAAATCCTAACCCTCAATGTAGTAGCATTAGAAGCTGGCAATGTGGTGGCATTGGGAGGTGATTAGATCATGAGTGTGGAGCCCTCATGAATGGGATTAGTGCCCTTATAAAAGAGGCCCAAAAGAGCTTCCTCACCCCTCTGCCATGTGAGGACACAGAGAGAAGATGGCCATCTATGCATCAGGAAGCAGGTCCCCACCAGACACCAAATCTACCAGTGCCTTCGTCTTGGACTTCCAGCCTCCAGAATTGTGAGAAAGAAGTGTTTGTTGTTTAAGCCACTAGTCTGTGGTATTTTTGTTACAGCATCCCAAAGGAACTAAGACAGAAATCTTGTCTGTATTTTTCATTATTCAATTCCCATCACCTCACTCAGTGCCTGGAACAGAGTAGATGCTCCAAAAATCCTTTTCCAACATGTTATTATGAAAGTGTTCAAACACAGGAAAGTTGAAAGAATGTTAAAGTGAAAACCCATATACTCACCACCTAGATTCCACCATTAAAATGTTATCATAAAAATAATGTGTATATATATATATATAACTGACCCACTTTGCTGTACAGCAGAAATTAACACAACATTATAAATCAGCTATACTTCAATTAAAAAAGAAATGAAAATGTTATTATATTTGCTTTGTCACTTACCTATCCATCCATTAATCCAACTTATTTTCCAATGGAAAACATTTCAAAGTAAATTGCAAATTATCAGTATACCTCCCCCTAAATGTTTCAGCATGTGTATCAATAACTTCAATATTTGTTCTCAGCGTTTTTCTCTTTTGATGAAAATTTACATACAGCATAATGTACAAATTGAGTACATTTTCTGGTTGCTCTGGGCTGAATTGTGTCCTCCTCCCCAGTTCTTATGTTGAAGTGCTAGCCTCCAGTAACCCTGATATGACTCTATTTGGAGATAGGGTCTTTAAAGAGGTAATTTAGTTAAAATGAGGTTGTTAGAATAGGCACTAATCCAATAACTGGTGTCCTTAAAAGAAGGGAAAATTAGAACACAGACATGTACAAGAGGAAGACCATGTGAAGTTACAGGGAGAAGATGACCGTCTACAAGTCAAGGAGAGAGGCCTCATAAGGAATCAATTCTGCTGACACCTTGGTCTTGGACTTCTAGTCTCCAGAACCGTGAGACAATAAATTCCTGTTGTTTAAGCCACCTCGTCGATGCTACTTCGTTATGACAGCCCTAGCAACCTACTACATTGTGTTTTGACAAATGCATTCATCTGTGTAACTCAAACACCCATCAAAAAATAAAACCTTATCCCCCAGAATATTCTCTCATCCCCCTTCCCAGTCAATGCCCACCCAAACACTATTCCGAATTTTTCTACTCTTGGTTAGTTTTGTCCATTCTAGAACTTCATAAAAAATGGAATTATGCAGATGTATTCTTTTTGTAAGTCTTCTTTCACTCAGTATAATGTTTTTGAGATTCATCTGTGTTTTTTCACGTATCAGAACTTTATTCCTTTTATTACTAAATATCATCCCATAGTATGAATGTTCCACAGTTTATTTATGCCTTCTCCTATTGATAGACATTTAGGCTGTTTCCAGTGTTTAGATACTATGACTAAAACTGTTGTGAATATTCCTGTACAAGTCTTATTGTGAACAAATATTTTTCTTTCTCTTGGATAAATATCTAGGAATGGAATGGCTGAATCCTACGGTAGACCTAGGTTTAGTTTTATTTAAAAAAGACAACTGTCAGGATTCTTTCCAAAGTGGTTGTACCATTTTACATCTTCACCAATAATGTCAAGAGTTCCAGTTGCTCCAAATCCTTATCAACGCTGGGTGTTGTCTCTGTAAGTATTTGAGGAATAAATAAAGATGATTATTTCTGAGTCCTGAGGTGACAGTACCCAAAACTGCTTGGAGGAGACTTCCAATGGGAGAACCAGGTTTCTTTCTCACAAAGGAGAGGACATGAAACAATGAGAAGATTATGAGATTTGGAGATGCGTCAGCTGGGTCCAGATCTCAACTCTACTACTTAATAGCTGTGTGATCTGGGCAAGTCATTTAAATTCTCTGAGCTTCATTTTTCTCATGTGTCACAAGGAACTACTGCCAGCATCACAGGATTGGTAAGTATTAGATGAGAAATTCTATCCAGCAGAGTTGAGCACAGAGCCTGCCCATGGTGAAGTTCAGAAGTTGACCCTTTGGGACCCAGATCAGTTACTCTGTTCTCATTTTGCATCTTTTCTTGGGGCCTCTTGTCCCTTTCTCCCACCCACTTGCCCATTAAGTTCTTTCTTGCCTTCTATTCCCCCTCCCTGATGCCTCTGTAAAAACCAGAATCATTGGTCAGAACCCTGCACACCCAGTAGCTAAAAGCATCCTTTGAAAGCCTCGAAGGAACCAAGTCACAGAAAAAGACCTAAGTTAGAATTCAGCTCCATTTTTCATTACCTGTGACCCTGGGGACAACTGGTCTTCATTTTCTTATCTGTAAATTATAGACAATAAGACCTTGCCCCATGGGGCTGTTGGATGTGGTAAATCAAGCAAGTGTCTAAAACACCTAGTGGCATAGAGTAGGTGGTCAGGAAACGGGGACCCCTTTCCTCCCGAGGCCCGAGGTCAAAAGACACTTTGCATGCCTGTGGTCTGACCTCTCTGCTCGCCCTCAACTCTGCTCCTGATTCATTCGGGACTGATGGAAGCCCCATCGTCTTTTGTTCTCTCTTTTTGATCTTCCTATTCAGGCCCTTGACATCCCATGGAGCAGTCAAAACCAAGACTCCTTGTGTGTGATCACACCCCAAGCCCTGGAGAGGGTGGCAGTGTGTAGTGGTAGAGAAATAGATGAGAGGAAGGAAAAAGAGAGGAAGAAGGATCCATTTAGCACCTGTTTCCATCCTAAGCCTCAAAAAAAAAGATTTCAGCAAGTTCCCCTCCCTGGGCCCCTTCCCTATCCTAATGTCATACACCCAGGGCATCCCTTCTCTCTTCAATTAAAGAAAAGAAAAGCCTCTTCACATTTAACAAATGATTCCTTTGAAATGAAAATAAAAGCCTTTCATTCAATGATCATTCCATTTTATTATTATTGTTAACTATGGTTGACTCGTGCTAATTAAGCTCCTCTGGATAAAAGGTTAACATTTCTTAATACAGCGCAGCCACCCAACCATTTAGGAATTTTCAGGACATGTTCTCCGTACTTTGTCTAATTAAAGGAACATCCAGGAGAGGGGTTCACGCATTGTCGGGGTGATCTCAGTGAGGAGGGAGGTGGCCCACCACTACTCACTAGCTCCTTCATTCACCATGTTCCTTCTAAATGAGTCCGTAAAGCCACACTTCTTGAAACTGCCTGAACTTTACACAGTGATGAATGCTTGAAGTCTCCTAGACTCATAGATTTTCACTGGATAATTAGGAAATGGGGTCGATGGAGCACTTCCAAATTGTACTCTTGGGTAGCCCAGATAGCTTAATTTAAATTGCTGGAGAATTTATGTATGTGGTAGGGTGGAAGGTTTTGGAAGCAAATGAAACTGCATTAGACCAGCTATGAATAACAGCTATGACTTTTTCTAGCTTGTGACCTCAGACGTGTCATGTCTCAGAGTCTCCGTTTCCTCATCTGCAAAATGTAAATAATAAGACCAACTGCAAAGAGTTGTTATAGAGCTTGGAGGTGATACATAAAAAGCATCCAATATAGTATATAACAGGTGACCTCAATGGAGGTGCCAGCTTACCATCACCATCACCATCATCATCATCATCATCATCATCGTCCACCAGAGAGTTTCTGACCTTTAACTGGCAGCCACGTTGAATCCACACGACACTATGTTAAAACATTCCTCTGGACTTCTCTCCAAGGGTAGGCCAAACGCTATGTTTAATGCAAGAAGGGTGGAGAGGTGTAACCTCTAAACATCTCTGTAAGGTCAATTTCTTTGTCTTCTGCTTCCCAAGGACTAAAAAGCATGCACGGTGACTTAACACATATTTATACATTATTTATGTATGGAAAGACAATGCTATTGTAACTTGTAACACAGAGAGATATAAATAAGCCTTGTTAAGTCAGAATTCTACAAAGGGTGTGCTCTTTACCTGCTTTTTCTCCCTCTGGGCACCAGAATTATGGCTGCGATAGTCAGGGAGGTTGACCTGGACATGACATCTAGTTTAACAATACCTGTAAGAATTCTAAAACCTGGGACTTTTCAAAAGCTAAAGGAAGGTTTAGACAGAATGTCTGAGCCTTTTCACTGGCTTCTAAGGAGGTCTTGATTCCTGCTTTTTCTACGCCCCTCAGGTCACAGTGATGGGCCATGTAGTCCCCCACCCTTCTGGCCCAAGGAGGGGTTGGTCAAGTTCAAGTTCAGATTAGGTCATGTTGCCCATGGTAGAGGATCCAAAGGAAAAAATGTTCATGTCCTATGCGGGCCTCAGTCTCCCTTCTCCCACTCCAATTACGTGCCATAGTGGTTTTGACCAAAGGTTAAAAGCTCAGGTACCTACAGGTGCCAAGCAGGTTACATAAATGAGTGACAGTACTTTCTGGAAAGCACAGCTACTGCTCAGTGTCAGCCAGTTGTGGCCAGGTGAGAATGTGCAGTGTTCCCAAATAGTCTTATTCTTTAGGATGAGTTAAGAGATCAGATTTTGGTAAAATCTTCAATTTTTTAAACTGTTGGCTAATAACAATAATAAAAACACTGTAGAAGTCAAACAAGAATATTCAAGGGCCAGATTCAGCTCCTAGACAGTTAAGAGGTTAGTCACTGGAGTTAATCAGAACCCAGTTCAAATCTAAATTTTATGATCTGATGACCTTGGAGGTACTTGCTTACCTACTCTAAGGCTCTGTCTCCTCACCTGTGAAATGAAGGTAATGATGGTGCCTACTTCATCAGCTGGTACTCAGATCAACTACGATTATACTGAGGAAGCCCTAAGCACAAGGCCTGGCACATAGAGTTAAATTAACACTAGTTTAATAAATCATTGACACTTCAGAATGTGGGGATGGAATTCAAGAACATCAGACAAAGTTTACCTCCCCAGGCCCTACTTGATGATTAATTGTGGACCATCCAATCATTTCCTAGTCAGTTTACTCATATGTCTCTAAGTTGGCAGAAATTCTGAGCCAGGCTTGTCCCCAAGAGCTGCTCATGAAAAATGATCTCTTCCCTCTTCAAATCTAAGCCAGGTCCACACCCATAAATGGCTTATATCTGACCCTCTATTTTGAGATAAGAGGAGGAAATGGGCCCGTGATGGGTCAATTTGAAAGGTCTCCCTTCTCCCCCGAGTCCTGGATTTTCCCCTGGGAACCGACTCTGTCCGTGTCATCATTCATCTTTGTCTCTGCATCTTGACTTGTCTTGGGAAGCAGAGGCACTGGATCTGGGATGTAGGAACTGCTCCCCTGGGTGCTGTCCACATTTTGTATAGAGGAGAGGCATTGTGGGAAAGAGCCAGCTTGTGGGTCAGGAAAGGCCAGAAATCTCTCTGTCCTGTGTGCTGTAGGACGTCTAGCAGCATCCCTGGCCTCCACCCACTAGATGCCAGTAGCGCACACACGCACACATATACCAGTTGTTACAACCACAAGTGTCTTCAGCCGTGGCCAAGTGTCCCCTGGTGGGAAGGCGTGGGGGACAGATTTGCCCCTAGTTGAGGAGCACTGCTCTGAATCCACCCTCCTGCTATTTCCGGAGCAATCACTGATCCAGAAAACCTCCCTGCATTAAAATTGCCAGGTCACAGGTGCTTCCTATGGGGGATCTGGGGTGAAGTTCCCTCCAAAAGCAGACAAAGACCATGAGTAGGAGAAGCGCTCCCTGGAAAGAATGATGTAGAAAGAAGCACATAATGGGCTTTGGGGTCAGATGGACAACGGCTCAAATTCTGGTTCACACTCAGCTGAGCAACGTTAGGCAAGTTACCTCACCTCTCTGAGCCTCGCATCTTTCCTCTGGAAAATGAGGTTAACAGTACCCTCCTCCAGGGGATATTGTCCATTTAAAATGTGATAATGTCGGGAGTAAGGGTATCCCTATGTCATATTGTCCTGCTAAAGAAACAGAAATAACTATTGCTTCTTAGGGAAGATGAAAATGCACTTTAATCTTTAAAAAGGAAGTTAGCAGCTTCTGTTCGGTGTTTTATGTATTTAGACCTGGCCCCACTGATTTAACAAATGGCCTAGTCACAGCAGGAAGGTGAAAGGGCTGTCTCTTAAATGAAACATTTTCCCTCTGGTGGTCTCCTACCTTCCTTCCTTCCTTCCTTCTTTCCCTCCTTCCTTCCTTCCTTCCTTCCCTCTCCAGGCCACCTGGTCAAGAAATCATCTGTGATCTGTTTAGTATAAAAATACACAAAATATCTGGCTTCTTCCATTATCTTTGTCTACAGCACTGGGTCTAAAGTCAAAGGTCCCCTAAGCACTAGACTCATCTCCTCCCCCACTCCTTAAACCAGTTCCCTCCCTCAGTAAATATTTTTGAGGGCCTACTATGTGCCAGGCATTTGAGGCAGATGGGTGAAAAGAAGGTACCACCTTCTCTTCATAAACTCACAAACCAGTGAGGAAAGGAGATAAGTAGGTGGTCAATTACAATATATTGTGATCACTAAAACATTACCTCTTGCTTGAAAAATTGGTTGGAGTCTGTACAAGACTACAACTTTATGCTAGCAAGGAAATTAAAGGAAGAGAAAATAAGTGTAAGCAAAAGAAGAGGAAGTCGAAAGTAAGATGAATGTCCATGACACACATATTGAACAGGTTACTGGTAGCCTGCAAATTGAGCACTGAGCCTCCTAGCGGCCAATGCAAAGAGAGAAATAAGAAGTTATGGGACAGTTTGGTGTGGTCAGCAGAGGAGAGGTATATAATCCTGCAGGGAGTCAGGGAAGATATCCTGTAGGAGGTCATATCTAAGGATTCATGCAGATAAATAAAACAGGGAAGTGTGATGTAGGCAGACAACACAGCACGTGCAAAGCCTGGAGGCAAGGTCTCCAAGCTTGCCCTCATAGCAACCTTCAAGCTTGTGAACAAAGCTCTGGGAGGCTGTTGCTCTTTCCTTTTCTCTTTACCTGATGGGATGAGCTTAGTACCAAATTTCACAAAGAATCCTCCCAGCGATCTGCCTTCGCTGTTCCCACAGCAAGTTGTTTTAAAAGGTAAGATTCAGTGAGAGCTCCACTGGCTGCAGAAGAAAAGCACATTCTGAAATTTTGCCTTTGCTTTTTGTTCCTGGCTTGGCAGAGTAGAGAATACACAAAAATCGATTCAGAGGTAAATGCTCGGCAAATAAAGCATTAACAGTAAAAGAAATCCTCCCCTACCTTCCCCTGTGCTGCCTGGATTGCAGGTTCCCATTGTTACTGATGTGGGGTCTGCACTGCCCATGAACCACCCTGGATGTTGTCTGACTACGCCCCTGAGAGCCCCTAAATGCATGCCGAGTGCGGACAGAGTGAAAGAGATTTCTTCAGCTCACTTCATGTTTATGCATGTGCCCCGAGCAGCCAACCAGCCCATCAACCCCTGGTACTCCGTTTGCATCTACCTTATGCCGGACGTTGTGCTGGAGCCAGATTGTGAAGAACCTCGTAAGCCTTATTTTGTGGATCAAGTTGCCCAGGAGATGAACTCTGAGTGGAGATTTGCACGCAGGAGGTTTACTGGGGAGTGCTCTCAGGTACAACACCTGGGAGGAAGAGGGAAGCTGACTGGGCAGATGGAGCCGGTGAACAGTGATGCAGTTACAACTGAAATCTCGGTTGATGTAACAGGGGGCACTGTAGCTGTCCCAAATTGAAGCAAGGGAGACAGACTTTTGTACCTCCACACTGGCCAGTGTTGGAATCTTCCCTGATGAGGGGTATAACCTTGGAGGAGGCAGTATGCTGTCCAGGGAAGGACTCAGCTGTGAGCTCTCGGTCTTGCAGCGGGTCAGGACAGCACACCACAGCATCCACTACACCATATGAAGAAGTTGGGATTTTATTCTCAGAATGAAGAGAAGTTGTTGACATGTTTCAGGCAAGGGAATGGCATGATCTGATTTTTGTTGTTTAAAGACCACTCCAGCTGGGTGATGAAGTGATGTGGGTGAGGATGGCAGCAGGGAGACCAATTAGAAGGCTATTGGAGATATCTTCGCCAGAAAGGATGGTGATGCGGTGGCAGTGGATGGTTTGAAACAGCGGGACACGATGAATGACTGCCTGGTGGAGCGGGGAGGACTAAAGCTTGAGCATCTAGATGGGTCACAAGATAATGGACCCTGGAGAAAGGTTGAATCTCAGGTGGGGGCTGTGTAATCCATCTGGAGCAGAGAGCGTCTGAGGTCCCTGGGAGATGCCCAAGAGAAAATGTCGCGTAGTTTGAGTGTGGAGCTCAGGAGAAAAATCTGGGCTAGAGACAAAAAAAAAAGGGAAAATCCTCAGCATAAAATTGACACTCGAGGCTATGGTGTTAAATGAACCTTCCTAGGAAGAATGTGTAGCTTGAAATGGAAAGGGAGTCCATGAGAGAAGCCTGGGGAAACTCATTTTTTCAGGAAAGAGCAGATGGGTGAAGGCCAGAAAAAAAGGCTAAGAAACAAACCAAGATGTCAGTCAAACACCAGGAGACTATGGTAATAATATAGCTAAATTTTATTGAATACTCTTGCAAAGGTTATTTATTTTTGTATCTTTGACGATGGAAGAAACCGAGGCTTACATGGGTGAATTAATTTGTTCAGGATTGCCCACTCGACAGGAATAGCATAAGGGGTTAATCTCAGAGTATCTGCCTCCGTATCCAATGTCCTGATATACTGCTGTAAAGATGACAAGACCATGGAGAGCTTTTCGGGAAGGAAAGAGTGGTCAAATCTGGTAAATATTGCAAAGAGGAGAAGCAAGTCGAAAAGTGACAGTGTCTGTGATCTCTTCAGCAAGGAAAGCACTGGTGGCTTGGCGAGAGCACTTCTACTGGGATGAAGAGCACAGAAGCTGGAGTGTACCGAGCCGAGGAGGAATGATGAATTACTGTGAGCTTCACTGGCCATGAAGTTCTGATGTAGGTTCATCCACCTTACTAGGTTTCCCTGCCAAACCTTTGTTTTAGTTTTCTCTGTGCTCGGCTATCTTGTTGACCAGAAGTCCCATATGAAACCTATTGGTTCATTTAACGCTATTGGGTGCCTGCTGAAAAGACAAGGATGGACACAATTAGTCCAGGAGAGCGTAAGTAATGAAAGAATGATAGGTGACACCTTTAACTCCACCAGCCTTAGGGTATGGCTGGGGACGGGTCCCCTGTCCAATGGATTTCATGATAACCCTCAGGTTCCCTTTGTATTGCATTTACTGTAAATATCGCTTTGGGTTTTTTTTTTTTTTTTTTTGAGTGTGGAGAAAATTCTTATTATTCTAACAATACTAATGACACAATCATATTTATTGATTCAGGAAATATTTCTAGAAATCCAATTATATGCTAAGTGCTGGGGATACAGGTGAAACAGACAGACCCTGTCTTGAAGGAGCTCAGACTCCTGTTGAAGGAGGAAGGAACATAAGGAAATAAATGTGTACTAAGTGATAAGAAACAATGAAGGTGAACGAATTATGGGTTTGGTGGGGATCTCAACAAAGGGAGTGGAATCAACCTGATGGGGGCAGGGAGCTGCTGTACACAGAAAGTTTATTGATTGACACAAGCTGGGTCTTGAATCACAAAGGTCACGTGACACTCAGATGGACTGGGGGAGCATGATGCGTTTAGGAGCCTCCGTAGTTCCACACAGCTGAACTCAGAATTTTGTAAGGAAACAGCAGGAGATGAGGGTGGGGAGAGAAGCACCTCCCCACAGGGTACCGCACTTCACAGTTTGCACAGGTCCTCCACCTCCATTATGTAAATGATTCTCCAAGGCGTAGAGGAAGGAAACTTACATGGATTGAATTACCTAATAAATGCCTAGCGTTGGGTTGGAATTTTTAAGTTATCCTACCTAAATCCCACCACATGCCTAAGATGTAGGTACTAGTGTTTCTGCTTAAAAATTAAAGAAAATTGACACCCAGAGAAGGTAATGATTTGTCCAAGGTCAGAACATGGAGATTTTAACCTAGGACCATCCGACTCCCATGTCTGTTCTCTTTTTATTATATGATCCTGTCTTTTTCCTATGCTTAAATATTCTTAAGTACAGGAGGAGAAGCACACTATTATACACCTAAAAAGTAAAATAAATCATTTATGGAGCGATAGCTGACCTGTCCTTAGCACAGCATGAGTTCAAAGCTATTTTCTTTAGGCACCTGGTTTAAGAAAAAAGAAATGTTTCTTCCATATAAATCTTTAACACCACTGAATGCGAATGGTCAGTGAGGGGGTGGAGGTGGAGTCTGGGAGAAGACTAGATTTAAATCACTTCTTGAACCCTGAATCTGAAAGTACAAGCTTGTGATGTGGACTTTTAATAATATGGACAAATGCAGAATTCCAAAATCTTTTCATTTTAATGGACTGATTTTTGAGGTATATTTCTAAACAGGTCTGTGACATTCAGTTTGCAGGAAGAGAAAGATAGAGTGGGCAGAGGATGGGAATCCATTAAAATAATAAAGTATTCCTGATATTATAACCAAGTCCGTGAGGAAGATTCATCATCCATTCATTCTTCATCATTCATTCATTATCCCCTCTAATATGTGGGTCCTCCTGGGTACCAGGCACCACTCAAAGAATGGAGGATCCATCATCGGACAACACAGACAAAAGCCCTGCCCTCCAGAAGTTATATTCCAGTGGGAAACGCCACGGAACTTCTAAATGTTTTGCCATGAATGTAAACAGTAGAAATGAGATTTAATGACAATTCAGGTTTCTTATCTTGTTGCTAACTAGCTGCCCCCTCATGCTAAGACTACTCAGCGTTCTTTTTCTTCATCTACAAAGTGGGAGCGTTGCAGTTCATCCTTTGTATTGCACTGAGTTGTCATGCAACTCATTCTGCTTGAAAAAGCATAGACTATTTTACTCCTGAATATACCAAACAGGAGAAGGAGGAGGGGGCAGGGGAGGGGGAGAGAGAAGGGGAGAGGGATAGGAGAGGAAGAAGCAGCAGTCGCAACAGCAGTGGTAGGAGTCATAGAAAGAGGAGGAGGAGGAGGAGGAGTAGCAACAGCAGCAGAAGTGGCAATAATAAGAGTAAATGTTCTCAAAGAAAGAAATTTATCAATGGAACAGACTAGAGAGTCTAAAAATAGACCTACATATCTATGGTTGATTGATTTTTAATGAGCAGGCTGCGAAAATTCAACAGAGAAAGGATAGCTTTGGAAAAACTAGATACCCATATGAGAAGAAAAATGAACCTTAAATCTAAACCTACACCATAGACAAAAATTAACCCAGCATCGGCCAGAGAGCCAAACTTTATAAAGGCTAAAACCATCAAAAAGTTTGGAGGAAAAATAGGAAAAAGTCTTTTTGACTTTGGCATAGGCAAAGATTTTTTAGAAAAAATGCAAAATGCACTATCAAAGGAGAAAAAAATGGATAAATTTGACCCCCTTAAAATTAAAAATATCTGCTCTTCAAAGACACTATTAAAGAATTGAAGAAGAAAGCCACAGACTGGTAGAATACACTTGAAATACAAACATCGGACAAAGCGCTTGTATCCAGAAATATATGAAGAACTCTTATAACTCAATAATAAGCAAAGAAATGACCAATTTTTAAAATAGGTAAAAGATGTGATCTGATATTTCCCAAAAGAAGACATATTAGCGACCAATACGCACACAAAACTTGATCGCTGTCACTGTCAGAGATGCAATGAGATATACTACACAGGTATTAGAAGATGTATGTACTTCAAAAGACTAATGATTCCAACGGTGCAGAGGATGTGGAGTAACCCAAACTCTCACATATTTTCATACATAGTTAGTGGAAATATAAAATGACAAGACCACTTTGGAGAACAGTTTGATAATTTCTTATATAATTGAAAACATACTTACTTACAACCCCATGATTTCATTCCTTACTTAAAAGAAGTCAGAACGTATGTTCAGGGCTTCCCTGGTGGCGCAGTGGTTGGGAGTCCGCCTGCTGATGCAGGGGACACGGTTTTCGTGCCCCGGTCCGGGAAGATCCCACATGCCGCGGAGCGGCTGGGCCCGTGAGCCATGGCCGCTGAGCCTGCGCGTCCGGAGCCTGTGCTCCACAACGGGAGAGGCCACAACAGTGAGAGGCCCACATGTCGCAAAAAAAAAAAACAACACAAAAAACAAAACAAAACAAAAAAATAAAAACGTATGTTCACCCAGAGTTATAAATGGATGATCACAGGAGACTTGTTCATAATGTCCGCACATTGAAAACATCCCAAATGTCCATCAACAAGTGAATGGATAAACAAATTATGGTACATCCATACAATGGACTAATACTCAGCAATAAAAAAGGAACAAACTAGACACACAATAGGGATAAATCTCAAAAACTACACTGAGCCAAAGAAGTAGACACAGAAGAGAACATACTCTGTGATTCATTTATCTGAAATTCTGGAATTCTCCACTATAGTGATCTTGCTCCCCTGGGGGCCATTTGAAAATATCTGGAACAATTTTTGGTTTGTAACAAGTTAGCATATTCTACTGGCATCTAGTGAGTAGAGGCTGGGAATGCTGCTAAACATCTCTCTTTTTTTAAAACATCTTTATTGGAGTATAATTGCTTTACAATGGTGTGTTAGTTTCTGCTTTATAACAAAGTGAATCAGCTAGACGTATACGTATATCCCCATATCCCCCCCACTCTTGCGTCTCCCTCTCACCCTCCCTCTCCCACCCCTCTAGGTGGACACAAAGCACCGAGCTGATCTCCCTGTGCTATGTGGCTGCTTCCCACTAGCTAGGTATTTTACATTTGGTAGTGTATATATGTCCATGCCACTCTCTCACTTCGTCCCAGCTTACCCTTCCCCCTCCCTGTGTCCTCAAGTCCATTCTCTACGTCTGCATCTTTATTTCTGTCCTGCCCCTAGGTTCTTCAGAACCTTTTTCTTTTTTAGATTCCATGTATATGTGTCAGCGTGCAGTATTTGTTTTTCTCTTTCTGACTTACTTCACGCTGCATGACAGACCCTAGGTCTTAAAATCACAATTCAGCCCCTCACAGCAAAGAATTATCTGATCCAAAACGTCCACAGTGCTGAGGTCAAGAACCCTCGGTTAATAATTCGAAAAGATACATGCACCCCAATGTTTATTGCAGCACTATTTACAATAACCAAGACATGGAAGCAACCTAAGTGTTCATCGACAGATGAATGGATAAAGAAGATGTGGTGCATATATACAACGGAATATTACTCAGCCACAATAAAGAATGAAATAATGCCATTTGCAGTGTGAGATTATCATACTGAGTGAAGTAGGCCAGACAGAGAAAGACAAATTTCATATGATATCGCTTATACGTGGAATCTATTAAACTGATACAAACGAACTTACTTACAAAACAGAAATAGACTCACAGACACAGAAGACAAACTTATGGTTAGCAAAGGGGAAAGGAGGGGATAAATGAGGAGTTTGAGACTGACATATGCACACTACTATATATAAAATAGATAACTAACAAGAGCCTACTGTATGACACAGAGAACTATATTCAATATCTTGTAATAGTCTACAAAGGAAAAGCATCTAAAAAAGAATATATATATATACATATATATGTATATGTGTGTGTGTATATATATACATATATATATATATGGATCATTTTGCTGCACACCTAAAACTAACATAATATTGAAAATCAACTATACTTCAATTAAAAAATTTTTTAAAAGAAAGTAGATTGGTGATTGCTCCTGGCTAGGGGTGGAAAAGTGAAGCTTGACCACAAAGGAGCACGAGCGTGAAGAAAATGTTTTATATCTTGATTGTGGTAAAAAGAAGCATTTTATTTGATTCAAATTATACCGCCATAAAATTGATTTTAAAAAATAGTAAATGCTCATCTTAAATGTCACTGCCTTAAACCCTCACTTTAGACTTGGTTCCGTTTTGTGCAATCTCAGAGCACCATGAACATTTCCTCGTAATTACATTTATTCGGGAAATCTTTTGTTGAAAGACTGTCTCTCCTGCTAGACCTTGCAGGTCAGGACATGCCTGTGTTGACAGTGCCAAGAAGAGGACCTGGCACAATGCAGGGTTTCAACACATGTATTTTTCTGTGAACAAACAAGTAAATAATTCCCATCATTGTTGTTGTAAAGTCATTTGCCCTCCAGGGATCTCGGATCCCCTATATTAGCACCTTATTCTGTTGAAATTTTGTTTTGTTTATTAAAATTGCTGCTCTGCTCTCTTGAATCTAGCTCATTTAAACCTGACTTCCCTTCCACTGCCCCCAAACTCATGTGGGACAGAACTTAATGAACGCAGTTGACTTTAGTAAGCGCAGTTCCAAGGTCATTGATCTCTCTACTCTATCGGGGTTGCCGTGTTATGAAGTGGGAGGGGCATCGGTGTGCTGTAACAGTGATTAGTACTATTATTACCATTTGAAACAGAAGCCTCCTAAAGCAGCTTCTGGAGACCTAGAATGTGTCTGGGTCTGTTTCTCGCTTTTCAATTTTATTCTGGAGTCGCCTAGATCCAATTGCCCCGAGGCAGTAGAAGGACCCTTGTGAAGCATCGTCAGCCCTGAGGCATCTCATGACTGACAGCTCTTTGCAGATAAGGACCAGCAGCCATCTGCCAGGTGGCCCCGGGGGTTCCTGCCAAGAGAAGAGGGAGCAGGAATTGAAAATAGCTGAGTTTACACAAACACACACATTCTTACCAACCCCCCCTAGCATGCCAAGATGTCGAGCTGAAAAGACCCAATCTTTTCAGATTGGGTCTGAAAAGGGTATTTCAGTAATAATTGCACTGGAGCACGCCCGTTGGGTCCATGCCCCTTAAAATCAACCTCACCCCCATCACATATCCTTATCCATAAACAATAGATGGGGAGCTCAATAGAAACCCAGTCTGTTTATACTGATGCTTTGCTCCCCTTGACAGGACTCTCCAACCCCTGGTGGGACTGTCCTTTCCCTTGAAAGTGACTCTCAAGCCTGGAATTTCTGGGAAACAGCAGGAAGATGGGCAGAGCTTCCTCCAGTCAGGCTCCCCTTCAGAGCACTCAAACCCAGGACCCTGCTCCAGTTCCCCTGGGTACCCACTGAGGTGTCCGCTGCAAATGGGTCATGCTCTGTATTTAACAGATGTCGTCTTCACGCTGCCACCAGGACCAGCCCAGGCCTCCTGGGCTCTTCAGACATGTTGAGAACACAGACCAGCCAACTTCATATCTTCTGCAGATTCATTGACCTTCAGTACTTCCTAAAACCATGGAGGCCGGCAGCGCTCCTTCTCCAGCAAGACCAAGAGAATCAGGAATATAATACCAATTGTGTATTTAATGCTTCCAGCAGTTTTCTAAGCATTTAATAAGCTTTGCCTTTCATTTAAAGTCACAAAAGCCCTGCAAGTTATGGATACCCCAGCCTAGGAAGTCATGGTTCTTGGAGCTGAAGAGAATGGTCCAGGTGGCCAGGTGAATGGGCATTGGAACAGGAGTTCCAGCGGTCCTGACCAGTGGCCTCTTAAAACATCTTTCTCTTAAAACCTTTCACATATATTGAACCAACCCCCGATGGAGTCAAGTCCCAACAGCCCCAGCTATTGCCATACTTGTGTCTCCGAACTGTGAGTCTCAAGGATGCTTGCATTCTCCTCCAGCATCCTCCATCAGAATCCCAAGTTCCTCAGGATTTATATCACACTCAGAGAGCAATGAACCTCTCCTCTTTTCCCTAGCTGTTACCCCATCACAGGTTCTAGAGCCAGTTCTAACTGAAAGAGGACATCACGTATCTCCAGCCCTTGTTCTGGATGAGTAGAAGTCAGCTGGAGAGAGAGCAGGGAGGTGAAGAAGGAAGGACCAGTATGTGCAAAGCCCTGATGCCTGGAACCACTAGGACATCAGCATGACAGAGGTGTGGTAAGTGGGCTGGGAGTGTCTTGCCATTCCTTTGTGAAAGTGCAGACGGCAGTGTGGTTGTCCCTGGTGTCATCGCTCTTGATTAGGAACAGATTTCGCATTACTCACTCCGTCCACGCCTGGGCAGCTCTTCTAGATAGCACCCGGCAGGAGTGACTGTCATGACTGTTTCCAGGGAGCCTGATTCAGCTCGAACTCTATACTCACCAGAGGACACTGGTCAGGGCCACTGGAACTCCTGTTCCAATGCGTACTCACCTGGTGACCTGATCAATTCTTTCAACTCGAAGAACCATGACTTCCTAGGCTGCGGTACCAGAAATGGACCACAGTATCAGGAATCATACGCATCTTGTTGAAGTTGTGCCTCTTTCCCTTGCCAGCTGTATGACCTGGGACAAGCCACTGTCCCTCTCCAAAATCTAGTCTCCTTACAATGAATGAGGGATTATACTGGGTTGGCCAAAAAGTTCATTTGGGTTTTTCTGAACAAATGGAATGGAATGTTTACATGGAATGATTCGAAGATTCAGGTAGCCCAAGTACCTGGTGCAAGAAGATGCCAAATATATGGAACTTAAGACCTCTCTTAGAGAGTCTGGGATTGACATATACACACTCCTATATTTAAAATAGATAACCAAAAAATAAAAAAATAAAATAAAATAAAATAGATAACCAGCAAGGACCTACTGTATAGCACAGGGGACTCTGCTCAATATTCTGTAATAACCTAAATGGGAAAAGAATTTGAAAAAAAAATAGACAATATGTATATGTATAACTGAATCACTTTGCTGTACACCTGAAACTAACACAACATTGTAAATCAACCACAGTCCGATACAAAATAAAATTTTTTAAAAAAGAAAGAAAAAAAATGACCTACCCTAGATGACCCAGTGCACAGAGGGAGTGAGATAGAGATTTAGACGTTCTGAGGCTCGGGGCAATCTCCTCTTAGAAGGGGACGTAGAGGCTTTAAATCCCTTTTTAGACTTTTTTTGAACTCTGATATTTTTTTAATATTGTTATTTATTTATTTATGTATTTATTTATTTGGCTGCACCAGGTCTTAGTTGCGGCATGCGGGATCTAGTTCCCTGACCAGGGATTGAACCTGGGCCCCGTGCATTGGGAGCTCGGAGTCTTAACCCCTGGACCACCAGGGAAGTCCCCCTTTTTTAGACTTTCTGATGCATGGAAATCTTCTGTATAAATTTCTGACTGAAAATGGGGAAACAACTTCCTTTCTTTTCATACGTGTCTTTCAAACATGCATCCCAAAAGACCATTGCTGTAAACCTGTCATAATATTACAGCACCTTATCATACGGTCCTCAGTCTTTGTAATTACCAGTATATAACATCTGTGGCAAAGAATCCAAATGACTTGCTTTAGGGGACTCCAAAGGCAGCTCCCAGTGCTGTCAGAACTCCCTGAAGGGTTCCAGTGGTGGAGAGATTGCCAAGGGAAAGGCACATAAAACGATGGCCTTGACCTTTCACTTGTCCCTGTTCTTTATATGGTGTCAGGAAGATGATAGTGGTGAGTAAGGCCACAGAACAAGCTGAAACAGCATGGGGAGAAAGCTAGCAGCAACGCAGGGTGTGTGGTGGGATCTAGGTGAGTAATTGAGCAGGTAGTCCATGAAGGAAGACATCTCTTGGAGGGCCAGCCCTCCAAGGACCACCTTGTCTCCCTAATCCCAATAGAGTCTTGAAAATCAGATACTTCCTTCACATGCTGTGCTCCTAAGAGTTTGTAGGAGCCCTCCACAGGTCAAGAAATTGTAAAAGTCTTGATAGACTCTGAAAGAAAGGAAAGCATTTTAAATATCACAGAACTTGCAGTTTCTCAGAGCAATTGGAATCCTCTCCATGTTGACACAAGACCAGCTCCAGCAGCTCCCTTCACTTGGGATGGTCTGCAGCTGTTCTGGTCTCCCTCTCTGCCTCCTTTTCTTCCTCTCCAGTTGTCAAAGCTCCTGTCCTTGCACTGAGGTACAGGAACCAAGTTCTCTGCATTCAGACAGACCTGGGGTCAAACTGCCGAGGCTCCACCATCTCCCAGCTGTGCATCCTCAGGTTAGTTACTTCATTTCCCTGAGCCTCACATCCTCATTTGTAAACACGCAGAGCATAATCATGGCATCACCCTCTTGGTTTGCTGTACGGATTAGATAAACTATGGATGAAAAATCAGTCCTTAATACATGCTAGTCTCCTAAGTACTCCCCCCAGGACAGTCTTCAGTATCCATAATAGTGACGATAATCTAGTATGAAGTAACCACTACGTACTAGGCTCTGTGCTAAACACGTCACAGTCTATTGTCCTATTAATTCTCACAACAGCCCTATGATACAGGTACACTTTTAGAGTTGGGAAAACAAAGTCCCAGCAAGGTTATGTAATGTATCCAAGGACACAGATAGAAAATGATTAAGTAGGGGTTCTAACCAACCATCCGACTCCAGACCCCCTACCCTTAGCCACTACCATCACGGTGCATAAGGAAATAGCACTCTCTTCTCTTCCCTCCTTCCTTGATTTTCTTTCTTCCTTCTGATTTCCTCTTATCTACCTTCTTTCCCTGTGTTAACTATTGATCCAGGAGTCCTTTACACCTATAAAGCACTTTGGGATTTTTTTAAAAGCATTCACGTAAAGTTACGTTATTTGTAAATCATTCAACACACTTTTATGAACCATCTTCTGGCTGCCTGGCACTGTCTGGAGGCACTTAGTGACATCCGAGCCCCGACAGGTCTCCTGTCAAGCAAACAGAGCCAGACTCGAGATCCCCATCGGACAGAATTTAAATAAGATCTTAACTCAGAGAATTTGAGTCTCTGAACCACACAAGCTATGTGCAAGTTTGCAAGAATTTGCATCCTTTACAACTGACACCTGGATGCCTGGCTCTCCTCCCAGCACTTTTCACAACCATGTCCGCACAAATTAACAATAATGACCTAAACAACAAGGTCAGCTAAGCTCTCTTAAGCATCAACAATGTGCAAGAACTGTTCTAGCCACTTTAAATCCATTATTCTCCTGCAAAGAACTCCATGAGTTAAGTACTCTTTTTATCCCCATTTTACAGAAAAAAGAAACAGGCTCGGAGAGGTTAAATAGCTCCTGGGATATGTAGCTAATAAGAGGTAGACACAGCATTCAAACCCACATCTCCCTGATTCGAAAACTGATCCTTTTAACCTCTACACTCTGCCACCTCTCCAAAGCAGTTAAATAAAAGATAAGACTACATCTTAGTAAACACCAAACGAAGAGAGAGGCAATTTATATCCTGAAAATTCAAAGAGAGGAGACATGAGTGAAAGATGGCAAAGGTTGGAAACTGGCTCTGTTATCTGGGAAATTTTATTTCATCTCTAGGATCTTCAGTTTCTTCAATTGGGAAATGGAAATAATAGTACCCATCTCAGGAGGTCAGTATGAGGATTTAAGAGGATAACATACGAAAGAGCACAGAGGGGCTTAGTGTATGTTTTGACATAGAAGATTTGCACTGGAGATCCTCTCTTTGGTCTAAGGAGCAATTTTTCTTTGGGGGCTGCCTTTCCCTTCCTGTAGTTGTGAATCCAAGTTAGGGATGAAAGGAGCCCTAAGACATGTTTGAATATGAAGATGTGTCATCTGACTCCCTCAGCTTGCTTGCGGGAGCAATTTGAAGGCCTCAAATAATTGTCTCGAAAGAACCAATTCAGAGAAAGTACATTATGGGAGGCAAGAAAATTGCCTAATCCTCGTGCTGCTGAGTCCTCAATTTGCAGAAGCTCAGAATCAAAATAATGAGTAAATAAGCATTGGAGCCATTCCAAGCCAGTTCCCCTGTGAATGCCTGCCTGTCAGTCACTTACCAGAAGGCTCCATCTTTCAGAGTGGAGAAGTTCTTGAGGCCACCTGGGAACAGCTATGAGGTCAGAAAAAGCAGAAATGGAGTGATAAGAGCACATATGGAGCCAATAGAAAGACTTGGGGTCTGAGGGGGCTAAAGTCACAACTCAGCCACTCACCAGCTGTGTGACCTCCAGATAATACTCTCCACCTCTCTGGGCCTCCCTGCAAAAGGATTATATTGCTAAAACATAAAAGGAATCTGAGCACAGAGGGTGCCCATGGTAGGTGTTCAGTAATTATCAATGCAGCACTGTGATTAAGAGGAGAGGCTCTCAGGTCCACATCCTCTCCCACCCCTTATTAGCTATGCAACTTTGAGCAGGTCACCTGTGCCTCAGTTTCCTCATCTGTAGAAGGAAGGCAGGATCATACCTACCTATGGATTGTTGAGGGGATTAAACGAGAAAATGGGGGTAAACAACTTAGTAAAATGCCTAGCATATTGCAAGTAATCAATAGACAGTACTTATTACTGTTGTTGTTTTCATTAACCATTGAATCTAAATTTTAAGTCCTTTTGGTTAGTGGTTAAGCACATGAATTTTGAGATCAGATCAACTCAGGTTTGACTCTAGGCATCACCCCTCCCTAAGTGGGTGAATAACTTAGGACAATTAATTTCTTGAGACCTTAGTTTCCTCATCTACAGAGGTGGGCATGATATTACTATTACTACCTTGTAGGGTTACTATGAGACTTTCATGGGACCATCTATGAGAAACCCAGGGTGGCTGTTGTTAAGAGGGGGGCTGCCCCCAGGCAATTAAGACCTCCTAGGTGAGGTTCCATAATGAGGGGAAAAAATCTCAGTGGGGTGGGGCTCAGGAAGGAGGATAGGGCTGGACCCTCTGTCCTTTGGAAAGTGACCATGTCTGCGTGCTGCATTTGCAATTCAGTTCAGCAAACATTTATTGAGCACTGACTATGTGCTGGGGTACTAAGATGGAAACAAGGAGCTAGCAAGGAGTTCCCAGAAGCTCGTGGGAACAATAAGACCCATAAGGATTATGGGCAGGAGGGAAACTAGAGCACACTGAGTGTCCACTAAGGGCTTGTACCATGCTGGGTGTTTTATGTACTATGACCCACTGAATTCCCATAATAACCCTTTGAGATGGCGTGTTATTCTCCTAGGGTTGCCATGACAAAATGTCACAACATGGGTGGCTCACATGACAGATATTTATTTTCTCACAGTTCTGGAGTCTGGAAGTCCAAGATCAAGGCATTGACAATGTTGGCTTCTCCTGAAGCACCTCTTCTTGGCTTGCAGATGGCCACCTTCTTGTTGTGACCTCACAAGGTCTTTTCTGTGTGTGTGCACATTCTGAGTGTCTACTGTATCCAAATTTCCTCTTCTTAAAAGGATACCAGGGCTTCCCTGGTGGCTCAGTGGTTGAGAGTCTGCCTGCCAATGCAGGGGACACAGGTTCGTGCCCCGGTCCGGGAAGATCCCACATGCCGCGGAGCGGCTGGGCCCGTGAGCCATGGCCACTAAGCCTGCGCGTCCGGAGCCTGTGCTCCGCAACGGGAGAGGCCACAACAGTGAGAGGCCCGCGTACCGCAAAAAAAAAAAAAAAAAAAAAAAAAAAAAGGATACCAATCCGATTGGATTAGGGCCCACCCATATGACCTTGTTTAACCGTACTTACATCTTTGAAGGCCCTATCTCCAAATACAATCACAATCTGAGATGCAGGGGGTTGGGACTTCAACATATGAATTTAGGGGGATACATATATATGTCATAAGAGGTGAGAAGTACTATTATTTCCCCGTTTTACAGATTGAAAACAGTCTTGGAGATGCATAGGAACTTGCATCCAGTCACATGGCTGGAAGTCACAGCCAGGTCTTTATCATTTCAACTCTTGAGTTTGTTCTTTACATTCCTGACACTGCCCAAGTATGAAGGTTAAGGGGACAAATATCCTAAGAGATGTGCAAATAGCTGTGATCTGAAGGGACCCGAAGAGCGTTTCTTTTCCCCGTGGCTGGGCACAGAGGCTAAAATACTGCTGTGAGTGCACTTATAGGGATATCTGAGTTCACTTGGTTTTATCCCAAAGGAGTTACCAGAAGGCTGTCCTTGATTATCTCCACTGACATGGAGCTCATTTCCTCACAAGATATAAGGTCTATATCTTATCACAGAGACCCCAGAGAAATTATAGCATTTAAGTAGGAAACTTACCAACATATTAGCAGGTTCTCACTCATCAACCCCCTACAACTCATTAAGAAGCAGCACATTGTCACCTATCCGGGAAATGTGGCCAAAGGATTTCACAAAACTGACCATCAAACCCTCCTCATGTGAGAAAGAGCAAGTGGTTGGAAGCCAGAACCACTTACGTCTGAATCCTGGTTTTGCCACTTAGTAGAAAATTCCCATGACCCTATTGATAGGAATGTAAAATGATGCAGCCTCTGGAAAACAGTATGGCAGTTCTTAAAAAAAACAAACAGAACTACCATATGACCCAGCAATTCCACTTCTGAGTATATACCCCAAAGAATTCAAAGCACTGTATCAAAAAGATAATTGTACACCCATAACAACATTTTTCACAATAGCCAAAAGATGGAAGCAACCCAAGTGCCCATCGACAGAAGAGTGGATAAACAGACTACAGCAGGTACATGCAGTGGAATATTATTCAGCCTCAAAAAGGAAGGAAATTCTGACACATGCTACGGCATGGACAAATCTTGAGGCCATAATGCGAAGTGAAATAAGCCAGTCACAAAAAGACAAACACTGTATGATTCTACTTCTTAAATACAAAGATGGGGAAAAAAAATCCCATGACCTTCCTAAGTCTCAGTTTTCTCACCTGCAGAAAGGAGCCATGGAGTCATGAAATGGGAGATTGAACTAAATGACCTGTTGGAGGTAAAGAACTTGGCGGAGAGGGGATAATTTCCCCTCCCCCACCATACACTCTCTCTTTCTCTTTCTCTCTCTCTCCCCTCTTTCCCTCCCTTCTCTCCGCATCCCAGACACCCTCTGCCAGAGCTTCTTGGCTCACACCACGCATGCATATTTCCTCTGTCACTGATCATTTCTCTCCCTTTGACTCTCCTACTCTCCGATGCTATCTGAACTCTCCGCTGCTTGGCTGGCAGAGAATCATCTTAATCTCTCCATCATCGGTACCTGGGCTGAGATTTGAATTATGGCAAGTGAACACGAGCCGCAGGGATCAAAATCACAGGGCTTTGAGGGAAGGTTTTATTTTTTTATCATGTAACAAGGACAGACATTTGACATAATGCTAGGAATATTTTTTAAATTCTATCCACAGAGATATGAAAATTGATTGAGTGTCCAGTTAAAACCCCGTAGGTTCAAAGTCCTCCTATGGACGGGGAAGTTTTACAGATGTGTATTCAATGCATAATTCACGGGGAAGTGGTATGATTTATTTATGTTTATCTGTGAGGATGGGCTGAGCAGGAGCTGCTTTAAACGGATAGTTTTATGGCCTTGAAAAATAAGAGGCTCCATTTGTACATCCATAATTAAAGGGCCAGCGATGACGGAGGATAATGGAGGCATGACTCAGCCTGTCCATGTGATTTGTGAGGAATGATCTTCTGGTTCCCGGGGGTTCTGAGAATGGCCCTGGAGGGCTCCCAGGCTTCCAGGGGACCAAGTGGCATCACATGGAGCTTTGCTGGAGTCACCTTACCAAAAACACTGGGAGGGGGCTTCCCTGGTGGCGCAGTGGTTGAGAGTCCGCCTGCCGATGCAGGGGACACGGGTTCGTGCCCCGGTCCGGGAAGATCCCACATGCCGCGGAGCGGCTGGGCCCGTGAGCCGTGGCCACTGAGCCTGCGCGTCCGGAGCCCGTGCTCCGCAACGGGAGACGCCACAACAGTGAGAGGCTCGCGTACCGCAAAACAAATACACTGGGAGGTAATTTCAGAATCTGAAGCAGGAAAGTCCACTGGTATGAGGTTAGGTCTGCAGGTGGGGATAACATCAGTGCCTGGACCTCATGGGACAACGTGGGGAAGATGCCAGCAGGCAGCCAGCACTCGGTACATGTGGCATAAAACTTGGAAACCTGGCAGCCACCCGGCAGTGCCGGCAGCACCGGCAGCACTGCCCCTCCCCCCACCTTCACAGCATCACCGTCAAGAGCACTGAACACATACCTGAATTGAACTTCCCTCAGTGCCAAGTTTACTCATCTGTCAAGTGGGGTAATAATAGCAATGATCTCATAGGATAATTGCAAGGATTAAAATAGGAACATAGGTCTTAATTTGGGTCCCACTACATCACCGTTAGTATCCCCCCTTAGCAGATGGGTAAGGGGACCTCATGCCCCAGTCAATACCATGATTCTGGCATCACTTACCAGTGTCCCATTCATGCCCTCTGTGTCCCTGTTCAGATAATTAATCATATGATTGTCCTCCAGAGAAGAAAATCGAGGTGAGAGAAGTAACTTGCCCCAAATTACACGATAAGGCCTGACATTCCACTCCATTCCTTTCTGCTTCCAGTTTGGAAATGACCTCCCAGTGTTCTTGGTAAAGTGGTTCCAGCAGGGCTCTGTGCAGTGCCCGTCACCCGGAAGCTTGGGAGCCATGCAAGGCCCTCCTCAGAACCGCTGGGGTTCTCGAAGCTTCACTCCTCACACGTCACATAGGTGGGCTGAGCCATGTCTACATTATGCTCAGCCACTAGTCACCCTTCCCTTCATTTATGAACATAAATACAACCGCCATCCCTCACCTGTTGAGGATTGTTCCTGGAGCATTGAATCTCCAGCATATTTGCCCACGAATGGCACAGGCCAAGGATGCCCCAGCGGGTGGACAGAGAAGTACCCCAGGGCACCAGAGGAAACCATCAGGACACACGGAGGCAGAGACTCCAGCCAAGGCCGAGGGGTGCGTGCAGGGCACCTCCAGCATCTGCTACAACAGGTCCAGTGGCAGCAACTGTAGTCCAACTGTTGTAGCTCCCCGGGAAGTACCTGTGATCTGAGCTACTGTCCTAATTATTCCCTGAGCCAGCATTTGTCTCACGTGATCCAGGGAGACCGTGTCCTGAGATGATGTTGAAGGGACAGCAAAGCCTGGGAAGGCATTGATGGAGCTTCTGAGTTTATCCCAAGGGCGGTGGGGAGCGACTGATGGGTAAACTGGGACTGCACGTGATCTGATGAGCACTTTCAAGCAATCGCTCCGGCTGCTGCATTGTAAAAAGCAAAAGCCCTAGGGATGATCAGTGCTCATCGAAGTGAGGAGGAACAAGGAAGAAGAAGGTGACCAGGCAGGGGATTGGCATGTGTGAAAGTTCTGCCTCTCCATCACTACAGAACCTCATACCTGGGAGACCAGAGAACACACACAACCCCAAGGGGCCCAGAGTTCAAGGGAAAGGAGCGCCTGGAGATGGTCCATGGGCAGTCACATCTCCATGGCAACACACTCGCCTTCCTGGGGCCCAAAAATCAGGAGGATGAGTTTGGACCTTCCAGTACCTTCTGGAGAATCATTCATTCATTCATTCATTTGTTCGTTTGTTCATCCAATAAATATTCACTGAGCTTCTCCTAGGTCCCAAGCCCCATGAGAATTCTGGGGATACAATGACAAACTGAACACACAAGGTGTGTCCTCATGGAGCTCAGAGTCAGCCTTCACATCCCCACAAGCCCATCTTCTAGGCCAGGATCCTGGAAGCTCCCAGGAGAGGGGGGGAAAGTCAGCTGCTTTGGAAACAAACTCCTGGTGCCTTTAATCGACTTCCCTGTGCTTCCTGAGCCTCCAGCAGCCTATCCTGCTGACGCAGCACTTTTTCCAGAAAGGGATAAAGTCTGAGCAGGGACCTCAATGTCCTGTGTACATTCAAAGGGCTCAGCACACGCGCCTGCTCCCGGAAAGAATCAGTCAGATCCCGGGCAGCATTCAGCCTAGTGGGGATGCAGAATCAAACTGCCACAAGGAAAACCAAACAGCACGTGAGACGCTCGTGTGTGCCATGCTCTATGCCAGTCACCTGAGGCTCTTGACCGCGTTTACTCCCCCTAATCACCCTGGCTGGTGCTGCTGGTGGATGCTGTGTGTACTACCCAGATCCCTCCTTCAGGACTGAGTAGCCTCCAGCTACTGGGGCTATTATTGGCCAAGTTCTTTCCCAGGAATCGCACGCCAGATGGAAGAGAACGACCTCATCCCTGGGGGCAGCCTGTATCCACTGCGCAGCCCAGCCCTCCTGCCTCCAGGTGGGACAGCTCTGCAGGGTCACCCCAGCTCCAAGTAGCTGACGATGTTACCAAACCAGACCTGCGTCCACTTGCCCACGCACAGTAAAGCCAATCTACTGACACCGGGTGGAAGGAAAGGGCAGCATTTGCTGTAAAGGCGTCATGCAAGGAGAAGGGGTGGCTCAAAAACACCCAGCTCCCCGAAAGTTTTCAGCAAAGCATTTTTTTTAAGGGCAGGTGAAGGAGGAGCATCTCAGGGTAAGGGATCAGCTCGTGCACAGTTCTCTGAGTGGCTGGTGGAGAGGTAACAGGGCAGTGTCATGGGGGTTAACGTTACCAATCCTTAGGCACCAGTAGGTCTGGGGGCTACGTGCTCATGATCATCATGTAGTTAATTTCTTCCATTTGGTGGTGGTTTTAGCATAAGTAAAACAACTCAGGAAATATGCGTCAGATACTATTATCTGATACTTCAGAGAAGAGCTAAAGCAGAGGGTATGGGGAAGGGGTCTGCCCTGGGAAAGCCCCACAGGGTCCTGCTCAGTTACAGTGATGCTGTAATCTCCTGAGGTACCAGCTGTAGCCGCCTAACAGTTCAACTCCTGCTGCCAGATCCTGCTTCCTTTCCCCCAGCAAGTGCTGAGCCCTAAAATTCTCCCCAATAAACCTCCAGGCAAATCTCCACCTCAGAGTCTGTTTCCTAGCGAACCTGATCCTCTTATTATACCTATTCTGCACAAAAGAAAGCAGAAGCTCAGAGAGGTGGTATGATTTGTCCAAGGCCACACAGCCAGGAAGTATACGTGGTGCTTGGGGTACTGGACCCCAACTTCAAAACTCCTTCAAAGGGCTCCATCCTCTTGCTGGAATCCACTCCTTTCCTTCTTATTCCAATAAATGCTGGTTCAAAGGCCCATGAGTTCCCTCCAATGCATCCCTCCTCCTTGCTAGCACTTTTGCTGAAACAGCAAAACAGGGATGCGCTTTCTAACTCTCCTGGCCATTGGGTTATCGAGACAGATGCTTGGCAGACAGGAAATAATGTCAAAATCAGGTTCAGAAATGCTCTGCAACCCTCGGGGGCAAACCGGTCAAAAAATTTTATTTTTTCCAAATCAAACTGAATCAGACTCAGTTCCATTTGCCGAGGTAGTGAGAAATGAAGTCTCGGTCATGTTTTGCTGTCCCTCCACTCCGTGAAATCCTCCAAGTTACTTGGTGCCCAGAGAATGCAGGAGAGGCATGGACCTGAGAAGGACGTGGGGTTTAAAACCAGTGCCAATTTTTTTGTTTTGTGATGCTCGTTGAACCCTGTTCTCAGTGATCTTTGGATACTGATGCCTCAATGGGCTCAAAGCAGCCATTGCCAGAGGTCCCCTCTCACAGACCACAAGTCCGGCCACAAAGGCTCTCAACACTTCTCTCATCTTTCACCCTTGCACAGGCAACCTGAGGGGGTCACAGATCTTCACCACCCACGGAATTGCCCTCAAACCCTGTCCCCTCTCTCATCCAGGGGCACCAACCCCATCACTACCCCCGGAGCCACTTCCATCTCATCCAATCCTTAAGACTTTTTCCCTTTTTAGGGACTTCCCTGGTGGTCCAGTGGTAAAGAATCTGTCTTCCAGTGCAGGGGACGTGGGAACTAAGATCCCTGCCGCACCACAACTACTGAGCTCGTGCGCCTCAATGAGAGAGCCCGTGTGCCGCAAACTACAGAGCCCATGCGCCCTGGAGCCCGCGCACCACAGCTGCAGAGCCCACATGCCCTGGAGCCCGCGTGCCACACCTAGAGAGAAGCCCACATGCCACAAGAAAAGATACCGCATGCCACAACTAAGACGCGATGCAGCCAAAAAAATAAAGAAAATAAATAAATATTTTTTTTAAAAAAAGACTTTTTCCCTTTTAAAAAACCCACTCTGGACTTCCCTGGTGGCGCAGTGGTTAAGAATCCGCCTGCCAATGCAGGGCACACAGGTTCGAGTCCTGGTCTGGGAAGATCTCACATGCCACAGAGCAACTAAGCCCGTGTGCCACAACTACTGAGACTGAGCTCTAGAGCCCGCAAGCCACAACTACTGAGCCTGCATGCCACAACTACTGAAGCCCACGTGCCTAGAGCCCATGCTCCACAACAAGAGAAGCCACAGCAACGAGAAGCCCATGCACCGCAACGAAGAGTAGCCCCCGTTCACCACAACTAGAGAAAGACCGTGCAGCAGCAAAGACCCAGTGCAGCCAAAAATAAATTAATTAATTAATAATTTTTTTAAAAAACAAAACACTCTGTCACCTCAAAAAGAGTTAGATTTAGAAAATAAAGTCTATCCAGGAGCAAAGAAGCCTCATGCCTCCATTATTCAAAGGCTTGGTTGGTGTCTTCATTTCTCATAGCTGCCATAATACAGTACCACAAACCTAGTGGCTTAAAAACAACACAAATTTATTATCTTACAGTTCTGGAGGTCGCAAGTCTGAAATGGGTCTTACCAGGCTAAAATCAAGATGTTGACGAAGCTATATCCCTCCTGGAGGCTCTAGGGGAAATCTCTTTCCTTTTCTTTCCAACTTCTAAAGTCCACCTGCATCCTTTGGCTCGTGGCCCCTTCTTCCATCATCAAGGTTGGCAGTGTAGCATCTTTCTCGCTTTCTCCTTCTCTCCCTCTCTCTGTCTCTCACTGCTTTTTCCCTTGTAAATTATGGACTTTGGATGATGATGATGTGTCCATGCAGGTTCATCAGTTGTAACAAATGCAGGGGATGTTGATAATGGGGGAGGCTATGCATGTGCGGAGACAGAGGGTAAATTGGAACTCTCTGCACCTTCCTCTCAAGACTGCTGTGAACCTAAAACTATTCTAAAAATACAGTAAGTCCCCTACCTACGTACTTTCAAGTTGCAAACTTTCAAAAATCCGAATGTGCGTTCACATGTCCAACCACATAAGTTAATTCTATTTGAGGAGGCACTGTTAGCTTTTGAGGCACAGGACGCGAACGTAGAACTGTACACGAAGGTGGCAGCAGCCGTTCAGAATGCAATCCGGTGCTACCGTGTCATCTATGACAAGAAAAAAAAGAGCTACTAGCCAGACATCACTGGATCGTTTTTTCAAGAGCGTAGATAGAATTGAATCCGGCAGGGAACAGAACCTGTGCCATCAGCATCAGCCGTGAGCGGAACTGCAGCTTGCCCTCCGCCTCCTATTCCTGACGTTCCTTCAGCTCTACCATCTCCCACCTCCTGTCCCTCCTCCAGTCAGTAACTCTTCTTGCCTGTTCACTCGATGATGCCAGCCCCTGTGTGCCAGCTGTACTACTGTACTTTTCAAGGTGCTGTACTGTAAGATTAAAAATGTTTTCTTTATTTTTTGTATTTGTTTTTTATGTATTACTTGCGTGAAAAGTATTATAAACTTATTATAGTACAGTACTATATAACCGATTGTGTTTGTTGGGTACCTAGGCTAACACTGTTGGACTTACGAACAAATTGGACTTATGAGCGCACTCTCAGAACGGAACTCATTCACATGTCGGGGACATACTGTAATGTCGATTTAAAAAAAAAAAAACTATTTTAAAAAAAATGAACGATACCTCGTTGGAAACCTTTTATGTTGGTTCCATGTGGAGATGATAATATTTTGGATATATCAAGCTAAATAAAATACATTATTTAAATTTCATCTGTTTCTTTTTACTTTTTTCATGTGATTAAGAAAATTTGTTACTGTATAAAATTATATAATTCTGTAAGGATCTAAAATTACATTTGTGGCTCACTTTATATTTCTGTTAGTGCTGGCGGATCAACTGATTTCTACAGAGGCTTGCTTTACCCATAGGCCCCGCAGGATGTTGGCTGCTTCACTCCTCTGTAACCCAACGCCAAGCACCGTCCCTGGTACATAAGAGATGTTTTAGTCAATATTTGCTGGATGAAGGAGAGAGTAAGTGGGGGAGCACTTGGCCAGGCTGGGAATGGTTCTATGATGCTGCAGCTCCTGCTGTCACTCATCTGAACCTTCTGTCTTCAACTCACATCCTCTCTATGAAATCAGCGTTCTGCATACTGGAAGGATGGAGGGATATTTTGGCATCCTCTTCAGGCTCTATCCTGGAAACATGTCTCCCACTGCTCAGTCCAAGGAGCTTCCTGCACCCACTCCCACCTACAGCAAAGCAGCTCCCAAAATTACCTAGTCCCTTCACACTCAATATCACATCGATGGCCCTTTCTACTCTCCTTCCATTTCTGAATGGTACTCACATAGGAATGCATATTTCCACGTATAAGGGAAAGACCCAGAAGAGAATTGTCAAGGAGCTTGCTACAAGGTCACAGTGCGTATTGAATTTCCCAGATCCCATGGCCAAGTGAAAAGTGCAAGCGGTCAAACATCTTTGTTCAACCAGAGAGAAGAAGATAGAGTGCAGTCAAACCAGATCTGTTTTGCTATATTATATTTTGTTTTATTTCATTTTTCTGATTATAAAAGTAATACATTATCCAGTATATGAACATGCCCTTCAATCCCATCATCCAGTCAGAGTCAAAGGATGGCATATTTCTTTCCAGGTTTTGTACTTAGGGTTCTTTACATAATTTACAGAGTGTTTTTCACAATTTCGCCATCCTATAGTTGCATTCGATGTTGTAGCAAAAAAAAGAGTCTAAAAAAGAGTGGATATATGTATATATATATAACTGATTCACTTTGCTGTACATCTGAAACGAACACAATATTGTAAATCAACTATACTCCAATAAAAAAATGTTTTTAATGTTGTAGCAAAAATATGTACAATATTATTTCAAACTCTTCATGGGACAAGTTAGACGCCATATATGGAGGAACCACAATTAATTAAATTTTGTCCAGATTGTGGGTCCCTGGGTTGCTTCCAGCTGATCAGTATGATAGAACCTGGCTCTGCATCTTTACTGAGAAATCTTTGTTCCATCTTACGCTATCTTTAGAGTAGAGAAGGATAGGATCATGTGTGAAGCCCTTGATATATCCAGCAAGACTTGTAAGAAAAGAAATGGCCTTACCAAAATCTGCCCAGTTGTCACATTTGTCCTTCAGTCTCCATCCCTAGGGGTGGCCGAGGACACTCATAAAATGAGTAAGAAATAACTAATTCTGCCTTTTCACAGGCCACACAAAGATCTCCCGGATCACTGTGCTCAGGACAGATCACTCCTAGAGAACAGAGGGAAGGGAGTGTCTATTCACCCTCAAAATGCATAGGGAAACTTGTGAGAGAAACCGAAACTTTTTGTTGCGGGAAATGGTACCAAAACTAAACTCAAACTCTCCTCAGGGGAACGGAATTTATTGGTTCACATGGCTTAGAAAGGATACTTTGGAAAGAGAAAGAAGAGCTATAGGAATGAAGCCCCCAGGTAATGGGACTGAGCTTTGACACTGCAAAGCACCTCTCTCTCTCTCTCTCTCTCTCTCTCTCTCTCCTTCCCTCATCAACATCTCACCTCCATTTTATCTCCTTGGCTTCATTAACTTCCACTACAGTATGGGTCTTCTCTACATGACAGGAAAAAACGATACCTGCTAGCCCCTACAACTTACTCCTTGATATTTCCACCAGAAACAAGACTGTCTTTCCTTCAGCATCAATTCCAGGAAAGAATGTCCATTGACTCTGCTAAGGTCCCATGCTCACCCACTGAGCCAATTACCGATGCCTGAGGAATAGAGTTCAATGATTGGCCAGACCTGAGTCATATGCCAATCTCATTGGCCAGATCTGTTATCCCAAGGAGAGAGATGCAAATACTTGCTGGATGGTCTTTTTTTTTCTTTCAGTAGCTACTGTAGTTAAACATGCTCATCTGTACCCAGAGGCTCCATCAGCTTATGACAACAAGGGCACAGACAGTTGACGAGAGTTGTCAAAGCTAGAAGATTTTCCTTAACTTTGAATTTCACTTTTAAAAATGAGAAGATGTTGGAAGTGTAACTGATAAACATCCGGACGTCCACCTTCAGTTGATTCCAAACAGATAGCACAAAATTATGCTATTTACCTGCAGATATCATGTGCCAGACAAGAAATGTTTCTCTGCAATTATCTGATTTTGCGCTGCCTAATTTAGATGTTCAAGTTGTCAGGAAAGAGCACGTATCCGCAAATATAAAATTATGTATGTGTATCATCCGGTTATAAGACAATCAGTAAACAGGGTATTTAAGAAAAGTAATTACTAAGGCATGCTGTTTGGAGGCATATTACCTAACCAGGTAATGAAGTAACTGAACATGAGTTTCTATTTAAATGTCGTTCATCTGCAGATAAGAAGATATTCTGCAGCTTTTAATTAAGTCATAAAATTTCTCAGCTTTACTGTGCATTAGGTGGAAGGTGGTTCTAGTTCTTTCTCTGGCACAACGGGAAGAACTGAGGTTTACTTCTCTGGCACAGAACCCAGAAATAAGAGTTATGAAATCTTCAATAAAATTTTCCACATCCCTTTCGCATTGGCCTTATACAAAAAATAAAATAACTTTTATACACATAAAAACCTGACTTAGAGTTGACCTCAGAACTGAGACAGAAGAGTGGCATGGGCAGAAATGTTTGCTGAGTGCCTACTACGTGCTGAGTACTGTGCAAAGAAAACATTTCCCGTATGTTATCTCGCGATAACTACCCTGCCTTTTCACCCAAGCCTCAAAAGGTCACACAGCTTGTGAGTGGCAGAGCTGGACTTTGAAATCAAGCCTACTGGTCTCCAAGGCCCATGTTCGAGCTGCCACAGCATGGGTTCCTAGGCTGACAGCTAAAAGGGATGGATGCCAAAGTTTCCTTCTAACTGTCAGTTTCCATGATGCTAATTTTTGTGACTCTACCCATAAATGGCAGCAGAATAGCATCTGTGAATCAGGGCTCAAGGGAACCAAATTCTGCTGGATAGTTCTGTCATCTGTTGTATTTTTCAAGGCAAAACCTATCGGAGCTATGTCATTTGCTGCAGACGTTACACCCCCCCTTGAGGATGGCAGGCGGTAGAGCTTAGTGCATGGACCAGAGTCCACAGAGTATGGATTTTCGACTCCGACCACCCAGACTCCACAATTTCCCATCTGTGACTATCGCTGGGAATATAGGCAAGTAATTTCTCCCCTCTAAGTCGCAGAACTCTCACCCGTAAAATGAGGTCAAATATATTCCTCACCTCATATTTACTACTCTGAAATTACTAGACACGGTGCTAAGCCTTGAGTATACTGACATACATACTAGTGAACAAACAGATGCAGCCCTGCCTTCATGGAGCTTACAATCCACATGGTGAGAGAAATGTATGGGTTAGAAATGTGTTTGGCTTTAATTAATTGTTTTTAAAATGCCAACATTATCTTGAAACATAAGTGCATTTGTGGCTTGCAAAATAAGCTCATAATAAGGAAACCTAGCAGCAGCTCAGTGATATCATGAGGGTCCCTGGATCTTCCTGTCTTCTGTTATTCTCAGTGTGAGAATGAGGTCTTGCTTCATGGTCACAACACAGCTGCCACAACTCCAAGTATCACATCTCCACATGACTGTTTTCCAAAAAGAAGGAATCTTTCTTTTATGAGGGAGAAAAACCTTTGCCTGAAACTCCTGGTAGAACTTCTCCTTAGATGTCATTGGCCAGAACTGGGTCACATGCCCACCCCAAAACCAATCCCAAGCAAAATGAATTGGAATTTCCACAAATAACTTGGACCAACTGTGATTCATCCCCTGAGGCTGAACACATTGCCTCTTCCTTTTGCAAGAAAAAAAAATGAAAAAGAGGGAATGTTTGCTGGGAATAAAAACCCAGCAATCCAGCAGTACCTGTCACAACGGGCAGATGAGATGTGTCAGATGCAGCCTGGGTTGAATGTGAAACAATCACCTGGAGATGCTGAGAAACAGGCTGGCTGAGGTGTCAAATGCCTAGTGAGAAAAGGAGCCCAGGATATGTACCTGGCAGTCAGAAGCAAAGGAACAACATAGGGAACATCAAACTCAGATGTCTACAGGGGCCAGGTTGGTAATAATACTTGGCAGAGCCCCTGGGCAGATGTCAAGGCAAAGAAAGGGGGCCTATCCCATTTGTCTGAAGGGGGCAGCAGCTATTCCATAATAGCCAATTACTGCCAGTGGGAATTCCGACCCAGGGCTGCTAGAGCTTCTGAATTTTCAAGAGAAGCCAGAAATCTAGACTTCTAAAGGAAATCTCCCAATTTTTAAGTGTTGGTAACGAATTTAAAATAACATTAATAAATTGGCAACCTAAACAAAATATCTGCAGACTAGATTCTCTGCATGGTCCTACAGTGTGCAGCCCCTGGGGCAATCTTATCTCGTCTTTTCCTGAAGGCACGCTCAGAGCAAGGCTGAGTATAGGTGCAAGGGTTCCCAGCTCCTGCGTCTTAAATGCCATCATGTTCCTGGCCCATAGTGATGCCTGGAAGTTATGTATTTCCACTCTTTTTAGCACCTCCCAGGTGCTAAAATATATAAATATAGCTAAAATATAGCTATATAGAGCTATATTCCACTTCTGTATCATCCTCATCCTGATATCCAGAAGAATCAAGAAGGAAAGTCCTAGAGGCCACTCATGACAAGCTCTTGAAAAACCATAGTTTTTTTTAAGTGCGTTCATCATTAATATAACAAATATTGATGCAGCACCTGCTGTGTACCAGGCACTGCCCCCAGGAGCTGGAAATACAATGAAACCAAGACCAATGGCCCCTGCCCTGCCAAAGTTTTCTTTCTCTGTGTCTTTGGGGGCCCCTGACTCACCTCTCTGCATCATTTTTTCCAATGTGGTATGGTGCCCACCCAGGAGCCCCCAGGTTCTGACTCTCCTTGCTATCCCAACATCACTTCCTTGGTTTCCTGGAGAAATCTTTACCTTCTGGTCTATCTTTCTGTGCTCATCTTCCTAACTTGGGAAAACATAAAGTGAATTTTTTTAAAATAAAAAGCAGAAAGGCAGGAGGAGAACATTCTTTCCATCACTCCTGGGTGATGCCAAGCCACAGGGGCCATCGTTATCTTAAAGGGCCACCCATCAGGGCTCTGGGAAGAGACGCAGAGCAAAGTGTGCTCCTTGCCAGCACTGCTGCAGCTCAGTGCAAGGTGTAACATTACCGCCTGCTCATGGTTTAATAGAGCACAGCTGACTGAGTATTTGCATCTCGCTGCGGGATTCTCCAAGTCAGCAAAGACTTAACACAATGCATCTCGACACTGACTGCACACTGGAATACTAAACTGACGCCCCACCGACATCAATTAAATCAAAACCCTTGAGGCTGGGGCCTGAGCATCAGCATTGTGTAAAAGCTCCCCAGGCTGAGAACCAGGTTGCAAACCCAAGAGAACGAACCTGTAACAAAGCTGACACTCACACATGAAGAAGAGGTTTACGGACTGGGGGCTTCCCCTCACTGAGTGTAACCTTGGAATTGCAAATCAGCCACAGACTGGACCAAGCAATTAACCTCTCTAGACTCAGTTTTACCATCTGTAAAATGGGGATAGTAATAAATAATAGCTACCTTGCCAGGTTAAGTGCGGTGATGAATGTGAAGGTCTTGATTCATGATGAAAACTATTATTAATTGCTTATTAAGTGGTTATCTCCCTACTCTCTTCATGGGGAATCATCTGTCAGGTAAGACCAGTCTTAACTCCCACGTGGCTTAGGTGTGAGTTCCAGGCTCTGTGAGTGTGTGTGTGTGTGTGTGTGTGTGTGTGTGTGTGGTCTTTTATGCCTGTCTCTCTCCCTGATGCACCTCAACCAAAATTTCATCAAGTCCTGTCCTAGGGAGAGGTTTGGATAATTTGGAAGATGCTCACGATTCAACGTGTCTGCTGAGACACATGGAAGAATTAGGAAAGTCTTTTCCCCTCCATTTGAAAATCTTTCTAGAATACAATCATGTTTTCTTTAAAATGAAAAGTGACGAAAACTGCAGCTCAGTTACTTTTAGTCACCTCTACCGTCTAGAGAGACTCTGAATGGCTTTGTCACCTCCAAGCAGAACTAAGAGAAGTCAGTTTTCTCCCAGAGAGTCCCGAGGCAGCTGGAGCTGATCGCTCTTAGCCAGCAAGGATTCTACAAGAGTGTGTGGAGTGACATGGTCGGGGAGAGGCCATTATTAAAGGCCAGTGAGAGGACTTTCAAAAAGAAACACAATATTGCGGAATAAAAAGAGGAAAGAGGGCTTCCCTGGTGGCGCAGTGGTTGAGAGTCCGCCTGCCGATGCAGGGGACACGGGTTCGTGCCCCGGTCCGGGAAGATCCCACGTGCCGCGGAGTGGCTGGGCCCGTGAGCCATGGCCGCTGAGCCTGCGCGTCCGGAGCCTGTGCTCTGCAACAGGAGAGGCCACAACAGTGAGAGGCCCGCGTACCGCAAAAAAAAAAAAAAAGGGGAAAGAAAAAATTAATAGCTTTCTATACTTCCTGCTGCCTCTAATGTCACCTCTCTGATGACTCAGTCTATTTGGTGAAAAATTAGAGTTTGAAGTTGGCATTCCAGAATCCTCAAAGTCCAAGGGCAGAAGGTCCGCCTCACACAGGCCAGTGAGAGGCAAAGAGCATATTGGCCTTGGAGATAGACGGGCTTGGGTTTCAGCCTCAGCTCAACCATGGACCAAGCAAACCAATGAAACTTCCTAGACTGTCAGTCTCCCCATCTATAAAATGAGGACAGTTATAAATCATACCTACTTTCCCAGATTAAATGGGATGATGAATGGAATGGCCTTGACTGCTATTCATTGTTCATTTATTCAACAAATAATTACTGAGGGCTTCTTCCAGAAGCTGGGGCTTATAGCCATGAACAAAACACAGTTGTGGGCTGGAGGATTTTAGGTAACGTGGCCAGAGGAGTCTTCACCGAGAAGTGGGAGAGTGGGTCTTGCAGAAATCTGGCCAAGAACACGTCAGGCAGAGGAAACAGCAAAGATGCTGAAGAGGAAACAGATTAGGAGAGTGTGTGAGGACCAGCAGAGACCAGAGCGGATGAAGGAGGGGAGAGTCAGAGAGAAAACAGGGGGCGGGGCCCCAAGAGGCCGGCTAGACAGTGGTAAGGATTGGGCGTTTATTCTGAGCCGGGAGCTGTTGGAGGAGTTTGAGCCTAGGAACAGTGTGACCTGCTTACGCTTTCATGTGTTCCCTCGGGCAGCTGTGGAGAACAGAACAATGGGAGGCGAGGGAGGAGCCCACTCTAAGAATCCAGACAAGAGATGCTGGTGGCCAGGACCAGGGTGGTAGTCCAAGAGATGGCGAGAAGTGGCCAAATTCTGGGTATTTTGCAAATATAGGGTATGAGGAAAAGAGAGAAGTCAAGGGCAACTCCAAGGTGTGGGACTTGTTTTTATCTTTTTAAGTATTATTCAGAAAGAGCTTAACCTCAAAATAAAGAATAGTCCTTCCCAAAAGGAAGTTGGTAGCCTGACACTAGCATTCAACCATTCATTGACCCATCGACATACCTATCCATCTATCTACCCATCCATCCATCCATCTATAGCTATAGACATAGATCATTAGATTATTTTTCTACTTTAATCATGAACTTCCTGAAAACCCACATTAATAAACTGTAATAAACAAATATTAGTCGATAGACCAGCCTCCTTGCAACCCTAACAGTATGTTTTTACCTGAACAATAGGTTCTGGGTGGAAGGGTTTCTCTTGGGTTTAGTTTCCACTCTAAGTGTAAATTTTCCTAGTTACTCCCCACAAGGAATTCAGAGTTCTCTGCTATTCCAGCGATACTTTCAGAAACCCTAATGAAATAGTTTTGAATGGAAGAAAGCTCTTCAGGAGGCAGCAAGGTACCAAGCAATGCCAATGTTTCATCTCGCTGCGTGATCTTTGGGTCAGGCACTCAACCTCATGCCTCAGTCTCCTCATTGGTTAAAAAGGGACCAATGATGTAACCCCTCAACTACCTGGAAAGACAGCCAGCCCCCAAGATGGCCCCGGGGATTCTCATCTCCTGGTGGTCACACTTGTGTAGCCCCCTCCTACATTGGATAGGCTGAGCGGTGACCAAAAAGATATTACAGAAATGTGTGACTTCTAGTGTTAAGGCACGAAGGACATTGCCGCTTCTGCCTTGCTCTCTCTTGGATCACTTGCTCTGGGGGAAGTAGGACATCATGTTATAAGGATTCCCGAGCAGCCATAATGGGAAGGTTTATGTAAAGAGGAACTGTGCCCTCCTGCCACCAGCCGGCACCAACTTGCCAGCCATGTGAGGGTGCCATCTTGGAAGTGGACCCTAACACCCCAGTCATGCCTTCAGATGACTGCAGCCCAGCTGACATCTTCACTGCAGCCTCCTAAGAGACCCTAAACCAGAACAACTATGCTGAGTCGCTCCCAAATTCCTGACTCTCAGAAACTGTGAGATAATAAAGGTTTACTGATATATATATATATATATATATATTTTTTTTTTTTCGGTACGCGGGCCTCTCACTGTTGTGGCCTCTCCCGTTGCGGAGCACAGGCTCCGGACGCGCAGGCCCAGCGGCCATGGCTTACGGGCCCAGCCGCTCCGCGGCATGTGGGATCTTCTCGGTCCGGGGCACGAACCCGTGTCCCCTGCCTCGGTAAGTGGACTCTCAACCACTGCGCCACCAGGGAAGCCCGGTTTACTGATATTTTAAGATGCTAATTTGGGGCGTAATTTTTTAATGTTTTCATAGAACTAACGTAGTCCTCCATCGATAATCAATGAAAGCACAGTTCTTAGCCTGATGCAGACGCCTCACTCTGACTCACGACCCCTTCCTTGTCCTCTGGCCTCATCTCCCAGCCCTCCCCATATGTACCCCCTGGTCTTGACCCACCAGACCAGCTCAAGTTTTCTGAAAGCAGAAAGCATTCTCACCTCTGCACCCTCTCAGTGCTATTCGCCCATCCCTCTGCAATGCCCTCCCCAAGTGTTCCTAGCAAGTGCCAACTCTCTCACAGTCCAGCTCAGATGACACCTCCCGCCTTCCCTAGGAGAAAAGTGCATCTCTGTGTTTCCATAGCACCCTGTAAACACCTTTATCCATCCCTGTCCTGATCACTGAATACTGTAATTAATTACATACTGCTGATTCCTGCACATGACAAGAACCACATCTTATCCATCTTGGTATCACTCCCATGCCTGTTACATAGTAGGTTCTCAGAAAATGTCCATCCATTCAGCCTCCATAAGCTAAAAATATTCAGTTACCACTCGCTGAGCTCCTATTGGGTGCCAGCATAGTATCTCCAACCTACCCACACTTTGAGGCAAGAATTTTACAGATAAGGAAACAGGCTCAGAGAGGCTAACGCTTTGCCCAAGAACTCCCAGCTGCCTAGTGATGCAACCAGAATTGAAACGTAGGGAACAAAATGAATTGTCTCCAAGCACTTTCAGCTTTCAGAGTTCTCTCGGATTTATCTCTCACCACAACCCTAAAGGTAGCTGGCAATCAAATGAGAGAAACGTATGCCCGGAACATTTGCGACGATAAATCCTGTGCCAGTGCAAGGGGTCATAATTGCCCTTGACAGCCACAGCCTTCTTGCTACAGACCCAGAGGCTGAGATCCAAATTCCTTGGGCCCTTTTGTTTCCAAATATCTTCAAGCCCCCACCAGTCTCTACGCTGCAGTGACCCCTTCTAAAGGAGCTGTGACATTTCAGTGGCCACCGCTCGGATGAGTTGCCTGCCACGTGATGCCTGCAGACAGGCAAGGGGAGCCAGAGGGAGGTGTCCCGCCCGGTGAGCATTGTTTGTGTAACATTTTAATTGCTTGTCCTGCCACTGCCACTTCATTTGGTATTCACTGTGATCGTATCCATCCTAATGAATTTATCTGGTAGTAACGTGGATATCGTATGCACTGATGCTCTGCACTGCCCCAGCATTTCTGCCGGCAGAGATCGGTGACACGCTTGCCCAGGAATTGTGCCAGCTTGAAAAGGTTTGGGGGTTTTCTTCCACCTTTTTCAAATAACTCAAGTGTTTTCGCTGAGCAGTTGTGTCTTTTGCCTCTCTGACTCAGAACCATTTTTATTTTCACCCTTGAACAAGTCCCCAGTGCCTACCTGTTGGTCCACAAAGAATATACCATCGGTGCCCTCCTCTAAAACAATGCCATCTGATAGAACTTTCTGCAGCGAAAGTTCTGGAGATGTTCTGTATCTGTGCTTCACAAAACCATAGTCACCAGCAACATAAGTTTATTGAGCACTTAAAATATGTCCCCTGTAATGGACCTAGAGATTATCATACTAAACAGACTTGTGGTTGCCAAGACAGGGGTGGGGGTGAGGGATGAACTGGGAATTTGGGATTAGCAGATGCAAACTATTATATATAGGATGAATAAACAACAAGGTCCTACTGCATAGCACAGGGAGCTATACACAATACCCTGTGATAAACCATAATGGAAAAGAATATGAAAGAGAATGCATATATATGTATAATTGAATCACTTTGCTGTACAGTAGAAATTAACACAACATTGTAAATCAACTATACTTCAATAAAATAAATTGTTAAAAAATAAAATTAAATTAAAAATGAATAGAAAAAATATGGCTCCTGTGACTGAGGGACTAACTTTTAAAATGTATTTCATTTTAATTTATTTTAATTTAAATAGCTACACATGGCCAGTAGCTACCACCTTGGACAATGCAGTTCTAACAGGAGACTAGATCAGGGCTCATCTCATCCTCACAACTCTCAGAGTATGTGGGGGGAGGGGGTGGTGTTTGTATTCCCATTTCACAGACTAAGCAACTGAGGCCTGGAGAAGTTAAGGACTTTGCCCAGGGCCACATAGTATGTGGGAAGCACTCTGGTCATTCATTCAGCAGGACCCTGACCAGGGGTTATTTTAGGGCCTACCGTTTACTGAAACATGTACCTCAGCGTCCTTGTTTGCAAAGGTCAGAGATCCTAGAAGGCAAAAATATTGATCACTTTCCCCTTTTCATCAACAAAACCAACGATGAAGTGACTGGGAAGAAGGTCCTTAACTTTAGATGAAAAGGAAAGTCACGTCTCAGGATGCCTGCCTTGTCAACTCACAGCCTCTAAATGCCTTTCTAACAAAGGGGACCATAAACACCTTTTTGTACCAAGAAGACTCTGCCAGCTAAGGAAGAGAGAATTCACTGTCAGGGGCAGCTCTGTCGGGCAGGGTAATTAGACCAGTCTTAGAGCCCTACCACATTCTGCCCTGGCAGCCATTGGCCTGGGGTTCTAGAAACCTGAAGATCTCCTTGGCAAGTCTGAGCCCCACCCCCAGCCCCAGACTGTGACTGCCGGCTGAGGAAAGGAAAAGAGACCTTGGTCACAAGCTCTGAAGGGTTCTGAGCCCGACATCGGCTGCTCTGAATAGTTACCCTCGATCCAAGGCACCATTATCCCCACTGGGAACTCATTTTTATGAAACTCAACTCTGGTCACATCACACCTGCACTTAAAATTCTTCTATAGCCCCTTTTTCCCACCTCACTGTTTGAGTTGGAACGTCTTACCTAACCTTCTCCTGGCCCTGGGACTGGGTTTACACCGTCAGCTCCCCTGATTCTCAGGCCTTTGGACTCAGGCTGAATGACATCACCAGCTTCCCTGGGTCCCCAGCCTGCAAACAGCAGACCATGGGACGTGTCAGCCCCCATAATTGTGTGGGCCAATCCCTCGAAAACAATCTCCTTTATTGATTTATATGTAATATATGTTAATATATGGTATTATCCTATATAAATTATATAGGTATATGTAAAGTTATATATTATATATAGTTGTTATATTTAACATTATATGTTTATATAATTATATATTTAATTTATATATTATAACTATAATGTATAACAAATATATAATACATAAAGTATATATTATATATATACTATACTATACTTATACTAATATTATACTTATATATAAAGTATATAAAATATAAGTATATAATAATAGTATATTATAATATCAGATATGTCATGTAATATATTACTAAAATTTGTATATAAATTATATACATAAATTTTAAAATATTAAAAAAATATATATATATATATCCTGCTGGTTCTTTTGCTCTAGAGAACCCTGACTAATACATTAGTTATCCGTCATAATCCAAATTCCAGGGCTTCTCTGGTGGTGCAGTGGTTGAGAGTCCGCCTGCCGATGCAGGAGACACGGGTTCGTGCCCCGGTCCGGGAAGATCCCACATGCCGCGGAGTGGCTGAGCCCGTGAGCCATGGCCGCTGAGCCTGCGCATCCAGAGCCTGTGCTCCGCAACGGGAGAGGCCACAACAGTGAGAGGCCCGTGTACCGCAAAAAAAAAAAAAAAAAAAGATTGACATGGAGGAGAGACCAGTTGGTAGTGAGAACATGCAGGATTTACACAAAGGAGTTACAAAGTTTAGCTCAACGTAAGGAAAAGTCCTCGAAACCAACAGATCTGTCCCAAAATTCAGGAATGCAGAGCGAGGACCAGGACCCCAGGGACGTGTGTGGTTTCACCCTCCCCAGGCAGGTGACACGGGGCAAGTCAATCCCCATCCCTGAGCCGCCACCTCCTCTTCCTGATAATGCACGTGATGTCATAGCCCAGAGACCGATGCCCAGATGTTTCTTCCTTCCTTTGTTCAAAGCGGGGCAATGTCTTTAGCAACAAAGCACTACTGCTCTCTGAGGATCAGCAGGGGATTAAGAGCCCAGAGGTTTATAAATGTCATGGCTCGCTCTGCCCGGCAGGAAAGAACCTGGGACTGAAATGTGGCCTCTACAGACGCAGCAGGATCTGTACCCACACGTGTGTGCCAGCAAGGACTCCCAGGGGGAAAATATTTGACTCAAACTCAGAGTCACTTCAGACAGAAAATTTGGCAATTAAGGAGCTCATTTGAAATAAGTAGTGATAATAAAAGCGAACATTGATTACACCACTCATACATGCCGGGTCTTGAGCACTTAATAAGCATTATATCGTTTACATCATCCATATTTATGGAGGGCCTGCTATGTGCCAGGTACCATCTGCAGAGGCAGCCATGAACAACACAGACAAATATCCCTGCCTCTGGGAAGTTTATATTCTCCTGGTGTATTTCAGGAATGGGCAAGAGGAGAAGAAAGGAGTGGATAATAAAGAAAGTGCACAACCAAAATATGAAACATGTCAGGTTGTTCCAAATACTAGAGAAAATGTATCAGGAGAGAGGGACCAGCAGGGTGCAGTGCAAGCTTAAGTGGGGTGTTCAGGAAAAGCTCACCCTGTTTAAGCAAAGACCTGAGGTGAGGGGCAAATATCTGAAGGAAGAAGATTCTGGGCAGAGAGACCGTATAGTCACAGAATTGTGTGACCTTCATCACAATCCATTTTAGAATACTTTCTTTAGCCCAGAAAGAAATATTATGCTTATTAACAGTCACTTCCTGTTTCCTCTCTCCCATCCAGCTCCTGGCAACCACTAATTTGCCTAAATGGCAGCCACTAATCTGCCTAAATGGACACGAGGTTTCTTTCTGGATGACTTTTGTAGTTAAAGGATGACTCTAGGGGCTTCCCTGGTGGCGCAGTGGTTGAGAGTCCGCCTGCCGATGCAGGTGACGCGGGTTCGTGCCCCGGTCCGGGAAGATCCCACGTGCCGCGGAGCGGCTGGGCCCGTGAGCCATGGCCGCTGAGCCTGCGCGTCCGGAGCCTGTGCTCCGCAATGGGAGAGGCCACAACAGTGAGAGGCCCGCATACCGCAAAAAAAAAAAAAAAAAAAGGATGACTCTACCTGACATGGAGAGAAGAGATGGTGGGGAGGTGCGAGGTTAAATCTAGGGGACTAGTTACAAGGCTGTTGTAATAAATCAGGCAATCCTCACCTCAGGGGAGATGGGGACTCTTATTATGCCCATTTTACAGATAAGCAACCTGAGGCTCAGAGAGCTTGACTTACCCCAAGTCTCATGCTAGGAAAGGGAAGGGAAACGCCAGGAACTGGCACCCCGTCTATCATCCTCTGGCACCTGACCATCACTAGTCTTGCCCCGAGGGCTGCAGCAGATTAGATCAGTGTTTCCAGTTCCCCCCTCCCTTGATCATGTGATTGGCAATGGCCAATGGGCAGCTGGACTTTAAAAATATTTAAAAGTGGGCTTGCCCTCTTCCTCCTCTGCCAGCACAAGTTGGATTAAAATTCCAGGTAGCTACTGGTCAAGGAGCACATGGAGATGTGCAGAGTCTCCAGCCTGGAGGCAGGCTCAGCCGAATTCAGCTTCCATTCGCCAAACCCAAGCGACCTACTGACCTACCTACTATTTTTCTACAGAGTGAGAAAAATAATATTTGAGATAGTAAACTACTAAGATTTGGAGCATGTTTGTTGCATACAGTTATTGCAATAGACACTGTCTAATCGAAGAACAAACCCCAGATATTTGCAGCCTGTTCTGAATAAGAAAACCTCCAGCTTGCTAGCGGTGGGTGGTTTCCAGAGCTCTTTTGGACACATTTTCTCACCTAGCCTGAAGAAGCAAACCTAAGAAGTAGTTGTTTCTTATTCCCTGTTTTATAGGTCGGGATGCTCGGGTCAAGGACAATGCAGCTGCCCCACCTCCCCCTTCATCCAGGTTGACTGGGCAACCCAGGTCTCTAACTGCACATCTTCCAACCTTATTTCCAGCTCTCTTCTGCCTTTCAATCCCTTCCCTTCCCCTGAAGTGTTCATTATAATTATTTTATAATTAGTTAGCTAACATGCCAAAAGGAATCCAGCACAAATGTCTCATGGCTCAGACCTTAACAGCTCCCACTAAACTCCATCATCCCCCCCACCCTGAGCTCCCACGGCTCCAAGGAATTTTCCACACAGCGCTTATCGCGCTGCATTTTAATTGCTTGGCTTCCACATCCACCTCCCCCACCAGACTGGGAGATTTTGAGAAGAACCCAGCACTCTTCATCTCCAATACCCTGTGATTTTCACACAGTCTGACCCAGAGAGAAGACCAAGTACCATATTTTAATAAATTCAAACCAAGGCAGCAGCTGGCTTTCCAATGTTCAGTTCACCTCAATACGCATTTAATTACTAGTTGTAAAATGGAGACCCCAACACGCCAAAGAGGAGTGTGTTAAGCCTGCTGTTTTGATCCTGCCATTTTTATTTCCTTATTCTAGCACCAGAGACATTTTACTCTACACTGCAGTAAAGAGTTTACCAGTCAATATGCCAGTAAACTCTATGTGCACATATGAGCATCTGTGTATGTGTTTATATATGTACCTGTCTGTGTTTGTATGTGCATTCATGTGCATGTGTGTACAAACATGAGTGTATATATGTGGCTATGTGCATGTATGAGTATTGCATTGTGTGCATATGCACATCTGTGTGTGCATACGTGTGTGGCTGTGTGTATATATGGGCGTGTGCATATCTGTCTCTGTGTGTGCATATGCATGTCTGTGTACACACACATAAGCATACCTAAATATGTGTGACTTGTGCATGTATATACACATGTGTGTCTCTGTACATATGTATATTGGTGTGCACATGTGTGTTTGTGCCTACACATGTGTGTGTCCATGTGCATGTGTGTGCATGTATGTTCATACTCTCTCCATCTTCTCTTTTCTCCTCCCTTTCCCACCTGCCTCCACCTATCTCTGTCCCCTAAAGTTGCTCAATGTTCTGATCAGACGCAATCAGACAAACACAAACCATCAGTCTTTGGTTCAACTGTTAGTGAATTTTATTCACTCTACGTACAAATGTTTGTGGAGAACCTACTATGTGCCAGGCACTGTCCTAGGTCCTGAAGACAAGGCTGGGTTGGGATGGGGGTGGTTAAAAAGATAGAAATCGGGCTTCCCTGGTGGCGCAGTGGTTGAGAGTCCACCTGCCCATGCAGGGGACATGGGTTCGTGCCCCAGTCCGGGAAGATCCCACATGCCGTGGAGCGGCTGGGCCCGTGAACCATGGCCGCTGAGCCTGCGCATCCAGAGCCTGTGCTCCGCAACGGGAGAGGCCACAACAATGAGAGGCCCACGTAACGCAAAAAAAAAAAAAAAAAAAAAAAGATAGAAATCCTTCCCTTACTTGCATCCCGGTGATTATTTCTGCCATAAATTACTGGTAGAACATAATCAGCCGCAAGTAAAACTAATAGGACTGAAATGACACCCACTAGAATTTGTAACGGGCTGAAAGTTGACAGAAGAAAAGTATTCTTGATACAATTTAGATCTGCAAAATTTGACCCAGGAGATTTGAACTGGATAGAAAGGCCACAAAAGAAGGTAACAAACAAACAAAAACCTTAAAACAGCAGAAGTTATCAGCAGCAGAAAGTCAGTATAAGGAAAAAGATGGAAGAATCACATGCTTGTTGTAAAATTTAAACAGAAAATAATTGATCCCATGAAAATAATGTTATGATAAATAAATATTTGATGGGGAAAAATGGAAACATGTTAGTTGAGCTGTAGAGAAAATTAAACCCTGGATTAAAATGGCTTAATGGAATTTGCTCCATGAAACATGTTGTTGCAGAAAATTAATGTTGCAAGAATTGCCACATGGGTGTGTGTGTAAAAATGCACATGAGGTCAAAACAAAGGGGTAAAAATGGGGAACGGCGCACAGTATTCTTCACCTGCGTCACAAAATTCATTCATAGTCTCAGCTCCTTGGAGGACTCACAGCATGGGATTGGAGCGTGGTCAGAGGCTACTGGTTTTGCCTCTCTACTCAGCACTTCTCAAAGGTTTTTGTGCATTCAAGTCACCCTGGGGCCTTGTTAAAATGCAGATTCTGATACAGCACAACTGGGGCCCTCGGAAGATCTTGCATTTCTAACAAGCTCCAAGGGGATTCAGAGGCCGCTGGTCTACAGACCACACTGTGCATTGAGGTCTCTGTAGACACTGCTGCTCTGGGACCAGAGCACCCCTCACCCCTCCCAGGGTTCAGATCAGCTGTCCACATTGCATCATCCCTTCCTGGAAAAGCAGCTGCTGTAAAAAAGTCTGCTTTGGAGAGACCGGAACCTAGATGGCAGAGTAGAAGGACGTGCTCTCACTCCCTCTTGTGAAAGCGAGAATCACAAGTAGCTGCCGGACAATCATCGACAGGAAGACACTGGAACTCACCAAAAAAGATACCCTACATCCAAAGACAAAGGAGAAGCCACAATGAGACGGTAGGAGGGGGACAATCACAGTAAAATCAAATCCCATAACTGCTGAGTGGGTGACTCACAGACTGGAGAACACTTACACCCCAGAAGTCCACCCACTGGAGTGAAGGTTCTGAGCCCCACGTCAGGCTTCCCAACCTGGGGGTCCGGCAACGGGAGGAGGAAGTCCTAGAGAATCAGACTTTGAAGCCTAGTGGGATTTGATTGCAGGACTTCAACAGGACTGGGGGAAACAGACTCCACTCTTGGAGAGCACACACAAAGTAGTGTGCGCATCGGCACCCAGGGGAAGGAGCAGTGACCCCAGGGGAGACTGAACCAGACCTACCTGCTAGTGTTGGAGGGTCTCCTGCAGAGGCGGGGGGTGGCTGTGGCTCACCGTGGGGACAAGGACACTGGCAGCAGAAGTTCTGGGAAGTACTCCTTGGCGTGAGCCCTCCCAGAGTCTGTCATTAGCCCCACCAAAGAGCCCAGGTAGGCTCCAGTGTTGGGTTGCCTCAGGCCAAACAACCAACAGGGAGGGAACTCAGCCCCACCCATCAGCAGTCAAGTGGATTAAAGTTTTACTGAGCTCTGCCCACCAGAGCAACAGCCAGCTCTACCCACCACCAGTCCCTCCCATCAGGAAACCTACACAAGGCTCTTAGCCTCATCCACCAGAGGGCAGACAGCAGAAGCAAGAAGAACTACAATCCTGCAGCCTCTGGATCAAAAACCACATTCACAGAAAGATAGACAAGATGAAAAGGCAGAGGACTATGTACCAGATGAAGGAACAAGATAAAACCCCAGGAAAACAACTAAATGAAGTGGAGATAGGCAACCTTCCAGAAAAAGAATTCAGAATAATGATAGTGAAGATGATCCAGGACCTCGGAAAAGGAATGGAGGCAAAGATTGAGAAGATGCAAGAAATGTTTAACAAAGACCTAGAAGAATTAAAGAACAAACAAACAGAGATGAACAATGCAATAACTGAAATGAAAATTACACTAGAAGGAAGCAATAACAGAATAACTGAGGCAGAAGAACGGATAAGTGACCTGGAAGACAGAATGGTGGAATTCACTGCCATGGAACAGAATAAAGAAAAAAGAATGAAAAGCAATGAAGACAGCCTAAGAGACCTCTGGGACAACATTAAACGCAACAACATTCGCATTATAGGGGTCCCAGAAGGAGAAGAGAGAGAGAAAGGACCCGAGAAAATATTTGAAGAGATTATAGTCGAAAACTTCCCAACCATGGGAAAGGAAATAGCCACCCAAGTCCAGGAAGCACAGCGAGTCCCATACAGGATAAACCCAAGGAGAAACACACCAAGACACACAGTAATCAAATTGGCAAAATTTAAAGCCAAAGAAAAATTATTGAAAGCAGCAAGGGAAAAAACGACAAATAACATACAAGGGAATTCCCATAAGGGTAACAGCTGATTTCTCAGCAGAAACTCTACAAGCCAGAAGGAAGTGGCATGATATACTTAAAGTGACGAAAGGGAAGAAGTTACAACCAAGATTAGTCTACCTGGCAAGGATCTCATTCAGATTCAATGGAGAAATCAAAAGCTTTACAGACAAGCAAAAGCTAAGAGAATTCAGCACCACCAAACCAGCTGTATAACAAATGCTAAAGGAACTTCTCTAACTGGGAAACACAAGAGAAGAAAAGGACCTACAAAAACAAACCCAAAACAATTAAGAAAATGGTCATAGGAACATACATATCGATAATTACCTTAAACATGAATGGATTAAATGCTGCAACCAAAAGACACAGGCTTGCTGAATGGATACAAAAACAAGACCCATATATATGCTGTCTACAAGAGACCCACTTCAGACCTAGGGACACATACATACTGAAAGTGAGAGGATGGAAAAAGATATTCCATGCAAATGGAAATCAAAAGAAAGCTGGAGTAGCAATACTCATATATGATAAAATAGACTTTAAAATAAAGAATGTTTCCAGAGACAAGGACGGACACTACATAATGATCAAGGGATCAATCCAAGAAGAAGATATAGCAATTATAAATATATATGTACCCAACAGAGAAGCACCTCGATACATAAGGCAACTACTAACAGCTATAAAAGAGGAAATCGACAGTAACACAATAATAGTGGGGGACTTTAACACCTCACTTACATCAATGGACAGATCATCCAAAATGAAAATAAATAAGGAAACAGAAGCTTTAAATGACACAATAGACCAGATAGATTTAATTGATATTTATAGGACATTCCATCCAAAAACAACAGAATACACTTTCTTCTCAAGTGCTCATGGAACATTCTCCAGGATAGATCACATCTTGGGTCACAACTCAAGCCTCAGTAAATCTAAGAAAATTGAAATCATATCAAGCATCTTTTCTGACCACAACGCTATGAGATTAGAAATCAATTACAGGGAAAAAAACGTAAAGAACACAAACACATGGAGGCTAAACAATACATTACTAAATAACCAAGAGATCACTGAAGAAATCAAAGAGGAAATCAAAAAATACCTAGAGACAAATGAGAATGAAAACACAATGATCCAAAACCTATGGGATGCAGCAAAAGCAGTTCTAAGAGGGAAGTTTATAGCTATACAAGCCTACCTTAAGAAACAAGAAAAATCTCAAATAAACAATCTAACCTTACACCTAAAGGAACTAGAGAAAGAAGAACAAACAAAACGCAAAGTTAGCAGAAGGAAAGAAATCATAAAGATCAGAGCAGAAATAAATGAAATAGAAACAAAGAAAACAATAGCAAAGATCAATAAAACTAAAAGCTGATTCTTTGTGAAGATAAACAAAATTGATAAACCATTAGCCAGACTCATCAAGAAAAAGAGAGAGAGGACTAAAATCAATAAAATTAGAAATGAAAAAGGAGAAGTTACAACAGACACCGCAGAAATACAAAGCATCCTAAGAGACTACTACAAGCAACTCTATGCCAATAAAATGGACAACCTGGAAGAAACGGACAAATTCTTAGAAAGGTAGAACCTTCCAAGACTGAACCAGGAAGAAATAGAAAATATGAACAGACAAATCACAAGTAATGAAATTGAAACTGTGATTAAAAATCTTCCAACAAACAAAAGTCCAGGACCAGATGGCTTCACAGGTGAATTCTATCAAACATTTAGAGAAGAGCTAACACTGATCCTTCTCAAACTCTTCCAAAAAATTGCAGAGGAAGGAACACTCTCAAACTCATTTTATGAGGCCACCGTCACCCTGATACCAAAACCAGACAAAGATACTACAAAAAAAAGAAAATTACAGACCAATATCACTGATGAATATAGATGCAAAAATCCTCAACAAAATACCAGCAAACAGAATCCAACAGCACATTAAAAGGATCATACACCATGATCAAGTGGGATTCATCCCAGGGATGCAAGGATTCTTCAATATACGCAAATCAATCCATGTGATACACCATATTAACAAATTGAAGAATAAAAACCATATGATCATCTCAATAGATGCAGAAAAAGCTTTTGAAAAAATTCAACACCCATTTATGATAAAAACTCTCCAGAAAGTGGGCATAGAGGGAACCTACCTCAACATAATAAAGGCCATATATGACAAACCCACAGCAAATATCATTCTCAATGGTGAAAACTGAAAGCATTTCCTCTAAGATCAGGAACAAGACAAGGATGTCCACTCTCACCACTATTATTCAGCATAGTTTTGGAAGTCCTAGCTACGGCAGTCAGAGAAGAAAAAGAAATAAAAGGAATACAAATTGGAAAAGAAGAAGTAAAACTGTCACTGTTTGCAGATGACATGATACTATACATAGAGAACCCTAAAAATGCCACCAGAAAACTACTAGAGCTAATCAATGAATTTGGTAAAGTTGCAGGATACAAAATTAATGCACAGAAATGTCTTGCATTCCTATACACTAATGATGAAAATTCTGAAAGAGAAATTCATGAAACACTCCCATTTACCATTGCAACAGAAAGAATAAAATACCTAGGAATAAACCTACCTAGGGAGACAAAAGACCTGTATGCAGAAAACTATAAGACACTGATGAACAAAATTAAAGATGATACCAATAGATGGAGAGATATACCATGTTCTTGGATTGGAAGAAACAATATTGTGAAAATGACTCTATTACCTAAAGCAATCTACAGGTTCAATGCAATCCCTATCAAATTACCAATGGCGTTTTTTACGGAACTAGGAGAAAAAATCTTAAACTTTGTATGGAGACACAAAAGACCCCGAATAGCCAAAGCAGTCTTGAGGGAAAAAAATGGAGTGGGAGGAATCAGACTCCCTGACTTCAGATTATACTACAAAGCTACAGTAATCAAGACAATATGGTACTGACACAAAAACAGAAACATAGGTCAATGGAACAAGATAGAAAGCCCAGAGATAACCCCACGCACCTAAGGTCAACTAATCTATGACAAAGGAGGCAAGGATACACAATGGAGAAAAGACAATCTCTTCAATAAGTGGTGCTGGGAAAACTGGACAGCTACATGTAAAAGAATGAAATTAGAACACTCCCTAACACCATACACAAAAATAAACTCAAAATGGATTGGAGACCTAAGTGTAAGACCAGACACTATAAAACTCTTAGAGGAAAACATAGGAAGAATACTCTTTGACATAAATCACAGCAAGATCTTTTTTGATCCACCACCTAGAGTAATGGAAATAAAAACAAAAATAAGCAAATGGGACTTAATGAAACTTCAAAGCTTCTGCACAGCAAAGGAAACCATAAACAAGATGAAAAAACAACCCTCAGAATGGGAGAAAATATTTGCAAACGAATCAATGGACAAAGGATTAATCTCCAAAATATATAAACAGCTCATGTAGCTCAATATTAAAGAAACAAACAACCCAGTCCAAAAATGGGCAGAAGACCTAAATAGACATTTCTCCAAAGAAGACATACAGTTGGCCAAGAAGCACATGAAAAGCTGCTCAACATCACTAATTACTAGAGAAATGCAAATCAATACTACAATGAGGGGCTTCCCTGGTGGCGCAGAGGTTGAGAGGCCGCCTGCCGATGCAGGGGACACGGGTTCGTGCCCTGGTCCGGGAAGATCCCATATGCCGCGGAGCAGCTGGGTCCGTAAGCCGTGGCCGCTGAGCCTGCGTGTCCGGAGCCTGTTCTCCGCAACGGGAGAGGCCACAACAGTGAAAGGCCCGCGTACTACAAAACAAAAAACAAAAAAAAAAAAAACAGGACTCATTTGGTCTTTGCAAGGACAAAACAAAGCCAGCCTCGGCAGACACCAGCACCCATATCTCTAGACTGAAACTGACTGGTCCAGGGGCCTCAGGTTTGCTACCAAAATGACTTTAGAGGCTCTTTATTTATTTATTTTTATTTATTTATTTTTGGCTGCGTTGGGTCTTCGTTGCTGCACGTGGGCTTTCTCTAGTTGCAGTGAGCGGGGGCTACTCTTTGTTACAGTGCACGGGCTTCTCATTGTGGTGGCTTCTCTTGTTGTGGAGCACGAGCTCTAGGTGCACGGGCTTCAGTAGTTATGGCTCGCAGGCTCAGTAGTTTTGGTACACGGGCTTAGTTGCTCTGCGGCATGTGGGAGTCTCCCGGACCAGGGATCGAATCTGTGTCTCCTGCACTGGCAGGAGGACTCTTAACCACTGCACCACCAAAGAAGTCCCTAGAGTCTCTTTAAGAAAGGGAAAAAAAGAGCAAGTCAAGCATATTTTTCCCCTTTCTCAGCTTCCAACAAATCTCAAATTAGTTTCAAAATACTCAAACTTCAGAAGGGTGGGAAGCTCAGAGCTCTTGGTGATGGGCCTGAGTCTGCAGTTTTAGAACATCAGTTCCCCCTGGGGGATTGGGGGGGTGGGGGAGGCAGACGCAGGCCATAGGTGCAGGACAAAGGCAGTGCTCACTTGTGAAACTCTTGGTGAGAGGATCCTCCATAGCCCAGAGGACACACCTCCAGCACAAACTGGGACCCACTAGGCTCTGGTGGGGAATGTGATTCCAGGCAGGAAAGCAGACTCAGAGCAAGGCCTATGGAGTTAGACTGATCCAGGCTCAAACCCAATCCTGCCACTTCCGGGCAGTGTGACCTTGCCTGAATCACTTCTACTGTGAGCCTCTGCTTCCATATCTGTAAAATGGAGATAATAAAACCTACCTCATCAGGCATCATGAGAATTGAATGGGTTATTGCTATCAGCTGAAGGTTTGTGTCTCCCCCCACCCGAGATTCATACATTGAAACCTAATCCCCAGTGTGATGATATTTGGAGGTGGAGCCTTTGTGAGGGGAATGAGTCATGAGGCTGGAGCCCTTATGAATGGGATTAGTGCCCTTATAAAAAAATCAGCACCCTTATAAACGGGACCCTAGAGAGTTACCTCACCACCTTCTACCATATGAGGACACAGTAAGAAGATGGCCATCTGTGAATCAGGAAGTGGGTTCTCACCAGACACCAAAGCTGTTGGTGCCTTGATCTTAGACTTCCCAGCCTCCAGAACCATAAGAAATAAATTTCTGCTCTTTCTAAATCACTCAGTCTCTGGTATTTTTGTTATAGCAACCTGAATGGGCTAAAACAGTTATTATGCACAGAACGCTTCGTATAAGACCTGATCCATGGACGGACACTAACTTAGCCAGAGTTCCCACTCTACCTGGAAGTAAACTCTGAAACAAGAGCTTTCAGGTAGGCCATTTATTTGGAGAAGTGACCTTAAGGAACAAGAATAGAGGACAGAGGATAGTGAAACAGTGAAGGAAAGAATTCTATAAAGTGTGTGTCCTCAGGTTGGTTACCACCATGCAATAGGGTTCAGTGTCACTGTGCTGCCAGCAGCCAGTTAAACCCCCATCCATGGATACCCCAGTCCAATGTCCAGATCCTGCATGAGACCCTACAGTTTCACCCCCACCTTTCATGTCCCTATCTGCTCACCTTCAGAATCTGCCTGACTTCCAACACAGATGGCAAAGAGGAAAAGGAATTAATATGAATTGAGCGCATGACAACGTGCCAAGTGCTTTATGTGTTTTGCAAAATAACATTTGCAGGTACTAACAATTACGTTTCCAACCCCCTCCCCAAACTTCTGTTGATCCTTCTGCAAGTCCAGGATGCTAAGGCTTGCCATGTTCATTGCTTTGGGAAAGGAGGTTATAGCGGAAATCCAGGAAGGGGATAAGAATCTGTTCTCTGCTTTGGAGTTTCAGCACAAGATTTTGAATCTCGTGGTAGAAACAAGAGTTTGAGAGAATCATTTTCTGAGTTTCAAAATCCTAGGTTTTGAGCATCAGAAGTCAGGCCCTTAAAAGACTGGGCATATAAATGATGTCATTAATAATAGATTTAGGAGAATTTATAATCAATCGGAATGAGTTTTCCTGCCTTCAAGGAGTTGGAGATTGTCAGGGTCAAGGAAGGCAAGGAAGATTTTATGTTGCTGTATCTCTGAGAATGGGCCTTGAATCCTGCCCTATTGCTTTCCCAGGTCCAGTCCCAGGGGAATAGGATCAAAAGAAAGAGGACTGGTTTGGGAAACTGAGAGCAGAGACCTATATCTTGCTCCCCAGGTGAAGGTTGGGGAAAAGCAAGTCCTAAAATGACCCCCAATAATTCTTACCTCCTGAAGGTCATGCCCTTGTGGAAACCCCTCCTCTTGACTGTGCGTTGGGAATATAGACTCATGTCTCATGAACAGAATATGGCAGAAGCAACGAGATGCCACTTCCAAGGTCAGGTTACAAAAAGACTTGCTTCTGTTCTGGGCTCTCTCTCTCTCTCTCTCTCTCTCTCTCTCTCTCTCTCTCAGAAGCCAGCTGCCATGTCGTAAGCAGCCCCATGGAGAGGTCCACATGGCAAAGAACCGATGCCTCCAGCCAACAGTCAGCAAGAACTTGAGGCCCACATTCCGTCAATGAGGTTGGAAGCAGAGGTTTCTGCAGCCCCAGCTGACACCTTGATTGCCGCTTCTTGGGAGACCCTGAGCTGGAAGTACCCAGCTAAGCCGCATGCAGATTCCTGACCCACAGAAACCATGAGTTAATAACTGTGTACGTTTTTTTAACTGATAAATTTGGGGCAATATTTGATGCAGCAATAGGTAACTAATACAGCATAAAAGGTATCCAGACTGAGGCTCTGAAGCAGACTGCGAGCCCACATTTTCCTGGGTGTGGCTCTGGAAATAGATCATTTCCTTTGGGATAAGATCAGTATAAACATGTCAATCAGAACCAGGAAAGTGAAGAGGTTCTGCCATCAGTATCAGGCGTGTGAAACAGAGACTCAACTGAGATCCAGAGAGGGAAAGGGGTTACAATGACTGCATGGTCAATTCCTAGCCTGAGATTCCCACCTGCCCCAAAGACATCATCTCTTTCACACCCTCAACAGTCCAAGGAGGTCGGTTTTATTAGTTTCACTCTTAAGGAAACTTTGTTCAGAGAGTTAAAGCAACTTCCCTAAAATCAATAGCTAGGAAGTGGGGAGCTGTGATTCAAACGGAGGTCATTGGCTCTGAACTCAAGTGCAGACCTGCTACACCATGCTGCTTTACTTTCCTTGCCTGGTCCTGTAATGTCTGAGGGGTGAGGCTGGAATCTGGCTTCCCTATCCTGACTCTCAGGGTTATGCTTATGCCCAGACTCGATTTGGACTCTCATTTGAGGCACTAGCTTAGCTCCAGGCCTGAGACTCCAACTCTTGTTTTCTGGGACTGTTATTTATTGGCTAGCTGGTTTACTCTTTTGTCAGCAAAATGATCCCCCTTTTCAGAAAGGAGAAGTAACTCCCCCGACACTCAGAAATCAAGCAGTTGCCTGGTTAGAATGATAATGGTCTATGAACTTATTAACAGGGAACAGATCAAAACTACTGACTCGAAGAGTGATGTCCCCCAGAACTCACTTGGTTCGTCTCTCCCAGTTCCCTCCTTGCCCCTTTTCAGAAGCCCCCTTGTCTAACTTCAGCCATTGACTGATGGAAAGTAGTGATAGATTATCAAGGCATTTGAGAGCTGCTCTAGCTGCAGCATGAAAAATATCTCTGTATAGAGTTCAGGGCTTTCAAGCTTATTGGAAAAGTGCCAATAAACCATTGCATGCCTCTATCAGTCAGCATGGGTTAGATTTTGCTAACACAGTAACAAACAGTAACAAACAGACCCAGTAACAAACAGACCCAAATCACCGTGGTTTAACACTAGAAATTTTTATTTCTCTATCATACCACGTATTTCCCTGGGTTAGCAGGACTCTGCTCCATACAGTCACTCAGGCACCAGGCTGTTGGAAGCCCCACTAGCTAGTAGCTTCACCACCTGGAATGTGAGGCCTCCTCATTTGCTACAGCTGGGAAAGAGAGAGAAGCACATTCCATCTCTAAAGCACTCAGCAAGCAGCATGATCCCTGCTAACTCCAAGCGGTCTGGGAAATGTGGTTTTCCACGTGTTCAGGAAGGACAGGAGAGCCTGGCTTTGGGGAGCACCAGCAATGCCGGCCACAGTGCCACCAGCATCTCCACCAGAGTCATAACCCTGTCTCATGAGGTGGACACTGCATATGCACGGGAGACATTCATAAACCTGAAGTTGCCCTAAAAGACCTTCTTTTTCTTTCTTTTTTCTCCACAACAAAACAAAATATCTCCTATCCTTGTGGAGCCATGGAACACACCCTCCATTGATTCAAGGATGCAACCGTGCTTAGGCAACTGGCACTGTGTAAAATCAAAGAATGTTGCCACTTAGAGGGGCCCCCAGGATTATTAAGGCTTAAGTTTTATTGGGGGCAGTTGAGGACATAAAGATCCAGAAACAGATAGAACAAATCCAGAATTAAACTTTTATTCATCCCTTAGCGAACATTTTTGAGAGCCTGCTACATCCCAGGAACTAAGTTTTAAAAATAGGGAGACAGAAATAAATAAGAGACTAGCCTTGTCCTCAAAAAGCCCGTGGAGGCAGGGTGGGGAAGATTGACATGGGAGCAAATAAATAACAGTGAACAGCACTGTGTGTGTGCATGTGTATGTGTGTGTGTAAGAGACAGAGAGACCAATCCTAGGTCCCATGATGGAACAAAGGAAGAGGAAGGAGGAGGGTACATCTACCCTGCAGGGTGAGCATCAGGGGAGATTTGGGGGATGCCAAGTGAAGTTTTGAAGATTAGCAGAAGCTTGTTAGGTGGAGGTGGGGCCAGCAGTCTAAGCACAGGGCATGATGGGAGTAAAGGCAAATTTCAGACCCAGTTATTACATCCAGGTTTCTGACATCACGTTTGACATTCCTTCCCCTACCTCCCAGGATCTAGCGCAGTGCCTGATACACAATAAATGTTCAGTCAACACATGGGAATATACCTCATATTTATCCAGCAAGTTGTTACTCTCGTGTTGTAGCCACAGGATAAAGGATCTGAAATCTCATGACCCTAGCCTTCCCTATCCTGCAAGTTGCTTCTCAGGTGCCCTGGGCAGGTGAGGCTGAGGGAAGAAGACATCCCATAGGGCTGGTCTGGGCATTTCACAGCATCCTGAGGCCTCACCTCTGGCAATCTCCCCAGTCCCAGGGCCTCCATACTAGAAACTCAGCTTGGACCACTCATGCATTTCCCTGCTGCGGAAAGGGGACTCATTTACTCTCACCTCTGTCTGCTTGTTAAGCCTTTTGTATCTGTATTTGCTGCAATTTAACACAAAATGTGTTGCTTACACAGTGCAGATATAACACAGAAAGGAGGGGAAAATCTCAATTCAATCACGTTTAGTCTGGTTGGACAGAAAAAAAAAAAGTATTTTAGCTACTGAAGGTAAGAGAAAGGGAAATTGTTTTCATCACTGATTTTTTAAAAAATATCTTTAAAGGGACTTCCTTGGTGGCGCAGCGGTTAAGAATCTGCCTGCCAACGCAGGGGACACAGATTCGATCCCTGGTCTGAGAAGATCCCACATGCCACAGAGCAACCAAGCCCGTGCACCACAACTACTGAGCCTGCGCTCTAGAGCCCGAGAGCCACAACTACGGAAGCCCTCGAGCCTAGATACCATGCTCCGCAACCAGAGAAGCCACCGCAATGAGAAGCCCGCGCACCGCGAAGAAGAGCAGCCCCCACTTGCTGCAACTAGAGAAAGCCCATGCGCAGCAACAAAGACCCAACGCAGCCATAAATAAATAAATAAAATATCTTTAAATTATTCTTATTAGGAGTAAAACACAGTTGTTTCCTTGGTGCCAGGAGTAGACTAGAGGATGCAGCAGGCTATATATTTAGGACAGCAGAGAAAAGGAAACCCACTGCTTGGTTATTTAAAGGAAAAAACAGTTCCCCTCTAGACTGAAGGGACTCAGTGCTGTGTGCCTACCTGAGCTCCAGGTAGGGTCTAATCTGTGTTAAAGAAGTTATTGGTTTATAGCGATGATAGATGTTTATGGTGAGGGGAGGGGGTATTTCTTATTTAGAAGGAAAAGGAAACCCCTGTCCTCACAACTTCATAAATTAGGAAGTGTCTCTCCCATCCCTCCCCATCCTCCACTTCACGTCTCTACCTCTGTCGTTTCTGGACCATGTTCCCTACTCAGAATAGCCAGTACAGGTAAAGAGATGTTATTGTTTTAAAAGAAAGAGATGGGGCTTCCCTGGTGGCGCAGTGGTTGGGAGTCCGCCTGCCGATGCAGGGGACACGGATTCATGCCCCGGTCTGGGAGGATCCCGCATGCCGCGGAGCGGCTGGGCCCGTGAGCCATGGCCGCTGAGCCTGCGCGTCCGGAGCCTGTGCTGCTCAACGTGAGAGGCCCGCGTACCGCAAAAAAAAAAAAAAAAAGAAAAGAAAGAGATGAAGAGGATGCAAGGAAGGACAGAAAGGCAAGGAGGGGAGAAAAGGGGGAGGAGAGAGGAGGAAGAAAGAAAGGGAGGGAGGGAGGGAAGAAAACAGAGAAGGAGGCGGGGAACTTACCACTTTTCAGGATCTACTGGAGCCCAACAGTGTACATTGTACAGTAAGTCCCCTACATATGAACTTTCAAGTTGCGAACTTTCAAAGATGCAAACATGCGTCACTTGTCCAATCATATAAGTTAGTTCACATGTCTGGCGTACATTGTCACGTGCGTGCATCCTCTACAAGCGGTTGTACTTTTGTGTACTTTACTGTACAGTACTGTATAGAGTACAGTAGTGCAGTATCTTTATTTCAAGCCCAGGATGTGCGGAAACAAGCGTAAAAGCAGCAGTGATGTATTGATAGCTGGTACTGTACTGTACTTTTCAAGGTACTGTACTGTAAGATTAAAAATGTTTTCTTTATTCTTTGTGTATGTTTTTTATGTATTACTTGTATGAAAAGTATTGTAAACCTAGTACAGTACAGTACTATATAGCCAACTGTGTTAGTTGGGTACCTAGGCTCACTTTGTTGGACTTATGAACAAATTGCATTTACAAACGCACTCTCGGAACAGAACTCGTTCGTATGTAGGAGGTTTACTGTAGTTTAGAGTAGAGAGGTGCCTCTTGGCCCAGTCTCCAAATGACCCGTCAGTTACTGGCTGGTATCAAATGAGTCAGTAGCAACAAGGGCACAGCTGATGAACGGTGTCTCTGCACCCACTTGGCACACATACTGCCCTAGTGAGAGACATCGATATGCTTAACACAGAGTCCACAATGACCACACTGGTGATTTCCACACCCGTCTTTTTCACGAGACTGGAAGCTCCTGGAAAGTAAGAGGATGTGTTAATGAACTAAACTTGGATCCACTCGCCTATAACACAGTAAAGTCAATCTACTGACGCCAGGTTGGGATTAAGGAAAATGCAGCATTTATTTCAGGGCACCAAGCACGGAGTCCAGGCAGCTAGTACTCAAAAAACCTGAACTCCCTGACAGCTTTCAGAGAAAGATTTTAATTTTATTTATTTTTATTTTTTTGGCTGCACCACGCAGCTTGTGGGATCTTATTTCCCCAACCAGGGATCAAACTTGGGCCATGGCAGTGAAAACGCCAAGTCCTAACCGCTGGACGGCCAGGGAATTCAGTGAAAGGTTTTTAAAGACAGAGTGAGGGAGGGGGGTTATGGGGTGTGTGATAATCTCATGCGCATTCTTCTGATTGGTTGGTGGTGAGGTAATCAAGAGTCAACATCATCAACCTTCTGCTTCCAACCGGTCTGGGGTCTATGTGCTTGTGGGCAGCATTCAGTTAACTTCTTCCACCTGGTGGGGGTTTCCATATCTGGAAAACAACTCAAAGGACATGGCTCAGAATATTATCTATAGTCCTTGAGGAGGAACTAAAGGTGCTTGACTTTGTTTGTTTATTTATTTATTGATTTATTGGAGTAAAATTGCTTTACAATGTTGTGTTAGTTTCTGGTGTACAATGAAGTGAATCAGCTATATGTATAATTATATCCCCTCCCTCTTTGACCTCCCTCCTGCTCCCCCCATCCCATCCATCTAGGTCATCACAGAGCACTGAGCTGAGCTCCCTGTGCTATACAGCAGGTTCCCACTAGCTACCTATTTTACACATGGTAGTGTATTTATGCTTGACTTTGTTTAATGGCTAAACTATTATTATTATGTTTAGCTTGACTATTTTCCTTTGTTTCTGCATTTCCTCGCTTCTCTAATTAAATTTATTCTTTGGAACTTTGGGAAGGCCTAGGAGGCTAAAGTTTTTCCATAAACAAGAGACGGGCAAGGACATGTGGGCATCTGTCCTGGAAGGCCCCTGAGGTCCTGCTTGGTTACAGATGGTCTTCCTCTCTGATTTGCTTAAGCTCCCTGAATGTCTCCAACAGCCCATGTCTCTTGTCTCAGCTCTGGCTGGTCCTTCTATCTGGGCTGACTTCTTCCATCCCATCTTTGCCACTGAGTTTTAAAATTCAACTCACTCATCATCACTTCCTCCAGGAAATCCATTCCAATCTTCAGGCTGGAAAGTGGACCTTCTTTGTTCTTGTCCCTACAGCACATCAGCATGACCAATTTATTGTTCTACTTCCCCATCTAGATGCTGCACTTGCTGAGGGCAGTGGCTGAATTCTATCTATCCTCTGGTGCATCGCTCCTAACCAGCTTGAAGCCCAGGTAGACACCTGATAAATACTTATTGAATGAGTAAATGGTGTCCTTTTCCGATGTTCTTTTTTTCCCAACTTTTGAACTTCCATTCCTCTTGTCTGCCTCTCTCGCCCTCACCAAAATCAACCTAAAATTACCCTTTGTTGTGAAATTTGAATTCAAGATGCCTTCTCTGGTACCTTGGGGTTCCAGTCATTGGGAAGCTGGAGGCCTTGATTTTTCACAGACTCGGCTTATTCCATGTTCTTTATACGGGATGATTTTAGTAACATCCTTATCACCAGCCCACTTTCACTCTAAGGCTCCTCCAGCTCTGCAATTATTTCACAACGTTTTTCTAATCAACGTGGGGCCCACAAGGGCTCGTAAAGGACATTTGTCTTTGTGTTGCTCCTTTTCCTGAGTTTTCAGAATTAAACTCCTCTTGGAGTTCCAGCCCTCATGGGGGAGAGCTTACTTTCCATTCAGTGAGAGAATAAAGGTTAATCAGTAAAAGGGTCTTCTGAATTAAGAAGATACTCACAGGGGAAAAGAAAACAGAATCCACGAAACCGAGAGTACATTTCCAGATTGATGAGCTCCTGCACTTGTGAGCCTCAGAGAAAATGACGATGTCAGAAGCCCTTTCTGACTGTGTGTGAGAGATTTAGCAATTGTCATTACATAAAGATAAGGGCTAAAGGAAGGAATTGGGTGTCTGCTATGTGCCACGCTGAGATAGAAGCTTACAGGCATTATTTTACCTGGTTATGATAGCCTCCAAAGTGGCCCCCAATGTTTCTTGCTTCCTGGCATTTATACCCTTGTCCAGTCCAATCCCATATTGAACAGGCTGACATGTATGACCAATAGGGCTTTGAAGAAATTATGGAATATGACTTACAAGGCTGGATCTTGAAAGGTATTGTGGCTTCCTCCTCACTTCCTCTTGGCTCATTCACTCTGAAGGAACCCAGACACCGTGTTGTGAGGACACCCAAGCACAACAACCCGCAAGGGGACTGTCAGAACCAACGAAAGAAACTTGACCTCGAAAATACCTCCTTTGTTTTCATTTCAGGAGTATTTGAATCTGGATAATTTTTTCTTCTTCTTATGAGCTCTTAGAATTTTCAAACTTGCAGTCCATGAGCCCTGAAAAACTTCCGATGGATACAGATGTTACCCAAAATTTTGACTCCAGCATCATAGATCGATGAAACATGAAAATTACATAGATCCCACAAGTTAGCTTAAAAAAATAGGAAAGAAGAGTTTTATAAGACAGCAGAGGTACCAGCTAACCTACTTTAATAGTGATTATCTATAAACAGTGCTAATCCTGTGAACTAAAAGAAGAAGAAAAATTCAACCAGAAAGCGCTCAATCTGACTCCCTGTTGCTTTATCAGATGGTCCAGGTTAACTCCAAAATTATCACTGGATCCTCTTTAAATACATTCCACTACACCAGTGACTCTCAACCCTGGCTGCACATTGGGGATCATCTTGGAAGTTCTTTTAAAAACACCAGTGCCAAAGATGTGGCATATATATACAATGGAATACTACTCAGCCATAAAAAAGAATGAAGTAATGCCATTTGCAGCAACATGGATGGACCTAGAGACTATCATACTAAGTGAAGTAAGTCAGAAAGAGAAAGACAAATATTATATGATATCACTTATTTGTGGAATCTAAAAAATAATACAGATGAACTCATTTACAAAACAGAAACAGACCACAGAGAGAGGAAACAAACTTATGTTTACCAAAGGGGAAAGTGGGGGGAGGCATAAATTAGGAATTTGGGATTAGCAGATACAAACTGCTATAAATAAAATAGATAAACAAAAAGGACCTACTGTATAGCACGAGGAACTATAAATTTTTTTTTTTTTTTGCGGTACACGGGCCTCTCACTGCTGTGGCCTCTCCCGTTGCGGAGCATAGGCTCCGGACGCGCAGGCTCAGCGGCCATGGCTCACGGGCCCAGCCGCTCCGCGGCATGTGGGATCTTCCTGGACCAGGGCACGAACCCGTGTCCCCTGCATCGGCAGGCAGACTCTCAACCACTGCACCACCAGGGAAGCCCAAAAATTTTTTTAAAGATTTCAAAAAAAAACCCCACCAATCCGTGGTCCTCACCTCAGATCAATCAAACTAGAATCTCTGGGGATGGTGCCCCAAATCAGTATTTTCAGATTCCCCTGGAGAGTTTAGTGCACGGCCAACATTGAGAATCTCTGCACCCTAAGATTGGGGTTGGCATCTCTAAAAGGATAATTTCATACTGATTCCCTTTCTCTGAGAACTACCTCCCACCTCTAAGGTGAGCTGCTGGCAGCCCTGTCTGCAGCATGTGGCCCTGATAATTATCATACCGGGGGCAGACATCAGGCTCAGGCAGGACCAAATGGATTCTCTACCCCAGGAATCTTGATTTTGGATTAGGAGACTGTCACGTGACAAAGGCTGGGGGAGTGGCCATCTTCTACTTTGAGTTCCTGACCTCAGACCTTCAAGTAGCCTTGCTGTGGTTGAATCCAAGAGATTTCCTTGTATCCTTCAGCATTCAATGACATTCTTGGGATGGAAAGTGATAGAACTCAAACCAACTTGAGCAAAATGACAGGAGTTACTGATTTACATACCCATAAGTAGAGAGAAGGAGGTGACCTCAGGCACAACTGGGCCCAGAAAGGGAACAAAGTTATAATCTCCATCACTCGCTCATCTGCCATCTTTCCAATACCTATATCCGTGTGTAGGCTTCATGTTCCCTTCTGACAGACAGGTTTGTCCCACATGATAGGAAACAGGCTGCAAGCAATGACGCCCCATCATTTTAGCTCCAGAACCCCAGAGGAAAGCCCTTTCTCCAGCTCCACATCAAAAAATCCACAGAAAGTCTTTGGACCAGAATTGGAAATATGCTCACCCACCCATCCACCCACCACCAATCCCTGTTAGCAGGGAAATGGCTTATGGTGATTGGCCGGGCTTGGGTCACCTGACCAATCTCTATGGCAGTGGGAGCAAGGTCTGTGATTGACAGCCTCACCAGAGTCACCTGATTTAAAGAGAAGAAATAGAAGAGGAGATGATGAGCAGATATTAATCCTTCTTTGAAGAAATCCCTTTTTTCCCTTGCTTAAGCTCTCCTAGGTGACTTTTATTCCTTGCAGTCAAAATACCTTAACTGGGTATGGCTATGAAACTATATCAGGAAGAATCCTTATGATAGAACTGTTCTACCAGTGACTCCATCAGGTCAATATCCTGGTTGTGATTTTGTTTGAATTTTGCAAGGTGTTACCAGTGGGGGAAAGAGGGTGGAGGACACATGGTATCTCTCTGTATCATTTCTTACAATTGAATGTGAATCCAAAATGATCCCCCCAAAAAGTTTAATTCAAAAAAAACCAAAAAACTAGAAAACAACATGAAACAAAATCTTGAACAAAGACCCTGCCACCAAAATTAAATCCAGGCAGAGACTGGCCTCTTGATGGAATCAAATGGAAACCAATTCATGGGCAACAGAATACCACCAATCGTCGGAAAAACCAGACCCTTTTTTCTCCTAGATCTTTTTCTTTAATGACAAAAAAATGAAGTCCTGACAGGCTCCCTGCATGGCAGCATCAATTCACATCCACACAGTGATAATTAGAGGGAAAGGTTCAAGAATGTCCCGAAGGCCACAGTTCACATGCCATAAGACATGCCAGAATGTGATAATCAGCTCAGAATTAGCACTAATCCTTCATACATTTCTAAGCACATCAAATATTAAAATACAATTAGACACTGGGTAAGGGCCTAAAAGTTTTGGTGTTAATTTTAACCGGGTCAAGGAACCAACCAAAAGAAAAAAGTTAAAAGTTGAGGGACTTCCTTGGTGGCGCAGTGGTTAAGAATCTGCCTGCCAACGCAGGGGACATGGGTTCAATCCCTGGTCCGGGAAGATCCTACATGCCACGGAACAACTAAGCCCATGTGCCACAACTACTGAAGCCCGTGCGCCTAGAGCCCGTGCTCCGCAACAAGAGAAGACACTGCAACGAGAAGCCCATGCACCACAACGAAGAGTAGCCCCACCTCGCCGCAACTGGAGAAAGCCCGCACGCAGCAACGAGGACCCAACACAGCCAAAAATAAATAAATAAATTTATATTTTTAAAAAAAGATGATAATGAAGGATCAGTTTTTCCTTCTTAAATCGGGGGCAGGAAGGAGTGACAATTTAGTGGCAAGCAAAGATTTTGAAACCAAAGTCTTGGAGTCAAACTTTGACTCTCTCCTGGGCAAGTCACTGCTATGAATCTCATCCATAAAATGGACATAATGCTAGTAATCCTCACCATAGGTCTATCGTGTGCACCTAAAGCAGTTAATGTATGTGTATATATGTGTGTGTAAAATAATGTGTATATTGTATACACATATATATAATATATGTGTATATGTGTATGTTTGTTAATATATGTATATATAAAAAATGCTTGGCACACAGCAGGTCTTCAGAGAATGGTTAGTTTTTCTCCCACTGGGAAATAGCACAAAAAGCCTCCTGATGTGATGAATGTGTTTTATGAAAACATAAAAACTGGGGTTACACTTCCCATTTAATTAGGAAAAATGTTAAATATTCCTGTCGCAGATATTCACACATATGACATGAAATATTATGATGGCATTTTGGTCTTCTCCTCTGGACAAGGGAAGAAGGAGAGTATACCGGTAAGAACAATTAAGAGACTATAAATCCTTCCAAATACATGCATAGCCATACAATTGGGCGGCAGAAAGATTCTTAATGAATAGCCTCTTAAGAAATTAAACAGTTGATGAATGATGCAGACGTCTCTGTGGCTGACTTATTTACAAGGGCAGATAGCCACAGGTAGGACTTCTACATACTTTTCTTGTCCCCAGATTTTATTGGAAACACTGCAAGTGAAGCGGGAGCACTGCCATTTCACGGGAGCCGAGTTGCTGCCTCTCTACCCCAAGTTAGTAAAGGAAGAAAATGAAAAGGGAAGTACCACCCACAAACCATTTCAACTCCTTGAAGCGCTGCGCTTTAAGAAAGAGAATAAAGCAGCAGGAAAGAAATTGCTTAACGCAGTATACCTTCTCCCCTTCTCCTCACTAATAGGGCCCCAACTTTATCCAGATTGGCCATCTGCCTGGTTTAAAACTACATTCCCCAGCCTCCCTTGGAAGTGAATTGACCACGTGACAGTCTAACCAATAAGCAGTAAGCTGAACTTCCTGGGTGGGTAAATTCATCTCTTCCTGGACAACAAATTACCCTCAAAACTTAGCAACTTGAAGCAATGAACATTTATTGTCTCATACTTGCTGTGGGTCAGGGATCTGACAGCAGCTTAGCTGGATGCTTCTGGCTCAGTCTCTCATGAGGTTGCTGTCAGCTGAATGTATTTATATATGTTCATATCTGTCCTGCAACTAGAGGTTATTCTACCCACTTTCCTTCTACAGGTGTGGTAGAAGGAACACTGCAGTCACATGGACCTGAGTTAGCATCCAGGTTCTACGAATTATTAGTTTACAGTTAGTTTCAGACTTCCAACCTCCAGAACAGACAGAAAATAAATTTCTGTTGCTTTAAGCTACCTTGTTTGTGGTCATTTGCTATGGAGCCCTGAGAAACTCATACAGCATGTGAGTTAATCTTACCTCTTGTTATGATTTGCATGTGCGATACACCCACTGCTTCAAATGACCCCACAAGGGCCAGGACACAAATATTCACGCCTTTGACTCCTCCACAACCTTGAGGCGTAAATTCCTGACACCAAAGCTAATTTTACCTTTTGACCTGCATGAGGCTATTTTTATTACAACTTCCAAGCCCGGTTTTGCTGGGCTCCGGTTAACGAGGTAGCTGAGCGCTTCCAGAAGGTCCGGACAGAACTGCATAATTAGTCTCCTATGTTTGCTCGAAGGCAGCATTAAACAGCTCCCACCTGGCGTCCTCACTGTGGGGTTGGGGGACCACCTACAGCAGTGGCGTCTGGGATGCTTGCTCCAGGAGGGACCCTTGTGTGGATGCCCTGGACCAGTGTCTAAGGGGAGAGTTCAGGCAACAGCATCTTCAACAGATTCCCCTGGAGATTCTGGGGCTCCCCAAAGCCCCACCTCATTAACCCTCATGCACAGAGCTGCCCAGACCTGGCACCATCTGGGTTCTGGCCACAGCTCATGCACTTTTGGAAAAGAGGATTCTCCCCCAGAGCTTTTCCTTCCTCCCTGTGGTCCTGGAGTGGATGGTGGGGCGGGCTGTTTCCGAGGAGTGGCCAGGCTTCCCCAGCCCGGTTTACACTGCGGGAGACTGGAGACGTGCTCAAGGTGCCATGAGGGGTGAGATGGTGAGAGGGGACGAACAAGGCAGGATGTCTCCAGCGCCTTCCCAGCCTCCCTTTGGGAGAACGCCTCTACCTTGTCCTTACAACCAGCCAATAAGAATGCTTTCTAGACCTGGCTGATCCTTTGATTAGATTTCCAAAAATCTGGGGCGGTGAGCAGGCTGGGGGTCGCTTGTTTGTTTGGTACCATGTCTGTACAGCCACTGTCTATCGGAGGCAGAAGAATCCACCCAGTAAGTCCATTCACTTAGCAAATATTTGTGGAGGACTGAGAACATGTGAAGGCCTGTCCTAGATACAGTGGACACACAGTGAACTGGTTTATCCAGCCTTTGCTTTAGTTGGACAATGGCGGGAGAGGACACGGTCTGATTTCCGAGTGAGAAGCGCTGGGGGAGGGGATGGAGTCATGGGAGGGGCTAGTCTGGAGGGTCTCGCCGAGAAAGTGACACATACCAGAGACCTGGATAAATCGAGGATGGGGCCCTGGAAATATCTGGCTGAAGAGCATTCCAGCATCAGGGAAAAGCCAAGTGAGGTCCCCGAGAAGAGAGCACTGAGCATGTCTGGGGACCAGCAAGGAGGCCCGTGGCTGGTGAGGAGTGAGGTGGGGAGAGGCTGGGAGGAGGTCAGGTCCTGGAGCGGACAGAGGTCAGACCATGAAATGTGCACTTGTCCGGGTTAGAGGCTGTCCTGGAACAGGCCAGGGCGGGGGTCACGGAGAGTTGGCAGAATGGATGGATTCGGGGTGGATCCTGAGTTGTCAGGAAGTCAGGCAGGACTTGCAGATGAATGTGGGAGGACGATGAAAGAAGAGGAAGCAATTATAGTTCCCAGACACTGACAGGATATGGGATGATATTAAAGAATTATTAATTTCTTAGGTGTGATCATGGTAGTGTGTTTATGTATTCTTCATTGTTCTTACCTTTTTGAGATCCACACTGAAATCTTTATACATGAAATGACATAATTCTGGGATTAACTTCAAAATTATAGGGGAGGGGAAGACTTTAGGGGGGTGGACATGAAACAAGACTGGCCATACGCTGATCATTGCCGGAGCTGGGTGATGGGGTCATGAGTTTGCCTTGCACTATTCACTCCATTTCGGGGATGGATAAGCCAGGGGAAGGAGCTGGTTAAGGTCCTCCTGTAGCATAAATTCAAATGCTGGTCCCAGACCTGAGACATCAGAGAGAGGGTTACGCACCTCCCCCACTCTCCCCAGATGCTTCAGCCCACTGCCCCTTCTAACCCCATTCTCAGAGGCTTCATTGATCACAGCCTCCTTCACACCCACACCCCAGGACCAGCCACGTAATTTGTAGGACCCAGTGCAAAGTGAAAATGCAGGGCCCTTTTTCAAAAATTATTAAAAATTTCAAGATGGTGCTAGCATAGCACTCGACTGACCCTTCTAAGCCTGGGGTCCTGTACAACCGCACCAGTGCCACGCCCACAAAGCCAGCCCCGCCCCATCCTCCAAGGATTTGGAGAAGTTGCTCCTGGGTGCCCATCTAAGAAGTATTGGCATCCCTGGCCACCATGATTGAATGACTTCTTTTCTTCAGCCATTTATTCAACAAGCATTATGGTGTATCTATTATGGGCAAAAACTACTGGGTGAGGGGGTTACAGCAGGGTTCCCCAGCCTCGGCACTATTGACATTTGCGACCAGATACTTCTTTATTGTGGTGACTGTCCAACGCACTGTAGGATGTTAGCAGCATCCCTGGTCTCCATCCACTAGATGCCAGTAGCACCCAAACCCCAGGTATGACAACCACAATGTCTCCATACATAGTGAAACGTCCCCTGTGGACAAAATCACTCCCTGCTGAGGACCTTGGTTACGGTAATTTTTAAAACTTTGGAGGAGCTCATGGTAAACTTTTCCTTTGTTGAACCTTTCACACTTACATTTTAAATTATTTGTGACTTATTTGTTTAATGTCTGTCTCCCCCAGATAGACTCTCATTTCCAAGAAGACAGAGATCCCATACCTGTTTGTTCTCAGGTGCATCTCCAGCTCCCAGTACAGTTCCCCTGATGTGGTAGGAACTCCACACATATTTGTTGAATGAAGAATATTAGAGAGAGAGGCAGATGTCAGACAGAAAGAGTCGAGTGTCTCAACATGGGAAACCAAAACAGATGAAGCACGTATGGGGGAGCATGCGTACAGGGAGGGATTTACTCCTGGGAGAGAGAAGGCTCCAGGAGTCTACATAAGACTGAGCAAGCTTTTTAAGGGCAAATAGAGATTTGGCTGGTGGACTAAGGGGATGTGCATCCTGACAGTGGGAACACATCTGCAAAGGACGAAGGTGAGAAACAACAGATGTGAGCAGGGAGGTGCCCACAAGGGCAGAAGGGAGTGAGCCGGAGAGTGGTCAAGGCATGTCCAGCCCACGGGGGGCCTTGAATGCCACGCCGAAGTGCTTGCTCTGAACTCTGCAGGCGCTGAGCACTCAGTGAAGGGATTTAAGGGCTCTGTGTTTGCAGTCGTGTGCAGAACAGATCGAGAAGGTGAGCTGTAAGCCAGCAGGCAGCCTGGAGACGCAGTTTCATTACGAGTCAGAACTGGGGCACTGCCGCTTCACCTCCCTCTCAGGCCGTGAGGGCCTGGAGCTGCTCTGTCCTTGTCCTTAACCAGTCTTAGTAGGTGCTTGAACCAGTGGTTGAGGTATCCCAATCAGGGAAGGAAGAACTTTTGACATAGGATGTTGGAGAAATCTCCATCGTTGTCAGAAGCCCAGGACTCAACGTGGTTATGGGTGGAACCACGTTGGGAAGACAGCATCCTCCCTTTTGTCTCTGGACAAAAGAGCCCAGAACAGATTCTTGTTTCTCTCAGACCATGTGCCTGTCCCTGAGCTATCGCTGTGGCCAGAGGAGTAGAGAATTCTGATTGACCAGGTCCAGGTCTCACGCCCACATCTGAGGCTAGGGGGGAACCACATCCAGTCCACATGGAATGAATGGGCTTCCCCAAAAGCAGCTCTGTTATTAAAGAAAGGGATAAAGGCCAAGCAAAAATAGCAGGTGTCAACTAAAAACGCTCCACTCATATGTTAGTTCTTCAGTGAGCATTCTCCCAACCCTCCCTCCTTACCCCAGATTAGCCCTATGTCAGTCTTCTCATGAATCCACTGCTTTTCCCTCTTAGCTATAACTTGTTTATTATGCATTTCTTTAATATCTGCCTTACTCCCTGACCTAGGAGCTCCCTGAGGGCAGGGATGCTGCCTGGATCCCACATCTATCAGTGCTGGCCTTGACCACAGCAGATGCTCAATAAACACCATCAGTGACTTTTGTAAAGTAATTATTCATTCAAATAAGCCCCGGAGCCGGGAGCAGCATTCAGGTCTCGTGAGTCCCAGCCCAGCACATGGAAATTTTCAGAAACAGCCATCCTGATCGCGGCTGTGGTTGGCGTTGCTGGGGCATCACCAGAAACCCAGCCTGGCATCACGGCTCAAAAGCCCACCTGCAGACTGTCCCCCCTGAGGTTTGACCTCCAGCATCTGCCTGTCTCTTCTTGTCATTCAGACTGGCTGAATATAAACATCAGAGCTTTTAGCAACCGAAAGAGCCAGGTTCAAATCGCAATTCTGCTACTTAACACTTCAATGTTTGCAGGCAAGATTCTTAAAAGGCAATGAGACCCCACTTCAGTGTTGCTTTTTAAAAACTATTTTCTCTACCTTCACTTTTCACGAATATGCTGTATTTTGTGACTCCTTAGAAAGCCTTCTATAAGCCTTCCTGGGACGTGGCGGAGTATATAAATAAAATGTATCTGCAAAACAGAGATAACATTTACCATGAAAGGCTGCCGGGAGGATTAGAGATAATGTAGGCAATGCACCTGGCGGCGAGGAGCTGCTATTGTCATTATTATCATTACTTTGGGTGAGGCTGAATCTCAGCACCTGCCTCCTCAGACATCAAGCAGGAAGCCAATTTCCTTGAAAATAAAGGTTACAGATATGAAAGGCTTATCCAGAAATACATAAATCATCTCTCATCAGGACAAAATCCAGGGGTATCGTCAGGTCACAGGAGAGGCCCTGTGCTGGTCTAGTTTGACCTCCCCCCCAGAAGGTCAGAAAGGTGTTTTTAAAAAAACAGAGCTCAAAATATGTGAGCAAAACTGATAGAAATGCAAGAAAAATAGAAAATTTATAATCATAGTCAGAGTCTCTCAAAAATTAATATAACAGGTAGACAGGAAATTAGCAAGCATATAGAAGACTTGAACAATACTATCAACTTGACCTGACATTTATAGAAACACTGGGTAGTCTTTCATACTCAAAAGAACTTTGATCCGCATGTCACACCATATGCAAATATTAACTCAAAATGGATTATAGACCTAAATATAAAACGTAGAACTATAAAATTTTTAGAAGAAGACTAGGTAGAACCTCGTTTTATCCTAGAAAACTAAAATAAAATCTTTGTAACTTTGGGTTGGGCAAAGATTTCTTAGATATGACACCAAAAGTATGATTGATAAAAGAAAAAGGTTTGATGACTTGTACTTTATCAAATTTTTAAATCTTGACTCTTCAAAAGACACTGTTAAAGAAACAGACTCACAGACATAGAGAACATATTTGTGGTTGCCAAGGTTGGGGGGGAGATAGGGGAAGGAAGGATTGCGAGTTTGGGGTAAGCAGATGCAAACTATTATATATAAGATGGATAAACAACAAGGTCCTACTGTATAGCACAGGGATATATATGCGATATCTTGTGATAAACCATAATGGAAAAGAGTATGAAAAAGGATGTGTGTGTGTGTGTGTGTGTGTGTGTGTGTGTGTATATACATATAACTGAATCACTTTGCTATACAGCAGAAATTAACACAACATTGTAAATCAACTATACTTCAATTAAAAAAAATTTTTTTTAAGGCAATGTTAAGAAAATGAAAACCCCAGCCACAGACTAGGAGAAAATATTTGCAAGATATATATCTGATCATGGACTTGTGTCCAGATTATACAAAGAACTCTCAAAACTCAAAACTAAGAAAGTAAAACTCACTCTGAAAAATAAGCAAAACATTTGAACAGACATTTCAATAAAGAATATATATGGGGCTTCCCTGGTGGCGCAGTGGTTGGGAGTCCGCCTGCCGATGCAGGGGACGCAGGTTCGCGCTCCGGTCCGGGAGGATCCCATATGCCGCGGAGCGGCTGGGCCCGTGAGCCATGGCCACTGAGCCTGCGCGTCCGGAGCCTATGCTCCGCAACGGGAGAGGCCCGCGTACCGCAAAAAAAAAAAAAAAAAAAAAGAATATATACGGATGCACACACCTTCTCACCATACACAAAAATAAACTCAAAATGGCTCAAAGACTTAAACATATGACATGACACCATAAAACTCCTAGAAGAGATCATAGGCAAAACATTCTCTGACATAAATGGTACCAATGTTTTCTTAGGTCAGTCTCCCAAGGCAACAGAAATAAAAACAAAAATAAGCAAATGGGACCTAATCAAACTTACAAGCTTTTGCACAGCAAAGGAAACCATAAACAAAATGAAAAAGACAACCTACAGAATGGGAGAAAATATTTGCAAATGATGTGACCGACAAGGGCTTAACTTCCAAAATATACAAACAGCTCATACAACTCAACAACAAAAAAATGAACAACCCAACTGAAAAATGGGCAGAAGACCTAATTAGACATTTCTCCAGAGAAGAAATACAAATGGCCAATAGGCAAATGAAAAGATGCTCAACATTGCTAATTATTAGAGAAAAGCAAATCAAAACTACAATGAGGTACCACCTCATACCGGTCAGAATGGCCATCATTAAAAACTACAAATAACAAATGCTGGAGAGGGTGTGGAGAAAAGGGAACCCTCCCTCACTGTTGGTAGGGATGTAAGTTGGTACAGCCACTGTGGAAAACAGTATGGAGGTTCCTCAGAAAACTAAAAATAGAGCTACCATATGATCTAGCAATCCCACTACTGGGCATATATCCAGACAAAACTCTAATCCAAAAAGATACATGCACCCCTATGTTCATAGCAGCACTATTCTCAACAGCCAAGACATGAAAACAACCTAAATGTCCACTGACAGATGAATGGATAAAGAGGATGTGGTACATATATACAATGGGATACTACTCAGCCATAAAAAAAGAACGGAATAATGCCATTTTCAGCAACATGGATGCAACTAGAGATTATCATGCTAACTGAAGTAAGTCGAAAGAGAAAGACAAATACCATATGATATTACTTATATGTGGAATCTAAAATATGGCACAAATGAACCTATCTACAAAACAGAAACAGACTCATGGACATAGAGAACAGACTTGTGGTTGCCAAGGGGGATGGTGTTGGGGGAGGGATGGAGTGGGAGGTTGGGGTTAGCAGATGTAAGCTATTATATATGGAACGGAAAAAAAAGAATATATATGGATGCAAATAAGCACATGAAAAGATGCTCCATATCATTAGTCATTAGGGAAATGCAAATTAAAACCACAAGATATCGCTACATACCACTATTAGAATGGTTAAATTTAAAAGATTGACCATACCAAGAGCTGGCAAGAATGCAGAGAAACTGGAACCCTCAGACACTGTTGGTAGGAGTCTAAAATGCTACAACAATTTTGAAAAACAGTTTCTTGGTGTCTTAAAATTGAGACATGCCCCTAACAGATGATCCAGTCCATTCTACTCCCACGTTACTCAAGAGAAATGAAAGCATACAGCCATACAAAGACTTGTACACAAATGTTAATGGCAGCTTTACTTCGAATAGCCAAAAACTAGATGCCCATCAATGGGTAAATGGGTAAACAAATTATGGTACATCCATGCAATGAAATACTACTCGGCAATAAAACGAATGAACTATTGATACACTCAACAGCAGGACTGAATCTCAAAATAATTACGCTGAATAAAAAACTCCAGACAAAATAGAGTACTTACCCTATGATTCCATGTATATAAAACCCTAGAAAATGTAAACTAACCTATAGTGACAGAAAATGGATTAGTGGTTGCCAGGAGCCAGGAGTACCAAGGATGGTGAGGAGAGAGGGGTGAAAAGAGGGTACAAGGAAGCCTTTGGAGGTGATGGATATGTTTGTTATCCTGATGATTTCAAGGTGTGAATATATGTCAAATTTTACACAGTTGTACCCTTTTTTCCCCAGATGTATTAAGGTATAATTGACAAATAAAATTGTATATGTTTAAAGTATAGCATCATGATTGATACCCATATATATTGTGAAATGATTACCATAACCAAGTTAATTAGCACGGCCATCACTTCTCATAGTTACCTTTTTTTCCCCCTTGGTGAGAATACTTAAGATCTACTCTCTTAGGGAATTTCAAGTATACAATACAGTACTGTCAACTACAGCCCCCATGCTGTACCCAAGATTCTCAGCACTTACTCACCTTCTAACTGGAAGGTGGTACCCTTTGACCAGCATCTCCCCATTTCTCTCACTCCCCAGCCCCTGACAACCAGCACTCTACTCTATTTCTATGAGTTCAGCTTTTTTTAGATTTCACCTGTCAGTGATACCATACAGTATTTGCCCTTCTCTGTCCGACTTATCTCACTTAGCATAATGCCCTCCAGGTTCATCCATGTTGTCACAAATGGCAGGATTTCCCTTTATTTAATGGTGAATAATATTCCATTATATACATGTATATGAAATATATATATTTCACATTTTCTTTATCCAGTCATCCATTGACAGACACTTAGGTGGTTTCCATATCTTGGCTATTGTGAATAATGCTGCAATAAATATGAGTGCAGATACCTTTTCAAGATACGAATCTCATTTCTTTGGATATACACCCAGGAGTGCCGTCACTGGGTCATATGGTAGTCCTATTTTTTAATTTTTTGAGGAGTCTCCATATTGTTTTCCATAGTAGCTGCACCCACTTACATTCCCACCAACCAAGGTTCCCTTTTCTCCACAGCCTTGTCAACATTCGTTATCTCTCGTCTTTTTGATAAAAGCCATTCTAACAGGTGTGAGGTGATATCTCATGGTGGTTTTGATTTGCATTTCCCTGATGATTAGTGATGTTGAGCAACTTTTCATGTACCTGTTGGCCATTTGTATGTCTTCATTAGGAAAATGTTCATTCAGGTCCTTTGACCAGTTTTTAATTGGAATATTTTGATTTTTTTGCTATTGAGTTGTATGAGTTCCTTATGCATTTTGGATATCAACCCCTTGTCAGATATATAGTTACAGATACTTTCTCCCATTCTTCAGTTGGCTTTAGCTCCAGCGGTTACTTCACCGTACCAGACTCCACCCCACTGTATGCTTTAAGTATGTGCAGTTTATCTTATGTCATTTACACCCTGCAAAGCAGTTGACAAAGGTCCCCCCCAAGAAAGTTGTACACTTAGGACTTGTGCATTCTATGTACTAAAATTACACCTCAATAAAATCCTATTTTAAAAGAAAGTCATAGACAGAAACTCAAGCATACAAGAGCTCAGAGAACGCAGCACTCCTGAGCTTCACAATGAAATGAATTCAAATAAGAAATGAATGCAAAGAGTTCAAGAAAGGATACGCCTGGGAACAAACATTGATTTGTTTAAATGTAAAACTAAGGCTAAACAGCAGTGAGAATTATGGTTACAGAACCTAATTCCAATGCCATGACCTTGAAAATGTAAACCGTATTTTATGTAATTAAAACCATGGGATTGGGAACAACAGACAAGAGAAATGTGAACATGCTTTCTCACCTTTTACAGAAGAGCCCTCGATAAAGTGAAACAAGTCACTGAAAAACAAAGATTCTAACCTCGAAATGATTCCATAATTTTCCCCTTCACTTTAGAGGAATAACTTTGGGATGAGAGTTATTTCTGGTAAAGGAGTTGCTGTCTAAACTTTGACAATTTCTTCAAATTCCATTTCCGTTTAATTTTCTTCAGGTAAAATTTAAAGTAATTATTTTTGTTAAGAATAAGGTGAAGAACAGGCTCGCACTTAGTAAAATAATTCCCATCTGTCTTTGCACTGACCTTCCTATTCCGATGTCTGTGTGTATGTGTGGGGAGATGCCTACAATGATATTCACTAAATATTAATTATGTTTTTCTGGACAGGGTGAAACAAGGTGAGTTATTTTCCTTTCTTCCATATATTTCTCCAATGGCTTGAATTTTTTATAATATGGGTACAACATTTTTACACAAATCATAGTTATTAATCTTGTTTAACAAAACAAACAACAACCAAAAAAAAAAAAAAAAACACAGGTGCAGCTGTGAAGTCAGACAGAGATGTGTTCCCATCGCAGCTGTACCACTGACTCCTGATGGGAATGGAAACGTCTTTCAACCTCTCGGTGCCTCAGTTTTCTCATCTGTAAAATGGATGTAACACAAACACTGAATCCTTTGGGTTGAAATGGGTTTAAACAGGATGGTGTGTGAGGTACTGAGCAAAGGACCCTAGTGGCAGTTCTACTAGCCAGTGGAATCCTGGCTGGAAATGATTTCAAAAATCCCATGACGGTCTTAGTTCACAAGTTCACAAGACATGAGGCACAAATCATATTTGAATTTTAGGGAGGAGCTATGGACAACATAAGGAAAGCAATATTTAACTGAGACCAATAACATCTTCAGAACTGCATCCCATCCACTTGGGGGCGCCAGAGGTGAAGATCCCTGTTTCCTTTGGGTTCTTATTCCTTGGACCGTGAGCAGAGTTTCTGGAGTTGTCACATGCACACAGCAAGCTGGGGTGTTATTGAAGATAAGTCTGACAAGTTCCCACCATGGGTGACTAGCCTCAGCATACGGAGGTATTTTTGGCAACTGATCTCCAAACACTGCCAGATGTTTCCTTGACGTTCACAATGGGCCATCTCCTTGAAAGCTGCCCTGGGACCCACTCTGGCTCTCCAGAACAGCTTGGAGAAGAAGTGACAGTCAAATGACTGTACTTTAGACCGTTGCAATAATTTTGACGTTGGAGCATCTGATTTTTATTCATCTCCATGGAGGCATCTCGTTGCCTTAGCAGGTAGATACGTTTCAGGAAAGTGATTTTGTAAAGTAAATACAACTTTTTCATTGACTTCCTTATATAATTGTAGAGAGGTTTGCCCTGGAGACAAACCAAAAAAGCAATTCAGTATTGAAAAAAAATACCTCGGTGGCCAGGTCCCAGGCCTTTCGTTGCTGGCGTTACAAGAACAGATGATTTTTGAAGAGTTTTCAGAGCTTTGCAGCACTTTGTATGAAATCCTTTTTCTCTCTTGCCAGGCAAGAATTACCTTCTTCAGGCAACAAAATGATCTCCTGGATCACATAATCTCCTGATAACTCCGTTTTCAAATTTTGAAGTTCAGCTCTATTTCTTCATTTATGAAAATTGCTAGCTCTACCAGAGGTACACTGTACCAGTAGGGACCACCTTTGTAAAAATGTGTTCCAGTGCCCCCAATTTTTCAGTGTGTGTAAACAAAAAAGTTCTAGGGCTAATTGCCAATTCCATGTACTCTAACTTTCATAAAACTGGTTTTCTTAAATGTAGGAATACATGTGTCTGAAAAGGTCAGTTAGAAATTCAACAGAAGCTTAATCAAATCAAACACCCTAACATCGGGCATCCAAAGACCTGACATAGCCCAGGATTGGGCATATCAAGAGAAGCCTTGTATAGAGACTCCAAGGAAAAAAAGGAATTCAACAGCTTCAAGTCCCCTTCATTCTGCAAACAAGGCAATGATAGGAGTCCTCAGGGCCTCCCTGTGGCAGGTGGCATGGTGAACAAGACAAGAGGGAGAGGATGAACTCACGAATGGAAGCTCTGTATCATGTTTCGGGAAAGCTAACAATGTTACGGATTGAGGATATCAACTTCTGGTGGAGCTGAATCACAAAACTAGGAGGTGTGATATAAAAAAGGAAGACTTCTTGGCCCCCAAAGAGCCCCAGCTAGAGGCCACGATATTTACAATTCCACCCCTCAAGAGGCATGGAGGAGACAGGCATCCAACGGCGTGAACGATCTCAGAGAACAAGGGAAAGTAACGTGGCAGAGGGGGGGCCAGCTGTTATCCAACACCACTGGGCATCGCAACTTGATCTGGGTCCATTGCAGTTTGAAGTAGTCTCCATTTCTGACCGTCCGTAAGAGACGGTCTCTTATGAAAACACACGCACTCCAAAGCGCACGCCAAGTATCACACAAAAGTGCCTGTACCTGCACTCTGCTAGTGGGTCGGCTCTGTTCCCAGCTTGCTCTCCACCCTCCTCAAACTTCGCCCACTGCCTTGGATCCCGTGTGCCATGTGCACAAGCCAGTCCCTCTGCCGGGATGCTCCATCCCCACAACTTAGCTCTGCATCCCTTCCTCCGCGCATCCTCCCCGACCACACTTCCCACTGTCAAAGAGAAACACAGCCGGACCTTAGTTGAAGCAGTGAAAACAGCTTTTATCGGTAAATACTACTGAGAGTAGGAGAAAGAGCAGAGCTCCATCCCCATTTGTGCAGAGGTAAGTGGATTTCTAAAGGGAGAAGGAGGGAGTGGGCAGGAGGAATGGAGGGAGCTTGTGCAGAGACAGGGACATGAAAATTCACAAAAAGTGGGAGGGAGGGTTGGTCCACGTAAAACCCATTCGGGTTTGCTGACTGGCACTGCTGAAAGTGAGGCTCCAACCCTCCCACAGAGGCGGGGGCCCTATGTTCAGGTGTTGGCTGAAACAAACAGTAAATTCTGTTGGCATCCTCAAGTTTTTCTCAGGCAGCACTTTAAGGAAAACTGCATCCCAGGGATGCAGCCATGAGCTGTTAAAAAACTATGGTGGTGCTTGTTCAAGTCCAAGGCCAAGTTTGTTCAAGTTCAAGGCCAAGGTTGAGGCCTAATGGGGAAGAGGGCTCAGAGTAGCCCGGCTAGAATGTGGTCAGGAGAGGTCTTTGTTCCCATCTCCTCTGGGTTAAGCGCCTCCCCTCACCCCGTGCTCCCCTCCAGTACTACCTCCTATGCCAAGAGGGCCTGTGGGCAGTGGCAGGCTCCTACTAGACCTTGAGCTCTGGGGGGCGGGGGAGACGCACTGGGTCTGGTTCACTATTCAATTCCCCACTTCCTGGTCTTTTGAAATGTTTATTTCTTCTGCATGCACCATCAAGGACACACATGCAATAAATGGATACTCCCCAGAGCGGCTGCAGGGGTTTCCCTCCCCTCCACCCCACACCCAGCCAGACACTTCATCCTCTGGAGCCCCCACTGTCCCATTCGGGTCCAACTCTGTGACAACTTCTAGATGCAATTGTCCCTGCCTGGGCAAACCTCGGCCAAGTATGTGTATTAAGCGGATGGCAGTTTTCTTTTCTTCTTTAGCTGAGATGTAAACATTATGGTGAAAGCGTCTGATAAAATCCAAGAGGGCCCAAAGCTCCAGGAGCAGAGAGGGGCCTTCTGCATTTTAACAGTCTCTGAGAAGTCCACAGGGGCAGACCAAAAAACGCTAAGAAGCAGCACCGTATGTCTGGGTGAGAAGAAGGACTTCACCGCCATTCTCAGGAGCCAAAGCTGAGAAATTTAAAGCCCCTGAGAGGGGTGGCACTGGGAGGGAGGGGGGCCCAGCTGGAGGACAGTGCAGGCGCAGGAGGGACCAGGAACATGGGCGGGGCTGCCTCACACACCTGGGCTCAGGTGTCACTCTCCTGTTCATTGTAAAGGTGTCCCCCTCTTTCAGCCTCTGTGTCCTTCACTGTTAAAATAAACAGGGAGGACAACAGTTATGTAGCTGCGTGGTTGGGAAGATAATAAAGGAAAACCAGAAAGCACCCAGCACAGTGACATGTCACCTACCCTCCCATCCTTCCTTCTGCTTCTGCCTCTTGACAAATCTCCAGGCCTAGACCCCCATTTCTGCCTCCCTAGGATGTCAGGGAACCCATCTGACCTTTTCCTAAAAAAGAGAAAGAGAAGGACAAAAAGAAAAGAAAAAAGGAGAAAAAAAGATGTATTTACTGTGTCTTTTCTAGTTTCAAAATAGTACATGCTTATTGTAGAAGTATTTTAAAATATAATAAAGAAAAAAACCTCTCATAATCCTTTATACATTTTTCTGTAGTTCCTTCTCACCTTCCCAGTCATATATAAGAGATTTCATACGAGTTTTTAGTTTGCATGTAGCTCTTTAATCCATCCGCAATTTATTTTATATGTGAGAGAATGGAGCTCTGAATTTTTTTTCTACCAAATAACCAAATGTCCAGTACTATTTGAATAAGATACTATTTCTTTTGTATTTTTACTTTCCCCAAAACTTATGTGGTGCTACCTTTTAAAAAAATATTTATTTATTTCTTTTCCTTATTTTTTTGGCTGTGTCGGGTCTTAGTTGCAGCCCACGGGATCTTTCGTTGTGGCATGCGGTTTCTTCGTTGCTTCTCTCTAGTTGTGGCACACAGGCTCCAGGGCGTGTGGGCTCTGTAGTTTGCAGCACACGGGCTCTCTCGTTGAGACGCCCAAGCTCAGTAGTTATGGCACGCGGACTTAGTTGCCCCGTGGCATGTGGGATCTTAGTTCCCTGAACAGGGATCAAACCTGCGTCCCCTGAATTGGAAGGCAGATTCTTTACCACTGGACCACCAGGGAAGTCCCGGTGGTGCTACCTTGATTATCAGCTGCATTCTTGTTATCTCCATACTGTTTTATGGTTTATCTACTCTACATTGTAGCCTCCTGCCTGTAAAGAGCAAAACTCTAGAATCAGACAAGCCCAGGTTGGAAGCCCGGCCCACTTACTAGCTCTGAGAGCTTGGGCCTGTCCTGTGAAATCTCTGAGCCTCTGTTTCAATATCTGCAAACCAGCGTTGATAATAATAGTCCATAGGCTGTTGATGATTAAGCATTTTGCACAATTCCTAGCGTAGTCTGAGAATTCAATAACACTAATTCACTGAAGTTATTATTATCCTATTGCTTTGTTCTAATGAGTGATCATAATCATTTGTTCAAAAAACTATTTTTTCAATATCTACTATGTACCAGAAACTATGCTAAGCATTGGTGTCCCAGGAAAGAGCAACAAAATGCTTCTTGCCCACAGCTTGGTATCTGTTACCCTTGTGGTATTTCAGGACTGCCACGGCCCCCATATACATACACCCTATTCCTTGATAATTCTGCTTCCCACTGGAATTTGGCTAAAGTACCTACTAGGGTGTCCCAGCTATTTTGAAAAGCATTGGGGGTTTTGTTGCCAAATCTTTGGGAAAAGCAAATGAGAAATAACCATAAGAGACACAGGCAACAATATTTACAGAAACCTACTATTGGCATTATTCATCGTACTGGCTATAGAGTTTCTGGTGCCCTGGATCCACTGGAGCTAGAAGCACTAAAATAACCTCCTCCTCCCAAAAGACACCTTCTCCCACAAAGATTTTACTTCCTGGTACTTATGCTGAAAGAAATCATACAGAATGCACATGATTCTCACACTCCCAGCCAGAAAGGAGCTCCCAACTGGATGAATCCCTTTTGCCTACAACCCCAGAGACCAGGAACTTATCTCTGGGTCCCAGGAAAGATGACATGATGGCATTTCATCCCAGCAGGTACCCCACACCCACACAAACAACATGGGTTCTCTTCCAACTTTGAGAGAAAAGACATAAGCTCTGGTCTCATTGTGTTGCTGCTTTCCCAGGAAATGGAGCCCCAGCCATCAGGGTCTCCACCATATGCTATAAACTGATGCTTAAAATCAAGGCAAACGTGGAGCTCACCCATGCAAACTCTCCCTGGGGGCTGGCTCCCTTCTCTCCCCATGAAGCTATTGTTTGTAAATTAAACCAATTGGAAAGGCAGTACGCTTCTGCAGAAGGAAATCCCTACCGTTCTGATTTGTATGCACCAGAAAAGCCAAATGGAATAAGGCCCAAACTTGGTGTCAGAGGGAATTAGCCCAGAATGATAAACCCAGCTGGTGAGCTCAAAGGCATGCGTTGAACAAAGGTGACGCACAGGTCCAGCTGTGTTTATGGTCCTCCCTGAATGGACAGAAGCCTCAAGAATCTGGCTCTGGGGCAAATTCCTACCTCATCCTGCACATAAAAGAGAAATAAACAATTGAAAAGAATGAATTGAGTGGCCGTTTTCCCATTGTAGCTTTTCACATTACAGCTCAGTAGAAAAGTACCATCTTCTTATGACGCCTGGCAACTTGAAGGCACATATGATGCCTTCAAGCACCTCGAAGAAGACATTACATTTATGATTTCTCATTTATTTCTCTTAAGAACCTGATGGCATAAAATGAGGAAATGAATTGCAGACAGATTATGTAACTTGTCCTTCCTGCACCCTATTTGAATGTTTCTGGAATCTCCAACTCATCTTTGAAGACTCAGTTCAGACACCCCTTCCCTGATTTCCTTGTGCCTCTGAGTCTTACAGCTGTTATATATACCCTGTAATAACAGATTCTATGGTAGACTGACTGTCTGGGTTTGAATCCCAGCCTCATAGCATCCAAGGTCTGACTCTGAGCGAGTTACTTAAACTCTGTAATTTTATTCTAAACTATGAAAAGGGGGTGATTTTAATAATCCCTATCTCATTGAATACTGATGAAGATTAGTTAAATTAATACATGTAAAGCACTTAGGATACAGCCTGGAAAATAGTAAGCATTCAGTAAATGATGACGATGACGATGATGATCATTAAAGAGCTCATTATGCTGAGTTCCCTGAGGACAGGAACAGTCTCTTAATCATGAGTGCCGGACCTTGTCAGTCCTGTTATGTACATCCAAGTGCCTAAAACAGCACCTCTCAAGAGAAGACACTAAATATTGGTTGAATCATTGGACAAATAAGTTAATGAACGTGTCTCTTTCTCTCCAGTGCCCAGCCTCAAGTAGGTGTTCAATCAACGTCAGTTGACTTATTAAATAAGTTCAAAAATGACCAACCTCATGGGTGTCTTAAGCCCCCAGACACTCCTTACATCTCTACTCTCATACTGGCAGCTCTTGTCAAGAAGGGTAGAGACTTTCACTCCCTGACAAGGCATTTGAAAGGAACAACAGCCCAGATTTATGTGCATTTCCAAAGACCCAGCCTTGGAGAGCACCCCGGCTTTAATAAGCACCCTTGAGTCTAGCTGGACTCCCTCTGTGAGACGTCATAATTAATTTGGTGCTCTTTGGCCTTCTAATACACTTTCAATAGGAATAAAAGCAACTTTGATCTCCCTTCAAGCCTATAAATAATTCAGCCCCATTTGTGTGTCACTGAATCTCTTTTAGTAGGAACTGTACAAAAGTCAGGGTCAAATAAATGTCTCTTCAATGTTTGTGCATAATGTCAAAGAATATTTTTAGGGCACATGGTGTTCAGAGAAGAGATGAAGAGAAACAGCGCATTAATTGTGTTCAAGTGCAGATATTCTTGAATGCGTCAGTGTGGGTTCCCCTGACAGCCCCCAAGCTAGACAGCTCCTGCCTGCATTGCTGACCTGGAAGGACATTAACGAGGACCACACTGCCCTTAAAATGCAATGGTGCAGCTTAAGCTCTTCCTAAATCCAGAAGCGGTGTCAGAACAATTTTCATCCTAGTTCGGAAGTTTGCAGATTCTAGCAGGACTTAAAAAAAAAAAGCCTCTTCCTGCCCATGAATTAAATGCCCGGAGAGTGCAGTAGACAAGATCGTGGGCTATGTGTGAAGCCACATAGCCAGACATCTCGGCTTGTCACTCTCTGGTAGTGTGATCTCGGGCAAAGTACCTGAACCCACTGAGGCTCAGTTTCTCCATCCATAAAATGCGATAAGAACAGAATCTAAGGTTCCCAAAGGGTTATGATGAAGATTAAAATAAATAATGCAAGTACAAAGATTGGCACAAGGTAAGTGCTCCTTAAAATTAGATATGCTTTTAAATATGTTTTAGGTTGTGATTTTCAATGGCTGTTTCTCCAAATACGTGATCTGGTTATGATGTGTCAAGAATTTCTCAAGAATTCTGGTTTGTTGGTGCCACTCTTTCTTCTTTTCCAGTCTGTTGCTTTGTATATATTTTCATTTATATCCTCTGTTTCCCTCTCCCTCTCCCTCTCTCTTGTCAATTCATGGGACTTTGGGCCAGAGGAGAGACAGCTGGATGTGCTCATTCCTTACCTTGGTGCTATCCCTTGAAATCCATTATCCAGGGAATCAGAGTCCCACAATGCCTGCTCACCTGAGGATAACCAAATCCCATGCTTAGAAAGTATATCAAGGGCAAGGTACCCATTTTGCAAGTGAGGATATAGAGGCTCAGGAAGGGATGGGACTCCCTTAAGAAAATGCAGCTAATGCAGGAGTCTTAACCTGGGGTCCACAGACCCTCAAGTGTCCTGGGTAAAATTTAGGGCGTCTGTGAACTTGAATGGGAACAAATTAGAAAACGATTTTCAATAACCTCTAGCTGAAAGTTTTTTATTTCCTTCAACTGAATGTAGACAACCAAGAACAACAGTGTTTACCTTATTGTGACTGTGTCACCAAAGGAAACCACAGATATTTTTCCCATCACAATTGTTGTAAACATTGCAAAATATTATTTATGCTCAGCACAAGTCTGAAATATTGACAGTTATTAAATCTGCCAGTAGATATACAATATATACACAATAGATACCGTTATTTAATGCACTAACAAAGAAGTATGTGTGTTATTCTATCCCATATTTGTATTTTTTTTAATGTCTTGCCAGCAATAAAATTGGTTCCCTGTGTAATTCTGATTATTTTATTCATTTAAAAAACAAAGTTTTTGAGGAGCGATCTATGTCTTCACCCAACTTCCCTCTGGCCCACCCATGCTCCCCAAAAGGATAAGAGAGCTAATGAATGGCAGAGCTGTGATCCAAATGAGTCTGCCAGAAACTCGGAGCACAAGGCCCCTCCATAGAGTAGGTTGGAGCCCTCTCTATCTCCAGGCACACTCTGTGTTATTCATGCTACACTTACAATCTCCTAGCCTTCCTCTGTATTATCATTCAGGCCAATTAGGAGAGTAGGAGGAAGAGGAGAAAGAAGAGGGAAAAAGCAACAAGAACCCTGATGGTGACCCAGTTCTTCCATATGACTTAGTTCACAAAAACCCCATCTAGTAGGTACAGAGGATCAGAGACACCAAGGGCTTTGTCCAAAGCCACACAGCTAATGAAGAGTAGACCCAGGACTCAAGCCCAGTCTGTTGAACCCTAGACCACTGCCCTGTGTTCCGTCATCCCTAACAGTTATACTCATCTCCGCTAGCCCACGTGGTCTCTTCCCTTAGCAACCACTCTCGCCTCACATAATTGCACCTAAATTATCTTATCTTTATCTTTACCCAAGATAGCTTCTACTGTGTAGTCCTTGTTATTTCAAAACTACACAGAAGTTTTATGGAGAAGTCATAATGTCAAGAGGGTCCTATCTGTGGCACCTGGGCAGGAACCTCCTTTGCTGGCTGGGGAGTGCATCAGTTAGGGTAGGCTAGGTGATGCTGCAGTAACAAATGACCCCAATAGCCCAAAGCCTTGACAATAACAAATATTTGTATCTCATTCATCCTCTCTATACACCATGGCCAGCAGAGAGCTATGCTCCACATCTCTTCTCTCTGGGACCTAGGCTGCTGGAGCAGCCACAATCAGAGACATGGCTTTGGCAGAGGGAAAAGAGAACATGCCTCTTAAATCTTCTGCTTGGAAATGACTCATGTCACTTCTGCTCCCAGTTCATTGGCCAAAGCAAGTCAAAAGTATGACATCATTGAGGAAGGGAAGCATCATTCTCCTTCAGGGAGAAGGAGTGAATATTCCAGTGAATAATTCAACTAGCATAAGGGAAAAGCCCATAAAAGGTGCTATGTTTTGACTACAATCTAGAAACGTCTGCAGGTTTGACCTCTGATACGTCAATCACATATTTACAAGACTGACACTTTCCTTGTCTAATTGTATGCATCATAGTCTTAACTATCGTTATGATGACAAGTTGCCTTTTAAAATTATTGAAAAGGTACAGCTTTTAGGGAATGTGTTTAGAGGAGAAAGTACTCTCTCCTGTTCCCTTCTCCCTATAGTTCTGGCAATGCCTCCAAGACTGACACTCCTTGGTCATATTTTCTATTACCCAACCACAGCCAAGGACACACAGTAGGTATTCAACACAGACACAGCCCCTTGCTCTGAAATGCTGCTGACCAGTGAAGATTGCTTTCTGCTCAGCCAACACTGGGAACAGAGAGTCAGTCTGCAAACACTCTTCTGAAACCCTGTTCGCTAATGAAGGAACTGTGCTGGGCTAATATTTGTCCCCTCTGAATTTAAATATCATGTAGAGAGAGTGCGGATGTAGCAAGATGGATTAGCAGAAGGAGCTAAGGAGCTGTGTTGCCAGAACGGTTTTCTTCTTTCCCCTTGATTGATGAGAAGGAGGCCAGGCTCACTTTTATCTCAGGCAGGTCATGTTGGAGAAATGTTAATGATGTCACCAGGTGATGGATTTTCTCATACCTTCACTAACTGAAGCGTGCCAGACCTATCAAGCCCTGTGCAGGGTGGATAGCAGAACGAAGAGCTTGACTGCAGGAATGACCCCCTTATAATCAACTTGCTGAGACAACACCATGTAATGGGGTGATGGGGACGCATGATGGGACAGAGCAAGAGTCTTGAAATTGGTGCCCATGAGCCCGATCTAGCCCATAGGGTTATGTGTGTGTGTATGTTAAGCTCACACATAGTTTCTTATTGGTTTTTATTTTTGCTAATTTTTCCCAACATTTTATTATGAAAATTTTCAATGCACAGCAACACTGATGCATTAACATTTTACTAAGCTTGATGTATCACATACGTATCTTTTCATCCATCCCTCCACTCATCCTTTAATCCATCTTATTCTTAGTTCATCTCAAAATAAATTGCAGATATCCATATACTTCCTCCGAAATACTTCGGGATCATTGTCATTAACTAGAGTTCGATATTTGTTAATAGATTTTTGTATACAATTTACATACATTGAAATACACACTTTTTCAAGTGTACATGCACTAGGTTTGGACAAATGCAAGTATCAGTATAATCCAAACCCTATGAAGATATAGAATATTACTACCATGCCTGAAAGGGTACTCACTCCCTTCCCAGTCAATCCCTACCCTCATCGTAGGTTAATTTTGCTTGTTCTAGAATTTCAAATAAATGGACATATGGCAATGTGCTCTTTTATGTCTGCCTTATTCTACTAAACACGGAGTTGCTGAGATTCATTCACATTTTGTACGTGTATCAGTAATTCTTTCCCTTCCATTGCTGAGTCAAATTTGGTTGAATCAATATCTCTGTTTAATGCCCTCTCTACAAGGAATCTTTTAGAACTAAGTATTGAGTTTTAAAGAACATACATTGATTTTTCTAATTTGATGACATCTAAAAATCAGGAGGTTTCACCTAAAAATCTGGATTTCTGGTTCCTTTTGGGAATCTGAAGATTGGGCAACACTAAACTCACCTTCTCCCACGGCAACAATGCTCTGGGCTGAGGGACAGTGCCAACTTTAGATGTGACAGGTGCTCTCTCATTTGCCAGTCTTTACCACTCCCTATCGTCCCCCATCTGGGCAATTTCATTTATGTCACCTGCTTGCCCCTGGAGACATATGATTTTCTGACTCCTATTTATAGTGATCAAGTGCTCCAAAGTGATTATGCAGCAAATTAACGAAGCAGAGAATAAGTGAACAAAGTGTGTTTCATTGGCTGTGTTGTGCCAGAGATCCTGCATTACAGAATGGATAAGAGACCTAGCCTTGGAATCAGTTACACCTGGGTCTAAACCCCTCCTCTATTTTGTATTGTCTCATAAGTTTCACTTCCCTTCACATCCTTCTCATGTAATATGGGGATAAATATGCTAATTTATCAGTTGTTGGAAGAATCAATGGACTAACATATTTCAACTGCTTAGCACCACCAGGATGGTAGTTTATAATCATCTATATTATTGTTATTATCATCAATTGGTCCTCCACAAGAGGGAAAATCAACTCATCTTTCATTGCATCTTTCCAATGCAGCAATTTAAAGCCTCTGAATCCTGAAAGAGTATGATTGTGGCTAATGATGGGGAGGAATGTCCTGATCCTATGCCCTGCTTTCTAATTAGCATCTCAAGCATGATTTTACTCCCAAGTAGAAGCCATCGCAAAAGTCTAGAATGCAGTCAGAAGAGCAGGAACGTCCTTTTGTGTTTTAGAGGACTTGGGACAAAAAGCACTGGAGATCGCCAAAGACCGACTAAGATACCTCAAGGGGTAGAGAGTTACAGAAGAAAAGATCCAGAAATAGACCCCAGTACATACATGATGTTCATATATAATGGCCTCACATTCATATAAGTGGGAGAAAGACAGATTACTCCATAAATGGTAACAACTGGAAAACCATCTGGAGAGATATAAAGTCGAATTCTTATTTCACACCTTTGAGCTAAAACAAATTCCAGATGGAGCCAAGATTTAAACGCAAAATAATAGAACCATTAAAATACTAAAAGAAAACGTGGGCGATCTTTTTATAAACTCTTGATGACCAGAAAACATTAAGGACGACATAAAATTCAAAATCCACATATTTAAAAAGGTATATTGAACAAATACAATAAGCGATTTCTGCCTTTAAAATCCACAAAGTTGAAAAAGATACAACTGGGGAAAACAGTTGTGTGAACCAAAGGAAAAGGCCATTTCCTATATATAAAGAAATTCTAGAAATCAATAAGAAAAAGATGCACAACTCAATAGAAAAATGGACCAAGGATCCTTCATTTGAAAAGAAAATATGAATAGTTCTTAAACATATTAAAATGTGGTCACCCACACTAATTATAAGGTAAACGTAAATTTAAACTATAATAATATATTTTTAACATCTAACTGGCAAAAATCTGAATGTTTGATAATGAATTGTCACTGAGGTTTTGGGAAATAGTCATTTTCACAATTGCTGATGGGAAGATAAATTGATAAACCTCTATGAAGCGCAATTTGCCCCACACCTTTTTTTTTTTTTTTTTTTTTGATACAGGTATATATTGAAAAATGGTTTCCACAGTAAGGTTAGTTAACATCACATAATTACAATTTTTGTTTTGGTGAGAACATTTAAGATCTCCTCTCAGCAACTTTCAACTATACAATTTAATATTGTTAACTATAGTCACCATGCTGTACCTTACATCCCCAGAACTTGTTAATCTCATAACTGGAAGTTTGTACCCTTTGACCAACCTCTCCCCATTTCCCCACCCTCCAACCCCTGGCAACCACCATTCTACTCTCTGTTTCTATGCAACATCTGGCTTTTTTCTTTTTTAGATTCCACATACAAGTGAAATCCTACAGTATTTGTCTTTGTCAATCTGATTTATTTCACTTAGTATAATGCCCTCAAGGTCCATCCATGTTGTCACAAATGGGTGAATTTCCTTCTTTTCATAGCTGAATAACATTCCATTGTGTGTGTGTGTGTGTGTGTGTGTGTGTGCGTGCGTGTGTGTGTGTGTATCACATTTTCTTTATCCATTTATCCACCAATGGACACTTAGGTTGCTTCCATATCTTCGCTATTGTAAATAATGCTGCAATGAACATGGATGTTCAGATATCTCTTCAAAATAATGACTTCATTTCCTCTGGATATGTACCCAGAAGTGGGATTGCTGAGTCATCTGGTAGTTCTATTTTTAATGTTTTGAGGAACCTCCAGACTATTTTCTATTGTGGCTGAACCAATTTACATTCCCACCAACAGTGGCACAAACTTTTTAAGTTAAAAATGCACATACTATGTGACCCAGCAATTCCACTGGAAAAAGTTATCATATTTGGACTTGCGTGAAATTCTGTAAATACAAAGGTTATTTGCAATATTGCTTGCAATAGTGAAATAGTGAGCATAACCTAAAAACTATAAATAAATCATCAGTAAGATAGATTATGGTATGTGCTTAAAATGGAATACTGCTTTTGTAGCAATATAGAACAGTCTCTAAGATACATTGTTAAAATTGACCAGGAGGGTGGGGCAGGTACAGAACGGTGAATATAGTAAGCTGGTGTAGGCGACGGAGGTGGGGGGGAACAGATAGGGCATAATGTATAGGATGGAGGTGCACAGAATATATCTGGAAGGACACACAAGAAACCCAATACCAATAGTTGACTCTGGAGAGGGGAAATGCATTGCTAAGGCAGCATACCCTTTTATATACCACGTGCATGTATCACCTATTCCTTTTTTTTTTTTTTTTTAATTTAAAAGGTAGTGCAGGGAATTCCTTGTCAGTCCAGTTGTTAGGATGCCACTGCCAGGGCCCTGGGTTCTACCCCAGGGCACTAAGATCCCACAAGCTGTGCAGAGCAACAAAAAACAAAATGTAGTTCAGTTGCCATCCCTGGGTCATTTAAAGAGGGATGACTATTTTAGCCAACTACCATAAAGAATAAGCAAGCATCATTAGAATGGTTCCAATAGATTCCTTTATAACTTGGGAATTCTAGGAATTTCCTGAAATACGTCAGCAGTAGCTAATTTAATTGCACTAGAGATGAAGGAAGTATTTCTATTAGATTTGTAGAAGCATAACATGCTTTTGAACTTCAGGTCCCCAAGGCTATTAGCAGATGGCTGAGGGAGGCTCTCTGGATCACCCAGCCCCCTGTCATGGCCTTGGGAACAGGCAGAACTCCCTTCCTCACGGCACTGATGACCACCCAATTCCCAGGGGCCATCTCACACACAGAGATAGAGAACAGAATGTAGTTCTTAACATAAATGGAATTTGGAGCTATTTTCAAAGCTAGAACACATTCACACTGTAATGTGAAGGCATTTTTAGCTTCCAAATGGTACCTGACATTTCAGGGTTTACTATCTGCCAAGCCTTTACATGGATCATCGCTTCTAATTCTCACCAAGAGATGGGGGGGAGGGGTCTGTCATTATTTCCACTCACAGGCGAGGAAACTGAGGCTCAGAGACGTTTGTCCAAGGTCACGATGCAAGACTCAAAACCAGGCAGTCTGACTTCAGAAATCCAGAAAACTCTATACTGCTTTTCTTTTTTTTTTAAATAAATTTATTTATTTATTTTTGGCTCTGTTGGGTCTTCGTTGCTGTGTGCGGGCTTCTAATTGCAGTGGCTTCTCTTGTTGCGGAGCACGGGCTCTAGGCACGTAGACTTCAGTAGTTGTGGCATGTGGGCTCAGTAGTTGTGGCTTGCAGGCTCTAGAGCTCAGGCTCAGTAGTTGTGGCGCACGGGATTAGTTGCTCCGCGGCATGTGGGATCTTCACGGGCCAGGGCTCGAACCCATGTCCCTTTCATTGACAGATGGATTCTTAACCACTGCGCCACCAGGGAAGCCCCCTTTATACTGCTTTTCAAATCACAAAGCCTCACCTCTCACCAGCCACTCATCCTCCACACACATGAATTTTATGTCTTTTTTTTCTTTCTTTTTGTTGCGCCAGGTCTTAGTTGCAGCAGGTGGGCTCTTTAGTTGCAGCATGTGTGCTCCTTAGTTGCGGCTTGCCAGCTCCTTAGTTGTGGCATGAGAACTCTTAGTTGCAGCAGGCACGTGGGCTCTAGTTCCCTGACTGGGGATTGAGCCCCGGGTCCCCTGCACTGGGAGCTCGGAGTCTTAACTGCTGCACCACCAGCGAAGTCCCTATATATCTTTTGCTGTGCTTCTTCTAGTACACTAGATGGGGTGGTAGACAGAATAATGATCTCCCAAAGATGTCCACACCCTAATTCCCAGAACTGGTGAATATGTCATGTTACATGACAAAGGGGAATTAAAGTAGCAGGTGAAATTAAGGTTGCTAATTAGCTGATCTTGCGAGGGTGTGGGGGGTCTTATCCTGGGTTATCAAGATGGGTCCAATGTAACCACAAAGATCCTTAAATGTGGAAGAGGAGGCAGGAGAGGAGGTCAGAGTTACGTCAATGAAAAAGACTCAGCTGCCCATTGCCGGCTTTGAAGATGGAGGAGGGGCCATGAGGCAAGGGAAGCAGGCAGCCTCTAGAAGGTGGAAAACAAGAAAACAGATTCTCCCCTAGGGCCTCCAGAAAGAAATGCATCCCTACTAAAAACCTTGATTTTGGCCCACGGAGAGCCTTTTCAGACTTCTGATCCCCCCAGCCCCAAACCATAAGATAATAAATTTGTGTTTGGCTCTTGACCACTTGAAATGTGGCTGGTGTGACTTAAAGACTGAATTTTTGTTTAATTTAATTTTAATTAATTTAAAGTCATACAGCCACATGTGGCCCGTGACCATCATGTTGGACAACAAAGCTCTAGGTGACTACAATTATGGGTAGGTACCCCTCCTATAATATGAATCACCCCCTCCTCTCTGTTCTCCTGATGCCACTCAAGTCTCCAAGCAGCAGGGTTAGAGGCAGCCCTGGAAACACAAGAGGGAAAACACAGTGGTCAGGAGCTAATATTCTGTGACAACCACTTCCCTGACGTGTAACCTGGTGTATCAGTCAGGGCTCTCCAGAGAAGCAGAACTGGTAAGATACAGATAGAAATATACAAACGGAAGTTTATTATAAGGAATTGGCTCATGGGATTATGGAGCCTGAGAAGTCCCACGACCTGCCATTTGCAAGCTGGAGCCCCAGGAAAGCGGGTGGTGTAGTTCAAGTCCAAATCCAAAAACCTGAGAACCAGAGAAGCCAGTTGTATAAGTCCCAGTCCGAGTCCAAAGGCCAGAGAATGAGGCTCACCGATGTCCAAGGACAGGAAAAGATGGACGTCCCAGCTCAAGCAGAGAGAGCAGATTCGCCCTTCCTCCGCATTTTTGTTCTATTCAGGTCCTCAACAGATTGGATGATACCCGCCCACATTGGTGAGGGCGATCTTCTTTCTACAGTCTACTGATTCAAATGCTAACCCCTTCCAGAAACACCCTCACAGACACACCCAGAAATAACACATTACCAGCTATCTGAGCATCCCTTAGCCCAGTCAGGTTGACACATAAAATTAGCATCACACCTGGAGCAGATGACTTAACCATCTTAGAATGTGATGGTCCATATAAAGGGCCTTGCACACAGTAGGTTGTCAATCCAGGTTATCCACTGTCAGGAATGTTATAGTTCTCTTTTACGATGCTTTTGTCTTCCACAGTTGGATGGTGGGAGTTCTGATTCATCCTGGTTCCTCTCTCATCTCCACCATCACCTAGCACAATGCCTGGCACACAGTAGGTCCTCAGTTTAAGTGTTTGAAGGGAATTGAACCCATTTAAGTCTCAATACCTTTAAATGATTAATGTTGTATGTGTGGTTTTAGGTATTAAATACTCTGAGAATAAGTGTGCCGGTGGAAAAGATGCTTTCCTGTAGCTAAAAGAGGCTGGATCGAGTGTGCTGGGGGGAGAGGTAATTTCAAAGGCACCTAGAAACTCTCCTTCTCCCTTTACCATCACCCCCACTCCAAAAGTTACCTCTCCTACAAGCCCATGCCTGTAATAGCTTTACCCCCAAAAAAAATGATTTAAGGTTTTTATTCCACAAAGATTAAAAATACCAAAGAAGGGATGAATTGACTTAAATTCACACTTGACAGGGAAGCATAAAGTTGGCAGGAACCTTACAGGTTGTTCAGCGATTCTGAACCTTGCAGCAGGTTAGAATCTCCAGAGCAATTCTAGAAATTACTAATGGAATCAGAATCCCTGGGGGTAGGGCTGGCATCCATATTTCTAAAGCTCCCAGGGGACCCGAATATGACACCTGGGAATGAGGACCACTGGATTGTCCTTTTTTTTTTTTTCTTGAGGGAAAATTTATCTAACATAAAATAATGAACCATTTGAAAGGGAACAATTCAATGGCTTTTAGTACATTCACAGTGTTTTGCAAGCAACACCTCTATGTATATAGTTCCAAGACATTTTTCATCACCCCGAAAAGAAGCCCAGATCCATTAAGCAGGCACCCCCATCACCCTCTTCCCCCAACCCCTGGAATCACTAATCTATGCTCTGTCTCTGTGGATTTACTTATTCTGGACACTTCATAGAAATGGAATGACACAACCTGTGACCTTTTGTGTCCGGCTTCTTCACATAACATCTTGTCAAGGTTCATCCATGTTGTCACACGCATCAGTACTTTATTCCTTTCAATGTTTGAATGATATCGCATTGTACGGATGGACCACGTCTGTCTATCCATTCATCTGTCAATCGATATGTGGGTTGTTTCCAGTCACCTCCTTTTAAAGATGGGGACGTGAGGCCCAGAGGGGAGAGGGGCTTGCCTGAGTCACACTGCTCTGGGAGGCAGATCAAGGCTCAGACCCTCATCTCTGGAGGCACTGTCAAGGTCACCTCCAACTACACTGCCCCCCCGCTCCCAAGTGAGTGTGTCAGAAGGCCATCTGTGTGTGCTCTGAGAGGCGCTCCAGCTGCCCCCTGGCTTCCCCGCAGGGAGGATCCGGAGGAAGGGCAGCAGGGGTGGGGAAGGGGAAGAGAGGCAGGCGTGGCCCCCACTCCCGCTCTTTGTTTCTCTGTCCCCTGCCCTGGGTTGGCTCACGTAGCTCCTCTGCGTCAGGCTGGAGCCCCCCGGGCCTGAGATAAGATCTTCAGAGTGACTAGTGCATTTGGGGGGTTGTCCAGGGTGTGAGGCGGGAAGGAGAGGAGCCCAGGAAAAGTGCATTAAGAAGCAGGTCATTGCTGTGGGCACCTGGGGTCCACACCTGGCCGGCCACACTGAGCAGTGGTGTAGGAGACACCTCTGAGTTGCCCCACCTGACATGAGAAGACCCTGGAGTGTTTAGCCTCCAATCCCCATTCATCATTCTCCCTGGGGCTTTACCTCCTTGACACTGGTGCCTCACATGGGGGGCTGAGAGCCAGGCCCCAGGCAGAGAGCTACAGGTGCCGAGGTGGGCACAGGAACAGAGTAGGTGACAGGGGAAGTGATGGGTACTGATAATGTGTGCTCTCCCCTCTAGTTTCCCATCTGTAAAATGGGTCTTAAAGGAAGATAGCACATAAAGCACAGAGGCAACCCTCAACAAGGGTTCAATACTTGTTCTCCTCACATTCACCCCCATTTACTCAGCAAACGTTTATTGAGCACCTACTATGTGCCAGGCATCTTACTAGAGGCTCTGGATGCAGAGAGAGCTCACAGGGTGTCTTAGTCCATTTGGGCTGCTGTAACCCAATACCATAGACAGTGTGGCTGAAATAACAAACATATATTGCTCACCGTTCTGGAGGCTGGGAAGTCTGAGATCAAGGCTCCAGCAGATCTGGTCTCTCGTGAGGTATTCTTCCTGGTTTGCACTGGCTGTTTTTTCATTGTATCCCCACGTGGTGGAGAGAGAGAGAACTAACTCTCTTCCTCTTCTTATCAAGACACTAACTCCATCATGGGGCCTCTACCCTCATGACCTAATCACCTTCCAAAGGCCCCACCTCCCAATACTATCACATTAGAGCTTCAACATATGAGTTTGTGGGGGACGGGGGGTGGGTCACAGGCAGTGGGTCTACAGCAGAGGTAATCCCTGCTCATCCCAACAACTTCCTTCTCAACGTCCTCTCTGAGCCAGTCGCTAAGAGGAATGGAAGCCACAGTTCCTTCACCCAGATCCACAGATCACTGCCAATCTCAGCTCAACTGTTCTGATGGTCCACGGGCCCCTCACTCTCCCCCCAAAACCTCTGAAAGTTAATTCAGGGCAGATGGGAACGGTCAGGCTTCAGCCATTTTCAATCTTGGAAACCTCCAAAAATAGCTAAACTCTAATGCATATTTCAGGTTAGACTTGTTTATTTTCCCTTTCTGAGCCAGCAAGCTAATTTCCCCAGAGGGGGAAGGAAAGAAAAGGCTGCTTTCAGAAAACAGAAAAATCAGCTTTAGCTTCTCCCTTGATTGCCTGTGGGGAGATGCCTCTTGTGCCCCCCATCTCAGTGCTCTCGAAGAGGCCCAGAGAGCATGGTCTTTCTTCTCTGTGGGCAAGAGGTTGGAAAACACCCAATCCCGAAGCCCAGTGGGTGCATGACTCTGGGCACAGATCTCCAGACCTCCTCAGCTTGCAAAGGGAGAAGCAGGAGGCAGCAGCTAAATGCCAGCCTTGGTCCTTTCTCAATAGCCAGACTGGGGAAAAAATAATAATTACTGTGCTTAAATTCCAAAGTGAGGAAGGACCCTGGTAGACCAGGTGTCTGCACAGATAGAGCCAAGGATGGAGTGATGATGAGTTGGTCTTGGGCATAGTATTAGCAGAAAAATCTACTGTTTGGATGTGTTACTAACACAGAAGCTCAACTATATTCAACCAGAATGGAAGTGGTGAAAATACAAGCAAGAACCCTCGATTTCTCCATCTATTAACTGTTAGCAATTTGTGAATCACCTGAAGGCAGAGAGGGTTGTAGGCCCAGACATCTGCACAGACTTTCCTTCTGCTAGAGGAGCTACTGGGATAAGGATTACCCTGCCGAGCCCCCCAGGCCCTTCCACCGTGAGGCCATTTATGGCAATGATGGAAACCTCATTCTCCTATAAGTGTTTCATGACTCCAGAACATCAAAAATGACATGCAGAACTTGGCTCCAGAAAGAACAAGACAGTGAGAAAGTTATCAGGCAGCGGTCCTTACCTTGGGGCTTCATAAAGACTTGGGGTGGTGGGCAGTCGCTGTCTCTCTCTCCCACCTGCAGAAAATCAAGAAGCTAAACTCAACATCCAGGACATGCATAAAGAAGAGGATTCAATGATCTAGGCAGTCTGGCCAAATCATCACCTTTGAGATCAACTCAAACCACCACACAACTTTTTCCTTCAGTCTCTTGAAATTCACAAGGGTGATAAAGCGACCAAGGCCACTAGGATCTCGAGCTGTCTTTCTGTTTTCTAGAGACACTCTGGAAAGCATGACCTCTGAGAAGAAGCGTTCCAGAACCTTAAGGATAGGAGCAAAAGCCAGGGTAGTCTGACCCTAAATGGATTGCTCCTTTTTTTTTTTTGCGGTACGCGGGCCTCCCACTGCCGCGGCCCCTCTCGTTGCGGAGAACAGGCTCCAGACGCGCAGGCTCAGCGGCCATGGCTCACGGGCCCAGCCGTTCTGCGGCATGTGGGATCTTCCCGGACCGGGGCACAAACCCGTATCCCCTGCACCGGCAGGCGGACTCTCAACCACTGCGCCACCAGGGAAGCCCGGATTGTTCCTTTTTGAATTCATATTATCAGACATACACTACGTGCCTGACTGTACTAGTCACATCCACATGTGCTGATTCCACGCGGGAGGTATTAGTATTCCACTCTTGGCCAAACCTCGTAAGTTAGGTAGATTTTGTATTTTTAGTCTTAATTTACATATGAAGAAAATTAGGCTCGGCAAGTTCAAATGACCTGTCCAAAGTTACTTAGGTAATATGTGATGGGGTCAGTGTTTGAATCCATATCCAAACTTCAATGAACACTTTCCACTTCACGGCTCTAGAAGACATGGAAATTCCATGAAAATCACAGAGCCATGCTTGATGTGTTCCCACAAAGCCATTTCTTTTATACTTCTGCTCATCATTGCTGGGTGCCAAAAGAAAGAATTTGCTCTTCTTTCTCTTGTCTCTCCTCTGCCTGAAAAACTCATTTGCATTAGGTCTTAAACAATGCAGTTGGCTCATTCTCTTAGGCAACAGTGGAGGATAGGGACTAGCTTTTTCTGGAACCTGACAATGTCTAAATCAAAACTTTTCCTCCAGTAACAGGCAGTCAGGGTGGACCTTGTCCAATTCTTTTTTACTTCCAGGACAGTTGGTGTCTGTTCCTCCCACCCTGCTTTTCTAAACAACTTCCTCTTGGAGAAGGGATGACACATATGCACGTGCACTCTTTCCTCCTTTGCCCATGGCAGACATTTCTAATCAATCTTGACATTCCATTTCACTGATCCTCACCTCGACCTCAATCTTCTCTGTTAAGTTCCAGGCATCCACTACCAACACAAAGGAATTGACTTTCCATCCTTTTTCTTTTTTTTTTTTTAGTTTTTTCATTTTTTATTTTGAAATAGGTTTGAACTTACAGAGAAGTTGCAAGAATAATACTGTTTCTCATACACTCTTTATACAGATTCATCAATTTTTACTATTTCTCCACATGATTCAGCATTCTCATTCTCTACACACACACATACACTTTTTCTGAACCATCTGAGAATACATTAAATGTATCATGTAACTTTATCCCTTAATACTATAGTGTGTACTTCCTAAAAACAAGGACTTTAACCTCTGTAACCACCATACACTTATCAAATTCAGGAAATTTGACTGTGTTACTTTAATCTACAGTCCAGTCCATCCTTTTTCTACAGCAATGTTCCATCTAATGGTGTTTCCAAACCACCCTTTTGCACTGGAAAGATAATACCATACATCACCCCATTAATCTGCTGAATGCCGGGCTCATTGTAGAAAAGCCACTTCCTATAATAGAATCTGAGTGTGGAGTACTCTGTTAAACCATTTAACCTGACACGTATTAATTAAATACGAACAGAATTTGCCCCGACCTGAATTCATAACAAGTTCATTCCATGTGACTTCACCTAAATGTTCAAATTTCCTATGAGAATTTGAGGAGAATTTCAAAACATCTCGTGAGATAAAGGCCATTTTGCCAAGGGCATTTTGAAAGCAAGTGTACCAATTATGGGTTAAACTAAAAGTGTGAGTCTGAATCTCCCCACCACACAGGTCTGCACGGAGCATCAGTTAAGTTACGTGATGCAGCAAATTACATGAGCTCCAAACTCCAGGGCAGATGTGGCTGCATTATTCATAGTCTGTGTTCAACATTCCTCACAGCCAGAGGCACCCGCTCACCATGACCTGTGTGGGGGCTTCCTGCCTTCCTTTCCCAACTGCAATAAGAAAACAAAACTCCCACAATCAGAACTTGTCACTACCACTTAGATGAGACCCAGAAGCCAGAGTTCCTGGAGGTGGAGATCACAGACTCGGAAAGGACTGTGATAAGACTCAGCATCATCAAAACCCACCCAACACAGAGGCCACCGTGACCCAAAAGAAGAAGAAAAAGAAGGAGAAGGGGAGGAGGAGGAGAAAGCCACTCAACACACTCCCTCTTCTCTGTGGGTTCTACTCAGTAAATCGTGTGCTGATTTTTCTTGTCTTTGCCTCTAGGGAGTTATAATAATGCTGTAATTTTGCATATGGCCTCGGTTTAGCCACATATGTTCAAATGAAAGATAAACTCTCAAGGAAAAATCATCCTATTCAAAAGTGAAAGCTTACTTGAAATGTAAATGTTGCTTCAATCCTAACGGAAAGAATTCTTCCGGCTCATACTGGAATTCAGTCTGTTCCTCCATGTGGCCTTGGTACCCACACTCTCCACTCCTGCGCCCCAGGCAGACATCACTAATCAATCCTGACTCTCTTTCACTCTGAGGTGGAAAGCAGCCTCGGAACTGCCCTCTACACAGGGCTCCAAGAAGCCACTATCAGTCAGTGAGAGTTGGCATGTAAGATAAAAGCTGTTTTGCCATTCCACCATCTAGAATTTATTTATGTGGCTGCCAGGTGCTCAACTTTGACTGCTATGGACCACATATAATCCCTCTTCCTACTTCCAAACTTGTCTATCACATTCCTTGGCTATTCTCCAACACCCAAGCATCAGACATAGACTGTCAGCAGAGGGACCCAGATCATTCCTGCTTTTTCCAAGCTCATCCTTGAATCTATTCAGCCTCATCTTACTCTACTGATAAGATCTCCCCTATCCCTAGATCTGATGTTTTCCCATTGTCCTCTGGTCCCTTGGACTCCTTACATTATCACTCTTCAACTATCCCCTCACACCCTTGCCCCTGTTGACTTGTCCTAACCCCCTTGGAAAGAAATCTTTTGACAAAGTCAGCCCATTGTAGAAACACAGTGATGACAACTGAAATTCCAGTTTTTGCAAAGAATCTTCACATCCATGATCTCAGGGGATAATCCAAATCCTTTTGGGAGGCATGGTCCTCTTAAAGACCATGAGATTTGACAACAAACAGAAATGGGTCCAAACCTTGTCTCTGCCAGTGACCAGCCTGGGGACCTTTAGCATATCACTTCCCCTTCTGAGACTCAATTTCTTCATCTGGAGATTGGAGCAGAACTTACCTCCCAGGGATGTTGTGAAGATTAATGAGATAATGCACTCAAGGTGCTTGTCACAATGTCAGGCAATCAGAATAGATGGCTACAGTGGTTTTTAGTTAACAGAACCTGTCTTAGATTTGGGGTCTGAGAAGGGGACCCTAAGATAAGGATTTGAATGCAAACAATGTATTTGTGAGGTGATCCCAGGAAGCACCAGAAGGAAATGAGACAGGGAAGGAAAGGAACCCAATAAAGGATGTGTTTTGAGTAGGTCTCCACTGTGGGCCGCTGGGGCTCCATCCCAAGCGAGACTCTAGGAGATGTTGTAGAACATTCCCCCAGAGTTATCCCACCCAAGGGGCATTTATGCACCAACTCCTGTTCCTATTGGTTGAGGGCTGCTTCTGATGGTGTTGTATCCCCCCACTCCTGACACCTTGCACACAGGACAAGCATGATCCTAAGACTGGGGGGAAGCACTCAGGCACAGCTGCAGGCTCCTTGCAGACAGAAGCTGTTGCTGGGAAGAGTGAGTGGTGGGCGAGGAGAAGCCAAAGCCTGTGCCCCAGATACCCAAGGTCTCACAGACACCGAGTGGCAGTGCAGCGGGAAAGAAAAAGCATTGTTCCAGGTTCAAATTGTAGCTTCACCACTTTCACAGGTGTAAAATGATGATATTGATACCTATCTGGTGACGTTTCATGGGGAGTGAGTATGCTCAAGAAATGTGGTGGCAACAAAACTGCTCAGTGACCTTCCCTTTTCTTCTGACCCCAGCGTTCTTCCACTAGAATAGGTAGCCTCCCTGAAGGCAGCGAAACTTGTTTTCTCCATCCACCCACCCACCCATCCATCCATCCAACCATCTAATAGCTACTGAATACCTCCTGGATACAACTCCCACATAGGAGATAGAGATACTCTAGTGAATAGACATGGTCCTGGCCCTTCTCCTGGATGAAGATAAAAGCAATCAAATAAGGAATTAAGGAATACAGGTGATGTAGAAGCAGTTTCTACAGCCGTGCTTCTCACACTTTCATGTGCCTGGTCTCGAATGGGGCTTCAGAGTCGATGTTTCCAGCATGCTCTCAGCTGATTCTGATGCCACACAGTTTGAGCAGAGAAACTCTGCAGAATTCATAGGGGAAGCAAAGGAGGAATTCATTCATTCATTCATTCACTCATTCATTGCCTACTCATCAAGTTGTCTAGACATTGGTTTCCTCTGCTTCTGGAAAGAGGAAGAAGCTATGACGCTCATGAGCTGGAAAGGATCGTTCAAGATGATTTAATCCAGATGCACAGGAAGGCGACTCTCTTACCATCCCCAAGTAAGGGCCGTCTAGGGTCTTCATGAAGCGGTAGAAACACCTCCCCTCTCTGGATACTTGAGTGGCCAAGAAATGTTTCCATGGCCCCAGGTCTTGCATGGGGGTGAGTAGAGGAAACTTTATAAAACTAACACGCCTCCTGTAAGCTCAGAGTACACTCTGGCTTGCACCTGTGGGACCAGAATCAGAATGCAAGCTCAGTACAAAGTGGGCATGCACTGAGGCTGCAGCCACTGAATGAGCCGGGTAACGAGGGGAGCAGACTCCACCATGCAGATTTCCAATCCATCCCCTATAGCTTTTTTCCAGAGAAACTTTCTAGTTCCTTCCCTTTTTTTGAACACATCCATCTAATTAAGCCTAAAAGAGCTAGCTGGAAGTGCATTCAAACGGGGTGAGATTTTATTTGAAGCTCCCTGAACCTAAATATAATAACAGGAGCAGAGAATCTTCCCTGAACAGGCTGCAGAGACCTCCAGGGTCAGTGAAGATTTTCAATAAGCAATGTGTGTATTGTTATTAAACATTTCATCATATAAGATTATGACGTAATTTGTGGGAGAATAGGGGATGACACCGAGAATCCTGTACTCTTAGAAGAAATCCCCTCCTTTTGTTTTTGCTCAAATTAGCTTGAACAGGTTTCTATGTCTTGCAACTAGAAGACTCTTGATTAAGAGACGGGTTTCCAGATGGTCCAGGCCAGGCAATGTTCCCAGCTCAATGGACATTTATTAATGAATGGATGAGTAACACTGTAACCCCAAAGAAAGTAATTATGTGAAATTTTTGGTATCAGCAAGACACAAAGGAGGTCCTCCCTCACCCTCAATAGCTTACTCTGCTGGTACCGCCCAGCCTCTGGCAAAAGGAAGATTACAAATTCAGCACTGGCAAAAGGTGAGGAGAATTTGATGTTTGGAAAGATCTCTGAATCCAAAGATGTGAGTCTGGGTTTTAGTCTCTGCTGCAATACCCAGTGACCAAATGACCTTAAATAAATGACTCAATCCTCAGGGACTTCTCCGGCAGTCCAGTGGTTAAAATTCTGCCTTCCAATGCAAGGGGCACGGGTTCAATCCCTGATCTGGGAACTAAGATCTCACATGCCGTGGGGTACGGCCAAAAATTTAAAAACAAAGAAGACTCAATCCTCAATTTTTCCTATCCTAACATGGATCTGTAGTAGAAATGTGTTGGCTGCCTGTTCCGCATCTGCACCCACTGCCTTCTCCCTAACGGCATCAATATCCTTTATGGGAAATTGACTCCAAGCCAATCAGCATTTTCAGAGCCCCCTCAAGCCACTGTCCCTAGTTCAGGAGTGGGCATGTGACCTCTGCGGGTGCAACTGAGGTGAACCTCCAGACTCCTGCATGCAATGTGGAAACAAAAACACTCTTTCTGCTCTGTGGATGTGAATGAGAAAGCATAAAGTATTGTTTGTTGTAACCATATTGCAATCAAGAAAGAAGCCAGACTGAGAATGAATCTGACTTGCAAAATAACTGAAAAAAAAAAAAAAAAGACAGAGAAATTAAGTCATAGTAATGATCGCACGGCACCCAAAACTGTTTCTTCCTCTGGGTATTTCAGTTCTATGTCAGTAAGTTCCCTTTATTTTTATGTCCATTGGAGTTGAGCTTTCTGTTACTTGAAAATGAATGCATTCATCCGTGGATTCCCAATTTTTTTAAGTGCCCTTATACATCACAGGATGGTTTGTAATGTCTGGACCAAAATCATATGATTTATATGGAAGGACTTTGTAAATCCTAAAGCTCTGTAGAAAGGTAAGTGAGGGTTGCTATTGCCCTGAAGACATCTGGAAGGAAAAGAGTTAATCTTTCCCCTGAGACCCAAAAGATAATTTAGTTCAATGTAATGAAAGAGGCAGAATGAAGGATTCATTTTGATAACAATTGGCTTTGAGAAGCAAAAGCCAATTATTCGAAGCTTACTGCTTATTTATTTGGTTCTGTTTAAGAGGATCCAGCAGGCTGAGCAGGATTTGCTCTAACTGGATTGGTTCAGAGAGAGCTGGGAAGCAGCAAGTTCACTCTTGGGAAAATTCCATCTCAGTATGCAAGTTGGAGGAGGCAATCAGGAATTCCAGCTCCTGAGAGATACCCCCCGCCCCCGCACCCACACCCCGGGGGAGGACCCACCACCCTTGCTGTTCAGGGAAGCTCTGGTGTGAGGACGGTGCAGAAAAGCCCGTGGGGGTGGGCTTGCTGTTGGTCTTCCTATCGGTGGAAAGGACTGTGGTTCAAATCCACACTCTGTCACTAAACCTGCATGACCTTGGACATCTCCAAACCTCAGTTTCTTCACCTGCAGAATGGGAATGATAGCGCTTGCTCTGAGCCACATCACGGGATGTGTTAGCAAGAAGTGGGTGCAATTCCATCCTTCTTGCCATTCTATGGGAAAGGAAAGTGAGAGGCAAGACCTAGGAAAAAAAATCATGGGGGAAGTGAGGGATGCAGGTGACAACTGCGTGGATTTTACATTATACCTTGGAAAAAACTTCTGCCAGTGCCTCTTATCTTGTCATATAGGCATTTGGCAATCATTTCACAAAAATCCACTGAGTTCCTATGATATTGCCAGGCACTGGGTACAGACAGAAACAAGACAGAAGAGACCCTGCCCTCGTAGATCTTACATTCTAGAAAGGAAAAAAAACAAGCAATAAATATATACACAAATAAAAAATATTATCTCATCTCTGGAAATGTCCTTGCTCAAAACTCATCTCTGAAAGAGGCCGCCCTGTTTAATAAGTAATCCCGCCCACCCCACTGATATCCCAATCCCCTGCTTTTTTCTCCATAGTTCCTAACTCCTTCTAACATACCAGATAATTTATCCACACATATATGGTATATTTTCTGTCTCTCCTGTGAGAATGTAAGCTCCATGAAGGCGAGAATTATTGTGGTTTTTTTTCACCAATGTAGCCCAAGTTCCTAGAACAATCCCTGGTACATAGTAGTTGCTCAGTAAATGTTTATTGACTGCAAAGGTGCTACAGAAAAATAATGCAGGGTAATGGGATGGAGAGTGATGGGACAGAAGTGGGATTGGGGGCTTCATTTAGATAAAAGTCCAAGAAGGCTTCTCTGAGGAGGTGTCCCTTCAGTTGAGAGCTGCCTGGTGAGAAGCATGCAGCACATACAAAGACCTTGGGAAAGCGTCCCAGGCAGTGAACATGGCATGTGCAAAGGCCCTGAGGCAGGGAGGAGCTTGTGTGTTGGAGGGCTAGAAAGCCAAAGAGGCTGAGGAAGGAGGGAGAGGGGAGAGTGGTGGGAGACAGGGCTGGAGAGGTACAGGGGGTACACGAATTTCAAACCCTGCTAGTTGAACATTCTACAAATTCTCCACTGAATTGCAAAGAGTTATAAGCCACACACATGCTTATCAAAGTGCCTGGAATATAAAGAGGAGGTTCTTTGAGAAATACTTATTAGTCCAATTGATTCTCCTTCTTGCCATGGCCAGTTGGCTGAAGAATCAAAGGATATTCAGCCTTTCAAAGAAATGACCCAGGTAAGTTATGGCAATCTCCATCTTCACATAACTAAAGGGCAATTGTGGAGAAAGGGGAACAGAATTGTTCCAGGTGGAAAGGAAGTCCAATGGGTAGAGGCCACACGGAGAGAAATCCCAGCCCAATATGAGATGAACTTCCTTACAAACTCCACAATGGTGAAATTGGGGTAGTGAGTTTCCCACCACTGGAAAAGTTCAAGCTGAGGTTGAACTTCCACTTGGTAGGAATGCGTAGAAGGAGCCCAGGCACTGGGTAGACTGGATAACCTCCCAGGCATGCAATTTGATGACTTTATGATAATCTCTCAATCTTGCCATCCAAACACACTAGTGTTTGATCTTGCCTTTGTTTACAAACCCCGTCAGTAAAATCCTCACAGAACGCATCTACCAATAAGGTAGCAAAGACTGGAATGCATAACAAGGGCTGAATGCACCCATCCTTTGTTCAATAATATAATATTTCTCTTGAACAATGCGTGAGCTGCTTTTCATTTCGGAAATGAAAGAGTCTACAATCCCACTGTGTGTCAAGCGAATATTTTTAAACATTTATAAACGGGAGGCAAAGACAGTGGTAAGAAGCTTAAGGACAGCAGAAACATGCATAGCTGAGAGCCAGCACCGGCGGGGGCTTCCATTAAATCCCCACTTTTGGGGTCCCCAAGGTCATGCAAGCAAAGACAAGAATCCAGGTCAAGACACCCCTTCTACAGGGCTTTCCCCAAGCCATGCTGACTTCCGGTCTCCAAAGAGGACTGGAAGAGGACAGTCGAGGATCAGCCCTAAAGTTCAGTGCTTTGCTCCCAAATTATTTTAAACTCGTGCTTGCGTCTGAGGGGTGGGTAAATTCATGGGGAGAGTGCCAGAGCTGCAGTGCCTACTTGATGCCCCCTTATTTGCTAGTATTGGAACATAGATCCAGCACTCAGCTGAAGAACTCTATCTCTCAGGCTCCCTTGCCAGGTATGGCCACATGAGATGCAAACAGATAATAAGTCAGGGAATGGAGACAGGGGACTTCCAGGAAGGCTCTTTAAATGGAGTCGACTCCCCTACGAAGTGCCCCCTTTGCTCTTTCCATCCTCCCCTTTTCCTGGTCCACAAGAATGGACCACTCTGATGGACGGTAGGCATCAACCCCAACCTAACCCCATGGGAGAGGGGCGTTGCCAAAAGAAGAAGAATGATTGTTTAACAAGGTCAGTGTAACAGTTGTCCCCTCTGTGTGGCCAGGCCTGGGAAGATGCAGAGAAAGTGAGGGTGGATCTGTTTGGATTTATGAATGAGCTGGGGAAGAACATTCCAGAGGGTGGCCACAACATGGGCCTAGGCATGGAGGTGGGAAAGTGTGATGCTGTAGAGTCACCCTTCATGCCTGTGAGCAGGTGGCCAGAGGCAGGTAACGGCCAGATCGTGCAATGTCTCTAACACCAAAGAGTTTCCACCTCTCCTTGGCTGCTTTCTCATGTTAATGACACTGCGGTCCCATCTGAAAGCATTGGGCCACTTGAATCTTTTCTATTCGAAGAGGAAAATGACAGGTGATGTCGTCGTTGTTCTTTGGCTTCCAAGGCCAGTGGAGAGTGATGCTTTTTACTTTGAATATTCTCTTAGTGAATCTCTTTGTGTTCCATTTTAGAAGATGTTAGCAAGATGGGTGAAGTAGCAGTTGGAAATAGGGTGAAAGAAAGAAAGAAAGACAGAAAGAGAGAGAGAATAGGAAGGAAAGGAGGGAGGGAGGGAGGATGATGGGAGGGAGGGAGGGACACAATAACAGCTGACATGGAAGCCTTAAGCTAAGCACTTGTCTGACCCGCAGTTCGTTTATTCCTTATGACAATGCTATAGGGAAGGTAGGACTGTTCTAGCTCTTTTATCGCAGAGAAAACAGGCTCTGAGAGGCTATGGATTAACTGAGAGTGCACAGGCGAGGCTGGAGAGCTGGGCTGCAAACTCAGCTCTGCCTCACACTGTAATAGCCAATTCTTCTAACCACATGCCTCTCTCTAGATCTCTAACTTCTGTGCGTGACCAGAATAGCTACGTTCAAGAAGAGAAAAAAGGAGAAGATTGTTGAGTTGGCCAGAGAGAGGACAACTCATCTCCCATGAGCCACATATTATTATAAATCCAGACTTGCTGATTTCCTGCCCTCTACTGCCCTGCCTCTCTGAATCAAAGTTTATGGTCCCATTTTGCAGATGAGAAAGCTGAGGCCAGACAGTGTTAAGCCACTTGGAGTCCGTATCCAAGTCCATTGTTCTCTTTCCTGCACCCCAGCTGCTCCCCACACTGGCCTAGCACACGTGACCCAACCCCCCAAAGCTATGGGTGGTGTTTATTCTCTGCCTGGCGGTTCCTGAGCGCTAGTCTGAGGCCAGGTGCATGGACCAAAGGTGCACACAGAGTGATCAGCCTGGAGCTGGTGAGGCTTCCGTGTCGGGGGCAGAAGCCCATCCTCCCTGCTGGCTTCATGCAGTGCGCAGTGGCACCCCAGGAAGCGAGGCCTCCTTAGCAGGGGGAAGCTGCAACCGGTGTCTCAAGTGTTGGCTGCAGACCGAGCTGGTTTCAGCAGCTGGTTATCCTCCTGACTGCCCTGTCCACAACCCTGTCATCTCAAGGCTTTTTCTCTTCCTTTCTAGAAAGATCGACAGGCCCCCAGAAACTGTTCCCCCTGACAACTCAGGATACAATTAGGACTGGAGACACCCTGGGTGTAGATCTTACTGCTGAGATAATACGACAACTTCCAAATGTTGAGCCCCAACCTCTGCCCCAGACTACCTTCTAGACATGGGTAGGGAGGAGAAGTGTAAGTTTCAAGAGCTGGGGTCCAGCGGAAAGGAGATAAAGAGAGCGTTGGAATCCACTGAGCCTATTCTTCAGCTGTTAGGGTAATACCTTGATAGAATGAGTCAGGTGCTTTGCAACCCTCATGTTATTTAATCCTCTCAGGGTATCCTATGATGGTGACGTCATGCCCATTTAACAGACAGAGAAACTGAGGCCATCTGACTTGTTTATGACCACACAACCATGAAACAGCAGAGCCAGGATTCAAACTCAGGTCTGTTTTAGGCCAACATCTTTTCTCTCTCTCCCTCTCCCTTTCTCTCTCTCTCCCCATCGCCACACTGGAGGAGTTTAGTGAGTTACCATCCAGGTACACTGCCAGGTACCTCCAAGGTACTTAGTAAGCATTACTTAGCTAAGCAGCTGAGGAAATTTCCATATCTGTGTTTCCCAAGTAAAATGCCTTATGATGGTACAATAACTTTCTGTTTCCAAAGCACTTTCACGTGTCTGAGAAGCTGGCTACTCAAAGTAGCGACCAGGAACCAACAGCACTGGCATCACCATATACTTGTTAGATAGCCATGCAGAGTCTCGGGCCCCACCCCAGACCCACTCACTCAGCATCTGCATTGTAACAAGACCCCATATGATCTCGGGCACGAACTTAGAACCCTTGATCCAATCAGCCGAGGAGAATGTCCTTGTTATAACCAGAGCCGTTAAGTGACTTACCTGAAGACACACAGAAACAGCATGCCCTGAGTTTGCACGCCCACCCCTCACTGCCCTGCTGGCCTCCTGAGTTCCGTTTCATTAAGAAACTGGCTCCCCTACTTGAGTCCAAGCTCCCATTCACATCTTCCAAGTAGAAGGAAGCCAAGTTGTGGGGGACACTCAACTAGTCTCATTAGCCATCAATGAGATAAAACAAAGGGTAGCACTTAGGATACAGTGATGCAGCCTCTCCCACAAGACAGGCAGGGGTTTGGTCATTAAAAACAGCTTCCACATTTCAGGATCGGATTGTGTATAAGGTATGTATCATAGCAACAGGGAGATGGGCTGCGTCAGCATTTCTCTCTCGGAACCAGCTTTTTCCAGGGATTATAATGAACCCAGCACGTGGCAAACGCAAACTCCGCCTGTCCTTCACTGCAGACAGTGCCTCGGGTTCAGCGACTTGTGGATGTTCATCTGCAGAGTATGGATAAGCAGCATTTTTTTTTCCATTTTAGTTTTTTCTATTTGCAAACAGAAAAGAATAACTCAAGGAACATTTTAAGTGGAACGAGAAGTCTTGTGAGTGATTCTGAGTTTTACTGCTGCTTGGAAATCAGTCACAGGATTTTCAGGGTTTACGATGTTGACGTGGCTGCGGGTCAGGCAATGCACTTGCAGCTTCAAACTGAATCGGAGAAAGGAAACACCAGCGATGAGCCACGCGCTTTATTTTCATACCTGAAATCAACCCTCCCAGTGATGTCTCCTTTTTTCAGATGAGGAAACTGAGGGTCAGAGAGGATAAGCAATTTTTCTCAAGGTCACACAGCTAATGGGCTGGAATACGAGGCCAGGTCAACGTGACTGTAAAGCCCAGGCTTTTTCCTTTGCACCACAGAGCCTTGTGCTTTCAAAGCACTTATCAACGTTTGGTTTAATTAATTGTTCCATGTGTATTCAGCAAGTGGCCTTGCAAGAAGAGCAAGACAGCCTTTGTTTCCTGGTCCGCTGTACTACGTACCATCTATTGACTGCCTTCTGGGTGCCAAATCCTGGAAGGGCCTTTGCCTAAAAGCTCATAAATCCAGAGATAATAAGTACCTGTACATGTGTGCCACCTCCCCTCCATCACCCGTGGCAGACAGTCATAAACGACTAAGTCATTCTTTTCCTCTGTACCCAGACACAGCCTCAGAATCTTTCTTAACACCATGCTACAGGAAGGCACTGACAAACAAAGCTGAGTTATTGTAAGAGGCTTAACCAGATGTGCTGGGGCCAGTTCATAGTCTCTCATAAGAGCAAACTGTGCATATCACTTCCCAATTCCATAACAGGATTTCTTCAATCTGTTTATTCAAGGCTCAGAAGTTTGTTTAAGGTTGGGATTTTTACTCAGATTTTAGCAGCCACTCACACATAGTGTGACTACTGAATATCACAATCCTTTTTTCCACAAACACTTATGAATACCTACTAATAAATCCAGAAATGCCCTTTGCAACCAGGGTCTAGCAGGTGTGATGGAGTGGTAACGGGGAAGAGGGGGGGACAGCAAATGAAGCTTAATAATAATAATAGCTAACATCAGTTAAGCAGCTGTTATGTGTCACCTATTGTTCCAAGTACTCATACACTTATTATCTCATTTAACCCTCAACATCACTGTAAGAGTAATACTGTTATCATCATCCCATTCTTTAGAAGGGAAACTGATGCAGAGAGAAGTAAAGCAAACTGCCCAAGAACACACAGCCAGTAAGAGGCAGAGGAGGATGCAAATCTAGATGCCTCACTTCAGAGTCCATGCTCTTAAGCACTTGACAGAAGAGGGTTTGCCCGAACTGGGTTTTGAGAGATGAGTAGGAGTTTATTTGATCAAGGAAGGGAACATGGAAGACTTCTGAGCTCAGAGGCAGAAAAGTGCATGTCCATTTTGGGGGCACTCTGGTACTTTGTTTTTGTTTTTGTTTTGCGGTACGCGGGCCTCTCACTGTTGTGGCCTCTCCCGTTGCGGAACACAGGCTCCGGACGCACAGGCTCAGCGGCCATGGCTCACGGGCCCAGCCGCTCCGCGGCATGTGGGATCTTCCCGGACCGGGGCACGAACCCGCGTCCCCTGCATCGGCAGGCGGACTCTCAACCACTGCGCCACCAGGGAAGCCCTGGTACTTTGGATGAAAGAGAGAAGGGAATGGATGCTGAGCATCCCGAACACAATAATCCTGATGCCAGCAGACACTACATACCACTCGACACGTACTGGGCACTGCTCTAAGTGATGTGTATGCTGACTCATTGACCTCCACAACAGTGCTGGCCGGGGTCTATGCATTTCCTCATCTTACAGTCAATCAAAGACCACCAGAAACACACCTGCAGTTAGAAGGTTGGCCTGACTGACTCATTGCAATGATGGAGAACGCACACCATGGGGAAACATAAGGTACGTCTGTAACAAGGTGTTAGAAAGGATTTATTATAGGATTCAGGCTCATGTTGGGTATGTTGGGAAGAGTTTAAGGAAGTGGGGCTTTATTCTGGATTGGCAGTATCAGGAAGTGAAAGTAATTCTATGACAATTTTAATAAGTCTCATTGGAAGATGGCAGGAATGAACTGAGACAAGCTGATTGGCAAAGAAACATCAGTCCCTCAGGTCAGCCAGGATAAGGGATTGTTTGGTCATTTTTGTGATCTGGACAATGCTCATGTTTTGTCTGTGTTTAGACATGATTACAAAGTGGTCTTGTTTTTGTCTTGACCCATTATGGTTACAGAGGTTCCTTTTCTTTTTTTGTAATTCATTAATGTATTTTATTGAGATGCACCTGACATATAACATCATGTGAGTTTAAGATGTACAGCAGTGTTGGTGTGATACATGTATATGTTGCAATATAATTGTCACTGTAGTGTGAACTAACACCTCTACCAGGTTGCGTAATGATCAGTTCTTTTTTGTAGTGAGAACGATTAAGATCTCGTCTCGTAGCAACTGTGAAGTTTATGATACAGTATTGTTGGCTGTTATCACTGTACTGTGTGTTAGATCTCCGGAACTTATTTATCTACTAGTTGCAAGCGTGTATCCTTAAACAGCATCCCCCCAATTCCCCCTCCCCCAGCCCCTGGTCACCACCGTTCTACTCTCTGTTTTTACAAGTCACAGAAGGCCCTTGTCTGACGCTGACGTCCTGTGAAATTGTTCATGCTCAAGCAAGCACACCAAGGTCTAGCTATGAGCCGGGCCAGCCCCAGGTAACCCCAACATTTGCTTATAGTACAGGCCAGCTCCTGGATGTCAGGGGCCGCTTTTCTCTTTCTCAGAACTTGCCCCAAATCACACAGCTGGTTAAATAATGGAGCTGGGACAAAAGCGAACAGCCTGCCTCTAGAGTGTTCGGTTTAAACCACTGCATCCCCTTGCTTCTCTTCCTTGATGTTGCAGGATCCCAAGAAGTATGACAGAAGGAGGCGAACACATTTCCTAAGCGTCTACTCTTAGCAGGCACTGACATGGGTCCTTTCAACTCTTTAAAATCATCCACCCTTGTGTTAGTTTCCTAAGGCCACCATAACAAAGCACCCCAAACTGCGTGGCTTAAAACAATAGAAATGTATTCTCCCACAGCTCTGGAGACCAGAGGTCAGAAATCAAGGTGCTATTAGGGCCTTGTACCCGCTGAAGCCTGTAGGGGAAAATCCTTCCTGCCTCTTCCAGCTCCTGGCGGTCCTGGGCATTCCTTGGCTTGTGACGGCATCACTCCAGGCTCTGCCTCAGTCTTCACGTGGCTGTCTCCCCTCATGTCTCTGTGTGTCTTCTCCTCTTATAAGGACACTAGTCATTGGATTAAGGGCCCACCCTACTCCAGTATGACCTCATCTTAACTTGATCGCATCTGCACAGACCCTATTTCTTAATAAGGTCAGATTCACAGGTCCAGCAGTTAGGATTTCAGCGTATCTCTTTGCCGCTTACAATTTAACTTGTAACAACCCTTGAACAATGCTCTCCATTTCACAGAATCAGGTTTGGAGTCTCAGAGAAGTTTAGTAACTTGGGCAAGGTCACACAACTAGGACATAGCAGAGCCAGGATTCAAGCCCTAAGACCTTCACTCCTCACCCACCACCTCAATATCTCAGAAAACCGCACCCCTGGAAGTGAGACGTGGTGGCGACGGAAGGCGAGGGGGCACCTCCTTCCAAGGACTGAGAGTTTGTTTTATTTTCTTTTGTTTCTTAAGAGTTTCCCTGCAGGAGAACAGTGTAGACCCAGGAGGAAACAGGCCGGCACAGACACACCCTGGGCACCAGCAAGTCCCCAGCACAGCCCTGAGCTGTACAAGAAGGAAGCCTTGACGGCAGCCTGACATTGACAAACCACCGGCCCGCTTTTCCAAAGATTCCCAGAGCTCGCGTTTCCTACATTTATACAATTCAGTTAGGAATCCCGAAATGTATAAACCTTGGCATTCTTATTGCACCATAAAAGAAACAAAGTATTAAATGCAGACACATTTCCTTAAATATTGGCACTTTAGGGACTTCCCTGGTGGCTCAGTGGTTAAGAATCTGCCTGCCAATGCAGGGAACACAGGTTCGAGCCCTGGTCCGGGAAGATCCCTCATGCCGCGGAGCAACTAAGCCTGTGCACCACAATTACTGAGCCTGCGCTCTAGAGCCCACCAGCCACAACTACTGAAGCCCGCGCACCTAGAGCCCGTGCTCCGCAACAAGAGAAGCCACTGCAATGAGAAGCCCGCGCACCGCAACTAGAGAAAGCCCGCACGCAGCAATGAAGACCCAACACAGCCAAAAATAAATAAATAAATAAATAAATTTATTAAATATATATATATATATATATTGGCGCTTTAGTTTTCATTCGCTTCCAATATGACAGGCAATCTTTTATGATGACTCCTCTGAGGATGACAGATCCCGTCACTCCAGGGAGGCCATTGCGTCGGGTGTCGGGGAGTCACTGGGATTCCAGGGAGAGGGCACAGAGGGTCAGCGTAATCCTAATTATGATGATAACAACGGTTTTCTCTGCTGTCGTTCCCTATTCCTTCTCAGCTCCCCATCTCCCTTCCCCGACCCTGCTCACGGCTGCTGCGGCCAAATTCAGTAAAACCCCTTTTTCCTCTTGCTGTTTTCCTGTCTACAGAGATTGATCCCAAAGGTCTGTCCCACCATGAGACAGACCAAGATGGTTGATAGGGAGATACGGCCACGATAAAGCGTCCAGCAAAAAGGAATAAGGCAAGCGAGGCTTTAATACATCATGGAGTGTCATGCCTCCCTTCAAGCCCCTGCATTGGCCCCTCCAGGTTGGACGACCTTGGACAGGTCATCCAGCCTCCTGGAGCTTCGGTTTTCTCATCTCTAGAAGGGCGGTGACGGCGCCTGCCTTGGAGTTCGATGAGCTCACTCATACAAAGGGCTCCACGTGGCATCTGGCACACAGCCAACATCCACTCGACACCAGCTCCCTTTCTCAATGACTGAAAGCCGAAGCATGGGATCGCTCCAGCCAGGAAGCAAACACAGATCGTTGAATTAACCTCCACCACTGCCTCTCGGCAGCCCACGGTTCCAGTCCATTCTATCTCCTGCCTATAAACAGGTGACCCACCTAGGGCAGAAGAGCTGCACTGGGACATGGTAAGCTGGCCTGGCTTCTGCTACAGCCCCGGCAGGAAGTCCAGCTCATCGATACAGGGCCACGATGCGTGCCTCAAGATGCCCTGATCTCCTTTAGAGTTCCCATGCAGTATAGTATGATGACTAGGAGTCGCCTTGCCATGTTCAAATCCCAGCCCCACCACTTGCAAGCTGTAGGACTGTAGCAAGTCACATGGTTTCTCTGAGCCCCCGTGGACCAAATAAGGATAAGAGAGTAAGTACACGGTGAGAGCTGCGCTAATACAGTAGCCACCGGTCAACCCTGGCTCTTTACACTTTAACTCATTAAAATTAAAGAAAATTTGAAACTCTATCCCTCAGTCAAGAGAGCTACATTTAAGCACTCGATGGCTATGTGCGGTTAGTGGCTACCCTATTGGATAGCACAGAGAGGGAATGTTTTCATCATGGCAGAAAGTTCTATTGGGCAGAAAGTTCACAGTCTTAGGTTATTGTAAGGTTGAAGTCAATTGATGAATACATGGTGCTTAGCATACACCTGGCAGATAGGAAGTGCTCAGTACAATGGAGCTATGGCGCTATTAGATCACTTAATCCTGTCTAAGGGGGGGAGCAGCATTGCCCCCACTTAGCAGATGAGAAAGCTGAGGCTCAGAGAAATGAAAATAACTCGTTCAAGTTTTTGCAGCCAGTAATTAGTAAAGCCAGATTTAAACCCTGATGTGGGGACTGCCCTGGTAGCACGGAGATTAAGAATCTGCCTGCCAGTGCAAGGGACATGGGTTCGAGCCCTGGTCCAGGAAGATCCCACATGCCGTGGAGCAACTATGCCCGCGTGCCACGACTACTGAGCCTGTGCTCTACAGCCCACGAGCCACAACTACTGAGGCCGCATGCCACAACTACTGAAGCCTGCACACCTAGAGCCTGTGCTCCACACCAAGAGAAGCCACCGCAATAAGAAGCCCGCGCACCACAATGAAGAGTAGCCCCTGATCTCTGCAACTAGAGAAAGCCTGCATGCAGCAATGAAGATAAATAGAAAACAATTAATTAATTAATTAATTTTTTAAAAAAACCCTGATGTGTATGATTTCAAAAGCAGTGTGTTTTCCATGGGGCAACGGACCTCTGTGCAATGGGAGGAGAGACTGGAGAGAAGGGCGGCAGTGATGCAAAATGCAAAAAAAACACAGCTGAATCCTCAGAATCCAAGAGAATACAGTCCGCTCGGCCTCAGAGAAGAGAAACCTAACACCGCCCCCCACCCCAGGATGTTTGGCCTCAGTAATAGACCCTGGGCTGGTCCCACCCTCTCTCTAAGCCTCAGTTTCCTCTTCTGTAAAATGGGTTGTTTTGAGGATAAAGTGAGACAACACATTTCCAACCAGAGTAGGTATTCAAGAAGGGTTTTTTGAATCTGTAGAATGATAACCAAGGAGCTGAATTTTAAGGACCACCTTTGGGTCTGGTCCTACCCAAGAGAGCCACATTGGCTTTTTGACTGTCTGTAAGAATCAGAAAGTGGTCAGGTCTGCGCTCTCCAGGAAACAGAAAAGTTCACTGCCTCTTGGAGCCTGGCCCTTTAATTTGTTAATCTTTGTAAATCAAGGTTCCGGAGCTTTGCAAAGATGCGGAACCATCCAAGCTCTCTACAGAAACAATTCCTTGATTAAAATCTGACAGCTTAATTAATTACTGCTTAATAGCTCAACCTTAATTATACTTGACACCATTATTTGATAATATTCATAGATTTCCCACGTGGCTACACAATCATGTCTTTTATCAACTGATTACAAATGCCTGAACTTGACCTCCATCCTCTGGAAGACATCTGAACATGAAAGACTTCAGTTAATACTAATGCCGACCTCACCAAGGCCCGCTCCCAATCTAGAATTCTCTGATTAGAAAGTTCTTCGAGAATCCACCAGAAAGAGTTCTCACCACATGGTTTATTCCCTTTCCACCTCAACACTTTTGCAAGTTTTAGAAAGTATTAAATAATATCACTGGAGCTTATTTTCACCTGAATAAGATACTCATAGCTTTTATTTTTAACCAAGAGAATGGGTTGGTTTCTAAATGAGGTGAGAGTCGCTGAAATTCTTCAGATGTGGTGGGAGAGTTGTGGGAGTTACCATAGAAGCAAAGGAAAAAATATGAGCCTTGAAGCCATGATGACCTGGGCTTGAATCTTAGGTCCTTTTTTTTAAAAAAATTTTTTTTTTTGGCCGCATCGGGCGGTGTGTGGGATCTTAATTCCCCAACCAGGGATCAAACCCACGCCCCCTGCAGTGGAAGGGCAGAGTCTTAACCACTGGACCGCCAGGGAATTCCCAGAATCTTAGGTGCTTTTGGGCTGTGTGATCTTGGTTCAGTTTCTTCACCTCCCTGATCCTTCATTTTGTGAAATTTTTGTAAAATGAACCTCTTCATTTATAAAATGGGAACAATAATTCCTAATCCTTGTGTTACCAAGTCGGGTCCCGTTGCTCACTGCTTACATTACTCTCAGGTTGTTGATGTCAAGTTTAAGGGGATGGGGAAGTGCCTGGCATATAGTAGGTGCTCAATAAGTGTCACACAGGAAGCCAGCAACTGTTGCAGAACTCTGCTTTGTCCGGTTGCGCATGGAGGCCACTCAGTGGGAGGAAGGGGTTGTATCTCTGTATTTCGGGGCTTCTGGGGAATCAGCAAATAGAAGGGCTGTCGGAGCTGATAACACCATTAGATTCTGTCAAATAAGCCAGCCCCTCCATGGATATGTCTTTGTGAGGGGTGGTCTAAAACCTTCCCAGAAGTTTCCAGAACTACTTCATGAGCTGTGGCCTGGCCCAGAGAGGAAAGCCTACACTTTGAGTTGAGATACCAAGCCTCCAGGCATGGATTTGTGTCCGGTGGCATTAAGCAAGTCCCTTACCTCCCGGAACTGAGTTTTCTCATTTGTAAAAGACACCAACCCCTTCTTTCCAAAGACCTGCTCCTATTATAGAACCATCTGGAATGTTTTTTGTCTTTTGGGGGCTTTTTGCCATGCCATGTGGCATGTGGGATCTTAGTTCCCTGACCAGGTACTGAACCTGCACCCCATGCACTGGAAGCTCAAAGTTTTAGCCACTGGACGGCCAGGGAAGTCCCTGGTATGTATATTTAAATTGAAATATACAACATATTATATATGATACACACACATACACACACAAACTAGGTAGTGACTATTTTGACATAGGAACTTTTTTTTTTTTTTTTTTTTGCGGTACGCAGGCCCCTCACTGTTGTGGCCTCTCCCGTTGCGGAGCACAGGCTCCGGACGCGCAGGCTCAGCGGCCATGGCTCACGGGCCCAGCCGCTCCGCGGCATGTGGGATCTTCCCGGACCGGGGCACGAACCCGCGTCCCCTGCATCGGCAGGCGGACTCTCAACCACTGCGCCACCAGGGAAGCCCAGGAACTTTTTTTATATACTGATTTCTGGGCCTCAACCCCAAAGACATTGATTCCATGGGTCTGCAGTTATTTCCAACAGTCTGTTCAATTTTCCAAGGAATTCTGATGGGCAGCCAAATTGGGGAACAAACAGGGCTGCCAACTTCTGGTTTCCCATCCAACCGGAAATACTGGCTCTGATTCTCTGCCTAAATCAGGAGACCTGTGTTAGTCCCCTTCTTTCCCTCAACTCCCAGTATCTGCCAAGTGAGCGAGATAAGGAGATAAACTAAGATGCTGAAAAGGGCAGGGAAGGATTTACCCACAATCCCCCACTCCCTGGGCTCTGCGACTACTCAACTCTATAGATTCCTGTTGCTGTTTCCAATTACTCTCAGTATTAACCACACTCATCACTGACACAACGGAAAGTCTACCCAACACACTGGCCATTTCCAGGAATTAGATTGCTCTCATCAGTGGGGGATTTTTGTTTCTCCCCAATATTATTTTCCCTTAATTTCGAAAAGCATTTTCGCTGGATTTTTTTTCCCATTATTTTCCCAGCATGGACCTAATAGCGACCAAGAAGTACTTTCAAAATCCCATTAACTTTATCTAATGGAAATTCTCAGAATATCACAATTGCCAAAGGTCTTTTTTATTCTGGGGGAGCTTTTAGATGTTCTTTGGGGCAGGCACAGAGGGCCGAGGAAATCTCTCACCTCTACATCCACGGAGAGCTTGGCACGCTTGGCTAAGTATAGAACTGCTCATTCCTAATTTGTTTCTCTGGGTGAATATTGATTTGACTGTTGTATCTCACAAATGCACACCAACCTCCAGCAACACAGGGCACTGAGGGTTTTTGTTTAATATTCAACTTGGAGCAACTCGAGCGCTTACAGTTTTTTCTTTGTTTTGATCACTCCACCTGTGGCTCCCCCACATGTCTGAGTTAAGAACGTTGTATACAGAAAAGTCATTGTCGTGGCTGTTAAATAATACAGGACCAATTTTCCTTGCTCTGCTGGGTATCTTTATGATCCCCTAGAGGTCAAGCTTGGAGAAACTTCCAAACGGAGCTGCTCATTTGGACCTGGGCAAATTCAGTGGCCACTCTTGTTATGTAGCAAACCTGTCAAGGTCTGCATTTCCAATATATTTGTTCTTCTGTGCTTTTGTGCTGGTTAAGTCAACACTCAGGGGCATCTAATATTGCTTTTTCCCCCCTTTTTCAGCATTCTCCATATTTATGGGGAAGCCTTCTATGCTGCATGTTGGAGAGAACCTCTGTGGTTCTGAGCAATATCTCTGGTGCCTAGATGTTTGTAGTCCTTTGATTTGAATGAAGGTTTTTAAATGATAATTATTAGGGGCAGTGTTCTATTTTAAGAATCCAAGAATGTATAAAAAGAACATAAGATTCTAAGGGCAAGCATGTTTGATTGAGGGGGAGGGGGGAATCCCTTGGATACTAGTTTCTCCCCTCTTTCCTGTTAATACCCCATTGTTTATTGTGATAGCTGGGTTGTCAAGGTGATGCGGGTGATTTAGCAAAGATGTCACAGTGAAAAGGCATTGCCTATCCTCCTGGGGCAACTGGGAGGCATTAAGAAGACAGTAAGTTTCCTAAGATTTTGCAAGACTGATGGGATCCCTATTTTGTTTTATCACCTAGGGACCCCAGGGGGCCCTCAGCTACTGGGATGGGGCAGGAATCACAGAGCCAGCAGCACTTGCAGTGACGTGGGCACTTTCAGTGTGGAACGAACCAGATGTTGATGGCACACAAGGCTGCACAGGCAGGAAATGAGCAGTAAGACAGGTGTCAGGAATTGGAGAGGACGCAGGCGATGCAGCGGGACCTGGGAACCCTCCTTTTCTGATCAGGCCTGGGGAAGCGGGAGGCATCTTGGATCCTGAGCCAAGCCTGCCTGATGCACGACGGCTCAGGTCGGGGGAGATGACAAGCCGCCCCACTTTGCCTGGGACAGAGTCATTTCCCAGGATGCAGGGCTTTCCATTTTAAAACCAGAAAACCAGGACGAGCGGGTCACCCTAGGTATGGGAGACAGTCTAACATAGTTTATGAAGCATCGTCTTTAAAGTCAGACAGACCTAGGTTTGAATCCCACCTGTGCTAGCTAAGTGACCTTGGGCAGGCTACTCCCCTCCCCTTGTCTGTAATATGGGGATGATTAAGCTACATCCATCACAGGGCTGTAGTGGGATAAAAATGGATGCAAATGAAATATGTAGATTCAGGGAGGAAGACATTTTTCTCTACCCTTCTAGATGCTTTTGGTTGATCTAAGAATTAAACTGACAGAGAAAATGAAACAGAAGTTTAATAACATGTATACATGGGAGAGACCCAGAGAACTGAGTAACTCACCAAAATGGACAAAACCCTCACCTTAAATACCATCTTTTAGCTAAAGACAAAAGAGGATATTGGGGGTAGGGGTTTGGGACTTCAGCAGAGGAAGGCAATTGACATGGAGCTGGAAAAGCAAATGTTTGGTAAACAAACGTTTGCTAGGCCAGCAGAGACAGTGGGACACAGAGAGGACTCTTAACAGACTTTGCTGGCTTCCTCCCCGTCTGCACACCTAGTTCACACTATAGTGATCTCTGGTGATGCTCCCTTCTTGGATCAGGTCTTCTAGCTACATTCTTTTAGGCAGTTAGAGGAAGGTCAAAGGTTCTTCCTAAGTCTTTTGGGCCTTGATTGTTTTCAGCACAAAATAATCCTCAGAGAGACATTTTGGGGTGACAAACTGTGCTCCCCTATAGTAGCATAAGGCCTGGAGCTGAATAAGCATCCAGTACATGTTTATCCTCATCATTCCGAAGAAGTGAGCTACCAGGGTGCATTCTGAATGCCTACCAAGCTCAAAGGGAGGAATCAAGTCCAGATGTGGGGATGCAGCCGGACACTGAGAGACACGGCAATCAAAAGGCCATGAATGGGGCTTCCCTGGTGGCGCAGTGGTTGAGAGTCCGCCTGCCGATGCAGGGGACATGGGTTCGTGCCCTGGTCCGGGAAGATCCCACATGCCGCGGAGCGGCTGGACCCATAAGCCGTGGCTGCTGAGCCTGCGCGTCCGGAGCCTGTGCTCCGCAACGGGAGACGCCACAACAGTGAGAGCCCCGCGTACCGCAAAAAAAAAAACAAAAACAAAAACAAAAGGCCATGAATGAACGCAAATCTGTGCTGCGACTGGGCCACATAGAGATCCAGGTTTATACGGGGAAGGGAAGTAGAACTTGTCACCCCAAAATATGCCTCTCTGGCATCCAGATTACTTTAGGCTGATTATTTTTAAGCAACAGCAGACACAGGAGGAGCTCTGAGAACCCAGTAGTCGAAGTTACCTTTTGTAAGAGAAATTTACATTTATAAGGGAAATCTCCATTTGTAAAGGTGTCTCCCTCTCTGGACCAAAAGAAAGATGACTAAATCTCCAGAAAATCTTATCAGTGGAGAAAGCAACTGACTTCAGTCTGCATCACAACCTTACCCCTGTTTACTGCGCTTTCCTGGTCACCTCCCAGAACTGGCTGCCCATCCCCTTCCCCAACATATTCTTTTGTCTTTAGCTGGTGATGGTATTTAAGGTGGTGGCTTAGACCATTTCAGGGAGTTACTCAGTTTTCCCTGCGTCTCTCCCATGTGTACAGAAGGTGTACATGTTATTAAACATTTGTTTCTTTTTCTCCTGTTAATCTGTCTGTTATTACAGGGGAATCTCAGTTAAGAAATTAGAAGGGTGGAGGGAAAATTATTTTTCTTTCCCCCACTACAGGTTACACTAAGTACCATGAGCTAATGTCCACAAAATGCCTCCTAGGCTGCAGGAATTGAGCGCCTATTGCAATAGGCTGATTGCATTGACTGCCCCGGTTAACGAGCTCCCTGCTTGCACATCTTTCCAATGTGACTTTGCAGTTTCTCCCGTCAAGAGGTAGATTCTATTTCCCCACCAGCTTACCCAGGCTGGTCCTATCACCTGATCTGGCCAATAGAATGCAGTGGGTCGGATGGCATTCTAGTTCCGAGCGGAGGCCTTAAGAGGCTTTGCAGTTCCAACTGTCTCTCTTGGGCCCTTGCTTCCACCATGAGAACAAGCCCAGGCTAGTCTTCTGGGAGACCATGTGGAAAAGAACCAAGAGACCTCAGCCAATGGCCAGCCAACCTCCAATAAAAGCCACCAAGCTGACCCTCAGCTGACCACAGACACAGGACAGAGCCCCACTGGGAGTCAAAGAACCCCCCCCCCAAATAGCCAACACACAGGATCATGAGCAAAAATAAATGTTTATAGTTTTCAAGCCCCTTAGTTTTGAGATGGTTTGTTACACAGCAATATCTGTCTGCTACATTTAGCAAGTAACCAATGTTTCAAATATATTATTTTTATCCTTGCAACTAAGAATTTCTAATTCTCTTTGTTCTAATAGGTTTCATGGCAGAAAGGAAACAAAATGACTTGCCTGAGGTCACTCATCTGGTTAGTTCCACAGCCAGAATTGAAATTAGTTCCATTTAATTCAAAACCCATCTTTTTATGTGCCTCACTCCATGCTGCCTAAGACGATGCCAAATCTGCCCACACCCAAGGTTGTCTCTGTATTTTAGGAGAGCTAATAGGACAGGTCTGGACATCAGCTACTGAAGCCAGACTCCTCAACGTCCAGGCCAACACAATGGGATCACAGCCCAATAGGAAATAAGCATCCCATGAAGACTGAGCAGAATATTAAACCTCATAAAAAACACTACAATGTTGAGAACAATGAGAGGTGTGGGACTCGGCAGAGCTAGAGTTGTCAATGCAAGATTTATGGAAGATAAACAAAATCCGTTTGATCAAATGGGAAATGAAATTGCAGAGTGTAGCAGAACATTTCCAATAAGAGGTAAATAGACACTCTCCAAAACCTGTTAAAGAGCATGGAAGTCAGGGATCTCTGTTTACACACTTCCTCGCTGTTGTAGTCATTCTACACATACACACACACACACAAACACACACATACAGAGACAGGCAGAAATAATCTTGAAATGTACAACACCTAGACACAAAAAAATACACATGCAAAGACATACAAATATTCACAGAGACATGCCCACCCTCTTATGCACAAGCACCTGGGCTTACACACACATGCAAACGCATTCATCTGCGTGCACGCACTCACATTCACCTTCACCACCCCAGACAGGCAGGAGGAAATACCCTGCCTACTTGGGAGTGAGTTCGTCCCTAGAGGATTTGTCCTCAGAGTTAGAGCATTTCACCTGCAAACCATGCCAAGGAAGAATCTTACAGTTGATCCTTTGACCCTCCCCCTCTCCCCCAGCAAGAAAGCTCAGCCCTCCCTGGCCCCTAGGGCCAGTCCTTACCTCAGCAAGAAGGGATTTTTTTTCTTTTTTTACAAGTAATAAATTTTATTAGAAGTTGAGTATCTGTTAATTAGCAGGCACCTATATAACTTACTATAAAGCCACTACAATTCAAACATTGTAGCATTACTACATGAATGAACACATATACAAATTAAACAGAAACGAATATCCACAAATAGTTCTAAGTATGTCTGGGAAGTTTGATTGTGACAAAGTGAAGTTGTAATCTTTAAAATTGATGCCCAGAAAACTGCACACCCATTTAAAACTAAAATCTGTACCTCACACTACATACCAAAATAAATTACACCAGAGCAAGGAGGGATTTAAAGAGCCCTGGGCTGAACTATATTCAATATCCTGTGATAAACTATAATGGAAAAGAATATGAAAAAGAATGTATGTATATGTATAACTGAATCGCTTTGCTGTACAGCAGAATTTAACACAACATTGTAAATCAACTACACTTCAATAAAATATTTTTTAAAAAAATAAAATAAAATAAAGAGCCTTGAGTCAACCGCAGGGACTAATTGTGAACTAAGCACTTTGGGTTCCCTTTTGGGAAGTCATGCCTGTGCCCCGTCCTCAGGCTGAAATGGGGGTAAAAACATTAGCTTTGACATCAGGAAGACCAGGCTTCAAATCCTGCCTCCGCTACTTCCCAGCTGCATGAACTTGGGGCCAATTATATCAATATGCTGAACTTCAATGTCCTCAGTTATAAAATGGGGACAGTGAATCCTACCAAACAGGGATTTGTAAGGATTAAAGGTGATCGTGTGTCTAAGTGCTTGATTCAGGACCTGGCACATACTAGGTGTCTGTAATTGCTGGGAGAGGGAGTAGATATTTTCAAGGCCAATTGCTCCATCCATGTACAGCCTTAGTCTTTTTTTTTCTCCCAAGTATAACATAAACCTAGGCTACTTTGCATTTATATTCAATAACCTTTTATGCATCATTATTTGGATATTTTATCCAAAATGCTCCTTTTTCCTTTAATTCTCTCCATGTAAATGTCTTGGGTGTGAACATAGGCTAATTTCTTCTGTCCTTGTGCATCCTCTTTTCTGGGCGACCATATATGTGGTTATGATCATTTAAAACCATTCAGCAAATTGATTTTCCTAAACCCAAATTCTCGTTATAGGCAATATTTCAAGACCCAAAGTCTCCCGAAAAAAGAAATTTAAAAGCTGCCATCTCAAAGTCGGAACCAGACTTTGCTCTTAAGAGAAACCTGTGTTTAAAGGTGGTCCTTAGGGACTTCCCTGGCGGTCCAGTGGTTAAGACTCCAGGCTTCTAATGCAGGGGGTGCGGGTTCGATCCCTGGTTGGGGAACTAAGAGTCCACATACCACGCAGCCAAAAATAAGTAAGTAAATAAAAATAAAGGTGGTCCTTGAAAAGGCTGGTTTTAAATTCTCATTTTAATATTTATTCAGTCAACACCACAGACATTTCTGAGCACCTACTATGTGCTAGGCCCCGTAATCGGAACCCAGTTCACAAAGATACACAGAGTCAAGTGCCAAAGCAAAGTATATGAGTAATCGTAATTCAACATGGCCAGAGAAATTATTTGTAAGATATTAGTTTTTTTAATGTACAAGATAAAGACCAGAAGAAGGAATAATAAATTCTGCAGCAGAGAGGTCAAGAAGCTGCAGCAGAAAGGTCAAGAATTCCAATTTCCTTTGGTGGATTCTCCCTCCCCATTTACAGGCAGTCTTTCGGAGGCTGCCAATCAGGTGGCATCCCCAGGGGTGGCCATTTGACTCAAGCCTAGCACATCTATCTCTCATCCATCTCTAGCACAAGCCCAGGAATATTAAACAAAGTGATTAAGCAAAGTGATACAGAAGCAACAAACAGTTGGCACTTGGAAGAGACGCATCTTTGAATTCCTTGACTTAGATTCCCCAGAGCGGCCCTGGCTCTATCTTCCAATAAATTCTTTTTTTCTCAGGTTATACAGAGTTGAATGATTATCGTCAGAGATAGAAAAATCTCCACGTAGGGAGAGATCTGACTTGAGTTTTGAAAAAAAGAAAGGAGCTCACCAGAGGCCAAGGGGAAGAAAGGGCAGAAAGCCTGGTGCAAAGGTGTGACACCAAGCAGCACATCTGGATAAGGAAACCATCATCATCACAGCATGGCTGGAAAATGCAAGACGAGAGCCGTAAGGACCTGGAAGACAAAGACCACTGTCCTCCAAATCTCCAGCACCCAACATAGAGCCTGGCACACAGAGGTGCTCAGTAAATGTCTGTGGAGTGAATGCATGATGGGAGAGTAGCAACAGTGTCAGACAGAGAGTGCTGTGACCCACACTGGAACTTGCATGGACCAGAGGGCAAGGTGGAACCCCTGAAGATTTCTTTAATCAGAAGAAAGATATAATTCAGAAACGACTTTTCTAAATATTCACTTTTAGTTGAGTGACACAATTGAGGTGTCCGCTAACCCTATGGTGGTAATCATTTTGCAATACATATGGCGTAACAAATCATCACATCATACTCCTTAAACTTACACAATTTTTTTTACAAGGTAATTCTATTCAACATTCAAGGAACAGATCATTTCAATGGCACACAAATTCTTTCAAAGAACAGAAACTTCTCAACTACTTTTATGAATCTTACGTAACCCTGATACCTAAACTAGATAATGACAGTATGACAAAGAAAAAAAAAAACACCATACCTTACTCACGAAAATACTTAAAAAAATAATAAATAAAATATTAGAGAAAGAGTCTCATGTTATATGTGAAAGTTGGATTTGTGAGGTTTTTTGATTTTTAAATTTTTATACAATTTTCTTTTGGCTGCGCTGTGGGGCACGCAGGCTCTTAGTTCCCCAACCAGGGACTGAACCCATGCCCTCGGCAGTGGAAGCGTGGAGTTCTAACCACAGGACCGCCAGGGAATTCCCTACTCTTTTTAAAAGTTACACTCCAGGGGCTTCCCTGGTGGCGCAGTGGTTAAGAATCCGCCTGCCAATGCAGCGGACATGGGTTCGAGCCCTGGTCCAGGAAGATCCCACATGCCGTGGAGCAACTAAGCCCGTGCGCCACAACTACTGAGCCTGCACCCTAGAGCCCGTGAGCCACAACTACTGAGCTTGCATGCCACACTACTGAAGCCAGCGTACCTAGAGCCCTTGCTCTGCAAAAAAGCGAAGCCACTGCAGTGAGATGCCCGCGTGCCACAATGAAGAGTAGGCCCCGCCCGCGGCAACTAGAGAATGCTTGCACCGCAAAGGCGGCCCAACACAGCCAAAAATAAATAAATGAATGAATGAATGAATTTTTTAAAAAGTTACACTCCATTTACAGTTATTACAAAATATTGGCTATATTCCCCATGTTGAACCGCACATCTCTGTGGCTTATTGTACACTCAACGGTTTGTACTTGCCACTCCCCACACCTCTATATTGCGTCCCTCCACCAGTAACCACTAGTTTGTTCTCTATATCTGTGGGTTTACACAATGGTTTGTGTCAATTATATCTCAGTAAAATAAAATAAAATATTCATTTTTAAATTCAACTCTGGCTGCTGAGTGAAGAACAGACCAGACATGACCAGGGCTGGAAGCAGGGATCCCAATTAGGAGACCAGTGCGGTAATCTGAGGAGGGTGATGCTGGACTTGACAGATCTTGGTGGTTGTCTGGATGTGGATGGAGAGGAGGAAAGAAAAATGTAAGGATGACCTGAAATTTCTCTCCTGGGTGGGTCCCGGTGCCATTCACTGGCAAACAGAGTGTGAGAGATCCCAGCACGGTTCACTGGCAAATGGAGTATAGGGCAGAAAAATGATGAGTTAAGTTTGGACCTGTTGGGTTTGAGACTCCTGCAAAACAGCCAAGATGAGACGTTAAGCAGGTTTAGAGCTCGGAAGAGCAGTCAGGTTGGATCGAGTTTAGGGATCCATCAGCATGCAGATCTTACCTTGGGGTCTCTGATCCCTAAGCTTGCATGCGATGTTAGGCACGCATGTGCATTTTTCTGGAGAGAATTTCTAAGTCCTACATCATCTTCTCAAATGGGTCTGTGCCCAGAGCATTAAGAAACAATAACAGAGATGGTGGATGAAGCCACAGGAGTGGATGAGTTTGTGTATCAGTCAGGGTTCTCCAGAGAGGCAGAACTGACATAGACCCCATGTTTCTTGTCCCCTCAGATTTCATATGTTGAAACCGAACACCCAGTATGATGGTATTAGGAGGTGGGGACTATGGTATTAGTACTCTTATAAAAGGGACCCCAGAGAGAGCCCTCACTCCTTCCATGTGAGGACACAGTGAGAAGACGGCCATCCATGAACCAGGAAGTGGGTCTCACAAGACATAGAATCTGCCGACTTCTTGATCTGGGACTTCCAGCCTCCGGAACAGTGAGAAATCAACTTATGTTGTTTATAAGCCACTCAGGCTATGGTATTTTGTTATAGCAACCTGAAAAGACTAAGACAAGAAACAATAGGAGATGATGATCATAGATACATAGATACATAGATAGGTGATAGATAGATAGACAGGCAAAGAGAGAGGGTAACGCGGAGAGACAGAATAAGAAAGAACAATACACAGAGAGATTTCAAGGAACTGGTGTATGCAGTCATGGGAGTTGGCAAGTCCACAGTGGGTAGGGCAGGCCCGCAGGCTGGAAACTCAGACAGGATTTCCATGTTACAGTCTGGAGGCAGAATTTCTTCTTCTCCAGGACATCTGTTTTTGTTCTCAACGTCTTCAACTGTGGATGTGGACGAGACCACCCCCATCCATTATCAAGGGTAATCTCCTTAAAGTCGATTGATTGTAGATGTTACCCACGTCTACCAAAGACCTTCACAGCAGTACCCAGATGAGTGTCTGATTAAATAACTAGGCACCGTCACCCCACCAGGTTAACACATAAAAATAACCACCCCAGTCAGTGAGTAGAAATCTGCCTGTCAGCAAAGGCAGCCGTGGACTCCAGACTTGAGCCACAATGGCCCAGAAAACGGAGAATTGCCCATTCCCATCCCCACTGTTTCTCCATGAAAATCCAGAGGCTTCGGGGAGCATAGGGCTCACAGTGGCCAGTACATTCAAGCAGTGTCATTGACCAAAGACACGAAGCAGCAGTGGTTTGGTAAAGTCATGAACATGGGGAAAGACAAATATCATATGATACCACTTACATATGGAATCTAAAAAAATGACACAAATGAATTTACTTAGAAAGAGGCTCACAGACATAGAAAACAAACTTATGGTTACCACAGGGGAAAGGGGGGGGGATAAATTAGGAGTTTAGGACTAACATATACACACTATTATATATAAAACAGATAAAACAACAAGGACCTACTGTATAGCACAGAGAACTATACTCAATATTTTATAGTAACCTATAAGGGAAAAGAATCTGAAAAAGAATATATATATATATATATAATATATAAATATAACAGATATATCTGAATCACTTTGCTGTGCACCTGAAACTAACACAACATTGTAAACCAACTATACTTCGACTTAAATATACATATAAGAAATAAAGGAGTAAAAAGCATTACAAAAAAAAAATCATGAACACGGGGCTTGTGGTCCTTGCTTCCAATATATTTTCAATGGAATCTAAGTTTTCTGATGCTGTTACAACCCTTCCTGGGGAAAGGAAATCAAAACCGACTCTTCTAGGCACCTATGCTGGGATTGGGTGGCCTCATTGTTTTCTGACACCAGTGCTGGGATGTAGGAGTTTGTTATTCCCCCAAAATGAGGAAACTAAGTCACAAAGAGTATGCGACCTGCCTGCGTTAAACAGGGGCAACGTGGCACTGCGGGATTTGAACCTGGGCCCTTTCCTCTCTGACAGATTCTACACTGACAGGTTCCTGGGAGGAACAGCTAGCCTCCCAGTAAGGATTCCATCGCACAGAAGATTCTGCAGCGCCTTCCTAGTGGCAAAATCATTGCGACGGTGAAGAGCAGAGAATATCTGGTAAAGAGGAAACTAAGCCGGGAGGATTTGGTCACTAGTCACTCCCCCTTCCTCCCCTCCAGATTCTAACCAGCAGATAATTCACACAAGGAGAGAAGAAGGCATTAGAGTACAGTCAATTCTTGTGGTCCAATACGGTTATATTCTATAAAATCACCGCAAACACTGAAACAGCAAACACTGCCCCTTTGCTCCTGAGAGAGATACTTCGGTCACAACATTTCCATCACCCGATCACTGCATAACCTTGTTTTATCTGGATTTCTGTTTAAAGACACCTTATTTAATAAACATTTTTGTTTCATAAAAACTGAACTGATGGCCACTGTAACTCATGCCTGAAAGAAGATTATCTAACAACTACTTTCCCTATAAGGCATACGCTACCCTTCCTGTGCGTAGGAATGCAGTCAGCACTTCAGCTCTACACTTGGGGGCCATTTTAAACAGCAAAATCACCAACAAACAGCACCAAAATGCCCAAAGAATGACAGCAAAAATCACCAACAAAAAGCACAAAAATGCCCAAAAAATAAACAAACAAAACCATGGCACTACATAGACAGCAAAAAGGACACCTGGTTACAGTATGGACTTTGCCTGGTTCATCCTCAGCTGGGAGTGTACCATCGGGTGACTCAGAACATTAGTACTTCTTCCTTGTCCACAAATGATCATGAACGCGCCTCGAGTGTTGACTGTGGGATTACAAATCAATTTCAGCCAGTAGGTGAATTCGCAAATCATGATGGGTGACTATACTCGATTTGGTTATAGAACAGTTTTGAAGAAGGCATCAGGCTCTGGCCCACCACCCCATCCATCCACCCTACGGCAGGCAAAGAAGAGAGGAGAGTGTGGACCTTCCCAAAGCTGCCCTCCAGGTGGCCGGGGCACTGAGCCTTCTCAGTCCCACCAGACATCAGCGCCAGAGAAGGAGCGAGACCAGGGAGCCAGCTTCTTGCTTTGCTTCTTGTCTCCACCTGCACAGGGCGGTACTGCTCCTCCTGGCCCAAGGAAGTCAAGCTCCAGCTACTGGAAAAAACGCTCTTTGCTTAGTGAAGAGTATGGGGTGAAGAAGGAGGGGAGTACCCCTCTCCAGGATCTCCCTGAAAAGGTGAGGTATTGGCAAAATCCCTATTTCAAGGGCCCTTAGTCAGCTTGGGCTGCTATCACTAAACACCATGGACTCCAGGGCTTAAACAATAAACAGTGACTTCTCACAGTTCTGGAGGCTGGAAGTCCAAGGTCAAGATGCAGGAAGATTCTGTTCCTGGCAAGAACGCTCTTCCTGACTTGCAGATCATGGCTTCTCACTGTGTTTCCACGCGGGGAGAGAGAGAGCGAGAGAGAGATTGAGAAAGAAAGAAAAAGAGGAAGGAAGAGGAAGAGGGAGGGGGAGGGGAGAGGGAAGAGGGATGCAGGGAAAGAGACTTCTAGTGTCTTCTTCCTCGTCTTATAAGGACATTAATCCTTACAAGGATTCCCACCCTCATGACCTCATCTGACTAAACCCAATCACTTTCCAAAAGTCCACCTTCAAATACCACCACATTGCAAGTGAAGACTTCAATATATGAATTTGGGGGGGACACAAACATTTGGCCATGACAGGTGCAGACAGAACATGAGAGAGGAGGATAAAGAGCTGTCCCCCCGCCCCCGCCATTCCAGGAAAACAAGTCCCCGTTACAAGAACTGCTCAAGTTGGAGACAGCTTTTAGAAAACTCAGGGGACGAGGCAGCTGCCTTTTATGATTTTCGGCACCAGCAGACCCGAGATCCATCATCAGCCTCCCTGGGGGCAAGTCTGTTGCTGTTTTAATTTTGACAATGGCTTTGATCATCACTTTGATGCTGAGGTGTGGAGGATAGAAGAAGGATTTGGGGGCACTGCAAAGATCCTGTGAAAATAGAACACATGGCCGTCATCACCATCACGTCCCTACTGTTACTTGCTGACTTACTATGTCCAAGCAGTTAATATATGCTATTGGCTCATTTTCACAAAATCCAAGCTTACATTTATAGAGGGTTTGCTGGGCACCTGGTGCTGTGCAAGGTGCCGTGACGCCTCTGTTTTTTGTTTTGGTTTTTTTGCGGTACGCGGGCCTCTCACTGCTGTGGCCTCTCTCTCGTTGTGGAGCACAGGCTCTGGATGCGCAGGCTCAGCGGCCATGGCTCACGGGCCCAGCCGCTCCGCGGCACGTGTGGTCTTCCCAGACCGGGGCACGAACCTGTGTCCCCTCCATCGGCAGGCGGACTCTCAACCACGGTGCCACCAGGGAAGCCCCAATGCCTCTATTTTTAAAACAACCTCACAAGGCAGGCACTGCTAGGGAACAGAATATTGACCAGGTTAAGTGACTTCTCCCCAGCCTGGTTGGCCATGGAGCTGGGTCTCTCAGCCTCAGCACTGCTGATTTTTAGGGCTGGATAATTCTTTGCTGTTGGGGGTTGTCCTGTGTATTGTAGGATATTGAGCAGCGTCTCTGGCCTCAACTCACTAGCGGCCAGTAGCAACTCTCCCAAGCTGTGACAACCAAAAATGTTTCTAAACATGACCAAATGTCCCCTGGGGAAGGAGGGTACAAAATCACCCCAGGTTGAGAACCAGTGCAGTAGAGCAAAGATTTGAATCCAGGCAGTCTGACTCCGGAGCCAGCTTCTCTAACTGCTACGTGACACAAAGACCTTATTGTTCATCTCCAATCTTCGCCTGAAACAGAGGTTCCCAGAGGGAAGTCAGTCCCCACCGTCATACATGAATCCAGGTCTGACCCCAAAACAAACCCTCTTCCCAGCCACCATGCAGCATCTATTTTGAAAAGAGACCCTTGATGCCTGTACCAAATCCTGGGCTTGAATTTGGGCAGGAACTAGGAAGGATTCACGCTTATAGCCATGTCCCAAATCACATGGCTAGGAAGTGGCCAGCCTTGGATGCAAACCCAGGTCTGCTGTTTCCAAACATGAGCAGGTTACACTCGGCTCTGCTGCCCCCAACTCACGGCAGCTTCCTCCCCTCCACCTTTCCATTCCCTTCCCTGGTCAATTACAGCCAAGTTTCACATCCAGCGATTTTGCAAACATCCTCTTTTCTTGTTCAATGGCTGATTCCCGTTGCCAATACCTTATTTGGGTGGTAAAAAAGAGAGTCCATGTGACCTCAGGGATTCAAGAGTGGCAGGTTGGAAACGTCAGTGCTTGGCTGGATTTTTTCTTTTTTAAATTATTTTTTTTTCTTTTTCTTTCTTTATTTTATTTCTTTATTTACTTTTGGCTGTGTTGGGTCTTCGTTGCTGCACGTGGTCTTTCTCTAGTTGCGGCGAGCGGGGGCTACTCCTCATTAAGGTGCGCGGGCTTCTCATTGTGGTGGCTTCTCTTGTTGTGGAGCACGGGGTCTAGGCACGGGCTTCAGTAGTTGCAGCATGTGGGCTCAGTAGTTGTGGCTCGTGGGCTCTAGAGAGCAGGCTCAGTAGTTGTGGCGCATGGGCTTAGTTGCTCCACGGCATGTGGGATCTTCCTGGACCAGGGCACGAACCCGTGTCCCCCGCATTGGCAGGCGGATTCTTAACCGCTGCGCCACCAGGGAAGACCGCTTGGCTGGAGTTTGAGCTGTACTGGGCAGGAGGAAATCTATGGCTTATCAGACGTCCTCCCCCCACCCCACGATGGTGACTGAAGAGGGAACCGTGCTTGACAGTTCAGTTAGCTCTTTTACAAAGAAAGCAGAGCCCTCAGAAGTCGGTCAATCAGTAGGGGAAGAAAGAAACAAATCTGGCTTCTAATCAACGGCTGTTCCAGTCTCTTCCATCAGAGGTTTGATCTGTCATTTTCTATTGTCTGGAGTTAATGAGTCAGTTTCAATTAGGCCTTCCATGGCTCCCTGTGATAAAGGGAATTTGCTTAACTCTGGGGACTGCTCTATCCTTGATAGCATCGCTCTGTATGTTTCTTGGAGAGCTTATAACTATGACAGTTGTCTGTGTATCAACCATGTGTTGGGCAGTACATCAAGGACCCTGCGTGTCTTAACTCTTCTGATCGTCATGTCAACTCTGGCCTCCTGGTCCTGCCACTTACCAGAAGGAATGGGGCCTTCCATGTCCTTGTTTTCTCATCTGTAAAACAGGGATCATAATAGTTGTTGTAAAGATTCAATGAGTAATTTTTGTAAAGTGCTTAGAATGGTGCCCGGCACATATAACTGCCTGTAAATGTTTGTTCCATTTATTACCGTCCCCTTTTTACAAGCAAGGAGACTGACGTTGATGGGGGTTAAGGAACCAGGCTGAGGCTCAAAAGTAGGCAGCCAGAGAGCTGAGACTTAACCACTGGACCGTGAAAGGGTGAGGGAGGGAGGGATAAAGGAGCCGTGCGAAGCAAATGCCAAGGAAGTGGGAGCAACAGAACTGGCCCCCACACGAAAGCCAAGAGCAGATCCCCAGGAGACGCGCTGCACTCAACTCAGCTCGACCCAGAGGAGGGGGCCCCCATCCCAGGGTCAGAGTGACCTAAAGGGCTGCCACAGGAGCTCCACACACCCCTGAATAAAGTTCAAACTCTAGCTTGGCGTGAAGGCTCTCCTGTACCCTTTCACCTTCCTGGCTTCATCCTCAAGTCCTCTGCACCCTCCAACCACTCCCTACTCACATACACACACTGGACCAGCATCTGTACTCATACCCACCAGTCTTTTGAGCTCCAGGTCTGTTCATACATCCTCTCCATTCTATCTGAAGTGCCTTCCTCTTCCCCATCCCCTGAAACTCAGTTCAAGAGTCACCTCTTCCAGTAAGCCTTTCATGACCACCACACCACCAGCTGGGCTAGCCACCTTCGGCAAGCTGCCACAGTGCTCCCTTCCTTATCTTTCCAGGCTGTAACTGCCCTGGAATTACAATTCCCAATGCAATTGTCTGTCTCCCCCATGGGCCCTGGAACTCCTCCAAGGCCCAGCCCAGAGGCCGGCCCATAGTGGGTGCTCAGGAAATGTTTGCAGATAAATGAATGAATGAGTTCTTGTGGGATGGGTAGACTATTTGGATGCCCTTCTCTGAGAAAGTGAGATTTCATTAATTCTGTGGATCCATACGGGGCATAAAACCCACTAGCAGGTAGTCTCCCAGGGAAATACACTGACACAGAGTAGGTACACTCAAGCACACCACCACAGCCAATGAACTCCCCGAGACTGGGCGTATCCAAGCAGAAAGGACACTTGTTGGGGAAAATCATAGTTAATTTCTGAATTACCTAAGTGATGGATGATATTCTAATGCTTTCAGTCTGCCTTGATTGACTCCAAATCTTCTGAGACAAACTTAAGGATGATGATGATGATGGTGATGATGATTTTGATGGTGTTGATGATGGTGGTGGTGATGATGATGGTGATGATAGTGGTGGTGATGATGGTGGTGATAATGATGGTGATGGTGATGATCGTGATGATGGTGTTGATGATGATGATGGTGATGGTGATGATGTTATGATGATGATGGTGGTGATGGTGATGATCATGATGATGGTGTTGATGATGATGATGATGGTGATGGTGATGATGTTATGATGATGATGGTGGTGATGATGATGGTGGTGGTGATGATGATGGTGGTGATAGTGGTGATGATGATGATGATGATGGTGGTGATGGTGATGATAATGATGATGGTGTTGATGATGATGATGGTGATGGTGATGATGTTATGATGATGATGGTGGTGATGATGATGGTGGTGGTGGTGATGATGGTGGTGATAGTGGTGGTGATGATGGTGATGATATTGATGATGATGGTGGTGATAAAGATGGTGATGGTGATGACCGTGATGATGGTGTTGATGATGATGATGGTGACGACGGTGATGGTGGTGATGGTGATGATAGCCATAATCTAGGAGGCACCTATATGTACCATGCACTAAGGTTGGTCATTTACATATACAGCAGTCTCCAGCCCTGTGGGCATACATAATGCACAACTGCAAATGTCTCCAAAATTTGAATAATCAGTTTGTCTGTTGGGGGAGGGAAAGATAATCTTTGTATACAGTCTTTAATTAAACCTCACTTTCCTGATGCAATCTTCGACCCTACATTTCTGGCATTTTCATACATATTCTTCCATTTTATTCTTTTCTCTCACAACTGCGTGACAGACAGTAAGCTAAGCCCAGAGATCTTCCAGCTAAAATTAAAGATCTGCTGCGCTGGATGGCTTTGATGATTTTATCTTCTTTTTTTTTTCTCCCTTTGGCTCAGTTGTGTGTGTTTATGACACTCATGCTCCTTTACCAGTAGGATCAGCACTTCTTCTTTCTGCTTGGTTTTAAACAGTAATCACAAAAATCCAATAAAATATTAAAGTCCTTGGCATAATCTGCTGTGCGGACAAAGGTAGAGACCGTCCTGGAGAGGAACTGCCTGCCAAGAGGCATCATCACACAGATGTCAAGATGGATTTGTCTCAGCTGATGTTCAAAACCCCAAACTCACACAGAAGAAATAGTGTATGGGCTTTAGTGTAAAGGCCTACAAAGCACAGTTTGTCCCAAAGATGGATAAAGGAAAATCAGAACTTCCAGTATTGTTCTTATATCCATTTGTCTGATAAGACATTGTAGCTCAGAGCAGTCAAGTAACTCACCCAAAGTCACACAGGCAAGGAGAAACAGAGCGGAATGTGAATCAGGGTGGAATCCAGCACCTGTGTTTACCAACAGTTGATGCTGTTTACTGAGCACTTTCTATGTGATAAATACTGTTGTAAGCACTGTCTGTCTTTGACTCAATCATCACAGCACCCCCAAAACAAGTGCTCCCCTATTACAGATAAAGAAACTGAGATGCAGAGAGACTGAACAACTCACTGCAGTCACCCCACAACAAGCAGTGGAACCAGACCTTGAACCTGAGAGTCTGGCCCACAAGCCTCTTTCTCTCTTAAGGTTTCTCAAAGTGCATGGGCAAGCCAAAGTCTCAGCACAGACCCTGAGCATAAAGTGCTCCCCCATCGCAGAAGAAAGACTGAGGATGTGGCCGAGGGGAACCACGTGCCCTGGGGCTGGGCTCACTCCAGGTGTTTTCCTGCAGGGAAGCAGCTCCACCATCGAAGTCTTGTGTATCAGAAGCCGACCTTGCAGCCCAAGGACGTCTGAGCCAGGGCCGCAGCTGCTTTGCTAAGGGCATTGCTCTGAGAAAACCCTTCTGGAAACGCTTCTCCTGCACGTCCCCTTCTCATGAGAAGCCGTCAGGCTTCAAAGAGCTGAATCACGAACTTAATTTAATGCTGCAGAAAGCAATGCTGTGTGGGTCTCTATAGGCTCAACTATAATAGCATTTGTGCTTTGACCATTAAAGCACTAAATGTAAGCCACTGGCCTCTCGGTGCAAAAAAAGAACAAGGGCTTGGAAGTCGGGAGAACTTAGATCAAGTTGGGGCTTTGCTACTGACTCACTGTGTGACCAGGGGCCAGTTACTTAGCCTCTCTGAGCCTCAGGTTTCTCTGTACACTGAGGGTGATGAATCAGGGCTTTTCGAAGTTCCCTGATGCCTCCAACACCCAGGGTTCCTGTGCCACTCATTGAATACGCACCACGAACTGGCTTGAGCTTCTGTCTGCAATTGCGGTTTAGACCGATGTGATTGGGACCCAAATGGGGAGGTGGGGGGGAATCCTGAGAAAGAAAAATAATACCCTGCAGGACGGTCTAGAAAAATCTCTCTCTACCCATAGTAGTGATTGTGCAGTTACCTGAATGGCCCTCAATATCTGACCAATTACGTGGAATTGTTCCCGAGTCCAAGCTCGCCGCAGGACAGGCCAATGAATCAGAGAAGAGGTGTTGAGGCAAGGAATACTGGAAAGCCAGCAGACAGAGAAGATGGCAGACTAGTGTCTACGAAAAACCATCTTATCCGGGTTTGGATGACAGTTTCTTTTATAGCACAGAGAGGGGGAGGAGATGAGGAAGGAAAGTAAAAAGGCCATACATTTTACAAATATCACTTGGAATGGCCAGCCTCCGGGCGGGGATGTGTTAATTTCTTCTTTCTTGTAGCCATCCACACGGACAGGGTCTGGACGTTTACCTGAACAAAGGCACTTTGGTTTAACATTCAGGCAGAGGGGCAGGGTTCCCCGAGGCAGGCCATTATGTATAGACAGTATCCTTTTAGTGAACAAAAGCAGAGGAAAGCAAAGGTTAAAGTAAAAGAAACAGGGACTTCCCTGGTGGTGCAGTGGTTAAGACTCCGCCCGCCAATGCAGGGGACACGGGTTCGATCCCTGGTCCAGGAAGATCCCACATGCCGCGCAGCAGCTAAGCCCGTGCGCCACAACTACTGAGCCCACGTGCCACAACTACTGAAGCCTGTGCGCCTAGAGCCTGTGCTCCGCAACAAGAGAAGCCACTGCAATGAGAAGCCCACGCACCACAACGAAGAGTAGCTCCTGCTCACCGCAACTAGAGAAAGCCCGCGCACAGCAACGAAGACCCAATGCAGCCAAAAAGATAAAAAAAAAAAAAAGTAAAAGAAACAGATCCAGCATGTAGTCAGATTGGCTGCTGCCTGTTACAGAATGATCCACACCACGTGGTTGTCCTGTTATTATTAATAGATGCCACTTACTGAATACCCTACTGCATGCTAATCGGTTTACTCGGCACAAAAATCTGGGAGATAGATGCAAATTAGGCCCATGAGAAAAATTAAGAAAGTGAGGCTTAAAAAGGCCAGTGTGCCCAAGGGCACATGGATAGTAAATGGTACATATGGGTCTAGACCCCAAGTTTGTGTGACCCAAAGTCTGTGCTCATTCCACTACTTCTCCCTGTGATCTCAGATCTTGGTCTGGCAAACCAAAGCTTTAGAACAGCCCATATGTTTCGTATTCATTCAACAGGTTTCCACTGAGCACCAGGTTATGGTGCCAGGTGCCATGTGCCTCATTAGAGACACAGCAATGGTAAAGACGAATCTGGATCCCTGGGTTCACTGGACCTCGACTGCTCCCACAAGGCGGGACAATGCAGTTCGAATAAGATACAATCGTGGTCTGAATGTGAATGAGACGTCGGCAGATATACGCGGGAAGCATTCGTTTCCATTCCCATAAAAGAAGACCCTTGGTGGGTGGCAGTAAATGTGTCACGGGGTGGGACCGAAGAAAATTGTGTTCAAGCCACATCCATAGATTTACTGCAAAATGGAAAACATTACTGACTGCGAAAGTGCTGAAGATATGAAATTGAACGAACACAAATCATGTCTGAGTTTCAGAAAAGTTTGAAGTTTGTCTACATAAAATTTATCCGGAAGATGGGTGAGATGAGAAAGAAAGGGAGAAATGTGTGTGTTAACACGTCATTCCAGAGTATTTCTCTCAAAAGAGCGTGGGACCTTAGAGTAAATCTTTTGAACACTTATTTCCTGATTATTTTACTCATTCATCCAAAAAACACTTATGATATTGGGAAAAGGGAAGAAACAAGACTCGATACTAAAGAAGCCTGGAAATGGACTGGGGTGGAACATGACATAGATTCTGTAATAATAATACTTACAACACTATAATGTCGTAAAGGCTGTGGGCTCCAAAAGAAAGAAGCAATTCGTTCCTACAAGTCTTCCTGGAAGGAGAGACATATGAAATTGGTCTCAAGGGTGAATAAGAGGGTGTCAGGGCAAAAAGAGAAACAAAGAGTAATCCAGAAAAAAGGAATCAGAGATGCAAAAAGAGGGAGGCATGTTCAGAAGTTAATGAGAGGGTCAGGATGGTGCCGTGGATGGTGGAAAGATGGGAATAAAACAGGGCGTATCAGCCTCAACACTAATTGATAATTGGGGGCACATAATTTTGTGTTATGGCTGTCCTGTACATGGTAAGATGTCTAGCAGCACCCCTGACCTCTACCCACTGGATGCCAACGGCACACACACACACACCCCCGAGGTGTGACAACCAAAAACGTCTTGAAACATTGCCAAATGTCCCCTGGAGGTGGAGGTGCAAAATCACCCCATTTGGGAACCACTGACTAGAAGCATCGGCAGACCAGACTGGTGAAGGACCTGAGGCCACACTCTAAAATTTAGACATCAGAGTGTCATCAACATCTTTTATTAAGCAGAGGATACAGACCATTTTTATTTTAAGGACCAACAATCTGTCCACAGTTGGGTGAATGGGTGGGGTAGAAAAAGACCAATGGCTGGAAAATGGACCTTGCTGGCAAGAGTTCAGACAAGGTATGATGAACCAAGGTCTTGGCAGCAGGAATAAAAAGGGAACTTTGACTTAAGTGACTTTTCTAAAATAGAATCCACAGAATTGGGGAAAAGAGGATGAGGACTCAATGGGACCACCTTGTCTATAATCCAAGGAGAGCTGTCCTATAAGCAATATGCCAACTGGCAAACTAAGGTTTGTAGTTCTAGTATCTAAAAATACTATGTTTTGCATACTACATAAGCCATCATACAGTCATTCAACAAACATTTGCTAAGCACCTACTATGTGCCAGGTCCCAAAATTTAAAACAAATCACAATAACACTCTTGCCAAGCACAGCACTAATAAACATTTCACATGGGTTATCCCAATAAACCATGAGAGAGGTATAAACAGGATCCTCATTTTATTTTTTTTAATTTTTTTTTGTGGTACGCGGGCCTCTCACTGTTGTGGTCTCTCCCGTTGCGGAGCACAGGCTCCGGACGCGCAGGCTCAGCGGCCATGGCTCACGGGCCTAGCCGCTCTGCGGCACGTGGGATCCTCCCGGACCGGGGCACGAACCCGCGTCCCCTGCATCGGTAGGCGGACTCTCAACCACTGTGCCGCCAGGGAAGCCCAGGATCCTCCTTTTAAAGAGGAGAAAGATGGTCCTTAGCGAAGTGAAGTAGCTTGTTAGTAAATGCGACAGCCAGGATTCAAACCAAGGTTTGTTTCTCCTAGGGGTTCATATCTTTAACCGTGGGAATTTCCTGGCAGTCCAGTGGTTAGGACTGCCGCGCTTTCACTGCCAAGGGCACGGGTCCGATCCCTGGTTGGTGAACTAAGATCCCGCAAGCTGCGCAGCGCGGCAAAACAAAAACAAAAACACACGTATCTTTAATCATGCTGCTCTATACCAGTTTCTACCAAAGGTTCTAGAAAGCAAAGAACACTGCTTAATCCTGGTTTACAAGGACAGCATAGAGAAAGGGAGGGGAGGGAAAGGGAGAGGAACAGAGGAGAAAGGAAAAGACCAGGGGAGAGGAGAGGAGCATTAGAGCATCTTAGCTTGTATTACACTCAAGCGTGTACAAGGCAGAAATTCATACACATTATAGCATTTAATCCTCTCTCTCGCCAATACCCATGAGTACAGAGCTTTGGTAAATAAGCATCCGTTAATTGTCCCAGCTCCACGTTAATGCCTGCTTTGGTTTTGTTTCTATTTCTCCCTCCACTATGGCTTCTATTCTGCAGTTAAAACCTCTTACCAAGTGACCTGCCTCTTGGACCAGCCCTCGAGCTGCCTGGGGGCCCTCACAGATTAAGGGAAGAGGATGACAAAGCCACCCTGTGAAGACCTGCGTGTCCTGCTCTGGGAGCGCCCCGACGCCTGCTTAGATGGGAGTGCGGGGTCTTTTAAAATAAGACAAAATAAAACAAGGCGCTAAAAACCTGCCACAGTGCGCCACGTCCTGCTCCTACAAGATCCTTCCCTACTATGCCCTGTTCACCTGGCCAACCCCTTCAGAAGGGCCCCCAGCCCCTCTCCCTAGACACACGTATCTCCTTCCATCTTCAAGCTTCTTTGCATACAATCCTCTGTGCCTGGAGGGCCCTCCCCACCACGCCCCACCCCCAGCCTCTTCACCCTGCCCCCTCCGCTCACCTCTCAGGTCTAAGACCACACATCACCTCCTCCAGGCAGTCTTCCGCACTGCGGACTGCTCTGAATGCTGTGTTTACCCGCTTGGTGGCGCTTACTTCAATAATTTATCATTGTCTAGTTTCTCATGTGTCTCCCCCACTAGGCAAAGATCAGGAAACTACAGCTGGGGGCCAAATCTGTTTTGGTAAATGAAGTTTTCTTGGAACAACCATGCCCACTCTTGGACAGACTTTCTAAGGCTGCTTTTGAAATTCAACAGCAGAAATGAATAGCAGCCACAGAGATCGTATGGCCAGCAAAGCCTAAAATATTATCTGGCCCTTTGTGGGAAAAGTTTGCTGCCCCTTGCTCTAGACTGTGGGTTTTCTAAGGGCAAGAATCCTGCCTGGTTCGTTAGTGTATGGCCACCAACATCTAGTGCTGAGCCTGGAAGACAGAAGAAGCTCAATGAATATTTGATGGTTGTTGAGTGGGTCTAAGTGTTAAGCTCTCTGACCATGTGACAATGCTGGCACAAAAGACACACATCAGCAAGATGGTACCAAACGCTAAGACACAGTCTGTTATCTGAAGCAAAATCAGTCCAGAAACATACACACACACACCCTCCTGGCCTCTGAGCAAAATGAATAGCTGGTATGCTGGGTTCTCAGTTGCAGGAGATGCACACAAAGAGGTTTGATGAAGGTAACTTCCTGCTATGAGCTTCTACCATTTTTCCTTGAATAGTTTTTTTCCCCTCCAATGTTTTGAATAAGAACAATCAGTTGTTGAATTAAACCTGAATTTCATCAGCCTAGAAATTTGAACTGAATAATTCAGAATTTCTTGAGGCTTGGAAGGTGGGTATATCACCTCTAAAGGATACGCATGGCCTCAGCTCCTCAAATCAGCAGAATCCCAAGAAATAAACCCTTGCTCCACCTGTCCAGCCAATAAACTGAAGCTCCTCTTTCAGGAACTAGTTCCTACGTCACTGCCTCCTTGAAGCCTTCTCTGATCCACTTCTCTACATAGTACGTCCCTGTTCCAAACTGTAACAGCACTTTGCTCATCCTTGTATTACAATCACTTCTCAAACTCGCCTGCACATCTGTTTACAGCACTGGGACTATGAGCTCCCTGAAGACTTCATGCCCCTCTACATTCCCAGGTACGGAGTAGGTGCCCCACAAATATTTATGGAATGGTTGAAAGAAGAAATGAGTAAGGCAGAGGCGGGAAAAGGAGGTGGTTGAACCAAATGAGTGAATGCATGGATGGGTGGACCAGTGGGTAGGTGAATGCATGAATGTAGAAATGAATGGATAGGTGGATAGATGGATGGATGTATGGATGGATGGATGGATAGGTGGATGGATGGGTAGGTGGGTGGGTGGATGGATGTATGGATGGATGGATGGATGGATGGATGGATAGGTGGATGGATGGGTAGGTGGGTGGGTGGATGGATGGATGGATGGGTAGGTGAATGGATGGATCGATGGATGGATGGATGGGTGGATGGATGGATGGATGGATGGATGGATGGATGGATGGATGGATAGGTGGATGGATGGGTAGGTGGGTGGGTGGATGGATGGATGGATGGATAGGTGGATGGATGGGTAGGTGGATGGATGGATAGATGGATGGATGTATGGATGGATGGATGGATGGATGGATGGATGGATAGGTGGATGGATGGGTAGGTGGGTGGGTGGATGGATGGATGGATGGATGGATGGATGGATAGGTGGATGGATGGGTAGGTGGGTGGATGGATGGATGGATGGATGGATGGATGGATGGATGGATGGATAGGTGGATGGATGGGTAGGTGGGTGGATGGATGGATGGATGGATGGATGGATGGATGGATAGGTGGATGGATGGGTGGATGGATGGATGGATGGATGGATGGATGGATGGATAGGTGGATGGATGGGTAAGTGGGTGGATGGATGGATGGATAGGTGGATGGATGGGTAGGTGGGTGGACGGATGGACGGGCAGATTGGATTAGGTTGGGTTGGGTTGTGTTGGGTTGGGTTGAAGTGACTGGACTGAAGTTATGAAGGAAATAAATAATACCCTCAGAACTCTCAACAGCTAGTGTCCTATAGAAGTCGGTCCCCACATCTTCCCCACCTCCACGCCTCAGGGTTCCCTCTTCCAGGGAACCTTAATGGTTCCACGCCCTAGAATGTTTCTTCCCAGCCCTCTCACTGCGTCTCTCCATCATTTCCTCACTTCTCTTCTCTAGAGATTGCCCCAACTCTCCCTGACTCACCAAGTCAGCTTTGCCCAAGGATCCAAGAGGGCAAAGGTTTCTTTGTTCATGGGATGTGAGCAAATGGCTAGCTTCCAGCTCCCCCAGGAAGACTGGAGAGAGGCCACCTGCCCACCCATGATGGATCTAATTAGAGCAGATGTTTTTCTCCATGAATTACAGAGCTTGGTTCTCCTCACCTGTCCCCTCCTCTGGAACAAAACAGTGGCGTCATGATGGAAAGTGAGCTCTCTCAGGGACAAGGTTGTGGGTTCTACCTCTGAAACTCCTTGTCCTCCTCTAACCAGCTTTCAGTCCCAGACTCAAGTGACCCATAGAGGCAAACCCGTTTCTCAGGAGCAGCCCTGAAACCCCAGGACTCTGGGGAACACAGATTGAAAACCTTCGCTCTGGCAAGAGAGCACCACTTGGAAGATGGGGATACAGAGGATCAGAGAGGGAAAGTGACTGCCCCATGGTCACCTCGTGAATCGGGACTGGGAGCCAGAGCCCAGACCTCCTCCTTCACGATACAATAGTGAATAGTGGCACTTTGCCGCTACACCACTTCAACATGTCAAATTTTGTGTGATTTCCTTGGACACCCCTGGATGAAATTCAATACCATGTCCAAGGGAGGTGCCCTATTTCAAGCTCATTTAGCATTCAGCATCAGTTGGAGCTGATTAGAGCTCTGATTATAATGCTGAAATCATTTTTACTTCCAACCTTTAGTAATTTAGTAGCAGGTGGGCATTAGTCAATAGGGACTTAAAAAGAAATTGTAAGCAAATCATAACAGAAAGGAAAGTTCACACACACACACACACACACACACACACACATATTTACATACACATCTTTCTTTCATTAGTTTAGTTTTAATTAGGTTGGCCCAGATTGATCTGGAAAAATTTCCAGACCCACAATGCATTTCTCTTTTATGATTGTGAAAATCATTTTTTCAGAGAATGGGACTCCAGAGATAAATCGAGAGAAGAGGCAGTTTTGGGCTCCTCCAGCAACAGCAGGGAGACAAAGCCCTTGATTAAAATCAGAGACAACAGCCAAAGTCAGACAAACATGCAGTCTGGATCCCATTTCTGTCCTTCTCTCGCTGTGTTACCTTGGGTGACTTACTCACCTTCTCTGAGCCTCCACTTTCAACCTTGCACACATACCCCATCGAACAGCTCATTCTTTGGAAGAAGGCAGATTTTTCCAAGACATAAATGAATCCAGGCACCCATCTGATTAAAAACCTTCAACATCTTCCCATTTACCTCGTAATAAAGCCAACACTCTGCAATGTGTCCAACCTGATTTTGCCTTATGTCGTTGTATGTTAGGACTACATCTGGCTACATGTAATAGAAACTTAAATATATTTGCATAACCAAACAGGGGCATATTTTTCTCACATGATAAGAAGTCCAAGAGTGGTCCAAAGAAGCTCCAAAATCCCCTTGGAATCCCAGGATCCTTCTACCTTCCTGCTCAGCCATCCTCAGAAAATAAGAAGCCTCTTGGTCACAAGATGGCTGCTCCACCTCCAGGCTTCGTGTCCAAGTTCCAGGAGGACAGAAGGAAAAGAAGCGAAGGAGAAAAAGCACATGCCAGTTCAGTCTGTCCCTTTTTATCAGGAAAATGATAACTTCTCTTTAGATTGCAACTTACAAGTCATTGGCCAGAACTATGCCACATCACAATGGTAGCCTCTAGGGGGCCTGGGAAGCCAAGTCTGCTTAGATGTGCCCCTTGCCTTCTGAACAAAATCAGGGTTTTATTGACAAAGAAGAAAGGGAGTATTAAATATTGAGCAGGCAACCAGCAGCACTTGCCATACGGCTCCCATTCTTACTCACAATATGCCTGCAGTGGGCAGAATTCTACAATGGGGCCCCCTGATACTCACAGCCAGTACAACTGCCTCCCTTTGAGGATGGGTGGGACTTGCCTTGGCCAGTAGACTAGGGCAACAGTGAAGTAAGATCTTGTGGTAAGATAAGGTCCCAAATGTTGACTCTGACTTCCTCAAAAGGGAGATCACCATCGGTGGGCCTGGCTTAATCAGGTGAAAGCCCTTACAAGAAGGACTGGGATCTCCCTGAGCTGAGAAGTCCTCCTTGCTGGCTTGACGATGTAGACAGTCGTGTAGACATACGGCAAAGGGCTGCAGAGGCACTCTAGGAACTTCAGACTCTAGGACCCGAGAGTAACCTCCAGCTAACAGCCAGCAAAAAGCCAGGGTCCTCAGTCACGTATCCTTAAGGAAACAGATGCCACCAACAGCCTGAATGAGGCTGGAAACAGATCCTTCCCCAGTTGAACCTTGAGACAAAAATGCCATCTGAATGCAGCCTAGTGAGACCCTGAGCAGGGGACCTGGCTAAGCTGTGATCAAATGTCTGACCCTCTGACCCTCCACCAGATAATAAGCCAGGGCTGTTTTAAATGGCCAAGATTGTGGTAATTTGTTACTAAGGAAGAGGTAACTAATATAGCCAGGGCCTCCTCCTGACACTTGGTTGTGAGTACTCCTCCCACCTCAGGGCCTTCACCTTCACCTCCTTGTCTTACCTTCACTGCTCTGTCTGCCAGGACCACCCTTTCCTCGCTCTCTGCAAAGCCAAGCACCCCCCTCCTGCAAGTTCCAGCTCAAAACCCCACATCTGAGATGCCTCTATTTATCATCCATCTAACCATCCCTCTTGCTGCCGCACTCGGCTCCACTGACCCTACAACCATCTAAAATTATCTTTATTTATTTATTTAATTCCTTAAAATTGTCATCTCCTCCGACAGAATGTCAGCTCCAGGAGAGGAGGGAGTATGCCTCCATGGCACGTAGAACAGTTCCAGCCATATGGGAAACTCAGAAAACAAATCATCCTCTCTCCACATTCCCAGCCTCCTGGTGAAGTGCTGAGGCTGCTGGAAAACAGGATTCCCCAGCCCACCTCAGCATAATGCACTTGCAAATGTTCCATGAATATAGCAGAGGGAACTCCTGGCCCCTTGCTCTCCCCACAGCCTCCCATCTTCCACCAGTCCCGTTCTGTGGTCATCCGAAGCCTCAGCCCCTCAGCCACATCCATTTCCTCCCTCACACATTTACCCTTATGATAGTCGGTATTTAACTGTAAGTTACTGTCTCACAAGGGCTAGCAGGAATTTTGGGGCTAATGTCCAGTGTAAATGGAAGATATCCTAGAAATATAAATACAGCTTCCTTGTTCATCTTCCTGCTGTGTCCTCACATGACAGAAAGGCTGAGGGGGCTCTCTGGGGCCTCCTTTATAAGGGCACTAATCCCATTCTTGGGGGCTCTACCCTCATGACCTAATCACCTCCCAAAGGCCCCACCTCCTAACACTCTCCCACTGGGGACTGGGTTTCAAAATAAGAATTTGAGGAGAACACAAACATTCAGTCTATAGGGACATATTTAACTATATCTCAAGAACAAATGCAAAATAGGGCATCTTTCAGAAGAACAAAAGCTAAAAGCCTTAACCACCAGTAGACGAACTAAAAGAACTTCTAAAGGATATCGTTCAGGAAGAATGAAAAAGACCCGGGGTAAGAAGGTCTGAGATACAAAAAGAAATGGCATAGTGGGGCGGGAGATAACACCTGGGTAAGTCTGGAGAGTCGTTTTCATAAAGTGAAAATAACTGCCTAACGGGTAGGTTTAATGAAAAGACCGAACTAAAATCCTGAGCCACGAGAGCATGTAAGTTAGCAGGGAAATGACTCCGGTTAAAATACTGCATCATCTTTGTATGTTCAGGCAGAGAAGGGAGGTGGCGACAGTCAAGGTATCCACATTAAGATTAGGACATTTCAGGGCTTCCCTGGTGGCGCTGTGGTTGAGAGTCTGCCTGCCGATGCAGGGGACACGGGTTCGAGCCCTGGTCCAGGAAGATCCCGCGTGCCACGGAGCGACTAAGCCCGTGAGCCACAACTACTGAGCCTGCGCATCTGGAGCCTGTGCTCCGCAACAAGAGAGGCCGCGATAGTGAGAGGCCCGTGCACCCCGATGAAGAGTGGCCCCCGCTTGCCACAACTAGAGAAAGCCCTCGCACAGAAACGATGACCCAACACAGCCATAAATAAATAAATAAATAAATAAAAAAGATTAGGACATTTCATGTGCACAGTAAATTTCAAAGTTAACTGTTTAAAAACAGAGGCTATAACTTTCATCCCGAGAGAGAAAAAAAGTAATATGAAAAAAATCTTAGTTTTTACAGACCTGAAAAGAAAAAATTATAAATATTTTAATTATAATATTGCATATTGTGATATGTGATTGCATATGTGATATTATTATTATATGTAATAAAATATATAGTATAATAATTAAAATGTATAATGTATTTATATAAATATATTTTATATTAACATATAAAATGTATATAATATAAAATTATATATATATATGAAACAGGACAAATAGAATTCAAAGAAGTTAAAATGAGAGAAACAAGTCCAATTATATTAATATTCACAATGACTGTAAATGGAATAACCATCCCAATTCATGAGATTATCAGATTGGACTGGGGAAAAATCCATCTATCTGCTACCAAAAAAAAAAAAAAAAGCTAAAACATAAAAACATAGAAAGATTGGAAGTAACGGGAGGGACAACAAAGATACATCAGGCAAATACTAGCAAAATAAAGGTGGAGTGGCCATATTATTTAGTACCAGACAAAATGATCTTTAAGTCAAAAAAAGAACGATTGGGATTGAGAGGGTGACCTCAGAATGGTAAAACATTCACTTCACCAGGATGACACAATGCAAAGAGTACAGGCACCTCATCAAATAACTTTACGATATACAATGCAGTGCTTCTTCCACCTTTGCTGGTTGCAGGAAGAAATGACCTTGGGTGTCCAGGGCAGCCCTTGGATTTTGTGTCCCCAGACTGTGCAAAGGGTCCAAGGAATGACAAGCCTTCCTCATCTCCCTGGTTATGACTCATTCTTCTTCCCTTGAGAAACAGGCAGCTCGGGGTCAAAGCTGCTTCCCCACTTGCTTGAGAGGGCAGGTGTGTTAGGATGAGTCCTTACTTTATGGGCTGGGGCAGAAACACACAGAATAAAGGAGCAGTTCCCATTGGAAAGGCAGAAATCCTGACTTCGTGGAGCCCAATATTTCTCTAATTCTTTTTCTTAACACCTTCAGATCTACGGAATTTGGGCAAACAGCAACCTGAGTCAATCCTTTCATTTCAAAGATGAGGAAACGGAAAACCCAGGGAGGTGACACGGCTTGCCCTAAGTCACACAAATAATATGGGCATATCGTCATTAATATTCACACAGTGACCCACAAGAGATTTTGAAAACAAATGAATCTAAATGTTAAAATGGCAAATTCCCCCTGAATAAAGAAAAAAGCCTCTATCAAACAGCCCTCATAAATTAAAAAACTCACTCCAGTAAGCGTGCTTTGCCTCTGCAAAGGACCAGCAAACAAGAAAGCTGTAACTATCCGTGCATGGCATTGAGATGGCAGATAGCTGCTGACTCTGGTAATTCATCATCGAATTGAAAGCATTACATATGGGAAGAGCAAAAATCTAATTCCAGCTCATTTCAATGAGAACTGATCTAAGAGTTCATTACACAAAGTAATTTTTACTAACACAACTTTGAACGTGTCCTCAAATGAGGATTAGACTCTCTCCTGACAGCTGAAACCGGTAAGGTGAAGTTTGCATACAGATGATGGGACACCAAGTTGCAGATTCCTTGTGTTCACCTTAACAGGTTTGGTTGTTTGGGGGGGTTTGGGTTTTTTTTTTAATGTTTGCTTAATGTTGCAGATGAAGGAGAGAGAGGGCTGGGAAACCAGGGTTTGGGGTTATTTTAAAAAAGGATCTCAAATACAAGTTTATTTGTCTCTAAGAGCTGTGTGACCTTTGTCATGTAACTCTGCTTCTCTGAGCCTGGACTTCTTCACTGATGAAGAAGATCTCTATCTCTCATTTGATAATTTACTAAGGAAATGGATGTAAAGCACTTAGCACAGTTTAAAGTTCTTAATGAAAGGTAGCTTTTAAAAAAGCTTTCCAAACCCCAGTTTACTAGTCTGTGATATCAAGATAATAATACCTACATGGTCAGGTACGATTTAAAGAGTGAATGTGTGTGGGATGCAATTACTGTTAGATCCAACCCCTACCCCTTTGGGTGGGCTTGAGTGAATGCCTCCAGGATCTAGACGCCCACGGCCTTGTGTCAAATTGGCATCAGCGCTGGGGCTCAGACACTTGGACCCAGAGACACATAATTCCTCAAGCAAAGGAAACAATTTTTCCGTCCCTTATTAAATAGGCTTTCTGGACTCAAAGAACAGATCTCTTGCCAAATTCAGAAGTTCTCAACCTTAGCTGTTCCTTGGGATCTTCAGGGATGGGGGTGGGCTGCTTTTAAAACCCCAATACCCAGGTTGCCCCCAAAACCAATTAAAACAGAATCTCTGGGCAGGGGACCCAGACATCAGTATCTTTATAAACGCCCAGGTGATTCCAGTGAGCAAACAAGGTTGCGAACCACCGGAGCTAATGGGAGAGAAGAGGGAGCCAGGGTGCTAATCATAGAGACGGGTTTCCCCTGCACTTAGGCCCCAAAACTTCTGCTAGTAGCTTGAAGGGTAACGTGATCAAAAGACGAAAGAGCCAGAGTTTTTGCCCCACTTTCCAGTAACAAAGTAGCAGGGAGTTCCGGAGAACGGAGGCTTTGTGGTTAACAGAGAAGGTCACAAAATCTCTTTAGATCAGAAAAAGCCCTGAATTCAGTCCGTGCCTTGGTCAACAGAAGAGAGAAACAGAAAAGAGAATGACTCCTCTTCTTTGACTTTTGTCCTCCGAAACTCAGCACCTGTGAACCCCGCAATGTGAAAGGGGAAACCATCCGTGGCTCCATGTTCCTGCAGTGGGAGGTGGGCGGACATGGGTTTGAGGGCAGTGGGGAGCCTTAGAATGTTCTATGCACATGAGTGATCTAGTCGAATTGACCTTTCTGCAAAGTCACTATCACTACAGAATAAAGACTGGATCGGATGGGCGTGTGGCCAGAAGCAGGAAGACCAGTTAGGAGCTGAGAGTGGACCCAAGGTCAGACATTTCTAGGACAGTGGTTCTCGAACCTGTGTGGCCTCTGGATTCCCTGGAGGGCTTATTAAAAAAAAGATTGCCCGGGCCTCCCTGGTGGCGCAGTGGTTGAGAGTCCGCCTGCCGATGCAGGGGACACAGGTTCGTGCCCCGGTCCGGGAGGATCCCACATGCCGCGGAGCGGCTGGGCCCATGAGCCATGGCCGCTGGGCTGCGCGTCTGGAGCCTGTGCTCCGCAATGGGAGAGGCCACAGCAGTGAGAGGCCCGCGTACCGCAAAAAAAAACCAGATTGCCTGACCCCACCCCGGAGTTTCTGATTCAGCAGCTCTGGAGCAGAACCTGAGGCTCTGCCTTTCTAACATGTTCCCAGGTGATGTGGACGCTGCTGGCCTGAGAACGTTGAGCCCTGTTGCTGTCGACGGCAGTGATGTGAAGGGGAGGATGTTCAGAAAGAAGCTTCATAGTTCTAGGCCGGTGGTTCTAGGTCAAAGTTTCATGCTGGCTCTACATTTAAAACCACCCAGAAAGGCTGGGCCCTAACTCACCCCCTACAGCAATTCGATTGGCCTGGGCCCAGACATGAGCATTCAAAAGCCCCCAAGTGATCGTAGGATGAAGTGAGAGGTGCGAACCAATACTCAATACTCAAAGTGTGATCCGTGGACCAGCAGTAACAGCCTTATCCAGAAATGGAGCGTCTCAGGCTCCATCCCAGACCTACAGAATCAGCCTCTGCATTCTAACAAGATCTTTGGGTGATTCCGGTACACGTCAAAGTTCGAGAAGCACTGATACATATAGTATTGGCCCAAAATGGGATTCCAGAAGCAGCTGGAAGCATGGGGGAGATGAAGTCTAGTCCCCAGGGTGAAAACCAGAAACAGAGAGAGAAATCCATTCCTTTGGTCACATGAGCTATAATGACGTGCACTGTGTGCCTTAGCTGAGTGCGAAGGGCAGGCACCTGGCCTCAAGGCTGTCAAGACATCAAAATAATAAAACGAGAGGCCTGGAGATGTTACTTTAAAGGTCCAAGGTGCTTCTGATGACAGCCTGTGTCAACCACACGTGAGCTGAGACAAGGACTTCGTCCCAGCACCCGGCAAGCCAGGCACCCGTCTGGTCCTCCGTGAACTCTTACTGAAGGAACGCCGGACTCGGCTGCTTTGGGGCAGGATCTCCAGCAGCAGAAACGGGCGAGGGCCTGGGAGCTGTAACAGGCTGGCGTGTGTATGAGGGGCCCGAAGCCTGTCGTGCCCTTGGGCTGGATCTAGAAGAGAGGCTGGCAATGCTCTGAAAAGGGCCAGATGGTAAATATTTTAGGCTTTCCAGGCTGTGCTGTGTCTGTTGCAGTGACTCGATTCTGCCCTTGTAAAAACGGGAAAGCACCACGGACAATTGGTAGACAAATGGACATCCCTCTGTGCCAACCAAACTTTATCCACAGCGACAGGCTGAGGGTGGATTCGGCCCACGGGTTGTGACCCGATCTGAGTGAGGACGAGGGGAAAGAAGCTGAGATGCAGCCACAAAGGTGGATCAGAGGTTGGGAAGAGGCCACAGGAGGCCTTGGCCACCAGGCAAACGAAGGGAGACCTTGACTCGGCAGTGCGGAGCTGGTGCAGGACCTGGGACGGCAGAGTGAAAGCGGCCGAGGCTGGTAACTTGGCAGAGGTGTGAGAGGTGAGATCAGGAGCTGGGGAGAGGGCTGATGGTGGGGGACAGTTAGGGGATGTGGGGATGGTTCCCAAGAGAGCTGAACGACAAAGAACCAGAGCAAGCAACTGCAGAGGAAGCCTGGCAGGGGGCATATGCTTTGGTGATGATCCACAGGGCTAAGGGTAGGGAGGGCGAGAGGAGACTTGCTAAGTGTGTTTCTGGTCCCTGGGGTGATGGGGAGGATGCTGTGGCCTAAGGCAGGGGAGCTGGGGCAATCTGTGGACGGGTGGGGAGCCGGACCTGGGAGCTCGGGGAAGCGTGTGGAGCAGAGCCGGACCCACAGCAGCTTGTTGCCTCCGTCACACCTGAGCACCCAGGCAGCTGGAGAAGACATTCAAGAAAAGGTTAGAATACAGGGCCTTGCTGAGGGCTGCTGTGCTGCAAGATGCAAATCTGGGAGATGGAGCTTGCTCAGGGCTGGGAGTGAATCCCAGCTCCCTGGGCTGAATCCCAGCTTCCTGGGGCTGAATCCCAGGTCCCTGGGGCGAAAGGTACCTCAGAGCCATGTCCTCCAACTTCGATGTGCCACAAAAGCCTTGGAGATGCTGTGAAGGAAGATTCTGGTTTGGTGGCTTGGACGGGGGCCAAGTCACTGCATTTCTAACAAGCACCCATGTTACCCACGCTGCCAGCCCAGGACCACACTCTAAGAAGGGAAGCCTGGGAAATGGTTCCAGCCTCCCCCTTGCCACCGTTGTCTCCCAAACAAGTGCAGTGAGGCTCTTTAACTTACAATTTGTTGAGTGGCTATTATGTGCCAGATGCTGGAGATACTGAGAAAGGCGCAAAAGCAGCAAAGATTGGAGTCCTTGTGATGTGGCAGCACTGTTCTAAGACATTCACATCTGTGACTCAGCTACTCCTCACTATGGGCCAGGAGGGGTTTCCACTAGTGGCCCATCTGCCATACACTTAGTGACATGAGAACAGGCAGGCAAACTCCAGGGCCAAAACTCCATCCCTCAAGCTCAGAGGGGGAAGCAAGTGGCCCCTCAAGGCAGTACCATGAATCCCAAGCTGGCGCTCTCTCTGCCAATCGAGGCCACCTCTCCCGGAAAATTCAAAACTGTAGTTTTGAAGTTCTTCGATTACGACGCTGGACCCAAGGCATAAGGAATGTCCTAAGTCCAGTGGGCTGGGGGCTGGGACACCGGCGCTCAGATGATTCTTCAGCTTCGCTTCTAAAGCACTAACTCAGCCCTCAGAAGAGACACCTCCACAGGGTATCTCCTGCAATGCAAATAAATAAATGCCCCCAAATAAAAGGGGGAGAATTTAGGGGAGAATTTTGTGGCTGGTGAGTATTGCATGGGCATCATTTTCAGAAGCGGCTCTTTGTTACGGTCCTGGGGCGCGGTCTCCGCCGCGCGTTGCGATGCTGCCACCTAGTGGTGATGGGGAGACCTGCTGCGGAAGTCGAAGCGTCCAAACCCCCGAAGCGACAAGGGGAGGCTGCATCCTATTAACACCAGTCTGGGCGGTGGCTGTTTTTAGCTGGGTCTCTCCTTCTGTGCCACTTTCATCATGGAAACTGGCTCTCTAGACCCAAAAAAAGCTGCGACGTGCTCTGCAAAAGCTGTTCGAGGGCCAATTTTAGCTGCATTTCTTGGAATTTGGGCTCCCAGGAGGGAGGAGGAATGTACAGTTCCCAGGAAGTTGGGTATCTTTTTAAAACTAGTACCTGGAGACCAGTTCTGGCCGTTGAGAGGTGTGAGATCATAGATCCCCCTGGGTTCCAGCTTCTTCAAAGGGATATAAATTTGGGTGGGGGTGTGGGGAGGAGGTTAGCAGCAGCCACTGTGTCCTGGGAGGCTTACTGTGTACTATTAAGAGTTTTCTTTACTTGGACCACCTCACTGATGCCTCGAAATAACCCTAAGAGGAAGCATAGAGTTACACCCATTTTACAGATGAGGAAATCGAGGCTTGGAAAAGTTAAGTGACTTGGCCAAGATCCTAGAGCCGGTAACTAGCAGAGCCATGATTTGAATTCTAGAGTCTGTGTGTTAACCCAGAACCCAAACAAAGCAATGGATCAAGAGTTGAAAGTCCTGGGTTCATCCACACTCTGCTGCCAGCTCACTTGACACTGGAGACCTGGCAAGGCACATCGGTTTCCTTTTGTGGTCAACCCCAGTTGATGGCTAGCAACACACAGAAGGAGTTTGAGACTTTCTGTAATTGATTAGTGATGTCTGCCTTGGGTGTAGGAGTGGGGAATAACAGCACATTTAGCCTAGGCTTGGGATCCTGCTGTGGGCAATAGAGAGGCATTACAAATTTCTGAGCAAGGAGTGTTTTCATGAGACTACTCAGGTCATGGTGTGCAGAGTGGAGATGAGAGCAGAGAGCCTGGGATTCTATGAGGTAGTATTTTCTTCCAGATGTGGAACTGGGCAAGAGGCAACCTACCCAGTAAACATAATAAAATATTTTTACTGTTTCCTCCACTTCTTAAATGGTTGTTTTAACTCTAATAATCTCATGCAAGAGCTCCCAGGAAGTCTGTAGACACTTTCTCCCCCAGCTATCCCTCATTATATCTTGTTCTCTCATAACTGACTCATTAAAATTCTTGGGTTGGGGGGGCTGCGGCAGGGGTAGCAGACAGGCTCAGGGAATAACTAGAATAAGCGAGAATGATTTGATAACCACCCGGTTAATTTTAAATGACTACCCACGGTGCTGCAGCGTTGAGATGTCTTCTCTGAGAGGTGGGGAGCAAGGTGGCCAGTAGCCAGAGGCCACCCCCATATGTCCTCCACACATAGCACCACCGGCTGGTCAGCACCTCTGCTGTTCAGAAAACAATCCTTGGTTGCCAAGTTGGCTTCAAGGTATCAACAAGATGGACTAAAATCACAAAACCGAGATGCTGGAATGAATCTTAACACATTCCTTTACCAAGTGTTTTAAACATCTCTATTATTTGCCCAAGTACCTTAGAGGTGGGGGGGTCCATCTTCTCATTTCATATTGAATCCCTCCTACAGCATCCATAGTGAATCACAGTAACTAAGGAGTTCAGAAGCCCAGCATTTTCTCCTCCATTCCCTACTTCTGTAACAGAAGCTACTCTCAACCATTGATGTGGACATAGGACCCAGGTCAGACCTGGCCACACCCACACTGACTGCTTCTAGGGGTGGGCATATAGCCCGAGCTGAGCCAATCAGAGTCCTCCCTTGAGGCATTCTCTTGCCGTCAAGGTTGTTAAGCTGGGAGGATATGGAGTCAGAACTGATGGCCACCATCCTCCCCATTATGTGGACCAAACAGTGGGAGAAAATGAAGCCAGCACAGAGAAGCAGGTCCAACCTCCAGAACGGATGGTGTCTGCAGCCCCTCCTTCAATTCTGTGGACTACCTGAGAATTCTTCTTGACCGCAAGAACCAGTATATTTCCTCCACTGCCAATTTCAGTGGGGTTCATGTCACTTTCCATGATCTGACATGATACACCATCCCTGAGTCTCTCTCTTTTTCTTGATCTCCTCCAGTGATGGGGGACTCACTGTCTTGACATAGCCCTTCTTTTTTTTTTTTTTTTTTTTTTTTTTTTTGCGGTACGCGGGCCTCTCACTGTTATGGCCTCTCCCGTTGCGGAGCACAGGCTCCGGACGCGCAGGCTCAGCGGCCATGGCTCATGGGCCCAGCCGCTCCGCGGCATGTGGGATCTTCCCGGACCAGGGCACGAACCCGTGTCCCCTGCATCGGCAGGCGGACTCTTAACCACTGCACCACCAGGGAAGCCCAGCCCTTCTTCTTTGAGGCACTTTGCCAGAAAGCTTTTTCTTAGAAGGAGTCAAAATTTGCCTCACAGGGCATATACATATACACATATACACAAATACAAACACACATATACACGTGTACATACACACAGAGACGCATAGACACGTGCAAGCAGATGCACACATGTGACAGCTTCTATATACATGTGTAACATACACATACATGTATAGGTACATGGAGGCACATTCATAAACACACAAAGACCCACATACATGCACACATACATACACACAGAGAGAGGCACACAGATACACAGGCACATTACATCCACACATATACATAATTACAAGCACACATAGACACACATATACATATACACAGCTATATGCATACACACAGATATGTACATATAATATACACATGCATACAGATACACAGACACATCTGTGCACACAGAGACATACACATACCTACATACACAGAGATGCACACATGTACACACTATACAAACACATACCCATACACTCAGAGACATGTAGAAATACATACACACACACACACACATACACAGAGACACACACATACACTCAAGAGATGTATACACACACACACACACACAAACACATACACAGAGACACACACATACACTCAGAGACACAGACAGACACACAGAGACACACATCAGGGCTCATTATATAAGCTGCTGAGGACAAAAGAACCCTCAACTCACTTAACACGTCGCCTGGAATGATGACCCCACACACATTTTGGTCCACTCTCCCTCTTATATAATTTTCAAACCATTTTCCCTGCAAATAAGACCCACCCCCCAAGTTAAAAAAACCAAACCGGGTATTTACTGCCCACCTCTCACCACCTTCAGGGCTGGCATTGGCTTCTCCCATCACCATGGAAACCATGACACCCCCAGCACTTGCCATTCAAAAAGTTTGTGCCCTTCAAACCCGTACAAGAACGTCAAAATGACATCAATACCTTCCAGCGGGTGACCCTAATTTTGAAGGCAGTTCCAAGAACCCCTTGAAGGGAGAATGCAGAATGCCTTTGCTGGCCACACGGTGAGTCACCAGGAAAAGAAGGCAGTGCTGCCAGTCCGTGTGCCTTTGGAGCCCTATCTTTTAATGCTGCAGGCAGTCCTGACAAGTGCCTTGCTTTACATCCTCAACAATTGTCTGTTGAAACATATAATCGAGTTCTATTTTGTGTGATGTCCCTGATCAGTTATAGCATTTTACATCATAAAATGGGCCTTAGGAATAAATTCTTGATTGATAACATGGTGCTTTTAAGAAATATGGGTGCTCTGAGGCTCAGAGAAGTTAAGTCAACAGCCTAAGATCACACAGGAGAGTCAGGATTTGAACACAAGTCTGACCCTGAGGCCCCCACTTCAGAGCTCTCCCTTCCTGGGATTGGGTAGTTGATGTTTTAAATCTAATGCAGGACCCTTAGCTCTTTCTTCATGTCCTTGAGAGGCCCTCACCCCAAACTCTACACTCCACCCTTCCAAACTGCTTGCATTTCTCTGCATATTCATTTCCTAGGGCTGTGATAACAAAGTACCACAAACTGGATAGTTTAAACAACAGACATTTACTGTTTCGCAGTTCTGGAGGCCAGAAATCCAAGGTCAAGGAGTCGTCAGGGCTCGTTCCTACTGAGGCTGTGACGAGGCATCTGTTCCATCCTCTAGGGCTTCTGGTTTGCTGGCCACCTTGCTGTTCTTCACCTGTAGAAGCCTCACCCGGTCTCTGCCTCTGTCTTCACATGGCCATGACTGTGTGCCAAGGTGCTCAGCAGCTGGCAAAGGCCTTTTGGGGGTCCCGGTCCAAGAGAGTCCTCTGGGAAGACCTCCCAGGAAGGGGCCCAGCTGGCAGCAGAGGGAAACCCTGAGGACACTAAACCAGGGTCCTGGGGATTCGACTTCCAAGGCTGCAAAGTCTCTCCATGCAGGTGGGTGAGGCAGGTGGAGTGGCTGGTGCCTGAGAGTAACCCTGTGGCTCTGAGGGGGGAGCAATGAAGGTCTGCTCTGTCTCTAACTCATTCACTGCACACACACTCACACACAGACACGTAAATACACTCACACACTCACAAACACACTCACACACAAACACACACACATGCACACAAACAGAACACACACAAACCTACATACACACAAGCACAAACAACAAACTTGTATACACATAGGCACGCACATACACACGCAAACACACACACTCACACACACACAAATCTGCATGCACACATTCACACACACACATACACATATGCACATCTAAACACATACACATGCATGCACCCTTCCTCTGCCCATGCTCTGCCAGCAGTTCTCAACCAAGATATGCTGCATTGCAAGCAGTCGCGAGGTGTATTACCAAGTCATCTATTGCTAATAATAAAGTGTCAAATGTTGCAAATGTATGTACGAATAGATTCAAGGTTATTCCTATGAAACATCGGATTCACTCATTGCATTCTGATTAGGTGCCCTCGGTGGGACAGGAAAGGAGGGAATTTACAGCTGGAGCATAAATGGGGGTCTGTCCACAGGTGATGGAATAGAAAGCCTGGCATAGCCTCTCTGGACTCCGTACCCCTAGGAGAGACACACAGAAATGCCAAACTCTCTTCTTCGTAACAGACACAGATGCACAAACTGGGGGTGGTCCTGGGGAAGGAAAGGTGGTACGCATGGCCAGCAGAGATCAGGAAAGATTCCCAACCTCACCAGTGACCCAGAAATGCAAATTAGAAAGAGGAGATGCCACTATTCATCCATCCAACTGACAAACCATGGGCTTTTGATCCTAACAGGTATTGGCAAGGGTGGACGGGTGGAGAGAGGGTTTCCCTCAAACATGGCAGAGAGGGGATGTAATTGATATGACCATTTGGGGGGCTTTGCAGGATCTGGATGCCATTAACTTTCTGACCTCAATTCCTACCACTCTCCCCCTGCTCATTCTGCCCTAAGATCTCCTTGGACTCACCAGGTATGTCCCCACCTCAGGACCTTTGCATTTGCTATTCCCTCCGCCTGGAATGCTCTTCCCCCAGCTTTCTGTACGGCTCATTCCCTTTAAGACTTTAGTCACATGCCGCATGTGTCCCTAGCCACACATCACCTCCCACACACATACACACACTTTCTCTCTTTCTCTCTCCCTCTCTCTCTCTAACCCTCTTCCCTGCCTTCTCTTTTTCCATAGCATTCACAAATCACCAGATATATGTGTTTTACATGTTTTTTGTTATCATCTGCCTCCTCCTAACACATGCCCACAAAGAATGTCAGCTCCAAGGGGGCAGAGATTTTGTGATTTCATTATTCTCTACTGTGTCCCCAAAGCCTGGAGCAGGCCTGGGCTAGATGGGCAATACATATTTGTTGAAAGAACTAAGATTTTAAGTTCAGTTAACTTTTTTTTTTTTTTTTTTGCGGTACGCGGGCCTCTCACTGTTGTGGCCTCTCCTGTTGCGGAGCACAGGCTCCGGACGCACAGGCTCAGCGGCCATGGCTCACGGGCCTAGCCGCTCCGTGGCATGTGGGATCTTCCCGGACCGGGGCATGAACCCGTGTCCCCTGCATCGGCAGGCGGACTCTCAACCACTACACCACCAGGGAAGCCCCTCAATTAACTTTTGATTCCACTTTTAAGACACCATCAGTATTTGTCTCCTATTGTTGCACAAATTATCAGCCTAACACCCACATATTTGCTCCCAGTTCCACAGGTCGAGTTCAGCCGGGCATGGCTGGAGTCTCTGCTCAGACTGAAATCACTGTGCTGGCCGCTGTGTTCTTCTCTGGAGCTCAGGATCCTCTTCCACAATTATTCCTGTTACTGACAGAATTCAGTTCCTTGCAGTTGTAGGACTGACGTCCCTGATTCTTTGCTGGTTGTCAATCTGGGGCTCTCTCAGCTTCTAGAGGCCACTTGCATTCCTCTCCACATAGACTCTGCATCTTCGGGAGAGCACAGCGTGTCATACTGTGTCATGCTTCAGATCCCTCTGGCTCCTTTCTGCTCCCAGTCAGAGAAAACCCTCTGCTTTAAAGAGCTCATGTGATCGGATTACGCTTACCTGGATAATCTTTATATCTGAAATTAACTGACTTGGGGCTTTAATGACATCTACAACATCCCTTCCAGCAAAACCTAGATTAGTGTCTGAATAACCCGGGGACTGGAATCTTGGGATAAAACCTTTCTGTGCCTCTGCTTCCTCCTCTGTAAGATGGAGATGCTAATACTACTACTACCCCACAAGGACTGTGTGGATTAATTAAGATAATGCATGTAAAGTGCTCAGTACTATGTTGGAACAAAGGGTATGCTAAATAAAGAGCAGCTGTCACCATCACTATTATTATTATTATTATTATTATCACTGTTATTATCATCATCATCATCATCAACGTCATCACTGTTATTTCAGATGTGCCAATGGGGTTTCCTTATTCCATAGGATATGTGTCAGTATGCCAGGATTTGGTATTTCTGTACATCCAGATATGACACGTTTTACTCTGCTGTAGACAGAGATATGGGATGTCTTTACTGTTATTTATACCGATAAGGCAAGTGTCACTGTGGGTTACATAGACGGCAATCAGGCACTTTACAGCTATCTTTAGGCAAGCGTCTCTGGATGTTATGTACACAGTTAGGATCTGTGTCTATTTACTCCTCATGAGCCACAGACCTGGCAGGTTTGGGTTGCTTGCATATGCTTGGTTCATGCTGCTGACATAGACAGTGATGCAATCTCAGAAAAGACTGAAAAAGACTTGAGACATAACAAGAGTCATGAGGGGGTTCCCTGGATGCAGGACTGTTGGTCTGAAAACCAAGAAAGTCCCAGGCAAACCGGGGCAAGTTGATGACCCCAAACACAACCTGGGCAGGCGTTCCCGAAAGCACTGCTCCTATATGCCCCACACAGACGACTGCATAGGAGCACGGACTCCAGAGTCAGGGGTCTGGGCTCAAAGCTCAGCTCCACCCCTTTCTGGTCACATGGCTTTGGCAAGACCAGTGCTCAGTTGTAAAATGGAGCTAATAATAGAAGCTGCCTCATTGGTTATGAAGATTAAATGAGTTAATAGATAGAAAGCACTTAGAGGGCTTCCCTGGTGGCTCAGTGGTTGAGAGTCCGCCTGCCGATGCAGGGGACACGGGTTCGTGCCCCGGTCCGGGAAGATCCCACATGCCGCAGAGTGGCTGGGCCCGTGAGCCATGGCCGCTGAGCCTGCGCATCCGGAGCCTGTGCTCCACAACGGGAGAAGCCACAACAGTGAGAGGCCCACGTACCGCAAAAAAAAAAAAAAAAAAAAGAAAAGAAAGTGCTTAGAATCATGCCGAGCCCATAGTAAGCGTTCGGTAAACCTTTGTGATTATTGTTATATCTGCCAACACCTCTATTATCTATTTAAATATTTTTATATATCTCCACACTCTTAAAAGGCATAAAATGCCTTTATTGTAAAATGCCTTTATTGTAAAATACCTTTATATTATTGTAAAAGGAAATCATACATCCCTACCCTAAATGGAAAGCTGGTACTGTTAGCCATAAATAGAAGGTAACTGGAAACATAAATGCAAAACTATTTAGCAAATAGAAGCAGCTCAGGCCCCACTGTTGGGACGCAGACACGCTTTGGAAACGCAGATATTCTGTACGACTGGAGACAGGCTCAGAGACAGGGAGGGACAAGATGAGGTCGAATCGGGGCTGAGAACAGATTTGTGACAGGTCTGTGGACACTAAACACATCACACAGTGCCCCAGGGCCACTACCAAACGTAAGGTAGATAGCTAGTGGGAAGCAGCCACATAGCACAGGGAGATCAGCTCGGTGCTTTGTGACCACCTAGAGGGGTGGGATAGGGAGGGTGGGAGGTAGGGAGACGCAAGGGGGAAGAGATATGGGAACATATGTATATGTATAACTGATTCACTTTGTTATAAAGCAGAAACTAACACACCATTGTAAAGCAATTATACTCCAATAAAGATGTAAAAAAAAAAAAAAAAAAAGAGCGAGCCCTGAGGAAGCATTTGGTCCTTCAGAAAGCAGGTATCTAAACTGCCTCTACTCCGTTCTCACCTAAGTTGATCCTCAGCAGATAGGTTAGGGTTGCTGTTAGGGTCCTCCCTGCACTGACTCTGCCCCTTAGGACAAGGCACTTCACCTCTCTGAGCCTCAGTGATCACCACTGCAAAACAGGCTTTGTGATGCCTGCCTCTCAGGGTCCCTAAGAGGATCAGGTGGAATAAAGGTAAACATACTCTGACTTTCAAACCATTCCGAAAACGTTCATGTTTACCATCTGGCCTTTTCAAACACCAAGAATCATTCTACGGAAGCTTTTCGTCACTGGGTAGAAGCTGTCTCCTTTCCTAACCTCATTTGCCTGGATAAGCTGTGAAGGATATAAAATCAGAGAGTTCTTTAGAAGGCCGAGAATGAAGGGATGTTAATTTTACCACTTTTAGGTAATTGTTTTTTTTTTTTTCCGGTACTTGAAAACCTGGGCTCCCACTTAAAAATACTTGAAACGTTGAGCTTGAATCACAGTATGAACTTCAAGTGACAGACTCGTAATACAATTAGGATAGCTTCACATTATCTCTCATTATTGAATAATATGTTCATTAATAGCTCTCCCCTTCCTTTACCATAACATTCCCCTGCTAAAAATAAACATAAACGCCAAGACCCAGGATGACTGAGAGCTGAACTTGACCTTAGAGTGGCCAGCAGTAGCACTGTGGGCATGACCAAATCCAGCCTGGGGCCACCTCTCTGATCCTCTCATCCGGGAGCTCTCACCCATCAGGCCATGTAGAAACATCAGAGAATGAAAAGCTTCACACATACTTTATCTGGTGTCACCCTCACCACATCCTTGCAAACCATGCATTATTACCAGGATTCCCCCATTCACAGATAAAGAGACTGAGGGTCAGAGAGGTCCCTTGATTTGCCTACCCAAGCCAGAACCGTGAGGAAATGTTAGAACTAAGATGCAAACCCTGCTCTCCACCTTACAAATGTGGGTGTCCTTTCCCACAAAATAGGTAATCATCTGTGTCACCTCCTCCCCTCCTCCTACTTTCCTCCCTCCTCTCTCCTTCCAGCGTGGGCACTGAAGGCAAGGAAGGGGGTCCTTCCTTAGGATGATGACAGATCGACTGTGCATGTCTATGTGCTGGGAGCCGCTACCCAGGGGGGCTGTGCTTTCTCCCTTATGGGGCTGAAATTGTCTTTGTGAAAGAGCTGGGAGTCATATAAATAGCTCAGGTACATGCCATCAGCCACCTTCAAGCTCTGATATTACCTTCTCTTGCCCTGAGATGATTCAGGGACTCAGGGAACAAAAGGCCTCAACTTGCAGGAGCTTCTGTTCCATGACAGTGAGGACGCCATGTCCAGAAATCATCTTCATCCTGCTCCTGGGCTCTCCCTCACTCGCCCCTTGGAACCATGCTGGTCCATTATTCCCACTTCATAGAGGAGAAGCTTGCAGGGCACAGCAAGGCCTGCTCTCCAGTTAACAGATGGGGAAACTGAGGTCCACAGAAACTGCATCAGCAAACGTGATGGTTAATTTTGGGTGTCAGCTTGGCCAGGCTATGGTGCCGATTGTCTTGGTCAAACACTAGACCAGATGTTGCCATGAAGGGATCACGTAGATGTGATTAACATCCACAACCAGTTGACCTTGGGTGAAGGAGCTTGCCCTCCATAATGCAAGTAGTTCATCCAATTAGTTGAAGGCCTTAAGAGCAAAAACTGAGGTTTCCTGGAGAAAAGGGAATTTTGCCTGCAGACTGCAACGTAAAAACTCTGCCTTAGGACTTCCCTGGTGGCGCTGCAGTTAAGAATCCTCCTGCCAATGCGGGGGACACGGGTTCGAGCCCTGGTCCAGGAAGATGCCACATGCCACGGAGCAACTAAGCCCGTGCGCCACAACTACTGAGCCTGCGCTCTAGAGCCCACGAGCCACAACTACTGAAGCCTGTGCGCCTAGAGCCTGTGCTCCGCAACAAGAGAAGCCACTGAAATGAGAAGCCTGCGCACCGCAACGAAGAGTAGCCCCCGCTCGCCGCAACTACAGAAAAAGCCCACGCGCAGCAACAAAGACCCAACACAGCCAAAAATAAATAAATTAATTAATTAAAAAACAAAACAAAAACTCTGCCTTAGTGTCCTGGATTTTTGGACTTGCCAGCCCCTACCATTGTGTGAGCTAATTTCTTAAACTAAAATTTTAAAAAAGTAATACGTATATGTATTTAAATATAGGTTTATATTTTTTAATATATTTAAATATATAAATAAATATAAATAGATATATATTTTTATACACATACACTAGTGGTTCTGTTTCTCTGGAAGACCCTGACTAATAGCAAGTAAAGACAGAGACTAAGAGGGTGGAGAGGACAAGAGCATTTATATGCATGAAGCATGTTCTATGTGCCAGAAGCTCTCGCCCATATTATCTCGTTAAACCTTTACCCACCACCCATAAAGGCAGTTTTCACCATTCCCCAGACTCAAGGGGCCTACGTGACTTTCCTAGGGGTCTTACCTGGGAATCAATCCCATGCCATCTGCCTTCATTATCCATACCCTCCATACACTATCCTACCAGCAGGAGGACGGTACCTAGGAGTCTGGGCGCACCATTCCTTCCCAGGATCCCAAGAGGAATCCTTCCTCAAATCATACTATGAAAAGTCATCAAGGTCAAAAACCAAGTTGAGGGCTTCCCTGGTGGCGCAGTGGTTCGGAGTCCGCCTGCCGATGCAGGGGGCGCGGGTTCGTGCCCCGGTCCGGGAGGATCCCACGTGCCGCAGAGCGGCTGGGCCCGTGAGCCATGGCCGCTGAGCCTGCGCGTCTGGAGCCTGTGCTCCGCAGCGGGAGAGGCCACAACAGTGAGAGGTCCGCGTACCACACACACACACAAAAAAACCAAGTTGAACTTTTTTTTAGAAAAGACGGAAAACCCAATTCAAACTCTCTTAAACAATAAAGGAAACATCTTCGTTCATGTGTGGGAAGCCCAGAGGTAGACCTTCACACATGGGCTGAGAACGGGGGTGCCAACAGCATCATCAGAGTCTCCACCAAAGTGTCCCCATCGCTCCTCCGGATGGCAACCTTTTCCAGCTCTACACCGTGGCCCTGGACACCTCCAGCTTTCATCACCTGAACTGCTAGCAGCTGCTATAGTAAGAGAAATCCTCCCCTATAGTTCCAAGCCTTGGGATTATGACTCTTGGGACTGGCTTAGCTCTCTTCTCTCTTGCCTGAATTAATTGAGATGCAACCCAATAAGGTGGTCAAGAGCCATACTGACAAGGTTCAAACCCCTGCTCCATCACTTACCTGCTTGGGACCTTGGGCAAAGCCTTAACCCCTCTATGCCTCCATTTTTCCATCTGTAAAACAGGGCCAATAATTGTATTTCCCTCAGACACTCGTGGTGAGGATTAAATGGATGAACATACATTTATAAAACGCTTAAACCAGTGACTAGCACATAGTATAAAGGATATGGAAGTGACTGTTAATTAAATTACTGGAGGGAATTCCCGGTCTGCCCAGTCGTTAGGACCCGGCGCTTTCACTGCAGAGGGCCGGGGTCCAATCCCTGGTCGGGGAACTAAGATCCCACAGGCTACACGGCACAGCCCAAAAATAATAATAATAATTAAATTAATGGCGCTGGGGGTTGAAATGTGCTAACTTGACAGGCCTGGGGTGCCTACCCTTATTTGGAAACTGGATCTGCCCCAGGTGAGTGGCAAGGATCAAAAGAGGCAGAGGACAATTCTCCGAAAGGAAATGGATGTGCTGTTAGCAAAAGAAAGAAGAATGGAGAACAGAAAGGCCAAGACAGCTGCTCCCTAGTAGAAAGGCCCCAGTGAAATGTCACAGTACCTGATTAGTTTCTTTCCTGTTGGGTACCTGAGGTTGAAACCGCCTTAAATTGGAAAGATAAAAAATATCCTAATTCTGTGCAAGAATAAAATGGAGCAGGTATTCTGTCCTACTGTTACAGCTTTCTTTGTGTTTCTACCCACTGAAAATGAAACCAGTGAAATCAGGCATTTAAAATCTACCTTTGACTCAGTCACTCATTCAACAGCCATTTAATGAGCCCTCCAGATGGGTTTCCCTGAAACTAACGAGGGTTAAGCATCAGGGGCTCTCTCTTACATGGGTCCCTTCCAAAGCCTTCTACCTAATTTGATATTTGTAATTGTAGATTCTGTTACCTAAAGAAGGCTCCTCAATTGTATAAACTTCAGGCTACACAAAATCTGATTTGTCCTGCATGAGCTCCTATCAAGTGGCGGGTACTACAGGTACAGAGATGAATAAATGATGATCTGCCTTCAAGGAGCGCCCTCTACTGACGGGGATTGAGAATGAGCCTGAGGATCATTTCCCAGGTGAAATATTTGCTAATCTATTCATTCATCCAACGAACCAATACGTTTTGAGCATTCCAGGATGAGAAGGCAGGAAAAGACTCTGCTGTCAAGGAGCATATAATCAATCAATCAATACCAAAAAATGAGTACAAAATAATAGGATGAGGCAGTGAACAATGACTGGAGGAGTTTTTTGGGTCATTGGTCAGGAAACGCTTCTTTGAGGAGAGAAGCTGGTATGTAAATATGGAGACTCTGCAGCTGTGCAAAGAAGGGGGGACAGTTCCAAGCAGAAGGAACAGCAAATGCCAAGGCCCTAAGGAAGGGGTAACCTTAGTGACTGAGGGAACAGAGAAAAGGCCAGGATGGCCAGCACAAAGTAAGTCAATGGGAGAGACTAACAAGCTGAGGTCAAAGAGTAGGAAGGGCCTAGATTATGTAGGACTTTGCTGCCAGGTGAGAGGGTTGTATGTTGGAAGTGGAAGCCATCAGCGTTTTCGGCAAGGGAGAGACATGATATCACTAACATTATAAACAGAGCTCTGGCTGCCGCGGACAGACCAGATTGTTGAGTGAGAGCAAAGAGCAGTCCAGTGGCTTCTGTCCTAACCATTGGCAAACATCCTCAGAGTTTTACAACCTACTGTTGTAGGTTGTAAAGTCTGGAGAAACAGACTTTTCAGGTGTTATTGGTGGGAATGCAAAAGGGCGCAACTCCAGTGGAGGGGGGTTTTGCGATATCTAACAAAATTACATATGCATTTATCCATCTACGCATAACCCCACTCCTAAAAACCTATCCCAAAAATACACTGGCAAAAAGACAAAAAAAGAAGTGTGCACGAGGCTATTCACTGCAGCGTCATTTGTGATGGCAGACTGGGAATCACGTATATTGGGGCATTAGCAGGAGCTGGTTGAATTAATATTAAACATTGACACAACACCATCCACTACTCGAGCTGCCAAAGGAAGGCAGAATGTCTTACGTTCTGCTCCAGAGTGGTCCTCACGATGTATTCTCAAATGAAAAAAATCAAGGTACAGAAAAATGTGTATATTATGCTGCCATTTCCCTAAGAAAGAGGTGGAATATGAACACGTTTTTTAATGGGAAAATAAATCAAAAACAAGAATAGCTACCTACCAGCGGAGGGAGGAAACAGTTAAAGAGGGGAGAGAGAGAGAAACTAGATTTCAATGAATAGATTGTGTAAATTTGACCTTATAATATTATAAATATTTTGTATACTAAATTTTTAAATTTAAAAAAATAACCTAAAATTTAAAATTAATTTTTTTAATTCCTAAAAATTGAAAGAAAGTAAAATGAAACAAATGAGCCTCCTTGTATATTGAGTTAGTGGCAAAACCACATGGAAAGAAACTATTCAAGTGAATTTTAAAACATAGTGATTTTAAAACATCCCTAGTAAGATATACATTAAGGCAAAAAAAAAGAAACCCTCAAACTGTTTTCATTAATCAAATCATCAATGGCAGTGTTGCAATCATTTTCCTAAGATCATTCTTTGTGTGTTATGGAATAAAGCAAATGAGTAATTATGTTGGTTTCCTTGGGAGTCAGGAATTTGGATATGGAAGAAAGAAGACACTGGTATAAGATTGAAGAAGTTAAGTAAAAACCTGCTGGTCCTGAGTTTGGATTTGAAGTCTCAGTATAAACTCAAGATGTATTTTATTTTTAAAAAGAAAAAAAAAACAAGGCACCTCTAGCTCCCAGACTGTGGTCTCTAAGTACCCTTCCCCACCAAGAGAAGCCAGGGATCAACACACAAATGGCTGATTCCAAGTCAGGAGCAGAGAATAGCAAAGAATAGAGGCAGAGAAGTAGAAAAGGAAATTATAAAGTAGCTGCCAGTGAATATGTGGAAGACCAAGAAAGTGAACACCGAAGCCAAGAGAAAAAAGTGTTCTAAGAAGATGGGAGTGTTGAATGCTAGTGGGATGAAAAGTAAAATGACAGCAATGCTGACCATTGAATTTGGCAATCTAGAGGCCACCAGCGGCCTTGACAAGTGTGGTCTCAGTGGAACAGCAGAAGCCTGATTGGAGAGGAGAGAATCCAAAGTATAATTATCAAGAATACCAGGGAAATTATAAGATTGTTTCAGAAACGTCTGATGAAATAAAAAATAACACAGCCAAAGGAAACAGATCCAAATCCTGCCATCTGCATACTCACCTCTAATAGGAACCTGGCATTTAGAAAAGGTAAGTGAAAAAGACAAGTACTTTTCATCAAAATGCAGACGTCATTTCTGCACATGGAGATATTTAAGCAGGGGAGCATTATCCCGGCCACCCTGGTGAGGCAGTGAGCACTCCATCTCTGAAGGTGATTAAGAAAGGAAGATCATCCTTCAGGGATGCTAGAGAGGCGACCCAGCTTTGGGTTTTGAAATAGGGCTTTACACACCATGGGCTCCCCAGAGCAGGAAAGTGATGGGGCCTAGCAAACAACAGGGGATTAATAAATGTTCCGGGCTGATCTGTGGGTCTTCCCAAGTGCCTCCCATCTCCTCCAGCCCCAAGATCTTGTAAGTCCATGGTGTCTGTTTTGGATAAAAGAACTCCCTATTTGGATTCCCATCCATGGAGCACTTCTCCAGGTATTTCTCTCCACTGGCTTCTCCTCCACTCTATCTACCAGAGGGTCTCCTGCACATTCTGCTGCCAGGATTAGCCACTGAAAAACAAGCAAATAGGGCCCTTTTATTGACACTAGCAGCTGCACACTACAGCCCAGGGCCTGTGTGCAAAGTCCAGTCATGTGGGTTGTGAAGCAAGCCCAGAGCACATCTGTGCTTCCTTCTCTTATTTACTCACAGAGACGGAAAGGGAAAATGACCAGTTTTCAGTGTGACCTCCGAATTAGCCAGGATTCTCCAGAGAAACAGAACTAATGGGATATATATAAAAATAGGGAAAGATTTACTATGAGGGATTGGCTCAATTATGGAAGCTGAGAAGCCCCATGATCTGCTGTCTGCAAGCGGGAGGCCCAGGAAAGCCGGTGGTGTGGTTCCAGCCCAAACCCACAGACCTGAGAACCGGGGTGGGGGGGCCATGGAGTAAGTCCTGGTCCAAGTCTGAAGGCCTCGGTTAATGGGTGTGAGGGATCTCAGTAGGGCAGTAGCAATAGTTGTACAACTCTGTGAATTTACTAAAAAATTGTACACTTGAAATGGAAGAAATATGCAATATGTAAAATATGCCTCAATTAAGTTTTTTTTTTTTTTTTTTTGGTCACACCATGCAACATGCACGATCTTAGTTCCCTGACCAGGGATTGAATCCAGGGCCACACAGAGAAAGCACTGAGTCCTAACCACTGGACTACCAGGGAATTCCCAGTTATTTTTTTTTAAGTGTTGGCCCCAAGGGCCCCAGTGGATAAGCCGGAGGAAATTCAGAAGAATAGAAAAGAGACTCCTCTGGCAGAGGGAACAACACCCATCAGCTCAGTGGCAGCATCCACGGGAGCAGTAGCAGCCCCATATGTGGAAGCCTGGTGAGCAGACAAGAGCACCCTGGTGTCCCATTAAATGTTTAAAAAGGATTTGGGGCAAGATAACATCCTGTTTTATTATTTTGGTGGGAGAAGGCAAGTGGAGAGGGATGGGTCACCATAAGGACCAGGATACCATTTGTACCAGGTTTAGAATAACTCAGATTTACACTTGTTTTGCTTGAAAACTCTGGGGGAAAAAAAAAAAAAAGGTCCAGGATGTCATGACCATTTCTCTGAGATTGATTAGTGGTGACTGGCTGGAGCTTCGTGTTGAAATTGATTAGTGATGGCTTCTATGGGTACAGGAGTAGGAGCAGCAGTATGTGTGCTATTTATTTGCCAACCCTGCCTAGACAATCGGAATCATTGCCCTGGTACAAGAGAGAGGTAGCATAAGCATGAGACACCTGGTGGGCAGGGAGAGCAGGATCATCCTGTCCTGGATCCAACAGAGCAGAAAACCTGTGATACTGTACAAAGGGAGCTTCCATGGTTTATTAATGCCTCTGAAGCCTAGAAGAGGATCTTTTTCCCTTAGAGCTTTGTTCACACAAAGGAAATGCTTTAAAAAAAGTAATTCACTAAAACCAGAAACTCTAAGGAGCTCTATTGACACATTTAAATTGCCAAATTGTCATTTCCATAGAAGCAAGGAAAACTACAAAGCAATAAGTCTAGCCCCATCTCCCCAGACCATTAGTGCAGTTGGGAAAATTTTCCCAACTCTTTATTTTGAAAATTTGTCATCCCATAGAAAATTTAAAATAATACGATAATGGACACATAGGTTCATCTAGATTTACCAATCATTAACACTTTGCCACATTTGCTTATCTCTGTCTGTTTTTTTTTTTTCTGAACTATTTGAAAACAATAGCATTTCATCCCTGAATACTTCAGCATATATGTCCTAACAACAAGTACATTCTCCAACATAATCCATTGTGTAATAACACCACTAGCACACCCAAGAGATTTAACAGTCATACAATAATGCTACTTTATATGTGGCTCATATTAACATCTTCCCAACACCCCAGTGATATCTTTTTAGTGATATCTCAGTGATATCACTTTTCTTTGTTTCATCCAGAATCCAATCAAGGTTGTGTATTTCACTTTGATGTCATATCTCTTTAGTCTTTTTTAACCTAGAACAGCCCCACTGCCTTGTCTTACTTTCATGTCACTGACACTTTTTCAGAGTCCAGGCTAGTCATCTTGTAGAAGGACCCCATCTTTTTGAAAGGGACACAACCCTTCAGAAAGGCTTTAACATTTCCATTTTTCTGTAATATAAAAGACTCTTCCCCAGCTTCTGCCCGTGATTATGAGATTTCAGTAAGCACCCTATGCATGACCGAGTTCATTCTGATTCTTCAGTTAAGGATGGATTCGAGGCAGCTATCTATCTCTTCTCTACATGCTCCCCTCATTCAACGTGGTTGCCAACCACAAGGCAAGTTCCACTCAAAGTCAAGTCAAGGTCATCTGGCTGTCTACCGCCTACCCAAAGAGGAGAGAAAATTCACTTAGGTTTGGGGCCTTTGATACTGTTTTGATGCTTTTCTGAAATAACCTTCTTGCTTCTTTATTAATTCCAGTGGATGTTTCATAACAGGTGACAGCTTTGCCCTTTAATTGTTGAGAGATTTTAATTTTGCACTGCTGTTTGCTGTTCAAAATGATTTACCTTAGTTCATAAACACCTGTATCACAGGGATTTCCGGTATGGCTAGAAAAGTAGACTCATGAGCTGTGTGATTCAAGTGTACACACACACACACACACACACACCACCTATTAGCACAGTATCTCCTAACATCAGAAGGTTCATACCCTCTTCACAATGTTAGGCAATATCTGTAATTACCTACTTAATATTTTTCTTTAAACCAGTTGCTTTTCTTACCTCAATAAATAACTTTTCCAACAAGACATTTTTTCATTATTACAGTGTAATAATTACCATAATCAGCCATAAAAATAAATACAATGAAAATCTAGCTACTGGGGCCCACAGAGGCTCTGTACCTGAGGACTGTTCTGTCTTGTTTAAGTGGAAGATCAGTAAAAGTTAAAGACAGATGATGCCAAACTGAGACTTTTGGCTTCAAATAATCAGAGGAATGAGAGGAGATTGAAAGAGGATTGATTTTCTTCTACAGGGTTTGAAGTTATGTAATGTCAAGTCTGGAGACCACTTAGAATGATCTCTCATGCCCAAAGAATGGCACACACTCTTCATAGCAGAATTATTTACAATAGCCAAGACATGGAAGCAACCTAAGTGTCGACAGACATTTTATATATATATATATATATATATATATATATATATATATATATATATATATATATATATATATAATGGAATACTACTCAGCCATAAAAAAGAATGAAATAATGCCATTTGCAGCAACATGGATGGATTTAGAGATTATCATACTAAGTGAAGTAAGTCAGACAGAGGAAGACAAATACCATATGATATCACTTATATGTGGAATCTAAAATATGACACAGGGAATTCCCCGGCAGTCCAGTGGCTAGGACTCTGCACTTTCATTGCCAAGGGCACGGGTTCGATCCCTCTTTGGGGAACTAAGGTCCCACAAGCCGTGGGGTGCGGCCAAAAAAAAATATATGAACACAAATGAACTTATCTACGAAATAGACTCACATACATAGAGAACAGACTTGTGGTTACCAAGGCAGAGGGGAGTGAGGGAAGGATGGACTGGGAGTTGGGGTTAGGAGATGCAAACTATTACATATAGAATGGATAAACAACAAGGTCCTACTGAATAGCACAGGAAGCTATAGTCAATATCCTGTGATAAACCATAATGGAAAAGAGTGTGAAAAACAATGTATATATATGTATAACTGAGTCACTTTCCTGTACTGCAGAAATTAACACGACATTGTCAACCAACTATACTTGAATAAAATAAACTAAAAACAAAAAGAAAGAAAAAGTATACCATCCAAGTTGGGTATTTTATTAGTTTCCTGTGGCTGCTGTAATAAATTACCAGAAACTGGGCAGCTTAATACGACAAAAATGTATTCTCTCACAGTTCAGGAGGCCAGAAGCCCCAAATTAAGGCGCCGTCAGGGCTGGTCCCCTCTGAGGGCCGTAAGGAGGAATCTGCTCCATGCCTATCTCTCCGCATATGGGAGCTGCTGCCATCTTTGGAGGTCCTTGGCTTGAGTGTGTAGATGTGTCACTCCACTGTCTTCCTCCATCATCACATGGTGTTCTCTGCTGCATCTTCTCCTCTTTCAAATCCGCCAGTTGGATTTGGGGCCAACCAGATCATCCAGGATGATCTCATCTTGAATTCCTTAATTCAATTGCACCTGCAAAGACCCTTATTCCAAATAAGGTCCAGCTCAGTGGTTCTGGGTGGACATATCTTTGGGAGGCTGCCATTCAGCACACGGCAGGTTTCCAACACCATTACCCCAGGCAGGAACAACTTTCATCACACACGAGGTATAAGAGCCGACATTTACAAAGTGTCTTCCATGTGCAGACACTGCAAAATGATTTCCACCCATTAGCTCATTTATCCCCCTCGTACTTTGTTCCACTTCAGCACAGGAAAGTGTGGCCATCATTTCCCTAGCCCTTAAGTGCCCGCAGAACAATGACATGTGAATTAATAAGTGGCGCCATCTAGGCTTCCCTGGTGGCGCAGTGGTTGAGAGTCTGCCTGCCGATGCAGGGGACGCGGGTTCGTGCCCCGGTCCGGGAAGATCCCACATGCCGCGGAGCGGCTGGGCCCGTGAGCCATGGCCGCTGAGCCTGCGCGTCCGGAGCCTGTGCTCTGCAACGGGAGAGGCCACAACAGTGAGAGGCCCGCGTATCGCAAAAAAAAAATAAATAAATAAGTGGCGCCATCCGAAAGGGGAAGTGAGCACCACCCCCCATCCTCCACGATCCATTCGCCTTTGATGATCCATAATTTGATCACTTTATTTTATTTTATTTTTAAATTTTTAAACTAAGATCCCACATGCCCCGGGGCAACTAAGCCCACGTGCTGCAACTACTGAGCCCACGCACCACAACTAGAGAGAAGCCCACGCGCCGCAATGACAGATCCCGTGTGCCGCAAGTAAGACCCGAGGCAGCCAAATAAATAAATAAATATTTAATAAATAAATAAATAAATTTTAAAAAATAATCAAATCAAATGACCCTTTGGGCAGTGTCAGCCCTCTCAGCCCCAGCCCACCCTCCAGCACTCGTTGGACTGCATTGTAATGACCTGCTTGTGTACCTGTTTGCTTCTCCACCACCCTCTAACTGTGAGCTCCTTGAGCCTAGGGTGGCATGGCCTGGTACACAGTAGGTGCTCAATAAACACTGCTAGAATGAATGACTACCTGGACCTCTTTCCTAAGCAAGGTGCCCTGTGTGCAAACTGGAGCTCAGTACCACTGGGGTACGCTAGGCAGACAGTGCAGAACACACCTCAGAGTTTCCCATCTAAGGGGTGAGCAATCTGGGGTATTTTCCACCAACTTCCAGGCCTTGTTTGCTGAGGCGTGCTTCCAAGGATGTGAACTCTCTGACACTTTCAGCCTCCCCGACGCACAGGCAGATCACACTGTCAGCCCAAAGGGCTGTCGGGATAGAAACACGAGGAGATGGAGGCACAGTGGAGATGGAGATAGATGCTGAGGGTTAGGTAGGGCATCGACATCTTCTGCCATACGCGCTGGAAGGACACAGTGGTCAACTGGTCTATCTCTTCACAGTGCAGAAGAGTAAGTCCCATTTTGGACTAATCATTGATTCTGGCAGCATCAGCTTGATTTCACAACCATGTTTGCTCCATTTAAGATACCATTGCCTGGGGCTTCCCTGGTGGCTCAGTGGTTAAGAATCCGCCTGCCAATGCAGGGGACACGGGTTCGATCCCTGGTCCAAGAAGATCCCACATGCCCCGGAGCAACTGAACCCGTGCGCCACAACTACTGAGCTTGCACTCTAGAGCCCACGAGCCACAACTACTGAGCCCGTGTGCCACAACTACTGAAGCCCGTGCGCCTAGAGCCTGTGCTCCGCAACAAGAGAAGCCACTGCAATGAGAAGCCCACGTACCGCAACGAAGAGTAGCCCCCGCTCGCCACAACTAGAGAAAGCCCACACACAGCAACAAAGACCCAATGCAGCCAAAAATAAACAAACAAATAAATAAATAAATAAATTTATTTTTTTAAAAAAAGATACCATTGCCTGTAAGATGCACATTTGGTATAATAGCTTTTCCAGACTTAAAAAACAAACTACATTAAATGCACACAAAAGGTATTCTATTTTCAGATCTGTTAAAGGGTTTAAAAGAAAGCATCTCAAAATCTAGACAATATGGCTCTGTCCTGCTGTCCCCATAAGATCATTTGTACCCTTCTGACCCTCTGTCCCAGTTTGGGCTTGGAAAATAGAGTTATTTTGTTTGACATGTGTTCTGGCTCTGAAGTTCTGTGGTTTTCTATTTCCTTGCAACATCTTTGTCATGGCAACACAATGCACATTTGTATTTCAAAAACTACCCCTGCCTACTCCACACCTTAAAACAAGAATCAAGATCCCACCTCATGTAAAAACAGGCAGCTTCAGCCGGTTGTGTCCAAGTACCCTCCTGCAGGCAACAGAAGGAGCCGCCGTTCCTCGTTCACTGCGTCAGTATCTTTCAAACGCACATTTATTAATTAGATGCATTAGGGGCTGGCTAATTTGGTACAAGGAGAAGAAGAACATTAATTAATTGACTGCTGCTCCTAGACGCTGCACCATGGCTTCAGATGTACCATTTCATGCCAGCCTCACAACCCCTCACGAACAAAAGAAACTAAATCTCAGCAAGGTTATGTCACTGGCCCAAGGTCACAGAGCTGGCAAGGTGAGATAATGTTGGTAAAATTGCTTACCACCACACCCAGCATCTCGTCAGGACTTACAGACAAAAGGCAGAGACGGACAGAGAAGGGAGAGGAAGGAGGAAGAGGGGACGAGAAAGGGAAAAAGGGAGTAGAATTCCATCCCCAAAACATCAACCCTCCCCCGATGCTGGACCACCTGACCTTGCTAAGACACAAGGGCATGCATACTCTGCTTTCTGATTCCCAAAGGCAAAGACTGAGTCACTCCAAGAAAAGAGGGAGAAACTTTCCTCTTCCTTTCCTTTATCCATTTCATCCCCTCTTAAATATTCTCCCGCCTACATCAGGGAGCCAGACTCCTTGGTTGTGAGATTTATTTTGTTATCTGCTCTCTGGTCCATTTAATTTAGCACGTCGTTTTTTATTAATATTTTCCTTTCTCCTTCACTCTGAAAAAAGTTCTAGAGAATAGTAAATCTGGCCTTTTTATAATCCGACATGAATCTCTGAGACTTTGTGTTCCCACTTTGGGATAATAAAATCAGTAACTATGCATTAAGCGCTAATGTCAGACAAGCACAGTCTGTAATGGCCAACTGAAGAAGCTCCAGGCTGCGCCAGGCCCTATGATCTGTGCAACCCCCTGTAATAATTCCACTTTTAA